>NC_090843.1:9685000-10967500 GCF_028021215.1 Eschrichtius robustus
TCCTGCCTGGAGCTTCTGCGGCCTTGACTGTCGTGAAGCTCGGCCCTCTCTGGCCTTCCTGCCGTGGCGCTTGCTCCGTCCCCGCTGACCGCCGCCTGCCCCAGGATCCCGTCCTCCTCAGCCTCTCCACCTCTCTGGCAGGGACTCCTCCAGCCCCACGCTCTCAGGCTGAGGGGCCGAGATCTCCACCTCCCACCCTCTCCTGCACTTCCCAGCCCCACAGGTCCCAGCGCACCTTGGCCATCTCCTGCCAGGCGTCCCCTCAATTCCTCTGACGCCCACGCACACGAGGCCGCGCGTTATCTTGGTTTCTCCTGGCACTGGAGTCTCAGCCGCCCTCGCCCCCAGCCCAGTCCCCCTGTGTCCTCATTTCCTGTCTGCTTGAGGGAGACATCGTGTCAGTAATTGCTCCCTCTGCCAACGTCACGGTCAGCCCCACAAGCTCAGCTCCGGGGGTCCCCTCCTCACTCGCCATCGAGGAGGAGGGAGCGGGTCCGGACACCTGCGTCTGGGTGCATCTAGGGACTGGTGGTAACAGAGCGGGGTGCCCGCTCCCCTCTGGCCGGGACACACTTCCGGGGCCCCTTGCAGCCATCGTCATTGCCGGCAGAGAGGAAGGAACACGGAGCCCAGGTTTGGGAGTGAGTCTCAAGGAAGAGGGTCGAAGAGGTGTGGCCGGGCGCTCTCCTCATTCTGCCTTGCCGGCTGCAGGAAGGCAAGCGCCCTCCCCGTTCAGCATTTGCTGAAGGTCAAGGGGACTGCCCGAGCTGCCGAGACATGGGCCTGGCCCCTCACTCGGCTTAAAGCATTTCTCCAGAGGGTCCGGCCCAGCTCTCTGGGCTACTACTTGGGCCTCGGGGAGAGGGCTCACAAAGGTCAAAAGCAGGCCACTGCCTGGCCTGGGGACCCAGCAGGTGGGAGTCCAGCTAAGCCCCCACTCCTCACGCTCGCCCACGACGAGGGTCTAGCTCCGTCTCTCCCTCCTCCCTTCTTGTTGCACTGCCTGGTTCCAGCCTCCGTGGGGTCACCGGGGCTCCGTGGTGCCCCCCTCACCGTCGCCCCTGAGCGATCTCTGCTGTCTTCAAGCCATCCCCCACTCTGTCCCAGAACACCAGCAGATCCTGCCCCTCCTCCACTCAAATGACCTTGACAGTATCTTGTTTTCTTGGGACCAAGTCCAGGATTTTCCATGAGGCACACGATGGCCCTTGGGTTTGGATCCTGGCCCTTTTCCCGCTTCATCTCCAAACTCCAGTGGGTGCCCGTGGCTTATGGTATGACTTTATAATAATGTTACATCATCATGGACGCATCCGTTACGCTGATAACATATACATTGTTAACTTCTTACTGTGACACTATTATTAGAACAATAATAATACATCTTATAACTGTTCAGGAGTCTGCTTCCCCTAATATGACGCAAGGTCCGATGCAAGATCCTATAGCCCTGTCTATGGCTGTCCTTACTTCTGAATCCACAGAAGCTACTTAATAAATAACAAATATAATAATAAATACTTAATACATGATAACAAATGAGGAGTACAAAGCCAGCTCGTCATGGGCGTAGGAGCAATGAATTGTGATGAAGCAGATCACAGAGTTGCTGCAGGTAATGCCGGGGATAAAACAACAGCTGCCACAGTTGGCCCCAAAGTGAGGCCAACGAAATCCTCACAAGGACAGGGCAAATAGTACGATGCCATCAAGAAAACAAAGCAAGGGCTTCCCTGGTGGCGCAGTGGTTGAGAATCTGCCTGCCAATTCAGGCAACACGGGTTCGAGCCCTGGTCCGGGAAGATCCCACATGCCGCGGAGCAACTAGGCCCGTGAGCCACAACTACTGAGCCTGCGCGTCTGGAGCTTGTGCTCTGCAACAAGAGAGGCCGCGACAGTGAGAGGCCCGCGCACGGCGATGAAGAGTGGCCCCCGCTCGCCACAACTAGAGAAAGCCCTCGCGCAGAAACGAAGACCCAACACAGCCAGAAAGAAAGAAAGAAAGAAAGAAAGAAAGAAAGAAAGAAAGAAAGAAAGAAGCTTTAAAAAAAGAAAATAAAGCAATACAATTAAGCTAATAGACTAGAAACTTTTTGAGTGGAGACAACTCAGTACAGCTATACAGCTCCAGATGCGAGGGTTCTAACCACCCTGAACGCACTCGGGGAGTCGGTGCGAACCCACTCGCTCGGCTTAGCTGAGCACCGCTAAGACCCATGACGCGCTGGGTCAGTTCAGGAGGCGGTGCCTGGCAGAACCTACATTAGGGAGGCCTCTCCCTTAAGGCTGGCATTTTAAAAATACAGCCAGCTGGCTAGGCCTTTGATAGGAAGAGTAGAACGCGCTGGGGGCGATGGCAAGCTGGACGCTTACCTGGGGGCTGCTCTCCCTGGCACAGCCTGCTTGGCATTGTCGGGAGAGCAGGGCTGAGACCTAGCCCGCCGTCCCCATCGTCCTTCCTGGGGCCTCTGCCCACAGGCCACCCCCTCCTGCTGAGGTCCCAGGGTGCCAGGCCCTGGCAGGGGTCCAGACCATCCCCCTAAGGCCACCTGGCCTGCAACTGCCTCCGAGTCGTGAGCGGAGGGGAGGGTCCCCTGGGTCTGGCATTGTCCTGGCCCACAGAAGCAGCCTCGACACCAAGGCAAAGAGAGACGAGCCGTGTGACGTGGTCCAGTCAATTTCAGCTCTAATCCGAGACACACCATGGTACACTCTAGACTAATCGTGTACGACTAGCATGCAGGTCCCCGAGAGAGCAAATTTTCGGGAAAAAGAACTCAATAAAAAGCCTCGGCCGCACGTCTTGGGGATGGGAGACCTGAGTCAAGCTCATATTTATTTGATTAATTCAAAAAAGCAGCCTCCCAGAACCCTGAGCAGGTAGTCAGACAGCTAGTGAGTACCGGTTCTGAATGATTTAATCTGGAAAACTGGGAAAGATGCGGCACGATTTGATGACCAGAGACGAGAACCAAATCTCTTTGCCACTATTATCTGAGGTGACTCTCTACTGGCTTTAATCTACCGGAAACCCACACTTCCTTCTACCTTCGTCACATGGCTGTGGGCACCGGCCAAATGTGTCCCTGGCCTTTACCGTCTAAGATAAACACCCTGCTGGTGACCTTCACGTTCTCTGCGCTGGATGCTTTGTTTTGGGAACGGGAGTGGGGAGACTCTTCTCCGCTCCCCCTCCCGAAGGGCGGCTTATCGAGAGGCGGCATCTCACCTTGAGGTCTGGGATCCCGTAGCCCTTCTTGAGGGTGATCTGGAACACGTCCAGCGCGCTGATGTACGCGGCCAGGCGGGAGAGGCTCTGCTTGCCGCTGCCGCCCACCCCTACCAGCAGGGCGTTGCCCCGTGGGGACTCCAGGATGCGGTTGATCCTGCAGATGTGGGCCACCGCGTCCTCAAACAGCACCTGAAGAGATCAGACCAGAGAGACCCCGGGCGTCTCACCACGCAGACACGCCTCCCTCGTCCTTCCCCACCCCCTTGCTGCCTGCTTGAGCCCCGCTCACCAGGTTCATGACCGCGTTGACCTCGTTGTAACTGTCCAGGACTTCCACCAGGAGCTTGTTCAGGGGAGCCACGTCAGTCACCGGCAGGTATTTGGGATCGCCGATCCCGTGAGCAAAGTGGCAGTAGATATTGGGTTTAGCGAATAAGAGCTCTTCACCAAGATCCTAGACGTCAGAGACGAGATGCTTCTGTTGTCGCTGCCTCGGGCACACAGATCACGAACAGCAGCCCCAGCACCTTGCCCGGCGGCCTCAGGATGTCAGGCCACGTCTGCAGGGGCCCAACACTGTTGCTACCAGGGGCCCTGCAAACCACTGGGCAAAATCCCCTGGTCCCTGCCACATCGGGAATGAACTGAGAGTCCAGAAAAATGACTCTACCACGAAAACCCCGGACACACCAGCGGAGCACGTCAACCCCAGCAGAGCTGTCTGTGCCCAGCGGCTAGAGGGAGGTCTTCACATCCTGACCTGTCGAGGGCTCCACTCCTCCTCGCTCGGGCCACACCCACGTGGCAGGGTCGTCTCGTGGGACCCAACGTGGTCCTTCCCATCCCCACCCCAGGGCCCTTGCAGGGGGGCGGGGATTGTCACGGGGCCCCGACACTCTGCCCCTCGGAGCCTTCCTGGGCTTGGCAGGGGGACACGGTGGCCTGACGTACGTCGAAGAACTTCTTGGTGGAAGCGACGGTGACCCTGCGCAGCGTCTCCTGGTCCTTCTCGTCCACCATCTTGTCGCCGTACACACGTTCGGCTTCGTGCAGCCAGAGGCGGACGAGGTCTAGTGGGATTTTCAGGATCTCTGTGGTGGAGAACAGGAGCCCCTGCCCCAGATGCGGGACGGTCGGCATCCTGAGCTGTGTCCCGGAGGCAAGCCGAGCACCGCATGTGGATTAAACGAGAAAGTGGCCGCTTCCCCAGGGGATGACCCTTTAGGCTGTGGTACAGTGTCCATTTGAGGTCCAGGAAGCCACGGACTGCCAAGGCCGCGCAAATCCTGGAGGCTGGAGGGTGTGTCTGTGGCCCGAGAGTCGTGGGGGGATTCTCCTCACGAGACAGGGTTAAGGGCTGCCCCCTCTAAGGGGGTGGACGGTGGAGAAAGGGACAAAGGGGCTGATCAGGCAGAAGCCCGACTACGGGAGGCCATGGAGTGGCCGGCGAGCTTGGGCTGTGCCAGTCCTGGCTTGGCCGTTTACTAACCAAGTGACCTGGCAAGTTCAACAGGTGCTTTTTTTCCAGGCCCTTGTTCTGGGCTCTGGGAACACAGTGATGATGGGACTGACCCTGCCTTCGTGGAGTTTGCCTTCTAGTGGGGAGATGTAACCAGACAAAATCGCAAGGTAATTACACATTGTGATGTGTGCTATGAATGACATAAACAGGGACCGTGAGACAAGAGTGTGTGGGGATGAGGAGGGGCCTCCTGAGGGCACGACATTTGAGCTGACACTTAAAGTGGGGGGAGCCTTAGACTTCCCATCTCTAAAATGGGGATATACGAGCGTTACATGTTGTTTGGAGGAGAAAATGGGGATGTAAGTGGCCAAACCCATCGGCTAGCTCAGTCAGTACATAAGAGGAAACATCATCATCACCATCAAGAGTACAACGATCACCACCACCATCACCATCATCATCACCATCGTTATCAACATCCCCACCGTCATCACCATCATTACGACCACCATCATCACCATCAAGAGTACGACGATCACTATCATCATCACCATCATTATCGCCATCATCACTATCACCATTATCATCACCACGGTCACCATCATCACCATCATTATCACTGTCACCACGGTCACCATCCTCATCAACATCATCACTGTCATCAGTCCATAGACCACTTTGCTTTCTCTCCTGAGAGCAGCAGAGGAGGAGAGCATCTGTGGGTCAGGCCTTGGCCATAAGGTGACATGACAATAGCGCTAAAAGCAGTACCTGGAAAATATTGGAGAGGTCCCTGAGGTTGAAGACATAATGAAACTTAATGGCTGTGGGAAGAAACGTTGATGTCACTTTCTGGTGCAGGGCTGTTATAGGAAAAAGACACATCGATTCTTGCACACTCTTAATGGCCTCAGGAAGCGCAACGCTTAAGCTGTAGTTTCTAAAGCAAATGGACTGTGAGATGCTGACAATTTAAGTAAGAAATCTGCAGAGCTGAGGAGGGAGGAAGTTCGCTACTCTACTGACGTGTAAATTGCTTCTGTATACTGAATTTCCTATCCTCCGCCTCCCCCTCAAGCAACTGGACTTCACAATACCTCAACAGCATCGTTAAAAAAAATATTGACTTGGAAGTATAAACAAAATATTTACCAGGGGAAAGTATGAAGCCTCCGTCAGCCCCATAAAGCAGCGGGTCTCACTGACAGGAGAGGGGGCGAGGCAGGTCAGCTTACCCAGGGCGGAGGCCACCAGATGGCTGCTCATCTTCTGGACTGCCATGGGGACCGATCGATAGGCCAGGTGCTGGGCCAGGATGGTGCTGTAGATGCTCACGAGAGCCTCCTGGCCCGGGAAGTTCACGGCAAACACACAGAAGTGGCGCTGCCCGGAACAACCAGAGGCCCTGGTCAGGCTGCTCGTAGGGACCAGCTTGGGGCGGGGCCGCCTTCCTCTGGACGAGGACTCTGTCCTCATCGCCTAATGTCTCGTGGGCACGGTCAGAATGGACAGGTTCCCTCCTCATGCCACGTGTGTGGTAAAGCCCCCTTAAATATTGATTACATCTCAAACAGCCAAATTCGTGTCACGCTCGCCAGAAAATACTTGGAGGAGGCCAAAGAGTGCCTCAGAGCGCAGCCTGGATTTAAATTCCAGGTCTCCATCTGCTTAGGTAATTCAGAGGTGAGGTCCTGCCTGGGTGGCGTTGCAGATAGAGTACAGGATTTCCTGTTAAATCTGAATTCCACATAGGAAAATTTTTTTTTTTTTTTTAGTACAAATATGTCTCAGACATCGTATGGGGCATGATTGGCTGTTTATCTGAAATTCAGATTTGAGCAGGCATCTGTATTTTTATTTGCTAAGTCTGGCAGCCCTACGGGCTCACAGGGAGAGCTGGCTAGCCTCTCAACACGCCCCCCCCCCCCCACCCACTGGGAATGTCCTGACAGCTTCTGAAAGGCTGGGGCGTTCTCCAGGGGATGCCAGCCCGCAGCCCCACAATCCCAAATCAATGCTTTCCTTCTCATTTGCCAAAGTGAGCCTTGGGCTCCTGCAGCTGACCGAGATGAGGCTGGGTTCTGCCTACCTGAAGCCTGGGGTCGATGGTGAAGGATCCAGCAGTGGGGTTCATGCATGCCACGTACTGACAGTTATGGACGTCCTTCAGTGTCAGCTTCTGTCGGTCATACCTGCGCAGGCAAGGCCAGCGTAATGTCCTGCTGCCGGCCCCCAGGAGCCACCCCCGGCTCCCCACCCACCCCAGTACTGCCCTGCATATGGTTAAAAAAAAAAAAACAAACCTCAAAATAACAATTACATGTGAAATGGCCAATTGTACTTCATGCTTTTAAGAAAAATTTTGAAACAGGAGGCAACGGAGTGGCTCAGTGTTCAGGTCTGGGTTTATGTTCCAGCTCCTCCATTCAGTAGCATCGTGACTCTGGGGAGGCTGGCTAACCCCGCCGTGCCTCAGTATTCTTATCTGTGCAATGGGTCATTATGAGGACGAATGGAGCTAATGCATGAAAATAAACTTAGAAGGGCACCTGAAATAGAGCAAGGGTTCCATAAATGTTTACCACCACCCCCATTATCACTCTAATTATCAAGGATGATGATGGTGACGATGATCAAATAAACTGAAGAGTTTCCTCGATGCCAGGGCACTGCTAACACTTCCAGGGGCTCAGACGAGGTCAAAGGCTATAAAGAGCTTGTGCATCTTTCATGTGCCTTTTACCTTTTGGCTTTTCCCCCCATTGTTTTGTTTTGTTTTCTGTTGGGAGTTGGTGCCGGCCCTTGTTGATCTGTGGGGATTCCTTGTATGCCCCACATATGAATCCACTGCCAGTATCAGGCATTGCAAGTAATTTCTCCCATCAACTCCATATCGTGCTTGCCCATGGTGTCTCTTGGTGAACAATGTTCCTCAGTTCTCAGGTAAGTCAAAGTAACCATCCTTCGGCCTTCTGGTCTATGCTTTTGAAGCCTAGCTTTGAGAAGTCCTTCCCACTCCCCACCTTTCCCCGGGTCACACTTTCTCCCACCGATGTGGCAGTTTCTCCTTTGGCTTGTGGGTCTGCCCTCCACGTGGGGCCCGCCTGATCTAGGTGGTTGGGCTGCTCTGTGCTGCTGTTTCTTCTGCACCTGCTGACAGAGCCTCTGAACAGTCCAGCCTTCCCTGTTGCTTGTGGGGCCCCTTTATCTGAAATTCTAGAGGGATCTTCCAAATCTGACTATGCCTCCCCCTCCTAGAGAGATTCTTCAGGACAAACTCCAGGGCAGGTGTGGACCCAGGGCTGAAGCTTCACAGCTCTTAAGGGCCCTCTTAAAGAAGAGTACACCACATCTTAGTTTTGTAACTTTTGCAAGGATGCACGACCTGGTGAGCCCATTTCGAGAGCATGCAACCAGGGCCCGGGAGAGTGAGGGACCACCCCTGGGCCCTCCTGGGCCTCCCAGCAGATCCTCCCGAAGGGGCGCGGGCAGCCCTCACGTATCCCTCCTGCTCTGCCCTCGGCCTCCTGCCCTGTCCCTCCCCAGACCTGTCCTGGGCCCTGGCCGTCCCACACCACTTTCATGTCCTCACAGGTGTCGAGCTCTCGCAGGGCTGCACTTCAAGTGCGTCCCGCCCCGGCCCAGCTCTGTCACCTCCCCAGGGAGCCATCCCTAACACCCTGTTCCCGCATCACAGCCCATAGCCCCCATGGCTTCACTGCTGTCCTTGCTGGGTTCCTACAGCCCGTGAGCCCTGGAGTCGGTGTCACGTCGCGGGGAAAGGCCCGCCATGGAGTCAGACATGTGGGCTTGACCTCCCGCTGGGCCTCTCATCAGGGCTGTGACTGCCAGCAGGCCACTTATCCCCTCTGTGCCCTATTTCTCGGCAGTAAGGGGCAGGCTCCATGCATCCCCTCACTGACTTCTGATGAGATTTCTCGGGTTCCTTTGGTCTCAAAACCCCCAGGTTTGGCCTGGGCCGCTTGCCAGGTCATCACGGCACACTTCTTTCAAGTGATACTTGTTTTAACCACACTGAATGTTCTGACCTTTCCAGACTGCAAATGTAAACATGACACCCTCGGCTTTCCGTTGCCCTTGGGAGAAAGTGTTCTCTGTCCAGTGGTCCATGAGTCCTGGGGTCTGGCCGCCCCTGCCCCGGGCACCCTCTCCCTCTGGCTCTCATGCTCCAGCCACGCTGGGCTCCTATGGCCCCCTCCAGGGGCCACACTCCCTCTGCCCATGGCATCTGCTGTGCCCGAGATGCTCTCCCTCCAAAGTATTGACACTAAGGCCAGTAATGGAGCTCCCAGCTGCCTCCTCCCACCCCGGGTCTCTGACCCAGCTGCTGGGGTCCTCTGTGACTGCTCCCTTCACCCTGGAACTGCACCCCTCTGTCTTCTCTGCCATATGGACACTTCAATCGGAGGGGTACCTGTCTGTCCCTGTACCATGGAACTGCAGGCCACAGCCGCCAGCCCGGGACCTGGCAGATGCCCAGGGTGTATTTGCGGAATGTATGAGAGGAGGAGACCTTGACCCCCCACCTCTCCCCAGACCTGTGACCCCATCAGCGTGGTCCTGTGTCCCAGCCCTGCATCCTCCCTGTGGCAAACCCCTCCCCCGCCCCCACTCACCAGTGCCTGTGGTCCATATGCTGCCGGAGGAGGGTGTGCGGGGCCACCGTCCCGTACTTGTCCACCTCGGGCATGTTCATGTCGTCGATGAAGTAGACCAGCTTCTTGGTGCCTGGTGGCCCGTAATTCCGCCCTGATTTCTTCTCCAGCGGCTTTTCGAGAACACCTAGAGAAGGGAATGGGGTGACTACCACGGTGCCTGGTAGATCTCAGAGGCGGTGGCCCAAAGGGTAGCCCTGGGGGCACCAAAGACAGGCGGGTTGGACTCCAGCCACCTCAGGAGTAAAGGAGAGGGTGGTGGGCACCACTGGCTCCAGGCAGGGACACAGGACCCTTGCGCTCATCGACGTCGGGGCCACCTGAGACTGGTTAGGAGCGGAGCTCCCTGTGGGATCTGCCACCCTCATCCCCCTGCTCTGGGCATAGAGAGCAGCGGGTGGGGGCACGGGAAGTGGAGAGGCAGCTGGCCAGCTCCCGGGTCTGCAGTAAGAAGGCGCTGTGAGGAACGTCAGGGTGGGATTGGGGGGCAGTCGCGTGCGTCGGATGAGAGTGATTGGGTATGTCGAGGCCAGGCCGTGAGGACCCACGCTTGTCCTCAACCTCACCCTGCAGCATAGCCGAGGTCGTGTAGAAGTTGAAGGGCACGGCCTGCACTAAGTAGTCGTCTGCGCTCAGGCTGTCCAGCTTGTCCCCCATCAGCACCGACTTGCCCGTCCCTGCGTTCCCCACCAGCATCACGGGCCACGACTTCTCCACGAGCAGGTCCATGAAGTAGCGGATGCGGATGGTTTCCGTGGTGTGCACCAGTGAGGCCTGGGGGAGGGGGCAGGAGGATGGGGGGTGGGGAGAGGGAGGAGCTGTAACCCCAGACACACCCGAGCCTCCAATTCCCACCTTCCCAACAAACTTGCAGACCTGGACAGTTTGTCAAATCCCCAGTCTTACTTGAAAGGTCCTATTGTTGAAAACCGTTTGTGACTGGACATCCCATTGAGAAGCGAGTGGGATGGGGCTCTGAGCCCTGCTCCTAAATCGTCATAAATCGTCACCGCCCTGGGCAGTTACCTGCAGCGGGACATCAGGGTCCAGCTCGAAGCGGGGCACCTTGTCCGTCCACGGCAGGAACTTTTTGGTGTCGGGATCTATGTAGTAGTCAAAGATCGTTCCCTGCGAGGGGAACTTGACTGTCTTAAACTCGTTGATCCACCATCGGCTGAACTCGACCCGATAATCTACAAGCTGTTGGGAAACAAAATAAAGCACAGAAACGGCCCAGCTGAGAGGGATGCCGGGAGACCGAGTCTGGCTGGCCAGGCACCCGCCGCGGCCGGCTGCTCACCTGGTCCTGGAACATGGCCCCTCCGAAGGCCCAGAAGCAGGCGAACACGAAGTAGAGCTCGTACAGCTCCTTGGCAGAGTCGGGTGGTGCGTTCTTCTCGGTAAGGAGGCACTCGAGCAGGTACAGGATCATCTGGATGACCGTGATCTCGGGCACCGGAGTGATCTTCTTAAACCCGACGCGAAGCTTGTCCAGGCAGGTGGGCAGGTACTTGTCAAAGAGGATCATCAAGTTGGCCTTTTCCGACTGCACCTTGCGCCTCTCTATCCAGCTGCTCACCACCCTGGGGAAGACGGGGAGGTGCTGGAGGACTGGGCCGCCACGTTGGGTCCCCCTGGCGACCCTCTGCTTGGTGAACGCTTCCACGTGATTCTGGTACTCCTGCCTGGTGATGGGGCCGGTCCCAGACCTTAAGAGGATCTGATGAGGGTGTGCTCGTTCCCTGGGATTCTAGCTGTGGGGTGCTGTCCTCCTAGAACAACTGGGAGCCATCCTTCCTACCCCCAAATGCAGATAATACCGAGGACAGTAGAGCTGGATATAGGAGAAGAGGAGAGGAGAGAGAAGTCTCATAACATCATCTGGGGGAGAGAGAGGGAGGGGATGGGAAGGGAAGGGAAGAAAGGGGAAAGGAAAGGAGAGGAGCAGGGACACATCATCGCATTATCTGGGCTCCTGGATCCAGCCACGCCTGAAGCATACATGGTGAATTGAGCCAATTGACACATTTAATGGAAGGGTCCAAACCAATACACCAGGCATTCCTGAGGAGCCATGTTGGGTTGTCTGGCACACATACATCTCTGGAGTGGGTTGCATAGAGGTGGCCCACCATGGCTGTGAGGGGTGTGGATTCTAGAGCCCGACTGCCTGGCTCGAGTGGGCTCTAGCGTGGCCAGCCATGGCCTCGGGCAAGTTACTCAACGTGTGTGGGTCTCAGGTTTCTCATCCGTAAATGGGAGTGGTGATAATCACTCCCATATTTGAAGGACTACCTGGGCTGATATTTTTAAAGCTCATAGAGGGGAGCCTGGTCCACGTAAGTGCTAAACAAGTGCCCGCTAAAAGCGTAAAGAGCGTCCGGCTCCCTTGCGGGCTGATGAGCTCAGTGAGCTGTCCTTCCTAGGATGCCCAAAACGTAAGCAGGAAGCTCGCGTTACCCGACTCAGCTCGCCTGCCCTCCGCAGCCCCAGCAGACATGCCTTTCTGCAAGTGAGCGCATGTTCTGGAAGCTCTGCCTCTTACCGCATCCCTAGCAGAACAGAGAACCAAGAGCTCAAAAACTCTGCCCCGTTGCCCCTGGGTTCACTAGGTAACAGAGCAAACCTTTAAACACTCTACGTCCACAAGCAAACACAGTGCCGTTGAGAACTGAATTCCAAATACAGTTTGTCTTCAGAATGGAGACCAATGTGCAAATCTATACGTAGACTGCTGCATTTGCCTTCTATCTTGAAGGCGGATATATCAAATTTTAAATTTTGCCTTGTTAGAGACATTTAGTGCACGCAAATGTGCGCGCTGGCTTTGATCTGGAAAGCCGACCCACACCCAGACCCAGACCCAGACCCCAGGAGGACGAGTGGCTTCCCTGCAGGCTCCTGCCCTGTCCCCAGAGGCCACGGGGCGCCTCTGGCCCTGGAGCTTTGCTTCACCTCCCCCTCCTGGATACGCTCGGCCACCCCTGCCTTGAGTCATGGCTGGCCCTGCTGGAGGGCTGCTCTTTCTCTGGGTTGGGGGGCCCTGAGCAGGCTCTCAGCCTCTCCACTTCTCTCCAGCAAAACCCGGGTCTCCTCCTGGTCCCCAGGATGCCACTCACTCTCTTGGTTATCCCTCTGGAGCCCCAAGAACCGCTCCCGGCTGAAGGGGGAGCCTTCGGGTCCCGCCCCTGCCCACCCCTGCTGATCTTCCGCTCTCCTTCCCGCCCCCGCTGAGCGTCCACTGGGCGCCCCTCGGCCCCACCGTCTCCTTCCCGTACTCTTGCGTCTTAGCGGCTCCCGCTCAGACTTCGTTCCAGTTCTCTTGCCTTGTCTGCTGCCCACCCTGGAAACGCCCAGACGTGTATAGTGGGCAGAATGGGGGCCCCTCAAAAGACAAGTCCACCCCCAGTCTATGAATGTGGCCTTATTTGGAAAAAGGGTGTTTGCAGATGTAATCGAAATAAGGATCTCGAGATGGTGCATCCTGGATGAGGGTGGGCCCGGATCCAATGACTGGTCCTTATGAGAAGAGGGAAATTAGGACACAGAGGCATGTGCAGAGGGAAGACCACGTGAGACTCAGAAAGGTGGCTGTGTGATGGGGTGATGGGGTGATGTGTCTACAAGCCAAGGATTGCCAGCAACACCAGAAGCTGGGGGAGAAGCCCTAGAAGAGATTCCCCCTCAGAGCTTCCAGAAGGAACCAACCCTTCCAACACCTGATTTCAGACTTCCGGCCTCCAGAACCAGTAGAGAAAAAACTTCCATTGTTTGAAGCTGCCCGGTTTGTGGTCCTTTGTCATGGCAGCCACAGGACACTAACAAAGCAGGATGACAGGTGTTGCTGGAGAAGGCGGCACAGTGGTGCCGGGTCTCAGCGGCCCCCAGGCCCCTGTGGGTCAGGCCAGCTCTGGTTCTGTCCCTGCAGGGTCACTGCGCTCATGTACCACCCCCCCCCCCCACCCCAGCCCCTGCCTCGCTGCATCGGGAGACGGCGGTCTCACTTCCCACTCGATGCACAGATGCATCGAGCATGAACTCTCCTCCTCCCCCTCTCTCCCCACCGGCACACTTGCCTGTGCCTGGAAACACCCATGCCTGCTCATCTCGCCCCAGCTGCTACGAGACATTTCCAGAAAGACCCTCATTACCAGGGCCTCCTCCCAATTCCTCCTCCATGAATTGCCATCTGGCTTCTGCCCCTGTCACGCCAGAAAGCTGTTCTTCCTGAGTTAATGGTGAGCTCCCAGCTGCCAAATCCAGTGGCAACTTTCTGTCCTTGGCTCCTTGACCCTCCGGACGTGACCCTCTCGACGCTGCTTCCCTCCTGAAGCTTTTTCCTCCCTGGCTACGTGGGACGTCACCTCCCTGGTTTCCCTTCTACCTGTTCCTTCTCGAATCCTTCAAGGATTCTTCTTCCTCCCAACATCTCTTACCACTCTCCACATCTCTCCGGGAGACCCGGTTTCCCCAGCACGGGGCATCCGAGGGTCAGACACACAGCAGGTGCGCTGAAAGCACTGGTTGAATGAATGAATGAATGAATGAATGAATGAAGTGGACGACTGAATGAATGCAGCCAAGGTGTTTCTCCTGAGCCTGTCAGTCCCAGAATGTTGCACTGGGGTTTCTACTCAAGACCACGCAGGATGTCCTGGCGTATAAATTACTAGCCATGTGTCCAAGTACAAAAACATGCCTCCAGGATCAATGGCAAGCCTTCCATTTCTTAAGGTTTCACACATTTCTCACATCCATCCCTCCTCCCCTGTCGCCAGTGGCCACCCGTCATCTGCTGCCATGAACTGTCCTCGTCACGTCAGAAGGGGCCCCTGTGCCAGCCCTGGAGGGTCAGTCCCTTCCTGTCAGGAGAATCCTCACGCCTCACGCTCCATCCACGAACACCGGACCACCGCCAGTTCCCGGGAACCTCACACTCGCGCCCTGATGCCCCTTAACTGTTGGTTCTCACTTGGAATGCTTTCCCCTATCTGTCTACCTGGAAAGCTCCTTCTCCTCTCGGGGGTCAGCCCCAACTCCAGCTCCTCCAGGAAGACTTCCTGTCTCCACAACAGGCCCAGACCCTCCCTCCCTCCTCCTCAGAGTTCCCTGCATGTGGTACAAACTTCTGTTTCGTTAGCTGCCGTGATGCAGAGTCGCCATGCATGACATCACCTATTCACACGTCTGTCCCGCATCCTTTCATTGCCCCCACGCTGCTGCCTGGGGAGGGCCCAGCACAAGGTATTTATCGTATGAGTGAACGAGTGAGTGAATGAATGAATTCATACACAGGAAACTCTGAAACGCCAATGCCCTCCTTTTTCTCTGCATAGTTTGGAGCAGGAGAACAAAAGCCCAACTCACGGGTTCCACCCTAGGTCGGCCGGGTTGATGTACAGAATGCCGGCTCTGGAGACGGTGGCCGGTGTGGCCGTCCTCAGGTGGCTGATCTCGAACACCAGCCGCATGGTGCGGTTCAGGGGGATCCGCTCATTGCTGGCCAGGGTGAGGACCTAGTGTGAGGGACACAGGCCTGTGGGTTTCAGCCCCAAAGCACCCTCGTCCTGAGGGTTTCACAGGTCACATTTCAGAAGAGGAGGAGGAGGAGGTCGGGGACATCCCCCGTACCTCCGCCAGCCACCAACCAGCTTCCCTAATCCAGCGACTCCCTGCCGTCCTCGATGCCAGCCCCCCCGGCCCCTCCCACCCCCGGGCCATGGAGAGCGTCCAGATGTGCGTGGATGACGTAGGACTTCACTCTGAGGCTAAATGTGCCTTTCAAACCATGACCCCGACCCCTGCCCAGGAATTCTGGGGTTCCCTCCTCCACCCAGTTGAGAATCACTTTCTTAAGCTGCTTCTAGATAATTCTCAACACTCTCCGTGCCTTCCAAGATATTAGCTACCCCTCCGACATCGTGCCACGTGTCAGTCAGACAGGAACGCTCTCTACACCTGCATCCTTTGCCCACGCTGCGGCCAAAAAGCAGGTGAGCCGGGTGCACGTGGGCCTGCATCCTGCAAGGAATGCGTCTTGTGATGGGGGTGGGGGGGCTTTCCCTCGTCCATAACGCTTTGTGCAGAACTCCAGGCAGGCCCCCTCCTGAATCCCCATGCACAGCGGGTCCTGTCTGCTGAGCGCAGCAGGCGAGACATGTGGCATGTCCCATATGCTCCCCTCCCCCACGTTACTGCCGTTCTTGGGGGGTCAGCTCTGGGATCCAGGGCCCCCTTGTACCTTGTTGTCATCCATGACGGTGTTGAGGGACTCGATCCACATGGGGTCTATGTCCCCGTCCAGGACGATCCACTTGGGGCCGTCGTGAGGGATGTTGGCCAGGTCCCGCATGATGGTGGAGAAGAGGCCTGTGGGCGGCGGTGGCTCTGTCAGGTCCGGCTCTGGGTGGCTCTCCCTGGGGCCACAGGGGCTGAGACCGAGCTCGCCCCCTCTTGTCCCCTCTGGGCCAACACTGGCCTCTCTCTCAGAGGTGGCCAGTGCCCTGCTTCAGAGGGACGGCGGAGGCCCTCAGACAGGAGGGGACCTGGCTCATTTCCTGCCCTTCTCCTGACCCCGAGGACCCACCTTTATGACTCCACCCCTGCCCCTGCCCCCCGACATCCCTCCCAAGTCTGGTCCAGTTCTCAGATTCAACAGCCCTACGTGGAAGGCCACTGCCCCGCCCTGCATCCCTTCACTCATCCCTTCCCTCTTTCATTCATTCACTCAACAAAGGTTTGCTGAGTGGTCTTAAAGAGTCAGGCTCAGGGACTTCGCTGGTGGTGCAGTGGATGAGAATCTGCCTGCCAATGCAGGGGACAGGGGTTCGATCCTTGGCCCGAGAGGATCCCACATGCCGCGGAGCAACTAGGCCCGTGCGCCACAACTGCTGAGCCTGCGCTCTACAGTCCGTGAGCCACAACTACTGAGCCCACGTGCCACAACTACTGAAGCCCACGTGCCTAGAGCCCGTGCTCCACAACAGAAGCCACCGCAATGAGAAGCCCGCACACCGCAACGAAGGGTAGCCCCCACTCGCCGCAACTAGAGAAAGCCCGCGTGCCGCGATGAAGACTCAACGCGGCCAAAAATAAAATAAATAAAATAAATTAATTTAAAAAAAAAAAACAGAGGAAAAAAGAAAGAGTCAGGCTCAGAGCAGGGGGCGTGGGGACAACTGAAGCCCCTGCCCACCCCACAGAGCTTGCATCCCAGTGGAGGGGGTGACGGCGCAAGATACACGTGCGGAAATAGATGCCAAGTCACAAAAAGAAAGCAGGGAGAGGGGCAGAGGGGGATGTGGCGGGCGGGGGGCCTCTCACAGAGGGGAGACTGGAGCAGAACCCCCCGGGATTCCTGTCCCGGGAGGGGGACGCATGGAAGCTTGGGTGGGGCGGGGGTGGGGATGGTCCCCTGGCAAGCAGTACACCACACCCGCCTCTTCCAACCCCTCCAGTGCCCCTTCCTCCGCCTGGACCACCCTTGGGGCCCCCCATCTCCCCTAGCCCCTCACCTGTCCTTTCTCCAATGTCCCGAGTTTTTGTTTGTTTTTTTTTTTTTTTTTTTTTATATAAAGCACAGATCTCATCAAGGCCCTTCCCCCAGAGAAACACCATTCCCAGCACCCGAGGCTCCAGCCTGCACTTCAGGGCTCTCCTCCTGTGGACCATGGGGTGGGGGCCCCGTCTCCCCTCAGCCCTGCTTGAGGCAGGCGTGCTGACGCTACGGTGTCCATGGCTTCCCCGGTTCCTCCCGCCTGGGAGAGGGAACCAGCCCCCGTCTGTGATCTTCCTGCTCTCCACAAGCACCATCGTTATGCACCACGCGTGTGTGTGGGCCCCCTCACCGCAGCTGGACCCGCTGAGGGTCTCCCTCGGGGGCTCGGCCACGTGCTCACTGCACAGAGGCCGGCCGAGCGGCCACGACGAAGCGGGCCCGCCGTGGACCCAGGCCTGGGACGCCTGCTCCGAGCCCTCGCCCTCTCGGCCCTGCCAGGGGTCCTGCTCCCATTACCGTCTTTCCACTCCCTGGTCACCGGGTTGATGATGCCGAAGAGCTCGTCACAGGTGACGGCCTTGGGGTCCAGGTCCACGGCGACCGGCTTCCTCTGCAGGTTCTGATAGGTCTTGTTCAGGGACTTGAGGACCTGCGCCGAGGCGGGGGCTGCTCACGCAGGGCCACATCCCGCACCCAGACCCTGCGCTAGGGCCCTCGTGTGAGCTCCAAGGGCCCCTGAAGACCCACAGGCAGAATCCCTGCTCTGGGCCTGCTTTGCTTTGGCGACACGCAGGTGAGTTTGCGACCCCCAAACAACGTCCAGGAGGACGCTGAAACCCACAGGCCAGGAAGACGCCCTGCGATTGTTCCTGTCTGTGCGCAGCGGAGGGCTACTTGTGCCCAGACCGGGTGAAATTCATACTAGTTCCCTGATAATGAAAGTAATGTGCTCGCCAGGGGAAAAATTAAAGGAAGGAAGCTACCTGTAATTCTTCCCCCTGCAGAGAAAAGGGTTTCTGAGGACATCTGAGGATGTTTCCCATGGGTATATGTGTAGACATACGTACACACATTCCTTTTTAGAGAACTGGTTCGTACAGTTTCTGCCTTTTAAAAATAACTTGCAGTGAGCGTCCCTCATGTTACATAGTCTTTGGAAATGATCTTTAATAATAGCATAATAGTCCATCCTGTGGGCGGCTCGCTGAATACTCGGCTGGTTTAGAATTTTCCGGCGTTATAGCTATCAGTCATGTTGGCCGCCACCCTCTGCTTTCCACCGTGCCCCAGGCAATGGTAGGGGGCGGGGGACAGGAGGGTGGGGGGTTGGCTGCAGAGAGGCGGGGTGACTGATATCAAGGGGAAAGGAGCAGGAAGAGAGGAGGGCCTGGGAGAAGGGCCTCATCGTGGGACCAGGGTCCGCTGGCCACTCCTCGCCTCCTCCTCCGCCCCCGGCTCCCCGTCACAGCTTCCTTCCCGGTCCCTGACTCCCTTCCGCCCGGGGTTGCACTGGGCTGGGTCCCCAGGTGGGCATGTACCTGGGACTTGCCACTGCCCGCGTTCCCGATGACGAACACCGAGTGCCTGACTTGCAGCAGTTCCTCCAGCTGCACCACCTTCAGCACGAAGCTGTCCTCCGCCTGCAGCTTGAGCTCCACGATGCTCTGCTTGATGACCTGGGGCAGGCGTGTGGGAACGGGGCGCTGGGCCCGCCGTGCAGCGCGAGGGAGCCCCCTGCCCAGCGGAGAGACCAGAAGGGAACAGCGGCCCTGCCCATGGGGATGTTTACGTGCTCTGCCGTGGGTGCTACCGAGAACCCCGTGCGGGGAATGGGTTTGCCCAAAGCACCCTCCACTTCCTCTCCCGATGCCCCCAGAGTTGCAAGAGGGGCTGGAGAGGCAACCTGTAGCCTCAGGACGTTCCTCGGGGCAGAGGGAGCCGTGCGTGTGTGGCCATTGCCGGCTGGCAGACGTGACCACCACCCCAGCGTGGTACCTGCCACTTAGGCAGGTGACCGGCGTGACCCTGGCTGTACCCACCTTCTCAAAATTCAGGTCCCGTTTCCGAGGCACGTCCATGGCGGGGAAGAGGTCCCCGATGAGCCCCATGAAGACGGGCAGGTCGTCGGTGACGATCTTGGGGATGTTGAAGTCCCTGAGCGCCCTCATCAGCACCTGGTCCTCTGCCCGGCTGGGGTCGCCCCTCTTCAGGGAGCCGGCCACCACCAGCACAGACTTGATGGCTCGCAGGCCCCAGTCATAATGATCCTGCGAGTGGAGGGCAGGGGCGGGCGGGCGGGCGTGAGCGCGCCGGCGGGGGCGCTGGGACCGAGGCCCGCCTGCCGCTGGGACGCGTGGAGGCTCCTCCAGGCTGTCTGGGAGGCATCCGGGCCACCTGCGTTTGTAACCCCTGCCGACCCCAGCTCTGCGGGCCCAGGACGTTGTCACACACCTGCTTTGACAGCAGCTCTTTGCACAAGGTGTAGAGCGTGATGAACTTCCTGGCCAGAAGGCGGGCCTCCAGAAAGCCCTCAGACACCAGCATGATCTCGCATATCAGTTCAAAGTCGGGGACCACCATGGCGCAGGGCCTGAGGGGGTCAGCAGGGCCTGCCTTGGCTTCTCCCCCTCTTCCAACCATGCCCCCACCTGCCCCTTGTCACCTAGAGGCACACCTCACCTGCCAGGAGGAGCACAGCGTCACAGGCTGAGAGTCTAGGCGCGGAGCTGGGTTCCCAGGCCCCCACCCGCCGCTTGGCTCCGCTCCCCGCTTCGCTTGTTCCTCCCACACCCTGCACGGGGCGTCTCCAGGCCCTGCATCCCTTTACTCAACTCCTCTGAGAGTCACCTGAGACCTGTCCTCCCTCCCTGGCCGCTTGTGGCTGAAACGGGACCTCCACCCCACGTGTCAGAGGCCCTGGCAGGCTGGTCCCTCTCACTCAGGTCTTGTCTCCAGACTCCTCCTCTCCCACAGCCCCCTCTGGTCAGCCTCGCCCTCTGCCCTCCACAGCACCCTCCTGGGCACTTCCTCATGCCATCCCCACCCACTACACACCTGAACAAGGCCTTTAAGTTCTCAGGCAGCTCCGTACGTCCGGCGTACCCGGGGTTCATGGTGATGAAGAGGCCAACAGTGGGGATGAGGCTTATCATCTCTCCCAGGAAATTAAACGTTTTTTTCTTGGCCCGAATTGCATCTTGGATACATTTTACCTAAACAGCGGGTACACAGACGCGTTCACGTGGGAATGACCACCTTCGACAGGCTGGACAGATCTTCGTTTGTGCTAAAGCGTGTGGCTGTGAATTTGCAGAGGACCTTCCTGATCTTTCTTTTTTTAAATCAAACTTTAAACTTTGATACAATTGTAGATTGACATGCAGTTGTAAGGACGAACGTGGAGGGGATCCCATGGGCCCCTCCCCGGCGCCCCCCAAGGGTGACCGTAGTGCAGCATCACCGCCAGGACAGCAACGTGGAGATGATGGGACATTTCCGTGACCTCAGGTGTTGTCACCCTCTATAGCCACCCCCACCATTCTCCCACCCTGCCCTCCCCTGACCCCCTGCAACCACTCATCTGCTCCCGTTTCTGTGATTCTGTCTTTCGTGAACGTTAGTAAGCGGGATGCTACAGTGTGTCATCTGCGACGGGCTTTGGTCACTCAGCGAGACGCCCTGGGGATTCCTCCAGGTTGTGGTTGTTCCTTGATATTACTGAGTGGCGTTCCACCCCCTAGCCGTTCTGTGTGTCCCGTTCCTGCTCGGGCAGTGTGACCCGTGGGAGGGCTGATGGGTAGCCATCCCCACATCAGAAAGTCAGCCCCGGGTGAAATCTGAATTCAGGGACCATTAGCTGCCTTTGACCCTCGGTGGTGCTGAGCAGCTGCAAACCTCCAAGACACCACTGGAGGGCGCCCTGCAGCCACAGTTTAAGCCCTGACCTCCGAGCCTGGGGCTTTGGAGCAAAGCTCACGCCTAGTTGTCCAGGACTTTCCTCCCAGACTGGTCTGCAGCGTGCGGCTCACAAGCCAGCAGGGCAGGGGCTGGCGGTGGGACCCCCTCCCCTCCACATGGAGCCTCTCCTAATGTTCCATTCCAGTTCCTGCTCCTCCATCTGAGTCAACAGAGCTCTACGTAATTATCCTGGGGTCTGTGCACTGACTTTGGGGGCGGGGGTCCCCAAGGCAGCCGTCAGCATCGCCCATGGGTCCAGCGGGCACTGGCTGCCCTCGTCCTCTCTTTGCCGTACTGACCTCCAGCCCCAGGGCTTGGGGATAGTTCCATGTCTATGCTGAGGTGGGGAAACAACAGTGGAGGAGGCCAGCTACCTGCACTCACCCCTAATCCTGCCAGCAAACCCATTCTACAGATTAGAAGATGAAGGCACAGAGAGTTCAAATAAAGCCCAGAACTAGGCAGTCCTGCACTCTGTCATGGGTGTTCCCAAAATACTCGGGCTCATTTCTTCCTTCTCTCCCTCCCAGCACCCTTGTCTAACTGATAAACTCCTAGACATCCTTCAATGCCCAGCTCCATTGGTAATTGAGACAAAGCCCTCTGTCCTGGTCCCCTAGGCAAAACTGATTATCCCCTTGTCTGTATTCGGTTACATATGTGCCACTGGGTCTGATCCTTACTGTTTTCCTTCTGTGTGCCCCATCAGACTGTGGGCCCCTGAAGGACAGGGCTGGGGTCCTGCTCACCTTTGTGCCACACCCCCAACTCAGTGAGGCTGACCTGACCCTACAGGAAAGCTGACGAGCCCCAAGCCGGCAGGGCAGTGAGTTCCCGTACGTGACCCAGAGACCACGCGGGCCCTACCTGTACGGCGATCACAGACAAGACCTCCACGGAGATTCGATTAAACTCATCGAAGCAGCCCCAGGCTCCGGTCTGGGCCAGGCCCTTGTAGATATTGCCACAGGACTAGAAAGGGTGAGATGGGAGAAGCACGCGTGGAGAGCCCTGCCGGGAGCCCCTACCTGCCCCATTAGCCCCCTGGCCGAGGGTCAGGCTTGGGAACTTTGGGGCCCTCAGAAGGCTAGAGGCAGGATGTTCACTCCCTGGGAGGGTTAATACTGCCCGGGGCCAGGTGCCAGGAAGAGCCCAGACACTCCCTGGCATGGGGGCTTTGCCTGGGCTCAGATAAGCGAGTTTGTGTAAAGTTCAGCCCTTGCATTTTCCACTAGCACACAAGAGAGGGGGCTTCCCTCTAAGGTTGGGGGACGGACGGCAGGCCCCAGCTGGACAATCAGGATGCTTCTTCAACGTTTATATACAGGATTCCTTCTGGGAGGATCCAGCTTCAGATTTCACTTTTCTAAAACCCAGGAGGCCGGTGTGGGCTGTGGCCTTGAGAGTCAGACGGGGCAGCTGTCCCCACCCTCATCCTCAAGATGGGGTCCCCTGGACTGTGGGGCTCTGATGGGGGTGGGGCAGGGAGGCCCCCTGCAGGCCTGAGCTCCTGATCTCAGTGTCCCCCCGCCCCCCCAGGGGCTGCTCTGACCTGACCTCCATGGTCACCTGTCTTCTGGGCCCTTTGAGAACTGTGGCTGTCCTGCAAAGTCTCCAGTGACCGCTAGGACCTGGCCCCTACCCTATACCCGCCCCTCATGCTACCCCGCCCCCCAAGCCCTCAAAGGTGCTCACTCTGTCTGGTGCCCCCAGTTGCCGGGGACAAGCTTGGAATGTAGGTTGGGAGGGGTTACCTCCCCGGGGGGAGGCAGGACGTTTGGGGCTGGTTGTGCCCACCCTGAGAGCCTCTACCAGACACGCTGGTCATGCTGCGGAGGCCCAGCCTCCCAGGAGGGCCAAGGCCGCCAGTGGGGGCACCACTCCTCAGCCTGTCCGTCTGGTGGACGCCGTCAGCAGACTGGGGAGCTGGTGCCTCCTGCCTGGGTCCGGCCTGCGGTGCCCACACATCTAGAGCTCACCTGGGGCGTGGAGGGGGGGGCCCTGGGTGGTCCTCCCTGGGGCCGTCAGGCCCCCCCGGGCCTGGGCTGCGTACCTTGTAGTCCATCTGTTCGGAGCAGTTGAAGACGTAGACCATGGTGCCCAGGGCTCTGCCCAGGTCCTTGGTCGTCTCCGTCTTGCCAGTCCCGGCGGGGCCAGCGGGGGCTCCGCCCATGATCAGGTGGAGGGACTGGGTCAAGGTTATGTAGCATCTGCAAAGGACCTCCGATCACCTCGCGGCGGCAACCCCACAGCCGCCCACTTCCTTTCACTGTGGTTCAGCGACACCCCCCAAGCCCCAAGGAGGCACCAAAGGGAGCCGATGGGAAGCGCTTGTGACGTCACCAAAGGGCAGACACCGTCTTGCAGGGGCAGATGCCACATGGGGGCTGTACCCAGCAGGGCGTTAGAGGAGGAGGGCACTGCCTAATGTAAGAGTCACATCACAGGCACTGACGGTTCGCTCTGAGCTGCTGCTGGTCCGAGTGCTTTTTGCTGTTAAATGACTCGCCTGACCCTCAACGAGCTGCCGAGGATTTATAAAATAACGTCCCCACTTCGCGGGTCCTCAGAGAGGCTGAGCAACACCCCCAAGGCCATACAGCCAGTGTCGGAGGGAGGGAATAAGACCATGGCCCCCGGGTCTGGGTGCCTGGACGGTAGCAGGACTGAATCTGACCCAAATGCCTGGACCCGTCAGCCTCAGCAGGGCACGTTCGGGTCTGACGGCGCAAGGACTCACGGGGGCGAGCCCAGAGAACAGTGTGCGTTGCTCAGGGCCAGGCAGGAAGGCGGCCGGTGTGTCCTCACCTGTCGGTGAGCGGGGTGATGACGAGCCGTGGGGTGTTGCCCAGGTACTCGTACGAGTACTGGATCTGGGCATCGCAGATGTTGGCAAAGCAGTGCTTCTTCTCCTCATCCCAGCGGTGCCGCAGCTGGGACTGCCAGGTGAAGGCCTGGGAGCTCTCCACCTGCGGGAGGAGCAGGCCGGTTTGCCTCCTGGTGGTCCCTGACCTGGGGGAGCTCCCCGGCCTCCTGCTCCTCCCGTGGTGCCCACGTCAAGCCTAACTCCGTGCGCCACTGAGTCTCGCTGAACCAGGGGCGCCCCTGATTGGGCTGCTTGTCCAGTCGCTTACCAGGGGTGAGACTAAGGGATGAAGGAGGGGGTAGCCGCTGCCCGGAACAGTGTCACCCGCCTCCCTCAACCCAGGATGAAGCAGCGATAACTGGGACGGGGGCGTGGGCTGGAGTCCCAGGCACCAGACCCCAGCAGGGTTCCCGGCCCTTCCCGGCGCCCGTGCCTTGGCGGTGATCATCTTGGCGACCACATCCCGGGCGTGGACGTCGATGGTACAGATGGTCATGATCTTCAGCCTGTCCCCGGCGTTGAGGTTTCCCACAAGCAGGCTGATGAGCGCATTCAGCTGACTGATCTGCAGGAGTGAAGGCACCTTGGCTGGGACACCGGTCGCGGGGCAGACTCCGGGCTGGGCGGGTGCCCCACGGTCGGGTAGGGAGGACCCCCGTGCTCTTGTTCACAACAACAAAACACAGAAAGAAGCTCTCGCTATCCCCCGACTGGGGGTGGGGTACGCTGGGGAACAGGCCCCCCATGGAATATCAAGGAGCCACTAAAAATGGTGTAGAAGAAGATCTGATGCCGTGAAAGCCGGTGGACATTATGTAAAACCAGGATTTTAAAGCTGTGCGGACAGTTTATATATTTTCGCCTAGGAATCGATTATATGCACACAAAGAGATTAGAATGTTAGATAAGAATTTGTTGACGGGGTTATATATGGGTGGTGGGGTTTTTGGTTGCTTTCGCTTTTATTTTTTAAATTATCTTTAGTTTCTAAATTTCTAAGCAAGAATCTTTTAAAAAGTTAAATCAAAAGAGAGAATTAAAGTCATGTACTTCTAAAGCGGTTACTCTTGGGCAGAAGGATGTTGGGGGGGATGCCAGTATTTGGTTGCTTTTGACCCACAGAAATCGCAGTGGCACAAGGGGGCACCTCAGAGCAAGAAGCTTTGGATGGACATGGGATGGGGGCACACACCTGTTTCTTGTTGTAATCTTTGATGGCGTTTTCGTAGCCTTCCTCCAGCCTGGCAAACGCCAGGCCCACCTCGGTTGTCCACCAGATCTGGGTGCACGAGAGCGCAATCTGAAAACAGAGCGGCCCCCGGCCCCCCGCCAACGTGAGCGTCGTTCTCAGTGTGACAGAAGAGTTCACATCAGTAAGGTGGCTGTTCTCCGCCCACTGCGGCTAACCCAGGACAGGTGAGCTCCGTCCACCCAGCCTCAGACCTGGGCGGGGTAGTCAAAGATCCACTGCTCCCTTGGCTTCTCCTCGTAGGTCACCACGGCTTCCGGGATCTCGTGGCGGAGGGTGGCGCACATCCTGTCCAACACCCGGTTCAGCCAGACCTCCACCTGGGGACGGAGCCACAGGGACCAGAGAGGGGTGAGCACAGCTCATTCCGATGGCTTGCTTTGTCATTTAAAAATTAAATTACCATTTGTCACCAGCTTGAATGGTAATGACCAGCTTGAAAAATGTGGTCAGCAAGCCCAGCTGTACCCGCAAAACTAGTTGCATTGGGCATTTGTGTGCATTAACTGTTTCTACACAGAGAAGGGAGGGGAAACCAGAGAAAAATCAAGAGGAGACGATAGTCTCTGTCTGACCCTATGGAGTGGTGCTGACGTGCAGAGGCACGGGGCCTGTCCCCCCAGCCCCGCGCCCCTTACTAGTGGAGCCCCCACTAGCTCCCCAAGTGCATCATCTCAGGGTCTTAGATCGTCACGTGGACAAACTTGCTGACGAGCCTTGTGTGTATCTTAAAATACAAAACTTCAACTAACTGCAACCGGGGTGGGGGGGGAATACCCAAATGAGGTAATTGGATTGGTTTTTCTTTTAAACTACGACAGTGCAGGCAGAGCTCGCCGTAGTTCGTGGTTACATCTGTAAGCAGTTACGTGTGGGAAGCATCTGAACAAACTGAGGACTGGATCCTGTCACCGGCCTGCCAGCCCCATCTGGCCAGGTTCTCCGAATTCAAGTTGTGGGAGCTCGGGTTTTCTTGCATGAGATTTTTACCCCCCTAGCTGACTTACCTCTGAATTACATTTTTGCTTAGGCTAATGTCAAGGTCGATTCGGAGGCTTGATCAATACTTGGGCAAAGAGATTGGGGGAGGTGGGGTGTGGAGGGCAGCCAGGAAGCTTGCTGTCAGCAGAAGAGAGCAGCCTCCTGGGGTGGGGGGGGAGAGCTGGAAAGGGGGCCGGGCTGCCCAAGGCAAAGGGACCCCCTCTGCTAAATCAAAGCAGTAAAGCCCCTTACGCTAAGCAGGGATGAGAAGTGGGTGGTCCAGGTGTGTGTGGCCCCCTTCAAAGCGGGGGGCGGGGTGCCGCCAACCCTAACCCCTTGGCATTAATAACAATAAATAAAATACTAAAGACTCAATGGCATTAATAAACCTTTTCTCCCCCTCCCTCCCCTCCTTTCTCTTCCTGTTTTTTCTCACAATGCACCTCATACTGTGTAGGTAAGGCTGTGCTGGAAATTCTATAGAGAAGCCCCTTAAGCATTTGTTCTGAGAGGCAGAGGGAAGAGGACAGAGGGGTGGTCACAGGCTGCTGGGGACAGCCTGTCTGAGGCCGTGTGGCCCTGTACACGCCGCACTGTCGTCCTGGGTTGGGGCGGGGGCGTCCATCCGCACACGCACGCACCTGCCCCGAGAGGTCACACTCCCGGTCAAAGGCCACGTACTCGTCCTCCTTGCTGTACATGCCCAGGCCAAACCTGAGCGGCTTCCCGTCGGCGTCGAGGCGGAACTTCAGTTTACACAGGCTGTCGAAGAGCTTGGACAGGTGGCGGCTCACCTGGATTGGGCAGGGGCGGTGGGGGGGGGGGGTGCGGATCACTGGATTTTGCAGCCAAGGGGTTCAAAGTGGGGGAGACATGCAGCCTGGGTCTTCCTCGGGTGGTTTTAAGCATTTTTTTTTTTTTTTTTGGCTTATACGCATCCCCCCACCCCAACCCCCTGCCTCTGGGATGTTGACTGAACGCACTTAGCCAACAAATGGCAAAAACTGCTCTCAGGCGGAACCTTCCGAATGTCTGTTCCTGAAGATTTCTTTTCCTTGAGAAGGTTCTGTCCCGGGCATGGGACCCGCGTCCCTAGGTCAGACGCTCAGAACCTAAATTGTGGGCCATCCTGTGGCTACCTTCTTGTGCGTCTGGAACTTCATGATTAGAATAAGATACAGTCACATCCCTTCGCTGGGATAGCTAACCCTCCTCTCTTTTAGAAGAGGAACCCCAAGGGACCTTTTCTTCCTGGCGCCTGGGATTTATTAGGATGAGCAGGCGTGTCTCTCAGAAACGGGCATCTCACCCATTTTCCAGAGGACGCGGATGAGGCTCGGGGAGGCAAGGGCAGGGTCTGAGACCAGTCCCAGGTCTTTCTGTCATGGCCCAGCCCCTGGGTGGTTTCAGGTGTGGATGACCTCGTGGAGGTGCCACAGGGACACCTGTGGACACTCCTCCAACATCCCAGGGCCACCTGGACATGGAGCCAAGCAGGGACCCGCCTGGAGCCCAGAGGCCGCACCTGAGGTTGGCCTCTCTTCACAGTGCCAGGGGCCCACCTACCTCCACGGGGTCATTTCCGTTGGAGAGAATGTCCAGGAGGTCGGCTGAGGAGACAAAGTAGAACCTTGGGAAAGCCAGTCTTTTTGTCTCTAAATATTCGGCCAAGGCCTTTTCACACACGGCCAACCTAGGGGGAGGAAACAAGGCTGCTGAGTCCTGCTCGACGGAGGGTCTTTTCCAGCCCATCCTTCCACGCGCTGGACGGACAGCCCCGGAGACGCCCAGGCTGTTCACAGCCCCAGTTTGATTCAAATCTTCCACACTTGTTCTCTGCCAGCCCCTGACCTGGTGGGTGTCCCCAGGTATGATGGGGTACAGTTTAATCTCTGCAGTCATTGCTTCTCCTGAGGCTGAAGGCCCGCTCTGTGGCCGGCGTGGCAGGATGTGGCCTGAGAGCTCGCACTCTGAGGAAGGGGATGTGTTAACCCACAACCTGGGGCTTTCCCCGTCCTGGCCAGCAAGGGGCGCATGACTCGGGTTTCTGCCACAGTGAAGCCCCTCGCCTGGACAGTGTGGGACCCACCTCTTCTTCAGGTTCTCAAGTTTGTTATAGAGACCAGGTTTGTTGGTGGCTTCGACCACGTTGGGTGTTTTCACCGCCTCCTCCATCAAGGCCTGGGAAGAGAAAGGGACCGCCATGGCATCAGGAGCCCCGTTTCCTCCAACGGAGCCATTTCCGAAAGTGCCCAGGCAGGAGCGAGAGAGCTGTGCTCACCTTGAACTCCTGGTCGATGTCGTCGAAGCGTTTGGAGTCCTCCGGCAGCTGGGCGCGGATGTCTTCGGAACCAATGAAGATGCTCTCCAGGTGGCTCCAGGCTCTCTGGACCTCGAACCAGATGGAGATGACCGAGTCCGCTGTGGACAGCTTCTGCTGCCAGCTCGTCACCTCCTTCAGGAAGTGGGACAGGTACTTGGACATCATCAGGTTCTGCAGCTGCACCTGGTTGTCCTCCAGCGTCTCTACCAGCATCTCATCCGACTTGAGCATCACGGTGCCTGTCCGCGGGTGCCGTTCGTGCACAAACTCCATGGTGGACCAGGTACTATCTAGGGCTTTCAGCACCTTTTGGGGGAACAGCAATAGGGTCAGCAAGTGTCTGGCATGAGGGGCTTGAAAAGGACCCAGAGTTTCCTAGAACATGGAAGGAACCCCTTCAGAAAGGAAGGGCTTTTCAGAAAGCCAAAATGTTCATGCCAATGTTATTTACAATGGCCAACAGATGGAAACAACCCAAATGTCCCTCAGTGGATGAACAGATCAACAAAATGTGGTGTAGTCATATAATGAAATACTATTTGGCCATACAAAAGAATGAAGCACGGGCACATGCTACAACATGAAGGCAACTTGAAAACATGCTTAGTGAAAGAAGCCAGACACAAAAGCCCACATATTATGTGTTTCCATTTATATGAAATGTCCAGAAAAGGCAAACCTATAGAAAGAGAAAGTGGGTTAGTGGTTGCTTAGAGCTGGGGTGCGGGGCATGAGAAGATGGGGGGGGGGCGGTCATAGCTAAAGCGTCTGGGTTTCATTACTTTTTGAGGAGATGAAAATGTTCTAAAATTGACTAATTCTAATATGTGATGGTTGCACATATCTGTAAATACGCTAAAAGCCATTGAATTGTACACTTTAAATGGGTGAATGGTATGGTATGGATTTATAGCTCAATAAGGTTGTTAAAAAAAGAAAGCCAAAATGTGACAATTCAAACTCAAAAAACAGGTGAGGAGAGAGGTTTGAATTGCAAAGGAGTCATCCAGAGTTTCCGTGTGTCCTGGAACTGACCCAGGTACTGGCTGATGGCCAGCCCTCCTGCCCCCGTCCCCACTTCAGCTTCTCAGAAAGCAGAGGCAGGATGGACCACAAATGAGGGTGCTTCGTAGGAGAGGAGAGTTCAGCAGGGTTAGGCAGGTGGTTCGGGTTCAGCACCATCCCCTACAAAACGCACTTTGCTGTCAACAAAGGATACCTTTTCCATGCCAGACTCTTTCACAGCCTTGTCTACGATGTTTCGGACCTCATCTTCGTATTTATGTAGGTTCAGCTGGAGTAAATCCGCCAGGGTGGTCTCATCTGACATTTCAAATTTCACCTACGGGAAAAAAAATAGGCACATTCCACATAAGGTCACATGTTCTCCAGTTGAGGGACAGCTTTGTCCTTCATGGAGAGGCAGGCGAGGGAGGAACCCAGGCCATGGCGGGGGCAGTTGGAAGCTCCGTGACTTGGGCAGTCACTTCTCCAGGCCTCGCCTCTCCTCCCTGTAAAACTGGTAACAGCAGAGTCCACTGATAGGGGATTGAATAGTGTCCCCCCCAAATTCATGTCCACCTGGACCTCAGAATGTGACCTTATTTGGAAATAGAGTCTTTGCAGCCGTTAAGGATCTTGAGATGAAATCGTCCTGGATCAACTGCACGGAACCTAAATCGGATGACAGGTGTTTTCATCAGAGAAAGGTGAGGGAGATTTGAAATGCAGAAGAGGCCACGCGACCACTGAGGCAGGGATTGGAGGGATGCGGCCACAAGCCAAGGATCGCCTGGGGCCGCCGGAAGCTGGAAGAGGCAGGAAAGGGCCCTCGCCTAGACTGCCAGAGGGATCACGGTCCTGCCGACACCTTGATTTCAGGTTTTTGGCCTCCAGAGCCAGGGAACAGTACACTTCTGTGGTTTTTAAGCCCCCTGTGGTGTGGGGCTTTGTTACAGCAGTCGCAGGACCTGATCCACCACCTCAGGAAGCTGCCGTGTTAGTAACAGGTGTGGCCAAGTCACAGGTACTATATTACTCCAGTAACAATACCAGGTATTTTCATGGTGTCACCCAGTCCTCAAATCCTTCTTGCTGTCACATAGACAGACATTTCCAGGCCCTGATTCCAAGCCTGCCGTGGAAACTGGTTTAACCAAGTGATGGAATCGAGTGTCTCTCAATCATGGTTGGGAAAATACCTGCCCGGGTCTCAACAGTCCTCGGTGATGCCCAATTCCTGGGACGCTTTAGTTGCTTGTTGATCACTGCCCGGGGGTCTCTCCCAGGCCCTGGAGGGGGTACATGAGCCTGCTGGCCAGTGGTCTCAGTACTCAGGATAACCCTTCTGCTTGCCTGTTTCTCCCCGCCAAGGCCCAGGCCACATCCCGTGTGCTCCTGAAGCCGTTCCTGCTCTTGCCTCGCCGTGGAGGTGACTGCCTCCTCTGTGCTCCTAGAACCACCCCTGAGCATCCCATTCGGCGTCCCGAACACCGTGGCCCACGCTGTTCTTTCTTCCTTTGCTTCCCTGAGAGCAGGGCCCGTGTTCTGTCTCTGCACCCTTGGCATCTACGTGGGGCCTCTGCAGAGTAGCCGTTCCACAGAGTTTTGTTCAATGTTTGCGGACGGTGGGGATGTTCCTATTTGCCTTCGGTGAGTGTCAAGGCCAGTGACCACCCCCCCCCCCCACTGGGGAATATCCCTGGGAAAATTTGGGTGCCAGGACTCTGTGCTCCTGTGGCGCATGGGGGACCCGGGGAGCTATTCCTCCGCCCCAAACTTCCTGAGCCCCAGGGACATTCATCGTACGACCAGAACTGGCTGCATAATTTGCGGGGCCTGGTGCAAATGAAAATGATGGGGTCCCCTGTTAAAAAATTATTAAGGACTTCAACATGGTGACAGCAGAGCATCCAACCCAGAGCGGGGCCCCTCTGAGCGCAGAGCCCGAGCATGCTCAAAGCCGGCTTTATCAGCATCAGCCCCGCCCATCCGGTAGCGAGTTCCCAAGGAGCAGCGCCCTCCTCCCCCGAGGCGCGGTACCTGGGTGGCCTGCATGAGCTGCTGCCAGTGGCGGTTCCGGATGGCGGGGTTCTGCAGCTCACTCACGGCGCGCAGGGACGTGACCATGTTCTTCACGGTGTCGTCCAGCCCCACGAAGGCATCCCAGCCCTTCATCTCCTTGTCCAGCGACCTCACGTCCTTGGCGAACTTCTTACAGTCTAGGTCCATCTGCTCGACGTTGATGTTCTTCCACTTGGTGGTCTTCCAGTCATCGATGCTGGTGTTGACCTGAGATGGAAACTCTCACTGTCTCCTCTACTGGGGACAGTTCAGGAAGGCACCTGTGCCACCTTCCTGCCATTGCTCTCAGGGAGCAAAATCCAATGAGGAGTCTTGAGAACTAATGACCGAGCTTGGTAAAGTGGGTGGATACAAGGGGAAAAAAACCACAACAACCCAGTTCTATCATGAAAGATTCAACTTAAAAGTCAGCAGTTAAGAGATAGTTTGGCAAAACGTGGGTCTTGTCACTGCTCACCAGGATCTAGTTCTGCCCCACTTCTTGGTGCAGCCACGTAAGTTGCCTCGACCAGTGGAATGTGGGTGATGCCCGACACTTGGGGGCAGAAGCGTTGGCTTGCCAACGCCTGACCCACGGTTCCCTCCGTCTGCCTTGGCAATGGTGGATGCGTGCATTGAGCTGCCCAAGGGTTGCTTGGAACTGGAGTGTGGGCTTTGCATGAATGAGAAATACATGTCAGTGGTTAACTACACACAGTTCTTTTTTGTTTTTTTTTTTTTAGGGCTGTCTGTCACTGCAGAGTAACCTATCTTATACTGACTGATTAAAAACACCAGAAGAAATTTCACTCACGACAGGATGAAACAAGACACAGGCACTACTGGGGGACAACCCTACCAAGAGTGGAGACAGAACCCTGTGAAGCCACAGTCTTTAATTCAGGGTAGGCTGAGAACAGCTGTGAAGCTGGACGGGCCGGTCCTGGAGGGGGTCAGAGGTTGCTGAGACAGGCTTGGGGTGGAAAGACGCGGTCTTGACAGACATCCGTGTCAGATAAAGACAAACAATTGGGGTGTTTACAAGAGCTTTACCTTGCAGATCCCAAGACTCGAAACCTTAATCCCCACAGGAATTGATGGCCCTTTCTGGTGGGTTTAAGCTGCTCTGTATCCTGTTATCGTAAAATTGTCCTGGCTAGTTTGTTTTGGAGAATTTTTCTTGCAACACCCTGACCAGAAACGCTTATCGTTATCTCCTGGGAAAAGTAATCTCTATTCTTGGGTCTGCGCTAAGTGTTGTTTATCGAGGGAAAATGCAGCACCCTGATCTGACTTCACCAACTGTTCAGTAATGTCGTTCATGCCCAAGAGACTTGAATTCAGTGAATTGCGAAAAAAATAAAGCATCGAGAGGCATCGATGGGTTCTCTCTCTTTGGGGGTGGTTGTGAGGTAGCCTGGGGCTCCAAAGATTTTTTTCCCCGTCTCTATGAGAAATAGGTAGATTCAGCATGGTCAGGATGAAGACATTTACAGCATTTTACTATGATGTAATAAAAAAAAATAAGATAACTGACAAGACAGAGCCTGCTCCTGGGTGGGGACAGTGAATATGGCTGTCAAGAGGGGAATTCTCCCCAGATTCGCTCATGGAGTAGATTTAACTCTAGCTACAGTCGTAAGAGTTTTCTTTTGGAGGGAGGAGGATTTGTCAGAGACTCTGAAGTTCGTTCAAGAGCACAAGAGAGAAGAGCTAACACAGACTTAGAGAACGAACTTATGGTCACCAGGGGGAAAGAGCGGGGAGGGATAGATTGGGAGTTTGGGATTGACAGGTACACACTGCTGCATTTAAAATGGATATGTGTAGGGACTTCCCTGGTGGCGCAGTGGTTAAGAATCTGCCTGCCAATGCAGGGAACATGGGTTCGAGCCCTGGTCAGGGAAGATCCCAAATGCCGCGGAGCAACTAAGCCCATGCGCCACAACTACTGAGCCTACGCTCTAGAGCCAGAGAGGCACAACTACTGAGCCCAAGTGCCGCGAATACTGAAGCCCACGCGCCTGGAGCCCGTGCTCCGCAACAGGAGAAGCCACCGCAATGAGAAGCCCACGCACCGCAACGAAGAGTAGCCCCCACTCTCCTCAACTAGAGAAAGCCCGCGTGCAGCAACGAAGACCCAACGCAGCCAAAAATAAATAAATAATTAACAAAATGAATAAAATGGATATGTGTATATGTATGGCTGAGTCGCTTTGCTGTGTATCTGAAACTATCACAACATTGTTAATCGGCTATACTCCCATATAAAATAAAAAGTTTTAAAAAAACCTAAATTATATATGGAATAAATACTTTAATTTCTCTAAAAAAAAAAAAAAAAAAAGATAACCAGGGACTTCCCTGGCGGTCCAGTGGTTAGGACTCTGTGCTTCCACTACAGGGGGCATGGGTTCGATCCCTGGTCGGGGAACTAAGATCCTACATGCCTCGCAGCATGGCCAAAAAAAAAAAAAAAATAAGCCATTATCTATAAAAAAAAAAAAAAAAAAAAAAAGATAACCAACAAGGAGCTACTGTCTAGCACAGGGAACTCCTCTCAATACTCTGTGGTAAATGGGAAAAGAACGTGAAAAAGAATAGATACATGTATGTGTATAACTGAACCACTTTGCTGTACACCTGAAACTAACACAACACTGTTGATTGACTATACTCCAACACAAGATAAAATGAAATAAAAAACAAAAAGAGAGAAGAGCTAAAATATCTTTGGAAATAGAGGAGCCAAGAGGTGAGACTGTGGGGAACTAACACGTGCACATACGCTGCGGACACACAGCCTAGATACCAGGAGGAGTGAGGCTTCCTACTCTTCTTTTTGCCCCCGTCAACCATCGAAGGCGGCTGTGACGGAAGGATAACGGGAGCGCCCCCTCTTGGTGCTGGGATGCTGCCCATGGAGCCCCCCCAGTCCCGCCCCCCGAGCCTTGGCGCCCCCCTCACCATGGTGATCATGTCCCAGAGCTCCTTCAGCTGGCGGACCTCTTTGTGACAAGCCTTGAGCTGCCTGTGGTCTGGGACTGTGACCTCGAACAGGCTCCCGGATTTGCACAGAGCCTCCATGACGCCCTCCATGGCCGCGATGCTCTTTTGTTGCTGGGGGCACGCAGAAGCCGGTGAACAGGGTGCCGGCACCCGGTGGAGCCTTCCCCGCCACGTCCCCGTGAAGCCCAGAGCCATCAGTACGCTGCACTCCAACACCACGCACACAGGGTGGCGTTAAACTTGCCAGCTGGGAGAGTAGCGGCCTCCCCGCCCGCCCCCAGCTTCTCCCCTGATGGGAGGGTGGCTCATCTCGGCGAGCTCAGGTGTGAGGACTGACTCTTAATGGGCGTTGCATGAACGCCAGACTTCCTCCTGACATTTTCTGACTTCCCAGAATCTCCCCCAGTCTCTCACTGTATATATTTGTATTGTATTAAAATGTATATAAGTAATGCTTGATTGCTTTGAAAACTAGAAAAATCTAGATGAGCAATGAGGAGGAAAAGAAGATTTGTCCTGAGCCACACGACTAAGTGCGGGCAGCTGCGAAAGCTTTGGTGTGGAGTGTGTACCACGCTCGACTGGGTACATAGGGGGATCCCGAGTGTTTGCACCCTGCCTTGCGGGCCTCTCTCACCAGGGACATGGTTCCTAAACAGACTTGACAGGGGAACTCTTCAAAGAACCTAGCCTGCGTCCATGGCTAAGTGTCCGGGGGGCTCGAAGGAGAGAATGGTGGCGTCTATGCTGTGGATTGGGGGCGTGGCTGAGAAAATGCCCATGGAGAAAGGGCAGGATCTTGGCCTCCGGGAAGGGTGGGCTTCGAGGCTGAGCAGGGGAAAGAGCAGAGGCTCAGGGGAAGGGAAACTGTGGGGTGGCCCTAAAGGACATCTTGGGGTTCCCTTGCGCTCACGCCTGTGGTACTGCAGAGTGTGGTCGAGGTGTGGGCTGGGGTCTGGGCACAGTGGGGGCTGAGCACTGTGCCGGGAGCATTGCGGTGCCCCCCCTGTGCTCCTGGGGGCCCCCCCAGGCCCCATGCACCCCAAACGCCCCTGCCAGGTGGAAGTCCATGGGGCCTGGGCCTGAATGGGCTGCCAGGTCTGGGGCCGTGGAGCTTGCACGTTGGACACTGACCATGAACTTGGGCAGTGGGAACCAGGGGACACAGGTGAGGCTTGGCCACCGGCTGCACGTGGCGAGTCAGGGAGAAGAAGGTGCCAGGGAGCAGGGTGAGTGCAAAGCCTGAGGGGACAGCAAACTGCTGAACGTGGGGACCTCGGAGGGGGAGGGGGCTGAGCCGCAGGGTGGATTTGTGAGGCTCGTAGGATATTCAGATGTGCACACACACGCACAAACACACACATGAGCACGGCCCCGAGCCCAGTCCCATCAAGGCCGTGTTTCTGGGCTCATGAGAATGACAGCTTGAGGAAGGATGAGAAAGTGTCAGGGTCCCCAGAGTTACTACCCCATCTCGTCCTTGAGCAAAAGTACCTTATTGAGGGACTTGTAGGGGTTAGGGTCGCTGAAGCTGAATGGGGCTTCTTGCCTGAACTTCTCTCTGAACTCGTGCTGCTTGAGCTGCAGGAGGACCACGTGGAAACCATCAGGCTCCCGCCCCAGGGCCCAGCTGTGGTGCATGCTGCGCCCCGCCCCGCCCCCTGAGGCCGTGGTACCTCGAACTGCTGGCACTTCCGTCGCAGGATGCTGACCTCGTTGGCCTGCAGGGGTGCCACGTTCTGCTTCACCTGGATGGCCAGCTTCTTGGTGTTTGTCCACTGCTCCGGCAGTTCCTACACAGGCAAAGGCCAAGGACCACTCCTTTTCCTGCTCTTTTTAAAATTTTCTACTGTGAAATGATTACAGACTCAGGGGGAGTTGCAAAAACAGCACAGAGAGTCCTGTGTGCCTGCGCCCAGCCTCCGCTGGTGCTGGCATCTCACAAAGCGGAGGCTCGATACCCAAACCGGCATCCGACACTGGGGCGTTTCCGTTAGCAGGTGAGGGAACTTGTCGGTTTTCACCCCGTGTTTTAAGCTGAATCCATGTGTGCGTGTGTTGTGTGCATGCACGCACGTGTGTGTGTGTGAGTGCATGCGTCGTGGGCGTGTGCAGTCCTAGGCAATTTTATCTCATGTATAGGTTCCCGTAACCCCCGCCGCGATCCACATACCTCGCTCTCCATCACCGTGAGGGAACTGTCTTGTGTTACCTCCTTGTACCTGCACCCAGCACCGCCCCCCGCCCCAACCTGGGCAGCCACTAACCTGTCCTCCGTTTCTACGATTTTGTCATGGCAAGAACGGCTTTAGCAATCAGACGAATTTTTGTATTTTCCAAGTTCTCCACACTTGGGCAAATATTGTACTTATTATAAACTATTTTAAAGAAAAAAATCCCAGCCCCCAAATTCTTTACCCACAAATAGACATTGTTTCACATTCTTCTACGATTAACTAACAGTCTCTGTTGGCAGCGACACACCTCAAATGTTTGTCAGAATTTTTATCTCACCACTCGCCCTGTCCATGGCCCTGGAGCCCCTGGGGCCCGGCCACAAACGCTTCGAATCCTGGTCCTTAGCTGAGCCCCGGGCGTGGCAGCTAGGGCGAAACACAACGTGCTCTAAAGCAGGGCCTGGGCAGCACGAGATCGCCGTGGAGGTCACCGCGGCCACCGACCACAAGCCTGTCACCCCTGTGCTGTGGGGTCTCGGGCATTGGCTGGAGTCAGTGCCTCCCGGCAGGGGGAGTCAGGCCTGTTTGACCAGTCTCAGAGCCAGGGCAGAGAAGGGGGTGGGCAGCCGGGTCTGGGAGGAGACAAACTGCAGCGGGGTGGCTGGGCCGTGGCTTCAGGACCCAACTTCCGCATCGTCCCAGCCCAGCTGCACATACAGCTGCTCTGACACCGACAGCTGACGTTCTGTGAATTAGCTGTAAAGCACTGGGCTTTTGGAAGTCCCCTTCAGCCTCCCTGCTGTGGCCCACCTGTCCCACGTGGGGACGGAGCCGGCTGCGGGCCTTCCGGGTTGGGGGATTCCCAGAGCAGCTGCCCCATTGCCCTACTGGGGCGCCGGCCCTGGCCTCATCCGGTCAGGTCTCTGCTGACCCCATTCTCGGTCCACCATCCCTCGTGCCTAGGCTCCTGCTGTGCTCAGGAGGAGGTGTGGGACTTGAAGGCACTTTTTATCCATTGAAACTCCAATCAAACGGAAGAGCTACTGCCCCCCACCCCTTCTGGAGGCCACCTCACTGTCCCATCGTCTCCAGAGAGCCCTGTCCTCCCACCCTGCCACTCCACGGGGACCCCATGTCTAGAAGAGGAGGTCTAGCCTGCAGGCTCTGGGTCACAAGAGCCCGCCCTCCTCTGGCCCTGCCCGCAGCTCCAGCTCCCCCAGCGGGGGCCCCCCAGGCCTGTTTACCTGCAGCTTCACGTGCGTCTCCTCGGGCATCTCCTCCCCGTAGGACTTGAGCAGCTCGATGGTCTGCTTCAGGGGCTCAAACATGTTGTCGGTGGCCGTCTGCCTCTCCTTGACCTTCATCAGATGCCCCATCACCTCCACGAGGCCGTCATAATCCCGCTCCTTGAGAGGCTTCGTCAAGCCCGCCCTGGAGACTTTCATGAAGGCTTCTAGGTCTGCGAGGCTGGTGGGAGAGAGGCCGCCTGTGATGGGTGCCTGCCCAGCACCCCCCTGCCTCACTGGCTCGACTGGTCGGCGAGTCCCACATGGAGCCACGTCTCAGGGCAGTCTTTGCTGGACCTCCCGGGCAGAAGAGCTGGATTACATGCTCTCCTGGCTCCGTGCCCCTCCCGGCCCCAACCCCACCTGTAACTGCACAGGTACCACCCGCACGTTTCACGCCAGGCTTCCCTGTCCGACTCAGGGCTCCTGAAGGATTCCTTGGCATCTGTTGCCCAGACCCGGTAAGTGCTCAGTAAAGAAGCAACGACCGAGGGACCAGGGCCTCCACGCCCTGCCAGGTGACACCTTCCTGCTGGGACCCACCCTCCATGGGGCTGCCGGCCTCTGAGCCTGACCTTCACCTCCACACCCACCCGGTTTGGGGGAGGAGGTGTCCAACCGACACTTCATGGAAGGCCGCCTGCAGGTGCCCCTCGCACATGGCTCTCTGGGGCACGATCAATGTCAGGCCAGCGGTCCCGGTGCCCACCTGTTGACCACGTGGTTGCTCAGGTGCCGCTTGAACATGAGGCTCCAGCGCTTGATGGTGTTGAGGAGGGCCTGCTTGAAGGGGCGGCAGTCACACTGCAGCCAGCCGTTGAACACCTTGGTGTTCTCGCACTTGGACACCTCCTCATACAGCTTCTCATAGGAGTTGATCTGGAAGACACAACCCCGTTCACCTGTCGGGCTGCCGGGACCAGGGGTTGGGCCCAGCACAGCACGTGTGTGTGGGGGAGGCCCTTACGATGCACTAGTTTCCTTCTCCCAGCACCCCCGGGGTCCCCTGCGGCCCAGCAGTCTATCCCCGACACGGGACAGCCTGTCAAAAAGGGACGTCATCAAGCAAGGCCAGCAGGGCTTCTGAAAAGAGCAGGCCGAAAGTTTCAAGGGGTGAATGGGGTCCCAGGCGCCCATGGGGCATCCCTTAACTCTCTATGCTGTTGCACGTCCTTGGGGCTCTCAAGCTCCACCAGCCAGCTGTCCCCCCACCCCATGTGCATCTCCCCTGTGGCTGGGTCACCCTCACTGAGCTTCAGGAAAAGAGGTGAAGTTTTGTAAATTCGCTATGTTTTCTCATGTTCTATATTCTGGTTTTTTTGGCCGCACTGCACGTCTTGCAGGACTGCAGTTGCCTGACCAGAGATCGAACCCAGGCTATGGCAGTGAAAGCGCTGAGTCCTAACCACCAGACTGCCAGGGAATTCCCATCATGCTCTATATTATTGATGCTCTGGTACTGGGGGCCTCGCTGACCCTGGAGGGACTGCCCCTGCCCCCTGGCTGGCTAAGTCCTAGAGATGGCAGACAACCCCCCAGGACCACACCTTTCATATGCAAACAACCGACCAGAGCTCACACCCCAACCACCTCCTCTATGGGGCTCTCACACTCCAGGCCACTGTCCACCTGCCCTAATCACCCCAGGGCCAGATTCCTGACAACCCGGGACAGCCAGTATGCCCCTGAATCACTGAAATGATTCAAACTAGCCCATCCTAAGCCTGCTTGCCCCGCCTTGCCCATTCTTTCCCACGAAGACCACAGTTCAGGCTCTCAGCCATGCTTTCCCCTCATTCCCTCGGCCTCCTGCCCGACACTGGTGCCTCCCCGCGTGGCCCTACGTGGCCCTGCATGGCATGGAGTGCCCCCCTCCTCTTGGGAGCCGTGAGTCACAACCTCTCTTTTCACAGCAGGCGTCTGCGGATCTGTTGGTCTCTCCATACTTGAATTATAATAAAACTTACATTTAAAAAATGTTCACCCTGGACTTCCATGGTGGCACAGTGGTTAAGAATCCATGTGCCAATTCAGAGGACATAGGTTCGATCTCTGGTCCGGAAGAGCCCACATGCCGTGGAGCAACTAAGCCCGTGCACCACAGCTACTGAGCCTGTGCTCTAGAGCCCACCAGCCACAACTACTGAGCTTGCGTGCCACAACTACTGAAGCCTGCATGTCTAGAGCCCGTGCTCCACAACAAAGAGAAGCCACCGCAATAAGCCCACGCACCACAACGAAGAGTAGCCCCCGCTCGCCGCAACTAGAGAAAGCCCGCGCGCAGCAACGAAGACCCAACGCAGCCAAAAATAAATAAATAAATAAATAAAAATGTAAAAAAAAAATGTTCATGCAAGTTTTAAATCAAGTCCAGTGCCCCTCCACGGCAGGGATTCTGGAGGTGAGGAAGCTGGTGGGTGAGGTTCACACGCACCTGCTGCTGGAACTGGGCAAGGGTGGGCGGCATCTTGGGGAGGGTCTCCTCGGCCTGGGGGTCCAAGTCCTCCAGGCTGATGGCGCGCCCATAGGTGAGGAAGTTCTTCATGAACTCCTGGGGGTCGTCCATCCACAGGTAGGCGTAGCGCTCAAAGGAGTCCTGGTACTCCTCAGCCTCCTTTATGGCGCTGATGACCAGGCTGGACATCTCCTCCCGCATCTCTATGAGGTCGGTCATGTCTTCCAGGTCGGTCTGCAAGGGGCAGGCGGGGCGCAGATGGGTGAGCGCTTCGCCCGTGGTCTCCCCGCCCTGGCGAGTGGCTCCCTGTTGGTGCAAGCGTTGCTAACCTCTCAAGATGGGACGCGGGGACATCTGCAAACAATGTTTGCAATGTTCTCCCGTGAGAAGATACACTGGACGTGACTTTTGCCAGGCAAACCCCAGGATGATTCACACATGGCTTCATTCATTAAGTAGTTACTCAGCATCTACTGTGTGCACGCAGGGGGAGGGGGCCCTAGGGGCGTCGACAGGGCTCATGGGGATGTAGACAACCCAGGAGTGGGGTCAGATGTTCATCAAAAAAATCACAGAAACGAGACATCATGACTCTGACCCTTGCATTCAGGTGTAACAGGGAGGAGGTTGGGGAACGCTCCCTGAGGAAGTGACCACTGGTCTGAGAGCTGATGGACTGTAGGTAAAGAGCAAGAATAGCAACAAAGCACATGCAAAGGCCCTGTGCTGGGAGGAAGCAGACGTTTGAGGACCTGAGTGGAGACCACATGGATGGCCAGAGTAGGAGCACGGGAGGCCCGGGCGGGACAGGATGTTCTGAGTTTCAAGTGACAGAAAACCCAACCCAAATTGGTGTTAGCGAAAAGGCAGCGATTGGCTTATGTAACTGGAGAATCTCAAGGTGGAGGGTGTGTATTAACCATGCTTTTTAAATTTCCTGTATCTTATGAAGCTTTGGCATCTTAAAAAATCTTGCTGGCTGGGGAGAGACTGCCCGTCACAGGGCCAGCCAATTCTAAGAGAGCAAAGGGCTGGGGTGGGAGCACGTCTTTCACGTGAAAACCAGCCAATCTCCCAACCGCCTACTTTATCTAACTAACCCTCACACTCCAAGCCCATGTTCCCCCTGCCCCATCACCCAGGGCCAGGTACCAGATAACTGGAGACGACCGCCATAGCCCTGAGCCGCCGTTGTGCAGACCGGCTGGCCCCGAGCCGTTTCCCTGGTCCTGTCTTGCCCTCCCGCAGAAACCCCAGCAAAGCCTCTGGCCTGGGCTTCGCCCTCCGTCCTGCTTCTGCTTTCTGACCAAACCTGCTGCTTCCCCCGAGCCCCTGAGTAGCCAGCCGTGCTTCTCCTTTCCAGGGAAACTGTGAGTGACATTAACGTTTTCTATCAACGGCACTGACCTCTCCATGTTGTCACTCGGTCACTTCTGTAAATTAAAATCTCATGGATACAAACGAGACCAGAGCGGGGCGTGCGCAGCCTGGGGTGTGGCCTGATCACCGGGACCCTTATTCTGCTTTGTTCCGTCCTGTTCATCATGGCAAGCCCCTCAGGACCCCGGGGTGGGTGCAGGAGCCCCGGATACGCATCCTGTCAGATTCTGGAGCACATGTGGGAGTCCAGCTCTGCGTTGGGTCTATTCTTGAGCTGACCACTGGTGGCATAGTTCACTTTATTCTGAGCTGTGGAACAGCTTGCTGCGTGCCCTTGGGCCGGAAATACCACCTTTTTGTGGCTCAGGAATCCTCAAGCCCTTCTCTCTGCCTGGAAATCCCCTTCCACCCTTCAAGACTCAGAACGCATGTCAGCTCCTCTGGGAAGCTGTCCTTGACCTTGCCAGGTCATGTCCTCACATCACTACATTCACTCACACATGCACACGTATGCACACATACCTCTGTCCCTAATAGCACAGAGCATCTTGCTGTAAATATTTGTTATTACAAATAATATGCGCCCATTATCAAAAAGTTCAAATGAGGCAGAAGCATATGAAATAAAAAGCTCCCTTGGCATCCCCTGTCCTCCTACCATCCTCACCCCCATCCTGTTTCCCAGAAGCAAGCACTCTTAACAGTTTGGAGTGTATCCAGAGGAAGGCAGGCTTTTGTTTTGTTTAAACGAATGAAATCACATTCTAAACATTGTTCCACAACTTAAACACTTAATAACAAACGTGTCACGAGCAGCTTTGCATCCCGGGCTCCCTTCTGGGACTCATCCGGATGCCTTTGTCTGGATGGGCCGGAATCTACTGAAGGACACCTGTATTTGATGGTCATTTAGGTCTTTTCCAATTTTAGTTTAACTGCCCCACAAACCATGCTCCGACAAACACACCTTCTCAGACCTCCCTTCGGGGGGCGGGGAGGGGCTGAATTTCCCATGCCTTTGCATCCCCAGGATCTGATCTGACTGCATTTTACGTGTCAGACGCACGTTAGGTGTTTAATGCATTCAGAGCAAACGGCTGCGGGAGCCCACCCAAGGCACATCTGTCAAAGAGCCTGCGTGCTCAGAGGGTCACAGCGTTTAAATTATGGGAGGGGGTGAAATACCAGGGAGGGTGGGGATGCACACTTGGTGTCTTATTGGGGGTGGGGAGGCATCAGGGGAATGAAAACCAGGTCGACCGAGGAGAAGCCGCTCTGGGGAGAAAGATGGGATCTCAGGAGTGGAGAGAGAAATCCGGGCCACCGTCCTGGGGAACCCGATGGAATGGAAGCCTCTGGGCTCCTCTTCACATTCAGGACCCCTTAGGGGTAGCAGTTGGTGGCAGGGAAAGGGGTGGGGCCCTACCAAACCCAGACTGACCTTGTAGTTCATCCTGCCCTTGGCCAACCTGGGGATGAGCTTGGCTGCATTGCAGATGTCAGTGACCAGGCTCCCAATCAGCGCCAGGAAGCCTCGGTCCCCGCCCACCTCCAGGGATGGATTGAAGACCAGCCCATCCTCGTCCAGCTCCATGCGGACCTCGAACAGCGGTGCGATGCTCTCCTGAAACAGGCCGTCATGGGGTCAAAGCCTTGCCCTCGGCTGAACCATTTTCAGTGCCCGGATGTTCCCCCCAGCACCAGACAAGGTATATGGCTAACTCCTGCTGGCTGGGGCCCCTGCAGAGAACACACTTCCTGAGGGCCCTTGAGCGGGAACTACACAACCAAATGCACCGCCATCGGGCCAAATGCAGGTTGGGTGTCCAGGGTGGGATACAGCAGTGATCGTGAGTGCTGAGGAGACCCGTTACCTCCGTTCAAAGCCCACATCTGCTACTGTCTAGCTGCGTGGCCTTGGGCGAGACCCTCGGCTTCCCAGTTTCCCCAAATATACAAAATGAGTACAGCTGCTTTATAGAACAGAGGCAACCCTTGTCCCCATCTCCTTGGGTTACCGTGAGGACTAGAGGGATGGCTAACACATAGAGCACGTGGGGCGGCGGCTGTCTCAGGTGTTAAGTGTCAGCAGCTGTGGCCACAGTGCTCAGTGGGGCAGGGGCAGGGAGTGTCACAGACAGGCAGGATGGTCTCCGCTGAGCTCCAGAAAGGACACGCCCTCATGTCCCTTGGAGGTTCTGTTTCTAAAGCACACACGCCACAACCCTGTCTATTCCCTCTTGTGAGGGTCCCTCTTGTGAGGCTGCGAGGCTGAGGTGCAGCCTCATGTGTCAGGGGACAGGGTAGAGGCTCGCCCAACATACCGGCGAGTCTCAAAGTGCGGGCCAAGGCCCACGGGTGGCCTCGGGACCTGCTCCATGGCCACTGATCTTCCTCAAAACGTAGTCCCATGCTGGCCCTGTGGGTGGCTGGCTTGAGAGACCCCTGGTTCTAGGACTGAGGAGGGGGCGGTCTGCACTAGTGCCTGAGTGAGTTGCTAAGTGGGAGAGGTCAGTTGTCACAAACTCAGGTGACCAGACTTTTCTAAAGCCTCTGACTCAGGGGTCCGCTCCCACTGCTTGGCCACTTGCAAATACGGGGACTTCCTGGGATTTTTTGAGGATGCTTTGTTATTAGGGTCTCATCATGCTTTTGATTGTGACTCTCCTCTCTTTGTAGTGATAAATTAGTTTATAAGTTTACTATAAATTAGCTACCTTCATTGCTGATACCGTGTCACTGTGCCTTGCTTGGTGAGACTTAACAGTTGGTAATGCCGACTACTTTCATCAACAGAATCTGGGGTCTGTGATTTTCTGGTGACAACTGCCCTCTGCAGCTTGTGTAAGGGCATCTCACTGCAGTGCCCACCATCCTTTCCTGCGGGTAGTCTGTGGGGGGGGGAGAGTGTCTTTCATCTTGCCCTCCTGGCAGTATTCAAAATCACTTGGGAACCATTGTCGTGAAAAGGACATGGGCAGGAAATAGCTCTTGGAGAACAGGCTGGGATGCAATTAACCAGCAAATCCACTTTGCTGACCTGGTTTAAGCTTCTACTCAATTCAGCAGAGGGTTGAGCGGGTTGGTGGCTGATGTTGCCGATAGGAGGGCACCTCCCAGCCCCAATCAGCATAAGGAGGGGGCAGTGGTACCTGCTTTTCCTCACCTGGCAGCAGCATAGGACAACTCAGATCCCTGTAGGTGTTCTATAGCCCTCTTAAGCTGCAGCATATTTAAGGACCAGATATCCTGAGCACCCAGGACTGAGCAGGGTTCTGGCACGCAGGACTTTCAGGTTTAAAATTGGGACGAGTTGGTCACCCTGGGAAGTCTGTTCATTTGTAACATGACAGTCTGTTCTTTCATCAGGAAACCACAGATTATAGATTCCAGCATAAACCTTTCTCATATTTATAATATCATAATACATATATATGTATATGCATATATATATCTCACATTTGTAACTTACATCTACAACCATGTTGTCCATTAGGTAATTTAGAGACTTGCGAGTGAAATGGTCAAATTCATCCAAGACCATGCTGTCAACGTAGTTGACATAATCCTTCCAGGACTGGCTCGTCGTATTTGCTCTGAAGAGTTCCGCATTTTCCTGCAAACAGAACCACATGGCTGGCTGTCGTTTCACTGGTCCACTTGTTCCCTCTTTAGGCAATTTATTCAACAATTCCCTGGGCTACCCACATCCTTGTTCACACCCTCCACACACAGGGGTCTGCTTTTGGCTTCTTGAACGCTCCAGGCTCTTCCTACAGGCTGCTCCTTCCCATTCATGCCAGGTGTGGCTTCTTCTCATCTTTTAGGTTTCAGCTCAAATGTCAGCTCCTCACAAAGGCCCTTCTTGACCACCCCCCATTCATCTCAGGTCTGGTTCCTGTCCCTGCCCCCCGACCTGTGTTCCCTCTAGCAATTCGTTATTTGTGCCTGTGATGGCACAGATGACAACTCTGAATTATTTTGTCTTTGGTCTGTACCTCCCCTTGATGCCAAGCATCACGAGGACAGGGATTGACTGTCCTTTCCACCATTATACCTCCAGCACTAAGTAGTATGCCTGGAACAGAGCAGGAGCTGGTGGGTGGGTGGGTGGGTGGATGGGTGGGTGGATGGGTGGATGGGTGGATGGGTGGATGGGTGGATGGGTGGATGGGTGGATGGATGGATGGGTGGATGTTTGGGTGGGTGGGTGGGTGGGTGGGTGGGTTGGTGGATAGATGAAACTGTAAGACACTGAGTGCTACAGGAAAACACAAAGATGACTGTGACCCAGTCTGTACCCTCAGGCAGTTATATTCTAATAGGGGAGAGAAAACACAGGCTTAAATAACTTCAGTGTAACAATGGTTCAAATGACTATTATGGGAGTAGAGGACTCTGGCAAATGTTGCGATAACAAAGCCTTGTCAATTGCTCGCTGGCCTCTGCCTCACTGGGGTTCCTGTTCCCTCCTGGCTCGCCCTCCAGCTGGGCTAGTGTGCTGTGAACCTCTTCCCAATGCTAAGCTAGATTTATCTCTCCCGTGTTGTTTCCAACACATCTGGGAATGTTAATAGGTTAATCGGTTAACTCTTCCAAATAACCTTTTTGCAGTTTAACATGTTAATTTCGTTGGACCTTCTGGCACCAGGGCAAAGGGGAAAGGAAGAGGATCTGGAAACAAGACAAAATATTTCTTGGTCCAGTCAAGTCACTCCACAGAGGCAATGACCTTCCAATCGATGACTTCATCATGAGAACAGCCCAGCACAGACCCTCCTCCCGGGGGGCCTGCTGGTCTGTCTGGATGTGGCGACCCATCATTTAAGGCCATAGCAATGATTTGCACCATGCACTGGGAAACCCCGAAAAACTGTCCTGAAAATATCTTGAGCTCGGTGGGGTGGGCGGGGCGGGCAGTTTTCTCCTTTCCAGGCCAACACAGAGCTGCACCTTTCACATTTGCCTCAGAAACAGGTGAAAATGCAAGCTGGCTAAAGTGGCCATGGACGGAGGAAGGCGTGAGAACCCCATGCTGCCGGGAATCAGGCAGAGCTGCCAGGGACGTGAGGCTCCCATTCTGCATCCCCCTCCGACCGTGCCCGTGCCCGTGGGGCCCCGGGCCCATGGACCCTTGAGACGGCTGGCAGAAAGGAATAACCTGCACGCTGGGCAGCCCAGCGGGCACGTGTCCGCACATTATCCCAGTTTCAATGTGTTGGCACCCAAACACCACAGGGCACCCACATTCCGTGCTCCTCTCTCTTCCCGTGCTGCTGGGCCTTCCTCACACTCAGGGGTGGGAAGCCATGATACAGCTTCTCCCAGGGACTTGGTATGAAGGTGTCACTTGTCCACACCGATTCATGTGGGGTGGGGGGAGGGCGCTCTGACACCCTTAGGGGAGGAGGGCAGACACGTGACAAGAGGAATCAGGCTTCCGGGTGAGCAGTTAGCAGGGTTTGCTACTATAAGATGGGACCCCTGGATTAAAGGTCTTAGATGCCTGACGTTTTCTGAAGCCTCGAGCTCTCCCTCCTCCCTCCCTGGCTGCTGAGAGCCCATGGCCTCTGCAAGGCCCTCCCGGGCAGCTCCTTACCATGACCATGGACTGGATCTTCAGGCCGGCGTCCTTGACCGCGGTGTAGCGCTTGTTGAGATTGGCCATCCTCCCGTCCAAGTCTAACAGGGCCTCTTTCTTATTGTCCTTCCTTTCAAACATTGGGTTGGCCGACCAGTCCTGGAGGGAAAAGGTGAGCGGGAGAAAAGTGTCTGGAGAAAAAGCTTCTGGCCCTACTTCCTCCTACACAGCCTTTAGAGTGAGTGTCCCCATCCTAGGCTGGCCTCGCAGAGGCCGAGGGGCCGCTGAGGACTGTTGGCCAGAGAGCCTCCAATGATGTGACTCAAAACCAACCAGGGCCTTGGAGGACCACGGAGAGACCCCTGTGCGTGTTCCCCAGTCAGGAGCCCCTCTAGGGGAAGGAGCATCTGACCCTCTTGTCAGGGAACCTCAGGAGCTGGGGGTGAGGGGACATGGCAGCCAGATCCGGAGACACAGGTGGAGATGTTCAGAGTCCAGGACAGAAAGGGACACACAGGAGAGAATGAGTGACTGGAGAAGGCGCCCGGGGGCTGAGGAAAGGTTGCCATTTTCGGATCGAAAGTACTTTATGGATCCAGGGAACATTAACAAAAGGAGACACACGTCTGGATACACTCTGGTGACGTGTCTGAACCCTGAAGATGACCAAGGACTCTACCTACCTCTGGACAGAGAGAACAGGAAAATCAAAAAATATCTTTCAAAGGAAATATCAAATATATCAGCAAAGGGAAGTCATACCTTTGTCAGCTTTTTCAACATTGAGGCTATAAGCAGGGGTGGCTGTGGCCTGAACTGTGCCTCCTCCCGCAAATTTATATGTTGACGTTCTAACCTCTAACATCTCAGGATGTTACTGCATTTGGAGAGAAGATCTTTAAAGAGGTGATTAAAGTGGGGTCATTAGGGTGGGCCTAAATCCGATATGGCTGGTGTTCTTATAAGAAGAGGAGATTAGGACATAGACACAGAGGGACGACCGTGCGAGGACACAGGGAGAAGACGGCCGTCTACACACACAGGAGAGAGGCCTCAGAAGAAACCAACCCTGCTGGCACCTTGATCTGAAACTTCTAGCCTCCAGGACTATGAGACAATAAATTTCTGCTGTTTAAGCTGCCCAGCCTCTGGTCCTTTGTTATGGCAGCCAGAGCAGACGAATATAGGGATGCTTCTAGACTACTGAAAGAAAAGGACCATATCAAAAAATCCTTTACTTGGACAAGACAGCTATAGGTGAGATCCAAAGAAAGATAGTTTTGGAAAGCAAGGACTCAGGAAGTAGGTCATCAACGCACCCTTTCTGAGGCAGTTACTTGAGGAAATAGTCTGATCGAATGAAAACTGAATCAGAAAAAAAATCAGAAAAAAAGTGGGGTGAGCAATGGCTTTTGCTTACAATGTATTGAGTTAAATCTAAGTGGATGGTGATGAAAAGAACGTCAATTGTAACGAAGGAAAGAGTTTCACACCGTGATAAGCCAAAGGAGTCTCAAAACAGAAGAGGTGTTTTCTAATGAACAAACCAGTGCTGGCCCACGGCAGGTGTCTGCAAATTCAGGCACTGATGACAAACTGTGGTGGGGGAGGGTAGTGCTAGCGAGGGCTTTCCCCCAGTTTTCTGGGTCAGGCTTGAGAGCAGGGACCTGTGCTGCTCTGCATCGAGGGATGTGCTCCCGGCGGGGCTGAGTCTGAGCGCGTCTCCACCCCCACCCTCGTTCCTGGCACCCGCCTGGCAGAGGGACCTGCCCACACACCTGCTGAGCTCAACAGACACAAACGGAATGGAGCTCTGCAGAGTGACCAGGGGCTCTTCTGCCTTGGGGCCACCCTGACGTCACCATGGTACAGCCCAGAGCCTCACACAGCAGGCCCCCACTGCCTTGGGCATTTTCTGTGATCATCTCCGAGGGGGCTCGTTTCCCCAGGACCCTCTCCGGGGTCCCCATTTAAGCCCCGCTCTGTGCTTTGCAGGTTACTCACCTTCATGGCCTGGGAAATCCCCTCTATGTTTTGCTTTGCTTTTTGTAACCTGTTCTGCAAGTTGTATAGCATTTCTCGCATCTCTTGAATATATTCAAACACACCTAAAATAGAAGCATAAAGGGATCTTACAAAATGAACGATTTAGCAAGGGCTGGCTTAACACTCATGATCACAACACAATGCTCGGCGAGTCTGTCCGCTTCTCTGGAGCCTGAAGCAGAGGAAATCGCGGAGAGCTTCCTAAAAGGCAATGCTGAGGAATAAAGCACATCGGGCCTCCCTATCCCCAGGTAGGCGGATCACTAATTCCACAGGAACTCCAGACGGCTGACAGGTTGGACCCGCCCCTCCATCCCCCTCACCCAAGTTTAACCTAAGGGGAAATGAATGTCACCTTTGTACCTTTGCCATTCCAGAATAAGGTCGTCTCAGCGTCCAACAATTTGACATCGATTGCTTCCAATTCTGACTTTATCAGTGGAAATTCTACGTCCTTCACAGTGGTCTTTATCTGCAAAACAAGGGCTACAGTTTCAGGGCCTTTGTTCCAAATCCAAGCAGATTTAAAATCGTCTCCTGGTAAGGGTGCTTATTACTCAATACCAACCAAACCAATTACAGTTAGTGTTATTTAATTGGGAATTATGTGTACATCAAAGTTCAGGAGATTCCAACTTTTAAAATTATTTTTTATCACCAAGGATTTATGTATATACTTAACTCCTAATCACCCATGTTATGGGGTAGAAAGAGAAGGAAATTCACTAATGCAAAAACAGTGCGTACATAACCCAAAACTTACAAAATCTGGCTTAGAATCATAAAAAGAAAATCAGAGAAATAGACACTGGTAACTGGGACACTTCTGGGGCATTTCTCAGAACAACGCCTTGCCTATGATCTAAGGCTCGAAATGTGATTATACAAAGGAGGTCCAGGATCTGTGGAGAAGCTGTTTCACTTGTTAAATCATCAGAGTGAACGGTAGGGTAGGTTCCATACAGGCTTGATACGGGTCTACCCTGAGCTAAGAAATTCATGTAACACTCTAAAACCTCAATTCACAGAACAGAAAAAAAAAAAAAGACAGAGTGTGTATACAGTTTTTATTAATTACACCTTTAAATAACAAGCACCAGTTGTGCTTTGGAATACTGTCCTATCTGGCAATATTTTGATTTACATGTAAGTTTTCAAGGACAGGTCTACTCTCTAAAGTGAGGGATGTACATAGAATTTAAACTGTACATTAGATGCTATTTGCCTTTCACAATAATTCTTTTTTTTTTTTAACATCTTTATTGGAGTATAATTGCTTTACAATGGTGTGTTAGTTTCTGCTGTATAACAAAGTGAATCAGCTATATATATACATACATCCCCACATCTCTTCCCTCTTGCATCTCCCTCCCACCCTCCCTCACCCACCCCTCTAGGTGGTCACAAAGCACAGAGATGATCTCCCTGTGCTATACGGCTGCTTCCCACTAGCTATCTATTTTACATTTGGTAGTGTATATATGTCCATGCCACTCTCTCACTTTGTCCCAGCTTACCCTTCCCCCTCCCCGTGTCCTCAAGTCCGTTCTCTACATCTGCGTCTTTATTCCTGTCCTGCCCCTAGGTTCTTCAGAACCATTTTTTTTAAGATTCTATATATATCTGTTAGCATACGGTATTTGTTTTTCTCTTTCTGACTTACTTCACTCTGTATGACAGTCTCTAGGTCCATCCACCTAACGACAAATAACTCAATTTCCTTTCTTTTTATGGCTGAGTAATATTCCATTGTATATATGTGCCACATCTTTATCCATTCGTCTGTCGATGGACACTTAGGTTGCTTCCATGTCTTGGCTATTGTAAATAGAGCTGCAATGAACATTGTGGTACATGACTCTTTTTGAATTATGGTTTTCTAAGGGTATACACCCAGGAGTGGGATTGCTGGGTCGTATGGTAGTTCTATTTTTAGTTTTTTGAGGAAACTCCATACTGTCCTCCATAGCGGCTGTATCAATTTACATTCCCACCAACAGTGCAAGAGGGTTCCCTTTTCTCCACACCCTCTCCAGCATTTATTGTTTGTAGATTTTTTGATGATGGCCATTCTGACGGTGTGAGGTGATACCTCATTGTAGTTTTGATTTGCATTTCTCTAATGATTAGTGATGTTGAGCATCCTTTCATGTGTTTGTCGGCAATCTGTATATCTTCTTTGGAGAAATGTCTATTTAGGTCTTCTGCCTATTTTTGGATTGGGTTGTTTGTTTTTTTGATATTGAGCTGCATGAGCTGCCTGTGTATTTTGGAGATTAATCCTTTGTCAGTTGTTTCGTTTGCAAATATTTTCTCCCGTTCTGAGGGTTGTCTTTTCATCTTGTTTATGGTTTCCTTTGCTGTGCAAAAGCTTTTAAGTTTCATTAGGTCCCATTTGTTTATTTTTGTTTTTATTTCCATTTCTCTAGGAGGTGGGTCAAAAAGGATTTTGCTGTGATTTATGTCATAGAGTGTTCTGCCTATGTTTTCCTCTAAGAGTTTTATAGTGTCTGGCCTTACATTTAGGTCTCTAATCCATTTTGGGTTTATTTCTGTGTATGCTGTTAGGGAGCGTTCTAATTTCATTCTTTTACACGTAGCCATCCAGTTTTCCCAGCTCCACTCACAATAATTCTTGACATATATTTGGTACTTTAAATGGTGCCTCCTCCCCACCCATGTCCTCCTTTTCAGACAATTAACTCTTAGGAAAGGTACGGTAGGGCAGAGAAATAAAGCTTAACAGCTATTACCAGTGGAAACCAGACAGGAGCAAAAGAAAGCACTGACGGAATTATAAAGTAAGTCAATGTGAAATCTTGATTCCATTTATCAGAGTTTGGATATTAAACAATTACACGAATAGCCCAGACAAGAGCTAAATGTTATTATGCCTTTGTGATTGCCCAAAGTAAACAAAGCTCACAGCGATGAGATCCATTTAATATGCCCTGTTTATTATTTTTCAGCAGCCTATGTAATAAATCCACACCTTTAGGGCATTTTTCCCAGACCCCCCAGCAGATTCCTTCAAGCCCCACTCCAACACTTACCTAGCTCAAACATTAATAAACATTAGCAGTCTGGGGGCCTGGGGTCTCTCTCGGCAACAGAAAGTACGTTAAGAATAAGAAGCGCCATCTAAGGGACCAGGAGCATGTCCAGAGAGGGGAGCTGGCATCAGTAATAAGGGTCACTGCAGGCGCTGAGCTCTGGGTCTCACTCCCCGACTCCCCATCCTTGTCTAATGTTTTTATTAGCAGAACAATGTCATTCACAGCGGAAGCTAACACGCTTCCCCCTGCATGTGACTGGCTGGGTTTTGTTTGGAAATTCAGAAGTGGAAGATCAATTTTTTTGTTTCATTCTAAATAACGTTTGTTGGATTTTTTTGTTTGTTTCTGATTGCATCGTTGTTAAAAAAAAAAAAAAGCTCTTGCACTGAAAGTAACCCACAAACATTTTTCCACGTGACTGTATCTCTAAGGCTTCCATTCTTCCTAAACACCGTGGCCGGGAGGCGTTCCAGGGAACGGATGAACACGGCGTTCTTTGAACCTGAAGAGAGCTGGTTCTGGAGAAAGCTAATTCAAGGAAACGCACTTAAGGCAGGCCCTGGGCTGTCACAGTTCGCAGCACCAATAAGTGAGTCGATTCAAATTTTATCTTAAAAAATGAAATTAGTGAAAATGAGCTTACTCCAGTTTATCTTGAACACATTTCAGGTTACATCACCCCCATGCTCTAATTTGTGGAATAGAGTTAAGGAATGGGTCTATGGTTGGTTTTGTGGTGGGTGTGTCAGGGTGAGCGGTGGGGGAGTGATACTTTTTGACAAATCCACGTGATGGCATGACCTGGCGTGCTTCACTTCATGTTCAGGTAGGAGGCGGTCACTTCTAGCAAGATAGGGAGGCTTCCTCAGTGTCCCAAAGGCCTTGCTCTGAATCTTTTATTTATTTATTTATTATTTATTTTTTATTAATTAATTAATTAATTAATTTATTTATTTATGGCTGCGTTGGGTCTTCGTTTCTGTGCGAGGGCTTTCTCTAGTTGCGGCAAGTGGGGGCCACTCTTCATCGCGGTGCGCGGGCCTCTCACTGTCGTGCCCTCTCTTGTTGCGGAGCACAGGCTCCAGACGCGCAGGCTCAGTAATTGTGGCTCACGGGCCTAGTTGCTCCGCGGCATGTGGGATCCCCCCAGACCAGGGCTCGAACCCATGTCCCCTGCATTGGCAGGCAGACTCTCAACCACTGCGCCACCAGGGAAGCCCCTGAATCTTTTGATGTTCCAACTATTCTCTTTTTTGGCAGGGAATTCCTGGGCTTGGTCAAATCTGGCCACCATAGGGAGGAGGTGCATGGTAGAGCTGTGCTCCAATTACTACCGACTCAGAGAGCACTTAACAAGCAGGCAGGGGAGGGGCAGGACAGGAATCTCCCTCTCCACGTTCTGGTTGGAACCGGGCGTTAAGTTCAAGGCCCCTACAAGACAGGCCAGGGAAGGCGACCCGAGGCATGCTCCTCAGGGCTCTAGGAAAGGGGCCGTCACATCAGGGATTTGGGAGCGCGTAAGCATCTCTCCAACAGGTCGAGATGCAAAACCCAGAAACAGAAATATTCCAGGTCCCACACAGTGGCTCCAGTTGGGGGCAAGTTGGCTGCAAGAAACCTAAGCCCACTAAAGCTGGCTCAGGTCACGTGGAGGTGCGCTGGTGGAGCCCCGGGGGCTGGACCCACAAAGCGCACGTCTGGGCTCCCCTCTTGTCTCGTGGGGCCTCTCCGGTGGTCCGCTCCACCCGCCTGCTCCCTTCCTTCTGCGGCCCGGGTTTCCGCTCATTCTGGTTTCTCTGCTCCCCCGAGACTCCGGTGTGAATGATGCTGGGACCCAATTCCAAATTCCCAGGGTTCAAGGAGACGGAATCTCATTGGCCCCTTTTGGATGAGGTGTCTGCGGTAGGCTGAATAATGGCCCCCAAAGACGTCACGTCCTAATCCACAGGACCTGTGACTATGTCACCTTGCACTTGGCAAAAGAGAATTTGCAGACGTGATTCAGTTAAGGACCTTGACATCGGGTGGGCCCAATGCGGTCGCAAGGTCCTTATAAGAGGGAGCCAAGAAAAACAAAGGAAGGGAACATGACAACAAAAGCAAAGGTGCTGTGATCCGAAGGTGGCGTGACGTGGCCTCGAGCCACGGAACGCGGGCAACTCTGGAAGGTGGAAAAGGTGAGGACATGGGTTCTCCCCAGAGGGTGGCTCCAACCACCTCCAAATACGAAAACATTCTCAGTTCTATTCTGTGTGGGGATCGTACACCTATGTTTGTTCTAAACAAAACCCCCAACGTGGCAAACAAAACAAAGCAACACCAGCTCACCTCATTGTACCAGCCGGCAATGAGTTCCAAGTTGCCCACGAACTTCCGGAAGGTTTCGTACTGTGAGAACAGGTTCTCGGCGCTGCTGGGAATCTCTTTTTGTTGCTGGAAGTTCAGGTACTTGACCTCTCTCAGCACTGCCACCAGCTAAGGTGAATGAAGAGAACAGAAGAGGTCAGGGGGTGGCCTCAGTGGCACAGCACTTGGCAGCACAAGTGAGGGTCTGTCCCTGGGATGCTTCTACAGCCCCCAAAGCGGGCGGGAGGTCTGATTGGGGACGGGCTCCACTGGCAGGATCACGATGCCTTCACCCTATTGACTGGTCCTGATGCCTAGAAGTGCTGGCATCACCAGCGTGGTGGGCACCATCATTCTAACCCCCCAGGTGTCTAAAGAAAGGCTCCTCCCTAGGGTCTGACCTTCCCTTGTCCCTCTCCACCCCCTGGTTACAGCCCAGGAGACCAACAGCAGGGCATCCCTTCTGACAGAGCTTCTGCCCTCGCTGCTCAGCCAACACCGTTCTTGTGGAGGCCCCAGTAACCTTCACATTGCTGAATCCACGGGTCACTTCACAGGCCCCGTCTCACGTGACCTCTCAGCAGCTGGTCCCTCCCTCTCCTGGGTACATGGTCCCCTCTTTGCATCCAGGACACCAGGCTCTCCTGGTTCCCATTACCAGTCTCTCTGATGCTTCTGAGATTTAAGTGTTGGAGAACCGCGGATGGGGTCCCTCTCAATCTGCTCTCACGTTGGTGACCTCACCCAGCGTCACGGCGTTAAGAACCATCTATGTGTGAATGATTCCCGTGCTCACGTCCCCAACTCGGGTCTCTCTCCTGACTTGAGACTCCTGTATCTACCTGCCTACTCAGCGTCTCCATGTGGATGTCCAGTTGACATGTCAAACTCAACGTGACTGAAACAGAGCAGTCTTGCCCACTGGCCGCCTCCACCCGCTGTCTCATCTGATGGCCATTCCCCCCTTCCAGTTGCCCAGCCCCAGAATGCTGGGGCTGACCCCTCTCTTCCTGCACACGTGATTTCCAACCTGTCTAGGATCTCATCGGCCCTGTGATCAAAATCTCATCTAACCTCTGCACACCTTCACTGCCGCTGCTCTGGTCCAGGCCACCACCCTCTCATCATCCCTCACCTGGATTCCAGCAAAACACTCCTAAGTGGTCTCTGTGCTTCTGGCCTTGCCCTCCCCCCAAGTCCACTCACACACAGCATCTAGGGGGACCCTAGCATCAATCAAATCAGGGCCCTCCTCTGCTCGAAACCCTGCAACGGCTGCCATCTTGCCCGGAACAAAGACCCAAGTCCCTTTCAGGGCCCGTGAGGCTCTCTGTGCTCCATCCTCTCCTCAACCCCCCTTCCCTGCACCTCCCCTGCTCACTCCACCCCGGCCCCACTGGTCTCCTCGCTGCTCCCACAACACGCCAGGCACACACATACCTCCTGGCCTTTGCTTTAGCTGTTTGCTCTCCTCGAAGGCTTTCCTCCCATCTTTGCCGGCCAACTCCCTCACCTCCTGCAAGTCTCTGCTCGAATCCAAAGCCGCAACCTGCCGCCTTCCTCCGGCTCTGTCCATTCCCCGCTTACCTGCCTTTCCCATTCTTTGAGGTACCGACCATCACGTTCTCATGTGCTACACGTTATGCTGGTTCATCGTCCCCTCCCCCTCTTCTCCTGGCCCTTCCACCGGGCCCCCACCACTTTCTCCCCTCTCTCTGTCTCTCTCACTCCCCCTCTCCCTGTAGGAGGCAAGCTCCAGAAGGACAGAGATCTTTGTTGGTTCACTAATTTATCCCAAACACGTGCACAAAGTAGGTGCTCAGTAACTATTTGTTGAACGAAAGAATGAATTTGGGTGAAAGAAGGTTTCAGAGGAAAAGTCACATCTGGGTTCCCTGCCTTCCTGGTATCACCACTGACTTCAGAGCAGGGCAGATGCGTTCTCATAAGGCAGGTGCTTGTAGAGATGCAGGCTGCTCCAGCTTCTGCCCACGTACTTGGTTAACTACCTGGGGTTTAGTCCTGGACGGTGTGGATTCCCTCCAGCCTTCCCGACTTGACCAGGGGGTCCACTTATTCAGATCCTGAAAAGACCTTTTTTTTTTCTTTTAAATTCTCAAATTGATGGTTCCTCTTGGGGTCCCATGAAAGGCGGCCCAGCTTTAAAATAGCGTCCTCGTGGGATAGGGAGGGTGGGAGGGAGGGAGATGCAAGAGGGAAGAGATATGGGAACATATGTATATGTATAACTGATTCACTTTGTTATAAAGCAGAAACTAACACACCATTGTAAAGCAATTATACTCCAATAAAGATGTTAAAAAAAATAAAATAAAAAATAAATAAAATAGCGTATTCATTCCAGCTATTTTCAAGGAGGCTACGATTGTCTCATATCTTAAATATATCCTGGGTGTTCTTTAAGCAACACTTGAATAATAAAGCTGTAGCTAAATATGACATAAACATCAATCCCACAAGTCCATGCTGTTGGTGGGGGGGGGGGATCAGCCTCAGGGTCACGTGGGCTTGCCCCGTGGGGAACCCTAGGTCCCCGGGACAGCCTCTGGCCCAGCTACCCTCTCGATGCTGCGGCCAGACGACACCTACCGCTTTGCTGAAGTTGACGCGGACGAGGCTGGTGGCGGGGTCCCGCTGGACCAGGGGTTGCCCCAGGGTGAAGCGGCAGTCCTGGTCCACCCCCGCCGCCCACTGCTGGTAGATCCTCTCACGGTAGCTTCTCAGCAGTTCCACCATCTCATCGTATTTCTGGTAGATCAGCTTGGCCTCCACGCTGGACATGACCCTGGAATCAGAGTTAGGAGGAGGGTCAGGTGCCGTCTCCCTCGGGGCCTCGCTAGCACCCCAACTGTGCCTGCCAGACCTTGGGGTGATGCAGCAGGCAGCCAGCTCTCTGTTTCTTCCAGGCTGAGACACTGAACGTACACACGGATGATGCCCTTCACAGGCAGCAACCAGCCCAGAAAGTCAAATGATAACCCTTGTAATGTTGGCCCTGAATGGCCAGGACTTGATTCATAACTGCCACCTTCCTTAATGTCTGTCCTCCCTTCCAACTTAGGACCAACCAGAGAGCCAGACATGCCTCCCGACCAAACACACAGGACGCCCTCCTCCAGTCCCCACGCTGATGGCCTCCAGTCTGGGAGACCGGGAGCCTCTTCTCTGTTCCGCTGTGGGTCCTTGCACTCCTCCGCCTGCTTTCCAGCCTCTGCCAAACACAAGCGACAGTGGCCGACTCCCTGCTCTGGCCAGCACCGAGGAAGTAGCCTTTGCTTGTTCTCATTTGGGTGTCTTTGTTCATTTCCATGAGGGTGAACACCAAGGTCACCTTCCCGACATGCCCGCTGGGAAGGCACCCAGAGGAGGGGGAGGTACAGTCAGGGTCTCTCCTGGGACCGTGCCCTGGGAAGGAAAGGCTTGGCCGATGGTGAGCGTGGGCCTGCCTCAGAGCTGGGACAGACGTCCCCGCAACCCACCGCAAACTCCACAGCTGTGGAGGAGCGCTGCCCGCCCGGGGCCATCACTCACGGGTGCTCGATGAGCTTGAGGTCCCTCATGGGTGCCTCCAGCCTCTCCTGCAGCTCCAGGCTCCACTTGAGCTGCCCGGCCACCGGGGGCATGTTTTTATGGATAGGGGGGATGTTCCCATCTGCCGAGGCCGCAATCTGGGTGTCATACAGGGTCTTGGTGTTGTCCAGCTCAGCGTCAAACAGCTCCAGCATGACCGAGTACCTGGGCACCACCTCGGGGAGAATCAGAGGCCGTTCCAAGAGGCTGCCATACATGTGCAGGAGCTGGGGAGAAATGAGAGAGGTGCCTTCGCCGAGGCCCGCCACCTGCCCCATCCCCGGCGTCACCCGCAGCTGCGTGTCTGGGACGCCATGTGCAGCCAACCTTCAGGAGCAGGAAGATACATGCCTTCCAGACAGAGAAGCTTTCTCTGTGTAGCAACTGGCTAACCGGGCGCCTCGATAATTTCCATGTTGATGTACGCTGCTGGGTCCCTGCATACTTAGCTTATAAACCAACAGTACAAACTAGGTCCAAGGTCTGGAAAAATTTATTCTGGGCCCAGGAGAAATCAGGGTTTGGGCAAAGAAGATTTAAACATTTAAGAAATACCATTTCAAAGATTTGAAAAAAAAAAAAAAAGCAGCCACAATACTGCACTTATATAACCAGGGCTTACGCTATAACTAGATGGAGAAATGTCTTTTTTTTTTTTGCTGTATTTTTTTTTAACATCTTTATTGGCGTATAATTGCTTTACAATGTGTTAGTTTCTGTTGTATAACAAAGTGAATCAGCTATATGTATACATATATCCCCATATCCCCTGCCTCTTGAGCCTCCCTCCCACCGTCCCTATCCCACCCCTCTAGGTCGTCACAAAGCATCAAGCTGATCTCCCCGTGCTATGCAGCTGCTTCCCACTAGCTATCTATTTTACACTTGGTAGTGTATATATGTCAGTGCTACTCTCTCACTTGGGAGAAATGTCTTAGTCATGAGAATTATTCCTTTTAGGAAGAACACTGATTCTCAAGGACCCACCCAGGCAAGAAAAACCGCCATGGGGAAGTTTGTTTTGCTCTGAAAAATGCTCTGGGGAAAACAGGAACAAACTAGGTGAGAGGCAGGCCAATCTTAACCATGTGGGGTCCCCAAAGCACTAAAGTCGCCAAGTGCTGGCTGTGGGGAAGGGTCTGTAGGAGCGTCCTGGGGCTGCCGTGACAGCACCGCGAACGGGGCAGCTCCAACGACAGAATTTATTCTCTCACAGCCTGGAGGCAACAAGTCCACAATCAAGGTGGACAGAGCTGCGCTACCCTGAAGGCTCTAGAGGAGAGTCTGTCCCAGCCCCCAGGTCCCTGGGGGTGGGCGGCAACCCTCGGCTTGTAGACCCGTCACTCCATCCTCTACCTCCTTGGTCGTGGGGCCATCTTCCCTGTGTGTGTCTCTTCTCTTCTTCTGGCACAGACCCCAGATTAAGGTGCACACCTCTGTGGTGGGACCTCAATTTACATCTCAGTTACATCTGCACAGACCCTATTTCCAATAATGCACAGGTCCCGGGGGTCCAGACTTCATCCTCTCTCTCTGGAGGACACGGTTCCACCCACCAACAAAGGGGCCCGTGTTTAGCCTTGGGCTGACCAGGTGGAGGTGGCAGTGGGGACAGGGCCCAGACATCGTGCATAGGTGTTGAGAGCGGGAAGAGCTGACCGGGAGAGCTCAGCTCCTGGGGGTTTGAGGAAATTACAGGGAGAGCTTGGCACGTTCCCAGGCCGTGACACCAGGGGTTCAAGCGTGGGCTGCCTGATTCCCCCAGGAGCCGGGACAGCCCGGGTCCCCTTCAATGTGTCCTTTCCATGGCCTGTCAGTCCGAGGGCCCTGACCTGATTACTCCAGTGGGGGACGTCACCTCACATTTCTGAGGGTGGTAACCATAAACATGCCCTAGCACCCTGCAAGTAAGGAGCTCATCACCCTGTGGTCTGCGGATGCTACACATTGGCAATTGTAAAAAAAAAAAAAAAAAAAAAAAAAAAGAAAAGCTTAGTAGAAGAGAATAAGGTAGAATTACCTGGGTGTTTCAGTTAGAGTGTTGGCTGGAATCGGAGGGTGGCTCAAATTGGGCCATAGAGGAGAGTTTCTTAAAAGATCCTCTCACAGCGGTGGGTGTCCAGGGAGGCCTCAGGGGCTGCGCAGGCCGGGGCTGAGCCTGAGCGGTGAGGGAGGGGCCCTTACTGCAGCCTGGAGAGAGAGGCCGTGGGGTCGGACAGTGACACGTGACATGTTAGGGCAGCTCCGAGCCAGCCTGAGGTCACCAGGGGAGGGGTACCTGAGCCTGGGGGTGCCCGCGGCAGAGCACTGCTGGAGACAGACGGGGATTCATCAGGGCTCAGACCACACGGCCCCATTTTCTCTGGGATATGGGCTTCAGCCCTTGGTGCCTGGAAGGGCTGGACCCAAGTCTCAGATTTGTCCTAGTTTTTGGTACGAAAACTAAGACCACTGTCCCTAAAAGTGGCCTTTTGGGGAAACAGTGGAATAATGGCTGCAGAGAAAGGAGGAAAGATTTTCAAGGTCCCCGAAAGCCAGATGGAACAGCCTGGGACCCCCGGGAAGACCCCGCAACTCCGAGTTGCTAAGCACCGATCCCTGCGGAGGGGCTCCCGACATATTAGGTCACCAGTGTCATTTCTCTGAAAATTGACATGTAACAGTTGGGAAAAACATGTTCCTCTTATTGGTTGCTGACCCCCTTGACTTTTTTTCCTTCCCACTCCTCTTCCTTTAATTTCACGTTTACATGATTTTTGGCCTCTGGCTTCTAGGAAGGAGGTTAATTTCATTTTCTGCCAGGAGGAGTTCATGTGGAAAATTGCTCTAGAACTTTCCCGGCTACGTGTGAATTACTGACAGTGAGAAAGAGCATCCAGGCAGCTTGGGAACATGCAGGGGATCAAGGGGACGGCAGGGAGGGGACCCCAAGGGCCTGCCCTAATTAGAGCACAGGGTTGTCCAGGGGGAAGGAGATGTTCTTCGGTGCAGAGAGGAAGATGAGCAGATGGAAGTGGTTTACACGAGTTTTCCACCTTATTTTCTTTCTAATCTAGCACAGACATAAAGTTCCATGTTAGAAACGGACTTTACCTTGTGGAGCACAGAAGCCGATCTAGGCCACGACAGGAGTGCGGAAGTTCCCCACAAGAACGCCCGGGGGTAGAACAAGGGCGTTTGCCAGTTTGAGCACCTGGGGGTGGACTTCAGTCCCTCAGGTGCCACCTGGAGTTCCTCCTGGACCAGCTCCTCCCCTCCGAGGGGGGACCTACGGTCTCTCGATCGCGAGGGGAATAGGCGTCTCGGTTTGGATACATCAACCCACCTCCTTCCCCATCACTGGAAGACGGCACAACGTTGCACCCAGCCAGCGGAAGGCCTGGGGGTGCTTCTTCTCCTGGCTCCATCCGCACAGGAGGCGAGAGGGACCAACCGCCTGGCACCCCGGTCCGTCAGCTCCAGCATCGTCTTAATTCTCGGAGACCCCACCACAGGGGAGGACCTGGTGTTTCCACATTAAAGCACTGGCTGCAAACCCTACTTGGGACTCTTTGCTCTTGGTTCCGCCTAAGGTCTTCCCCGGGAGTGAGCAGTGGTTAACAGCTCCACTCCCTCGGCTGGGGCCACTTCCCTCCACGGGGAAAGCTCCAAAGCACCTGCTGTGTGCTGGGCTCGGTTCTGAGTCAACCCAAACCAAGCGCCTGCCCTCGGGGAGTTTATATTCTAGTTCAGAAGACGACAAACTCATAGAGATCAATACACCACAGATGCCGGGGCGGGCGGGGGAGGGGGCAAGCACGAAGAAGAAAAACCGAGCAGGTCAGTGTTGGGGATCGGAGCGAGGGGAGCACGGAGCGAGGGGAGGGCTCCCACCTGGAGGAGGAAGTGAGGGAGGCCTCTCCAAGGAGGCGCCCGAGGCAGCTCCAGGGGAAGGGTGTTCCACAGAAGGGAACAGCATGGGGGCACTGTATTAACTTGCATTCACTGACATTTTGCCTGGAGCACCAACTCCATCCAAGACTTAATTGATCATTACATTTGCAGAGCTTCAAATCCCCAAGCATTTGCATTTTTTGAAAGAATCTAAAAGGCAAAGGACAGCCTGGCATTGGCATGAGGAGAGATCTTTGTGCTCAGGGGTGGCGGGCTTCCTGGGTCCCCAACTCAGCCCCAGGAAGCCCAGCCCCGGCATCCTCTGGAAGAGCGGCCACTGCCCTATGCTACCTAGGTCAACCCGACTGCCTTCCCGGCCACGGGAGCCTGTCCAGACGAGTGGTTTAGAACAGGGATCCTGCCAGCAGTGAACCTTGGAGCTGGTTTGGAGCCCTGGTTTCCCTACTTGCTGGCTAGCCATGTGACCTTGAGTAGCTTTCTTGACCTGTCTGAGCTGGTGAAATGGGATAGACAATGTAGGTAACGAATTTAGCAAAGAGCTTGGGTTTTGTGAGAATTAAATGAGGTAATGTGCTAATTATCGGTCATCTCCTCCAGGCATTGCATTACTGGCAGCAACCCAGAGGCTTGCAAAGTGAGGGGAAGAGATAGTTCTGACCTGCAGAGAGTCATGGATGATAAACATGCATGAAACTAGACAGAGAAATAAACAAGCTGCCCGAGCATATACATATATTGCCCACTTAAATACTCAACATCTATTGTCCAGATGAGTTGTAGCTACACACACTACATCCTGCAGAGATCCCACCTCTCAATCATAGGGGCAAGGCAGGTCACATAAAGGCATGACGAATGCTGGGCTAGGGCATTAAGGAGTGGTGAGGAGTGGGGCAAACTGAAGCACTGATGCACTGTCTATCGTGAGGAACAGCTCCGCCCCCGCAGCCACTTGTTACCATGAGGGACTGTGTGTCCCGTGTGGCCAGGTCTGTTTTTCCAAGATAGAGTGAAAACCTGGATTTTTATGTGCACTCTCTGAATTTTTAAATACTGGTGACTAATTCAAGGTTTTAGAGAAGTGCCATGTGAGAACAGGCAAATCTAGAGAGACAGAGTAGATTAGTGATTGTCTAAGATTGGGGAGGTTGGGGAGAAATGGGGAATGACTGGGGGTGATGAAAATGTTCTAAAATTGATTGTGGATGGCTGGACAACTCTAAATGCACCAAAAACCATTTAACTGTACACCTTAAACAGGTGGATTGTATGCTATGTGAACTATATCTCAAAAGTCTCACGTGAGCCAGGAGAGACCCACCAGTGGTCTCTGCAGCCCAAGCCATCTGTTCGTGACTCTGACGAATGGGTGTAAATGCCCGAGTTCCGAATTATTTGATGAGACGGTGATGTATGCAAAACACTGGAAAGTCCGATAATCACCACGTCTGCTTAACTTCTGAGCACTGCTATTTTGAGTAAGGGGTCTGCAGATTTACTCTGTTCATTATGTTCTTCTGACTGTACTATTTAAATTAGCTGGCTTCCCTTGCGGTAATCTGTTATGGCAGCGGTGGAAAGGTAACACAGGCTGATGCTGCGAAACATTTGATTACCACACAGACTCTGTTCTCACCCACACTTATTTAGCCCCTCCTGACTGCTTGGTGAGGGTCCTGGTTTGCCTGGGACCGAAGTGGGGGGTTCTCTGAAATGCTGGACTTTGTTTCAAAACCAGACTGTCCTGGGAATAGCAGGGTGAGCGTGCCCTAGGGAAAGAGGTCTGTCTGCAGAGACAGGATGTGCTTGGTGTTGAGTGTTCTGCCTGCAAGTTGGTGAACTGGCAGTGGTGTGTTGGCACTGAATGTTGGCTGCCTTGTGAGCTTGGACCGAGCAGGTCCAGGGGCCCGTCTCCATGACCCCCAATGTGCCTGCTGTTGAGGGATCCTCGGGGAGGGGCGCGCCAACCAGCTGTGGGGACGAGTGTCGAGCTCCTCACAATTCCAGCCAGCTTGACCCATAACAAAGGCACCTTGCTGTTCTAATTTGCACTTTCCTGATTATTTGAGAGGCTAAACCAACAACCTATGTCTGTATTGGACATTTGCGTTTCTCTTTCAAGTTGACATTCTCTAGGGATTTTAGTGCTTTTCTGCAATCTATTTTTAAAACGTTTTTATAACATCAATGCTTTTATCTAACTGTAAAAGTACTACACACTTCATGCACACAACTCGGAAACTGTAGAAAAGTACACAGAAGACAGACAAATATTAGCCATCACCCCACCACCTAGAGACGGCCCCCCGTAATGATACTGTGTTTATTTCTTGGGTCTCAAATGTTGAAGAAAGTGTCAGCGTGGCTCAGTGGCTCAAAATGTGGATGTGTTTTATTTTTATAGCAATTTTGCCTCTCTCTAACTTCTGTTCCTTATAAGTAGCGGGGGAACTGAATCATATAAGGATAAATGGAGCACAAGAGGACTCAGTAAAATAACCACCTCGTCTTCACTTTCCTCTCTTACTCTAAGATGTGGCAGTGCTACTCAAGGTGATGATTGCTGACTTGCACTAAGGCCCCGAGAAAGGTCCCTGGCTTTTTCTGGGCCTAGCTCTTTACCTATGGATGAGGCTGCATGATTAGACCATCTCTACAATCGTTCTGGGCATCGCGGTGCTGCTGTGACGAACTCCCAGTCAATGCAGCGTCCCCGCCCACCTGTACCTTTGCACAGGACTCAATAGAACTGCAGTCGTCAAACCCCTGGCAAAAGATCGTGGCCAGCCTCCTATCCAGATCTTGAATTTTGGTCTCAAACTCAGCGTAATCGTCATCCAAACTCTGAAAGCGAATTAAAACACCAACCTTGTAATCGTAACCAGCATGCAAAGCAGGGGGGCGGGCTCACTCTGATGCCCATGGACACCCCGACCCCCTCGGCAGGATTCACGTTACATCTGGGCTGAGCTAGCTCACTGTCTTGGAGGCTACTCCACAGGCAGAGTTTTTTGGTGTTTGTTTTATCTTTCGGCCTCGCCGTGCGGCATGTGGGATCTTAGTTCCCCGACCGGGGATCGAACCCTCGCCCCCTGTGTTGGCAGCACAGAGTCCTAACCACTGGACCACCAGGGAAGTCCCGGGGCAGACCTTTTGCACCATTTTTTCTCTGCCACACGTGCTCCCTCCGTGTGCCTTCCCGCTCTCGGGGCATTTGCCATCGATCCTGCCAAGGCCCCCGACTTACCGAATCTCCGGGGTCCAAGGGGTCGTATTTGCAGTCGGCAAAAACCTTCACCAGCTCAAAGACCTCATCATAGATCTGAGTGACCTGGCTTCCGAGGATGTTGCCCCTCACGCCCCCGAGCTCAATCTTCTCCAGCTTCAGAAACTCGATGGCTGTTTTATAAAGGTCCTGGTGGAGGAAACCCCAGCACCCTCGTCAGTTCATCTTCCTAACTACGCCAACAGTTCAGTCCCTCATCCAGCTCTGACCCCGGCAGGGAGGAGCCCCGGGGCCACACAGCAGTCTGGAGGGGCCCTCTGTGTATTGGTGTTAATGCTATCTAAAGCTGTTGCTGTAGCAGAGAAGAGATGGAAGGAAGGGTCCTATGAGTCACCTCCAAGTTGTGATCGTGGAGGAGGAGGAGGTGAAGGTCGGACTCTTGTCCTGACCCAACACTGGGCGAAATGTGCCTCTACGTAAATCACACTTTACCGGGGCCCCACTTCCTCAGCTGTGGGATGAAGCAGTTGGAAAGGCACGGGGTGGTTCCTGATGGCCTCACGTACAGGGTGCCTGATGGATATTTGCGTGTAAATCCCACTCCCTCACTCCCTCCGAGGTGTGGGTCTCACCTCACCTTCTCCTGGAAGCCGTCCCAACTATTTTAGCCCATGGTGGTGCCTTCTTTTCCAGAATCCCCAATTGCTATCTGTGCTCTTCCTTTTGGCACTTAACCCCATTCAGTCCTATCACGTTATCTAACGCTTCTCTGTGTAGCTCTTATTCCCCGATTGAGACCCCAGAGGCTTCTTGAGGATGACAAGCATCCCCCAGGTGCCTGACCCAGTGCCTGGTGCTGCTTAGATGGAAGGTGCTCATAGGGTACTCGTGTCCCTCCCCTAAGCCAGTGCCGAGGTTGATGCCACTTCCCCCACCAGATGTCCAAGATGTATCGAGCTATAACCCAAGCAAACCTAACGCAAAGTAACAGCATCCCCATGCCCTGAGCTCTGGGGCTCTTACACCCAAGGAGGGCAGCACGATGGCACAGCCCTCAGGCAGGGGGTGGCTGGCACGGCCATTTCCCCCACCCCCAAAAGCCCCTCTTTTCCTAGAAGCGTCATCCTGATTCACAATCTATAATGTAGGAACCAGTGGCTACTTGGCCAGAAACTTGGCTGGGACCTTCCAGTTCTTGGGCTCGAGCCTTCAGGCATGAAGAAACACTCCATGATGGGAATTTGGGAGTCTTAAGGGGGCTTCCTGCTTTGCCTCCCAGAGGGTGTGGATGAGAACTAGACACGCCTTCCTGAAGCCACTGTTGATGGCATCCATCATAACATCACTGCCCAGTGAATGAATGGTTCCAGGATGATTCCCCCCAACTCCGCCTTTTTTTTTTTTTTTAAAGGATGTAATGTGCATAAAGTTAAAAAAAAAAAAAAAGAGACCATAAAGATTACAAAACAAAAAGGAAAACTTTCTTGCCCTACCCATGCCTTCACCCCTTACCTCTTCTCCCCAGAGGAAACCATTTTGAACCTTTTTTAAAATTTTAATTTGCCATGTGTCATTCCATGTATCCAAATAGGGTCCCTCTTAAATCTTCACTTGGGCTAACATAGTCCCACTAACTCTCTCCCCCTTGGCCTGCAGGCTTCCTGACCAGGGTCACTGACCTTGTCATTAACCTGCTCATAGACAGAAAGCAGGAGAAAGGGGAAAAGCAAGCAAAATGGGTCGCTTTGTTCTGGGCTAACAGCTCCAGGCCTGGCAGAGGTGGCCCAGGGACTCGGTTTCCCCATGACGCAGACGTTTGGGTGTGACTTCTTATTTCCCTAATGGCAGCCTATTTGCAAGCGAGATAAGGACGGAAGACACGGCTCTCCTAAGGTGAGGGCAGCCGGAGTGGTGCAGGGGGAGGTGAGCCAAATTCCACCTTTACCTCTATGGTCTGGACGCGGTGGAAAAAGGAATTTATTCTGGAAAAGGCAAGAGAAGAAGGGAATTCCCAAGGCACTGGCTCCTTGTCTTTCTAGGGGAGAGAGAGAGAGAGAAAAGGCTGCATTTGCCTCTGACACGTCCATGGGGTCCGACGCTGGGGCCAACATCACCCTGACCTCTTTCCCCCGGTTCGCTCTCTACAAAGCAGACCGTACCTTGAAGAAAAGCTTCATGTTGGTGCAGCAGAACTCGTAGGCTCGGTACAGCTCCTTTAGGACGCTCACGGACAGAGAGACGCCGCTCAGCATCTCCACAGTTTCACCCTGCAGGCCTTTCAGCACCTCATCGGGACTCAGGTAGGTCCGAGTCTGGGCAGAAGGGAAGGCGTCCCCAAGTTCGGACCAGCCGGAGAGGTGACATCCGGGTGCACTGTCCACAGCTGTTTCACTGGTTAGAATGACCCGCCCCGGGCCCCTGGGCCACTTCTTCTGACACATCCGCGGTCCCAGCCCGTCTGCTGACTATGGGGCATTTGCAGGCGCCCGAGCCGTTTCTCTCACTGGGACCCTCACGCCGGGCTAAGGCCACAGCACAACCAGATTTTGATGGCAGATGACTAGGGACCCAGAAACGCAGTCCTGCTACGGCTGCGGGATCCTGGGCCACTAGGTCCCTCTGGGCCTGCAGACAGGGCTGCGAGCATGATTCTAACACACGCAGGCAGCCCAGGGGCACAAGGCTGCAACTCACACCTTGGAGGCTGTGTAACCCCTGCTTGTGAAATGGAAGAAGGAAAGGGAATCGGTGTTGAGGGAGACGGGAGGAGGCTTGGTGTCGGAGCAGATAAATCCCACAAAGCCCCCGGCCGAGTCTTGGGGTGCTGGGACTCAGTGGGCCGCCCCACTTTCTTTCCTCCCCACTCCCGGCGTGGGGCAGGTTGGGCTGGCACTGCCCAGGTCTTGGGAGAACCCTGGGTGGCCACCCAGAGGGCCCAGCCTTAGCCTGGAGCCTGTAAATCCCTGCACCAGCACCTTTGCCTGTTTTTAAACTGCTGGGGAACACGGGGTGGTATGGGGCGGGCGGCAATCAGGAGGCAGGGAAGGTGGCCAGGGCCAGGTGGGCTACCATCTCGATGAGCTGGTTGCAGAACTCCTGCAGGATGACGAGGACCCTGGAGGGCGTATTGTAGTGCTCAGACGTGGCCCAGATGAAGCAGATGGTATACAGCACCTTGGCGATGAAGGTTGGGAGCTGGGGAGAGACGGGCCGGGCGGGCGCTTTGTCGCAGCACCTCAGCACGCCCCTTCCCACGGCCCAGGAGGGGACCCCCAAGGGGAAGGAAGAGGCACTCGCCAGGCCCTCGTGCCCGACCACAGCCAGGAAGCCCGCAGCCCCTGCTCCCCCAAGACACAAGCCCAGCCCCTGCCAAATGACCTTTCTCTTGCTAACATACCATCGTGAAGTCAGCCTGTTCCATCTCCTCCAACAAGATCTGCAGAGGCTTCAGATACAGCACTATATCGTTGGCTTCCTTCAGGCCTGCCCCAAACAAGAACAGGGGCTCATCCACAGGGGAGCGGAAGCTGGACCCCACTCCCGACGGTCAGAAGTGGTGACGGGCAGCTCTGTGTGTTTATGGACACCCACTGCCTCAAGAACGGGTCTTCCTCAAAAGGCGGGGCCCGAGGAAGCTCTGCCCCCGCCCCGGGGTCAGCAAGGGGCCTGCCCAGCCCCTCCCAGGAGGGGCTGATACCTTCCTCTTGGAGGGGGGAGGTGTTCTCATAGGGCCACCCGCTTACCCTCAGTGACATTCGTATACACATTTTGCAGGGCTGGCCAGTAGCAGCTTTTGGCTTTTTCCAGGATCTCGACGATTTTGTTCACTTTGGGCCTGTTGAGCTGAGAAGGAAAGAAGAAAATTAGCCTTTCAACAGATTCTAGACGAAGGCTGCCTGACCCCATCGCCGGTGCTGAGGGATCCACACGGGTTACCCGGGTCCCCTCAGGGGTCCCCTTGGGGAGGCTGGGTGCTCAGGACTCCAGTGGGCGCCCGGTCGCCAGGGGCAGAAAAGGCGTCACCTGCTCGTGGATGCACTTGAGGTTCATCAGCCGGGCGTCCCAGAACTCAAACTCGACTCGGGGCAGGGGGTGCAGCCCGTCCAGCAGGGCCTGGGCGGAGTCTTTTCTCAGCACATCCCGGATCTGGTGGGACCAGTCGATGACGATGGTCTCGATGGCGTGCAGCAGCGAGTTGTCCGGGGAGGAGGGGATCCTGCCGGGCAGAGTCGGGCGGAGAGGCTGTCAGCCAGGAGAGACCCTGCACCAACGCTGGGTGTTGCCAGGGATGCCAGTGCCCCCAAGAAAGAGGATGAGGAGGGCCAGCTCTGGAATAAAACCCACGTTCATGACGGCTCCTCCAGCAGTTCTGATTGGGGTCACCATGGGGCATGTGCTGGGGGCCTAGAGGACCTGCCATGTGATAAGCCCTGCAGGAGCGGTCGCCCTCTGATGGGAGTAAAGGAACACACTGTCACTGCAACTTGCTTCAAGCGTCGCACGCACCGGGCGGTTGCAAATGGCGCTCAGGCAGGTGCAAGGCGACACCTCGGAGTCCTCATGCTTCTGTGGGCCACTGGGATGCCCCAGCCTTGATTTAGAAGCCCAGCCGCCACCTGCTGAAAATCCCTTCCATGCCCCTCACTGCCCCTCAGTACCCACGTCCTAAAGCTGGGTATCCCCTTTCCTGTGTGACATGTGACAATGTGACGTCCTTGGCCTAGTCCTTGTGTCTGACGGAGGAGGGGCTAGAGCACAGGTGTCCAGCAGTTGCCAGAGCTGGAGTCTCGGGGGCTCCAGGTTCTCGTCCTGTTCTGTCCTTGTGCCTTCGATCTCAGACTCAGCACCTAAAGGCACCATCCTGCCCTCCTCGGTTTCGTCAGCTCCGAAACCAGTTTTCGGTGAGACAGTTTATCCTTGGTGGTCGGGGACCAGATGCCCCTCCTTCCAGCCAGCTCCCCGGCCGGGTCCCTACCTCTGCATGGACTCAAGGGTGCCATCCAGACTGCCCAGGTGCTCCGCGATGGGCAGCAGCGTCTTCCCCTTGATCTTGCCGCCCATCACACACATCTCATTCTTCAGCTTGCGGACTTGCTTCACAATGTCCTCTGAGACCACGCGGGGCCATCCGCTCATGTTTTCGCTTTGGCTTAACAGGGAGTAGAGGACCTGAAAGGAGGGGCAGGGTCCTCAGTGCGCGGGTCCCGGGGGGAACTGAGCCCTTCTCCCATTGCATAAGGAGGTGGGGCCAGTCGAGGTGCTGAGGCCAGTGACGACAGCCCAGCCCCTGTGCCATCTCCATGAAGGGAGAGCCCAAGAGCGCACACTCCTGGCTGAAAGCAAACATTTCGCGCTGCCTCAGAGTGCTGCTATAGGCTGAATTGTGCCCCCGCCCCCAGTTCACACGTGGGAGCCCCAGCACCTCCAGATGTGACTGTATTTGGAGAGAGGGCCTTTCGAGAGGTGATTAAGGGGGGGCCCTAACCCAATATGACCGTTGTCCTCAGCAGAGATGAGGACACAGACACGATCAGAAGGAAGGCCACATGAAGACTCAAGGCCGTGTGAAGACGGCCGTCCACACGCCCAGGAGAGAGGCCTCAGAAGGAACCAGCCCAGCTCACACCTTGATCTGGGACTTGCAGCCTCCAGATTGTGGTGCTTTGTTAGGGCAGCCCGAGCAGAGAACGACAAACACCCGTGTGCCCCAGCTTTGGGCCATGCCAGCTGCCTCGGTGGATGTGAGAGGAGGCTGGCCTGGGTCCTGGCTGAGCGGCCCCTGTGGCCTGAGTCTGCACAAGGCAGGGACACACGCCGCCATCTCACAGATGAGGAGAACGATGACTAGGAAAGCTAAGTCACTGGAATTCCGGCTGGTCTGACTCTCCAGAGGGAGCTGCACCTGCCATGCCTGCCAACAGTGGAGAGATACGTAGAGCGGCACCTGCTTGTTCCCTTTCTTTGCTTGAAGTCTCAGAACTAGGAAACCCATCTACTGGATCTCAAATGGCCCATGCCTTCTGAGGCTACGGGCAGGGATGTCCCCAGGGCAGTATGGAGGTTCTAGTGATTTCGAGAGAGGACAGGTGGTGGCCAGGGCCACTCAGCCCTCACATGCACAGCATCAGCTGGAGGTCATGTTAGAAAGCCCATCTGTCTCAGCCGTCAGGGCAGCCGGGCCTGAGCTCTCGAACACCTGACCGGCTTCTAGGTGATGCAGATGCCGCTGGCCCCTGGACCTGCTCCCTGAGTAGCAGCGCTCAAGGCCACTCATTCAAAGTATGAGAAACAGGTGTTGCTCCTCCTGAGCCCTCTGCCCCGCCCCAGCGAGGCCTAGATGCACCCACCTCCTCCACGATGGCGATCAGCTGGTCCACAGGAGTGGGGCTTATGTCCCCATAGACCAGACGGTCCTTGTAGTTGTCCTTGCTGATGTTCTCAGGTTTCTTCTTGATGAAGTACATCCCTTTGGACTTGAGGGAGGCCGGGAAGCCCAGGCAGGGTATGATCATGCCGGCGGGGTTGAGTGTCAGCACCAGAACTTGGACGTCCGGTTTCTCAAAGAATTCGGTGAACAAACCCATGTTCTCTTCTGCTCCGACCATTTTACTCCACTTGTCCGGCTTGAACTTTAGGACGATGGAAGCGACACTCTCCAAATACTCTAACCTGACGTCTGGTGTAATCATCATCTTGACGTTCACTTACACCTGTTAAATGAACAGAGACACGGACACAGCACAGTCTCCTGGGGAATCTCCATTTCCTGCCTGTCACTGGAACCATCTGAAATCCCTGTTCTAACCAATCGAGAAAGGAAAGGGTCATCGTGAATATAGTGTTTTCAGCCATGGGTGGGCTGCGGGTGAGGGAGGACCGGGGGGCTGTGTCTGTCTGCTCTGGCTGGATGGCTGCCCTCTGCCCCGCTGTGGGTATCACCATGGAGCAGGGCCACATGGCAGTGGTGTGTGCTTGTGTTAACTGTGACCAGGAAGTTAATAGGCTGGGAAAGGTTGAGATGGGCTCTGGGGAAAAGGAGAAAAGGAAAGGATCATAGCAAGATAGTCTGAAGGTGACGGGGTGGGGAAAGGTGAAATGAGGCAACCAAAGGGTCAGGTTGAAAGATCCCAGGAAGGTGACATCACACCCCCAGGATATGGGCTAAAGTCAGACAGGAGGGGGTGGACCCAATGTGCAGGTGTGGGGTTCATCACACTCTCCCTGTCCTAACCCCAGCCATAGTGTACCCCAACTTTTGCCCAGCCCTTCGGCCTCTCCCACCCCCCAGCCCCCATCATGTGCCCATGGACCCCACAGAAGCTGCTCACATTCCTCTGGGATAATCCCTTGTGGCTCTCCCGTAGGGTCAGGGTTAACTGGAGAGTTGGGGGGACACCCTTGAAGCTCCAAAAGGCCAGGACAAATGAGGCATTCCCTGTGGGCATAAAATTTAAAGGGGTGCCCAAAATCCTGACCGGCCCCAAGCAGGGAACAGAGCACCTTATGGGGTGGGTAATGGGTCTACTCTGTCCACCAGAGTAGACCCATTACCCAGGTAGCCTGGGTTCTACCTCTGTCCTCTGGAGCCTCCTCAGCCTTGCCTCCAAGCACCCCTCACACAATTCATGGCCACTCACAGCTGACAGCAAATGGCTTCTCAGGTAGCGAGCAGAGCCAAACAATGGGCAGCTCTTTCCCAGACCAGTAAAGGAAATGGCTCCCTTACCTTGAGGGGCACCAACTGCCATGGAACTTCTGCAAGTCTCCTGGCAACTGGGACTTCTAGAACCTTCTCAGGACCTGAGTGACCAGTGGTGGTGTAGCAAATGAACAACTGTCAATTACCCACCACAGTGGAAAGGCTCTTGGATTAAACAAACTTTGCCTTCGAACATTTAGTTCATTTTCATTTCATGAAATTACTAACATATTGGGGTTTAAAACTATTGTCTTATTAAGTGCTTATTATCTGTCTTGCCTCTTCTAGATTCCCTTTCTTTTCCTTTCTTGCCTTCTTCTAGATTTGTTTCATTCCCTCCCCATTATCTTGGTTATTATACACCTTTTGTTTTTTGTTTTTTTGTTTTTTTTTTATTTTTTTGGCTGTGTTGGGTCTTCGTTTCTGTGCGAGGGCTTTCTCCAGTTGCGGCGAGCGGGGGACACTCTTCATCGCGGTGCGTGGGCCCCTCACCATCGCGGCCTCTCCCGTTGCGGAGCACAGGCTCCAGACGCGCAGGCTCAGCAGCTGTGGCCCACGGGCCCAGCTGCTCCTCGGCATGTGGGATCCTCCCAGACCAGGGCTCGAACCCGTGTCCCCCGCATTGGCAGGCAGACTCTCAACCACTGCACCACCAGGGAAGCCCCCCACCTTTTGTTTTTTAGAGGTACATAGACATTATAACATGCATCCTGACTTACCCTAGTGTAATACTCATTGCAACCTGATAATGAAATTCAGAAAACAATTTCCATTTACAATAACATCAAAAAGAATAAAATATTTAGGAATAAAATTTTAAAAGAAGGGCAAGATTTATACACTGAAAACTACAAAACATCATTAAAAGAAATTAAAGACAAATAAATGGAAAGAGATCCCATGTTCATGGAATGGAAGACTTAATATTGTTAAGTTGGCAATTCTCCTCAAACTGAGCTACAGATTCAACACAATACTTGCCAAAATCCCAGCTGTGTTTCTGCAGAAATGGAAAAGCTGATCCTCAATTTCTTAGGGAAATCTGAGGGACCAAGAAAAGCCAAGACAATCTTGAAAAAACAGCGAAGTTTCCCAATTTCAAAACTTCTCAATTTCAAAACTTACTACAGTTCATAGCAGCACTATTTACAATCGCCAAGACATGGAAGCAACCTAAATGTCCATCAACAGGTGAATGTGGTATATGTACAAGGAAATATTACTCAGCCATAAAAAAGAATGAAGTAATGCCATTTACAGCAACATGGATGGACCTAGAGATGATCATACTAAATGAAGTAAGTCAGACAAAGACAAATATCATTATGATATCACGTATATGTAGAATCTAAAAAAATGATGCAAATGAACTTATTTACAAAAAGAAATAGACTCACAGACATAGAAAACAAACTTATGGTTACCAAAGGGGGGAGGGATAAGTATGGAATTTGGGATTAACAGATACAGATTACTATATATAAAACAGATAAACAGGGACTTCCCTGGTGGCCCAGGGGTTAAGAATCTGCCTGCCAATGCAGGGGACACGGGTTTGAGCCCTAGTCTGGGAAGATCCCAAATGCCGCAGAGCAACTAGGCCCGTGTGCCACAACTACTCAGCCTGTGCTCTAGAGCCCACAAGCCACAACTACTGAGCCTGTGTGCCACAACTACTGAAGCCCACGTGCCTACAGCCCATGTTCCACAACAAGAGAAGCCACTGCAATGAGAAGCCCGTGCACCACAACGAAGACCCAACACAGACAAAAATAAATAAATAAAATAAATTTAAAAAAAACAAAACAAAACAGATAAACAACAAGGACCTACTGTATAGCACAGGGAACTATATTCAATATCTTGTAATAACCTATAATGGAAAAGAATTTGAAAAAGAATAGATATATGTATCTATAACTGAATCACTTTGCTGTACACCTGAAACATTGTAAATAAACTATACTTCAATAAAAAATTATTTAAAAAACTTACTAGAAAGCTATGGTAATTAAGACTGGGTGTGGCTGCTATAAGGATAGATCAATGGAATAGAATTGATGAGTCCAAAAATAAACACATACATTTATGGGCAACTGATTTTAGACAAGGGTACAAAGACAATTCAATTGGGGAAAGAAGAGTCTTTTCAATAAATAATATTGGAACACATGCAAAGGAATGAAGTTGGACCCTCACCTCACACCACCTAAAAAATTAACTAAAAAATGGATCAAAGACCTAAATGTAAGAGCTAAAATTATAAAACTCTTAGCATAAAGCATAGGAGTAGATCTTTATAATCTTGAATGAGCAATGGTTTCTTATATATGACACCAAAAGCATAAGTGACCAAAGAAAAAGATAAATTAGGCCTCATCAAAATTAAAAACTTTTAACAAAGCTTAAAGTCAGCAGAAGGAAGGAAATAATAAATATCAGAGAGGAAACAAAATAGAGATTAAAAAATAGAAAAAAAAAAAAAGCAATAAAACCAAGAGCTGGTTCTTTGAAAGGATAAACAAAATTGACAAACCTGTGGCTAGGCTCACCAAGATGAAAAGAGAGAGAACCCAAATAAACAAAATAAGAAATGAAAGAGGAGAAACATCAACTGATACTGAAAAAAAAAAACCCAAACAAACATAAGAGAATATTATGAACAATTATTGGCCAACAAATTGGACAACCTAGAAGAAATGGACAACTTTCTGGAAACATACAGCTCACCAAAATTGAATCAAGGAAAATAGATAATTTGAACAGACAAATCACTAGAAATTAAATAAAATATGTCACCAAAAAAACTCCCTACAAAAGTCCTGGACCAGATGGCTTCATAGGAGAATTCTACCAAACATATAAAGAGGAACTTTTACTAATCCTTCTCAAAGTCTTCCAAAAGATTGAAGAGGGAACACTCCCAAAGACATTCTATGAAGCCACCATCACCCTGATACCAAAACCAGACAAAGATACCACCAAAAAAGAAAATTATAGGCCAATATCTTTGATGAGTATAGATGCAAAAAATCTCAGCAAAATATTAGCAAACCGAATACAACAACACATAAAAAAGATCAAAAAAGATCATACACCATGACCAAGAAGGATTCATCCCAAGTTCACAAGGATGGCTCAACATACGCAAAAATCAATGTAATACACCACATCAACAAAAGAAAAGACAAAAACCACATGATCATCTCAATAGATGCAGAAGAAGCATTTGACAAAATTCAACATCCATTCATGATAAAAACTTTTACCAAAGTGGGTATAGAGGGACCATATCTCAACATAATAAAAGCTTTTTATGACAAACCCACAACCAATATAATACTCAATGGTGAAAAGCTGAAAGCCTTCCTGCTAAAATCTGGAACAAGGATGCCCATTCTCACCACTTCTCTTTGACATAGTATTAGAAGTTTGAGACATAGCAGTCAGACAAGAAAAAGAAATAAAAGGTATTCAGATTGGAAGGGAAGAGGTAAAGCTGTCCTTATATGCAGATGGCATGATACTATACATAGAAAACCCTAAAGACTCCACACAAAAACTACTAGAACTGACAAATGAATTCAGCAAGGTAGCAGGATACAAGATTAACATACAGAAATTGTTTGCATTTCTTTAACAATGAAATATCAGAAAGGGAATGTGAAAAAAAAAAAAAACCTTTTAAAATCACACCCCTCAAAATAAAATACTTAGGGATAAACCTGACCAAGGAGGTGAAAGACTTATATGCTGAGAACTGTGAAACATTAATAAAAGAAATTAAAGATGATTCAAAGATATGGAAAGATATCCCACGGATTGGAAGAATTAATATTGTTAAAATGGCCATACTACACAAAGCAATATACAGATTTAACACAATCCCTATCAAATTACCCATGACATTTTTCACAGAACTAGAAGAAATAATCCTAAAATTTATACGGAACCATAAGAGACCCACAGTTGCCAAAGCAATCCTGAGGAAAAAGAACAAAGCAGGAAGCATAACCCTCCCAGACTTCAGACAATACTACAAAGCTACAGTAATGAAAACAGTGTGGTATTGGGACAAAAACAGACATACAGATCAATGGAACAGAATAGAGAGCCCAGAAATAAACCCACACACCTACAGTCAATTAATCTTTGACAAAGGAGGCAAGGATATAAAATGGGAAAAGACAGTCTCTTCAGCAAATGCTGCTTGGAAAGTTGGACAGCTGCATGTAAATCAATGAAGTCAGAACACACCCTCACACCATGCACAAAAATAAACTCAAAATGGCTTAAAGACTTAAATATAAGTCATGACACCATAAAACTCCTAGAAGAGATCATAGGCAAAATATTCTCCGGCATAAATCATACCAATGTTTTCTTAGGTCAGTCTCCCAAGGCGATAGATATAAAAGCAAAAATAAACAAATGGCACCTAATCAAACTTATAAGTGTTTGCACAGCAAAGGAAACCATAAACAAAATGAAAAGATGACCTACAGAATGGGAGAAAACATTTGCAAACGAGGCAACCAACAAGAGCTTAATTTCCAAAATATACAAACAGCTCATATGGCTCAACAACAACAAAAAAACCAACAACCCAATCGAAAAATGGGCAGAAGACCTAAATAGACATTTCTCCAAAGAAGACAGACAGATGGCCAATAGGCACATGAAAACATGCTCAATATCACTAATTATTCAAGAAATGCAAATCAAAACTATAATGAGGTATCACCTCACACTAGTCAGAATGTCCATCATTAAAAAGTCGACAAATAAAAAATGCTGGAGGAGGTGTGGAACAAAGGGAACCCTCCTACACTGTTGGTGGGAATGTAAGTTGGTGCAGCCACTAATATGGAGGTTCCTCAGAAAACTAAAAATAGTGTTACCATATGATCCAGCAATCCCACTCCTGGGCATATATCCAGACAAAACTATAATTCAAAAAGACACATGCACCCCTATGTTCATAGCAGCACTATTCACAATAGCCAAGACATGGAAACAACTTAAATGTCCATTGACAGATGAATGGATAAAGATGTGGTACATACATACAATGGAATACTACTCAGCCATAAAAAAGAACGAAATAATGCCATTTGCAGCAACATGGATGCAACCAGAGATTATCATACTAAGTGAAGTCAGAAAGAAAAGGACAAATACCATACGATATCACTTATATGTGGACTCTAAAATATGGCACAAATGAACCTATCTACAAAGCAGAAAGAGACTCACAGACATAGAGAACAGACTTGTGGTTGCCAACAGGGAGGGGTTTGGGGAGGGTTGGACTGGGAGTTTGGGGTTAGTAGATGCAAACTGTTACATATAGAATGGATGGACAAAACAGGTCCTACTGTATAGCACAGGGAACTATATTTAATGTCCTGGGATAAACCATAATGGAAAAGAATTTTAAAAAGAATGTGCATATATGTATAACTGAGTAACTTTGCTATACAGCAGAAATTAACACAACATTGTAAATCAACTATATCAATAAAAGAAGAATTAAAAACTTTTGTGCTTCAAAGGACACTATGAAGAAAGTGAAAAAACAGCCCTCAACATGAGAGAAAATATTTGCAAATCATATAGCTGATAAGGGACTTGTATTCCAAACATATATAGAACTCATAACACAATAATAAAAACACAAACATAATTAAAAATGGGTAAAGGATATAGACATTTCTCCAAGTAAGGTATGCAAATGACTGATAAGTACATGAAAAGATGCTCAACATCATTAGTCTTCAGGGAAATGCAACTCGTCAGGGAAATGAACTTATATGAGGTCCCTGGAGTAGTCAAATTCATAGAGACATGAAGTAGAATAGAGGTTGCCAGAGGCTAGAAGATGGAAGAATGGGGAGTTAGTGTTTCATGGGGACAGAATTTCGGTTTGGGAAGATAAAAAATTTCTGGAGATGGATGGTGGTGATTGGTTGCACCACAGTGTGAATGTACTTAATGCCACTTAAGAATGGTCAGAATGGTAACTTTTATTTTATGTATATGTAGTGTAAGCCCTGACAGTATTTTTTTTTTTTCTTTTTTGTGGTGCTAGCGCCTGAATTAAGCTTTCATTGCCGAGGCATCCCCTTCAACACATTGCCAGCCACGTGACTAGATAAAGGGCCAGGCCACCCCCCCAACTGAGGCTCCTTTGTTTTAGAGATCTTGGTTGATTTTAATAACTGACAATTTGGGCTACTTGTTTTTGGTTTTGTATATTTTTTCCTCTTCCTGTGCTTTAAATTCCCACTCTTATAAGTTCACCAATAAAGAGTGAGCCCTCAGAACCCTAGGCCCCCACCCTCTACCCCAATAAAAGCACAAGCTCAGGTACACCCCCACACACACATGACCTCACTGTGTGCCCCCACATGTGCTGTGTATGTTCCAGGTCTTGTAAGTAGTAAACTTCTAATTCTTTCCAAGTTTCTGGATGGTTATTGCTGAAGGGCATCTTGCAATCACAGTAAGAACCACAGGGCTTTTCCAACCACAACACTGGTGGTTAATAAGCTAAGACCAGCACAACAGAGTCCATTTTACCACGCACACAAATCCCCACTTCACTTTGAGACCCGGGTTCTCCTGCCACTTTTGTGCCTCCCCCTCCACATCCCAGACATCTGCACTCATGCAGGACTCTGGATTCTAGATCACTGTCAAGAGGCATTCCTCTGCATCCTCATTTCCCACCTCCCCTAGGGGACTTCAGGGACCACAGAGACAACCTCATCACTCCCTGGCCTCCTGGCTCCTTGGCCTCCTCAGTTGCTTCCAGCATGTCCATGCCCTGCTTTAATTTGTCCCTCCAGTTCCTGTGGGCGCCTGTGCTTGCCCTCCTCCATCATCCCCTGCTGTCTTCTCCTCCATCCCTCCCTCTCTCTGATTCCCAGGGCCATCGTGTATCACACTTGCACTGACCTCGACCCTGGTCCTTTCCTTACACCCCATGGTAATACTGACCATCTCCCTTTGTTGGACTGGTACCCAGGCTCAGTGCTGCTGGGGGGAAAAAAATCACACACCTGTACACTCACCTGGTCTACGCACTGCCCGATTGCTGCTGGTTGTTTTTGTTTTCAATTAACTTCTGTCAGCTCACTCTACTGTGCTCTAGGACAATTCCTCTGAGTCTTAATTTTTCTCAAGTCCCTGACCTTTCCCCTCCCCCTCAGCAGACAGCCTCACCTTTTACCTTAGGTAGAAAACTGGAACCATTGGAACCAACTTTCTAAAATGTCCTCAGTCAAACCTGATAAAACTGAGTTGTAGCCCTCTCTCGTGTAGGTGAACCCTTCTACCGTGTCCTGGGTCCCCTCCCCTCCTGCCCATCCTCGTCTCTGCCTTTGAACCTCTTTCTGCCATCATCTTTGAGAAATGAACGAGCCATTACCATCTTAGAGGAAAACCCTCCTAAAACTCACCCTGCCTTCTACTTCCACTCCCTTCACGGCCACCCTTCTCTAAAGAATTGCCTGGAATATTTGTCTCCATCTCTCTTTCTTTCCGTGAAGACACCCACTTGGCTTTCTCTCTGTCCACTGTACTTGGGATGCGGGAGGAGCGGAACTGGGGGGAGGGACGTGTCTTCACTGATTAGTCCAGATGGTGCCCAGGCCACTCTGCTCATACCCTATTGGCCCGTGCCTGGTCACATGGCCACCTAGCTGCAAGGGAGGCTGGAAGTGTAGTCTCTACCTGGCATCCATGTGTCCCCCAGACTTGGAGGGTTGGGTTTGTAAAGAAAAGGAAAAGGTTGTCCAGCATTCCAGATCTACAAGGGTCAAGCCCTTAGCCACTGTAGCTGCCCACTGACTGCATGCCTGAGGGGAACTGAGGATGGAGAAAAACAGGAAGCATTCTGTGCTTTGGATAGCTGCCCCTAGATAGTTAAGATGCATATCTAAAGAAAAATTTCAATCACCTCAGATTCTTGAATCTTCCCATACATAGAAAAGTTCTAGAAAAACATTTTTTGTTGATATACTGTTTGATTCCTATAATACAATGCTATAAGGTGTGCCCTGAAAGAAAATAAAGTGGTTGGAATCCAAAAAAAAGAAAGAAAAGCACTAGAATTATTAACTTGAGATGTCTGTTCTTTGTGATTAGCAGTCATCTTTTGATGTGACATGCTTTTTCCAGAAAAAAATTCATAAACATCCTGGCTCCTCTCTTACCTCTTCAGAGCAGTTTCTCAGAGCCATCTGAGAGGCTGTCTCCCAGGTTATAGTCTGCTGAATAAGACACTGAATAAACTCAACTCACAGTTCTTAAACTGTGTAGTTTTTTTAAGTTGACAGGTTACTAAGTGGATGAAGGGGATCTGTGGACACTACCCAGTCTCCATCACGCTGGCCTAGACCCATTCTCAGAGCTCAAGGTTACTATTTGGAAGTAGCACCTCAAAGTCAGAGTGCACAAAACTGACCTCTCCCCCTCTCCCCACCTCCTCCCACATACCCCCACACCTGGTATTCCTTAAGGCTTTGCTGACCTAGTGGATGACCAGCCAGCTGCTCAGGCACCGGCGGGGTCCTGGCTTCCACTGTCGACACCAGTCAATTCTGCCTCTTCAACGTCTCTGGACAGGTCCACCTTCCTCCATGGCTACTGCCCTCTGGTCCAAGCCACGTTACCCCCTCCCACACCCTGGGGTCTACAAACACCCTCTCTCCTTCTCCACACCCACTCTTGTCCCAGCAGCACATCCTCCAGAGCATCTTTCAAAAGACAACTGTCAAGAGGGCAGACAGCAGAAGCAAGAAGAACTACAATCCTACAGCCTGTGGAACAAAAACCACATTCACAGAAAGACAGACAAGATGAAAAGGCAGAGGGCTATGTACCAGATGAAGGAACAAGAAAAAACCCCAGAAAAACAACTAAATGAAGTGGAGATAGGCAACCTTCCAGAAAAAGAATTCAGAATAATGATAGTGAAGATGATCCAGGACCTCGGAAAAAGAATGGAGGCAAAGATCGAGAAGATGCAAGAAATGTTTAACAAAGACCTAGAAGAATTAAAGAATAAACAAACAGAGATGAACAATACAATAACTGAAATGAAAAATACACTAGAAGGAATCAATAGCAGAATAACTGAGGCAGAAGAACAGATAAGTGAACTGGAAGACAGAATGGTGGAATTCACTGCTGCAGAACAGAATAAAGAAAAAAGAACGAAAAGAAATGAAGACAGCCTAAGAGACTTCTGGGACAACATTAAACACAACAACATTCACATTATAGGGGTCCCAGAAGGAGAAGAGAGAAAGGACTGGAGAAAATATTTGAAGAGATTATAGTCGAAAACTTCCCTAACATGGGAAAGGAAATAGCCACCCAAATCCAGGAAGTGCAGAGAGTCCCATACAGGATAAACCCAAGGAGAAACACACCAAGACACATAGTAATCAAATTGGCAAAAATTAAAGACAAAGAAAAATTATTGAAAGCAGCAAGGGAAAAATGACAAATAACATACAAGGGAACTCCCATAAGGTTAACAGCTGATTTCTCAGCAGAAACTCTACAAGCCAGAAGGGAGCAGCAGGACATATTTAGAGTGATGAAAGGGAAGAACCTACAACCAAGATTACTCTACCCGGCAAGGATCTCATTCAGATTCGATGGAGAAATCAAAAGCTTTATAGACAAGCAAAAGCTAAGAGAATTCAGCACCACCAAACCGGCTCTAGAACAAATGCTAAAGGAACTTCTCTAAGTGGGAAACACAAGAGAAGAAAAGGACCTACAAAAACAAACCCAAAACAATTAAGAAAATGGTAATAGGAACATACATATCGATAATTACCTTAAATGTAAATGGATTAAATGCTCCAACCAAAAGACACAGGCTTGCTGAATGGATACAAAAACAAGACCCATATATATGCTGTCTACAAGAGACCCACTTCAGACCTAGGGACACATACAGACTGAAAGAGAGTGGATGGAAAAAGATAGTCCATGCAAATGGAAATCAAAAGAAAGCTGGAGTAGCTATACTCCTATCAGATAAAATAGACTTTAAAATAAAGAATGTTACAAGAAACAAAGAAGGACACTACATAATGATCAAGGGATCAATCCAAGAAGAAGATATAACAATTATAAATATATATGCACCCAACACAGGAGCACCTCAATACATAAGGCAACTGTTAACAGCTATAAGAGAGGAAATTGACAGTAACACAGTAATAGTGGGGGACTATAACACCTCACTTACACCAATGGACAGATCATCCAAAATGAAAATTAATAAGGAAACACAAGCTTTAAATGACACAATAGACCAGATAGATTTAATTGATATTTATAGGACATTCCATCCAAAAACAGCAGATTACACTTTCTTCTCAAGTGCGCACGGAACATTCTCCACGATAGATCACATCTTGGGTCACAAATCAATCCTCAGTAAATTTAAGAAAATTGAAATCATATCAAGAATCTTTTCTGACCACAACGTTATGAGATTAGAAATGAATTACAGGGAAAGAAACGTAAAAAAGACAAACACATGGAGGCTAAATAATACATTACTAAATAACCAAGAGATCACTGAAGAAATCAAAGAGGAAATCAAAAAATACCTAGAGACAAATGACAATGAAAACACGATGATCCAAAACCTATGGGATGCAGCAAAAGCAGTTCTAAGAAGGAAGTTTATAGTAATACAAGCCTACCTCAAGAAACAAGAAAAATCTTAATTAAACAATCTAACCTTACACCTAAAGGAACTATAGAAAGAGAACAATTGATAAACCATTAGCCAGCCTCATCAAGAAAAAAAGGGAGAAGACTCAAATCAATAGAATTAGAAATGAAAAAGGAGAAGTAACAACTGACACTGCAGAAATACAAAGGATCATGAGAGATTACTACAAGCAACTATATGCCAATAAAATGGACAACCTGGAAGAAATGAACAAATTCTTAGAAAAGCACAACCTTCCCAGACTGAACCAGGAAGAAATAGAAAATATAAACAGACCAATCTCAAGCACTGAAATTGAGACTGCGATTAAAAATCTTCCATCAAACAAAAGCTCAGGACCAGATGGCTTCACAGGTGAATTCTATCAAACATTTAGAGAAGAGCTAACACCTATCCTTCTCAAACTCTTCCAAAATATAGCAGAGGGAGGCACACTCCCAAACTCATTCTATGAGGCCACTATCACCCTGATACCAAAACCAGACAAAGATGTCACAAAGAAAGAAAACTACAGACCAATATCACTGATGAACATAGACGCAAATATCCTCAACAAAATACTAGCAAACAGAATCCAACAACACATTAAAAGGATCATACACCATGATCAAGTGGGATTTATCCCAGGGATGCAAGGATTCTTCAGTATATGCAAATCAATCAATGTGACAAACCATATTAACAAATTGAAGAATAAAAACCATATGATCATCTCAATAGATGCAGAAAAAGCTTTTGACAAAATTCAACACTGATTTACGATAAAAACTCTCCAGAAAATGGGCATAGAGGGAACCTACCTCAACATAACAAAGGCCATATATGACAAACCCACAGCAAACATCATTCTCAATGGTGAAAAACTGAAAGCATTTCCTCTAAGATCAGGAAAAAAACAAGGATGTCCACTCTCACCACTATTATTCAACATAGTTTTGGAAGTCCTAGCCAAGGCAATCAGAGAAGAAAAGGAAATAAAAGGAATATAAATTGGAAAATAAGAAGTAGAACTGTCACTGTCTGCAGATGACATGATACTATACATAGAAAATCCTAAAGATGCCACCAGAAAACTACTAGAGCTAATCAATGAATTTGGTAAAGTTGCAGGATACAAAATTAATGCACAGAAATCTCTTCACTAATGATGAAAAATCTGAAAGAGAAATTAAGGAAACACTCCCATTTACCATTGCAACAAAAAGAATAAAGTACCTAGGAATAAACCTACTTAGGGTGCAAAAGACCTGTATGCAGAAAACTATAAGACACTGATGGAAGAAATTAAAGATGATACAAACAGATGGAGAGATATACCATATTCTCGGATTGGAAGAATCAATATTGTGAAAATGACTATACTACCCAAAGCAATCTACAGATTCGATGCAATCCCTATCAAATTACCAACGGCATTTTTTACAGAATGAGAACAAAAAATCTTAAGATTTGTATGGAGACACAAAAGATCCCAAATAGCCAAAGCTGTCTTGAGGGAAAAAAACGGAGCTGGAGGAATCAGACTCCCTGACTTCAGACTACGCTACAAAGCTACAGTAATCAAGACAATATGGTACTGGCACAAAAACAGAAATACAGATCAATGGAACAGGATAGAAAGCCCAGAGATAAACCCACACACCTATAGTCAACTAATCCATGACAAAGGAGGCAAGGATATACAATGGAGAAAAGACAGTCTCTTCAATAAGAGAAAACTGGACAGTTACATGTCAAAGAATGAAATTAGAACACTCCCTAACACCATACACAAAAATAAACTCCAAATGGATTAGAGACCTAAATGTAAGACCGGACACTATAAAACTCTTAGAGGAAAAACACTCTTTGACATAAATCACAGCAAGATCTTTTTTGATCCACCTCCTAGAGTAATGGAAATAAAAACAAAAATAAACAAATGGGACCTAATGAAACTTAAAAGCTTTTGCACAGCAAAGGAAACTACAAGCAAGACAAAAAGACAACCCTCAGAATGGGAGAAAATATTTGCAAACAAATCAATGGACAAAGGATTAAGGTCCAAAATATACAAACAGCTCATGCAGCTCAATATTAAAAAAACAAACAACCCAATCCAAAAATGGCTAGAAGACCTAAATAGACATTTCTCCAAAGAAGACATACAGATGGCCAAGAAGCACATGAAAAGCTGCTCAACATCACTAATTATTAGAGAAATGCAAATCAAAACTACAATGAGGTATCACCTCACAACAGCTAGAATGGGCATCATCAGAATATCTATAAACAACAAATGCTGGAGAAGGTGTGGAGAAAAGGGAACACTCTTGCACTGTTGGTGGGAATGTAAATTGATACAGCCACTATGGAGAACAGTATGGTGGTTCCTTAAAAAACTAAAAATAGAATTACCATATGACCCAGCAATCCCACTACTGGGCATATACCCAGAGAAAACCATAATGCAAAAAGACACATGAACCCCAATGTTCATTGCAGCACTATTTACAATAGCCAGGTCATGGAAGCAACCTAAACGCCCATCGACAGACAAATGGATAAAGAAGATGTGGTACATATATACAATGGAATATTACTAAGCCATAAAAAGGAACGAAATTGGGTCATTTGTAGAGATGTGGATGAATCTAGAGACGGTCATACAGAGTGAAGTAAGTCAGAAAGAGAAAAACAAATATCGTATATTAATGCATATATGTGGAACCCAGAGAAATGGTACGGATGAACCGGTTTGCAGGGCAGAAATAGAGACACAGATGTAGAGAACAAATGTATGGATTCCAAGGGGGGAAACTGGCGGGGGGGGGGGTGGTGGTGGTGTGATGAATTGGGAGATTGGGATTGACATGTATACACCGATGTGTATAAAATGGATGACTAATAAGAACCTGCCGTATAAAAAAATAAATAAAATAAAATTCAAAAAAACCCCACAAAAAACAAAAAAAAACCAAAAGACAACTGTCATGTCAACACAACACTTAAAACCCATCAACAGCTTCCTAGTGCTCCTAGGAGAAAATCCAAATAAACCTCGAGGGCCTTGTAGGATTTGGCCCCTGCTCACTCACACCATTCCCCCCAGTCTCGACCCGAATGCCCCATGCCCCAGCTGCACTGGCTTCTTCCAGCTCCTCCAAGACACCCACTCACGAGAGGGGCTTCCTGCCCAGCATAGAATCCTGCATGCCTGCACACACACACTCACACGTGCACACAAACACCTAATTCCTCCGCACCCTCAGCTGTGGCATCTTTCCCAGCAAGGGTCCCCCATGGACCGTTCACTCCCTCCGTCTCTGCTTGCTGAGCACCCAGCACTGCTCGCTGCATCACCGTGACAGCTGCAATTAGGCACTAATTAGGCATCAGTTATCCACTTCCCCTCTTCCTAGGGCCCATCCTTTTTGATGAGCACTGCCACCCCAGGACCTGGTCCTGTACCTGGCCTGCGGCAGTCCTTCAATAGACATCACTGAAAGAACAAAGGCTCTGACAAGTCCTGCTGCAAAGACTGTTTAACCTCATCTAACCCAGCGTTTCCCCTAACATTGTTCAGAATGAAACCATTCTTTCCTTTAAGCCCCATCACTCTTCCGAGGAACAGTTTGAAACTGTAGACCAAGGTTCTAGCTGGTCCAACTTCCACCGAAATTGTGCCCTCCGGGGTCTATGTGTCCCAAGACACAAAGGACCAAACATCAGACGGTGAAATGGTGGACGTGGCAGGGAGTCGGGCAGACGTCCCCTTGGCCATGAAACCACAGGCTTGGGCTCAGGGTGGACGCCCTGCCTGGAGTAGAGAGACTCAGGAGTGACGTGGAGGAAGGTGCTTCCCAGTGGGTCACAACTGAAGTCCCACCTGAAGTCCCCCCTGAGCAGAGAAGCCAGGGGAGGACCCCCAGGTTCTAGGTGGCACAATTAGCTTTCGCTATGTCCACACTGTGGGGGAAACAGCAGGCCCTTCGGAAATGCCAGGCGGCGTGAGACACTTCCTAACTGGGAAATGCATTTGCGGCCGAGCAGTGGGTGGCCGGCCACTGTCCCCTCTGCCACCGTCCGCCCTGCCAGCTGAGACACGTGGTTCCCTCATTTCCTTTGCTCTGACAGTCACAGCCATGGGGGATGAGCCGAAAGGCTCACCGTCTACTTACAGTCCCCTGGGAGCTCTTCCTCCTGCTGAATTAACTTGGAAGACAACTTTCCACCGACGTGACCCATCATTAAATACAACCGCAGGACGATTCTCCTCGGCTGGGGATGCTGGCGGTGGGCGGGAGACTGGGCCATCTGGGTCTCGTCACTGTCCCCACCACACGCAGCCTCCCTGTGTCTACTTTGGCGCTGCTACACATCCTCAGGCTGAGTTCCCGGCAGCAGGGACAGGAGGACAGGCGGCTTTGTCCTCTGCCCAGCCGTGTCCTTGCCCCTGGCCTTGGGCACAAAGGGAGAGCAGAACCCCACCGGCCAGGCTGGCTCAGCAGGGGCCTCGGGCTTCACAAAGACGGCAGGGTGGCCAGAGACGTCTCCGGCCCACAAAGTTTCCGGAGGTCACTGCCAGGCTAGGCACCCTGGAGGGCCCGGGGTCTCTCTCTAGCAAGCCCCGGGGTGAGGGCCCACAAGGCACAGACGTGCCTGGAGTCCAAGCCAGCCAGGCTGGGAGGCAGGGTGGGTTAGCGGGAGGCTTTTGCACCCAAATGCCTCTGCCTGCACAGGGCAGGGGGTGGTGGGCAGTGCTCCCGTGAAAACAAGTGTTTGACAGACAGGCCTCACGCTCAAAGGAGCCGGACGCTGGTTAGAGGCGAGAGAGCCAGGTTTTATTTGGTCCTGTTGTGATAGAGGAAAAAGCTGTGCTCGTCTCCGAGGGCAATGGAGACAGCTGGGGGTTTACAGGCAGAGAGCAGTGAGGGCGTCTGTAGGTGGAAAATTCCTAAAAGGAGATAACGGGAGGGGGATTCTTGCTAAAGGCAGGTCAAGGAGTAGACATCAAAGGTGAGGACGAGGAGCTTGGTCAGATGGCAAGGGTGGGGTGACACAGCAGGATTCTCTGCCGAGACTGGCTTAGGCGGGCCCTGGACCAGCCCTGCCGAAAAGAGGGCTCAGGGGAACCTGTCTGAAGGTTTGGTCAAGAAGAGCCCTTGCCTGGCTTCAGCCTGAGGAGGGGCTCTTGAGTTTGGGGAGCAGGCAGGGTTGAGCCTCAGGCTCCAGACAGAGGGTTCCCTCACCATGGCTCCATCTGGTGGGAGGGGGAAACGAGATTTATCCCTCACAGGTCCTGGAGGGTACAGGGCATGCCCAGGGCCCCACACAGCAAGGTGGTGGGGAGAGAGGTGACCCCAGGCTCTGCCTTTATTAGGGTCCGAGGGAGGCGTGTCTGGGATTTCGAGGGGTCACTCACGGGCTAACTGAAGCATAAGGGTGAGAATTAGGGCTCAGGAAACCGGAGGCCGGGTCACTAAGCACCTGGTTATCTAGGTCCTCCAGGGCCCTCTGGAAGGGCAGCTTCACGGTAGCGGGGGCCTGATCCTTACCTGGCTGTTTGGCAGGCGGCTGTACCATGCAGCTGGCACTACGTTCGTTCAAGACGGACCTCTTTTGAAACGGGTGCCTCGGGAACCGAAACCTAACGTCAGGCACTTACATTTCCGATTCATCTGGGACCCGTGCCCTGTCCCTCCTGCCAGCTCCCTGAGTCCTTCAAAACTGCTGTGGATGGTGCCAGTGTATCTCTGACGCGCGCCGGCCCTGGCCGCGGCCCCGCCGAGTCCCGGGAGCATCCCAGGCTGCCCCTCCCCCCATGCCCCTCCCCTCATCACGCACACACTTAATTCATCCTTTATTCTAAGAATTGCCGGCACCTGCAATCTGTGTTTTCATTAAATGTTCGATAAAATAAACTCTCTGTAATTTCCATTTTTAAAAATCGCTTCCCTCAAGGCTTTGACTTTTTTTCCGCTCTCTAGAATGTGGTTCTCACAGTAGCTCCCTGGACCGCAGCGTCAACATCATATGGGAGTGTGTTTAGTGATGAATGTGCTCAGGCCCGCCCCGACCTGCTGGAGCGGGAAACATGGGGGTGGGGGGAGCCATCCGAATTTTAACAAGCCCCCAGGAGATTCTAATGCACGCTAGAGGTTGAGAACCACTGGTTTAGAGTAAAATTTTAGTCTCTGTTTCGAGTAAACTCACTTGAAGTAGCCAGCTATCCTTAGCTATCAAGCCCTCTATTTCCTTTCTTTAGGGTCATACACGTTTGAGGAGGACCCACCCTCAGGGCCTGGGTTCCCTTCAACGAGCCCACTGGTCACGTGAAGAGCAGGTGCTTCAAAGGCTACGGTTCTCCCCATGGCTGCAGAGTGGAATCACCTGGGAAGCTGCCCGAGCGCAGGGTTCTGGCCCCACCCCCAGGTGGGCAGGGCCAAACGCCTGGATGTTCACATCTTCCCTCGGGTCTAAGTGTGGACAGGTGTGGAAGCCTGGCCCGGGAGGGGTCAGTGCCCCTCAGAGGAGAGTCTTGCCGCCCTTGGCCCATTGTAGCGGAACAGTCGCTGACAAACAAACTAGAAATTTGGGCAGATTCGACTCAGGGATAAACGCTGTCCACGCACAGCAGGGCGCGCGGCAGAACTACACCCGAGGGACCCGGAACTCAGAGCAGCTGTCACCCCAAAAACCTCGCAGTCGAGCTCATTCACGCTGACTGTCCCCCTCAGGGGACAGACCTTGGATGTCCCCTGCTGTCCTTCCAGGAGAGGTCCTGCAAGGCCCTAGGGCCAGTCCCAGGCCAGGTGGCCTCTGCCTCCCTGCCCCGCCCCTACCATCCTTTTCTCCACTAACTGCTCATCAATCATAACGTCCACTTGGGCACACTTTGGATTCTGGGGGAGGGGGCGTTCAAGGACAGGCTGCCTTTAAGAGACCCAGCGTCCCTCCAATGGCTTCCAAAACGTTACAGCTCAACTTCCACCCGAGACCTGGAAATAGAAAAGATTTCTTTCTTAAAAGTGCAAAGATCCCTTTTCTTTGGGATATTAAAAAAAAATTAAACGGTGTTATAGAGTAGTCTCCTGTTCAATGACTTAGTTTATATTATCTCATACTGGAAAAAAATATCTCCAAGGTGAAAGTCAGGGGCCCTAAGTAATAAATGGGAGTCAAAACGGTAGCAAAAGCTGCAAGACAACGGCTTTACCACTGAAACAGCACCATTCCTCCCACACGCTCTGTGTTTCCACCGACCATCGGACCATCATCCTGTTTGCCTGAGCTTCAAGTTTAACTCCAGACTTCAGGGCAGGGAGAGAGATACCTGGGCCCTGGGGATGGGCCTCTGCTGGAAGGCCTTCTCGGCTTTGTTTGCAAAACAAAACGTTCTTTGAATATAGTGAGTCAGGAAAGAAGAATTTGAAGGAGGTCTGGAAATGAAATTTCCTGCCTGTGGTTGGACTCAGCCCCATCTGTCTCTAAATCTACCCCAAGGATATTCATTGCACTGTGACCAGGCTGTCCCTGCATCCCCCAGACTCCTACGGTGTGGGCAGGTAATCTGGGAAGCAGGGCGGCTACCAGCACAGGCAGGGCTGCAGAGACCAGCCTGCGATTCTGTGGATGCCATCCCCAACTCCCCTCTGGTCTCTGCTGAGACTGGGGGATTTGTCACCTCCAGCCTGGCCTCCGTCCCTGAAGGCTTCTTAAGCAATAAGGCACTATGAATCTCAGTCCTTTTGATAGGGACAGAGTAAAGAGACAGAGTAGGTGATTCAATAGTTAATCCCACTAAAGGATCATAAGTAAAGGAAAAAGTATGGGAGACCCCTGTAAGTTAATGATCGCTCAAGAAAGCAGGTTTGCTTAACCACAAAACCAAGAAGGCTTGCTTAGCAACAGAAGCATGAGACATGCCCCCAAACAATAACATAATGGTGGCACGAGACCCACATCATGCCCAGTGAGGTCAGTAAGTTAATGACTTTTAGGACATGGTCCTCTGCTCACACTAAAAACAAAAATATAAGGAAAAGGTGACATTACACTGAAACCTGAGATGGCATCATATCTTAGTATATGTTATCGCTCATTTCCACTGCACCATGACAGTGTCAGCTTGACCACGTAAGGACAAGAAAACTCCCCCGCCCGACCTGGAGGAGGAACTGATGACGGAAGCGTGACGTCTACTCAAGAATGAGAAAGTAGGTGGTCTTTTTCCCCTCACCACTTTTCCTTTGATTATAAAAATGTAGCCACAAAGTTCTCGGTGCGGCACTCCCTTGCCTGACCGCTTATATCTCTCACAAGCGTCCTATACTAATAAGCTCTTTCCTAACCTGTCACCCTGCCTCTCGCTGAATTCCTTTTGCTCCGAGACAGAAGAACCTATGCTCTACTGAGTACCGAGACGTGTTCTGCTGGTTTCACTTTTATCTTTTGTGTCTTTCTTTGCTAGTGGGAAAGCACTAATAAGAATCCAGGGTTGTCAGCCGTCCCTGTGTGCCAGAACTTGAGACTTTCTGAAGGAAACCCAGGAAGGTCCCGGGCACACTCAGACCACTTGGCAACCTGGTTGTTGCCGGCAGAAGTGACAGGGCTGCCTGGTTCCCGGGGACCTGTCAGGAATCCAAAAGAATTCCTTTATGGTTCTCAGAGTGGTCTGGAACTTTCTCAGGACCCCGCCCATTTTGTAATTAGTGGAGCCATGTTTGGAGTCTGATATTCCAATTCACCAAATGCTGCTGGCTTGGCCCCTCAAGGGACTACTTTAATCGCGAAGATTTATTTCAAGATCTTCAAACTCCAGAGCCTCCTACCTGAAGGGTGATCCCCTGACCAGACCACCTGGGAAACCGCTGGAAACAAAGACTCTCCAAGCCCACTCTGTGACTCCGTCAGAACCTAAATTTACCCCATCCTCAGGTGATTCAAGACAAAGCCCTGTTCCAGAGATGGGGAGATAGAAATGGGGTATGTGTGGGGGGGGGCTGGAGCCATCCCCCCACAGAAAAATGGTCTTAATGAAAGACACAAAAAAATGGTATATTTAACTTGGTGCAGCCATTATGGAATACAGTATGGAGGTTCCTTAAAAAACTTAACATAGTGTTACCATATGATCCAGCAATCCCACTCCTAGGCATATGTCCAGAGAAAACTCTAATTCAAAAAGATACATGCATCCCAATGTTCATGGCAGCACTATTTACAATAGCCAAGACATGGAAGCAACTTAACTATCCATCAACAGATGAATGGATAAAGAAGATGTAGTATATATATACAAAATAGAATATTACTCAGCCATAAAAAAGAATGAGATATGCTGTTTGCAGCAACATGGATGGACCTAGAGATTATCATACTAAGTGAAGTAAGTCAGACAGAGCAAGGCAAATATCATATGATGTCACTTATATGTGGAATCTAAAATATGATACAGGGAATTTCCTGGCAGTCCAGTGGTTAAGACTCCATACTTCCACTGCAGGGGGCGCAGGTTCCATCCCTGGTTAGGGAACTAAGATTCTGCCAGCCATGTGGCACAGCCAAAAAAAAAAAAAAAAAAAAGAGCAAAATATGATACAAATGAACTTATTTACAAAACAGAAACAGCCTCACAAACATACAAAACAAACTTAAGGTTACCAGAGGGGAAAGCGGGGTGCGGGGAAGGGATAAATTAAGAGTTTGGGATTAGCAGATAAAAACTACCATATATATAATAGATAAACAACAAGGTCCTATTGTATAGCACAGGGAACTATATTCAGTATCTTGTAACAAACTATAATGGAAAAGAATATGCAAAAAAAAAAAAAAATAGTACATTTACCAGTGAGAACCTGCCCAAGCTAACCAAAATAGCAAGATCCTATGCTCTGGATAGAGTTTGTTTTTTCAAGTTTTGAAGGGCAGTTACATGTGTCTTTGAATAAAACCGGGAAAACAAATCAATTATTTAATTGATGATCTCTGACATGACAGAGAGAGATTTTTTAAAATTAACAGACTTTTTTGGGAGGTATTTTAGGTTTACAGAAAAATTGACCAGAAAGTACAGAGTTCCTATATGCCTCTTACCCTCTCACTGCCCCCTCAACCCCCTCTTTTTTTTTTTTTTTTTTTTTTTTTTACTGTATGATATCACTTATATTTGGAATCTAAAAAAATAACAACTAGTGAATATAACAGAAAAGAAGCAGACACACAGATAGTATAGAGAACAAACTAGTGGTTACCAGTGGGGAGAGGGAAGGGGGGAGGGGCAAGTCAGGGGTAGGGGATTAAGAAGTACAAACTATTACGTATAAAGTAAGCTACAAGGATATATTGTACGACAATATTTTATAATAACTATAAATGGAGTATAACCTTTAAAAACTGTGAATCAGTATACCATACACCTGTAACTAATATAGTATTATACGTCAACTGTACTTCAATAAAAAAATAATAAAAAAGAGAATTTCTTGGAGTTTCTCAGGTTATACATGGAGTACTTAAAGGCCCAAGAGCTCAGCTCCAGTAGTCATCATAAACAAGAAAACAGGAGGACTAGGATATTCCTGAGGAGTGGGAGAAACAGCCACAGTCTGAAGTATGATATCCTGAGGGTTTGTGTCCTTGTCTTCTCCATGCTGATTCACATGAGGTCATTGTCAACCCCCTCTTTTTCCTATTATTAACATCTTGTATTCATGTGGGACATTTGTTACAATTGATGAGTCAATACTGACATAGTATTCTTAATTCTGAAGTCCATAGTTTACATTAGGGTTCATCTTGGTGTACATTCTATGGGTTTGGACAAATGTATGATGCTATGCATCCACCACTATAGTATCCTACAGAGTAGTTTCACTGCCTTAAATATCCTCTGTGCCCCCACCTATTCATCCCTCCCTCCTCTGTAACCCTGGTAACCATTCATCTATTTACTGTCTCCATAGTTTTGCCTTTTCCAGAATGTCCTGTAGTTGGAATCAAACAGTAGCCTTCTCAGATTGGTTTCTTTCACTTGGCAAAATGCATGGAAGGTTCCCTCCTCCATGTCTTTTTATGACTTAATAGCTCACTTCTTCTCACCACTGAATAACATTCCATTGTCTGAATGTACCACAGTTTATTTATCCATCACCTACTGAAGGACATCTTGGTTGCTTCCAAATTTTTGTGACTGTGAATAAAGCTGTGATAAACATTTGTGTATTGGTTTTTGTGTGACAGTGTCTTCAGCTCCTTTGGGTAAATACCAAGGAGTGTGATTGCTGGATTGTAAGAAACCACCAAACTCTCTTCCGAAGTGGCTGCACCATTTTGTATTCCCACCAGCAACGAATGAGAGTTCCTGCTGTTCCACATCCTCGCCAGCTTTTGGTATTGTCAGTGTTCTGGATTTCAGCCATTCTAATGGGCGTGTAGTCGTGTCTCATTGTTGCTTTAAGTGCCTCTTCCCTGATGACATATGACGTGGAGCGTCTTTTCATGTGCTTATTTGTATCTGTGTATCTTCTTTGACGAGGTGTCTGTTTAGAACTTTGGCCCCGTTTTTAGTGGGGAGGAGAAATCTTTTAAAACATGATATTAAAAAAATCCACAGCCACATAGTGTATGATTCCATGTGGATGAAATGCCCAGAATAGGCAGATCCACAGAGACAGAGAGTAATTAATTAGTGGTTGCCAGGGAAGGCGCGGGTGACTGCTCCTTGGTACAGGGCTTCCTTTTGAGAAGATGAAGGAGTTCTGGAACTGGATAGAGGAGATGGTTGCACAACATTTTGAATGTACTAAATGCCACTGAATGGTTAACTTTAAAACAGTTAAGATGGTAAATTTCATGATATGTGTTCACCACGATTTTAAAAAAAGAGAGAGAGAGAAAGCGGCCTCCTTGGTGAGGGTGTGAAAACACTGAAGTAAATCCAGGGCACTTGCCCAGACGGTGAGGGTCAATGGGATTTGAGTGCCGGTAGCTCCCCTTCGGACCCTCCCTCGGTACTGGAGCACCGGCTCCCAGAGACGCCCCTCCATCTCCCCCTTCAAGATCCAGGCTGCCCCCTCACCCCACTCAGGTCACAATCACTGCGATACATCCCTCCCTTTGTACGAGCCTGTGCCAGCAATCCAGGCATGACTCTGTCCCTCATAGAGTCACCAAAAATGCCCCAAAGCCGAAGCACCCATTCCTCAGCAGGGCAAGGCCATCATTCACTCCTGGCCGTGGCCTTCACCAGGCACCAGCCCCACTCACCTCCCACCTCTCTGCCTGGCATTTTGGGATGCTGAAGGTCAGCTCTCCCTCCCTGGCTCCATTCAGGACCCTCAGTCATGAGGGGATGGAAAAGGGAGCTACAGCTTCTGCTTATTTGATATCCCTTTGCCACGATTAAAACAACTCCATGTTTAAAGAGCTCACTGTAAAAGCAAAGAGGTCTTAATTGAAAATGACATGTTCCTGGAGCAAAAGTCAAGACGCAGGCCCAGCTCCCACACCACTCCTCAACGCGGCTCAATCCATCTCCAGCCGGAGTGGAATGCCACTTCCTCAGCTCCTCCCTGGGGCTTGGCCCCCTCCGCACTGAGTACTGGGCTTCCTGGCTCACCCAGGAGGGTCCGGCTCTGAGGACACTCACCAGCTCCTGCCCATGGTGAGCCCCTCTCTGCAGCCAGCTCGGCTTCTACGGGAAGGAGCGTTTGCAGAGGACCAGCACGGACCCCACCGCTGGGCACTTATCCACTGGCCGATGCTCTGCCTTTGCTTCCCCGAATCCTGCGAGGCCAGTGCTTCTGTAGAGATGGCGGGGGGCCGGGAAGGGCGTGCCGGCCCCCCCAAGGCACTAGGTGGTGTGCCCTTGTCACCGTTACCCGGTGAAGACTGAGGTACGCCCCAACACCCCTCGGACTGTGAGGGTCCCAGGGTGATGCACCTGACACTCTGGGCTTCACTCAGTGCAGCTGCCCCCAGATGTTGAAGCTAGAACAGCTTCCTTCTCCTGCCCCTAACCTAGACCGCCCAGCCCCTGAATCCTTTCTGCAGCCCCCAATCCCCACCCCAAGCCTTTGCCTTGGCTGCCAGTGGCCCCGGGCCCTGCACGGCCATGCCCAATTGGTCTCTTTCCCGATCTTCTGCCCAGACACTGAAGGAGATGACTTTCCCATTTTCCAAGGGCGTGGCCCTGTGGGGACAGAGCTGGTCTCATCACCTGTGACTTACAGGCCTCCTGGTTAAATGGTTTTCTGAGAGGGGGGAAAACACAATTATGTGCTGTGCTGGGAACACTGCGGTTGCATCCGTGGAGATTGGGTTTCCTGAAATACAAAAACCCTGAGCTCTCGGCCTCTCCCAGTCTTACCAGGACTTCACAGAGGCAGGCCTGCTGCAAAAGTCCCCTTTAAGTTCACAGCCCACCTTAGGGGTCTTGGGGACCAGCACACTTTTTCTGTAAAGGACCAGAGAGTAACTAGTTTAGGCTTTGGAATCCAGATGGTCTCTGTGTCAACCGCTCAACTCCGCCATCGTATTTCTGAAGCCACCACAGACAGCATGTGGATGATGGGTGTGGCCGTGTTCCCATAAAGTGCTACTTCCAAAAACAGGCAGAGGGGCCTGATTTGGCCTGCAGACCTTACGGCTGACCCCTCCCTAGAGAAAGGAGAAGGGAAGATATTGACCAGCTTCATTTTCCTTTATTCATGAGTTCAAGATCCCTCAAGAAGGGGCAGTCCACGAAGGCCCATTTCTCAAAATCTTTGTGAAATGAGATTCCGAGGAGGAAACTGAGGCACAGAGCGATGGGGTACCCTTCCCTAGGGCACTGAGCTAACAGGGAGGTAGGGCTGGTCTGCGGGCTGAGTCCTCATTTATCGATAGACTGGATGATCCCTAAGAGCCTCCTACCTCTGCATCCTGGGGTTCGGTCCACGAGACACCAAACTCAGCATCAAACAGCAGCTGTCTGGTCTGGACGGCGAGCTTTTATTCTGTGAGCTTCATTCCTGTTGTGATGCGTCCTACCCTGGAATCGCTGAACAGCCTTTGAGAACCTCTGAATTTTAAATCGACTTGATGAAGCTTCAAGACTCACCTGGGAGCACAGCTCTTGTTAGCATGGGCCTTAAAACCGTGGAGCGTTTTTTCACATTTAAAGGTGCTGGGAGTGACCCAATCTTTCAAGGGCCAGTATTGGGTATATTTTCCCAGTGCTGGGTTTTAGCTCTTTCACACACTTATCCTGGGTTTGTCTCTCTAATGCACAAACGCACCAACAGTCGACTCTGACCTCAGCACCTGGCACTTTACTCTGTCTTTGCCCCGGAAACATGGGGAAATGCCTGCCCCATGGGAAAGCTTGGGGAAAGCTGCCGATCGCCAGTGGGGCTTCTTTCACATGGGAACCAACCGCACGTGGGCATGGGAAAGGGCTTCAGGAAAGCGAACCTGGGGCCCTCCCAGGACCCAAGACACACTGTGGTCTGCGGTCTGCCTGCTCATGGTGGCAGGGGTCTGAGGCTCTCCCTTCCTCCCCTTTCCATTAGCTAGAGAACCTGCTTCTGCCCCTCTTCAGTGATTTGCAAAAACAGCCACAACTCTCAAGAGTCAGATAAGTCAAGTTAGGATAAGGAATGTTGAAATACACAAAGCCGTCCGTTTGATTTGAATATGCAGATATTTGACATAAACCATGCAACGGAGAGGAAATCTCCAACTTTCCAAACGTGAGGAAGGAGGTGCAGGGAAGGAACCCCAGACCGACCACACGCTCTCCTTGGAGGGAGCTGGCTGGCTGGGTCATTCCATCTGGAGGAAGCAGGAAGTTATGGAAACCAGATGCCCTGGGGACCCCTCGGAAATCAAAACAACGATAAAATGGGGAAGCAGAACTTTCCTTTGCAGACGGCCCTGGATTTTGTCATACAGGCTGGAGAGAGTTCCTGATTGATGTTTACGTCTGTAAGTCATTTTCAGGGTGTTTATAAAACTGAAGGGGAGAGAATAGCAGAAACACAACACATGCTGGGTCTTTAGAATAAAAATGGATTCTCTTCTACCTGGAATGTGGTTAATGCTTTAAGTTGAGTAATCAGGGGAAAACCTATGAGTCGAGATCTGGAAATTTCATTTCTTCCCAGTCTGGTCTTTTCGTAAGGATTTTGTGCTTTGAGGGTGGTTCCTCTGAGTCTCCCAAACTCTCTCCACTTCCTTGTGCAGCAAAGTGATAATGGGGAAAACCAAAGTAGAAAACACCTATCAATGTTCTTTCCCAACCGGGGCAGAAGGGGGAAACTCTGGGCTTCAGACCGTGAGTTTACCTGTTGTGATGGTTAATTTTATGTGTCAACTTGGCTGGGCTAAGGGATGCCCAGATAGCTGGTCAAACATGATCTCTGTGTGTGTCTTGTGAGGGTGTTTCTGGAAGAGATGAGCATTTGAATTGGTGGACGGAGGAAAGAAGATGGCCCTCCCCGATGTGGGTGGGCATCATCCAATCTGTGGAAGGTCTGAGTAGAACAAAAAGGCAGAGGAAAGGTGAATTTGCTCTCTGCTTGAGTGCGGACGTCCACCTCCTCCTCCCCTCGGATATCTGATTCTCGGGCCTTCAAACTCAGTCTGGGACTTACACCATCGGCCCCCCGGTTCTCAGATCTTCAGACTTGGACTGAGCATCTCCAGCTTAGTTTAGTCACCAGCTTAGTTTAGAGGCTGGAGAAGGCCTGGAGCCTGCCTTACTACCCTGCCGGGATGGGTACATGAAGCTTGTGCAACGTCATGACCTGCAGTAGATTAGGCAGAGAGGCTGGAAGTGCCTTGGCAGAGCACTGAGGTAAGGGACAGAGGGCTCAGGGAAGGGGCAATGTTAGGATGACTTTGTTGTGTGAGATGAAAGAATTTACCACCTGTGTTCCCCAGCAAAGCTCAAAGGACACCCCCTCTACAAAAGCAATAGGAAATGCATTGGTGAGAGAGGCAGTGACATGTTTGAGAGGCTCCAGGCTGGCTGTCCTCTGTGGGCCTGGAGTTTACAGTGGGGGACCAGCCATGGGCCTGGGCTCCCCAGCGTCAGTGAAGATGATGTGATTACAGAGAGGAGAAGGCAGGTGGCAGTCCTCACCGGACAGCGGTCAGGTAGACATAACAACTATAACGGACAGCAAAGCTAAAAGGCCATTGGGATGGGCAGGGAATTGGTGGAACTAAGAGAAAAATCTAGAGCTGGTGAACAGAAGGTTGATATCAGCCATTCAGTGGAAAATCACGTTGGGTCAGTTTCATGGACCAAGAGCCCACTGATGAAGGGAGGACCCTGGTCCTCCTGAGAAAGGGCCCCTGCACTGGCACCACAGCTGTTTATGATAAAGGTCCCTTAACTCTTCCTTAAATGGACTTACAGCCGTTTATCAGAGTATTCACTGGGAAAAGGGGGACACTCCGACTTTTGAGAGCTGGTGGATATCGAGTCTGATGGTGACACCAAGATACCTGAAATGCTATTGATTCTTGCCACCACCTGGAGGGCTCTGAGATGGATTGGACGTGACGTGAGGAATGAGTGGATCTGAGCAGTGCGACGGGTGGACCGTATCACACCCTCTGGTGTCTTCTTCGCATCCTGGTGGTCCACCTTCCAGCCACAAGCTTCATGGCCTTGTAGCGTGACGGTGCTTTGCCTCTTCTGCACTGTGTGTCTCTCACACTGAGACGTCTCTGAAGACACAGCAAAGGACACCTGTGGGAAACCACACAGCACTCATGCAGGTGCAAATCTAGGGGTTCAGGGGCATGAACCAATCCCCCATGGGGCCAAGACTGGCCAGTGGGGAAGAAAGCCACTGATGGAGGAGCATGAAGTTGCTTTCATGGGGGAATGACCAGGAATGGGATTAACAGACAGTTAGTTAAAGGGATGGAGCTGACTTTGGAAACTGGAGGAAAGGTGATCCATGTTATAAAGTGGCAAAGAACTTGGCTGAATGTGTTCAGTGTTTTATGGAAGGTGGAACTTATGAGCAATTAAATTGGATGTTTAGCGGATGAGATGGCTTCTCACGGGGCTCAGCAACCGGGTAGAGAAATGCAGATGGGCAGCTTGTGGCGCTGACCTACTGCTGAAGGTTTTCTGATAAAATATAGAAGAACCACGGCATAAAGGATTTGAGAATGTTGAATGGCCAGAGAGAGGCTTAGCTTCAAGGAAGACTTTCTGACCCCCTCCCTCCTACTCCTTCCAAATAAGTGACCACTGGCCCCTCTGGTCTAAACACAATGTACACATGCTCCCGTCATGTGCTGATTCCCCTGCCCTGGAATACTGTGCAGGTGCCTTTGGGAGCAGGGACACTGTTTTCCCCATTGAACTGTAACTGCTCCGCACACCGCCTTGGATACAGAAAAAACTTAAATGGTTGTTGAATTAACAAATAGAATATTAAGTAGTAATTAGGTGTAATTACATGTATGTACGTGGCAACAATAGTTTTCACAACAGGTCAAATCCCAAAACTTATAAAAACCAATGGTACACAAGCCAGACAATATGTAGACCTGGAAACGTGCCATAAAAGACAAAGGAAACCTAGCTTCTGCCATGTAGAAATCAAGCCTGTAGCTATAAGTCTGGGTTTTGTTTGCTTATATATTTTTTGCTATTGTTAAACATTTCTGGGGAAGACTTAAAGCACAAGAGCTACTACCTTGCAATGCTAGGGAGAAACTGCAGAAGCCAAGGATGGTTCGTGGCTTAGGAAAAAAAAAAGTTCTATCCATCGTGCTGCTTCCCTTCACTGTCTGCATAATAGAACATCTCCAGAATGACAAAAATCTCAGAGGGAAAGGTTGTTTCCGAATTACTAGGTCCAGGGAATGGTGCCTAGAAATAAGCTCAAATTAGAGATGATCTTTTAGGTGGATTCCAAACAAATGCTGAATTTGCTAATTATCTAACCTGACTTGCTTGCTGCGTTGGATAGCCCCTGCTTCCCTCAGATTCTGGAACATTCTGGCTTTCCTCCAACCCTTCTGGTTCCCCTTTCTCATGGTCTTATGGACTCTTCTCCTTCCCTTCCCATAGCTGTTGGCACCTCTTGACAGTTAATGCCGATCAAGGGAGAAAGTACCGGAAGCCTCTCGTGAGGGAGGAGCTGCAGGACTAGCGGGGATCCGGCAAGGAGTCAGAAGGTGGGTCTCCCTCGGGCCTGCCCTTTCCGTTGGTGGCTCCCTGCTATACCCTCGAAGGAGGGGTCTGGACCCAATGACTGCCAGGGTCTACTCTGTTCCCAAAGGGCCCCCCTCCACATCCCTTGGTGCTGAATGCAGACACTGAGAGAGCGCTCCTGATGCTGGGTCTCCCGTTGCCATGGGTACAGCCAGAGGGTGACAGCTCTTCTGAAACCCCAGGCATGAGATCATATGGCCTCAGAGCAAATGCGGGAGCATGTCCTCCTGGCTAAAGTGCCCCAGAAAATCAGCTACGTGGGACTGGCTAAATGACATGGAACATTCTGCTTTTTTCCTGCCATTTTCACAGGTGATGAAGGGCTGAGCTGTCAGCTGTTTCATCAGCCTCCTAGCACCACTTCTGTGACCTGTGGCCCCCACCCCATCTGCACTTCCCCGGGGGGTTCAGCAGCTACTCCTCAGCTGCCGCATCCGTCCCCTTGCAGAGGCAGCCAGGTTTCAAAGGAACGAAAATGCCCACCTGCCCTAAATCTCGGCAAAAGCCTCTGTGTCACAGTCTCTTATCACTTAAATAACGTCTTGGGGTATTAAAAAGAAACCCCACAAACATATATATAAGTCACCCAGAGAGCAACACTTACAGAAAGGGTCAGAATGCAATATCAGTGACCATCCAGCCCAAACCTATCCGGACAGAACAGGCCAGGCCAGGTGCATCTCCAGGAAGAGGGAAGGGAACCAGGAAGGACGCAGCACAGGGGACCACAATGCAGAGGCCAGACCAGGGAGCCCCTGACGGACCCTGGACCGCAAGGGTGAGAGATGGGCAGAGCCAAAACATCCCGCTGAGGAATCACCCCCTTTCCCATTCAGGTGTCACAAGTATGCCCAGGACCTGCGGAGGTGAGGGGGACTTCAGTCCTCTGATCACATGGTCAGCCCTGGGCTTTGCCCTATGGCTGTCACACAATGCCCACAAAGGCAGCCCAAGGGCCATACAGGCTGACCCAAGGGAGTAACTGAAAATGAAGGGAAACGGCCCCCCTCCCCACCCCATGCCCATGAGTCAAGCCCATGGCCAGTGCAGCAGGTGAGAGATGAGGTGACCCCAGATATGTGAATATTTTTTACCGCAATTTTAAAAAGTTAATGTAATACACGAACAACCATTGAATTGTACACTAAATGAGTGAATTATATGGCGTGTGAATTACATCTCAATAAAGTTGTTCAAAAAAAGATACGTACAAGTCCTGTCTGCCTAGAACCTTACACGGCCTCATTTGTAAAAAGGGTTTTTTCAGATGTAACTAAGTAAAGGATTCTGAGATGAAACCCAACTCCATTTAGGGTGGGGCCCAAATCCAAAGACTGGTGTCCTCATAAGATAAAAGCAGAGGGAGATTTGAGACACAGACCCAGATGAGGCCATGTGAGGATGGAGACAGAATTGGGGTGATGTGGCCACAAGCCAAGGAACGCCTGGGGCCACCAGAGCCTGGAAGAGGCCTGGCAGGACCCTCCCCTACACCTCCAAGGAGAGCACAGCCCTGCTAACGCCTTGATTTCGGACTTCTGGCCTGCGGACTGTGAGATGTTTTAAGCCCCCCAGTCTGTGGGGCTTTGTTGGCAGCCCCAAGAAGGGAGAGCCATCAGGAGTGACCAGAACTGGCCAGGTGTAGTGGAGGGACCCATCAGCCTGCCCCAGGACCAGGCATGGGGGGTGGAAAGCAGCCCTGGGCACGTGTCTGGGGCCGCCCACCTGGAAGAGGGTATTAGAGATGAAAAATCTGGGCCCCAGTGACATGGAAATCTATCTAGTCATGAGCCCAGATGGGAAACTGAAGATTCTGATTTTAAAAAGACAGTATTCCCAGGGGCAAAGATTCAAAATATTTTGAATAAAGGAGGGGGAACTAGGAAGAAAAACACTCCACAATTTCAGGACTTTAGAAGAATAATAAGAACAGCATTTTTAGACTTCAAGTGGGGATTTCTGTGTGTTTACTCTTCAGTTTTAGGAATCACGAAGACAGCGATCTGAATGCAGATCTGGAAATACAGTTTCCCATCTGGTTTTGCTTGGCCTGATGGTTCCCAAACAAGCCTCAGGACTTACCATTTTGGCCAGATTCTTCCCTGGTCTCCCAATTGTCAGATGGATGAACGTGATCGTGGGGGAGCGCCGTCCCCTCACCAGCCCCAGCAGCAGAGTTGCCTGAGTTACACCACCCCACAGAGATGCAAACCCAGGACCTTCATTGGTCTGGTGTCTGTGCATGTGGTTCTCAGAAGAAAAGCAGGATGACCCATTGATCCAAACACACACCTGGGACAGGAGGCAGCTTCTACTCACAAGTGGACGCAGGAGGGCAGTGAGCCCAGTGGCCTCGGGCTCCCACTCTCCAGCCACATCGCCGGGAGAGTCTCTGCTGCTTACCTGCCGGGTGAACCGCTCACATCACTACACCTGTCTGGGCCTGCACTGCAGCTGTGGGGACGAGGCACCGGGCAGAGCTGGCTCCGGGCTGTCGAGAGGTTAAACGCGCTTGGAGCCTGGCCTGGCTTGGAATGAGCTCCATCCGTGTTTGTCCTTGTTCTCATGATGTCACTAAGGTCCCTCCGTGCTGAGCGGTAGGCTGGAGGCCTGGCATTCCTGAGTCCCCCTGATGGCACCTGCACAGCAGATTCTGCCTCTTTTGCTCCACAAGTGAGCAAATGGAGGCCTGTCCGGCTCACACCTGTCACAGGTGTGACACTTGCAGGGCCCTGCTTTTCTCTTCCCTGTGGCCCGCCTGCCCGCGAGGCCTCTTGGGGCACATGAGCCAGGATTTGGGAACGTGTACGGAGCTTGCAAACAACCAGAGACTCTTTAAGGCAAACCAAGGGGTCTTGGTTTCCTCATTCTGTCCACCCCCCAGGGCTGACCAGGGCCTGCTGTGCTGAGTGGAGGGAGGGGGCCAGGAGGGGCCCAAGCATCCCCAGCCCATCTGACACATCCAGCCTGACCAACTAATGACCCAGCAAGTGGACACCCCCTTCCTTTGGAAAAGAGGAGACAAGAACCTCAGAAAGCTGATTTCAGATACCTGAAGAGTCGTTCAAAGGAAGCAGGGTCAGGCTGGCTCAATGGCTGAAACAGCGAGAATGGGGCCCATAGGAAAAGCATCAGGAAGGCCAGCTCGCCCCCAGTGAGGGGGATTCTTCTCAGACTCAGGCTGTCAGAGGATGCAGGGAGACAGACGGGCTCAGGGAGAGGGCTTTACTCATCCAGCGTCATGGCTTTCAGATTAGCAACACCTTTGGGAAAAAAAAAAGGAAAAAATTCATTGGACTTCATCAAAAATTTAAATGTTTGCTCTTTCAAAGACCCTGTTAAGAAGATGAAAAGACAAGCTAAGACTGGCAGAAAATATCTGCAAACCACGTATCCAGTATCTAGAAAATATCAAGAACTCTCAACATTCAACAGTAAAAAAAAAAATCCAATTAGAAAATAGGTCAAAAAATGAAGAAATAGTTCACTGAAGAGGCAAACGGATGGCAAATAAGGACATGAAAATACATTCAACATAACTAAACCATTAGGGAAATGAAATATTAAAACCAAAAAGAGCTATCACTGCATACTTATTAGAACAGCTAAAATAAAAAGTAATGTCAATGCCAAATGCTGAAAATGCAGAAAAACTGGATACCTTCTACGTGGCTGGGGGGAATGTAAAATGGCATAGTCACTTTGGAAAAGTTTGGTAGTTTCTTTAAAATCTAAACAAACAGTTATCATATGACCCAACAGCTGTAGTCTTGGGCATTTATCCTAGAGAAAGAAAACTTATGTCCACATAAAAACCTTAAATGATTATTTATAGCAATTTTTATTCATAGTAGCCAAAAAGTAGAAACAAGCAAAATGTCCTATAGTAGAAGTAGGACGGTTAAACAAACTCGTGCATCCATACTGTTGAGTAGCACTTAACAAAAAGAGGGAAGGAATTACTGATGTATACAACTTGGATCTCAAGAGCATTATGCTGAGTAGAAAGGCCCATCTCCGAGGGTCACATAGAGGGTGATTTTATATAATTTTGTCAAAATGACAACATCATCGAGATGGAAAACAGATCAGTGCTTGCCAGGGATTACAGGTGGTAGGGGACAAGGTCATGGGTGTGACTATGAAAGGATGTCTGTAAGGAGATCTTTGTGGTGAGGGAACACTCCTGTATCTTGATTGTGGTGGTTACATAAATTTATATATCTGATAAAATGAGAGGACTATACATACATTTTATGAGTGTTAATTTCCTGGTTTTGATATTATACTACAATTATGTAAGATGTAACCACTGGGGAAAACTGGGTGAAGTGTACACAGGACCTCTCTGTACTATCTTTACAATTTCCTGTCAGTTTATGAATGTTTCAAAAAAAGTTTTTAAAAAAAAATATACAATGGGAGAGATGATAGAAGCTGAAATATTCTATGGTTCCTCTATTTTCTGAGAGTAGATGAGAAATATTCATTCCTTTTAGACTAAATATTCACAATGTAAGGCTAACTAAAAAAAGAATACAAATCTATGTAGCTTCCAAACTAGTGGCGGTAGGTATGAACTAAAGAAAGCTCAATTAAAAAGACAAGAAAAGGGACTGCCTTGGTGGTTCAGTGGCTAAGACTCCACACTTGCAATGCAGGGGCCCAGCTTTGATCCCTGGTCAGGGAACTAGACCCCACATGCCGCAACTAAGAGTTCGCATGTCCCAACTAAGAGTTCGCGTGTCGCAACTGAAAGATCCCGTGTGCCTCAACTAAGACCTGGTGCAGCCAAATAAATAAATAAATATTTAAAAAAAAAAAAAGACAAGAAAAGAGGAAAACATATGAAATGTGGAACAAGAAATTTCATAATATGGTAGATACAAATCCAGAATAGTAATTATGATTGTGAATGGACTAAATTTGCCAGTAAAATGACAGAGGTTATCAGATTGGACCAAAAAAATGATACCAAGCTACATTTTAATAACAAGAGATTCTGTTTAATTACAGAAAGATCGAGAGTAAATATGAGAAGCAAATACTACCAAGAAGAAGCTGGTTTATCCTATATTAGTGGGAGGTAATAACCAACTTCTTCTTTTGAGACATTCATAAATTGACAGGAAATTGTAAAATTTAAGGCAACGAATGTGTCTGCAGAAAAACTTGTATGTGAATGTTTGTAGCAGCATTATTCACGATAGCCAAGATATGGAAAGAACCCAAATGTCCATCACTGATGAATGGATACATAAAACATGGTCCATCACTGATGAATGGATACACAAAACATGGCACATCCATACAATAGAACAGTATTCAGCAATAAAAAGGAATGCTACAACATGGATGAACCCTGAAAACATTATGTTTAGGAAATAAGCCAGTTATAAATGACTTCATATATATGATTCCTTTTATATGAAAGACCAGAATAGACAAATCTCTAGAAAGGGGATTGCCTGGGGCTGAGAGAATAGTGGGGGTGGTAATGGGGTGTGCCTGCTAATGAGTCTGGGATTCCTTTTAGGGGCAAAAAAAAACGTTCTAAGATAAGATTGTGATAATGGATATACAACCCTGTGACTCTACTGAAAACCATTGAATTGTGCACTTGAAATTGCTTGAATCGCGTGTCAATTATATCTAAATAAAGCTGTTTTTAAAAATAGACTTTAAAAAACCCCAAAACCCAGGCCACACCCCATTTCCAGGATTCACATTAGAAGCTGTTTCTAATAGATTCACATATTTAATTCACATTAGAATTGGGACTCAGCCATCAGTCCTTTTAAAAATTCCCGAGTCATTGCAACGTGCAGCCACCTGGAGCATCAATAGACCAGGGGACAGCTACGTTTCCCCCGAACCCGAAAACCCTCAGCTAGACTAGGTCCCCAAGTCTGACGCTCACTCTCACATGGTGGCAGACACCCTGTGCGGTGCACGACCTGGCTAGGCAGAAGCACGATGGCACCAGACACCATAAACGCAGCCCAGGCCACTCAGCGCTGTCAGCTGACATTGGACCTCCCACCTCTCTTGCTTTGGGGCTCAAAGGAACAGCCACTCACAACAACGGTCGAAGTGTTCCATCGTCTCCTGGGAGCGAGGATGTGGGTGTTCCCAGTGACGCTCAGATTATCCAGGGCCCGTAAGACCGCATTCCAGCCTCCAAAACACCTGTAGCTGTGGCGGCGCTTCCGCCACTGCAGACGGGCTTCCAGCAGCAGAGAGCTCCTCCAACGTCGAACACCCTCCAGAAGGCCATACCGGTGATTTCCATGTCCCTCTGACAGTCTGGAAACCATGAATTTTGTGATGTTCTGTGTTCCATCGGAGAGTTTCAGCACCGAATCTATGATCGTGCCAAGACTTCGCACTTCCAGCCTAAAGGTAAGTTCCGTTCTCCCCCAGTCTTTGGAGGCTGGGGCTGAGCTACAACATTGCATTTTACTACAAGTTTCCTGGAAGCCAGGGCAACATAGGAATGCAGCAGGATAATACTGGCTATGTGAAAAAGGAAGGCACGTCAGTTCTTCAAGACAAAAAACATTTTGGTATCTTTGCTTGGCAGGGTCCTCATAGTGGGGCCCACAGACCAGCTTTAAGGAAGGGACATCAATGAAATTGTAAGAAAGTTTAGTGGATCCACGATGTATGCAAATTCTGGGAAAGCTACCCATAGCTTTTAGCAAACACACAAAGAGCCTCAATCGCCAAGGACCACAGACACGTTCAGATGATCCAAGCAAGTCAGCCTGTGCCAGAGCTTGGTCTTTTCTGCAGTGCGTTATATCAGGGTGTGTATCAACGTCGGGAAAACTTCCTAACGAAGTTAACCCTCAAAAGGACAAACCAGGTGATGACTGCATCCTCCTGAGTTCCGTGACACAGCCCTTGAGGCTTTTACTTTTACTTTCTATTCTTCCCTGGGGAAGAATAGAAAGTAAAAGTGCTTGACAGGTGAAGACTGGAGCAGGCGAGAGTCACCAATGAAGCTAAGTCTAGAAGGAGGTTTCATGAGAAATAGAATATCCTATTCTATTTCTCGCATCATCTCCAAGTGTCTCCTCCCTGATTGCCTATTAGCTGCGGGGAGAATAAAGAAACAGCGGTTATGCAGTGGACCAGGCGGTCAACACCCACATCACCAGTGAGGGGCGCTGGACCTCGTGCCTCCTGATGGGGTGCCCTTTGCCGGATGCAGCACTCCCTATACAGGGTCCTTCCCAAAATGCATAACCCCCGTCTACTCATGAGGAAACGTGAGGCATACCCCAAATGAGGAGCAATCTATTATTTTTTAAAAGGCGGGGGTGAGGGGTTACTCTTAAAAAATGTCCATGCCATAGTAGAAAAAGAAAAGCCATAGGAATTCCAGATTAAAGGAGGCTAAGGAAACAGGACAACTAAATGCAATGCCTGATTCTGGACTGGATCCTGGACTGGAGGGAAAATGCTATAAAGGATAGTACTGGGTCAACTGACAAATTTGAATTCAAACAGTTGATCAGACAAAAGTGTTGCATCCGTGTTAAATTTACTGATGTTGGTAACTATATCGTGGTTTTATGGTTATGTAAGTGGATATTCCTATTCTTAGGAATTACACACAGAAAGGTTTAGAGCTAAAGGACTGAGTGTATGCAAGTAACCTTTCAAATGGTAAAGAGAGAGAGAGAGAGCGCACAATAACACAGCAAATGGGTGAAATATTAGCAGGTAAATCTGGGCATACAGGTGTTCTTTATACAATAATTTTTGGTAACTTTTCTGTACTTTTGAAATTCTTTCAAAAAAGAAAACAATCGTAAAAGGCAAGGCCTTTCCCTGTGCGTGTTGGGGAGGTGACGTGGGGCAGATAGGATGATGGAGAGGGAACTGGTGTCCATGTCGGGTGGTGGAAGCAGGGGCATGGCGGGGGGAAGAGAGGAGAGGTGAGAATTAGTGACCCAATGAAGAGAATAAAGAGAACTGGTCATCAAGAATCGTTCTACTAATCTGTGTCAGGGATTCTATCATCCTTATGACCCCGGCGCACTCTCTCCTTCTTATTTAAAGGTCTTACATCTTGGAATTCTGAGCCATTTGGATGATAAACAAGAACTCCATGTTCTCAAGTGGAGGGAGGTGGACCCTCCCGGTGTCCGTTACTGATGTGGACCAAGCCATAGCCACGAAGCCCAGGAGCTACGTGAGGGGCACAGACGACCAGGCAATGCCACCAAATGGGCGGGTCCACCAGGGAGTCTGAGTGCAAACAAAGGCCAGGCTGCCGTTGTTCACTAACTCTGCACCAGATGCAGATGGACAGGTGGGAGAAAGGGCGACTTGAGCGGGAGCACCTGTTCTGTCCCCAAGGACCTGCCAACTGCTCCCTTTGTTCCCAAGTGGCCACCTGCCGCGGATCAGTGTTTGGCCGTGGTGTCAGAAGGAAGTTGTGGCTCAATGCAGACTGATGTTAATTATTTTTCTCTTTCAGCTCTAAAGAGCATCTTAGCGTCCAGCTGCCTCAGTGAAATGGAGTTGAGGTCACAGAGGGTGAGGGGACATGCCCGGACAGCAGGGTAGTGAGAACAGGGCTGAGGATGGAATCACCAGGGGCTGGAGGGCTGATGTCAGTCCAGTTAGAAGAAGGACACCCAGGGGCATCTCCAGGAGACACAAGAACATGATCCTGCCAGAGGGCGGGGGTCAGAACCACCAGGAAGGTCCCTGGCCCGGAGGCCCGCGCCCTGCCCACACCAGCTGGCTCCAGCAGCTCTTCCAAGACTCTCAGGATGACACCATCACTCAAAATTCTGTCCAAGAGCCACTGATCAGCTGTGGTCAGTCAACTACAGCCATTTTCTGGCAAGCTGCTCTAACTGATTTGCAAAGGATTTTCCCCTAAATGGCCCTTGGATCAGGTAAATGGACAAAACCGGTTGTGAAGAGAAACAACAGTTCCCATTTATGCTCTTGGCTGCACGCCTTGGTATTTCTCTGGCCTTATGACCCCATCTGTGATTTTCAAACTAGAAACAAGTATTTTTAATGCTTCTAAGAAAGAATAAATGTCTGAGGATAGCCAAGAACATCTCAAAGCTGAGGAATGATGAGGGAGGTTTACTCACCAACTATTAATAGCTCCTTTGGAAACAACTGTAATGAAAAGAGTATTCTTGGCACAGGAAAAGAAGCCATTCCAAAAATATCTGGGAATTTAACACATGATAAAAGTGGTATCTCAACGCAGTGGGAAAATGATGATTTAATTAATGGGTTGTGTTGGCATTATCAATTACCTTTCTGGAGTAAAATAAACTTAGATCCTTTCCTCATAACATAAACAGAAATGAACCTTAGATGGATTAAAAATCCAGAGGTCAAAGAAAGAAAATTAAAATTAAATATTAGAAGAAAATTTAGGGGACTATTTATTTTGGAGGAAAGGCAACCTCCTTAAATAAGACAAGAAACTCAAAACTATACAGAAAAAATGGACATATTGGACTCTATAAAATTAAAATTTTGGAAAACATAACACAAATAAAATCAAAAGGCCAATATTAGACTTAGAAAAATACTTGTAGTACACCTGTAAGCATAAGTTTAACATCACTTAACATCACAAAAACACCTACAAATTGACTTTCTAAAGACAACCCTAAAGGAAAATAGTCAAAAGGCATGAACAGGCAATGCACAGAGGAGGAAATTCAAATGGGCAAAGCAAAAGAGCGTGCATCATAACCAGGAGTCAGGGAAATACAAATCAAAACTACCACGAGTTATTATTTCTCACTTTTTGCCAGCTCTATGTATTTCAAATATTTCCCCCCAGGCTGTAGTTTGATGAAGTCTGATTTATTGTTTTTAAAAAAAATCTTATGTTTAGTATTTTTTGCATCCTCTCGAAGAAATCTTTGCTTACTCCAAAGGTCATGAGAATATTCTTGTATGATATAGTTTTAGCTTTATAGTTTTAGGTTTGGGACTAGGTCTATGATCCACCTTGAAATAATCTTTGCGTATGTTATGAGGTAGAGGTTGAGGTTGATTTATTTCCATTGTTTATCCAGTTGTTCCAGTCCTAGTTGTTGGAAAGTCTTTCCTTTTCCCCCACTGAATTACCTTCCTAGCTTTGTTAAACATCAACTAATTGTATATTTATAACAGCTGCTTTAAAGTCCTTGTCTGCTCATTTCAACCTTAGTTCATCTTGGGGTCTGTTTCTACTTGATTTTTTTTTTTTTTTTTTGAGTACGAGTCACACTTTCCTGCTTCTTTGCGAGTCTAGTTATTTTTGATTATATGCTGGAAAGTATGAAAATACATTGTAGGCAATCTGGATTAGGTTATCTTCCTTTAAAGAGTGTTAAGGGTTTTTTTTTTGTTGTTGTTGTTTTCTGGCAGGTAGTTAAATTACTGGCAGATTCTTTTGGTCCTATCAGGCTTGATTTCTCATTTGTGGGGCATGTCTATTTCTGTCTTGAACATAGTCCTAGGATACAGTTCTCCTAAGGCCTGGCCTTTCTGGGGTCACACCTGAATGCAAAGTCTTTCCACACTGGCTGGGCTGAAAGTCCAACTAATGCTCCCCAGCATGATACTTCCAGTATCATGTTTGGTTCTCAGCCCTGCATCAGGCAATCTCTGCTAGGCCCTCACAGAGTCTTACCCTGCACCTGTACAGCCCAGCCCTCAGACAAGGTGCAACAGACTGAATATCTGTGCCTCCTCCAAATTCATATGTTGAAGCCTATTCCCCCAATGTGATAGTATTTGGAGGTAGGTCTTTAAAAGGTAACTAGGGATAAACAACAACGTCCTACTGCATAGCACAAAGAACTATATTCAATACCCTGTGATAAACCATAATGGAAAAGAATATAAAAAAAGAATATATATGTATAACTGAATCATTTTGCTGTACAGCAGAAATTAACACAACATTGTAAACCAACTATACTTCAATTAAAAAAATAAAAATAATAAAATAAAAGGTAATTAGGTCATGAGGGTAGAGCCCTCTTGAATGAGATTAGTGCCCTTACAAACAAGATCCCCAAGAGCTCCCTTGTCCCTTGCCATGTGAGGATATAGTGAGAAGACAGCCATCTGTGAACCAGAAAGCAGGCCCTCACCAGACACCAAAGCTGCCAGAAACTTGATCTTGGACTTCCAGCCTCTGAAAGTGTGAGAAGTAAATATACTGTCTATTGTATTTTGTTTTAGCCACCCAAATGGACTAAGACACAAGGATCTGCAGTGAATGTCCATGCAGACCTCTGGAACCACCCCCTCTGTGCAGATCCCTCTTCTCTGGGACCCTGATTTGCATATTTCAGCCACTCCGGCATCACACAAGTCTCAGCAAGAACACCACTCTGCTTGGGACCCACTCCCCAAACCATGCACAAAAATGCCCCCAAGTCAGAAAGCCAAGACAAGCATGGTGGTTTCTGCTCATGTGTTCTCTGCTCTCAAAATTACAGTCCTGTGTTGCCTGTTGTCCAATGCCTGCAGACATCTGCCTCGTCTATTTGTCCAGCTTTACGCAGTGGAAAGTCAAGCCTCGCCCCACTTATTTTCTTGTGACTGGAGCAAAAGTCCTAAGGTTTTTATGCAGCTTTGAGCTGAAGTTATCTCAGAGTTAAGCTGGGTTAGGACCACATCAACCCAAGCCTCTTGTAGGTTATACGCCTCTTAAGAACAATATGACCCTATCACTCAGCCTGTCATTCTGCATTTTGGGAATGTTCAACAAGGCAGGGCCCAACACATTTGGGATGCCCCTTGCTAACCTGGGCTCCACCTGCATGAACTATTCCAACCTCTTTCAAAACCAATTCCTCTCCATCCTGAATCAAGAAAGGATTTGCTGGTGAATTAGACCATAGTCTTCATACAGATTTCAGGACTCTGTTCGATTTTATGGGTAATATTATTTGTGCAGTGAACAATCATATGAAAGTGACCATAAATGGTTGACTTACAAAAAAAAAACAAGATTGTTCTTCACCCCCGTCTGAAGACACTTCCTCATTCGACCTTGGAGTCATATGTTGATTGGCAAAGTTGACAGACATAATCTCTTAGACTTTGGCACTGTGTAGATAGGACAATTATGCAATGTCCCTCAGCCTAACATTTGCATGTGTCCCCTTCTTCGTGAACCTGAACCAACTCTGAGCATCCAGAATGTATTTAGTCAATGGTCCCAGCCAAGCAGCCGAGAGCAGGAACCTAAAACAATGAACTCTTGGTGGCCAAAATGCTCAGTGTCAAGAGATGCAGCTTCCACAACTAAATTAACTAAAGATGGTCTCCTGCATTCTTGTTCTAGCTCTCACCATTTTTCAACAGGTCTTTAGAATTTTCTCTGCATTTCGGATTCTGTATCAGACTATCATTTGAATGACAGGTCTAGTCTCTGCACCTCCCATAAGCAATCCATTCAAATAAAGTCCTTCACCCATCGGTGGGCTGCACCCCACAGGCCTGCAAGCTTTGTATTGGGTCGACAAAAAGTTCATTTGGGTTTTTCTGTAAGATGTTATGGAAAACCCGAACGAACTTTTTGGCCAACCCAACAGTTGCCCAGCCTCAAGACTGAAGAAAGAGTCTGGAGAGAGCACAGAGACATCAGTGGTTCATTGGATAGGGGATCTTACACAAAGGGTCCTGGAGTGATACCCCACTGTGTATGGCAGATGGCAGGCAGGACATGGCGGTAGTCTTGGCTACTCAGGGGAGAAGAAGGCTACCGTTTATTGGGGGAATTCACATCAGGTGGGCTCATGAGTTACCAGGGACTATTGAAGCCCTAGAAGGAAGGGGACTGGGTAGTCACGTGAGGGAAGCAGGGACTAGTCAAGAAGGGGATGTACAGAGAGCAAGAGAAAGCGCCATCTTAAATGGCCTGACCACATACACCCACTGTGTCAATGGGTTTTCCCCTAAACTCCCACTTAGATTAGACTTTTTAACTAAATCTGTGTAGGAAGAGACGAGATCAAGATAACATTACCTTTTTGCATATTACTGCAAAACATCCCACTTTCCAAACACATAAGAAAATGAGTGTCTTAGTCACACGACCTGGAGGGCACTAGACCGAGGTGCTTACCTGAGTCCAAGACTGGCTTGAGGGTGTCCCAATCATCAGAAGGGCATGCAGATCCCGTCTGCACCATGTGCTGTCTGGGGGACCTTGGGCACTACCTCACTGTAGTGTCCTGACTGTGCAAATGTCTGCCTCCAAGGAGGGTCCTGAGTTCACTTAACCAAAGAAATAATATGTTTATTATGATAGTAGGAAGTCAGTAGATAATCATCATGATTTCTTACATGAAATGCCAGACAAACGAAGGGTACTATGCACAGCAGAGTGATACCCACATGGTATTTACCCAGTAAATATTCAGTGATAATGATGATGGAAATGAAAGCATGAGAGCTGACTGCAACTGGGGGATAAGCTGCCCTGCCCTCAGTCTGTTTAGATTGTGCACAAAGGTGATGCAACGGCACCAGGACCCACCAGGTGTTTAAGGAAAAGGGCTGCAGCTGCCTAATCCATGGGTAGGGAGGGGAGCTTAGCGAACAGGTAGCACCCATCAGGTGGAGAGAAATGGGTCAAGGATCAGAAGACAGGGCTGAAACCCCAGAAACGGCCTCCTTCTTTCTCCTTCCTACGCTGCTTCTCCTCTTACATCTTCAGGTCACCTCCATCCTTACAAATCTGGACCACTTTAAGAGTCAGAACAACCAGATAAGCTACTAATGCACCTGAATCACATTCCCTTGGGTTACAGAAAGCAAGTTCTGATAAACTATTCACACAATCCTGTCTGGCATAAAGCAACCTGTGACTTATTGTCATGCATTCATTAATTGTCATTTATTCAACAGATAGGTCCCAAGGGTCCTCTATGTGCCAAGCATTGTCTAGGAGCTGGGAACCCAGAGATGACCCAAACAGGCAGACTCTCTGCTCTCATGGAGCTGACAATTCAGTTTAATGGATTAAATGACCATATCACCTTATCCCTCATGAATGCAGAGACAAGAACTCCTTAACAAAACATTTAACAAGTTGAATCCAGTAATACGTTTTTAAAAACCATGGCCAAGTGTGTTTTATCCCAGGGGCACAAAGTTGATTTACCACTAAAAATATTATTCAGTGTAACTCACCATATTAATACACTGAAAGAGAAAAATCATGAGATTCTGCACCTATGCAGATTCTCCATTTAACAAACTGATTTGCTAAACCATTTAACAAATTGAGCGCTCATTCATGAGTAAAACTCTCCACAAAGCAGGAAAATATGAGAACATATTTAACCTTTTTAAGATAAAAAGCATCTCTGAAAAACCTAAGACTATCATCCCACCTAATGATAAAAAACAGAATGCTTTCTCCTAAGATCAGGAACAAGGCCAAGGTGTTCATTTTGACCATTAGCTCACACCGTATACAAAAATTAACTCAAGATGGATCAGACCTAAATATAAGAGGTAAACCTGTAAAACTTCTAGGAGAAAATGCTTGTGATCTTGGGTTAGGCAAAGATTTCTTAGAATACAAAAGCACAAATCATAAGTGAAAAATAATTGATAAAATCATTTCATCAAAATTAAAAATGTTTGCCCTTCAAAAGACACTATTAAAAAGTTTAAGGGACTTCCCTGGCAGTCAAGTCGTTAAGATTTTGTACTTCCATTGCAGGGGGCATGGGTTCGATCCCTGGTCGGGAAACTAAGATCCTGCATGCCACACGCTGTGGCCAAAAAAAAAAAAAAAAAAAAGAAGTTTAAAGGCAAGGCCTGGACTGGGAGAAAATATTTGCAACACATATATCCAATCAAGGACTTGTATCCAGATTATATAAAGAATGCTTACAACCCTTTAACGAAAAGACAAGCTGAACTTTTTAAAAAATGGGCAAGTGACTTGAGCAGACATTTCGGCAAAGAAGAAATACAGGGAACAAGCCAATGAACAGATGCTCAGTATCATTAGTCACTAGGAAAATGCAAATTAAAACCACTATGAGATACCGTCACACACCCACTAAAGTGGTTAAAATCAGAGAGACCAACAATACCAAATATTGACGGGGATGCAAAGTACCTGGGACTCGGGTCGTTGCCGCTGGGAGTGTGAGGGACAGCTTATTTGGAAAACAGTTCAGTGGTCTCCTTAAAGATGCCCATGCTCTAAGACCCAGCAACCCTGTTCCTGGGTATTCACAAGAGAAATGGAAACATGTGTCCACATTGAGATTTGTCTGTGCAAGTTCATGGCAGCTTATTCAGAACAGACAGAAACCTGTGGATGGATCGACAACAAAACACCTCCCAGCATCGAATGATTCATGCAGCAGTGTGGCCACGGGCGAGAAGGAAACCCAGCTGGTGGGCCTCAGGGAGGGTAATTCAATCATGAGCGTTGGGGACCAAAGAACTTTTCTCAACGTTCTCGTTCTTGGGATTGCTTGCTGAGCCTGCCCCTCTGAGGGGGGCTCCCTCCCCCTGCCGCAGCAGTGGACCGCTGTTACTGGACACTTTCCAGCCTGGGCTGGGCTGGGCTGGGGCACCAGGCTCTGGGGAGAGGGGTTCTCTGTTGCTGGGTTTGGGCTTCAGTCCCCATGTCCCTGCACCTCAGGGTGGGGTTTTCTCATGGCCCTGCCCTTCCCAGTGGTAGGAGATCTCTGACAGCCTCTACCTCCCCACGAGGGGCAGAGGGTATCTGTTCCTCCAGCCTCAATGAGTCTCCACCTGTGCCCCGGGGGTGACAGGCTTTGTAGTTCTTCCCACGGTGGCCGCAGGCTTTTGTTCTGTCGGGAGAGGTTTGTGGGTTTCAAGGAAGCTTTTTCTCTGCCCTTCCTGCCTGCCCCCACCCTTCCTGTGAGCGCACGGGGAGGTCCCTGGGGAGGATCCGTCGAGTCTCAACACCAGCGGTTCTCTCCCCTCCAGCCGGCCTGCACTGCACCTGCAGCACTTGGCTAAAAGTTTCAGCTGAGTCTCCTGACCCACCGGGACCGCGGCCCATCTCCTCCCCAGCTCTGCCCCGTGACCCCGTCTCCTGCTCTCCTTGGAGGCCTGTCTTTCTTAGATTTCAGGCGAGGCTGTCACCCTATAAGCTCTGTTCCTTGATGGGCTCGGAATCATTTTGTAGACTCTCTAGACTTCTCTTGTTAGGATGGGAGTGTGCCTCTTTCCAGCCTTCTGTGTCCTAAGGGGAAACCAGAATATCTTACTTATTTATTCTAAGAAACTGGAAGGGGGTGGGGAAGTGACAAAATGTGAACAGTCGGAAATACTGGGTAGTAGGAATACGAGCTTTTGTATTGTCCCTTGTGCTTTTCTGTAGTTTTAAAATTTCAATGATAAATATAAAAATAATATTTGTAAATAAATATAGACAAGAAATATTTATAAATAAGTATATATGACTCCAGTTTACAGGCAAATTGGACGGAGTGGTGGGTAACGCAGGGACCCGCCTCCTTCGATTTTGGGCGTCTGAAGTCGGGGGGGGCGGGCAGCCTTGTGGGACTGAGCCCTTCACCTGTGGGATCTGACGCCATCTCCGGGTAGGCAGTGTCAGAATTGAGTTCAGTCGTAGGACACCCAGCTGGTGTCACGGAGAATGCTCGGTTGGGGCCAACTCCCACACATCTGGTGGCAGAAGTGTCAGAGTGAAGAGTTGTGTGTGAACGTAAGGGAGAAGTGGGAAATGGGAGTTTTTCCAACACACCACCCACATCACATTTTCTGTCTGTAGCCATTTCCAGACCCAACCTTTGAAAGCTAAAGGTAAAGCTACAGGTAAAGTTATAAGCAATAATTGCTTGGAAAGTTTAACAGGGCCAATTACATAAGACACCCACCAAGCAGTGTCAGTATTCGCGTGTAGCCTCCTCCTCTTTGCCCAGAACCTGTACGTACCTAAGGAACAGGCAAGGGCTATTTACTTGAGGTTTGGGCTCCGCTCCCTGGGAAATGACTGGCTGCCTCCAAGAAATATTTGGTGACTTGGACTAGCTCCTTGCTTCCTTATATTTCAATCCAGAGTCCAAGTCAAGCAAAGTCACCTCGTCCCCACGGCACACCACCGGAACTTCTGTTTCGATAGGCTCCCCAGACCCGGGGTCTATCCACTGCACACCTGAACTTCAGCGAGGTGTTTCCCTGGCTGTGACATCTGGCATCTGCCATCCCCGCGGGGGCCGCAGCCTCTGAGGGAGTCCCCTGTCACCGCCGAGCAGACCCACAACTGTCCCCCTCGAGTGAGCAGGGAAGGTGGCACCCGACGCCTGAGGGAGGGGCACCACGCTAAGATGTCAGCAGCCGTCAACGGGCAGATACTTCACAGGTGTGGGTGGATTTGGTGCCAACCTGAGTCAACTGCGTATACATGCCCAGGAAGAGCTGACGCCATCTGGGCAGGCCGAGGAGTTCATAAAGTTAGTAAAGCAGATGAAAGGACGTGAGGTCCGGCTCTGCCCCCACACATTTGCCCAGACTCACTTCAGTGAATTCCTTCCCAAGGGGGCTGCTTCCCGTGTTTCCCTTTGCCGTCTGTGTTGCAAGTCAGGGTTCTCCAGAGAAACAAAAGCAACAGACCGCAGAGCTTGCTTCCTCTCTCTCTCTCTCTCTCTCTCCAGCCCGCTCTCTCTCCATCATGTGAAGACACAGCGAGTAGGCAAGACAGCCTCACCAGGAACTCAACTGGTGGCCACCCTGACTTTGGACTTCCCGCCTTCAGAACTGTGAGAAATAAATTTCTGTCATTTAAACCGCCCAGTCTGTGGTATTTTTTGTTACAGTAGCCTGAGCAGACTACGACAAACAGATCTATTTAAAGAATACCTATTCTTTAAATAGGTATTGAGCATATAGAGAGCAGACACAGAGTGAAAAAGCAAACTTTGAAATGCAAGGCTTCCTCCTTTCGCAATCCATTCGGGCGCCCCTGAGTCTGGCGAGCACAGGCTCAGACGGGGGCTGTTTAACCTGGGGCCGCGGAAGGGACTCCGCCGATTTTGCACTTGGGGCTCCCTCTGTACTTTTCTGGGGAGAACGTCTGTAGCTTATATTAGCTTCACAGAGGGGCCAAGGCCCACAGGTAATAAGAACCACTTCCCTGGAGGTTCTGGGCGATACAGATACATAAGCTTTTGCCAGACATGCACCTTTCCCTGCAAAGAAATGACAGTTTCTCACATGGAGAGGGCTGATTCATGAAGTCCAGCATTCTCCACAGGGGGTGTATCTTCACCCCTGATTCAGAAAACAGACTGAGACACAGCTTTGATTCCTAGAAGATGATCAGTGAGCCTTCAGATGGGGGACACACGATGCCTCTGGGAGAGACTGTCTTAAAGCGTGAAGGGAACAGGAGAGGTACGATCTGGCTCCGACAGATGCTGTTGGAACCCTCGCTGGCAGCACAACCTACCCAAACACGCCCCGTGGTGGTGTCAGGTCCATCTGGCTGCTGAAAGGAGGGCTCCACCCCTGCTGCTCCTTCGATACAGGGTGACCTTATTAGAGGGACCACGTTCTGCTGATGGCTGGGGAGATGGCGCTGAAGCAGACAGGCTGGCCTGCACAAACCACTCACCCTGCAGAGCCCACGAGCGTCCAAAGGCTGAGGTCAGCCAGTGGAGCACGTGGCCCTTGCAAAGGCGGGGCAGCAAGGGAAGCAGGGGCCACTTCCCTGTCTCTGGATGGTTCTCAGAACAAGCCCTCTGCTGAGAGTTCTCAGAATCATATCACCATTTTAATGACAGTGACAAAAACTGCGGTCTTATTTCCACATCATCTGTAACGTCTATTCCTTCAAGAAATGCCATTCTCCGGCCAGTGCCCACAGGTTTTCGGAGGGTGTCCCCCCTCCGCCCTCAAACCACAGGGCTTCCAGCAAAATCTAATAAGGCAGAGAGGGGACAGAATTTGAAATTGTGATGATTGCTCCCGGGGCACTTTGAGAAAGGACTTCTCTGTCCTGTCAACCCATCTCAGGAAGCTTAACCTGCAGCAGAAGGAGCTGCAAGGTCGTTTCCACATTCCAAATGTCACGGCCGTCCCAGAGCCCTCCTGTCCTAACAAGAGGCTGGGGTCAGAAGTGACGTTATCACAGATTGCTAAATCTCAGAGCTCCCCCCGGGAAGCCACCCTGCGTCTCTTCAGTGCCGTGTACTCTGCAGTAGATGGTTCCACTTCCCTTTTCAAATAGTCACAAAGAAAGCATTACACAACTCCTAAAGGACACAAAAGCAAGTGTCTGATAGGCCCAACAATGGACCAAGCATTCAGGCAATTTTTAAAGTTTTGTCCCTATTTTATTCACAAATTTCCTCTTTAAAAAAAAAAGTGAATGAGCTTATAAATTCCAATATATACTATGATAATGATAAAAGAGGATAAAGAGTCAAAAAACACGATTAAGGGACTTCCCCGGTGGCACAGTGCTTAAGAATCTGCCTGCCAATGCAGGGGACATGGGTTCGAGCCCTGGTCTGGGAAGATCCCACATGCCACGGAGCAACTAAGCCCATGCGCCACAACTACTAAGCCTGCACTCTAGAGCCCAAGAGCCACAACTACTGAAGCCCGCGTTCCTAGAGCCCGTGCACCGAAACAAAGAGAAGCCACCGCAATGAGAAGCCCGCGCACCGCAACGAAGAGTAGCCCCCGCTCGTCGCAACTAGAGAAAGCCCGTGTGCAGCAACGAAGACTCAACGCAGCCAAAGATAAATAAATTTATTTTAAAAAAAAACAATTAAAAGTGGAAAGTACAGTCTATACATTGTATGATTCCAACTCTGTGACATTTTGGAACAGGCAGAGCTATGGAGACGGTAGGCAGTGGCAGAAAGATCAGGGGTGGCCAGGGGTTGGGGGGAAGTGGGGGTGAATAGACAGAGAACAGAGGATTTTTAGGGAAGTGGAACCTCTCCGCATGATACTATAACGGCAGATACATGACATTACACATTTATCCAAACCCATAGAATGTAAAACACCAAGAGTGAACCCTAATGTACACTGCAGACTCTGGGTGATGTGTCAATGTAGGTTCTTTGGTTACCCCCCGAGCTCTGGTGGCGGATGTTGATAACGGGAGAGGCTATGCAGGTGTAGGTGCAGGGGTTATGGGAAATCCTTGCGCCAACCCCTCAATTTATTGTAAACCTAAAACTGTTCTAAGAAAATAAGTCTATTAACAAAAATAAAAGTGCAAAGCAGGATTAACGAGTCATATGAGGAAGCGTGCCCCTGACTCTGGGCTTCCTGGCAGCCAAGATGAAGGGCAAATCACACAGTGGTTCCCAGAGACCCCGGCTTCATTTTGCTCAGAGTCACGAACAAGCGGTTCTGCAGGGCTCGTCCCTAAACCCCAAAGGACAGAACCAGGCTCGGCGAAGCTACCTGTGTTCACGGGGCCCCAACGGCTTTGTGGAGAGGCCACTCAGAACACTCCTGCCCCGTGGGCCCCACCCTAACGAGGCAGGGCTATGGTCACGGGGGGCCGGACTGGGTATCAGAATTGGGCCCTGAATCCAGACGTTTTCACTAAACTGGGAGAGCGTTTGGGTCAATACTCTTCCTCTCTGGCCCTCAGTCCCCAGTAAAACAGGCCAGGGCCCTTTGAGATCAAGGCCTAAGAGGCAGACGGCCCCCACGTAAAATCAAGCCACGAACAATGGGAGAAGCCCCCGCAGAGCTTCCAGAAGGGCCTTTGGTGCTGGCCTGGGACTGAGCCAGTCTGAGTTCACCAAGCTGGTGTAAGGCCAGGCAGCACTCCCCTCCCCGATCCCCGTGGGTTGTTCTGTGAGCACGAAGTGAGGAAAGCTCCCGTGGATTTTGCCTAGGCTGAGAGACAAACCGCTGCGAAATTAAAATTCAGGGTCATCATGTGAAACTCGGCAAGCTGCACAATTAAGAGCGTTACTTTCCAAACAGAAAAGAAAGAGTCAGCATGATGTGAGTCATGATGGGGAGAGACCAGGGGGCTGGCAGGGAATGCGGGATGAGGGTCGGGAAGACTCCTGGCGGTAGGGGTTGCCCGGCTGGGATCTTAGGGATGAGCAGAGGCATCCCAGGAAGATGGAGGTGGAGGAACTTCCAAGTGGAAGGCAGAGTGACTTGTGGGGCCGGGAGGCAGGAGACAAAGACGGTCCATGTGAAGCACTGTGAGAACCCAGAGGCTGGAAGGAAGAAATAACCAGGAAAGGCGCAAGAGCGAGCCAAAACCAGGAGGCGAGCAGGGCCAGAATCCCAAAGAAAGTGGAGCTGGCCAGAGAGGCAGTGACAGCCCTGAAGTCAGGAAGGGCCGGGCTTACGCAGGTCATCAGAGAAAGGTCCAGAGAATGGACCAGATAAGGGCAGCGCTGGCCCAAGGAACGCTGGCTTCTCCTGAGATGCCACCTGCAAGGGAGCGCCACGCACAAGGTCCAGGAGACGCTGCGTGCTTTGGACACCTGCAGATATGGAGAGGCTGCAGGAAAGGACGCTGGCCACGTGGCCCAAACCGGCATGTCCTAAACCTGTTTGCGTAACACTCAGGAGCACCTATTAACATCTGGCAGGATGCCAGTTTTTTAGGTGGTAGTCGGGGATACTGGAGAAATGAATGAAAAGGCCCAGGACACAGGTGCTCAATAAACTGTAATTACGTCTTGCTTAAGAGCATGAAGATAGGAGGAGACTGTGTATAATAGTCACTAAGGACGCTTGTCAGGAGGACGCTAAGCAGAATTCTGAACCCGTAGGAAACATAAACAGATCGGTTTCAACTGAATTTGTACAAAGATCCAATCCAAGAGTAGAAAGTAGATTTCGTGCGATGCAATGCAGCGAACCCAGAGGAGGACTAGATTAAGGAAGATAAGGCTAGTCTGGCTGCAGTCACTCTTGTCCCTCTTGGTACAGGACACGAGTTCTGGTACCCAAGTCACATGACCGTCCGTGGCTAACAGGGCCGAGGTTTTCTACTGTCTTCTCTGCAGCGGGTCACACACAGCAGCCCGCTTGTTTTAACCAGGTTAGGAAACAGCTCGCTCCAGGTAGAAGCTGGAGTTGATCTAAACCATGTAAATCTAGCAGAACCCTCGGCTGGAAAGGAGAGAGAGAGAGACACTTCACGGCACAGACTTGACCACAGAGCTGCTTGTGGCTTGTCTATGCTGGGGCCAAGACCATCCAGCGAGGAGATCGTGGTCCTGTAACGTGAGATTTACACAGTCTCACGTTAGACTCACACACTTATATATATATATACGTATGTATGCCTAACAATGAAGAGAAGGAAGTGTAATGGCGCAGGACCCTATGGGGCCTTCCTGGGACAGACACCCACCCTCCCCATGTCCTCCACCTGCCTCTTGTCTGGAAGAACATTAGCCAAAGAATAAATTTAATCAGAGAAATGAGAAAATGCAGAAACAGAGGAAAATAGTCAAACAAGACAAAATAATAATAGTTCAACCATTAAACAAAATCAAGGACCTTTAGTTCCTCCTTAAGGGCTATGGATAATATTCTGATCCATATCCTTTGAGCTGCTTTGCAGATACTGAAACCCCGACCAGGAGGAAGAAGTTAACTACATGCTGACCAGACTGTGGCCATGAGACATAAGCTGCTCCATCTTGCACAATTCCAAGAACTGGTCTCAAGGAAATGGGAACAAACTGACCCTGAAGTCGAAGATTAACTGTACTTAAAAGAATCAAGATGACACTGATCAGACCTCCGCGTGAGCAATTTCAAGACTACTGTCAGAGCTGACTGTGCTGTTCTGCATATGGCCCCCCAACCCCGCCTGTGAACCCCTGAAACTCCCCTTTAAAAGCTCTTGCCCCCAGTCGACAAGGGGGAATTGGTCCTTTGGGACATGAGGCCACCTTCTCTGCAGGATTGCCAGCTTCCTCAATAAGGCTAATATCTTTCCTTTTACCCAACATTTGTCTCTCAACATTGGATTCTTAAACGATGAGCGGCCAAACCTCAGTTTGGTAACAGAAGGAGTCAGGGTGGTTGTTTAAGGCAGTGGTTCTCAAACATTACTGGGCACCAGAAGCACCTGGAGAACTTGTTAAACTGTGTCAGGCCCCAGCACAAGAGGTTCTAGTTCAGTCGGTGTGGCGGGGGCCTGAGAATTTGCATTTCTAACCCATTCCCAGATGTTGCTGAAGATACTGATCAGGGAACCACACTTTGAGAACCAGTAAAACCATGGGAAGTGATGGCATTTGTTCACTGCTATTGTTCTAAAACTGAGATGTAATTCACTTATCATAAAATTCACCCTTTTAAAGTGTACAATTCAGTGGGATTTAGTGCCTTCACAACATTGTGTAACCAACACCACTAACTCCAGAATATTTTCAACACCCCAAAAAAGAAACCCTGTACCCATGGGCAGTCACTCCCCATTCTCCCCAACATCTCCAGCCTCTGACTACCACCAATCTACTTTCTCTCTCCATAGATTTGCCTTTTCAAGACACTGCATATGAAAAGAATCATATAACTATGGGTTTTTGTGTCAGGCTTCTTTCACTCAGCATAACGTTTTCAGGGTTCAGCCATGTCACAGCCACGCATCTGTACTTCATTCCTTTTTGTGGCTGCATGATACTCCCTTGTATGAACAGACGAAAGTTTGTTCATCCATTCATCAGTTGATGAACATTTAGATTGTTTCCACCTTTTGGCTGTTGTGAATCATGTTGCTATAAACAGTCGTGTGCAAGTTTTTGTGTGGACATGCTTTCAATTCTCTTGGGCATACACCTTGGAATGGAACTGCTGGATCACATGATAACTCTACATTGCATGTTCTAATGAACCACCAGCTGAGGGGACAGGCTAAGGCTTGTCCATCTCCTTACCCTGAGATGCTATGCTGAATGTCTTCTCAACTTTTGAGCTCTACCTCACTGTGACTCTTCCCTGGAGTTATGTAGGCACATCTGGAAAATGAAATAATACTAAGAATGTATTATAAAGGCTGAAGGCACATTTCTTGATCTTAATTTAAAGTTGACGTCTGACATTTGTTTCTTCTTCCAAAAAGGGTGGGGGCGGGGAATGACTATGCTAATGATCACTTTTGCTCCGCTCTCCTTAGCGGAAGACAGAACCATCCTCGCCACTTCCGATCTTTATCATCACTAGACTTAAGACGAGAGGTTCAAGTGACACATCCTCCCGCGGAAGTGCACCTGACAAGCACGACCTTCCTTCTCAGGGCCCATCCGGGCGTGAAGCAACGCCACAGGCAACAAAGTGGTTTGGGCAGATTTGGAGTTTATTTGCTGCAGTTCCTTGGCGCTAGTTTACAATGCAAAAAAACCAGACAAACAAAAAACGATTGGAATAATTATAATTTTTTTAAAAACCCTGTCAACAACTTTCAGTCATTTCTTTGTATTTTGACAAAACTTTTTTTTAAAACAAATACAAAATAATCTAAAAGGAGAAAAACTATACATGGATTATTTACACCTCTGATAAATAGACTAATACTGATCCAGGTGCCTCTCTGTCTAGGTAATATTTGTGAGAACCAGGGCCAGGGACTCGGATAGCCAGAGGGGCTCCAGCACCGGCCCAGACCCCCTGGACCTCGGCTGGCACCACCCTGGTTCTCCCGCCCAGAAATTTCAGGTTCCCAGCCTGGACCCTCTTCTGCCACCTTCGCGAGCTCTGGCATTAAAACGCCTGAAGCCATTCCAGGTAGGACCTACATGAAGGGGGGGACCCCAGAAAGTGACCCCACCACTCCCCTTTACAAAAGCTATTTCCAGAGATGTGAGCCCGCCCGGAAGGTGTCAGAGGAGTCAGGGTCACACTGGCGCTGCAATGGCCCGGCCAGCCCTGCTCTGCCCGGACTGGGCGCCGGGCCCCGGACGAGAGTCCCTGAGAGAACAGCAGGACAGCGGCGGCCACGGCTCCTTCAGGCCACGCGATAGGAGGGCAAGGCCGACTCCAGCGGGAGGCCGACCACTCACCCTCTGGCTCCCCGCCCCCGCCCCTGCCGCGCAGACGAAGGCCCGCTCCTCTCCAAGGGCCAGCGCGACATGCACGGCGTAGTCCAGGTGAAGGCCGGTTCGGAGGCAGAAAAGGCTGAAGCCCTAAGGTGATCGGGTCAGACCTGCTCCTTCCTCTAAAACGAGGAATGGAGTTCAGGGGCAGGAGGAAGAAAAACCAAATAAGAAACAGGTTATCCCGGAATCTCTGATGGGACTACCTTCCTCACAGTTTTGGTGATTAGGTATGTAGCTCAAGGAAAAATGCTGACTATTTTAAAGCCTGACAAGAATGAATCCTGAAAGAGAAGGAACAGCGCAGGCGGGGGGCAGGTTCCCTTCTCCCCGCAGTGTTCCCCAGGCACCTGGAAGGAAAAGCATCAGCTGGAGTGGCCGGTGCTGCCCTGCAGGCCCCGAGTCTGTCCTCGCCGCGCGGCCCCCTCTCCCCTCTCGCCACCTCCTCCCTCGCCCAGACGAGGCCCCAGAAGTGCGGGGAGGGGGCCCGCCCGGCCCCTGCCCCTGCCCGGGCTGACACGCACAGCGGCGGCCCGGGGAGCTTCTTCTCTAGGGAGAAGCTTCCCGAAGTAGACAGGCAGAATGCCTGGACAGCTCCACCTTCTCTTTCTCTTTCTTTAAAAAACAAAAATATATCTTTATAGCATGTGGCTTCTCTTCCATTCCACTTTTTTTCTTAACATATAATAAGATATGGGTACACATATTTATGGTGCAGGGTTGAAGGCTTCTTCCCAGGGAATAACCGAGAGGTAAATGGTCGGCTCCGAGCTCTGCTATCAGACCTGCCGAGTGGAGACTTGCGGGGAGGCGGCATGGCCGACAGGAGCTCTGTTCTTTTTAGAGAGAAAGGCTCAAAACCCAGGCGTGAAGGCATCAGGCCCCCTTCTCCAAGGGTGACTGCCTACCCTTCTCCCACTTAAAAAAATTAGCAGAAGCTGAAGCTAGTCTCTAGGAATTCAGGGCGATGCCTGGCAAGACGCTCCCACTGCATGGGAGGCAGGGAGGCTGCACCGGGCCTCACTCGCCGGGCCTCACTCGCCGGGCCCACCAGCCCTGCTGGCTGCGCAGACTCAATGTCTTTTCGTGGAAGAGACCTTCTTCTTCCGCGCGGCTAGCATCTCGTAGAAAGGGTCCCTGCTGATGGCTGCCCTGCAACACAGAAAAGGGGAGAAAGCAGAGGAGACTGAGGAACAGGACCAGGAGACACGACCCCAGGCAGGGGCTTCCTAGCAGCAGCCGTGCCCCAGACCCCCTCCCTGCTCGACCGTCCCTTTAAAGGCCACGTCACGGCATCAACCTTCACTGTGTCCACATGTAGCGTAAAAGACAAGTTTTGAGGGAGACACGTGGTACAGGTGACAAGATCACTGTGGGGTGCTTATTGCCTGTTTCAACCAAGTAATCAATTTAAGTTGAGGAATCCTCTACACCCTCACAGCTGTGCTCTAACGCAGCAAAACAAGCGCAGTGCTTTAGTTCCGTCATGACAGTGGCGTTTGTCTGGAGCAGTGACCACCACACAACCCCGTGTGTCCCCTGGCACGTGGTGCGTCTGATTGGCGGCCACCGTCTGTACCGAGCAACTTCTGAGTCCCCAAGAGCACCAGCTCGACAGCCAAGACCCATCACTGGGCAGTCGGGGCCCAAGCAAGCGGCCAGCAGCCTGCTCTGTGTCCACAGCCTGGTGGGGAGGGAGCCCAAGCAGCCCTTGCACTGGCCCCAGAGACACCAGCACAGGTGGTGATGGCAGGCCTCAGCCACCTGTCGTCCCTCTGTATTTGTCATTCTCCACTTTTAAGCAAGGTGTGATCCACGTTTTGAAGTTTAATTTGCTTTTCCTGAGAAGTAGTATTCCAGGTGCCAACTAGCTTCTGGGCCAGTCACAAGCCCACGTGACTGTGGACCGCACTTAACCAGGTGCACGACGGCTCCTGCGGGCTGACCGGGCCCCGTTCACAGAGAGGATGTGTCCGTGTGAAAGAGCAACTCAGCTCCGGGGGAGGCAGGAGCTGGACAGGGCCCGGAACGCATCCCGAGGGACCCCGCCACGCAGGCATCTGACCGCTCGGCGTGCAAGGGAGGGAATCCTGCTTCCACCTTCAGAGCATTAGGGTGGGTCCACCTCCGCTTCCTGGGTGGGCCAAGCCCCCAGGGACGCCGCGGCACATCTCCAGTCCACGCGACGGGGGGCCAGGGCGCAGTGAAGGGCTTGGGGCTGGAAGCTCTGCCCCGGCCTTGCACATACGTGTGCTCCTTCTCACGGCCGTCCTCACACGGTCCCTGGAGACACTCCGCCCCAGCCCTGGGAAGGCAGAGCGGAGACGACACCAGGCAGCAGGAGCTCTCCCTCAGCGGCCACCGTCGCTGCGCTGCAGGTCTATCTGCAGAGACACGCGATCCTGTGCGACCACGTCCCCAGAGCACCAGGACCGAGGTAGCTGGACACTCCTGGGAAGAGCACTGATGAGAGAAAACGTGCCTGCAACTTGACCTTCTGCAAAACCTCTCCAGCAACATCGCAAAGAGCTTCCATCCGATCAGGTCCCTCCTCTGGCGCCTCTGCCCCAACATTTTCACTGGGAGAGCGTCAGAGCCAAGGGCGGCTGGAGCTGAGCGCCGCACGTGGAGGAGGACGGCTCCCTGAGTCAGAAGGCTCGGGACGACTGAATTCACCTCGCTGTGCCTGTGTCCTCATCTGTCACCTGGGGACAACCATCCTGCGGCACCCACCTTCGCAGGGCTCTGGAGAGGGTTAAAGGCGCTGAGCTGTGGAGCTGGAACAGTGTCTGCAACTCCCACAGGGAGATGAGGCCAGCTCCGGGCAGACCCCGGGAACCACCCCCGAGGAGGCTCTGCATTCACCTCGATGGAGGGACTGAACCATTCCAAGCGTGGCCGTAAGGAGGGCCCGGCTTCTCTGGCTACCGAAGTACAATGACATGAAAGACAGAACGTACACCTGCAGACAAAGCCTTTTTGGAAGAACGATGAGTCGGGGGAGGCTACCCACAATGCCCTGTCCACACACGCTCTGATGCCCTAATGATCACGCAGGACAGCACACAGACCCAGAGACACAAGGGACACGCGCACCGTGCACACACAGGAAGTTGGTCCACACTAAAGAGAGCACTTCAGACTGGGCAAGATGGATTAATAAATGGTATCAGGACAATCAGCCACTCACTTGAGAAAATAAGGTTACATCCTTTACTTCAAACCACATGCAAAAAATACATTTCATAAGGATTAAAGAGTCGAGTATTTTTTTTAAAAACATGTGGTAAGAAAAAGGGCACGGGGACATGGGTAAGGAGCTCTCCGTGGCCACCTGTCCCCAAGGCGCTGCTACTCCTCCACGCAGACCTCAGGGCGCGTCCAGCACAGAGGACCCCTGAGCCTCATTATTGGTGGTGACGCCAGAAACGCTGCGGTGCCTCGTGGGCTCCACGGCACGTGGGACGGCCCCTGATGACACCACACTTCCGACAGCCGTCACCACCCAGGGCTACCAGGGTCCAGGCGGCGTGCTGAGCACAGCGCTGCGGCACCTGCCTCACCCTCAGAACAGCCTTGTGCCTTAACACCATCATCCGGAAGGGCGCGGCAACGTCCCCGGGAGTCCCCCAGGAGTCCCCCGGGAGCCCCGCCTCTCACTGCTGTGTGGTGAGAAAACTGGGGGTCTGGGAGGAGGGCAGGCGACGCCGAGAGTCAGAGCGGGAACTCGGCACGGGCTGGCCTGACTCCGAACCGGTGCTCTCCTGTCCCGCCCGTCTGAACCGCACAACTTTCAGAGACTCTTTGTGTGGGAATAAACGATCTGCTCCTTCCCCCCACCATCACCTCTCCCCCCTTCAGCCGTTTATTCACTATTTAACCCTGGCCCAAACACTACACTTGTTTTAGGAGAGGTGCCAAAACCACCACAAAAACTAGAGCATGCCCAGCCCCTCAGGAGCAGGCCGCGGCCCCGGCGGGAGAAGGCCCATCACTCGGGGCGACGCAGGACCTGCACGGCCTCGGTCACCGGTCAGTGCGGCCTCACTGGTCTCCAGGGGGAGTCTCGAGGCCCAGTAATGGGGACGCCCGAAGGAAACGGCGGGGTCCTGTCTGATGGACGCAGCCCTGGCGGGGAGAGCGAGGACGCACTCCCAGGAGCAAGTGCCACCGAGACGGGTGTGGCAATGGGCGGGGGGTGTGCTGGCGGGCGGGACAGGGCTCACGGAAGCCCCAGGGAGGAGTGGGGAGGAGGAGCTGCCGGGGCAGGGCACCCCCCCCCACCCCCCCGGTGATAAAGCGCGGTGAAACAGGTGGCGCGAGGACCAGGAGGAGCCCTGGACCCGAGGATCCGTGTACACCTCCCTTCCCCCAGAACCACTGCTTCCTCACAGCGCAGCAGGGAGCGTGAGGCTCTGCCTCGCAACCCCGGGTCACGGCCATGTGACTCTGACAAGCATTCATTACTTACCCTCTATGGGCCTCAGTCTGCCCATCTGTAAATGGGACGACAGTGTCTCACAGGATTAAGAAATTATAAAAGGGAACGGTTACAATCCCCGCTGAGCTGCCACCATGAAGACAAAACCCACTTCCTAAGACATGAAAAGGCCAGTCTGGCCAGTGGCACCTGTGCCTATAAGCCTGCCCACCTGTCCCCTCTTTGGGGCCATGAGCTGCACGTGGGAAACCTAGATGTGAGGCGCGCTCTTAAAAACGCTCCATGGTCAAGAATCCAGAGACCCAGGGAAAAAGTCACTGGGGAATCACAGTCAAACTACTCGCTAAGGATTCAGCACGCGGGGCGCAGAGGCGGGATGGGCAGCCCACGGGACAGCTGGAGCGTCACTATCTGAGAGGCGAGGTCGCCACCTTCATCGGCCACCTACTTGATGCACTTGATCCAGTCCTCCTTCTCCTCAGGCGTCGGGGCCGAGATGCGGTACACCGTGTGGTTCCCCTCCACCACTCGCCCGTCAGCCTCCGTCTTACAGGCCTTAATCACTTGGTCTTTGTTGTCGGGGATGTAAAGCTCAAAGCAGTTCTGAGAATTAAGAAAGAGAGGGAGAGAGTGACCAAAGATCTAAGAAAGCTGCTGACCAAGAAAAAAGTTAATTTATTTCCCAAAAAGCAAATTTTTATTTCCAAAAAAAAAAAAAAAAGTTAACTTCTTTCTTTAGTCTCACCTTCATAAAATATAGCCAACATATGTTTTCCTTTGGAAAAGAGGAGCCTAGAAGTGGAATTCTGGAGAATGTAGATTGTATATAAATAGGTTTTATTAGCAAAGATATTGAGCAGATGATACATGGTAGCTCTACTCCTAATATATAGAAAATATGGAGCGAACTGCAGGTAGCTTAATGCCTTTTAAAGCCAAGCCAGCAACACGATATTCCAAAACAGAGGAAAAATACTTATAAGCGATCTGAAGATCATAAAATAAGTGGTCCAATCATGAGAGCTTGATGCTGCCTTTTAAGGAAGGACAATTCTATACCTCGTGTGATATTCAGTAAATGACACTAAAGCTGATGGACAGAATGAAAGAGGTTATTTAGTCTCACCTTTGGCTTGAACTGTAAAGATAATTTTAAAAGTTAGGCTAACTTAAATTAAATCATATGAGTACTTCCGGGGTTTTTCTCAAGTACAGCTGACCCTTGAGTAAGGCGGGGGTGGGTGCTGACCTTCCGCGCAATTAAGAATCCACGTACGACCGACAGTCGGCCTCCGTCCGTACAGCAATGCCTCAGCACCTGCGGACTTAGCCAAGCACACACGGCACTCTACCATAGGAGTTACCACTGAGAACAGTCCACGTGTCAGGGGACCCACACAGCCCCAACTTTGTTGTCCAAGGGTCAACTGTAAACCTCTGCAACTTCTTCCTGTGTCCAACAGCTGCTATGCCCATCCCTTCTGTCCCCCCAAAACATCTCACCAAAAAATACTCACTGGTTTTTTGGAGTCTTCCACCTCCCGGATACTCAGGTTCTCTAATGGGATAATTCCACGGGGCTCCTTATCCTGCAGAAGAATTGGAGAGAGAAGACCTAACTGCTCAGTTTATGAACGCATGTCCTGTTACCTTCCTCCCGGCAACTCAGCCCAGCTCCCGTGACTCCTCCACGACATGAAGTCCACAGAGCAGCTTTAAAAACAAGAATAGGGTCAAGAAACGTGTGGGTGTTGTCAACATACCACATATGAATCCCTAAGACCGAAAGGCCTTTGGAGGAGGAGCTTCCACAGATGCTCTGAAAGAGTGAGTGTGACAAGAGCTGTGGGTGGCCCTCCAGTGGGGAACATGTAAGCCCCTTTCACACAAAAATTATCCTGCTTCTTTGTCCGGCCCGCCTACTCATCTTTCAAGCCTCAGTTCCAGTGTCAGCAACCCTAGGAAGCTCAAGTCTCACCCGAGGTGCCCCTGTTCTGTGCCCGCAACGCCTGGACTATAGTCGTGTCGTGTGTCACTACCTTCTCACTATCTCCAGCCTCACCTCCCCCCTCCAGACTGTAGGATCCTCAAAGAGACACTGCCTGCCTGACAACTCCACCTGGACCAGAAAGCACCTAAACTCCTGTCCAGAACAGAGCCCTGCGTCCCCTCACCCCCAACTGGCCCTCCTCCAGGGCTTCCCATCTCAGCAAAGGCCACTCCCACACCTGCCGGGCCATCAGCCTTCACCTCTTCTCCCTGATGTCCAGACAACCAATGGCCAAAGACTTTGTTCCAAGTTCAACAGTTTAACTGGGCTATGCCTTGGCACCAAGCTTCCTAGGACAGATGTTCCTAAAATACCATATGCACTCTTTCGATCTGCAGATTCAGGTTTGTTTCTCCTTTTTAGGGAAATAATCTCGTAACTTGTCTTTGCATTTGCAGGTCCCATTCATTCTGGTTTTGGGATCACCCCCATCTGTCCTCCGCACCTGTTAGCTTGCCCTTAATTGTTTTAATGCTTGTCTTTCAGACACAATCTCTATGACTGTCTCAAGCCTCTCCTCTAGGATAGTGATTACATTTCTAGCTAATCATCCCTTGAAGTTTTAACTTATGTGTTAATAAATAAGTTATAATTCTACAATTATATAGTCATATTCTTAGTATATAGTTTTGGGTCTCATTTAAGTCTGAAACTACTGGAGAGCCAGCTATTGGTGTTCTGGCCACTTCCAGAGTCTCAGGAGAGAAGCGAGTGGAGGGAGCGCCCCCCTCAGACACCCCGAGCCCCAACTCTCCCCTGGGGTGCCGGTGTCCGGCATCTCTTGGAGCTGATGCTCACCGCACACCCCCCACGGACAGTCTTCTTACATGAACACACACCCGGAGCTTTCACTGATATCGCAGAAAGTGAGTCCTGTTTTTCCACTTTTCCCGTTTCCCCGGTTTCTACCCTGCAGCAGACCTCACCACTCCTCCATCCGAAGGGGGAGGAGGGAAGAATGCTTACTCGGTTTACTTCTCCCAGACTTGGGCACGGGGAGGTCTGGGGCTGGTTGTGCCTGGCCATGCAGCAAGGGGCCTTCTGCTGGCTCCGGGCTGTGCCGCGGCCCCTGCTGCCTACTGCGAAGTGCGGTGAATGAGTTCTGCCCTTTCCTCATCCGGCTGCTACGTCCCCACTTATTTCTACTAGATTTTTCCTCTTTGTCAGGTAATTTCTGTGTGGTTATCTCCACCTACCATCTTAACCCTGAGGCTCCCCCCTCGGCATCTTCAGAAACGTTTTCTCTGGATTCCCACTGCCTGATAAAATGCCGGTGCGCTGCTAGACTGAATTCAGCTAACGCCACCATGGTCGGCGTCATGAAGAACCACAAGATTCTAGAATCTCACTGCATTACCACTGAGACTGTCCCGGGACTTAGGGGTGCACTGTTTAGATGCCCCGCACATGGTTCATATTAACCCAGAGACCAGTGAAAAAGATTTAAACAGGATTTTAAAGATGTCACCGGTCTAGAAAAAAAAGTTAATACATGGCGCGGGGGGACAGGGGCAAAAGAGAAAGAAATTTACCAAGCTGTTCACAGTGGTACTTTGGGGGGTGAAAAAAAAAATCTATCTTTGTACTGTTTTGGGTATTTGAAATACAGTACTCTCATAATTGAAAGGATTTTAATAACAGAAAAGCAAAGCCAGTTGCAGAACGTACGTGGCATGGGTTTAGCCCCCATAACGCACAAAATCCTGGTCAGCATTCCCTTGGAAATTGCTGAGTGACTGAATTCTGAGCTGACACTGTCATGACTCTCACTCCCCACGTGAGAAGCCACATCCGCACGACGTCTGCAAGCTGCAGAACCACAGTGTGGAACACAGTGGAAACCCGCTTCACCGCCAAGCTGCAAAGGGCCAGGCGTGGACCTGCATCCTGGCTCCTAGCGAGCTTCACACAGACACTGCCAGGACTCTCATCCCATCTTGCTCTAGTATCTTTATTATAAAAGATGCTTCTGAACCTTCGTTTTCTCAGTAGCATCTCAACTGCCCTGATTTACTTAAGACACATTCCAGTGCTGCCAGTGGTATATGGTTTGCTCTTCCGATGACCAGGGAACAGGGCAGAAACGAGGGCCTCCAGCTGTGGGGAGCCCATCTGAGCGGGCTCCAACCTGAGGCTACCAACCTGCTGGGCCTCCTGGGGGCTCCTAGAGGGAGCTTCGGAAAAGGTTTTACCGTACAGTCTTTACTCTCATAGACTCTGTACAATCTTTACTCTCATAGAATTGTATGTATTGTTAATTCCATTCCCACTAAATAAAAACCAACAAAACTTTCAGTTTAAGTAAACGTCAATTTCTTAAAACTCCAGGTAATCTCCCATTTCATTTCACTTTCTTTTCCTCTATTACATATTTTGCCCCTTGGCTGTTTCTTCTAAATCAAGTGCTTCAGTATTTCTGCTACCATAGAATCACAATTACCTTTGTTTCCCTTTCAATGGGGCCACAAACTCTCTCTTGGCCATGGGTCCAAGTTCATTCTTTCTAGCTCGGCTCTACAACCCATTGCTAAGGCCGTGTATGATGTTGTCTGCCACTGTCTCCTGGCAGGGCGCCTGGTGTCCCAACGGAGAAGTGGATGTCAGCTCTGAGCTATGGTTCCTGTGGCCAGACACCCCACACCACACCCGGGCCCCTCTCTTGAGATTCGTCTTAGCCCTTCCACTTCACATAAACTCTCCTAGTGCCCCAAAGATGCAGCAGGACAAATCTGACTGTCTCCCCCTGTGTCCTCCAACCCTGTCTCATTAGAGCCGTTTAAACACAAGGCCTGGTCCACCCCCGTCCCAGCTGACCAAGCAGGCGCTCACCGTCGTGTACTCAAAGTAGTAAAGGCAGTTGTCAGTCAGAATGAACCAGCGTCTTTTCCAAGTCTTTACCCTGCCACCTGCAGAGCAAAGAGAGATGCGTGTTGGATAGGAGTCAACCAGTCAGCGCAGGCTCCGGGGGGCTCGAAGCTCTGCCCCCAGAGAGGGTGCAGGACGAGGAAGCGGGGGCAGGGCGCCAGGAAGACACTGAGACCATGGCAGATTTACATCAGTAACGAGACACAGAGCCAAAACAGAAGCACCTTTCACAGCGTGAAAGTCTGTGGGTACAAGCAGAGCAAGCAAGTTGGGTGGCCCCCTGCAGATGACATCAGGACAGCAGATGAGAGCACGGGCTGGGGAGGGAGCTGGGACGGTGATGGACCAGAGAAGCGCCAGCAGAAGCCTATGGATGCGGTGGAAATGGGCGAACACAAGAGGAGGGGAGAGGGTCAGCGCCCTGGCTACGCTACACTGCGGGTCCACCAGCCCAGGGTTTTATCAGAACGGGACAGGAGGAGGAACCAGTAAGTAAGACATTTTAATCCCCTCACAATCAGATCCAGCTCTCCTGGAACATGGGACCCAAGTTCCTACGGTTTCACCTTCTACCCCACCTTCCTGACTGTAGTGCGTTTCTACACTGGCTTTTTAGGTTTCTGGGCCAGTGTCCTAAATTCCCCCAGAGTCCTGGGTGGGACAAAGCAGGATCCCTGGATCAGGGAAGAATCCACTGGTAAGCAGAGGTCCCTATTCAATTCTGGACTTCTCACCGGAATCTTGAAACAAAAATAACTGGAGGAGGAGGCCACAGGCCAAGTGAGCTCTCGCGGGTGGCTGTGAGCTGTTGAAGGTTCCCTTAGTCCTTCTCAATATTTCTCAATAAGAAGAATCACCGGGGTCATGAAGTTATCCCAAGATGACACAAAGGAAGGGAAAGTTCACTATGGCCTCGGTGAGTGAAGGCACATCCTGCTCTCAATCTGACCATGAGCAAAGCCTTTCTTCTCCTCGACTTACACCGGGTCCAGGGAAAGCTTTCTGAACATGAACCATATGAAAGGCCTGCATGTGGTGAGATACACACAGCATTTCATAAACACTTCTTACTGCCCTGGACAGGATATGCTCCTTTGCTGACTTAACCTACAGAGAACATCACTCCTCCAAACCTCATAAAGAACAAGGACCACAGGGTGTAAATCTAGTGACCCCAGTCACGCTTCCTTGCTTGCCCCTCACCACAAACAGCTGAGCACAGGGTTTAGAGGGAGCATCCCAGCCGCCAGGACGTGGCTGTGTGATCACGCCAGGTTTCCTCAAAGGATCCGACTGCTGGAGCAACGCAAATTCTGCCACGGAAATGAAGTGTCCAGCGTCGGTCCTGGTAGCAGTTTTGAGGACAACTGGACTTTTGGGCCCCTTGCACGGCTCTGCTTGGGGGCCCGAACTCTGAGAGGTTAAGCGACTGATCACGAATTGCCAAGGTTCTCAATGGCACCGCCTCACGGAAGGAGTTTGGTCCTGAGCCAGCACGCGCTACGCCCCCACCCACACCCCCTGCTGCTGTCAAGCGAAGACCAACTCGACTCTCTGTCCACAGCAACTGTCAGCTTCTGTGAGCACGTGCCTCTGGCCCCTAAGGCCCTAGGGCGTGAATCAAGAAAACCATGGATGGAAATACGACATGCGTAAGGAAATGGGAAAGGCTGGGCAGAACCGAAATAAATCAGGAGGAGAAAGAACACAAGGAATATACTTAGAACTGGAGCCAATTTGTCATAATAAAGGAAACCCCCTTCCCCCTTTCAGAACCCGAGAAAGCAGCTCTTCTGCCTCTTGGGCCTTCACCCCCACATGGGGCTCAGCACACAGGACACCTCAACCCAGGCCCACTGCCATGCGCTCCCCTCACAGGACCACCCCGGGGGCACCTGGGGCTCAGGAGGTCATGGAAGAGGGGTCAGATGTCACAAGGAAGAAGATGGGAGGAAATCTAGGACAAAAGCAAAGCCAGACAAATCCTCTCCCTGGTGATGAAAGCTTGGCTATGTCCCTTCCCGACAACCTGCTGCATTAACGAGACCCCTACCGTGAAGCGTCACGCGGTCCCAGGGGCAGATTTCATGTTGAAAGGGAAACAGACATGAAACAAGCAGACAGACCGATGCGCGCACCTAGGACAGTCCCTGAGGAACTCACAGGACCACCTCCCAGCCTGCGGGCCTCTACCCCGTAGATGTAAAGGCCAGACGCTGGCTCCCCCGGAGCTGGGTGGGAACCACCGGACAAGGCCCGGAAACATTTCATAAATGTCAGTGTTGGGGCCGTTCTTTCCCTTGAGGCTCTGCTCAAGTGAGGCTGAAGCAGACACCTGAGGACTCCTCATCTAGAAAACATGTTTCCCTGAATCAGCAAGTGGAGAGCAGATGCCAACGACATAACTACGAGGCCAATTTGGGGGTCTGAACGATGACTCATTGAAAAAGAGGAGGGAGAAAAACAAAACAAAACATAAAAAACAGAGCCGAGGTTGTAATGCCCTCCCCTAAAACACAGGAGATTAAACGGAAGGACTTCAAGAAGGGATTCGGGGGTTTTATCTTTTTTAACTTTACCTGGCCTCATTCTGAGTTTAAGAAACACTATTTCCCTTTTTCATGCAAAGGCAAATGTCCTATGTTGTCTAATTTATTTATTTTCCTGGTTTGCTTCTCTGGTCACGGCACGTGTGCCCGGAGCACACAACTGCGGGGATCACAACCTCCTCCCCCTCCTCTGCTCCACGTCAGAAATCTCTGAAGTTCCTGAGTGTCAGTTTGAGTCAGTAATATAGCATACGCCTGGCCAATAATTCCGAGAGACAATTCAGTGAATACTTTGTCTGCTTTTACAAATCCACTCTTAGTGTGTTTTCTTGCACTACTGCACTTGGGAGAGTTCAAATTATCCCACATCTGGGTGCCCAGCTGTTGGATGCACTATGCACTACCCCTCCAAGGGAAACGTGAAAATCACTCCGCACCCCCAATCCTGACCAGTTCCCTAGGGACTGTACGGTAAGTTAGAAGCAGCATTAAGACTACCACCAGCAATTTAAAACAAAATAATCAAAAGTAACAAAATAAGAAAACGCTGCAGCGATTACAGTGGCCTGGGCAGAGCGAGCGAGCAGGTTGAGGGGATTACATACCTCCTGGAGTTTGGGGCAAGGAAAAGGAGAGCCAAAATCATGGAAACATACAAATGAGGGAGAAAAGAAAATTAAAACAAAGAAATTAAACCCGACTCCTTAATCTTAAGGTGCACTGTATTAGTCATTCATGTCTGCCTCGTGGGGACGGGACATAAAGACAGCAACAGGGCAAACGCCACTGTCCAGCGTGTGAATGAGGGGCTGGCCTCATCTGCCACATCCCATCTGGTAAAGACAAGATCTGAGGCACCACCAAAATCCTGGCCTCGAAGGTGCCACAAATCAGCTCTCACCAAGCTGACGTTTATTAGTATATCCTGAATCCAGAGCAAAGACAGTGAAGATTACTTTGGGGAAAATTAAATGTCTCTCTTCGGATGGCTACCTCTTTTTAAAGTGTGTGTAAAAATGCTCACACACAAGCCTGTGAATACATATGCACATATGTGTATACACAAGAATACACAATCTTACGGTTATATGCATACACAGACATATACACACAATTGCAGATGGCTGGAAGGCCTGCCTTCTGTGGCACACACATACGAAGGGGTGATCTGAAGTGTGCTACAATGAAAACACAACGTGAAGAGTTTAGGAGGGTTTGGTGGAGGTCTGGAAAAAGTAATGCAATGACCTAAAAACGAGCCTCACATTTAGTTAAATTTTTTTCTTTTTAAAAAATATGGGATGCCTCATGAATTTACATGTCATCCTGGTGTAAGAACCAAGATACTCTTCGTACTGTTCTAATTTTACTATCTGGGCTGTCAAAGCTAACACTTAGTATTAGCATTTAAACAAATTTCCCTGGAGGGGGAAGCAAATCCAAACTTGGATGCACTTTTAAATTTTCCAGCAGGTTTCCTTTTAACTCTAGCCACTTGGCAATAAAGATGCAGAGCAGAGTGGCCACCTCTGGGGTGAGTAATTTTAGAGCTTTAACTTCGAAGAGTCTACTGGCTTAAAGATACATGAAATGCTGACAAATTCAAGAGACATTTAAAACCCCGACCAGTGAGGTGGTGCTTAAGGAGAATTTATGAACTAAGTCATTATGTATAAACACGAGGACTTAGGATATGCTTTTAAAAGGGAATACAAATCCTACTGCCATCTGAACTAGTCAGAAATTGAAGATTTCATTTCAGCGCTTCCCAGACGTGTCAATAATGGCATAGAGTGTAAGGACTTCTAATCTCACTGGGACCAGGAGCTGAAACAGTAGAGGAGGATCATTCTAATGACACCTCCTGATAATGCAGGAACCCACACGTCAAAAGGCCGAGGCAGAAGAAAACGGAGGAGAGTACTCTCTCAGTGGCCAAAAGATTAACATCATTACATCCGGGGGCTCTCTCTGCATTCTGAAACGGTTAATGAAATAATCACATGTGCATGTGAATGTGTATAAAAACCTTCGTTTTGGTTACTTTGTCACCTTCGTGGCAAGGCATGACCACAAATCTCAGCAATACAAGCTCACTTTTGGCAGAGGGAAGAGGAATAACTTTTAATCTTTCTGAATGAACAAAATCATGAATGTGGCTGATCCGTATTGGAAAGGAGGGGGGAGAAAAAAAAACCAGCGCCCAAGAATGAGTAAGAGTGCCGTGGATTGCGCTGCAGCCAGGGCCTTGGGTTTGCCATGCACGCTGCCTGTGGGGAGCCAGATGCAGAAGGAAGTGATGATGCACTGGGGTGGGGGAGGCGGGAGCACCGGCTACAAACTCGTGATGGGAAGTAGAGAGAAGGGCCCAGCTGGCCGCCCTCCCAGTGGTCCAGGGGGCCGGGAAGGGACAAGGACCAGGTCCTCCGGGAACTGCCCCGGAGAGGAAATGTGGAGCGCAAACACGTGTAGGCCATACTTATGCGGGCAAGCCTGTCCCCAGGAGTCTCTGTGCGTCCCATGGGGCACTAGCCGTGCATTCACTTCCTTTCTGGAGGCGATCTTGTTAGAACAGTACGAATTCATACCGAAGTCTCTCCTTAGCGCCTCCTGCACCAACCCCCTTTGCGCCACAGTGCAGGCGCGGGTGGGCGAGCGTGCATACGCACGTCCTCTCTTCCTAAGTTTCTGCGTTAGCAGCCCTAACCCAGACGGCATCACTTACCGAGCTTCAATAGCCAGCCTTCTCGGTCTGGGTTGAAGAAAGTGTGAGTAAGGTCATTCCCATCATCTTCTGGGATTTTAAAGGGTTCGTTTTTTATGCTCTCATACAGATTCTGGGATAAAAGATGACACTGCATGTCTCTGATCCTAGAAATACCTCTCCTCCCGCCCTTTCCCATCATTCGTTTAATAAGTGTCACTGTGTGCCACGCGCTGGTAGCGTGGAGAACATCTCTCCCTTTAGGGGCTCACAGAGACAAGAGAAATAAGATGCCTAATGGACAATTAAGAAAGAAAAGAGATCAGCCCGACTTCCATTCGAGCCTTTAGTTTCAGATTTATAAACCACTTTCCCCCACTGACTCCTCACTGGGCCTCACTACCAATGTCTTAATGAAATTCACATAATTATGTGTATGGTCCGAGTAGACACTGGATGATCCCATGTCCCTCCCGTCTGCTCCATCAGCGCCACCCGGGACCACAGTCTTGAATCAGCGCCAAACTCACCCGGAGCAGCTCCTCGGGCAGGTCTCCCCCGTCGTTGATGCCTCGATTCATGGCGATGAACCTCTCCACGGTGGGCTTGTCTTTGACATTGGGGTTATGCAGGCTGGTGTTCAACATGATGATGGCAAATGAGAGGACGTAACAAGTGTCTAAAAGAGAAAAGCAAAATCCGATAGGAAACATCCCACCCGAAAGAACAAGTAACGCCGGATGAGATAGAGAATAAAAAGCAGTGCTCTCAAAAGAATGGGCAAAATCCAAGCGCCTGGGTATGCTCTAACTGAAAGGTTATATACTGTTCACTGAAAAGAGCAAGGCACGGGAAAGAGCATAAAGCATTCAAGACTTAAAGATGTTTATTTCTTCAGATTGTAAAAGAAGAACACATACAGCACAGAAAACCAGAAAAGCACAATGTATAAAAAAGAAGATATAAACTACCTATAATCTCACCACGTAGTAATAACTTATTTTGCTTTCTTACATAAATGTGCCTACGTGTAAGGTATCACAAATGTATCTCACAGATACAGACTGTAACACAATTAGAATGAAAACAGATACACTGTTTTGAAGTCTGCTTTTTGGCTAATCTTATTAGCATTTTTCCATGTCAATAAAGCCTCTTAAAAACATGATTTTTAGTAGTTGCATACTTCATAATTCAGAGGTACCCTAACTTACATTCTTACTACCTTATTGTTAGAATTTGGATAGTTTCCAACCTTTTACTATTATAAATACCATTTAAAGCAATGTTCTCAGGCAAGAACCTAAGCCCTTTTGTTTTAGGAATGACCTAGTACCTAGAAGAGAACCTGGCAGGCACTGCCAACCGCAGGAGAGGACGCCCCCCACCCCCCGCCGCCCCGCTCACCTGTTGACTGGAACACCCCGTGGTTGCACTGACAGTAGCGCTGGGCAAACGCCTCCATCATCCGGTCAATCTTCTGGGCCTCTCCCGGCAGCCGGAAGCTCCACAGGAACTGCCTAGGAGGTCAAGACAGGGCAAGTTATGGGACTTGAGGAGATAATTTGTTTCCCCGTGAATGATTTCTGCGGCAAAGGGAGACGTGGGGGACTTCAGCCTTCAGTCAAGTAACTCTGAACAGATGCAGGCTAACTACTCCACATCACCATTCTCTCGATCGGAGAGAATGCATTTAGAAAACAATTAAGATTTTCCTATTCAAAAGAATGGTTCTCCTCCTCAGACTGATACACGACTGAAATATAGATAATGCTCATTTTAAAAGAACTCCAATTTCCAGAAAAAAAGATGACATAGCAGGAAAAGAGATTTTCTATCAAAGCGTTCATGACTGATCCCTTTAAGTCAAAGAGAGACCTGTGGTCAACAGATTTAACTCTGGATTATTTTCATCTATCTAAATGACAACACAAAAGATGATATCATTTACACTAACGGCAGTGAAAATACCAAATGACAATTTCTCAAAAGACACAGGTAATAGATTTAGCAAAAAAATTAATGTTGAGTTTTTTCCTTCTAAAATGAAGGGCACACTATCTACTTCCTATCCTAGGGCAGGAAATTAAAGGGTTTTCTAAAGCGAAATTGGGAAAGATTCAAAGTGTAAATATTCATCAATTTCCAAAATGTTAAATGAAAGACCTGAGGAACAGTTCTGCAAAATTTGCTTTCAATTTAATTCCCTTTAACCATCCAATCATTTCAATCATAGGCCAACAGACTACTTTCCTTTAAGATGCTTCGAGATACTCAAATAACCGCCAAAGGTGAATTTCATTACAATGCCAGCCAGGGCAGACGCATAACCAAAGACCCGCCTCCCGCTCCACAAGTTGCTAGCTGCGAATGCACTCACCGTAAGGCCTGGACGAGGTTGAGATCGGTGAACTCATGTAGCTCCACAAACGCGTGAAGAACCTGGATGTTAAACTCATCTCTAGCAAGAGAAACAAAAGATACGGGGGTCGGGGGGAGAGCAGAAGTCAGACACTGATGCTGAGAATCCAAGGTCATCCCGACCCCCAGCCAGGCCGCCTCCCACGCTGAGCGCTGCGGCCCCGTGGCCGGGGCGGGGGTGGGGGGGGGCAGCCATCTACCTGCAGCTCTCTGTCTGCTAGCTGAACACAGGAGGAGTCCTTCCGCCCCCAAGCACGCCAGCTGCTGTTCCCCAGCACCCCTCGGGACAAAGCTCGGAGCATCCTGGAGTTTGTTTCTCTAGGTAACTAACTGCTGACCAACCTGCCACAGGTGTCTCCGGAGGCCTTACCTCTCGCCCAGGTAGTCACCGATGGCTGTTTTGTTGAGCCCTTCACCTTTATACAAGAACTGGGCGATGTCTTCACAAGTGTTCTTCAGCAGATCATTCTCTATTAAGAACTGGATCCCCTGGAAAGACAGCAAAGATGCCAATGGTGCCTTAGACCCCAGGAAGGTCCGGAAAGGAGACAAGGGCACAGGAAGAACGGGTGTGGGTGCTCTGGACACAGAGGAAGTATCTACTAAGTAATTCCAAGTTCTGCAGGAAGCAGGGCTCACAACATGAGCTGCACTCTACAAACAGGCAGGTAAGCTGTCTCAGTGCCCCTGCGTTCCAGCTGACACCGTGGAAACCGCCACCTTACAGACTATGGGCTCTGGCTGCTGCCTTTCCACTTACTTTTTTAGGATCCATGTTGAATTTTTTCCTGCCCATGGCTACCTGTTTGTTCCTCTGCATGTTTTTCCTGTAAAACAACCACCACAGCCATTTAAGTACTCCAGGTATTCGAGAATTTTTGAAAGACTGATATGACCCCCACACGCGTCCACTGATTTGCAGGGATTTCTGAGATTTATCCAGGAAAGCACAGGCACACTTATTAGGTCTAACTATGGAAGGACACTGAAATCCTGACCCTGGCCCCACGCTCATTTGTTCCTCCTACCGCAGTGGGTTTCTTTTTTTAACATGATTTTTTAAAACTTTATTGAGGTATAGTTTACATATCATATAACATACCCATTTTGAGTGCACATCTGAATGATGTTTACTAAGTTTACTAAGTTGTGCCAACTATCACCATAATCCAGTTTTAGAGCATTTTCAAAACCCCAGAAGTGTATGCTATGCAAGTTAATAGCTTATTGCCTCAATCTGTTCGTCCATTCATCTGCTGGTAGACATTTAAAGCTAATTCCAGTTTTTGGCTATTTTAAATAAGAATACTGTAGATATCCTCGTGCATGTGGGCACGCTCTCATTTCTCTTGAGTAAATACCTGGGAGCTGAATTGCTGGGCACAGCACGGATATATGGTCAACATTATGAGAAGCTGCCATCCCGTTTTCCCCAGTGTTTACACTGCTTATTCTCACCAGCTCTCGGCAACTCGAGACGCCACCTGTCTATTTAATGCCAGCCGTCCTAGTGGGTGTGAAGAAGCATCTCCTTGTGACTAATGATACTGAGCATTTTTCATGTGTCTATTATATACATATAAAAGTGTTCAAGTTTTTTGCCCATTTTTTAGTGAAGCTGATTTATTTATTTATTTGTTTGTCTGTCTGGCTGCGCCGGGTCTTAGTTGCGGCACGCAGGATCTTCGTTGCCGCGTGCGGGGTCCTTGTTGCAGCGTGCGGGATCTTTTTTAGTTGCGGCATGCGGGATTTTTAGTTGCAGCATGCGGGATCTAGTTCCCTGACCAGGGATCGAACCGGGGCTCCCTGCATTGGGAGCGTGGAGTCTTAACCACTGGACCACGAGGGAAGTCCCTAAGCTGTTTTTTTATGAGTAAGTTTTATGTGTTCTTTCTATAGATATTCTGGATACAGGTCCTTTTTCAAATTCGGGTATTGCAAGTATTTTCTCCTCATCTGTGGTTTTCCTATTCATTTCTTTTAAGAGTATATTTTAGAAGAGCGGAAATTGTAAATTCTGATGAACTCCTATTTGTCCATTTCTTTTAAGCTACAGTTTTTTTTTTAATGGCAAGTAAGAAAGCTATAATTCAGAACTGACAATGCAGTGACTGGATGTGATGAGCTGGCCGATTTCTGCAGGACATGCAGCTTCACTAATCCCTGATGGCCCTGCCCACACAAGTTTAAAATAACAAAATCAAACAGTCTCATGAAGCCAGACAGGGAGACTCAGGCTTAGAAAAATACAGACATGTAGTGAATTAGAAATAGCCCATTTACGACATTAAGCAGTTAGAAAATGGTCTGGGAACCCCATTCAAAATTAAACTCTCAAAGCAACTAAGATTTCACGTAGTTAAAAGAAGAAAATAACCTGTAGACACCCCTTGTCACTTTGTGCTATAATCTCATTTCTACGTTCTCTTCTCTTAAGTCTTAGGGAGGCACCAGCAAGCTTGTGATGACACCCAGACACAACTGGGCCTCCAGCCTTCTGGAACTGCATTGGCAGCATCCATTAAGCTTTTCCTTGACCGAAAAGGAAAAACAGAAACTCGAGAATAGGTACACAGTGGACAAGAGAAGGGAAGAAATAGTTCACACGACCATTTAAGGGCAGTTTAAGGCTTTGGGGGACCTGCCAAGTTCTCCAGTTCAGCCTTTCCAACAATGTCAAAAGCCCTCACATTTAGAAGTCCCTGCGCTGAAGGCAAAAAGTATGGTTACGTACGTGCTTGCTAGGCAAAGAGGGCAGAAAACACACTTTCTTCTTAAATACACCACGTGTGTACAATTGCAGGCTGGCACTTGGCGATGCTACAACCACAAAACCACTTGGAAGAGGACAGACTCACCTCTCTTCTGTGGACCCCAGGTTTTCAATTTCATTAGCTACTTCTGCTATCTCATCCTTCAGCCTCTGCAAAACACACAGCCCAGAATTACCAGGAGGAAGATACAGATCAAATTAAAATCTCTAAAATCTCACACAACTCCCTCCAACCAAAAACTAAAATAAAGCAAAATGAAATTAAATAAGATGACGCCCCCCCCAAAATCTAAAAATTTTTGGAAAATTCAACTATTCAACAAATATTTCTTGGGTTCCTACCAGATAGTAAACATTCTAGGGAACACAAAGGTGAAAAAGATACCTCCTGACCTCAAGGAGTTTACAGTCTAGGACAGAAATTTATAATCATACACACTATGTACAGTATGTATTTTTCCACTGAAAACGGCGGCCTTAACACAGTCTGCTGGAGCACATCTGCAGCTCACTGAACAGCGGGTGACAGAAGATTCCCAGGATAAACCACTCCCCCCCAACGCCCAGGCTGCCCGGCCAGCAGTGCTGGTGCTGGGCCAACAGTGCCGCCAAGTGGCTGGCAAAGGGAACGCTGATCCCAGCTCTGCCTTCCACCCCTCCCCCATCTAAGCAGGCCCTCAGAGTGGACGACTGTCACGCTGGAGGGGGCTTTGAGTGAAGAACTGCTAAGCTTTCCCAGCACTTACCAGTGAAGGAGGAATCAAAGAACTAGGGCCACAGCAAAGTATACTCACACCAACACTAGAGCACACCCTGTCTTTCCGACGATACACTTTGCAGCTTGGGGTTACAGGGTGTGCCCCGCCCACCCCACCCCCCACCCCCATCCCTGAGCTCTCAAATGTTTTACAGAGCAGAGAATTCTAAAAGAATTGGCTTCCCCAGGGGCTAAAATAATCCAACTAATGGCAACCTATCAACAGGTGTTTTCATTCCTATTTTACAGATAAAGAAACTGAAGACCAAAGAGGCAAAATTCTCTATCTAGAATCGCCCTGCCAGAAAGTGGCCGCCAGGATGTGGACGTGGGTCTACTTAACCTGAAGCCTGGGTTCTAGTCGCAGTCAGGAGACCTGTCACTCTAGCCTGACAGCCGGCCAGCTGGGTGCAGCTTACAGAGCACTCCTCCTCTCCGAGGTTCCACTCTCACTTGTTAAGCAAAGCTGGTTATCAATACCTGCACTTTATCAGAACTGTGGTGAGACCAAGTCAGAAGGTGTCACGAGAAGACACCTGGTCGAGGTGGCTGCCCAGCTCCTACCTGGATGTCGGCCAGCAGCTCCTGCTTCCTCCGCCGAATGTTCTCCAGCTCCTGGCGCTCCTCTGCAGTCAGGTCACTGGGAACTACAGAAAAGGAGGGAAGGATTACTAAGAAAGCTTTTACCGCGCCAAAAATAAATACAATCCAGAGACCGCAAAAGGACAAAGGTACCACGGAAGAGGTGAGAAGCCAGTGTCGGAAATGAACGACTGCTGGGGACGGATCTGGCTCCCATTCTCCGTCAGGATTACCAAGGTTAGAAAGGACAGTGGATCACAGAGAAGAGCTCTGATAAAGGAACAGCTGTCACAAAAAAACAAGAGAGAAAAGGCTGCCTGAGATGAGATGAGGTTGGCTAGGAATGAAAGAGGAGGACTGTTGGCCAGGCCCTGGCCATTTCCATCCTGAGGGGTGGGGGGCTCAGGCCCCTGGGTTAATCCATCTCTCTAGGCCTCGGCTCCCTCACTGGGTCCAGCCCCGACACAGGGCGATGTCCATGACCCTAGAGGGGAGGGGGAGGCAACAGAGAAGCAACGTGAATGACAGTTCTGTGCCATTCTGGAGGGGGAAGGGGAGAGACTAGTATGTACAGAGAAAAAAAATCTAGAAGGACACACCCCCAAACTGAAACAATGTTTAACTCTGAGGATGGGGTTATGGGGACTTTTCTCTCTGCTTTATACCCTTCAACATTTTTTGAATCATGTTTTTAAATGAGCTCTTTTCATCAGAACGAAGTTACTTAATTCCCCATCACAGTTCTCACCACAAAACGCTTCCACATTCCTCAAGACTCCATCTCCTTTAAAAGCAGGGGCTCGGGGTAGGAAGGCCCTACAACGGTCCTTCTGAGTGCGTGGGCAGCCAGTGGTCGATGGAAGAACAGGCGCTGGCATCAGGCATGCCCGGCTCCAATCCCAGATCCAACCCACCACACAGCACTCAGGCCACTTTGCACAGTTACTGAACCTATTCAGGCCACGTTCAGCACCAATAAAATGGGGACACCCTCGCCCATGCACTGGCTGCTGTGAGGGTGAAGTCCCATAGTCACTGAAGTGCACCCCATCCCGCCTGGGGCTTAGGAGGGGCTCACAAGTGTTGGTCCCATTCCCTTGGGGGCCACAGCAAAGGTCCCCATGTTGCCAGATGGGAGGGGCAGTACCTGGATGCTTCTATCCTTCGCGCAGGCGCCTCAGTAAGTGAGAACGGCTCCGTATGATGTGGTGGTCACAAGCCGAGTGTGGGTAGGAAGCACTTGAAATGTGATTAAGCCCAGTTTGAGATGGGCTGTGTGTGTAAAATACACACCACATTTTGTACCAAAAGAGTAACATATCTCTTTAATACTTTTTTGTATTGATTACACATTGAAATGATAAGTTGGTAAATAAAATATATTATTTTAATTGTGCTCACAGGGGCTGCTGGAGAGTAACACTGCATTTGTGGCTCATATTACGTTTCTACTGGGCAGCACAGTGGAACAGTTCTGCTTGAAGGCATAGCAGGGTGCACGACTTGCCAAGCATGGCACTGAAACTGAATCTACTGCGATCTACTCTCTGTAGTACTGAATCTACTCTCCCCAAATATATCACAAAAATCATGTAAGACAATAGAAGAGGGTAGAAACAACAGACCACGATTAAGTCTCAGCACAGGTTAGTTAGTTAGTTACATTAGGTTCTAAGCTGATTCTTCCTTTTCTATCCAGCTTTTCCCCACCCTTGTCTAGAAAAGTGTCTTTTTAAAAAAAACAAATTTATTCATTTTTATTTATTTTTCTTTTTTTTTTAACATCTTTATTAGAGTATAATTGCTTTACAATGGTGTGTTAGTTTCTGCTTTATAACAAAGTGAATCAGTTATACGTATACATATGTCCCCATATCTCTTCCCTCTTGCATCTCTCTCCCTTCCATCCTCCCTATCCCACCCCTCTAGGTGGTCACAAAGCACAGAGCTGATCTCCTGCTGCTATGCGGCTGCTTCCCACTAGCTATCTATTTTACGTTTCGTAGTGTATATATGTCCATGCCACTCTCTCACCTTGTCCCAGCTTACACTTCCCCCTCCCCGTATCCTCAAGTCCATTCTCTAGTAGGTCTGCATCTTTATTCCCGTCTTGCCCCTAGGTTCTTCTGACCATTTTTTTTTCTTTTTTTTTTTTTAGATTCCATATATATGTGTTAGCATATGGTATTTGTTTTTCTCTTTCTGACTTACTTCACGCTGTATGACAGTCTCTAGGTCCATCCACCTCACTACAAATAACTCAGTTTCGTTCCTTTTTATGGCTGAGTAATATTCCATTGTATATATGTGCCACATCTTCTTTATCTATTCATCTGTCGATGGACACTTAGGTTGCTTCCATGTCCTGGCTATTGTAAATAGAGCTGCAATGAACATTTTGGTATGTGACTCTTTTTGAATTATGGTTTTCTCAGGGTATATGCCCAGTAGTGGGATTGCTGGGTTGTATGGTAGTTCTATTTTTAGTTTTTTAAGGAACCTCCATACTGTTCTCCATAGTGGCTGTATCAATTTACATTCCCACCAACAGTGCAAGAGGGTTCCCTTTTCTCCACACCCTCTCTAGCATTTATTGTTTGTAGATTTTTTGATGATGGCCATTCTGACCGGTGTGAGATGATATCTCATTGTAGTTTTGATTTGCATTTCTCTAATGATTAATGATGTTGAGCATTCTTTCATGTGTTTGTTGGCAATCTGTATATCTTCTTTGGACAAATGTCTATTTAGGTCTTCTGCCCATTTTTGGATTGGGTTGCTTGTTTTTTTGATATTGAGCTGCATGAGTTGCTTGTATGTTTTGGAGATTAATCCTTTGTCCGTTGCTTCATTTGCAAATATTTTCTCCCATTCTGAGGGTTGTCTTTTCATCTTGTTTATGGTTTCCTTTGCTGTGCAAAAGCTTTTAAGTTTCATTAGGTCCCACTTGTTTAGTTTTGTTTTTATTTCCATTTCTCTAGGAGGTGGATCAAAAAGGATCTTGCTGTGATTTATGTCATAGAGTGTTCTGCCTATGTTTTCTTCTAAGAGTTTGATGATGTCTGGCCTTACATTTAGGTCTTTAATCCATTTTGAGTTTATTTTTGTGTACGGTGTTAAGGAGTGTTCTAATTTCATTCTTTTACATGTAGCTGTCCAGTTTTCCCAGTACCACTTATTGAAGAGGCTGTCTTTTCTCCACTGTATATTTATTTTTGGCTGCATTGGGTCTTCGTTGCTGCACACAGGCTCTCTAGTTGCGGCGAGCGGGGGCTACTCTTGGTTGCGGTGTGCGGGCTTCTCATTGCGGTGGGTGGCTTCTCTCATTGCAGAGCACGGGCTCTAGGTATGCAGGCTTCAGTAGTTGTGGCACGCAGGCTCAGTAGTTGTGGCTCGCGGGCTTAGCTGCTCTGCGGCATGTGGGATCTTCCCGGACCAGGGCTCAAACCCGTGTCCCCTGCATTGGCAGGCGGATTCCCAACCACTGCGCCACCAGGAAAGTCTCTAGAAAAGTGTCTTTTAAACTTCTCCAAGACCCACAGTTAAGAAATGTATTTGATTTCACGACCCAATCTCCCCCATACACAACAGTATCAAAAATAATACCCTTGGGACTTCCCCGGTGGTCCAATGGTTAAGACTCCATGCTTCCACTGCAGGGGGCATGTGTTTGATCCCTGATTGGGAAACTAAGATCCCACATGCCGCACAGTGCAGCCAAAAAAAGAAAACAAAAACAAAAACAAACCCCTCACCACGTGAAATCCATTGACATTTTCTACTGTTTTACTCTTAGTTTTCCTAACAGCCGCTGTGGCCCACGAAACTGATTTCGTAGCCTAATGAACGCACTGAGTCCTGTAGTTTGAAATACACTCCTAATTCACTAGAGGCTGGAAGACAGAGCCATCCAGAGATTCCAACAGACCACCTACACCCAGCCCAGGCCTTCCAAGTGCGGCCTCAACTGTGTCTCTGTGAACTCAGGGGTAAGCATTCCAACAGTTACTTCAGGAGAAAGTTAACTAACAGATCAGTTCTAGTTAGAGCAAAAACCACTCTAAGAAACAACACAAACTCTACTGATTCATACCCCATTCTAGAGAAAAGCACGCCTAAAGGAGTTCATTCTGCTTCTTCTGGACTTCACAAACCAGAAAAATTTCTAGTCCATAAAGATGAGGAGTTCCCTTTAAGAAACTAATTTCCTGAGCTTCTAATATAACATGGTTTTGCAAATTTGAGGCAATAGTTCATTTCTTTAATAGCTATTCCATGGGGGAATGAATAACCAGGCTTTGACTCTGAACCACAGAGAAGGCTTGATCAGATCACTAAGGAGTCTCGCCCCAATCAGAGGGAAGACTACGGTCCTCATAACAAGGCTGATGAAAAACAGAACCATGATGTGAAAAATTTGTATCTCAAGACTGCTGGATACCCTGAGAAGCCAATTTCTATTGTTCCAAACTGGAAACTCTCAGTGGTGGCTTCCTTTTCAGAATCAAAGCACCCAGCCATTCTGGGTTAGCCTTCGCACAAGACAGTTTTTCTGGAAGGTCACAATCTAGTTTCTGCAGTAGAAGTTCAAAATGTGCCTGCGGTCCTCCACCTTCTGAGATGCTGCTTTATAGAGAGTAAAGGAATAAAAAAAGGTACAATCCTGCAATACCACAGAGTACGGGGAGAGGGGCCATCGGCAAAAGAGGCCTCAACGAATTTCCAGGGCAAAGAAGGCAGAGCGCCAACACCTCCCTCTGAAAGCAGACTCCACGAGGGCAGGGACCTTGCATGCCTGACACTGCCGTGTTCGCAGCATCCAGCACAGTGCCTGGCACCCAAAGGTTCTGAATATATATTTGTCCCCAGGCAAAAACAAAGGAGCTGGACCGGCACGCGGAGAGCAAGCATGGGAGAGGGTGCCCAGGGCGGAGCCTCGATTCCTGTATTTGGGAGGCCTGGTACTGCCCTGTGGAGAGCAGACTTATGCCCCAGGCCCGTCCCCACACTTGGAGCTCCCACTCAGCCCATCCACCGTATCATTCTTCCGCTCACAGAGATGGCTGAGCCTCCGGCCCGAATGGCAACCAGCAGGGCAGGGAGCAGATAATCTACCCTGGAGCAGACAGAGATAATTAAGGGAACAGAAGAAAACTTTGAAAGAACAGGAAACTATGAAAAGGAGACAATTACAGAAAAAGAATAAGCTCTTGGAAATTAAACATATTTTGCCCCTCTAGCCTCTCCCAAAATAAAAGAAGTCAATAAAAGGATAAAAGATGAAGCTGAGGCACTCCTACAGAACAAAGTGCAAAAGAAAAGACTTGAAAAAAGAAGCAAAACAAAATATAAGCAAGAAGTCAGTCCATTCAGTATAATAAAGTTTTTTTTAATCTCAGAGAAGTCCTCAGAGTAAAGTTCAGAAGTTGAAGGATTAAAGACGATCCTAAAACCTCGATGAGGAGTAAAGAGGGGAACCAGACCACCCACAAAACAAGAATCGGGCTGGAGCAACAGAGATCCCGGAAGACAGTGGAAGGGGCTTTCAAAGTTCTAAACAAAAACGATTCTGACCCGACACGCACGCACGCTCACAGCGTGGAGAGGATCCGATTAGAACAAGAGGCCAATGGGCTGCAAGAAGACCATCCTCAGGAAGAGTGGACGAGAGAATGAATGGGAAAGAGCTGGAGTGTTTACGATGGGAGAAGGCATCACTTGGGTCTCCTCTCAACAGAAGAACAAGGTAGCTAGAAACAGGAAAAACAAAGGCTAGAGGGAATCAGGGTTCAAGCCACATGCCAACGGGAGGCAAGAAAGGAGGCATCGACCTTGGCGCTGGGAAGAGCTCCCAGGAGGGCGCACACTCCTGTCGCGGGGCGGGTGCCGGTGGGGAGCACGTGGCACAGAGGCCACTTCAGGTTCCAGGACAAAAGCTGTATGTAGTCAGCTGTGAGCATGCTGAAATGGGGAAAGAGCTGACGGAGGTGTGAGGGCCCGAGAGAGGCAAGGAGCACACGAAGGGCAAGCGGGGTCCCCGCACCTCCTCTTACAAAGGAGCAGGAGGCACGCGTGAAAGATCACAGACAGAAATCAAGGTTGTGCATGTGTGTATGAGAGTCTCAAAGATGAAAATTAAGCGACCAGACATTTGTGAAAAACTATCAAAAATGGACAGGGAGAGAGTGAAGGAAAGAATGCTGCAAGTGAAGGAAATCAGGAGATAATCTTTGACTTTGATAAAATAATCAGCAGGAAGAGAATATCAATACAAACCTGGCAGCATCTACCAGAAGATCAAAAACCAGAAAAAGTTCATTATGAGTGGTTGCTTCTGGGTAGGGGGGTCTGGGAATGGAGAGAGATGGGGCACATGAGCTCCTGAATACTTGCTTAAAGAAATACAGTTAAGTACTACTGCATTTTTTAAATGAAAAATAAAAATGTTAGTCTATGGTCACTAGAAAAAGACAGGCCTTCTATTGGGCTGGCCAAAAAGTTCGTTCGGGATTTTCCGTAACATCTTATGGAACATCAATATGTCCTGGTGGTCAGATGGAAGATACTTCTAGCCAATGTGCAGTTAGAACCAGCAAGACATTTATCCACATTTACTTTGAAGCTGTCTCCTGACATTAACCACGTGATTTCTAAATCGCTTCTCCATTCCACACTTAGTACCCTTAAATCACAGCACTGCTTCCCTTTTGGTTCAACAAATCACCTAAGAACTTACCACAAAAAAAAAAAAAGAAGCAGATTTAGATCTCATTTTTCTAGTGGCATTTTGCTCTGAGGTGAGAAAAAAAAATCCAGCATTTTAACAAATGTATTTTCCTCTGCTTAAACTTATCAATGCAACACCAAATTTTCAACTCAAGCCCTCATTCTCATGTTGCCCATGAGGAAAAATAAAATTCCACAGACAAAATGCTTAATTTCATTTAACAGCATGAAGAATCAAAACCATGGCTGGAGAGCCAGAGGAGTAAGTGATCCCTAGGATCCTAGCTGGCGTCTCAAGGACCCTGGAAGGCTGCCACCAAGACACGACAGGAACAGCTGGTACTCAGAAACCACCACATCCACTCGGCACCCCGAGTTTCTGAGAAAGCAGCGTGGGCCCCTGGGAAAGGCATCTATCTACCCAAGCCCTGGCTCTCCTGCGTAGCCATTAGGGTTAAACTGTAAAAGATCTGATGGGCCAGATGGCAGAGCAACAAACAACTCCTCCCCCCCGCACACCCCCCGCCCCCCCGACTGCCACGTGCTGCAGCCACGCTTCTGTGCCAGGAAGGCAGCTAAACGCTCTTCTCCTGAAAAGAATGGCAACTAGGGAGGCAGCGGCCTGCGCATAAAGGACACGGGGCAGAGGGCCTGGAGCCCTTGGGATTTCGTGCCTGCAAAGGTTAATTTCAATACAAGGTGTCCTGCTTCCAGCACGGGGACCAGTCCAGCAGCAGCCCCTCACCATTCCCTTGCAGGGCTCCAATTTAATGAAGGGGATTAAAGAGCCTACAACAACAAGAGACCATTGTGCTCGGCTGTGAATAGAAAAGCCACACAAGGGGACCTTCTATTTATTTCTTTATTTAAATGTTGCTCTGCGGATTTAACCGGCAGAAACCCAGAGCAGCAATGTGCTCCATCCAGCGCATACAAAGGAGGCTCTCTTAAAGGGACAGCGCCCTCCTTCTGGGCTGGGGGCGGGTAGATATGCACATGCGGCATCACTAGGTCCAGCTTCTCCCTCTCCAGCGGTCACAGTCACGGGCAGGTGCCCAGAGACCTGCCATGAAGTCCAACTGAAAAGGCAGATCTTCTGACAGCAGTTTCTGCTCAACAGGAATACAGGCGGCTGCCAGCCAAAAGGGACCACGTTGTCTGCCCTTCGTCCCCAGGGGTGACATATATCAAAGTGTTGGAGGTGCACTTCAGGGCCCAGACACAGCTCCCTGAGGTCCTCCAGCTATACCAGGTCCCTCTGCCTAGCTTTAAAATACATCATTTGCCTTATTTTTTCCACCATAATCATCAACCATCATCCTTCTTATATATAGCCCTTGCCTTTCGGTGGATAAGAAGGGTCTAAATTTAAACCAGCACAGCAGGGAAACATTTAAAAAGGTGAGGCCAAGAGTCCATAAGGCCCTCCCTTTTCCCCACGTGTGGAGAAAGTAGACAGACAGGTCTGGTCTCCACGCAGCCCAGGAGGGCGTCGGCGTACAGAAGAAGCGCTTCCAGGCCTCCGGAGCCTGCGCCGGCCAGGGTGCCCTGCTAAGCAAGGCCAGACCCTTTCCAGGCTGGAGTTTCATGAAACTGAAAACACACACAGCCTCAGAAACCACCTGCCCACCTGGAGCCACAGCAGCCTGGTCAAGTAAAGCATGAGGATTAGCAGATGCAAACTATTATACACAGAATGGAGAAACAACAAGGTCCTACTGTATAGCACAGGGAACCATATTCAATAGCCTATGATAAACCACAATGGAAAAGAATATGAAAAAGAATACACACACACACACACACACGTATATATATATAACTGAATCACTTTGCTGTACAGCAGAAATTAACACAACATTGTAAATCAACTATATTTCAGTAAAATAAATGTTCTTAAAAAAGAAAGAAAGGTAAAGTAAAGCACTGGGCCTTCCTGTACCCTCTCCAGAAACTGTTACCAGCTCCAGAGGGAACATGAGCTATTTACAAACAGCTCTTGGGTTCAAGAGCGCAAATCTGGGAAGCTGCCCACGGAGTGAAGGCGGTGTGCCTCCAAAGACAAAGATCAAAGGGCCTGCGTACAGAACTCACGGTGTGGTGGGTACTGGTCATACCACCAGGCACTTTCTGAATCAGCCTGTGCAGATCCTCCGGTCAGATCACTCACTCTGCCCCACCCTGGGGTAAGTCACCTTGGTCTCCCAAGAGATCCCAGTGCCTTCCAATGTGAAAAAACCCAAAAGACTAGAAAGAACTCAGGCTTTGGTGACATACAGTCAGCAGATTTTCACAAAACTCTCAGTTCTATGCTGACGTTAGAAATACATGAGGTCAGATCTTCACGATGGGGATAAGAAAACAACCAAAATTCACAGGGTCCTTAAGTAAAGGCAACATAGAGATGAGTGAAACAGAAAGCTACAATGACTAAGGGGCTTCGCTGACAGCCTCACACTTAGAGACAGACGTCAGGGTAGTTGTCAAGACCAGAGGGCACAGGAGGACGTAGCAAAGGGATGTGACCGAAATCTGAAACTTGTGGACACATATACGGCCAACAGTCTGCTGACTTGACCACCTCACACCTTTACAGAAAGTCTCCCGACTTTGGGAAACAATTCCTTTCCCCTCCAACTAAGTCAAAACTACAGCAACCCTCTGTATAATTTAATACCATATTATTCTGCCTCGAAAAGGAAGGAAATTCTGACACGTGCTAGAGCATGAAGGAACCCGGAAGACATTATGCTAAGTGAAATAAGCCAGCCACAAAAGGACCAATACTGTACGATTCCACTTACATGAGGTCCCTAAAGAAGCCAAATTTACAGGGACAGAAACTGGAATGGTGGGTGTCTGGGGCTGGGGGAGGGGAGAATGGGGAGCCAGTGTTTAACGGGTACAGAGTTTCAGTTTTGCAAAACTTCTGGAGAGGGATAGCGGTGATGGTTGTCAACAAGGTAAATGAACTTAAGGCTACTGAACCGATCACTTAAAATGGTAAAGTTTATGTTACATATATTTTACCGTAATTAAAAACAAATGAAACAAAATTTTAATAGCAATATCCTGACTTGCCGATTTCTGCTTACCTTAGTCCCTTTCCCAAGAAGCTATGATTTGACTTTTGTGTAAAGCACTGGAAGAGAAGTGTCTCACCACCAATTTACAGCCTAAGTGATTCTAAAAGAAAGAATTAAATTGGCCCGTGGCTAGCATAACTGACATTCAACACAGGAGGTGAGAGGTGCCTTCTAGCAAATTGCCCAGGTGAATATTTACTCTTCTAGCTTAAATTCCTTCCACACAAAGACCACCCAGTCTCCCACCTAGAAGTAAGTATATTAAAGATTTTATTACCATAGTCTGCATCTTTAAGGAAAACTTTGTTCCTATCTCAGTCTTTGAGACGTCTCATCTAGCCACTAACCTAACAACTCAGGCCCCCTTAACTGAGATGAGACACTGCCCAGGGATTGGGGGGCGGGGGGAGGGACACCTGTGTGGGCTTCACTGCCTAGTTGCTCTGTGACCTGGAGAAACCACCACCTCTCCCTGCCCTGGTTTCCTTAAGCAGGAATGGGCATGTCAGAATCCTTGTCCTTCCCAATGAGAGGGTGTATAATAAACAGCTCCATAAACTGTCTCATGAAAGCAGGGTATTTTATCATCTTACCTTACATAGAGAAGGGAATCAACACATTTTATCTAAGAAATCCTAGAACTCAAAGACCAGTCTGCATAACCTTATGACTCAACCAGCTAACCAAAGGGAAAATGAAGTCAAATCTCAAGGTAGTAAAAGAAACAAAGTCATAAAATTTCATCCTAAAAGTTGGGTTTAGAAAAATAAAGTTAACATCTGCTTTCAAGAAAAGCTGAACACTAGAAAATAATCATTTTAAGAACCTCAAGCTTTTCTAAAACCTAGCAGTGGTACTATGTGACCCAGCTGGACTTCTGCAGCAGTTTCTCTCCAGCACTCATACTTGCGATCTCTGTCTCCAAGGCTGTTTTGGAAAGGGTCACAGAGACTGCAAGCAGCGCCGGAGCCAGCTCGGCAAGGAGAGCCATGTTCTACCTCTGGCTCCTTGAGACATCGCGCAGCCCTCGTGCTCTCAGGGCGAGTCTGGGAGCTCCCATCCCAGCAGCAGAACTGAGCGTCGGCGCCCCTCTCCTCCCTCCCCACACCAGCTGCCATCTCTGGCGCTGCACAGCTGTGCCACCACACCCCTTCCCTCCAAAAGAGAGGCTCGGTGAGGGCGTGAAGAACCGAAGAAGTCACTTCGCTCTCACTTTACCCGCCTTCCTAAAGCCTATGTGTACGCTGGCCCTTTGTAAAACCCTGAATACTTCTGCAGACTGAAACACTGCCCCCCCCCCAACCTTGGCTGACAGCTGGAACAGACCCCTGGCACTAAAATAAACGTGGGTCTCCAGCTCCTCTTCTGTGTGCATTTTTGGAAAGAGGGCTACCATACCGGGGGAAGGTTCCAAAGTTCTTAATGAGTAAAATAAAAACTCCTAGGGTGGGCTGAGAGGGGGATCTTGCCGGATTTGCCCCTCTGCTTTCTGCCAGCCTATTTCTAACCTCACCAGAGCAGGACCACAGAAATCGGTTATTAGCTTGTTCCTCAATCTCAGGCCTAGAAGAAACCACACTGAAGGCTTAAACCTCTATTTGAAGAAGCTACTGGAAAAACCCTAGGAGGAGAGAGCAGAATGCGAAACCACAAGACAGACATGCAGAGAAGCAGCCGCTGCACACATCACGCTGCTGCCTGCTCCTGGGTGGGAGAGGCCGGCAGTGGCGGCGGCGCATAATAACAACAACAGAGGGATCCGCGCTCTACAGGAAGCTGCACACGATGGGCTCACACGCGCCACCCACCCAGCCTCTTACCCAGGGCGAGTCCCCTCTCCGGCAGCCCCAGGATCCCGGCAGCCCCAGGGCGGCAACGTCAAAGCCCAGGCAGCCAGCAGCTCTCAGCTTCAGAGGCCATGGTGGCCCGGCACCGCGACCCCCCAGTCCCAGGCCCCTGGCTGCCCCCACAGCGCCGGGCGGAGGCAGCGATGGAGCCCGCACAGAACGTGCGTCCGCACAGCCAGGGCAGAGGCGGCGGCCGCGGACACAAAAGCTGAGCGGAAACCCGGGTGGAGAGGGAACTGATGCTGGTGGGGAAGGCAGGCGTGGACGGAGATGTCGCCGGGCTGACACTTGGAGCGTGTGCTCCGTCCTCCAGGCTTATTTCCATGAATGCGATGACAGTGCCCCGCCCACCACGCCCCCACTCGCGGCCTCGGAGGGGGGACGCGCCAAGAGCCTTTGCTCACAGGCTGCAGCGGCTTTTTTCTCCCCCTTGGAAGCAAAAAGCTGATGGTGGCTTCCCAGGGAGGATGTTAACCCTTACTTAAGGGACCCTCTCCCTTCCTGAGTGGATAAACAAGCGGGCAGGATCCAGAGGGCAGGCTGTTCTGTCACCCTCAGCGCAAGGCCACCTCCTTCTGCCCAGCCCCGTGTCAGCAGGCAGGGACGCTGACCACGCTGCTCCAACACTATCCCCCCCCACCCCCGGCTTCCCGTCCTCGGAGGCCCTAGGCCCCCTGTCTCCACGTGGCACACTCCAGCCTTTTTACTAAAAAGGACCTGCCTCCCACTCAGGCCATGTGCTAGCCGCTCTCTCCACACACGGGCCATAGGTGTTTCCGCACCAGAGGCTGCAACAGAGCGTTCCAGTATATTCTGGCTAGGCTGAGTGAGGCAGGTGGGTCCAGGGACGATACTGTAAGATGGCTGGTGACAAGAAACGTCGCTACAGCCTGAGAGGAGTGGCTCTCAAACTCCAGGGCGCGAGGATCACCAAGGGCACCATCAGACACACAGATCTGGGACCCCAGGCTGAGACTCGGGTTCCAGAGGCTCAGGGCCCCGTGTTAAGCCAGAACACAGGGTGACTGGAAGCCCTGTCTGCAGACCCCTCTGGGAAGCACTGCCTTTGACTAATAAGGGAGGAGACATAAGGATTTTAAAACAAGTGCCAAATAAGCAAGGAGAAAAAAGAGAAAATAAACCACTACGCTAGATGAGGTTCTCCGATCTCGGCACTATTGACATTTCGGGGATCATTCTGTGTCGAGGGCATCCTGGTGCCTTAGAGCACATTTAACTGCACCCTGGCCTCCACCCACTGGATGCCAGCAACACCCCACCCTATCCCCCAGGTAGGAAACCCCAAACGTCTCCAGACGTTGCCAAATCCCCTGCGGGGCAAAAGTGTCCTGCTTAAGAAGCACTGGTCCAGGCACACGACAACAACAGGAGGAAAAACACTTAAAAATCCCACACCCTCCCCTGCCTTCCAGTCCTCTGCCCTTAGGAAACCGCTGACAGGAGGCATCCTCCCCCACCACACTAACGTGCTGTCCATACTCTTGAGGTTTCCTCATCACCAGGAGGGTCACCAGACCTAACCAAACACTTGGGCTTTGCAGCCTAGCCTGTCTTTAAAGAAACAGCCACAATATGAACAATTTTATTTTTGTGTCGAAATGGCAGTTCTCATCTAAAAGAATCATACCAAATCTACGAGAAATAAACCCTAAAATTATTTACGAGATCTTTGCTTTAAGGTGCAAAAGGGAGACAAGTTTTCAACAAACACATGGACTGAGAGTCCCTAACTGACACTCAGTCTGGTGAGCTGCCCATCCCTCACCCGGCCCCAGGGAGAGCCCATCCTCCCTGGTCCACCAGAGCACCTCGTGCCCAGCCTGTTTCCGTTTCCTTGTCATTGTTTAGAGGCTCATCCTGGCCAGCCATGAAGAGCCACCTCTTACGGGGAGAACTCCCTCAGTTCACACAAATGAACCCTCACTTAAAGGCCTTCTTCACACCGTTTCCTTGGAACAATGTTTGTATCATGCAGTTTACCACCTGGTTGGACACTGTCCTGTTCCCAGGGGGTTATCTGCCCATGAAATTAAGCTCTTGCCTTCCAGTAAAATACCATAAATATTCTCACAGCACTCTGCACAGTCCTAAGGGCTATGTCCCCCTTTCTGAGCTAACATCAAAATACACACAGACACACTCCAGGGATTTAAAGGTCCCAGCAGGCAGATCCTGACCTATCACTTTCTGTGCATGACTCGGTCATAAGGCACAGGCTCACTGTGGCTCACCCTTAACTCACCAGCTACAATTCAGCAACAGAGGATCCACCACTGGGCTTGACTTGTAGCGTGTAAACCAGCAAAGGCCTCAGCGTGAAGCCAGGCCAGACTGGCTGGCAGCAAAGCCCGCACCACGGTCAATTCTTGGCACAAACAGTATGATCCAAGGAAGCAAGGAGACAAGAAGTGAGAGTGAAAAGCTACCGACAGGAAGTCTGCAGTGTGGCCCGCCTCTTCTCTAAAGACAGATCTCAATAAACGGCCCCACAATCAAGTTTATGAAATCACAGCGATGATCAGAGAAAAAGACTGTTCACTGGCTAGTAATCTCAGGAAATCTACCAACAGAGAAAATAAAAGCTTTAAAAAATTACTTTCTCAGACTTGTAATCTAACAAACAATCTTTGGGGAAAAAATGGTTACCACCCATAAACCAGGTACCCTATTAGTAACTACCCTATTAGTTACCGTAGAAGATACAAAGATGGTAAGACATGGTTCGGGCCCCCAAAGAGCTTACATGTTACTGGTCCTTTTAAAGAAAAAAGAATCAAGCAGCAAGTAAGCGCCAAATGAATGCTGGCGACAGGCGTCACGGGGTCAGAGACAGCCAAGCCCGCGGCCAGGTTGTCCCAGGAGACCCCACGAGAGCTGAGGCTGGGCCATCGGTGAGAGGGCCCTCGAGGCTGGGGACAGAGGACAAACGGGGACAGGGGAGAACAAACTGGAAACGCCTGGAAAAGCTGCACAAGTCAGACCATGCCCTTTGAGTCTGGCATGAGGACATCTGACTGTCCTGTTGTCAGGCAGGAGGCAAGGTAGAGACAGAGTGGGAAGGGGCATGGGGGCACCCGGAGAGACGGACGGGGAGCTTTTCCGCGGTGGCCAGGGAGAAGTGACAGGAACACAGGGCGTTCGTCCAAGGCAGCGAAACTTGGGCTCAGAAGCGGGAACAGAGGACTAAGTGTCTTCTGCCCCCCCGGTTGCTCAGAGCTTCCACGGCCACCCTGTGCGACACCGCTCCCCACACCACGCGCCGTCTCCCCAGGGCTGCCTTGAACCGGGCCCTCCGCCACGCGCGCAGGGTGGTCTGCAGCACTCGCTTATTCCACAGACAGCTCCTGAGAGGCAGTAAATCAGTGTCTTTCAATTCATCAACATCACAGACTTGCTAACCCTACGCACTCGGCCTCCCCGAGCCCCGTGTCTCCTGGGCAAAGGCCCTGCACCAGCCCATACCAGGCGTGGAGCCCTCCACACTCAGCATCCCTGCCTCCCCTGCTTCTGTGTCACACAAAACTCAGGCATGGAGTTTCAACCATTCTACCCTATTCCTTATGCTTTAAAATGCTGAATTGCTCTTTAGTAAAAGCTAGGAGCATAAATGCTTCTTCAAAGAAGCCGAGACTGGCTTCTGTCCCCTCTCTGAGAAAGGCCTGAAGCAACCGAGAGGGTAGCAGTTCCTAACTCTAACCTCAAAGTAGAAAAAGCCAGCTCCCGGTGCCAGACATCAACCCTTCTCAGAGCTGCCCGAAGTCCAGAGAAGTGCCCCTGAGGTCTGAGAGAAGCCCGAGAGGAGCTGGAGGCACCGACCCAGGCGCCCGCTCTCTGGGTCCCAGTGGCCCTGGGTCCGCTCACAGGCAGCAGAGCCGGGGCAGGCAAGGGCCAGCCTCCCTGATGGGGCCTGCTCCTGGCACCAGCGCAGGGATCTCATCCCTGCCGGGGCTGCCTTCGGCCATCCTCTCCCTCCTGGCCTTTACAGAGGGCGCAGCAGAGACAGGAGGAGACTGCAGGGAGGAAGGAGGGGAGGACTGCGGGGCCACGAGGAGGCTGAGGCAGGCGGTGGGCAACGCTCTGTCCGCGGAGACCCAGGGCGGCACGGTGCCTCAGAGCCGCCAGCTCAAGGAGGCGAGCTGACCCATGAGAGGGCGGGGCCCTCCTCCCTCCAGTACAAGCAGATCCTCCTCTCTTCTACCCCCAAACACCAGCAAATTCCCCACAAGCCAGCGCGCGTACTGTGCCAGGAGCAAGTCACCAAGAAAACAAGGAAGATCTGAGCACGGGCAGAAAGACCCCTGCGGGAAAAGCTGTCCTCAGTATGTGCCTCAGTTTCTAAAACTATTTACCTTACCAACAAGAGTTTCACAGGAGCGCAACAGATAAAACGATATTAAAGTTCATATGGAAAATGTATGTATGAATAGCCTAGAAAACTATGAAGAGGAAGAAGGGTAATGTGAGGCGAGCCTCTGCCAGAGATTAAAGTGTTGAGACATCAATAATTTGAAATTTCAGCACTAGAGAAGGAAAACAGCAGAAAAGAAACTCAAGAAATACTGAAACACACAGGTGGCACTTCAAGTCATAAAATCTCATAAAGAAAATATTTTTAAAAGATACAAAAATATAAAGAAAAATAGGATTATTCAGTCAATGGTGGGGGGGGCAATTAGCCAGCTACCCATTTGAGGGAAAACTAAGCTGAATGTCTACCTCATTTATATCAGAATAAATTCTAGCTGAATCAAAGATTTTAATGTAAAAAAAGAAACCACAAAAATTCTAGAATAAAGCATGGATTAATATGGTCATAATCTCAGAGAGTCTGTTCAGTTTGCTACAATAAAATGTAAAGCTTCAGAATGGAAAATAAAGTTCTATGAGCTAAAAGGTAAACAACCAGGACAACAAATGTGCAAAATATATGACAGAGGATTAACTTCTTTTCACAAGGAGAGCAGCATATAGAGCAGTAAGACAAAGGTGGACACAACCAGCGAAAGACATAAAAAGCAGACCCAGAAAGAGAAACACAGTGGCCAGACATGAAGGACGCTTAAACTCTCAAGTTAAAGCACGAACACCACACCGCTTCTGGTGAGTCTGGCAGAAATGAAAGCGTCCGCCAAGGGCGCGGGAGTACACAGGCAGCCCAGGCTCTGCTGGGGGAGTGTAAACGGCGCAACCTTTCTGCAGTACTTTTCAATTCAGCAATTCCGTTTAAGAATTTATCCAATGGATGTACTCCCAAAAGTGCAAAAATGAAAACTACTTACACACGATTTGGTCATGAAAAACAACGAGCTGATTGGTAGATGCCAGCACAGAAAGATCTCCCAGACACTGTGCCACGGGAAGGAACAGGACACCATGCGCGTGGCACCAATGCTGGTAAACGCAAGATCTGAGAAGGACGCACTTGAAACTGTCAACAGGGACCCTGTTCAGAGACGAGGAGTGTGGAGAGGGAGCAAGCAGAGGCGGCAACGCCGCATTTTATACCTTTCTGTGTATCTGGATCCACAAATGAGGCAAAATTGTATGTTGAAATTTCTATTCAGAGAAAATATGGAAATGTCACCAGCCACTTACCCCAAAACATTTGCTCAGATTAATGACTAATTATTCCTTTAGTGGAAGGAACATACTTGAGTCCTGTTATAATGCGTGTGAAACCCCTGAGGCAACTATACCATCATGCCACGCTGTCTACGTGGGATTCCAACGTATTTCTATGAATCAGAATCCTGAACGCTTAACAGAAGAGACTTAAGGTGCCAGAAAGAGAGGAGACGCAGAAACAGCCACTGACTTAGAAAAGAAATGCATTGCATTTTTCTAGGTCAGAAGTTAAGCTTTCATGATTTCTCCATAGGGTAAGGAAGGAAGAACATACAAAAGTCAAGAAATTATCTTCATAAGAAGGGAAGGAGTGGCTGCGCAAGTCCTGACCATGAGCAGAACTGAGGGCAGCAGGACTGACTTCTGTCCCCGTTTTCACTGGTGTGTCACACCCAGCACAGGCTCAGGAGGAGGACATGTGGGTCCCAAGAGCAGCGCATCTCAGCAGTGCTGCCCAATGCCAGCCCCGGCGGAGTTCCATGTCCCCCCCCAGGAGCCGCGGACCCACAAGCCTGTGGCCCCTCTGCATCTAGTGACTGTCCCAGCTGCAAAATGAACCCATCTGAATCCCCATGAGCAGAAGCTCTTCACAAGGTAACAGGAGAAGACAGCAGCAGTTACAAGAGTCTTTTTCTAAAAAGGAAATCTCAGCTGGGCTGCAACAAACAGAAAGAGGAGCAGAGACAAGAACAATGTAAATTCAGTAAAGGTGCCTTTGGAAGGCTGTCAAAATGCAAGGGAAAAGTGAGAAATGGATATTATAAAAAACTTCCAGGACGTCTACCCCTCCACATTTAACGTCACCAGCAGCAAACTCTATGTGCGTCCTGTGCTGCCAGCACCCCCCCCCCAACATATTCAGCGAATCTTCCAGAGCCACAGGAAGGGCTGCACCACAAGGTCCTGACGCCTCCCGTCCAGGTCTACCGCACCTGCCTTGTCCTCGTCTCCACTGCCCACTGGCAGGCTAGGGGCTCCTAAGGCCCCAGACCGGTGTCCTGCCAAGACCCACACTCCCTGCCTCTTCTTTCCACAATGCTGGCTCCTCAGACAACTCCACCTGCTGCCCTCCGCACCCCACCTGCCTCCTGGACGCTGGGTCCTGACCTCTGGCAGCCAGCCCTATGCATTTATGTTCCGTACCAAAGAGAACTTGGGAGGCTGCAGAAAGCCTTAGACGATGGATAAAGGTCCGCTCTTTTCAGAGCAGAACCCGAGGCCCATTTCTGTTCATCTCTTTCATCAAGAAGAAAGGGCAGTCGTGACCCTCTGTTCAACGCTGCGGGCACTCACGCTGGTGCGGTCCACAGACAGCCTATGAAATCCAGGCTAGAGCCTATGAAATCCAGACCAGAGCAAGTCCCCTTCAAAACTGGTCCCAGCAGATGGTGATGCAGGTCTGCTGAGATGTGTGCTTTGTACAGCGCCAAGCGCTCTAGCTTAAAAATAAAGATGTAACCATTTTTGATTTCGCAAAATACAAACTCAACTCCTAAGGAAGGGAGTGAGGAGTATCTACAGATGTTCACTTACAGCACCTCTGCTTTTCTGTTTAATACTCGCCTCGACCTCAGCAACCTGCCCAACATGAGGCTGGCACAATGACAAGGAACGCGTTTAGAGGACGGGATGAGGGGTAAGTTACCGTCAGAGAGAGTATTCTAGACGCAACCTGAAAATCCAATGTCCTAAGGGAGAGGCACTCTATTTAATTCCATTCTATTCAGCATATTTTCCTATAAATAACACTATCCTATACTCACATAGTATCCATGGCTTAAAATCTTTTTCCATTTCCATTTTTATTTGAACTTGACAACAAAGTCCGACTATGAACTCTGTGCATTTCCTGACAATGGACTATGCACTGTTACCTCCAGTTTATAGAGGTAAGACTCAATGAGTATAAATAATCCACAAACAGACCAAGCCCAATTCAAACTCACTGGCTGAGCCCTCAGCTCTATTTTCTCTCATGGGAATAATAAAAGCCACGTCAGCTCAGCGTTTACTGTGCATCTGCATATGCCCAGCCTGTGCTCGGAGCTGGGATTTAAAGAGCTCCAGCCCATGCCCTGCACAGAAGGGAGAGGCCAGAGGGGTAGGCGAGCGAGCCTGTGGTGGTAGCACATGCTGCCACGGCGGCCACGCCTGCCCAGGGATCAGAGGACACCAGGGACCAAGCGGCTTCAGAGCAGTCAAGCCTCTGAGCCAGGAGTTGAGAACAAGTGAGTTCCCCAAATGGAGAAGCAGAGACAGCGCGGATGCACATCCCAAGTGAGGGGAGGAGGCCAGGGAGTAGCTGGGTTCCTGGAGACAGTGAGCACACCTTGGGTCAGGGCCCAGGGCACCCGGCAGAGAGCCTGGGCTATGCAGGTGAAGGCCTCATGTCACACACACCAAGGAGCTGGGATTCCATCCCAAAGAGAAGGCTCAAAGGCAAACCAAGGAGGACCAAACACTCAAAAGGTAAGATTAAACGGCTAAAAAATAGCCCCAGGCAGTTAAGAAAACAGTGCTCAGTTCAGTACAGTGGTTAAGTCTCGCAGGCACCTGCACAACTGCCACTGGTTAGTCCTCACTCACACACACCTGCATAAGTAGAGTAGAAATTGATGAGCATAAGTACCAAGTCAGGACAGAGGCAAAGCCACATCTGTAACTGAAGGACTGTGGATTAGACACTCGTGCAGCAGGTAGGATCTGACTTCTTTAGACATTTTCTTTTTTTAAATAAATTTATTTATTTATTTAGTTATGGCTACGTTGGGTCTTCGTTGCTGCGCGCGGGCCACTCTTCATTGTGGCGCGCGGGCTTCTCATTGCGGGGGCTTCTCTTGCTGCAGAGCACGGGCTCTAGGCCCGCGGGCTTCAGTAGTTGTGGCTCACAGGCTCTAGAGCGCAGGCTCAGTAGTCGTGGTGCACAGGCTTAGTTGCTCCATGGCATGTGGGATCTTCCCGGACCAGGGCTCGAACCCGTGTCCCCTGCATTGGCAGGCGGATTCTTAACCACTGCACCACCAGGGAAGCCCCTTTAGAGACATTTTTTAAAACTTCATTCCCCTGTGTGGGGCAGCTCTCTGGGTAACAATCTAATCAATGCAACTGCGTGAGAAGCACACGCTGACACTTAACCATCCCTCCCCGGGATGCTTGGGGACCTGCCCGGGAAAGTCCATTTGCTCCCTTCACTTTCACATCTGCCTGATGCCATTTCTGCATCTCACCTCAATACCTAGGGGTATCTATCTTAGCAACACTGCCCTCCCTAATGTCCCAAATAGATAACAAGATGAAACACTCCCAGGAGGGTTGAGGGAAATGGAGAACCACCCTCTCTTGAAGGCGACTTTTTCAAAGCAAAGTTGCACATTAATCCTACCACTAAAATCTGATCTCTAAAAGCCCTGGCCCTACTCCCACCCCTGAATCAAGGGCACACACACTGAGCAGTTTATGTTGAATGTTAAAGCCTCTAGGATGGCTACAGGCTGACGACATGGGACCCCTTGATTTTGACTTTGAAGCGACTGTTAGCACCACCTCGGTGGGTCTGAAGCCAGGCTACCCAGAAGGAGCAGCAGTAGGTAAGAGGGTAGAACTGGCTCCGTGAGCAGCGGTCACCATCTGCCCAGGCCAGGCCGGCGCAGCCCTACAAACCCAGGGTCAGCCGCCAATGTCCTCTTCCACTTTCACGAGGCTCCCCTTCTGAACGAGAGACCTTGGCTACCCTGGACTCACCTTTCAGATACAAAACCTCCCATGGGGGCGGTTCAGCCCTGACCTAGAACTGCCTCATTATCGTCCCCTCTTCACATGCCAAGGGTCATTATCAACAACAAATGCCCTCTCTCCCAAAGGCTTTCACACACAGTACAGCTTTTCAAACCACCCTGTGAATATGGTCCAAGATACTCTGTCTGACATAGAGGTAAAACTTGAAAATACTTTATAGTGAACCAGATAAGGAAAAGCATAAAAAGGACCCCCAAAGTTTATTATCACTTTCACAAAATCCATTTTGAAAAACAGCCTAATATTTATTTCTGACTTATTCATATCATTCAGTACCAGCTACAAACCAGTATACATTTTGCTTTTTGTCTTATGGCATTAAAACATGGCCATCTGATGAAAGCATCACAAGAAAACATACACACATCCACACACAAAACTTAACCTCAGAACATTTGAGAGCCCGGACCTAGGGTGCTTTAAGCCAGTTCTTCTGCAAAAGCTTTTGGTATTTATAATCCACAAAATTTGTCACCCCTTTACTCATAGCTTCACTGCTTACAGTGTGGGTGTGGAGAAGACGAAGGAAGTTCCCCAGACCTGACAAGGCTTCAGTCTTTACCTAATACCAAAAGAGGAAGATCAAATAACTATGGATATTCTCTTTGTTACATTTTTATTTAATAAAAATGGTTAATATTCATCTTGAACCTCACCAATACTTTCAACCTGGTCTCTAACATCTTTCCTTTTTAGTGTCACACTCACTCTGGGTGTACACGCAACTTCCAGAGCTTCTAAGACTGCTGCTCAGATTCAGGAAATCAGACACGATCACCAAGTAGGAGGGCACATGCCACCAAGACGCACCCAGGGGGATCTTCAATGAAAAGTAAAGAGTGGGGGTGGGGGCTGGGGGACGTCTTCAGTTTAAAAACACAGCATCTCTCTGGCTCACGCGCTCTCTCTCTCTCTCTCTCACACACACACACACACACACACACACACGCACACACAGAGGCAAGAGACTGTCGGTTGGTACTTCTTCTCAAGAGGCAGTAAAACTGTCGTCACAGAATTTCACATGTCAATCAAAAGAGCTACTTAAACCCCACCCCATACACCCAAGCCAGGACTGGGACTCACCGTCCTCTTCTTTGGTTTTAAGGACCATCTTTTCTGTCACAGTAGGACCCTGAAGGTTGCTGGGTTTTGTTCTTCAAAGGAGAACTCAGAGCAAAGACTCCCTGGGAGGCAGGGCCGGGTGGGGCAGGAATACCTGTGAGCTGTCCAGCCACCGGGACAGCTCAGAGCTGCTTCCTGGACTGACAGGGAACTCGCTGGCCGCACTCCTGGACCAATCAGCCTCCAGCCACAGAAGCGTCACTCCCAGTTCACGGCCACCACCCAGTTCCTGAAGTCAAGCTCAAGTAGCTTCCGAGAGGTTAACCACCTCCTCCCTGGAAGCAGTCTGAGCTGGAGTCCAACGAGTAACAGAGGCACTTCTGGTCTCAGATTCGCCCAAAGCAGCAGACAGAGCTGGCGTCTCTCTCTTCACTTCCCAAGTACCTTCTTAGAATGGAATCACTTAAAAACCCCTGGTTGTCTCACAAGGAGATAACAGCGCATTTCCCAAGAGCATGACTAAGAGATCGTAATCATGACAGTATGTTGTGAGGTCACAGGATAAAAGTAGAAGGCGGATTTTAGAGGCCAAAAAAAAAAAAAAATCTAAGGGCATTATTCCCAATATAAGTTCAATTTCATCCCCATTCTATGTTCTAATATATTGCACCAAACTGTTCTTTTCTCTTACTATAGTCATGACACATGTTTATTATTGAAATTAGATTACAGTAGTGGCGGGGGGCGGGTCACCCAGGGATAACCACTGATGACATTTCAGTATATATTCTTTACATTTTTCCAGATTTTTGTTTTATGTATTATATTCTTATTCTCTGTGTTTTACATGTAAAATTTAACTATATATACATTTCTTTATATCTCTATATCTCTCATATCTGTCATAGTTCATATGTATAACCACATATATTATACAATATATGAGATATATTCATCCTTAAGATATATTTACCTCAAGAGATAAGTATACAGACAGTCCCCGACTTACAATGGTTGACTTTTTTTTTTTTTCCACACCGTGCGGCATGCAGGATCTTAGTTCCCCGACCAGGGATCAAACCCATGCCCCCTGCAGTGGAAGCATGGAGCCCTAACCACTGGACAACCAGGGAAGTCCCACAATGGTTGACTTATGATTTTTCCACTTTATGATGGTGTGAAAGCAACACGCGTTCAGTAGAAACCATACTTTGAACGTTGCTCTTTTCCGGGCTAGCGGTATGCGGTCCAATCCTCTCCCGTGATGCTGGGCGGCAGCAGCACTGAGCACAGCCCCCAGTCAGCCCATGATCACGAGGGTGAACAACGGATACACTTACAACCATCCTGGACCCAGACAACTGTTCTGCTTCTCAGTGTCAATACAGTATTCAAGCCATTACATGAGAAAATCAACACTTTATTACAAAATAGCCTCTGTGTTAGATGATTTTGCCCCACTGCAGGGGGGCAAAACACACTGTGTGTGTTTTGAGCACCTTTAAGGTAGGCTGCGCTAAGCTATGATGTTCAGTTTAGGTGTATTACATGCATTTTTGACCTACAACATTTTCAGCTTACAATGGGTTTATCAGGATGTAGCCTGAAAGCAAGCCTCCATGAATATCCACGTAACGTTCTGGGAAAAGTCTTTTTCTCAGCACAATACCCACGTCAGTCACAATCCCAAGGAGACAGAGACGCACTCAGAGTGGGAGTCTGGAGAGAAGAGAGGGACTGTCTATAAAAGTGAGGGTGGAGGGGCTTCCCTGGTGGCGCAGTGGTTGAGAATCTGCCTGCTAATGCAGGGGACACGGGTTCGAGCCCTGGTCTGGGAGGATCCCACATGCCGCGGAGCAACTGGGCCCGTGAGCCACAACTGCTGAGCCTGCGCATCTGGAGCCTGTGCCCCGCAACGGGAGGGGCTGCAATAGTGAGAGGCCCACGCACTGCGAAGAAGAAGTGGCCCCCGCACCACGATGAAGAGTGGCCCCCGCTTGCCACAACTAGAGAAAGCCCTCACACGAAACGAAGACCCAACACAGCTAAAAATAAATAAATAAATAAATAAATAAATAAATAAATAAATAAATAGAGTAGCTATAAAAAAAAAAGTGAGGGTGGAGTGTGGGGAGACCACAGGGAGAGACGCAGCAGCAGGGCCAGTGAGAGGGGGCGGCCCTGACCCAGGCCAGGCCTGCTGGGCAGCGGAGTAGAGAGGCCGCTGGCAGGACCACAGGTAGAGGGTTCAGCCGACCTTAGCTCCCTGGTGGGGAGAAGACACCTTGACCTCACTGTCCCCTGGCCCGCCAGTCTCCTACATAATCCAACAGGGCCAGAGGACCAGGGAGAGCATAGAGAGTGGAGCTGTGAGGGCACAACACAAACCACAAGGCCCCAGGAACCGGCCCTGAAGAATTCAATGGCCTGACATCTGCCCACCAAGTCTCAGCCCCGTAATCACCACAGTTTCAAGACCCCCTTCCTGGGACCCTGTGCCTCTCCAGGCTCGTCTCTCACCACCGTGCCTGGTTTGTTTCTCTAAGCAAAAGATGCACACATCATATAAAAAGCAAATAGTACCTAAGGCTTAAAACAGAAAACCACGGCTTCCTGCCCAACTCCCCGGCCCCCACCCCCGACTCATGCTTCACAGACGTAGGTCTCTTGACTATTTCTTCTGTTCATCACCTCCCTGTTTTGAAATAACTAGTTACACTACTTGTTCTCGAGTTTTCACCTCTAGACGTCAACTGCCTGCCATGGAAGATGAAGACTCGCCTTTTACCCCCACCCCCCTCCCACATGCACACACACATGCCCACTCGGTATAATTACACAAACATTTCTGGTTAAATCAGTATTTAGTATTCCCATAAACACTGCTCACAACTCAGCTATATAATGTACTATGATTAAAATAACCACAGAATGGACTAAGTGTCCTTTGTTTGTTTCTGTTTGCTCACGCCAAACTCTCTACCAAGCTATGCAACTGTCAAGACGGTCAAACGCGCCGAGCGGTCTGTTTTCTGAGACGGCCTCCAGAAACCTCCACACTCCTACTCAGCCTGGTCTTGTGGCTCTTGAGGCCCGCGTTCGGGGCACCACCCTGAGCACTCCCCCAGACATTTCCCACCGCTGGACCTGAGTCTCTGATTCCATGGTTTTTTTCTTTCTTGGACTGCTTGCTCATTTTGGTGGAACACATTCTCTAACAACTAGCAGAGAGAGGCTGTGGAGGGGTGGGTTTTCATCGTCGTTGTTGTGAATTTTGCATGTCTCTTCTCTCACACCTGACATTCTGGCGGGGTGTGGCATTCTAAGCGAAGTCACGTTTCCTGAGCATAGTGGAGGCATCCACTCACTGTTTCCTCTTCCTGTATTGCTCATAGTGATGGTACCATTCTGATTCCCAATATTTTGTATGTGACCTTTTTCCCCTCTCAGGAAGCTTTTAGGACCTTATCTCTACACTCAGTATTGTGAAATTTCATACGTTATGTTAGCCACCAGGTAGAACCTATGTCTGAAGTCTTATACTCTTTAATAAATTCCTGTCCTTTTTTTTTTTTTTCCAGTTCTTGTTTTTTGGAATTTCTATTAGTTAGACACTGGGCCTCCACTGTGAATCCTTTAACTATTCGTATCTTTTCACTCCTACTTTTCCTCTCCTTTTTGAGCTGCTTTCTAGGAAATACTGTTGCAATGGCCCGAATGTCTGTGTCCCACCGGCCCCAACTCATATGTTGAAACCCTAATGTGATGGTGTTTGGAGGTGCAGCCTCTGGGAGGTGATTACGTCATGAGGGTGAAGCCACCTTGATGGGATAAGTGCCCTTATAAGAAGAGGCCAGAGAGTTAACTAGCTCTCTCTTTCTGCCATGTGAGGACACAGCGAGAAGATAGCCCTCTATAAACCAAGAAGAGGGCCCTCACCAAGAACCCAACCAGGCCAGCACTGAGATCTTAGACTTTCAGCCTCCACAACTGTGAGAAATAAACATTTGTTGTTTAAGCCACCCAGCCTGCGGTACTTTGTTACAGCAGCCTGAACTAAGACGATTCTCTGCTTTATCTTCCAACCTTTCTATTGAATGTTCTACTTTTGCTATTTTTAATTTGCAAGAACTCACTCTTAATCTCTGAATACTCCTTTTTGATAGCACCCTGTTCTTGTTTCAGTAATATAATTTCTGAGACTCTTAAGTATATAGTTTTTTTAATATATAAATTTATTTATTTTATTTATTTTTGGCTGCATTGGGTCTTCGTTGCTGCACGTGGGCTTTCTCTAGTTGTGGCGAGCGGGGCTACTCTTCGTTGCGGTGAAGAAACCCCCAAAACAGACAAGTAAAACCTGCTGGGATTGTGATTTGCAGTGGCGAATCTACATTGACTCTGTAGATCCTCTGGGAAAACTGACATCTGAGTGTGCTGGGTCCTGAGTGCACTTTCTCTCTCCATGGATTTAGGTCCTCTTTCAAGTCTTTCAATAAAATTTTAGAATTTTTTTTCCACTAAACTCTTGCACATTGTTGATAGATTTATCGCCAGGTATTTAATTACTGTTGGTTGCTAATATATTGGAATGCATTTGTGCTTTATATGTTGACTTTGTGAACAGCAGCTTTGCCAACCTCTGTGAATGATTCTAACAATTTATCTTTAGGTTTTTTTACCTTTTCTATATGGACAGTCAATCCACCTGTGAGATAATCGTTTCCTTTTTTTCCTCTTTACAATCCTTGTGCCCTTTTTCTTGCCCCGTTTCCCTGGCTAGAGCGTTCGGGCCCAATTCTCCTGGGGCTCCGTGGCTGAGAAAGATTGGGCTAGAAAACCCTGCAGCACAGCACCAGTGAAGTTGCTGAGCGTGGACACCCTTCATTTCTTCACCATCTTAAAGGAAAAGCTTTCTACATTCCTCCACAGAATATAACATTTACTATAAGTTGTAAATACCTTTTATCATGTTAAAAAAGGATTCCTTCTCTTTCTAATTTGTCAAGAGATTTTCTTCAGTTATGGGTGGCTGTTCAGTTCTTTTAGTAATTTTCTTGCAGATACACATGTGACATTGTTCCAAGAATATACAACCAAGTCATGAACTAGTCTAGCCCTGCACTGTCACGTGTGGTAACCACTACTGAGTTCTTCAAGTATGTTCTAAGTGTAACACACACCCTGGATTTTGAAACCCTAGCACCAAAAAAATGCAAAGTATCTTAATTATTATATTGATTATATGTTGAAATGATAATGTTTTAGATATATTGGGTTAAATAAATTATTAAGGTTATTTTTACCATTTATCTTTTAGCTGTTTAATGAGGCTACTAGAAAATTTTAAATTACATATTTGGGCCACACTATGTTTTTTTGGACAGCACTGGCTAGACACACCAATGTGTGCGTGCAAATTTAGTCTATAATAATAGCTAACACGTATTGTGTCTACTAGGTGTCTGCATTGTTTTAAGCACTTTTACAATAACCCTACTAAGTGGGAAAATTTTCTCCATTTCCTAGATGAAAAAACTAAAAGACATGGAGAGAGTAAGCAGATAGCTAGTGAGCCGTGGAGCCAGGGCTGTAACCCAAGCAGCTGACTCCTGGGCTTGCGGTTTTAGTCACTACCTTGTACTGATCATGTGGTATTTTAGGTCGGCAGGGAAAGGATGTGCTCTTCAATAAATGGTGATGACAACTGACTATCCAGAAAAAATTTAGATTCCCTTTGCCATTCTATACTTAAAAAAACAAACAAAAAACCTCCAGATGGATTATAGGTCAAAGTGTATCTTATATATGTATATGCACTTTGACCTATAATCCACCTGGAGTTTTTTGTTTTGTTTCTTTAAGTACAGAATAACAAATATAAGTATGTAAATATAAAAAGTATATATTATATATACCTATATATGTACATATGTACATTTTTTAAGTGAATTTTTTCTAATTTTATTGCAAAGGAACATTACTTCCTAAGCAGGTCACAAAAACCTAGAAGTCATAAAAGAAAAAACAATTGACCAACTTGACTTCATATGAATGAACTTAATATATAAATATATTATTTATATTCTATTTTGTATGACAAAAGCTCTCATAAAAAAGGTAAGACTGGCAGTATAGTTGGAGAAAATATTTGCAACACTTACAAGCAAAGGATTACTATCCAAAATATATGAAGAGTACCTACAAACCAATAAAAAGACAAACAACAGTAGCAAAATAGGACAAAGGATATGAACAATTCAGAGAAGAAAGACAGACAGCCAATAACCCTAATAAACAGGGCAGTATAAATTACAATAGCCAGTAGACTACCAGAGTGTTAAAGAGCATTGGTGAGGTTGTGGGGAAGGGGACATTCTCATAGTGTGTGGTGGGGAGCAGGTGGTGCCAAATTTCAGAAGGCAGTTTGGTAATGTCTGTCCCAGTTAAAAATGTTTATACAGTACGCCCCTATGCCCAGATCTTGGTTTCTAAATACCATTCCCCATTAAAAGGAACCTGTGATCCTTGGGGAAATGGTTGATTCCAGGGCTGGGTAGGGAAAAATACAAAATGAGCCTGCCCGGAAAACCCTGTGATGGCAGGAAGTGAGGAAGTGCTCAGAGAATGATGGGGACAGGTTGAAAGACACAGAAGCCAACTTGAGGAAGCACCCAGCCGTTGACACGAAAATTGAGGGGTGAGAAAGGATGGCGAGGAACAGATATCCGCATCACCCCAGAGCATCTCCCAACAAGATTCTTAGGAATCACAAAAGGACAGCCAGCCACAGAAACTTACAGAAACCTGGTGGACTCATCTTTACCAGATGTTCAAGGTTAACATCACTAGTAAAAGGATTCATCACCATCATGGACCCTGACACAATGCACTAAGAACACAACCTCATTCTTGCCAAAAACGCACAGCCTCAATTGAATCAGGAGAAAACTGCAGGCAAATCCAAATTGGGGAACATTCTACAAAATAATCGAGAAGTCCTCTGTGAAGTGTCAAGGTCGTGACACACAGGACTGGGAACTGTCGTGGTCAGAACTAATTGCAGTGGCGTCTTCTGAATTAGATCCTGGACCAGAAGAAAAGGACCTTAGTGAGAAAACTGGTGAGGTTCCAGTAGGACTGCCAGATTGCTTACTAGTATTGTATTGGTGTTAATTCGCTGGTTTTAATAACTGTACTGTGGTTATGTAAGATAGTAACCTTAGGGGAAGTTGGGTAGAGGGCATATGGCAACTCCATGTTTTTTCAATTTTTCTGCAGGTCTAAAAATTCTCAAAATAAAAAGTTAGCTGCCCAGACCTGTTGACTGTAATTCAGCGTTTCTGAATCTCTTCTGCAGGTACAGAAAGATAGAAGTAGAAGAATGTTGATTGCACACAGCCTGTGACAGCAAAGTACTGGAAACAAAGTTTCATCAGTACAAAATCAAAGTATAGTACAGATTTTGCTGTGGAATGTACCAGTTTAAAAAAATTGAGGTAGATCTATGTGCTCTAAGACAAATTAAATGAAAAAAAAAAAAAAAAACTTGTAGAAAAACACACACTGTTTAACCTTGTGATGTAGGCAGTAAAAAAAAAAAAAAAAGACTTTTATTTTTGTATTTTATATGTTCTGCACTTCCCCCCCACCCCAGAACATAGTAATCATGTATTCCTTCTGTAATTTAAACAGAAGAAAGTAAGTATGATATATTCTGCCTTTAGTGAGATAATCTTTTTGTGTTAAAAAAACTCAGAATTATCATTTAATATTTATGCTTTCTTTTTTCTAAACACGATTCCTTTTTTAAAATAATTAATTAATTAATTAATTAATTTTTGGCTGTGTTGGGTCTTCGTTGCTGCACACGGGCTTTCTCTAGTTGCGGCGAGCAGGGGCTACTCTTCGTTGCGGTGCACGGGCTTCTCGTTGCGGTGGCTTCTCTTGCTGCGGCGGAGCACGGACTCTAGGCGCGAGGGCTTCAGTGTTTGCGGCACGTGGGCTCAGTAGTTGTGGCTCTCGGGATCTAGAGTGCAGGCTCAGTAGTTGCGGCGCACGGGCTTAGTTGCTCCACAGCATGTGGGATCTTCCCGGACCAGGGCTCAAAACCGTGTCTCCTGCATTGGCAGGTGGATTCTTAACCACTGCGCCACCAGGGAAGTCCCAAGTATACAGTTTATAAGGTTTTCTTCCATGACCTGTTTCCTCTAATTTCTTTTCTTCCGTTTGCTTTGTACTGTTGTTAATGTTTGGGGATTTTCCTTAAATGTCTGGTAAACAGAGGCTGTTTCTTTACATTTAAGGGAGAGGCACTGACAACCCGATTAAAAGCTCTGTGTAGTAGCTGTGACCTATTGAGTGAGGGGTGTCTTTGTAAAATAATAAAGCAATAACATGTGGATATCCCACAGGTAGGACTCTGTAGGTTCTTTTTTCTTGGGCAATGACCTAAAGAAGTGATCTCCAACCTCCTACCTGAGCTATGTGGGCTATAAACCTGGCCAGCAGCATCTGGGAAGCTAGGTAGAGGAGAAAGGGTAAGGAGCTCATAAGTAAGTACACAGACTTTCACTCAGTTTCCTTACAGGCTCATCTTCATGTTTTACCAAGGGGGAAGAGAAATCGCCTTGCTACAGGAGATGGAAGAGAACTGGAAGTCTTAACTGCCTGCCATGACTTCCAACCCCCCGTCCAGTTTCTAGCCTCACTCCGTATCTCTATTCTCAGAGGCCCATGGTGCCTTGAAGTCTTTCTGAGATTTGGAGATAAATTGTTTTGCTTCCTGATGGCCTCCTTCTCTGCAGCTTAGATCTTTCCTGATAAGCTGCCAATAGGAGAGGGGCTTAGAGCATGCAGTCACTGGAGTGTCCTCAAACCCCCAGAAGTGCATCTGTAAGCTGGGGTGGAAAGTGACAAAGACCTCAACCTTCTGCAGACAGAAATCCAGTTGCCTGGAAATACTGCAAAACTCTTTTAAAGGTTACTTCTACTTCCTGGATTACCTGAAAAACATGGATTTGTACTGTTTTTCCCCACAGACACAAACAGCATCAAATCAGTATTGCACAAAAAAGACTTGAGAACAAAAGAAATACCATGTGTGTGTCGCAGAGAATTCAAATGAAAAATTCCTGGACACGCACTTACTTTGCACCTGATCACATCTGCCAGTGCGTACTTCATGAGGCAGAATTTTTGGCAGTTTTATCATCAAAAGTAAAAATAAATTAGATACTTTTTTTAAAAAGCCCAAACCATGCCCTTTTAGCCTTTATTTTATGTATACAATCTGAATTTCAATTTTTTCCAAAAAGACTCATTACCTTTTGCAAGAAAAAAATGAGAAAGGTGCAATTCTTCACAAAATCTGGTCTTATTTTCTATGTGAAGAAAATCCATTATCAATGCCATAAAACTGAAAAAACACGTGGTTTTGAGTTTCTGTGCATTTTTTCCTCGAGAAGGGGGTCGACACACCACCAGACGCTCAGAGAGGACCCTCGTGTTGAGGAATCTGCACCTGGACCCAGCCCTCCAAGAGTGGGTAAGGGCAGCACCATCCCTCGGAGAAGCCCAGGTAAATAAATGATTACCCACTGCCTGGTGATGATGGAACGGTGCCTCAAAGGACTCACACCTGCCGTCATGATCACACTCGGAAACGTGTTGTGTACGCTTTAGAAAACATGAATTTGACATATTCACGATAAACAGAAACATCTTCCTCCACAAGGACAGAGGAGCAACAGTACGACTCACAAATGAGACAGAAGTGTACTAAACTTGATGCTGATAAATATCGAACTACACCTGTAAGCAGTTGCTGCAATTTTAAATGCCGTTTAAAATAAAGTCAAAATTCCTGGATGTGGTCAATTCAATCTGTGCTGCCCTCTGCTGGCTACATGAGAAGATTGTTAAAAGGTTTACAATTAGCCATTTTTGCAAATAAATTACCTTTTGAATGTATACAGAAGAAGAAATTCATGTTCTACCTAGTATACAGGTCATGCTCTGGTGATATTCAGCAGTTCTCATTTTCTGAAGGGTTTTTTGTTACATGAAAATTGGTTTGCCCTTTGTCTATACACTGTGACTAATTTACGGGAATGGGTGATAGCCAATGGGAATTTATGTTATATGGGCAGACACAGACAACAAACAATATACACAATAAATAATAAATTAGCACGCTAGAAAGTGGCAAGTGCTATGTGGAAAAGAAGGAATCAGGAGTGCGTGCATGGGAGCGGTTATTAAAGTATTCAACGTGGTGGTCAGAAAAGGCATCACAGAGGTGAAAGCTGAACCTCAGTGACGCCCCCCAACCCAAAACAAAAACACCATACACAGGCTTCTCTTGTCCAGAATCCTGTGGTGTGTGAAATGCATTTATATTCTCCTCTGAACCTCCTACTTCCTGTTCCTCACCACGTGGACTAATGAAATTAAACAGGCACCCTCTGCAAGATTGGATTCCCAAGGCCATTTCCCCGTGAACAGACCTGAGCTCCGGGACCCAGAGCGACTGTGGCGGCTGAACCTCCCACTTCCTGTGTCCATTTAGGAGAAAGTCTCATCACCTGGTAACCTGAAGGTCTCTTACTTTCAACCTGAAAGAGCCTAATACCCTTAGGATACCTGCCCCCCATGTTCTAGCTGCTGCTCACACACACAGTATTCATTATTTGAAAACTGTAAGTGCTTAGTACTCTGCATTCACTCAAAAAGGACTTGGGTCTCTACTGTGTGTTCAGTTTGAGCACCACACTAGCTGGGTGCTGGGGTGCAGAGGTGAAGAGAACACAGGCCTCTGGAGGCCCGGGCTGGTGGCAGCAGTAGCGGTCACCTAAACCACCACTCACGCTGCTCAGGACTAGGACGCGAGGGCCGGGTGCTCCAAGTTCTTGGAGGAAGAACACCAAAAATCAGTCCCTGGGAGAGGCGGGGAGAATGGGGATGTGAGCAGTCCAATAACGGAGAGTGACTTGGGAAAATCCACAATCTCAGTGGCATTATCTGGTATTTAGGAGGAGATCCGGGGAGATTCAAATACCGCTTTGTGGCCACAGTCTTAAAGGAAGAAGTAGAGATGACCTTTGGGGTAAGCAGGCGCTGCGTGGGAGAGGAAGGGCATTTTAGACAGAGCTGCCCAGCACAAGAGGCCCTTCAAGACCTGGTCCTGCCTGGCTCCCCACCCATCTACTGTCACCCCGAGAGAACCCCACCATCCAGAGACCTACCTGCATTTCTGTCATTCGCGTAGTGATGATTCACCCTTCCAGGAATGTGGTCCCAAACTTAACTTCCCTCCACTGAACAAACCCTCAGTCCAGTTACCCTACTCGTTTTGAAAATGATTTTATACCCAAAGTCACAGAATGACATTTGTGTTGGCTGGGCTGCACATTCTCTGCGCAGCCAGGAAACCTACCTGGAGAGAAGTTTGCAAGAAAAAGGGACTTAGGAAATGCAGATTCAAAGACAAAAGGATGTGGAATTCCAAACAAGAACCAGGCTCACGGAACTGCTAGACAGCCTGAGGTCTTGTCACCCCAACTGAAGGGACACGTGCTACTGCACCATAATCAATCAGGTAACTTGAAAAGCTGTATCAGTTTCCAAAGAGACACAGAGATATTTGCACAGAAATACAGGATTTCTTGAGCATCAGAACAACCCTGGAGGAGATCAGGAGGCACCCCTACCACCACCATCACCATCCCCTTCCACGATGAAGGAAGCTGAGGACACGGGAGAGTGGAGGAGCCACGCCAACCACGGCTGCCAACGCCAAGCCCAGTGGAGCCCTCCCGGGGCGGTGCCCTCGCCCCCAACTGCTCTCCATGTGCTCCCCCAGCCTGACGGGATGCACTCTCCGGGCACAGGGACCAGATGCCCCTAGTGAGGAAGTCATCAAGAGTGAGTTCCCTTAACTCTGAAACTGCCTAAGAGACAGCCCCTCTCGACTGAGATAAGTTTATAAAACACAAATATGAACCAGCAAGAAACTTCTCCTAAAGGCTGAATTCTGGTCTTTTTATCAAAGTAAACTGCTTATGAAATAAAGCATAAATAGGGACTAATAGCTGACAGCATCTGTTAGCTATTAACAGACTGAGTTTCCTATAAATGCTGCTGGGGATACACCCTTCACATGAATACCAGGAAATATGAATGTGAATGGTCACAGCAGCATTTGTAGCAATAACCCCGAAATGGAAACCACCTAAATGTCCATTAAAAGTGGAACAGATTTTTTTTTAATTGTGGCATACTCAAAAGATAAAATATCATACATTTGTAAAAGTGAACAAACTATAACTACATGAAACAACATGGATAAACCTCATGGACAAGCAAAAAAAAAAAAAAAAAAAGCCTTTAAAATCAGAAGAAAACTTTACTGCAAGAATTTTATACCAAATCCAAAAAGTGTTAAGTACAGACCAAAATATTTTCTAACGTGCAGACTCAGAACACCGACCTCCCACATACCCTTTCCTAGGAAACTTCTAGAGAATATGCTTCTGTAAACTTAAGGTAAACTGAAAACAGGAAAGACACAGACCAAGGAAAAGGTGATCCAACAGAGAGGGAATGCCCAATGACTCTGGGGGGGAAACGGAAACAAAGGCCGCACAGCAGACTTAAGAGCAACTGATCTAGATCTGAGCGGAAAAATCATGTGCACTGTCCAGGGGGACACAACTGACTGATGTGCTTAAGCAGATAGAAAGCATCATAGATAAGCTTGGGGCAAAGCTGCAGTATTTTAGAAAGCAATTGATAATTTCAAAGAAGACCAGGCAAAGGGAAAGTTGAGGCAATTAATAGCTCCAGGGAAAACAAAAAGTTGTACCAGGAAGACAGAATGACTACAGAACACCACGTGGCTCAGTAGCGTCGTGGTCAACAGCAAGTCTGTAGAGGGACTTCCCTGGTGGCGCAGTGGTTAAGAATCCATCTGCCAATGCAGGGGACACGGGTTCAAGCCCTAGTCCGAGAAGATCCCACATGCCACAGAGCAACTAAGCCCATGCGCCGCAACTACTGAGCCCGCACACCACAACTACTGAAGCCCGTGCGCCTAGAGTCTGTGCTCCGCAACCAGAGAAGCCACCACAATGAGAAGCCTGCGCACGGCAACGAAGAGTAGCCCCGGCTCGCCGCAACTAGAGAAAGCCCGTACGCAGCAGCAAAGACCCAACGCAGCCAAAAATTAATTAATTAATTTTTAAAAAGCATGCATGTAAATTTTTATGTGGTGTATGATCTTTTAAACTATGTGTATATATTGTATCACTGTGATAAAATAAACTTTAAAATATTTTCTATTTTTTTCTACCTGAATTCTACCTATTCAAATTCCAGTTCCAGAACCTCCTCCCGCGACCCTCTCAATGTCAAGCCATATACAGGAAACAAAACTAAAGATGCTGACTCAGATTCATGGTAAGTCTCCCCTCTAAACATTTTATGATTCTGTGAACTAAGACTCCCCTTCTCAAAGATGAAAAGTGTCTGCTGAACCAGCGTTCTATGCTCTCAGGTAATCACGGAGCAATCACGTTAGGTATTCCATCAGCTCAGTGTAATACTCATCACCCACTGCGTGATGAATGGATTGTTTTAACGCTGTCCTGGGTTGAAAGGAAAATGTTTACGGATCAAACAAGCCTAATGGTTTTGTAGGGGACAATGGTGACTAAGCTATCAGGCAAGTTCATTCTTTAACTGGAGTAAAGTAATACATGACAAGCACCAGCTATTTAAAATAAATTCAATTGGTATTTCCAAAAATGATCTTTCTGGGGACTTCCCTGGTCATCCAGTGGGTAAGACTCCACGCTCCCAATGCAGGGGGCCCAGCTTCGATCCCTGATCGGGGAACTAGATCCCGCATGCATGCCTCAACTAAGAGTCTGAAAGCCACAACTAAAGATCCCGCATGCCAAAATAAATAAATAAATAAGAAGATAAATTTAAAAAAAAAAAAAAGAAATGATCTTTCTGGTACTTTTACTACTTAGGGGAATGGTGTTCTGTGTACTTCTAAACCAAATTCAATTAATAACTTCTGGAAAAAAATGGCCAGCCTTCAATAAATACAGAAACAACTGCCATCACGGTGCGAAATTTAAGCGTGTATGAAAGCAAAGTTCTCTGACAGCTCAAACAGTAAGGACAGATAAGGCTGGGGAACACAGGAGCTTTCCTGCCCACTCTTCGTTGCTTTGGACATCTACTCTGATGCACAAGCACTGTGTATCCTCTTCCTGTTTCCTTCGCTCCCTTTCTGCCTTACTAATTATACATCACCCCCTTTCTTTGTAAAACCACAAGACCAAGTTACAAAATCGGTGCACTCCACCCATCCTTTTACTCAGCTGACAGAGAGCAAAGTGAACCAGTGAAAAGAAACCAGGGCCCTGCTGATGAAGCCATCACATGACAGAGGAGCAGGAGGAAGACAGACCACGCCCACGCTGTGTCAAGGGGCAGAGCAGAGAAGGCGGAAGGCAGTACCACACAAGCAGCCAGTCCAAACTTCTTCTTGGTACCTGTCACTGATTTTAAAAACAAACTAATCGGAAACCATGGTTTTGTCTAAAATCTAATCTCCTTGTTTTACAAGGCAGGTGGTTTCAGTAAAATACAAAGCAAATAAGGAAACTCTAATAATCTATTCTTGAAGGGGCATTTCTTTAAGATATTCTTCAAGCTCTTAAACCACTGTTCAGATGTTTATTTTCCCTAAAAAAAAAAAACACCCCTCCCTTCCAGTCTCAAAAATATTCCTACCAGGTTTGGAGGCAGGTCTCTGTTTGCAGAAGCTACCATCACCCAGAGTAACACCAAGTGCTCCCACACAAATCCTCTGGGTCCACCTGAAAAGGGACAGCTAATCAGGTGCCCAGAAGGGGGAGAGCATGGGATATGGGGGCACAGTGAGGTCCACACAGGGAGCTGGAGTCACATCCGGGGAGCAATACCAGTGACCCCCACTCACGTGGCAGCAGGAGAGACGGAGAAAAACAGAGGACTTTAGAACGTGTTTGGAAGTAGAATAGACAGCACTACTAAGGAACTGGATGTGGAAAATGAGAGAAAGGGAGGAATCAGGGTTGATTCCTCAACATGTGATTTGCACACCACATGGGCAGACATGCTGTTTCCTAGGATGGGGACAGCTGGGGGCTCTGCGGTGCCACACTGAGCATGAGGCCCCGTTCAGACATCTCGGGGGGATGACAAACGAGGCAGTGAGCCATCCGAGCCTGAAGCTTAGGGGGAGGAAGAAGGCTAGAGGTACAGTCGGTCCTCATAATTCAAGCAGTTACGTCCTAGAAAGTCTCTGGTAACCCAGAATTGCCGAACACTGAACCAAGGTCCCCAGGGGAAATACAGGGCTAGGTTCCTGCGAGCCCCTGATCCCACTTCCTCAAAGGATCAACACATAAGCTTGTTTCAGGACACCTCACTGACACTGAACTCATGCCTGAAGGAGGCTCATCAAACACATGTGTGTTCTCAGTGGGGCACACCACAGCCTTCTTGCACTGGGGAACACCAGACAGCACGTCAGCACTATGCGTGGGGCCATTTTAAACAGAGAAATCACCAGCAGAAAGGGCAAAAACGTGGCACTAAGCAGAGTGCATCCAGGGCCCCTGCTTAAGGCCTGAGCACTGAAAGGGGAGGTAGAGGGCCCTGGGAGCCGTGGTGGACCACCCGCATCTTTCACTGCCCTGCGCACGTCCACACACAACTGAGAGAGCACCACTGTCGTGTTGATTTGGGGTTACAAACAGATTCTAGCGAGGAGGCAAACTCACAAATACGGAATCCACAAATAACGAGGACTGGCTGTATAAGCTCAGGAGACATCAGAGGATAGGCAGTACTTAATTAAAGCTATTGGTTATACCAAATGGTGATGCCAAATGTTCAGAAGATCCAATTAGGGGGAAGAAAGAGGGAGAGATGTGACCTACTTTACAAACTTGCAATCTATTCCCAGATGTCTGGAGTTAGGGGGACACCCTCTCTTCACCAGTTATAAAGCTGGTGATTTGATCTCCACTTTCTGACTGCTTTCTCTATTTCCAGCAGTTCGGAACTTGAAAGGGAAAGAAAGGACTGTTATTCATTGCTCTCTCCCACTGGAAAGGAAAGAGCTTTATCATATGCATTTCATATCAATTTCCATAGAAATTACCTTTAAAATGTATCTAACTGGAGGAAAACCTCTATCATCAATTAACTGGTTTGGGATGATCAGGACAAATAATGCTGTCAAATAAGACGACAACTGAGAACTTTGCAAAAGCACATCAATGAGTTTGTAACTGTGACCTAGTAAATGGAGATAATGTCACAAACCTCTTATCACAAAGTGATGGTACAGATTAAATCCTATACTGAAAATGTAAAACGCCTACTTAAGTACAAAGCTAAAGGTAGTTCTGCAGAATACAAAACTTCTTGTTTAGTAAAAGACGGTCCTGCCAAAAAGTCATGTATAATCCTGGTCGGGAAACAAGACATCCAAGAACACATCAAGAAAAAGAGTACACGCAGGGGTTACCCAATCTCCCCAGAGATTTACTCCTCCTTTCCTTAAGTCTTCAGGCACGTGCCTGAGTGAGCTGGGTGACAAAAGTCACCAGCAGCACGAGGACACTGGGGCCAAGCCTCTCATCCCACCCCGAAGGCTGACAGACTGCGAACGAAGGCTCAGAGGGCTGCTGGCATCCCTAGTTCATCACGTGGGGTTTACACACTGACCTGAGGGAATCCTGCAGGAGATCACAACCATTAAATTAAGCAGTACTAACAACTGGGACAGAAAACGGTACATAACAAGGTACTAAGTGGACTAAATCGGTGGTTTGCCACACCGCAATTATGAAAAGACCAATTTGCCAACTTTAAGTTAAATTACTTTTAACTCCTGCCATCTAACTTGTCTGCAGACATAAATCACTGAATCTTTAGAATAACCTTTAATTAATACCTTAATTCCAAAGTAGAAGGCTTTCTGCCTGGTAGTTCAAACACCAAAACCCCCTAAACAACAGAATTGTTCTAAAAATATTTTACAGAATAATCCCTTTTAAAAATATATTAACACCCGCTCCCCCCTTTCTAAAAGAAGATCTACACTTTGAGTGGCAGTGGTGCAAGCAATCTAGTGGGTGGCAAAGGCCTGGCTGATGACATGAGAGGGTGCCTATCCTCTGACTACACTGGGGGGAGGAATAAAGTGACCATCGAAGGCTTGTCTACGTTGTGTTTGTCTCACAAACATCACGGACAAAAGCCACGAGCTACCAGGGAGCAGCTTACCTAGATACACAGAGCAACTCTGCAAAGGGAAAGCACAGAAGACACAGGCACACAATGCTGAGAGAACCTTCCTGAGGGCTACCCTGCCCTCACGCCTGATTCTGCTGTGCTCCTGGGTGCATTTGCCCACCTGCAAGAATTTATACTTCTAAATTTTTGTGTGAAGCTTTCTCTCCAATTTTAAGGAAGTACAAAATTGTGATTTTGTACAAGAACAGAAAAAAAAGTTTGCATTTACTTTGTGATTGTTTCAAGTTTTACGTCACTTTTTTTCTAGGAAAATCCAGTATTTTTTTGATTGATGCAAAATGATAACATACTAAAACATACTTTCACTGATTTGCATATTATACTTACATTAAATAAAAGCTTTTCTAAGACATTTTAAAACTAGTTACATACCATTTGTACATACCATTCCTTATTACATTTTACATATAATAAAACGTTTTTTAGGAGAAAAGGAAAACCCCACGATACAAGCCAACCATTCCATCCATGGATATTAACCCAAGAGAAATGAAAACATGTCCACACGATGACTTTACATGAAGGCTCACAGCAGCTTTATTCACAATGGCCCCAAACCAGAAACCATGCACACGTTCATGACAGGTGACTGGATAAATACACTGTGGTCCATCCAGACAGTGGAACACCACTCAGCAATAAAGAGAAAAGACTGACATCCCAAAAATGATCTCAATTACTTCATGCTGAGTGAGGGCCAGACACAGTAGAGAATACATTGTATGATTCCATTTATATAAAATGCTGGGGAACACAAACCAATCTGTAGTGACAAAAAGATCCAGGGTGCCTGGGGTAGAGGGAGGGATGGGCTGCAGATGGACGTAGAGAACCTTTTCATGGCAATGGAAATGCTCTGTATCTTGACAGTGATGGTGGTTTCAATGGTGTACAAATCTGTCAAATATAGCTCATCAGACGGTACACTTCAAATAGATACAATTGATTTTATGTAAATTATACCTCGATAAAGTTATTTTTTAGAAAACTACAATAAGGGGGAATCCAAAAAGTTTGCAGCAAAAAGATAAATGGAAACGAATGTACTTGTTATCACTAAGTAAGATGTTTCAATGTCACCACTGGTATCCTAGTTTGCTGTGGAGGCCCTACCAAGCCCTCCAGAATGTCCGCTGATGATGGCCTTCACAGCGGACACTCCCCAGGCTCCTGCTGCATGTCACCCCCCTGCCTGATGTACACGGAGCACCTCACTGGACCCTTCACAATGCCCTGCAAGGCAGGTACGACTGTGTCGTTACCCCAAGTCTGTGCCTCTTAGAGAAGACAGATAATCTGCCCAAGGCACAAGTGGCCAGGGTAAAAATTAAGGCTGACTGATGAAAAGTTCATGACAATGCACTTTGCTCTTTTTTTTTTTTTTTTTGGCCGCGCCACGCGACTTGTGGGATCTTAGTTCCCCGACCAGGGATCGAACCCAGGCTCTTGGCAGTGAAAGCACGGAGTCCTAACCACTGGACTGCCAGGGAACTCCCAGACAATGCACTTTGGAAAGAGTATTAAAAGACAAAGTTATCAAGCCAAGTTTAAGCTTCTTTCTATCAGAGAGTCCCTCAACAGGCACTGTCCTCCCTATCCGTACAGAAAAGGATTCTAAAACCTATCTGTTCAGAATTACATCGTGGTTTGCGTAGACTCACTTTCAAAAGTCTTTAACACAATTTGTGGACGCAGATGTCTATAAAAAGCCCCTTTCAGTCACAAGGGGACACAGGAGTGCTGAGAAGTCAGGAACACAAAGCTCAACCGCTGGCCTGTGTCCAATAAACACAAGGTGGGAAGCAGATGAGTTCTCACCCTAACTTAACTCTTAAGAAACCCTCATCTGAACTCAACAGAGAACACAGCTGGATGAAACATACCCAGAAAAACCAGCTCCTTTTCTTGGTTAAAGGTCAAAGTTCTCCTTCCATCTAGAACGCAAGATCCCTGAGAACTCTGTCCACGTCTAAATTCCAAGACCCACAGAGCGCCCAGCTCCTAACTGGTACTCAATAAATATCTGTTGACTAAATTAACAAGAAATGACCTGGGAAAGAAGCTGCTATAATTCCCATTCTGATTTATACGAGCACTAGGCAAGGTCTTAGAATAAAGCTACCCCACCAACACTGAGGAGAGAGAGAAAAAAATATTTAAAAGCTACATCAAAAAACTAATGATTAAAAAACAATTCAATGTTTGGAAGGATAAATTAACAAATATCATCATATACTAGTGTGAAATGTAAACGTAAATGTGACAGAACTTTCTGGAAAATCACTTGACAGTACATATCAAGAGACTAAAAAGAAGTTTTTAGTCACTGACCCAGTGATTCCACTTACAGGAATCTAGCCTAAGAAAAGAATCAGAAATGTAGACAACGTTTTACCAACAATGATGTTACAGGGTTATTTGTTACAGGAACAGAGAGGAAACTTCTAAATGACCAACAAGAGAGGACAATTAATCAAATCAGGGAGCCACCATATTACACTGCATTCGGCATAGGCAGGCCACCATAGGGCCCCAGCATCCCCACACGTCTTTTGTCACGTTTGGTTGGTCAAGGAGACGGCAGCGTGACCTGCTGGCTCCCAGGGGAGGGCTGGCTTGTCTGCTGCTTGCTGCGGAAGGTGCTAAGCCCTGGGGCCCTGGTCCCTCGGCTGCAGACCAACCCAATTCAAGCGTGCCCATCGTCTGGGCTCATCCCATCACCCTGTGGGACTTGGTGTGGGGGAAGCAGCAGCCCCAGCCTGGGTTCCGGTGTCTGCTGGGCTCCACGTGATAAACTGTCTGGTTCTGACCCAGTGAGGCCTGCCACCTACCTCCAGCCCCTCCTTTAGACTCTTGCTTTTCCCGCTGTCTGCTATGAGGATGGGGTCCTTCCCTGGCAGATGCCACCAAAAAATCATCCATATATAAATTTTAATGGCACAGAAAAACACTTATGTTTTTTTAAAAATGCTACAAAACATTCCACAGAGTGACTGGAACTAGTTTTTAAGCTTTTTGTTGTTGTTGTTGCTAATAAGATCCAGATATATAACCCCCAAGCTTCAGTTTATCTAGTAATTCCAAATTTCTCCTTATCAAATCTTACACTCCACATTTCCGCAGCTGTTTTATGTAAATTACTTTCACATGCACTCTCTTATTTGACCTTGCAACAACCGTGCAAGGCAGGTAGGAAAGATACCACTGTCTACACTTTGCAGGGGACGTGGGGATGCTAAGTGACCTGCCCAAGATCACAGGGCCATTAGAGACAGTACCAGACCCAGAAGCCAGGCCAGACTACACGTGCAGTGCTCTTGCTACCATACCCTTCACGCCTGCTCAGCACTATATAACCAGACTGCTAAAATGTGATAAATGGAGTGGATGTCCTCCCCTTTCTCTCTGCTAATCCACTTCCCTTCAAGGTGGGAACTTTTCTGAGCAGCTGCTCTGTTTTCTATTTCATTGATTTCTGCTCTTTTATATTCTCCGTCCTTCTGCTTGCTTTGACTTCATTTTCTCCTTTTGGCTAGTCTCTTAAGATGGAAGCTGAGGTTTAAGCTTATTTTTTAAATCCTACGTTTTCCAAAAAGGACTTAAGGTCGGTGGACATGTAGGAATATGCATGAAAGAAAACTATACCAAAATGTTCACGGTGATGGGTCCATGGGAGTTCGTTACACTCTTCCCTGCACTTTTGCATGTGTTTGAAATTTTCCATAATGTTAACTTTTCAAAGCTCGCCCAAAGTGCTAAAGAGGACACATACAATTACAGCCAGCCTAGCACGGCCAGACTATCCACCAACAACCCCTGAGGAGAGGCTGAGAGCTCCTCGGAAGATGCTCTGGCAGGTGGCTGCGGGCCTCGGCCCTTCCACAGGCCTCGTGTGCCTGGCAATCCACGTCCCAAGTGGGACATGGGAAGGCTCTTTTCAGGTCACTTCCTCTGCTGTGCAGATCAGGGCTCCAGGATGGCGCCTGCCCAGGGGCTGCCCAGCAACTGAGCAACACACAGGGAAGGTGTCTTCTAAAAGGAGCAAAACTAAAACCACACAGACACTTGGGGAAGCTGAAGTGGGGAGGCAGATAAACTTGGTGGCTATAATAAAAGAGTTTAAAAAAAAAACCCAAGCTTGGTTATTTTTTACTCCTTTGATCTGCTGAGCCTCTTCTTACAAACCTCTTCTTGAAAGCTCAAAATCCTCTAAGGGGAATTCTGAATGGCCTAAAGCAAAACCACATCAATTAGATGGTTACCCCTTGGAAAAATGCATTTAACACTCAGCCGACCCTTCCTACAATCCTTGACACAAATCCTCACACCATCATTTCAAACAAACACAGGAAATAAAGGGAACCATCTCTAACGCAAGCCAGGGCCAAGCAACGTGACCCCAAAGAGAGCAGCGCAAGTTTCCTGAGAGTGGGTCTTCTACATCTGGGCTCCTCGAATTTAGGCTCTTTGAAAATATGTGTGTACGTGTGTGTACATATGTATGTATGTATGTATGTATTCATTCATTCCTGGATCCTACCCTGGAAGGTCCTGGTTCATTAGCTATGGCTAGAGTGGGGCCCCAGAGTAAACTGCCTTTTAAACTGACACAGGCGATTCTGTAGATTAGCCAGGCGTGGACACACCATTCTAATCCCTATTTACTAGATTACCAACTCAGATGGGCAGGTTAAACAGACTATTGATACTTTTGTAATTTCAGCCTGAGTCCCGCAGCAATGCAGGAGCACACATCCTGGCTCACACGGTCTCTACGTGCGAGATCCCCCGACTTTTGCGTTCAAACGGTCCCGAACTTATTTTCTCCAAGCAGCAAATCTCCAATCACAATTCAGTCTCACAGAGACTGTTTTCTTCAGTTCTGTGGCTCCAGGCAGGAATCAGGGGATGTGTAACCTATTTTTGTGTGGAAATCAACTGACCTTGGGGATAACACAGAGAACTAAAACCGTGCAAACTTCCTAGAGCCTAGTAAAACCCCTTTAAAAGTCAAAAGTGACTTGCTTTTACATGCTTTTCTCTATCAATTGTGTTTTTACCATAAGGATATGTTACTTTCATAATTTTTTTAAAGTAGTTTAAATTCCTCTTATGAAAACGCTATATGTACACATGTTTACATGTTTAAGAAAATGAGAGATAACAGCAAGATCAAAAAAGGGAAAGAACAGTAGTATTTAGCCAAAAACTCAGTTTTGTATCCTTGAGATCCATTCAGGGTGGAAATCAAACCAAATGAGCCTTTAACACGAATTTGTGAAAGAGTAGTCACACCTAGCCTGCTTCCTCTACACGGATGCCCATCAAGTGACGTGAGGGAAAAAGGCAGATGACTGGGAAGATAATCACCGAACAATGTCATGTCAATATATTCCTCTAGAATAATGAACTCCTTTTTCCTATCAAGCTCCATTGTTCAGGGATGTTTCCATTACCTGAAACCAAAAAACAAATTCTCTTTGCTACCAAAGTTAAGTACAAAAACATTCCTAAGGACGGGCAGCAACAACACAGCCTTCTGACTGGAGACCTTCTCTGTTCTGGCAATTTGATGACAAATAGGGCTGCTGAGGAGCAGAACAGGACATACAGGTCAGAGTTTGTTGCTGCTCTGCATGTGTGCTGAATGAGGAACGCTCTTCTAGGACAAGAAATGCTTAACAAAACTAGAAAAAGTCTACACAATACTGTAGTCCTTCCTATTCACGTGGAACATCTCCTCAAGAAGAAAGAGGTCCCTCCTCATGAGAAACAGCCTAGGAACAAAAGCGCTAGGGTGATGTGGTCTGCAGAACACGGCCCCCAGAGATGTCCTGACCCTAGTCCCTGGACCATGTGGATCTGGTAAATTCCATGGCAAAGGGGAATTAAGGTTGCGCATGGAATTAACGTTGCTAATCAGCTGACCTAGAGATGGAGAGATTATCCTGGATTACCTGGGTGGGCACAACGTGATCACAAGGGGGCTTAAAAGTGGAAGTGGGGCAAAGTCAGCACCAGAGTGATGAGATATGAGAAAGACTTGATCAGTCATTGGTGGTTTTGAGGATGTAATGAGAGAAATAAAACAAAACAAAACAGATGTAATAGGGCCACGAGCCAAGGGATGCAGGTGGCTTCTAAAGGGTGGAAAAGGCAAGGACATGGAGGCTCCCCTAGAGCTTCCAGAAGGAACAGAGCTGACACCTTGATTTTAGCCCTGAGACCCATTCCAGACTGTGACCCACCCCCAGAACAATAAAATAAATTTGCGTTGTTTTAAGCCACTAAATTCATGATAATTTGTTACAATAGCCATAAGAAACTAATACAGTGAAGCCACTTCTTTTGTCTCTCTACGGTGCTGAGGGCGTGTCCAGAAAAGATCCAAGTCAAAGCAGCATCCTACCAACATGCCCAGTTGCTTTCCTGATTTTTTTTAATCCTGAAAATTTTTAATCCTTGTCAAGATACATACATTTGTCTAATACCTTAACACTTCCTAAAATAAAGGAGACTCACACCAGTAGGTTATGTGAGCCCTCCTGAAGAATTTCCTCATCTCACTCGTCTTTCAAGAACAGAATAATCATATGTTTTGTCCAAATATCCCTTTTTTAAGATTTGTACTGAAATCTCTGAATGCATAGAAAGCGTCCCCATAACCCTTGCAGCAAGCCAGTAGTGTGGAACTTCCTAACTGGTTATTACCACAACCAGCTGCAGCAAGAACCAAGCCCCCAAATAAACCAAAAAACACAGAAAAATGAAAAAGGACAGAGCACATGTGAGATAAGAGGGCTAAATTCTAATTTCAACAACAACTTGCAAGTTTACAGGAGCAATTTCAATGACCTTAGTTTCCACATCAAAACCAGATGGGCGAGAGAGAGTGTGGACTCAACAATTCCCTCAACAAACTCTGAGAGTCTATGGTGTATGGGGCCCAGTCTTAGGCACCTGGGTTGTGTCTGGTAACAGAAGATGAAGATTCCTGTCTCCGTGGAGCTTCCATTTCAGCTGCAGAAGACCAGCCACGTGTAATAAACATAATTGGTAGCAGGCGATGAGTGCCTGGGGAAGGGGGTGGGAGTCAAGCAGAGCTGGGGGGCAGAGGCGTGCAGTGCAGGCTGCTTAATTAACTGCGCGCAGATCTGGGTAAGCCTCCCTGGGAGGAAGGGAACCTAAACCAAGGCCGGTAAGTGAGGGGACTGATCACGAGGACGTCCGGGTGGGAAGCATCCCGGCAGGCAGTGGGCCGAGTGGAGAGAGCAGAGGTGTGGAGGTCTGCAAGGGCCTCCCTGGAGACCATGGCCCAGAAGGTGTGCCTCCGGAGCTAGACCACAAAGGCTAGGGCAGAATTCCTGTTTCTCTGAGAATATTGTAAACCCACAAAATAATCTTTCAATTCCAACCCTGCAATCTTTTCAGAAATTCATTTCCTCCATGCTTTGTCTGGACACTGGGGGAAATCACTGGAAGTGTTTGTCAAAGTTACTGAATCAGCTGAAGAAGTCACCCTTGCCCACCACCAGTAAAAGTCACCATGAAGGAGGAGAGCCACTCCAGGGAGGAAGCGTGCCTGACGTGGCCACTAAGGTGACCACGAAGTCCGGGACTCTGAGACGACAGCCCAGGGCACTCAGGAGCTGCTCCAACCCCACTTTATCGTTGGGTGTCATCCTGACGCAAGAGTGATGGTCCAGGGCAGGTGAGACTTAGGAGGCGAAACGCAAGAGGCGTGAGAATGAGGACGCTGGGGTCCTGGGCTGCCTGGGTGTCCTGAACCACAGCCTCTTGCAGGCGCTCCCGCAGCTGGGCTAGGAGCCGTCACATGACCAAAGCCTGGTTTCAAAAACTCCTGCAAACACCGTCATAAATCAGCATGCTCACTTGGGAATTTAGGCCCCAAAGTCTTTTTGAGCCTGCAAAGCTGAAGTCCTGCTCCAGAATCCTTGGAGACCCCTCTAGGGGACTGTCGTACGGACGAGGCCCTGACAGGAGGCACAAACTACAGAGTTAGAGCAGCGGTGGCGGAGTGGGGGGTGATGCTGGAAGGTACCATCATTCCCCTGAAGAAATACTGTGCCACCACCGCAGTCTCCTGTTTCACTGTTGGGTTTCCTCTCTCAACAGGCTCTTATTTTTATTTTTTTGAATTTTATTTATTTTTTTATACAGCAGGTTCTTATTAGTTACCTATTTTACACATATTAGTGTATATACGTCAATCCCGATCTCCCAATTCATCCCACCACCACCAGCTCCCCCCCCCCGCCCCCGCCACTGTCCCTCCTTGGTGTCCATACATTTGTTCTCTACACAACAGGCTCTTCTACTTCGTCCTAAGGGGTGAAAGGTGAGGAGCCACACCAGAAGGCGCCTGGAACTGGCTGAGGGGCCAGCTTCGGGACAGATCTGCAGGAGGCAGGACTCCTGTGTTAACCTTCACCTGGTTACCTGGGCTTCGCATATAAACTCTGGCTGCCCAACCACAGGACGTGTCTGGCTCCAGGGGACCCTCAAAGGCCAGGAGCGTGACTCCTGTCGCCACACCAGCCCCCATTGACCAGAGGCCCCAGGAGAAGCCAACACAACCCAACAGACTAGGAGAAAGAAACAGGCTTTACTGTATGATCTGCCTAAACCGTCAAATCTCAACCCTAAAATTAACAATGGGCTCTTTCAATATACATCTGTTTAATAACCTGCAACATAGGTTTTAAACAAAAAAGTAACCAAAGTGTATCAAGACATGGAACTCATGGAATTGGAAATCCTAATTTCAGGAGAAAAACAGAAAGTTTAGAAAGTTTATAAAAAGTATACAAGGTATGTATACCTTTTACATGTATAAGCATGTAAAAGTGAAGAGAGGGGTGTGAAATAATAGGAAATAGGAATGAGCAGGCTATTTGCAGCAACGTGGATGGACCCAGAGATGATCATACTAAGTGAAGTCACAGACAGAGAAAGACAAATATCACATGATATCACTTATATGTAGAAACTAAAAAAATAATACAAATGAGCTTATTTACAGAACAGAAATAGACTCTCAGAAAACAAACGTATGGTTACCAAAGGGGAAAGTGGGGGCAGGGATAAATTAGGAGTTTATGATTAACAGATACACACTACTATAAATAAAATAGATAAACAACAGGGACCTACTGTACAGCACAGGGAACTATATTCAATATCTTATAATAACCTATAATGGAAAAGAAGCTGAAAAAGAATATATATATTTGTATAAATGAATCACTTTGCTGTATACTGAAACTAACACAACATTGTAAATCAACTCTACTAAAATTCAAAAAAAAAAAAAAAAAAGAACAAGCAGGCCGGCAGCAGAAGTGGTGAGCACACAGGCTCTGCAGTCTGAGAAATCTGGTTCCAGCGCCAACTCTGCCACTCATCAGCCAGGTCACCTTTTATAAATAAATCTCTTAACCTCTCTATCTTGTCACCTATTAAGAGGGCATGGCCACTGTTCCTCCCACCCAGGATTACTGTGAGGACTAAATAAGACCGTACAAAAGATGTTCAGCAGTGAACTTAGTGCACGGCAAGCAGTTAACTGCTGCTGCAAAAATAGTTACAGTGGTAACACATGCTCTGCTATGCTCCCACCTTATTTCATCCCGAAGTTAGGTGGTTTACTCAAAAGTATACCTCACCCAGAACACACTGAAAACTAGAACCCTCCAGGCTCCCACAGCATTTGTTTATATCTTCATCAGAGCATCTGTCATATATTCTTCATTGAAATTTTTCAATTCACCAACCCCCCTACACTGTGAGCTTCTTGAAAACAGGACCCGTATTTTAAAATTCTTCATAGCCTCGGCATCAAGCAAATGCCCCAACACAAAGAAGATAATGAAAATGGGATGAATAGATGGATAGATGATGGATAGCTGGAAAATAATTTAGAAGGCAAGAAAGACAAAGGAATCAAGTATTTTTTCAAGCCTGAGTAATTGGAGTGATAAGTAAATGGGGATAAAAGTTAAAAAAAAAGGGGGGGGGGAAGTCTGGAGAGGAGAGTAGAAGGGAGAGAGGCAGAAGGTCGCCTTCCGATGCTGAATTTGAGACGACAGAATACCCAGGGGGAAACATCAAGCAGGCAGCTGAAAATGCAAGAATACAGCTAAAAATCATTTCAATCATTAGGGCTGTTGGAAAAAGTATTTCAGGGAAGCAGAGATCATAAGAGAAAGTAACTTAAGCTAAAAAGGTTGCAAACACATGCAGTCCGGCAGCTGCTATGTGTAAAAGCCTCAACAGACAAAATTGAAATACGAGCCCCATCCTACATGGGGTTCACAGCACAAGGTCTATGAAAACCTTAATCCAAGACTGGTTCAGAGTAGTTTTCAAAAAAGAGTCTATCCACAGTCTTAAGTGTCCCCAAATTTAAAACAAAAGCCTCTCCATTCTGCATTGCGTTCTAGCTGCTGCCCCCTCTCTGTTCATTTCATCTAGTTTCTTAAAAGAGTTCTATATATACATATATAGAACTGCACAGTCTCCTTTTCGGGCCGCTTTCCCTGCCCAGCCCTTCAACGGTGGCACGCCCAAGATGACGTCCCTGGACCTCTTCTCAGTCAGCACGTCACATCACCCCTTCCCTGTTTCCACTCCCACTCGTGTGTTGGTAATTGCCTGAGTTCCAGTTCCGAATCCAGCTGCCTAAATGGACCTCCCCCCGTGGAGGGCCCGTACGAACCTCACGACTCCACTCGGTGTGTCCTCACCCGAGCTCCTGCGCTCAACTCTGCACACTCAGTCCAGACGCTCTCTAAGTGGTCGGTCTCCCCGAGACTCATCCTATTTCCTTCTTGTCCTTCGAAGCTCTGTCCCTCCCAAACTCTGGCAACCAAATCCTATCAATTTCAGGTCCTTACCCAGTCTCGTGCTTGTTCCCCCCTTCCTCCCACCCCTACTGCCTTAACTCAGGCCCCATCCTCTACCCCGCCCGGATGCCTGCAACAGCTCCCAAAGGGGCTCCACGCTGCCCAGCTGCACCACACCAGACAGGGGAATCTTTCCAAAATGCAAAATAATCACCTCGAAACAGCCCAGCCCTACCCCTCATGGCTCCTCGTGGCACAGAGAAGAAAGTCCTGGGTCCCATGCAGGAGCCCTCAGGACCCTCCCCGCCCTCCCCCCGGGCACACAGAACCACCTGCAGCTCCCCACAGGAGCCGGTTACTCCATTCGCCTGGCCTCTGCTCAATCTCTCTGCCTGAAATGTATTTCTTTGCCATATCCACCTAGTTAGCACCAACTCATGTTTCAAAATCCAGCCCAAGTGCCAGCTCTTCCGTGAACTGTCCTCTGCCCAATCCGGTCCCACCCCGACCCCAGGTAGAATTGCTCTCCTCCGTGTGCCTGAGTTTTCCTGTACACCTGTCACATCCACTCTAACACTCTCCTTCACAGCCTTCTTCCACGTCTGTCTCCTCCTTCTCGGCTCGAAGCATCTGTGACGGTAGGGGCTGCGTGGTGTGGTCACTAGTGCTTGTTGACTGAAAAAGCCTTTATAAACTGCTCACAGAAACCAAGCCTGTTTCAGGACTACTGAAGGGGAAAGATTTTTAATAGCATTAAACCAATTCCATCATTCATACCCAACTTTAATAATTACAATATAGGCTGCAGGGGCTTCCCTGGTGGCGCAGTGGTTAAGAATCCGCCTGCCAATGCAGGGGACACGGGTTCGAGCGCTGGTCCAGGAAGATCCCACGTGCTTCAGAGCAACTAAGCCCATGTGCCACAAGTACTGAGCCTGCACTCAGAGCCCGCGTGCCACAACTGCTGAAGCTCGCGCACCTAGAGCCTGTGCTCCGCAACAAGAGAAGCCACCGCAATGAGAAGCCCGCGCACCACAACGAAGAGTAGCCCCGGCAACTGGAGAAAGCCTGCGTGCAGCAACAAAGACCCAACGCAGCCAAAAATAAATAAATTAAATAAAATAATTTTTAAAAACCACACAATATAGACTGCAACAATGCCAGATAAAGGCATGCTTTTGAAGTAGAAACGTCCTTTTTTTTTTTGGGCCAGGCCACGCCACACGGCTTGTGGGATCTTAGTTTCCCAACCAGGGATGGAACCCAGGCCCCCAGCAGTGACAGTGCAGAGTCCTAACTACTGGACCGCCAGGGAATTCCCATAGAAATCTTCTTGAAGACTCAAAAAAAAAAAAAAAAGTGGAAGACACAGAAAGCACTGGGCTAAGGAAGGTGACATCCTGACCCTTGCTAAAGGAGCCAGGCCTCACAGGAAGCAGCTCACAACCATCTCACCATCACAAAAGCAGAAAGACACAGCATTGCACCATCTTGCATAATGAAGAATAACAAAAATCCCCTACACAGCCTTCACCCTACAGTACATTTTTTTAGTCCATGGGAAGAGAGAAGGAAAACAACACTACCAGCAGTTTCAAAGAATGTGGGATTCACTTCTTGAAAATTTCTAAATAATTTTCCACCTCCTCCAGACCTCTATTATTGCAACTGAAACTGAGCGACAATAATTAGCCAATCGAGAGGCAGTGTGGCAATGGAGCAGATGGACAGGTTCGGGCAAAGTGCTTTTCTTTCAGAGCCCCCTGTCCACAACTTTTGTCTCGGAGGGTGAGCAGGAAAGGGGTGAAGAGGGCTACAGGAGTGGAGACTCCACCAGCCACACGGCTCTCAGGCTCAAGCTTTCCATCCTCTGCCTCATGTCTCTCTCATTCACACACACACACACACACACACACACACACGTCCCCACCCTCCTCCCCCGCCAAGTAACCTCTATGTTTCCTCTCACGTTGGAATAAGAAGGCGCTCTCCTTCTAGTTCTTACTGGAGAACTACCTAATCTTGAAGGCATGAAATACATAAGAAAAAACTCTATTTGGCAAGATGGTTTTTGACTAACACCCAGGACATTCAGAAAGGGGCAGGTATGAACCCTAAGATTCCACAGACTGAACTATTTATCATTGTAACCCAAACCAATAAAAGCCACTTAACTCGCAATTTCTCCCCTAAAGGAAACATTTTGTATTGGGCCAGAAGACAATATATTGGTTGAGAGATCTTCAATCTTTAAGACAAAGACTAAGGAAAGGTAAATAAGCCACTCTACAAATGGTCAAAATCTGACCCAAATCCCAATCAGAACAAATATATGTTTTCCCCATGCTTAAAATACCAGAGTGAGAAAAACGTAAATCAGCTGATTTAACAGTGGCCTTAAAGAAGGAGTTAATCTCAGGTAAATAAATAAAGAAACCATCATCTCACTTGAACAGCCAGGTCATAATACACAAATATACAAAAGAAATTTTTTTTAACCTAGCTAGTAATCAACAGATATAATGAGGTGCTATTTGTAACCATTAAATTAGTTTTTTAAAAAAAAGCTTTCATATGCTAATCCTCACCGGTGGCACATTTGCAGTGATACTGGAACACATACCCCCATACGAGGCTAAGAACAGGGTAGAATGATACAGCCCTTTTGGAAAGCAAATTGGCACCAGGCATCAAGAATTCTCAAAATGTTTATATCCTCTGACATGTTAATGTCACCCTTGGAAATCTACCCTAAAGACCACAAAATGTATAATTATGGTAACCTTATGTTCCAGATTTTCTAAGAAAGCCCTGACTTCATGTAATTGTATTCTTTTCAATTAACGCAAATTACTAAGAGTGGAACTACCCTGGAAACAATGAAAGTCATCAATATCATAGAAAAATGAAGAAAACTGGTTTGGCACAGGGTCAATCAGAAAAGTGTTCTAGTTTCTGTTTGGGATGGAGGGTTGAAGACAAAAATTCAAGCTCAATGAATGTTAACTTTTGCCACATGGAACCTGCTTCAATCTGTTATTCCCTCAACAGTTGCTGAGCTGCTTCTATTGGGTACCGGGCCCCAGGCTTGTTCTGGAGGCACAAACACGAAAACAGCAAATCTCTCTAGACGCCACGGGTTCCCACGCACCATCCTGCGGCAGCGCGCATGCGTGTCACTGCCCACGCCTCACTTTAATCTTCTGAGAACGGCAGGTGTGCCTGGTTAAGATCAACTTCTCCACTCCCTCAAGAGAGGCTTATTTCTTAAAGACCTCTTCTCCCTCGTGCTGCAGGATAGGGATCAGCCTGAAGCTATTAAAAGCCGAGAGGAGTTAAGATCTGTGTTTGAGAAGTAAAAGCCTTGAACGGCACGCTGAGTTCAACGATCTTAAGAACCCATGCTCAGAAATTTGATTATTTTGTCAGAGTCATCACCACTAACATTTCCGATGTTACTACTAGATGGACCCTGCCCATCTCTACCTCGCGACCTGTCCTAAGAGAGAGGCAGGCAAACACACAGGCAACCTCTGGAGCCAGCAATTCCCGGAGTCAGAGCCGTCTGAGAACCGGATTCAAGCTAAAGACTCTCCAAAAATGCACATTCACAAAAACTCTCACAATCTCAGAGGGGCCTGAAAGCCCATTAAGGGGCAGGTTGCAGGTTAAAAATGCCTGCTCAAGTTCAGAGGTCACAAAGAGGAACAGAGTCACTGAGTCTTTTCTTGGGCAGGGAGCCCTACGAAGGCAAAAATACCTCTTCCTTTTGCAAATGAGAATTGTGACATCCAGGAAGTACAGTCATCTAATAAGAAGGTAAAATGACCGGAAAAAAAAACCTCCCAATTATTTCACAGTGTTTATAAAGAAGCTGCTGGGGGATAAAGACCAGCCAGCCACAAGCATTATGAACATCTTTCTTAAAGTGTCAATTAAGCATTTAGAAAATCACTAATTCCACACTTTTCCAAAAAAAAAATAAGCTTTAAAATGACTTTTATCGTTCCCACCCCCCACCCCACATAGGTCTTCAGAGTACAGTTTATCATACCACATGTGCAGTCTGAACCACGCTGCACTGGTCTAGTGAGTTAAGACCCTCCAAATAAACAATTCAGGATCACAGGGAGTATACAGGAGAAAGGGCTGACGAACTCAGTGGTGTGGTCTCTGGGTCCGTACAGGGCACCAAAGAGTATGCAGTCAAGAAAGGCCTTCTGGTGAGTTTTCGAAATTCTCTTTCATTGAACAGAGAAACTCTAAGACTAATTCTCTTTCTTTAGCTTATTATAAATGAGCTATGTTTCAAAGGTTTTTTATACCAAGGTGGTAGCTTGGAAATCATAACCCATTTCCCCAAAGATACAACGTGAAAAACAGTTCTAGTGTCCCAGGCTGACCCATGAACCACCAGTGGTGGTTCTGAGGGAACCCCTGGACCTGGCATTCTATGTGCTTTATGAGTCCGTAGCACGCACTTCCTTTTGAAATGTGGAATCTGAACAGTTGTCTTATCTTTTGAGGTAAATTCTCTGTAAAACCTAGGAAAGAAATGGACAGTTCTGGAGACTAAGGCAAACCTTAAAGAACTGGGAGCCTTATTCTTCGTATGATCATCTTGAGCTATTAGGTACTTTTTGTGTGGTAAACCCTATGGGTAGGGAATCTTCTTTAAGTCAACATTTCTGGTTCCTCCAAAATACAAAGAACATGATTTTTTTAAATTGCATAAAGAGAAAGAAAGGAAGAACTTCTTCCTCATCTTTATGTGTGGTCAGCAGAATAACGGACCCCAGAGATGTCCCTGTCCCAATCCCAGAACCTGCGAATGTGTTACCCCTACATGGCAAAAGGGGGATTACCACTGCAGAATTAAGGTTGCTGATCCTCATCCATATCCAGGTGGGTCCAATGGAATCACAGGGTCCTAACTAGAAGAGGCAGAGGACCTCCAGAAAGGAACACAGACTCATAAACACCTTGATTTTAGCTCAGTGAGAGCAAATCTGGACTTCTGACCTCCAGAACTAGAAGATAATAAATGTATGTTCTTTTGAGCCACCAAGCTTGTGCTAACCTGTCACAGCCACCAAAGGAAACAAATACCCCCTGCTTCCATTCACCCCGTCCAAGCACAAATTCACACCACTGGTGGCAAAGCAGTCATTGTGTTAAAAGCAACCAGACCAACAGCTTCCTGCCTCGCCCGGTGGGTAAGAACACCAGAAGAGGGCACAAGAAAGCCTGGCAGAACACTGGGATCTGCGAGAGATTAAACAGCAAGAGAAGGCACAGCAGCAGGCAAAGCTGGAGAAGACTTCTCCTGGGTGGGCAGAAAGACAGAAGCCTGCAGGAGCCAAAAAATCCTTCGGGACCAGCCAGGAGGTGATTTTTTTTCAATCACAGAAGAAAAGCACACACTACTTTTACTTGGAAGGTTAACGAGGGGACATCTGATGGGTAGCCATCCCTCACATGCTCTGGACTTCAGGCCACGAGTGGTGGCCCTTCCCCTGTCTGCCACTCAGGGTTGTGGGTCATTAACCCACCTTTTCTGCGGTCAGTGGTTCCTCAATGACTTACTCGTAAATAAACAGAAAACCATAACAACATGCTTCACCCGTCTCATTTTAACATACTCCATGACAAAGCTTGCTCCCTCAGAACTTAAGAAACAAACACCACCTATGTCAATTAGTCAATAAAGCAAGATTCGGTTCCCTTTAGCCACACAAGTATTTTTAACTGTGCTCTCTGTACTCAGCTACCAAACCACGAAAGTTCACCACTTGTTCTATCTGCCATTCTTTCATCTCTCAGGAGTAAAACGTTAAATTAACTAAAGCATTTCACAGAACCGTCTAAAACTCCGGCGATCTGAAGCTATTTGAGGGAGGAATGCCCTTCCGATGGCCAAGAGTTCCCAGCATAAGATTAGCTGGTGGAGGATTTGGAAACTGGTAGTTTTGTCAAGTTTTCCCTGTCTGTGTGATGTGATGACTAATGCCGCGTCTCTGTGCACAGATGAGAAAGCAAACTTGCGTTTCTCCGCGCCCCTCGGGCTTCACCCGCAGGCGTTTTGGACCAGCAGCCCGTTCACACGGAACGGCGGGCAGCGATCGTCAACCCGGGCCTTGGAGTGGCCACTGGCCGACGTCCTGGTCCCGATGGCACCCCCTGGTCGCAGCCTGTCCACTTCGGGTTCGCTGCCTGTGTTTTCTCATTTTCGTTTCTGAACAAAGACATGGACCCGGGCACACAACTTGCCAACACCGAAGGGGCCGGAAACTACGGAGAATGCCCGGGGGGAACTTGAGCGTTCGCGGGGGCCCGCGGCGGGGCTGTGGGGCGACCGGGCCTGCGCCGGACAGAGGCCCGCGACCCCCGCCCAAGACCCTGGCCCCGAATTCGCGGCCCCGAGACACTCTCCTCGCGAAACCCACCCGAGACCCCGGCCTCGAGACCCTCGCGCCGGAGACCCCCGCCCCGGAGACCCAGGCCCTGAGACCCCAGTCCTATGAACCCGGCCCCAGAGACCCGAGCCCGGCGACCCCCGGCGCCGACCCCGGAGACCTGGGCACTCCGACGCCGACCCCTCAGAGCCCCTCAGCCTTCAGCCTCCGGGTCCCGGGTGACCCCTGCCCTGCGGAGGTCCCCGCCCGGCCCGGCCGCCCTAGGCTCGCGACCGGCACCACCGTCCCCGGGAAACGCGAGCCGCCAGAGGCGCGGCAGGGCGCCGGGCCGGAGAAGGGAGGAAGCGAGGGAGAGGGCGTCCGCCGGCCGGGCCGCGGGCAGTACTGACCGTAGCTGTCGTCCTCGTCCATGGTGCCGGCGCCGGGCTCCGCGCCGGGCTCGCCGCGCGCCCCTGGACCCGTAGCTCCTGGCCCTGCTCGCCCAGCGCGTCTCGGAGCCCCGCCCCCGGCCCCGCGCCCGCCACCCGCCCCTTGCCTCCCGCGGGGCGCCCCGCCCGCCGCCTGCGCGCCCCGCCCGCCGCCTGCGCGCGCGCACACACACACCCCAGCACGCGGCCGCCTCCCGGCCCGCGCCTGCGCACGCGCGCCCGGCCAGGCCCCGCCCCAGGCCCACAGCCCCGCCCCCGCCGCCCGCGCGCCCACCCTTCGGGCTGCGTCCTGTAGCCTGCCCGCGCCTGCGTACGCGCTCCCGCCCAGGCCCCGCCCCTCCGACTGGCCCCTCGACCCGAGGCCCCGCCTCATACCACGCCCCAGCCCGAGGCCCCACCCCGACCGCCACCAGGGGCGCAGCGGGTTTCGGATTTCTCAAGGGCGGTACAGGCCCGGGGTACACAGCACGGAGCCTGGCGGCCCACAAAGGCCCAAGGTCGTGTCCGGCCACTGAAGGGCAGGGTGGTCCTTGCTGACGTCAACCTCGCAGGTCCGGCCCTCCCCAGACTGCCAGAGCCGGCCGGTCCTTGGTCAGAGACCAGAGCATTTGAATTCATTATTTCTGAGGTCTGAACCTTAGCACCGTGAATGTCATGAGCTCACTGCCTTTATACTTCCTTTTATTTGTCCTCTGAATTTACCCAGATCAAATTTCAAAGAGAGGCACCTCATCTCCCAGCATTTCAGGATTTTGGTGACCTTGATTCCTGGGCCTCTTACATGTTTTATTTGCCTGCCCTGGGCGGACCAATCCCCTCCCACTGGTAAACTGAGCTGCCCTTCGGGGAGCGTGAGCAGTAGCTCTTCACCCGGAGGTGGGCACCTCCCCAATTTTTAATTTAGAAAAATCAAGGAAAATGCCACTTTCTCTAGCCACTTCTGGATGCATATGCTCTTTCTTGGTTTGGTGCTACCCATAAAAATTATAAGTGCCTCAGTTGGAAGGAATCTCTGGATCACACATCACACAGGGATGGTCCAAGACCCTCCTGGGGGGTCATAACCCTGGACACCTAGCCAACTTGCTGTACCCAGGGGCTGCTGGAGGAGAGCTCAGCCCAAGGACCTGGCAATGTCCCTGGCAATGTCTCCATCAGGGGGAGTTGTGACCCTCCTCAGCAGCCTGTTTCCTTAAGGGTGAGCCCTAAAATATGCCTCCCAAGAGACAACAAAGAAAAGTAATTTCCCCTCATGGAAAAGGAATAAATGAATGATGAAACTCTAGGCTTTCTTTCCAGATCTGCTTCCTATTAGCCTTGTGACCTGGGCAAACAGCTCAATGCCCTGAACCTGTTTCCCACCCACACAGTGGAGCCTCTGCCTGTAAAATCCAGGCTTCTACCCAATATTGATCTCTGAAGTGACAGATCTGTCGTTGTCTTCCTCTTGACTTCTGCACATGGATGGATGGATGCATGGATTTCAACATATCACCCTAAGGGATCCTAATCTTTACATTCCATCAGGGTGCAGCTCTGGCCCACCCTTCTGGTGGCTAAGAAAATTGTACATTCACAAACAAACATCCCTCTTACTCCGCTGAGCTGTCTGACCCAGCCTTTGGTGGAGAAGCTTGATGTCTCCGGAAAGTCTAAGAAGATGGTCTCCATTTCCTTAGGCAGGTGTTTCTTTCGAATAGTTCCAGAAATTAGACACTTCCCTTGTATAGATTGTTATCTTACTCCTAAAAGGTTGATTCTGGTGGACCTAGCAGTTTAATCTTCACTGATTTCACCTAACTCTTGCTCAATGACCAAAACTTGGGAAGAAAAGCAATTGAGGCCACCGGTTAATTCTCACTATGATCTGAACTCCCAAACCCAGTACCTTTGGATGGGAAGGAATACGGGTGTGAATGCTAATCACTTCAGTTAGCCTGGTACTTAACTGTTTACAAATTCCCTTAACTCACATTGTTTCGTTACAACAGTGTTTTCCAATGGCAGGTCCTGACTCTGAATGGTTGAAAAACCGATCACCATTGGATGAAGAGAAGATAGAATAAGATAGAATCAGTGTCCATCACATACCGTAAGGATAATGTTTGTTTTGGTTGTAGATGAATGCACTGGGTAGGGACGTAAAATGTACTTGCCTGCAGGTCACTGTCAAAGACCCTCTGTTAGTTCACATTCCTGGCTTGGGAGCTTCGTTGAACTGTTATCTCCATACCACAGATTTGGAAACAGAGGCCCACAGAGGTCACAGTGTAGAATGGGAGCCACCAGGTCAGCTGCACTTGCTACTTGTGTCCTCAGCCCCTGGAGCATAGCGAGACCTCAAAGGGAGAGCCAGAGGCAGGGAGCAGAGGAGCTGAGAGGGCACTGGCCGTGGGTCTGGAATCTGCTGGTCTGCTGCTTCCCCCCAGACCTCTTCCCCCACGTCAAGAACTTTGAAAATGGGTCAGGGACTTCCCTGGCGGTCCAGTGGTTAAGACTTCGCCTTCCAATGCAGGGGGTGCGGGTTTGATCCCTGGTCGGGGAGCTAAGATCCCACATGGCTTGTGGCCAAAAAACCAAAACATAAAACAGAAGCAGTATTGTAACAAATTCAATAAAGACTCTTAAAAAATTGTCCACATCAAAAAAAAAAAAAAATTGAAAAGGAAAAGAAAATGGGTCGGGGCTCCCTGCCGGCCTCTCACTGTGGTCTGTTGCTTTTAGTGGTTGATCCGCCTGACAACCTTTTTTTTTTAAGTTAGTGCCTCCCTTCTGTCATCCTTGCCTTACATAATAATTTCAAAAATCAGAATGACGAAGGAAAGTTTTTGAGCAGAGGTAACCCAAAATATATTTTTTTCCTGTGCTTATACTGTGATGTTTAAAACTTTTTCAGAAACAGTATTCAAAAAGGGACAGGTTACTGGGTCCTGTCCCTTTCATACAAGGGAGCACCCACAGGCTTTTAAAAGATTGAGGCTGATTTCCGCATTTACTGACGTGAGACGATTCCCAAGCTGTATGAAGTGGAAAAAGCAAGGACAGAACAGGGGTATATAGTATATTTCCATTTCCAACAAAAATACATCGACATGTGATGTACATTTACATTGTATGTTCAGCCATTTGACAAATATTTGTCGGGGGCAGGGCGCAGTGCTGTGCCATGCGCTGTTCAAGATGCTGAGGACACAGCAGCGAAGGGAGAAGCTGGAAAGCCATGCCCTCTCGGGACTCCCAAACTAGTGGGCAAGCGTGGACTGTGGCTAACAGGGCACACAGGAGACTGGGGGCCTCCCTGCCTCTGGGAGGAGAGCCAGTTGCCAGGGAAACAGGAGTGGGAGACTCTTCATTAAATACCCTTCAGGACTCAAAGGGGTTGAATTGTGAACCCAAAAACCTAACCTCCAGTACCTGTGAATTGTGATCTTATTTGGAAATAAGGTCTTTGCAGATGTAGAGATCGTTAGGCTGGCCCAAATCCAATAACTGGTGTCCTTCTAAGAAGAGGAGATTAGGACACAGAGACACATAGAGAAGGCCATGTGAAGATGGAGGCAGACACTGGAGAGGCCAAGCAATGCCTGGATCACCAGAAGCTGGAAGAGGCAAAGAAGGATTCTTCAGAGAGAGTGCAGCCCTGCCAGTACCTTGATTTCAGACCTCCGGCCTCCAGACTGTGAGAGAACAAATTTCTGTTGTTTTAAGCCCCCCAGCCCGTGGGACTTTGTTACAGCAGCCCTGGGAAATACACAGCTTTTAAATTAAACACAATATGGCTGTATTACCTATTTTATTTTATTTATTTATTTTTTTATTGAAGTATAGTTGATTTACAATGTTGTGTTAGTTTTGGGTGTACAGCAGATTTCAGTTATATATATATATATATATATATATATATATTCTTTTTCATATTCTTTTCCATTATGGTTTATTGTAGGATATTGAATATAGTTCCCTGTGATATACAGTTAAGTCCTTGTTGTTTATCTATTTTATATATAGTGGTGTGTATCTGCTAATCCCCAAACTCCTAATTTATCCCTCCCCCAAGCCCTTTCCCCTTTGTTAACCGTAAGTTTGTTTTCTATGTCTGTGAGTCTTTTTCTGTTTTGTAAATAAGTTCATCTGCGTGATATTTTAGATTCTATGTATAAGTGATATCATATGATATTATTACCTATTTTAAATTAATGTTTTAAATAAGAATTTTAGAGGGGGCTTAGATATAAGATACCACGGTAAGGGACTTCACTATTACCTTTCTGTTCTTCCTTGTGTCCATATTTCGTCCGGTTCCTTTTTCTAAAACAAATGATTCTATTTCCTCGCCCTTCTCTTCTCCCATCAAGATGAGTGAGACAGCAGGGGGCCAAGTGGGCAGTGCAAGCTGGAGGGTCTCGTGAGAAAGGGGAGGACGGTGTCCCCTCCCTGCATGAGCAATGACACCCCTCCACGTGCAAAAGGAACAACTCGCACCACCACCCCGCACGTGCTGAAGGAACACGGTCTGCTGAGGCCAACAGAACCACAGGAAGGAAGCACCACGTCCTAAGGCCTCCCCTCCATATAGAATTATAAATGGCTACCCGACGAGCCACTACTCAGAGCTCCGCCAAGGCCAGGGCCAGGGAGGGGGGGACAGTTACCTCAGATAACACCTGCTTCACAGAAGAGGAATGGGCTCAGCTGGGCCCGCCAGCCTCACCCTCCAACTGCTATGTGAACCCTCCGTTCTCCCTGAGACCAAGGCGAGAGGCTGATGAGGCCGGGCAGCGGCGCTTCCGGGAGCCAGCCTCTGAGCCCTCCCCATGCAGGTTTAGACAGGTGTCCTCAGTAACACAAGACAGGGCCTGGGGGCAGCCCCCGCCAGCCCCGCCAGCCCCACCAGCCTCTCCAGCCCACACTCGGGAGGGAGGTGGTGCTGGGGAAGGAAGGGCGCTTGCAGAGACGCAAACCGAGCCGCTCACACGGGGGCCGAGGCTGGGGCATTGTCTTGCTTTGAAAACCCCCAGATTTTATTCTGCTAAAGCTTGCAGTTTCTTCTGTGTGTGAATGGCCCTTGAAATCTGTTTGTAATGGATCTTGATTGTGTCCAGCTGTCACAAATGGTTCCCCTGCCGCCCGGCAGACAGCTGGCCACGTGCCACACCGTCCAGGCTTTCACTTCAAATAGAGGAGCTAACGCTCCAGTTCCCACCAGACCTGCCAAAATATTTGCACTTGTGCAAAAAACAAAGGTGGGGGGGACGGGGGATGGGGGGCAGGGGCTCAGAGACAGAAGCGTCGGGAGGACGGCGCAAGGAGGCCTCTGGGCCAAGGACATCAGCGGAGGTGGGCTGGCTGCGTTCTGAGGGGAGTCCAAGGGCACGGTCACCAATCACACTCCTGTCCGGCTTACCCCTTCCACCAAGACTTCCTGGGGGCCTGGAATTCGGGACCCACCGAAGGCAACACCCACCGGTCTCTGCCAAGGGGAAGTGTCTAGCCGAGGCCATGTAAGGCAGAAAACAGCAGAGCAGTACACGTAAGAAGGGAGAATAAAGTACATGAACCACGGATCATTTCTATTACTGTAAGAGCAAAAAACCACATCAAGGTGCATTTTAACAGTCCCAACGGTTAGCGCGGGATGATGAAGGCTGACACATCCTTTCAACAACACAGCTGTGACAGGTGCTGGGAAACCTGAGGATGGGAATGATTTGATTAGGGCTTCTTGTCTTGAAGGACTGTCCTGGGGGCCAGGAAGGCAGACCAGGAAGCAGGTCCACTGGAGGTTGGAGAACTGGTTAGAAGACAATTCGAGTCCAAGAGAAAAGTGGTGGCGACTCAACCTGAGATCCAGGCGGTGGGGACGCGAAAGAGAGGACTTTCCGGCAGCCAGGTGGAAAGATCAGAATTCTGTCACTGATGCGTGGGAGTAACGTGTAGGAGGTGCCGAGCGTGGCGGGCACGTTACTGGCTTTGGCATCAGGGTGGATGGTGGGCCCCCAGCCATGGGAGGGACACAGGAGGAGCAGGACACAGGTAAGAGGAGGGCAGACAAAACAATGAACTCTGTCTGGGCCACAGATTTGCCAGTAGGATATCCAGGAAAAGATGTTCCTCGGGCTATATTGATTAGACAATGGGGTATATTGATTGGAGTGGATTGATTCTGGCTACATCTAAAAGTATCCAGGGCTCACCAGATCCAACAGATTTAACACTGAAGGGACAGAAAAAGAAGAGCTCTTCAGGGAGACGGGGTGAATAGTGTCCAATCCTGAAAAGAAGTTGTGGCAAAGGCTCATCAGATTTGGGAATCGGGTCACTGAGTGGAGTGATGCGGGCAGAAAGCAGACTAAGGACGTCCACTGAGTGGAGAAGGAAGCAGAGGGCAAATCGAAGCTTAGGTGAGGGAGAGGGTGGCTGGGAGGGGACACGGAAACAATGGCCGTTTTTTAGGATGGCTGACACTTGAACATGTTCATGAGAGAAGGAAGGGGGAAGAGCGAGACACAGGAGGCAGATGGGATAATCACTGAGGTGAGGTCCCCAAGGGGTGGAAGAGGTCGGTCTGGAGAGCACATTGAGATCCCCACAGGGGGCCCTACAGACCATCCCATGTAAGAACCATTAGATCAGAGCTGTGAGTGTGGTCCCCACCCAGCAGCGGGTTCAGCATCCCCTGGGAACGTGCTAGAAATGCAAATTCTCAGACCTCACCCCAGACCTGCTGAATCAGAATGTCGGGGGATGGGGCCCAGCAACCTGTGTTTTAACAACCCCCTGGTGATTCTGACCCTCTCTCAAACCCGGGACTAGCACAGCAGTTCTCAACGCTGGCCGCCCGGTAGAATCACTCGGGAAGGGTTTGCCCAAGGCTCACTCTCGAGATTCTCATTTCCTTCACATTTGTATTAAATTAAATTAGTATTAAATAACTCTCCCAGGTGATTCTGGGCTCCGTGAGTGTCGGAACCGCTAGGTTAGAGGGAGAATAGACCCCATGGAGAGGGAGAGAAGTTGCTTATGGTTTTGGTTTCCTCGTGTTTCGCTGTTTATTTCGGAGTGGGAGGCAACTCTTGCAGTGGGATGAAAATCATTTGCCAAGAGTAAGGGGCACACAGGTGGTGGGAGGGCACAAACGTGCAACAGCCACTCATGGGATGGGAGAGAGGGGCCCCCTGCGACAACCTAATGAAGCATGGCAACCAGCTTTGGGCAGCTGGATGGTCCTCCCTGACGGTACCAGCCGGTCCTGATGCAGGAGTGGGGAAGGAAGGAGCACGAAGCAGCTGGGCTAAGCAGAGTCTGTGCAGCAGGGGCTCCTCCAGGCACGAGCGTGGGCTAAAGGGAGGAGCCTGTGCAGGTGACCGGCCATGAGGCCCCGAAGGCAAGGGGAGAACCACACCGCTGAGCTCCCACCAGGTGTCCCATGACACATCCTCAAGCTGCCTGGGATTACCAGAACCTAGTTTCACCTAGGTCCCATCTACATGGAGGCTGTCCACGCTACCAAGACGGCAGGACTCGTACCCTGGCCTTCCTCACTCCATCGTACCAGCCAGCCTTTCACTGCTCACTCCTGACTCCCGAGGTCGGCCGGGCTTCTAATGGATGTTCACCTGGTTCCCCAGGTGTCCTGCACTTTTTAATCGGGAGACTCCACGCTCCCTGGTCACCTCCTTCTCACACCTGTGGGTCTCCCCATTCTGTTCTGATAACGCAGGCTTGGCTGCATCACAGCCTTGGAATCTGTCACCCACCTGCCTCTCTGGTACGACGTGCCCTACCACTCGACTTCCCAAGCCAGAGGTCTTCCCCCAACCCTGAACCTTCCACCTTATCTGTTACCTTTGCTCTTGATTCCACCTCCAAATACCCAAGTGGCCCCACCTCTTCTGTTACTACCATGTCATAGTTCCAGACATGAGCACTTCTTGGCCAGCCTGTTGGACTGGTCATCTTCACCTGTCTTCTCCACCCCCGCCCCTGGCCTGCACGCACACTGCCATCAGCCTTGGGTGTGTAAAGAGCGATTCAGACCTTGTAGACCCTTGCTGACGACACCGCAGACACTCACTGTAACCCGAAAGACACACAAAGAAAGGCTGGCATCAAAGGTTCCTACCGAAATTATCAATGGAGAAGCATCCTGTGCTTTTGCCTTGTCACCTGACAGGGTCGTTCAAGTGAGCCCCACCAGCTGGAGCCTACTCACCTGTCAACCCTCCATTCACAGCCTCCCCTCGTCCCCGAGGCCACACCAGGCAGAGCTGGCACGCTCTCCTCCTGCTTCCCACTGGAGCCGGCAGCTCTATGCTTGAGACCACGGGCTGCCAGTGGGAAACTTGGCCTTATTCATCTTCTACACACCCTGAACCATGTTGCTACTGTTGGGAAACAGTAACAACATGGAAAAGCTATGGTCTTGCTTGTATGACCCCTGTGCCCAGATTTGTAGTGGATCAACTCCAGCTGCCTCCCAGCCTGTGATGCAGAACCTTTGGACACAAGTTTGGCTGGTGAGACAGGCCCATGAACTGCGTCAGTCACCCCAAACTCTCTCCCATCTGCCGAGCACCCCCTCTGGTTTGGGTCCAGATGTCTCACCTCACCTGTTCTTACTCTGCTGTCCTCATTTTGAGCTGTCTGGCCACCCCCCCCCCCCCGGCCCCCGCCGCAGTGACTGGAATAGAGTCCCGGTGTCAGAGGGGCATGTTTGGGTGGGGCACTGTGGGGTGTCACTGAAGGGAAGGAAGGGGTAAGGAGCCGCGGGGCTTGGGCACCAGAACCCACTCAACGGAAACCTGCCTTCACCTGGGACTACACTAGCTCCTGTCACCCACTCACAGGCACTGCTCCTGCCACCTGTAACCTCCTGATCACGGAGCGCTCTGCAGGGACCTGTGCCCCCTCCTGGCCTTACCCCGCTTCCAGGACATGTGCTATCAGCCAGACCCTGCCCCTCCTGCTCCTGTCAAGCCTGACAAGAGCAGCGATGTCCACGTGAGTCCAAATTACATTCTGTATCAACACTGAATTCCAGTCCGCACAGGAAACGAGTTTTCCTCACCACGGCCTCTAGCATGTGGCTGAAGCAGCAGCTGGGCGTGCCCGCTCGGGTCAGGGGAGACTGAACGGGCACTGACCACGTCCCCGTGCCCTACCCACCGCTGCGCACAAGCCAGGCTCAGGAGGGGGTCCCCAAAGCAGAAGCCTGGGTCGTCCCTGCCAACCGTGAGGAAAACTCAGTTTAGCAAAACCTATGATTTCTCCCTCATCTTTCCCTGCAGAAATCCAACCATTTGGTTCAAAAAATTTTCAAACAAACCTCAGTGGAATGATACTGTTTCCAAGTTTCAATCTGGTGCTCATTGAAAATCACCCTCAAAGCTCAGGGAGTCACTTCAAAGGATTTCTCCCTTCTTAAATTCAAATAAATGTATGTATTAAGACATTCCAATAAACCTCTTTATTCCCCCTTTATTCTTAACAAAGACCTGTTCTAAGCTTTGCTGCACAGACTGCTAAAGGCACCTGGCTCCCACTCACAGACAGGTGACCAGAAAGTGCCTGAGGCCAACCTCACATGCGAACTGGGACAGCAGACTGGGGTCAGGGTGAACCTTTTAAAAGTCAAAGGGAAAAAAAAAACAAAGACACAGGCAGGACTCACAAAAACTCGTTTTATTGCACCAAGATCTTGGCAACATCTGGGGCCCCTCAGCCCCTGGAGCGGAGGTGCAGGTCACGTGCCGTGGGCTAGACGCGCACACGGGGCCAAGGTGTGAGCAGGTCCCCAGCCAATGGTCAGGGAGTGAGAGGACCGAGGACCACTGGGAGGGGTGACCCCCCAAACACGAAGTTAAATTAGACCCATGTTCTAAGTCCACAAAGTCTAAGACCGCCACTATAGAAGCTTTAGTTCTTTATACACGTACACCTAGGATCTGGACTCGATTTCTGGGCCTATCCTTTCCCTCCCAGTTTGGCCGAAGATTCTCCGTGGGATGGGAGGACTTGTCTACTTAACAGCGATACTGAAATGCTGCAGGGTCAGGCCATCCCAGGATGCTCATCCCTGCCCAGGAGAAAACGGGTACGTTTTCCTCAGGAAAAGGCTTTATAATTATATAGTGGAGAAAGGCAGAGACTTGTTTGGAGAAGAGGGAGAGAGAGAAAGGAGATCAATTCTGTGCTAGCAAACAAATGAATTTTTCTTTTTTCAGCTACAGAACATGATAAAAATATGGTCGGGGAAATAGTTCACGCAGGAATGGATGTCAACATCTCAAGAGAGAAAAAAACCCTGCCCACGGAGGCACCTGCCTTCCCTCCTGAGATGACAAATGACAGAGCCACAGGGCACTGGGGTGGGCCCCTCAGCTTTGAGCAAGGTGTGGTTGACATGCAGGAATCAGTCCTCTGAAAAAGACAAAAAGGCTCCCGGGCCAGTCCAGGCAGAGCCCGGTTCCCATCTGCTGGGACCAGAGCAGCCCCAGCGCAGGCCACTGGTATTATTCTCCCGAACTTTTTAAAGAGAAATACAAAAACAGGAAGAAAAAAACACAAAGAATGACCCACATGAAAAAATTAACATAGCTCCCGTATAAAAAAATGTAACGCTTTTTCAATACCACCAGGATCCCCCAGGCCCCAGAACAAGCAGCAGAGCAAAGGGCAAGGCTCCGTGAGGAAGAAAGTGGGGGCCAGACAAGTGCATCGGGCCTCAGGCCGAGGAGACCACTCGAAGGACAGGACCAGGCATTGGTCCACTCCCACACGAAGTGATACCAAGAGGAGAGGAAGCGTGGACATGCGCTGAGGGATAATCTTCAGATTTACTTCCATACCTTCTACCACTGGGACATGCATCCTTTTTCTGGACAGTATCACCTCACTGAGGATTTCCCATATTTATTAAATTATAAGTTCGCAGGCACAGCTTGAACAAGATAAAAAAGTGATTGTGATCTTCTCGAGTAATACAATCATCTAAATTCAAAAAGCACTCACAAAATTGAGCAAACAAAGCCAGTTATTTGCATATTAGGGAGAGGAAACATATTGCTGATGGAAGCCACAGGCCTGGTGAAAAATAAATGTTTTATATCAAGTAGTAAAATAAACGGAGAATCTACCCCAAGACCACCACCTCAGTAAGGACCCCCGGGTTACTGCAGCTGCAAGGGAGGGTCCAGCAAAGCCACCTCGGAACAAGTAGCAGCCTGAGAAGCAGATGTGTCGGCACACCTTTTCGGCCCCCAACCTGCCCCACTACAGCCACCTGCTCTCCAGAGAGGGTCTAGAGTTTCTTGCAAGAGAGAGATGCACTGGCAGGGCTGCCCGCCCCGCAATTCCACAAAAGGGAGAGGCAGCGGCGTGGGGCCGGCCCGGGGCGCCGCCGACTCTCTGAGGCTGGACAGGTAAGGCATACAGAGCCCCCACCTGAGGAAGCGGGAGGCGCAGGATGAGTTGGCAGCGCCAGCCGCCAGGAGTGGGGGACGGAGGGCCCATCGAGAAGGGCAACTGGCTGCACGCCGTCATCTCTGGAGCTCAAGGTCACACTGGGAAGGCGCAGCCGCAGTCCTCCCCGCTGTCCCCCGCAGACCCAGGCCAGACGCCGCCGGCCAGCAGCACAGGGCGCTCAGGCCCATCCCGGGTCCCAGCTGCTGTGCTGCCCCCTGCTCTAAGAGTCCCCGTGTCCGTCACAGTGCGTGTTGTGTCACCAGAGGTCCCGATCCACAGAAGCCCGGGGCCTCTGCGGGCCGTCCCCCATGGCAGGCCTGGAGCCGACAGAGCCAGCAAGTCCTCAGCAAGTGGCTCTTCAGTCCAGATAGACGGTCCCCGGGAAGGGACTGCGTCTCTGGAGGCTGTGAGGCAAAGAACATCATTCTTGAGGGAGAGAAACGAGACCCTAGGAGTCCCACCACCAGCCCTGGAGAGCGTGTCCCACACAGGCAACGACACTGACACGAGATGGAGCCTGGAAACAGCCTGGTCCTCAATCTGCGAGTGACCGGTGTGTGCACACCACACTCCACGCCGTACACACCACAGCCCATGCACGACTGCACACACACACACACACACACACACACACACACGCACAAACTGACCCATCTTGACAGCTGCAAATTCAGCGGCGATAGCTGAGACTGGAAGCCTTAGCTGGATGAGTCACAGACCAAAAGTTCCGTCTACTCTGAAGTTTCTGGAAGGCGTTAAAGTTTCTTTTCTTCTCTCTCTTGAATTTTTTCAATTTCTTTTCCTATGTCAAGAATCACAGTGTCACAATTCCCAAACAGGGCTCCCCCGGGTCCCGGTGGCTCCTTTCCAAGTGCTTACTACGTGCCAGCACGAGTCTCAATGTGTGACCTAAACGAACAGATTTACTCTCCACGTGACCCACGGAAGGTGTCCCCATGACCCCCACTTCACTGATGGAGGAGCAGGAGCAACTGGAGGACAGAGGCTTCCTGAACCCGGGCAGCATGGCTCCAGTCTCGCCCTCGGCCACTCTGCAAGGCTGCTGCCCCTTCAAACAGCCCTGAAAATCCAAGTCCTCCCCAGCGCCCCCGGAGCTGAGCTACTCCGCGGCGCTCCGCCCCCGCCAGGCGCCACCACACATCATACCTTCCCTCGGTCGAACTCTTCGTCCCAGTCGTCAATGACTGTGGCCATGCAGGCCAACCTGCTGTCCTGAATGGCGTCCTGACTGACAGCTGACACCTCGCCGTCCCACGTCAAAACTGCAAGACAGACACTGGCATTGCGATCTGTGTGGGTCCCCAGCTGCCCTGTGGATTTACTTCAAGGGTGAAGTTTACAAACTAGGCTGGTCTACTCCTAATTATTCAAAAAGTTTTGAGTGCCACCTTTTGGTGAAAATGGATACACAGAGAAGGAAAAGGGGAGGAACAGAGTGGTCTCCGGTGTGTAGGCCAGTCAGTGATCCCGTCACTTAAAAGCAAACACTGTTAACCCCGAATGTTTAGTTCTTTTTAAGCCCATGCCCTCATCTGAGAAACAAAGATCTTGCGTTCTTTCTCAGAGTCCGAATTAGAAAAATGACGTTCTAAATAAAAACTTACAGCATGAGTGCTGGATGAGTTTTTCGGTCTGTTGCCTACCCCGACTCTGGGATTCTAACGCTCTCCCTGGCTGCCCTGCCCTGCCCAAACGCGCCCACCCTGCCCTCTCCCTGGCTGGCCTGCCCTGCCCTGCCCAAACGCGCCCACCCTGCCCTCTCCCCGGCTCCCAGAGCCCAGGGGGAAGCTGCTCTGGATCCCCACCGCAGACAAAACCCGCCTGCAGGGTTCTTGATCTGCATGCAATGGCAGCAGGGTCAGAGAGGGTATGACAGACATGTACATTCCTCTTCCCGTCTTCGGAGCCAAGCAATTCCTAGGCACAAGGCTCAACACAGGAGGTCTGTTTCAGGCCTCTCTACCTCCTCATAAGCCAACTGCAGAAGACAGAAGTCAAGTCTCAAAACCAGTACCTCTTCTCCCGTAAGCTTTATCAGATGAATATTTGAGCAATTCCTGGACCACATCGGATTCTCTCTCTCTGTCCCAGGATACAAGAGGAGCCTGTCCCAGCCCTGCAATCAGAATAACATTCACATACATTAAAAATAAACCACCGAGGAAACGCTCGCACACCTTTTACTTACAACAGAATTGCAGAACTTACTAATGACAAATTCTTTAAAGAACGTGTAAAAGCAAGCTCTTCCTGCCTGCCTGCCTGTGACAAGGGAGTTAACGATTATTCTTTCTCAAGAGAAGAGGTTATTGGTCCAAATCAACTCTGCAAAAGATGAAAACCTGAACACCGAAAACAGAGCAAAAAACCTACAGGCAGCAGTGAGCCCTCGGTCTGAAGGAGCAAGGGAGGGGAGCTCCCAATGGAGGCTCCTCGCCTGCAGGGAAGGGGCAGACACCCGGAGCAGCGCGAACTGGAGGGACAAGGTGCCGCCGCCACCACCGCCACCGCAGCAGCAGGGCAGCTCCCACCTCCCTGCCCCCAGGGAGCCTGGCCAGCAAGGACATCTGCACAGACAGCACTGACCGCCCCTCATCAGGGCTCTAGAAATGACGTCTGAGCTGCTCCTGGCCTCTGCCCAGTCCCCCTAACCACCCACAACTGCCAGAATAGACTCACCTCCCTAAACACAAGCCTGACCTCATCTCTCTGGTCTGCCAATTTGGCAATGACCTGGTGCCCTTCAGGCTCAGTGCTCTGAGCAGGACAGCGTCCACTGTCTGCCCCCAGCCTGTCCCCCGCACGCCCTCTCCAGCCGCTCCTCAGCACAGCTCGGGCCCGGTGGTCACGCGGAGCCACCTGCAACCCGGGCTCTGGCCTCTTTAGGGTCACAAATGCCCGCCCCCATTTTGGGATCATGAGCAAACACACGGGGCGCTGGGCGTCCCTGCAGCCCCAGCACCTGCCCGCCGTGCACTTCCTGCTCTGCACTGGGCAGAGAGCCTTGGGGCCTGGCAGCACCTCCCGCTTGGCTGACGTGCTCACAAAGTGACCCCGTCTGACGACAGCCGGTCTCTGCAGCCTTTTCTCCAATGACACACGGGCTGCCTGAAGTGGCCATTCCTCACTGCCTAGCAGTTAGTGCTTTTGCCGTGTAATTAATGGAATTCCGTGTTTATTCATGAATTCGTTTCTCCGGAGTTTGAAAAACTACAAACCCATCCCCGGGAACCAGTGTGCCCCCAAAGCACAAACAGCAGACCCCAGACGATCCACCACCTGGGGGCCCCTTCCTGAAGTGCTGAGGACCTTCTCTCCCCTCATTTAACAGACACATTCCACCAGGAGAGCCTGGAGAAACGAGCCAGCCCACTAAGGAAAAAGAGAAAACAAAACATGAACGAGGCGCTTGGTGGAGGCCTCAGCCTGGGCACGGCCAAAGCACACAGAACCCCAACAGCAAAAGGCCACACGATCTTCAGGAAGGCCGGCTACAAAGAGAGGCAGAGGGAGGTGAGCTTCTGAACCCAATGCTGCAAGTTCAACTGGCAAAGAAAAACGCCCAGGCTGGGCAGCCCAGGAGTAATTCCAGTGGGAAGGTTTAGACGGCAACAGCCCTGAACCAGAAGAAACCCTGCGCTCACAGAACGTGTAAAGTTTACATGTACCCCATCTTTTCCTACGCGGTAGTTCGGGCTGAACGATCTGCCAGGTGAGGAGGCCCAAGTGGGCAGACAGCTGGCACGAGGGCAGAGGTAAGAGGTCTTCCAGCGGGCCCCTCCCAATGTACCGCACCTGCCTCTAGACGCACAGGGCAGGCTGGCTCCCACCCCCTGCTCCCCTGGCGTCCCCTCCTGGCCCAGTGCACACCTGTGGGGCCTCTGGGAGCCTGGCCATTCACAGCTGTCCCTGGCCTGCTCCCAGGGACTACAGAGCCCCTCTGGCCCTCAGGCTCATTCTCTTCTACTTCCTGCTGTGACTCCTGCTTCCTTTTTTTCTTTTTCTTTTTCCTTGGTGATGCTGCAATGGTCTCTGGCTGGACGACATCTGAAGAAGAGCAGCTCCTAGGAAGTCACAGTTGACAGTCAGCTCCTAGCAAACTGAGGCCCAGATACCCCATGAACTTTGGTGCATGTGCCTCAGCCCCGCAGAAGAGCCCCAGGAGACTCCACCCGAACCTGACCAGGACCTGCCCACGGCCACAGTCCAGAAAAGCACACAAGTGCGTTTTTAATCCGAGGCAAGTCCTACAAAGTGGACGACAGGACCCCAGTGCAGCCCGGCCCGGGTCACGTGACCTCCCAGCACCTACGGGGCTGGCCAGGTCCCGAATGCTGTTTCCACTCACCACCCGCCTGGGACACCTGACAATACAGTCACGTCCCAGAGGGCCGGGCAGCGCCTGTATTTCCAGACAGCACCCACTGGGAGTGGACTGTGTGTGAGCGGCGGTGCAGGGCTCCTTGCTCTCACCCATGCCGAGGTGGGTCCCGGCGGAGGCAGTCTTCTCCGCCAAGGCCCTCAGCTCCCTTCCTCCTCCTCTTCCTGCGGCTCACGCGGTGGCCATCGCTCCCGCATCCCACGGGCCAGCCGTTCCCCGGCTGCTGTCCGCTCTCTTCCTCCGGTCTGCCCACCGACGGCTCCGCCCGACCCTCCTTCCTGTGCGCAGGGCTCCAGGGCGGCCCCGCCGTGCACCCCGCCTGCAGAGGGGAGGCGTCCGTGTCCCCCGTGTGCTTCCTCTTCCTCCTCCTCCTCTTCCTAGGAGGCCCTGGAGGGGCCGCCACAGCCGTGCAGGTCTCTGAGCCCTGGCCCTGGGTCTCTCCCACGCGGGTCTTCTTCCTCTTCTTACAGAGACCCTGGGGGGGCTCGCTGGCCTCTGGCAGCTGGTGTGAGGGGGCCCGGAAGCCCCCGTTGACCTGAGGCAGGGGCGCAGAGGCGGGCGAGTGGCTCTGTGGGTCTGATGTCCGGAGAGGCGGGGGGCTACTGGACAGTGACGGGGCGTGGGGGCCAAGGGGGGGCTTCAGATGGCTGGATGGTCTGGGAGCAGGTGACACAGCCCTGTAGGGACAGTCAGGTAGTGAGGACAGGCTGAGCTCTCCCTGCCTGCCCTCCCTCAGCCCCTTCCCTCTCAGGTCAGGATTTTATAAGACTTTCGCCTGTAAACCTCAGATATATGTACATTTCAGCGAACGTTAGAAAATACACGCTAACAAATTCAAATCTTAAGATCAAAGTTAATAAAAATCGTTACATATCTCTTAGTTTCTTGTCACCAAGCAGTTCAAAGTACTTTTGCAAACCCTAATGTTTCAGATTCTCAATACAAATGTGTTGGGAGGAAACCTCCACTAAGCAATAAATGTCCAGCCTCCGCAAGTATCAGGTGTCTGAGCACAGGCGGTGAGTCTTGTAAGAAAGGCGGCTATAAGCCTACGCATCTTCCACTATTACCCTTCGAGGATTTTCCTCTGAAACTTGGGGTTCAGGAAAATCAGGGAAACGACTTTCCAGTCAGATGATACAGCACGACAAGCAAAGGGCAGGATTTAGAGCAAATCAAGTGAGACTCTGGGATCTCCTCCTGCCAGCTATGCGACCTTGGAAAGGTCAACTTTCCACTCTGGGCCACAATTTTCTCATCTGTGAATGAGTGACAATAATACCCGTCTCCAAGGGTTGTTAATTAAACAGGACTGTCTCAACATCGTCTAAACTAGAACAAACTCTGATGGCAACATACAAACTGCACTACTACTCTGCGTTTTCTGGAATTAAAAAAAAAGTGATATGTCAAAGAAACAAAGAAAAAATACCCAATAAATGTCTCAGACATTTAAGGACCTAGCACGTGCAAAATCCCCGTGCCAGGACTGAGAGCGGGAGGGGGGCTGGACGAAGGGAACAGCGGGGCCCTGAACGAGGAGGGCAAGGAGGGCACGTCGGCGCCGCGGCAACGCCAAGCCCGTCCAAACCACCCCATGGCCTCGCCCCATCTTCCTTCCTTCCTTCCTCCCTCCCCAGCTGCCAAAGGCTTTGATAGCCCCTCAGCCCTCAAACAAGCCGTTTATCGGTAATTCTGGGCCTTTGGCCCTGGACTCACAAAGGAACACGAGCACCCCCGTACGGAGCGGGCCAGGAGGCGACAGCCCAAGCCTCCGGAGGGGCATCTCTGCAAGAGCCTGAAAAGCTCCCAAAGAACCTCGCCTCCTGCAGCAGCCTCCGCAGCGCACGGGGGGCACCTGAGCCCACTCGGGAGGCCCTCAGGGCCAGGGTGACAGACCCCACCCCACCCGAGATAAGCCAGGGAGCGCGGCTGGGAGACACAACCAGCACACAGGACCCTGAGCTCACGCGGGGTCTGTTCAAAGGCCCCCCCTCTCTTCCACTTCAGGGTCCCGTCACGGGGCTGGGGGGCCATAGGCAGATCAGCTCACAGCACACCCATCACCACGAGCACGTGGCAGACGACGGAAGATGAAGACAGAGTAAAAAAGCCAAGGCCTGAGAGACCAAGCCGCCTCTGCCCTGCCGAAGCCCCTTCGGCAGGAGGACAGAGGAGACACCGGGCAGACCTGTGTGCTGTCCCCACGGGGGAGGAGCGGTCGCCCCGCTTACCGGATTGTACTGACAGGCCAGGTGGAGGCGACGACGGGGTGAGTGGGTTTCCGGGGGGAGGTGAGGTCGGAGGATGGAGAGAGGGGAGGTGGACGGAGGTCATTGCCGGTTGCCCTCCGCAGGGTGCTGGCCTGCAGTTATTGACATAAATAAAAACTTGGTGCTCTAAAAAAGGTTGCCGTGAGTGAAGAGAAAAAGTAAAAATAAAATAAAAATAAAATAAAAAATAAAAGAGCCCAGAAAGAAGGATGAGAGGACAGAAGAACAAAAAAGGGGGCGTGAGGGGTGAAGAGAATGGTAGAAGAAGAATCAGAAGTGTTTTTGGTTAGAAACAAAAAGGAAAAAACGAAGGAAGTTTAAACAAAAATCTCAGTACGACAATTATATCACGGAGCTTCGAGGTGCACACAGAGGTGCCAGCCAGCCCGTGTCCCGTGCGTCCCCGTGCTCAGAGCTCCCTGCCGGGGACCGTTCCCCAAGGCTCCCTTAGGACATCTGTCCACAGATGGAGACAGAGGATGGCTGTGTGGCCCTGACCCTCCATTGGCCACCGGCCTCACCCGATGACAGAGATGCCACAACCTGCCCAAGGCTGGACAGCCCTCTGCCACCTAGGGAAGCCCAACGTCTCGGCTCCTCGGGCGGCCAAATGACCCCGTGCTGCCGTCCCACCCCCCCAAACTAAAATCGAATCCGCTCCTCAAGCCCGACACCCTCCCACACACCCACCTTCCTGGCAGAAAGGGCCAGCTTTTTCGCCGGCGGAGGAGACATGGCGTTGGCAGGCTCGGGGGCGGCGCTGCTCAGGTCGGGGCACTTGGCCTTCACCAGCTCGGCGTCCTCTCGGGCCGGCAGCACCTTGGCAGGGCCGGCAGAGTGGGTTCCCTGAGAATCGCTAAGAGGGGCGGCTCCACTCTGGGGGGCCTGGGGGCGCCTGGAGGGGCCACCGCCAGCAGGGTGCTCAGGGTTGGAGCCCCTCCTCTCGGCGGCGGGGCCCTCATCACCCACCTTGGGCCCGAGCCCGTTGGCGGTCCTGGCGGCCGGGGGCCGAGGTGAGGTAGAGAGGGTGGCCCTGCCGTCCCAGGAGCCGGGCCTGCGGCCCTCACACCTGCTGCCGCCTGGCTCGCCAGTGCCGGGGGTCCCCAGGGAGGTTTTGAGCGGTGGGGAGAAGTGCTGCAGGGGAGCTGGTTTCTTGACTTTCTTTCCAGGCTCATCCAGAATGGTTGGCGTGTGGGTAGGCGTTTTGCAGAGTTTGGGGGAAGGGGACCCCAGGGGTGGCTTGGGAGGAGTGTATCCATTCTGAGACTTCAGGCCCGACACAGAGCCATTCCTGGCAACGGGCACCCCGAGCTCTTCAGGGGTCTGAGGCTTCTTCATTGTCACAGGGTCTGGTCTCTAAAGGGGAGCAAAGCAGAGGAGGCGGTCAAAGCCAGAGGGAGCATAGCCGGCTGGCCGGGCCCCCACAGGGAGGCAGCAGGCAGGGGCTCTGAGGAGCAACTCTAGACAAATTATTTATACGGACACACGATACAGATACTGCTATTCTTTTCAGCATCTTTTGAGTTGTGCACGTATGGGTGTGCCTCTTTATAATTAACTTTACTATGAAAGCAATACATTTTCATCAAGATTTGAGAAATACTAAAAAGTATAAAGGGAAAACATTTACCAAGTTCCATCACCTAAACATAACCCTCCATTAATAGGCTGGTGTCTTCTCCCTTTGGTCTTTTCTTCTGACACAGGTGCACAGGAGCATCTCAGTTTCTCCACATGCCATTATCACCTTCATACTCTGGCCCATCAACAAAGGTCTTTAATGTTTGACTAGCGACCATCTCATTGCATGAAGAGTTTATCAACTAGACTGGCTCCAGGTCTCCTTGACATAACCACTAAGGTGCTAAGTGCCCCATCCTTCTCCACAGCACCATTACAACTGGGTCTACGCCACTCACTCACCGAAATGCTCCCCAAGGCCTGCGTCGGTGCTGTTTACCATGACACACCACCTCCACCCCCAACCAGGTCAGGGTCTTAGAGACTATGTGCTGAAGGAATGGTCAAAAGACTGAATCTTCTTCTGTACTTAGTACTCCACGCTAATTTTTTAGAAATGGTATTACTAGGCTGTTAATATTTTCATAAATTAGGATGCATACTGCCACACTGCATTTACTGTACTCTTGCCGGCCACAATTTTTTCCCAAAATACTTGCTAATTTGATACTATTTTGAATCACTTAAACATCCATATCCTCTGCACAGGCAACAGAGTGATTTTAAGTCACTTAGGTCATTATTTCTTTATTAGCATTCTTCCTAAAAGGAATACATCTTCCCACTGTGCTGCAAAACCTGTTCACTTGTTGAGCATTTAAGTACATGGAACTTATACAATGTTACTTAGAGTAAAATAACTTTTGTGCAGCTGCAGTGTATTTGGAAAGTTATTTTCATGATGAAAACACGCAGGGTCAGTGAAGAGGCCTTGCGGTGGCCTGACCAGGGGGTGGGGGGGCGGGGGCCGGGCTCGCCCTCAGGCACCCCCATGCCCGTCGCTGTTCCTCTCGGCAGCACCCAAGGCTTCCGGCTTTCCTGCTCTGGCCACAGTGACCATCACCTTTGCAACCAGGTCATGGCTTGTCATTGCTATGTCAACTCCAATACTTCTATTTCAGCTTCTATTTTCTTGAATGTTGGAAAGGAAACAGATTTGCGTAAATGACTAAAACCCCTGTAGACATGTGAAGGCCCCGGCAGCCTGCGTTTGGATTTGATCTTCAGACTGAAGGGAAAGGATCACAGAAATAGTCAAAAGAGAGGGCCGTTCTATTTTTGAATTATGAATTATGTTATAAGGAAACTGCTATTATCTTGTTAATAAAACTGAGTTCTTTACTTTTTTTAGTACAAAATTTCAAATACATACAAAAATAACTTCAAGGGTATTCCTTAATTGTTAACACTTCACCAAATTAGTTTTCTTGCTCTCTCTCCTTCTGTATATATATGTGTGTATGTATGTACATATATATTTTCCTAACTATAGGAGTTAAATTTTAGACACGACGTCCTTTTACCTCCATATACACCCACGAGTATTCCTAAAAACAAAGGACGTTCTCTTAGCATAACTGGAATATAATTATCAAAATCAGAAAATTAACACTGGTACAAACTACTCACATTTTTAGTATTAAAATGTGGGGATAAAGTATTTTTTTCCCAGATGCTTAAGGCCAGAGGTTTGCTCGGGGAACCTGTCACTGCACTTCTGCGTAGCAGCTGCTCTAAGGCGGGGACACACTGGGAGCTCTAAGTCTTGATTTGCTGAGTCAGGTTTTCTCATCACTTGTCCCCTCTTCCTCCTCACCATTGTTGGCTCCGTGACCCACTTCAGAAAGAACGTGGAATGCAGCAGGACTGCTGTCTGCACTCTCCTTCCATTGGGCCGAGCTCCCCAGCATGAAGAGGTCTGGGGGCTCCACGATCCCCTGAGAGGCACAGGCACGAAGAACGGCAATGATTACATCGATCCTCTTAAACAAGTACCTTTCCAGTCACTGATGGGGATGTGGTCCCATTGCTGATATTCTTCCTGGCGTGGTCTGGAACCACCCTGGGGTGGCCGGGAAGGGAGGACGCTGTCCTGCAGATGGAGCCCTCAGGACTCTTCTTAGAGCCTGGAATCCTGTCGAAGGAATAGAACAAAGTCAGAGAGTGTCTTACTAAAGCTGCAGAGGCTTTACCGAAACTGAGTGTGAGACGGAATCAGAATACAGAAGTCAAGGTTACAATTCCATTCCAAAAAAAAAAGAGCAGGCAGGGAGTTCCCTGGTGGCCTAGTGGTTAGGATTCCAGGCTTTCACTGCGGTGGCCCGGGTTCAATCCCTGGTCTGGGGACTGAGATCCCGCAAGCCACGCTGCACGGATAAATAAAAAAGGGCAGCAAAGGCAGAAAAACAGCCAGAGGGAACCATGACTGTCCCAACGTGCTTCTCTGAAGCTGACTTTGCCCTTAAACCATGAGAACTTACTACGCAGCCTCAGATTCTGCTCAATGTAAGCAGAGAGCAAATTACTCAGTTCTTCCGAGATTAGATTCTCAGTTTATCAGAAAGCCATCCTGGAGCAGCAAAACACCTCCCTCTCCACATCCTCATCCTCCAGGTCGGTGACAATCAGTCCCAAGAAAAGGCACCTTCCAAAGGCCTACACCCTCTGACAACTAAGCCTCTACCCTCTGACAACCTACCTCACTGCCCACCGTGATCACTTTCCCCACAAAGGAAGGTCTGTACGCCAGCCGATAGCCAGATGGAACGCATCTAATTTGGGGCAATAATGTAATAGACAACCTTCCAATTTACATTCAAAGTCACCTCACTGTGGGGCAGATGGACTCCTGCTCTGACCTTCCCACAGGCTCTGGCTTTGACTCAACAGCCAAGTGGACGTGATCTAAGTGTCCTTCCCAGCGGCCGCTCTCCACTACACCTGACTGGCAGGAAGAGAGCTGCTCCAAGAGCTTCCCTCCTGCAGAATTCCAGTCACTTTCACGCAGAGAAAGGCCAGGGAGGCCGGTCGGGGCGAGAACAGAGTGAAGGCGAGTGCTCTGGGGGGTGGGGGTGGGGAGCCGGTTACCGCAGGTAGAAGAGGACGTAGGCCTGCTGGTTCAGAACCACCTTGATGTTGCTGGAGTGGACAAAGGAGTCGTTCATCTGGTACCACTGTCCATTGCTTGCCTGAGCAGCGCAGGGTGTGGACGAAACAAAACACAACGATCAACACTTCCGCGATCCTTACTTTTAACAAGGGAAGGAAAAAACCTTTTAGCTGCCACATGTATCCCAGTGCTGATGAACTAACTAGCAATGATTTCATAAAATGTCAAGTATCTCTCTAACTCTGAACGTGCCCCCAAGTGTGCTGGAGTCTCCCTTCCTTCCTGACACCCCGAAAGACGCGAGCTTTCCTTGTGGAAGGCTATTTTGGCAGGTCTGCTCAGCACAGCCTCTCCCACCAATATCTGGCCTTCCGAGTCTTCTCCAGGGGTCTAAGGGCAGGGCACTGGCAGCAGCCCCCCTCCAGTGTCTCATCGCAAGGCCAAGGGTGGGACAGATCCTAGTGGGACAGGTTTAAAACACGTCTTTGCACTCCACGAAGAAACAACAACAGGACCTGGACACAACCACAAAACACGGCCACTTTCCACAGAATAAACATTCTGCAGAGATCACATCTGGACTTGTGCAAACAGGCACCACAAACCTGCCCCCCGGAGGTAGCACGCGTACCACCACCTAAGACAGCCTGACGTGAACACAGGAGCCACTGACCTTCACGTAGCAGTAATAGTGCCCGGCGTGGCAGCTATAGCCCGAATGGACCAGGACAGCATACAGCCCGTACATGACAGGCTCACCATTACTCTGGGACATATACGGACGGATGTTCAGGAATTCCGGATATCCCACATCCTGTTTGAAAACCCAAGGAAAAGACAATTACAATTCATCATTGGGAGTAAGGGTCACCTTGCCCTCTCCATCAGCTGGTCTTTAACAATGTGGGGCAACGGGCACACAGCAAGGCTGAGGCGGGGGCCTCCCTTAGTCAGTGATTAAAAAAGAAAGCAGAAAACTGCAATCTTTCTATGGGAGTTTCTATGAGAAACTCTTTATTGTCCTGACAAGTGGTTTATGGTCCCCTGTCTTGGCTGTGCATCCAAATTAGTTCTCTCACTACCTGGGTCCCACGTGTGAAAGGAGAAGAGTTGTTCATTCTCCTCCCTGCCACCATGCAGGAACACTGCAGGGGGAGTCAGGGATTCAGGAAAACAGGTGCTGACTCCACATGGCCAACTGAAACAGCAGGTTAAAATTTTAATGGAGTGGCTCAGGATGAAGGTCATGCCATAATTTATTTTAGAAGTCAACAATTTTTCATAAGAAAATATTATCAAACATGATCTTTGAATGATACAGATATAACATACTTGCATTTCTGCCTGTGCACATACAGACTTTTAAAAAAATGAAGTACAGCGACTTCCCTGGCAGTCCAGTGGATAACACTCTGCACTTCCACTGCAAGGGGCACGGGTTCAATCCCTGGTCTGGGAACTAAGATCCCCCATGCCGCACAGTGTGGCCAAAAAAAAAAAAAACGAAGTACGGTTTACACAGAGTGAAAACAGGAGCACAGTTTGGTGAGTTCTGACCAGTGTACACTGATGGTAACCTACACTCCATTCAAGAGACAGACACGGACCCAGAAAACCCCTTTCTGTCCAGTAAGTGCCCCCATGTCAAGCACCCACTGTTCCGAGTCCCACGGCCAGTGGTTACTTCTGCCTGTTCTTCGGCTTCATACAGTTGGTACCTGTTTGTCTGGATCAACAGAATGTCATGATATTCACAGACATATCTTTTTCTGTCTATTGACAATTTCAAAATCTCAAAAGCCAACACACCCAATAGGCTCAGGAGCCCCAGTCCAATCGTGCTAGAGATGGGGCCGAAATCAAACAGACCAATGTTTCTCAAACTGTGTCCTAATGGAAAACTAGTTCCAGGAGATTTTATGGCGGAACGTGAGCTCCTCAGGGCAGAAGCAACACGACCTCATTCAGCACTGATTATCTCCCACTGATTTCCCAGTGCCTCGCATGGCATGGTGCAATGTAAGCCCAAGTGTTAGAACGGAGGAATGAGTGACTCCCTCAGTAACTGAGTTTAGAAAATTCCTCATAGTAAATTCCCCTTGGAGATTCAAAATACAACACAGCTTAATAAAGGCTCTGAGAAGGTCTATAATTAAAAAGAACTATTTTAACTTCGGCTTGGCATTTCCCAAACTCAGCTGAACACAGAACACGGAACACTTTTCTTCAGGGTACCATACTACCATTCTGCAGAACACCAGTTTGGGAAATGCTGACCTAACCACTACCACTGCCAGGGAGGAGACTGAAAGCTCAGACAAGTGCCTTGCCCCAAACCACACAGCTAGGCTCTACCAACCGAGAACACATCTCCAGGCCCTTATGAGACAAGGCATCTTCTATTAAAACACCACTGTGCAAAAAAGTAAATTATTACACTCCACAAAAAGGCACAGCATGCAGCTGCACCTGCTTAAGAGACAAACAGGACATGGGAGAAGAGAGCTGCAGGGCGCAGTGTTCACCACACTGATTCTTGGGCCACCCAGACCTTCTATAGCAGGAACACCCCAAGCACAGGAAGATGCTAGGAAAAAAGAATGTTCTTGAACTTGACTGCATAATGATCATTTAGGGATGGTGCAAAAATGTGGACTCCTGGGCCCTGTCTTCCAGGGATTTGAATCCACTCAACCTGGAGTAGAGCCTGGAATCTTTCAAAAAGTGCTGACCAAGCAGCCTGGGCACTGTGAGTGCTCACCTTGGTGATCTTCCCCCCACTGAAGTTGGCAAAGCGCTTGAGTGAGAGTGTCAGGACGTTGGACGTCCTGTGGATGGTGAACCGCTTGCTGGCTGGAACCTTCTTCTTGCATCTGCGAGGAAGGGGAGAGGAAGAGCTATCAGCTCGTGCTCTGAGGACTGCTGTCCTCACACTAGGTTAGTATCAGAACATCAGGAACTGCACTTTAAATAAGGGGTCTTCTTAAATGAGACTGTGCCCTCTGCACCCCTAAAAACCAATCAACACCACTTAAGGAAAGGAAAGCTACGGCAGGGTAACCAGGACTAGAGAAAAGGTGGAGATTCTAAAGCAAAAACAAAATACTTTCCCAACGAGGAGACTAAAGAAGATGCGTGGAAAAGCAACTTTGGGCTAACACAGGAAAAGCAAATTCAAGCAGATGTGGCCAAGAGATAAACAGGCAGGCAGGAAATCACCGAAAGCAAAGCCAGAAGACAAGGAAATGAAGGGGGAGAAGACAGGGGCAAAAGTGAACAGCTTCTAGAGCTAAAGGAGGTGAATTGAGTGGGATAAAAAGCAGGGTTTAGGCACAGAATCATCCACCTGAAAAGCACAGTGAGAAAAACTTTCATTAGTGATTACAGCGTTTAAATGACCTGGATATAAAGTAACACACCCACACACTGAGACTGCACAACCCTAAAGAGGACGAGGTCAGTCACAACTGCTGAAATGGAAAAATGCCGAGGACAACTCAAGTCAAGAACGGAAGCCACAGAACACGGCTTTTCGAGGAGGCAGGACGGCCTCCGGAGCAGACGGCCATGTCCAGTCACTCCACTTTTGTGCCTCAGTTTTCTCCTCCTGTGAAATGGGGGTAATAACAGTCCGTGCCTCACGAGTGAGTGCACGCGAGGCCCTCAGAACAGGGACCAGCACGGAGTAAGTGCCGCATAATAAACAGCAGCTATGACAACCACGGCTATCCCTCCACCTGTGTTGTTTAGAGGTTTTCAGTTTTAAGACACATCTGCGCCACTCAAGAATGTGGACAGTGGTTGGGAGTTCCCTGGTCCAGTGTTAGGACTCGGCGCTTTCACTGCCGTGGCCTGGGTTCAATCCCTGGTCGAGTAACTAAGATCCCGCAAGCCGTGGGGCGCGGCCAAAAAAAAGAAATGTGGACAGTGGTCACCTCTGAGGGCGAGAGGGAGGGAGGGGACGGCAGCCGTGTCAGGTTAGGTGACATATTTTCTTTCTGGCCGGCTTGATCTTTTTGCCACGAGCAAAACGAAACTTACTTCGCACACATATAGGCGTTCTCTCCACTCAGGACATCTGGTTTCACAAAAAGTTCCAGGGCACGCACGATATTTGCAGCTTGCTGAGAAGGACAAAAACGGAATAGAACAAAGAGCGGAAGAAAAAGGCTGACTCTCCAGAAATGCCAAATGTAAGGTCTTTTTTCAGGCTGACGCAGCAAATCACAACATCTCACTTGCATAAGAATTGGCCTGCTAGCTGCCACCTTCTGGGAGTCAGAACACGGCAAAGGAACAGGGAGCCAGGCTGTCACCCCTCCTCTGTTGACGAGGATCACAGCCCCAGGGGTTTATCAAGGCCTCAGAGGGTCCGGTCCAGACCTCAGGCTGAGGTGAGCTCACCTCCTGCAGAGTCAGAGCGGGGAGAAAGGAAGGCCGCTCCGAAATGCGCAGCCTCTGTGTGAAAGCTGCCCACAGCACACTGGACAGACCTCCCTGCTCAAGCCCTGCACTCAGTGTGGCCGCTATTCATGCCTCGGGGCACAAAACTGCATTATTTTCCCCCTTCTTTTTGAAAAAAATAGAACACACAGAGGGAAATGGCTAGGAAGAAATACACGAAAATGTAGGACTCCAAGTATTTCTTTCCTGATCTATCTGGATCACATGCTCTCATAGGTTTTTGTTCTTTGGGTTCTTTGCCCTCTGGCCTCCCTGTCCTAATGCAAACGAAACAGCATGACAGGGTCTATACCCGAATCTCCAGCGCCACATCCAAGTAGGGATCGTAGGTGTCTGAGACGCTCTTGCACACGGAGCACTTCACTGCGAGAGAACAAGGGGGGCAGTGGGGTGGGTGCAGGGCCTCCAGGGCACCACCCCCGTTTCCAAGTCTGAGAACTGGAGGCAGACCACCAGCTCACCAGCCCCCTGAAATCTTGGGATGGGAAGTGCTCAGGAGGAGAGGAGGGCAAACCCCGAGGTGCCTTCCCAGCCTGGCCAGCTGCCCCAGGGGTGCTCACTCCCACCCCAAGGGCAGCGGCCACATCTGAGCAGCTATGGCATCTGAGGAAAAGGAACACCACCCACATCCACAGGCTCCTGATGCTTTGCTCCAAACTCCCTCCCAGGAACGGGGCCCCCAGCAAAGCAGCCGGCAGGGCTGCAGTGCACAAACCAGGCTGTAGGCCTCCTGGGCCTGGAGGGTCAGCCTGGGTGCCAATACCAAGCATTTCTGGTTAATACTCTAATCCCCAACAAGAAGGGGCAGAAAACGTTTCTCCACTTACCTCGCGATCGGAGATAGCCTCCAAAAATCTGATGGACCAAAGTCGTAGCCTGCGTCTGACGATCCAACCTGCAGAAAGGCCATGACCTTCAGGGGGAGGACAGGGGCCAAGAAGCAGGCCGGCAGCCCCGCCAGCCCCTGTGCCGTTACCCACTCAGTGCGAGGATGGGAAAGGTCCCACCTGGTCAGCGGGAGCTCCGCCCGGAGGCCTCCCCACACGCTGACCCGCGCGGCCTGCTCCCCACAGCAGCCGCCTCAGCTGCCCTCTCAGCAGGCAGCCTCACCTCCCACGGCACAGGGAGCAAGAGGCCGGATGGAACTGTACGTCACCCCACCCCCGGCCCACCCCTCCCCGCTCCAGCGCAGCCCCACCGTCCCTCGTGGGCACCGCACACGCTCACCTCTGGGGAAGGGGAGCGCAGAGTGAGCGGGGACAAACTCCCCCTCTGAACCCTCTCAGCAGGACAGCAGCGGGCACGGGCGTGGGCTTTAGGGTCCGGCAGACCTACATTCAAACCCCCAGCCCCAGAGCCGCGAAGCAGAGCTCCAGAGAGCACCTAGCGCAGCGCCTGCACCCACAGCGACTCATGTTAACAAAGATTCTGGAAACAATACCCTACATCTAGCCTCTGCTCCTGGTTTCGCTTGCAACCCACCGAATCTGACCCACTCCTCTGCAACTGTCCTGAGTCCCCGAGACCTCCGGGACACAAACACAGCTGACCTTTTGGTCTTTTTGGCCACAAAAGCACTACGTGGCAAGGCCCACTCCCTGCCGGGAAGAGCTTCCCCGTGTCCACCCAGGCCCCACTCTCCTGCCCACCACCTCCTGCAGATGCTTCTGCCTCCTGGGCGGGGGTGGGGGGCGGCCTGAGTGCTGCTAACCCCGCACCTCCCTCCGCAGGCGGCCACCTCCCACCACCGGCAGAGCGAGCCAGGCGCCCTGGTCTCAGCCTCCTGCTCAGGCCACACGACTATTCATGGCCGCGCTGCCCAGACGCACTGAGGAGTACAGCTCCAAAACACGTGGGGGACAAACACAGGGTCAGCAGATTTTTATTCTGCAAGTTAGGAAAAGAAAAATCAGCTGCCACCATCTATACTGTCACCACCACTCATCAAAGAAGGGACATTTTAGGTCCCAAAACTAGCAAGGACATAACCTCAGAGCAGACTGAAAGCCCCTGGGTGTGATGCAGCTGCTGAACTCCAGGTCACCCCCCAGGTCACCGGAAGCCCGTCAGGACAGGAGCCCAGAGGACCACATAGGACCCGCCCTCGGTTCAGCCGGAAGCAAGGACAGCGCAGACATTCAATCACCCAGAAGTAGGAAAATAAAGCCAGATCAAAAAGCTATCCCAGACGCTGCCACTGAGCGTCCCAGAGGAAGGGAGGGAAAGGAGAAGGGACGAGGGGACCTGAGGCCTGTGCGGCACCTCCTATAAGGTGAGGCTCCCAAGCGTCCTGGCAACAGGATGTGGCTGGGAGGCAGCCCCCAAGGCAGCGACTCAGCGGGAGGAGGCAGGCAGGCTCCTTGGGGAGCAGGGGGTGCAGGGCAGGAGAACAAAGGGGAAAACCAGGGTCCTGAACGAGAAACATAAAAATACTGAGGCCACACGCCCCTTCTGCCCCCAGAGGAAAAGCTGCCCACTCCAGCGTGTGCTTCGCTGTGTGGCCAGAAGGGGGCGCCCGAAGCAAGAGCCAAGCGAATCGCCAAATCCTCGTGATACGGAAGCAAAGGTGGTTCCAGTAGAAAATGGTGGAGACTTGACACCCTACCTGATGAGAATCAGCCCCCCGGAAGCAACATGAAGCAGGAGAAGACAGCGACACAAACTCCAAGCTGAAATGAAGACCCCAAACAAGCATGTGGGGAGACGGAAGACCACCGTGAACAAGCCTTCAAACTAAGATAAAACGACCAAAAGGAGGGAAAGTTCACTGAACTCAGGAAAGAAACAAAGACTGAACTTCGAGGGGCACGTGGAGGAGGGACTCAAAGGAGATGGAGTGAGGGGCACAGGAAGCGGGGGTCGGGGGGTGTGCAGGGCGGCCGCGGGGAGGGGGCAGCTGAGACATGAAAACACCAACAATCCGGCACCCGAAAGGGCACCGTACCATCAAATACATAAAGCAGAACACGAGAAACATTCCCAGGCGTTAAGGGGAAAAAAGGGCCTTTAACACAAGCAAAGGCAATGCCAGCGTGTGTTCCCGAGGGGAGAGTCACTTCCCAACCAGTGTGGGGTCACCAAAGACAGACCACTTTACCGGGCTACGGGTCAGGTTTAATTACATCAGAGTTTCACCCGCTGAAACAGAGGTTTCCCATCCTCGTGGCTACAACTCAACTAACTTTGCCAAAGGATGTTCCAGATATGACTCCTGAGTTGTATTTCCAGAGTCCAGGACTCAGTTCTATTCCAGGCCTAGGCAGCATTTCCTGCCTCCTTTCTTCTCTCTGAACCCAAAAACCCAGGAATGATACAAAAACACTGTTGACAGTAGCTGTTTTACAAAAGGGAAGACTAAGCAACCAACCATCAATCTGTCATGTGCATTTGTCTATGCTCTCAAATTTGGGCAGAGCAAAACCTCAAAAATCATAATCTCCTTACCCTCAAGTTTTCCTGCAGCCTTTCAAGTTCTTCCATAAAGACATTATAATTCCTACCATCCCCATCCTCAGTACCAAAATAATGAGGTGATTTTTAAAAGATGGCAAAAGTCCCTGTCAGTAGCGTAAGATTCTCGAAGAGATCTATTAAAGCATTTCCCAGGACTTCCCTGGTGGCGCAGTGGTTAAGAATCCGCCTGCCAATGCAGGGGACATGGGTTCGAGCCCTGGTCCGGGAAGATCCCACATGCCGCAGAGCAACTAAGCCTGCGAGCCACAACTACTGAGCCCACGGGCCACAACTACTGAAGCCCGCGCGCCTAGAGCCCGTGCTCCACAACAAAGAGGAGCCACCACAATGAGAAGCCCGTGCACCACAACGAAGAGTAGCCCCCACTTGACGCAACTAGAGAAAAGCCCGCGCACAGCAACGAAGACCCAACACAGCCAAAAATAAATAAATAAACATTAAAAAAAAAGAAGGCATCTCCCTCCATGAGTTGCTGGGACAGAGATGGCCACCACCTGCCCTGCAGCAGGAGGAGCCCTTTCCCGGGAAGCAGAGTGCGACCCCTTGCTGGAGCTTCAGCTCAGGGCCACGGGGCTAAGGTCCACAGAGGCAGCCTGGGGCGGGGGGAGGAGCGCGTACTTGGCACAGCCGCTCAAGCAGGCCTTCTGCATGGCATCAATGGTGTACCGCAGAAACTCGTGTGCGTCCTCTTGGTTCCCGAAGCGGAAATGCCGGGCGATCTCTAAGGAGGAAAGGAAGAAGCATCAGGCCGGAAGGGAAGAGCTCCTGCCTGCTCTCCAAACGTCCCACTCCTGTCGGTCTCATCACCAACTCCTAGCGGACCCAGGACTAAACCCAAGCGAGGAAAAGGAGCCTGCCTGGCTTCCTACATCCCAGGTACCACCCTCATGGCAGTTATCTTCTCAGTGAGACCTAAGGGCTTAAACCCTCTACACTTAACAGAAAGCACGAATGAACACCAAGCATTAAGGATATGAGATCCACTGATGAACTAGAGCTGGTTTTCCAGGAGCCAATACAGACCATGGCAGATTATCACCATGTCATCGCAATACAACTTACACGGGTTTCAAAAACCAATGAGCCCATCTTTTCTGCTAAGGGAGATATCTGACTGTCACAGCACATGGACACTGGTTTCTCTGACGTTGAGAAAAGGCCCCGCAGCCCTTCCTTACCTGCTCCCCACCTCCAGGCCCATGACACACAGCTCCCGGCCTGGCCAAACCCGCCTGATCTTCGTGGTGGGGATCACCACCACCTGGCGTGGACCGCCCCACATCCAGCCCCAGGGCTCGCTCAGTCTGCTACACTCTGTGCGTGCAGCCTCCCGAGCCCTCCCTCCTGCCCCCCCACCCCGAGAAGGAAGCCGCTCTTACTTCTGAGGTCTCGGATGAAGGACACGGGCTTGATGGCGTTGCCACTGTTGGCGAAGGCCTGGATGATGTGGTTCTGCATGACACACAGCATGCAGAAGCTTCCCTGGTGACCTGCGGGCACGGACAGGCGGTCATGGTAAGGCGAGAGCTCCCAGGAGACCTGACAACATGGCCTCCCGCCCAGCAGAGACAGCAGGAGCCTGACAGCCCGGCCCAAGCCCCCGCGCCGCCTGCAGCACCCGGGACCCAGTCTCTCCACAGTTGCGGGCTCGGCTGCAACCCAGCCCAAGGAGTCTGAGTTTTCAAGCACCGTTTAGAATAATGTTTTCTCTGACTTCCAAACTGCATCACATGGTCTACAGGCTAGAACATTTTGGGCTTCCCGACACCCCCTTCATGTGCTCTTCAGCATAGGAACCTCTGCTTTGGTTTCCAGGAGACATAGGGGCTCGGCCAGCTCTGGGGAGACCCCGGGCACGTGCTCCCCCAGCCTAATGGCCCGACTCTGCAGCTCTGGCGCCCCAAGCGGCCCCAGGTGACACCTACACGGTAGGGACGGGTCCATAAAGACCGGCAGTGGGCCACACAGAGCCCCCAGGCTGTGATGGGGCCCCCAGGCTGCGGCCAGTCCCCGTGCTCTGGATAAACTATTTGTCCCCCAGGAATTAGGCAAGATAGCATTATGCTTCTACCTCTACTTACAATTATGATCTTAAATACATGGAGAAGAGCAAAGACTACACCCCATTTTAGGTGATTTTTAAGTCAAGTACTGGTGTGATAGTTGAACTCCCTCTCAACCTCTCACAACCCTGTTCCCCACGTGCTTCATCCTTCTCCCCAACCAGGTCACCACTGTTCCCATTCATGCATTCACTGTATTCCACACGTGGCACTCACTTACCAGGACACTGCAGCTTCATGTTTAAGCTCACTTTCTATCAACTGTAACAAACCGCTCTTTAATCCCTGCTCCAGACCACAGTTCATCCACACGGCCCCCCTGCTCCTGCATGTCAACCTTCCCCCTTTTCCTGCTATCACAAATGCTGTGGTGAATGGTCCTTGTGCGCATGTCAGTTTCTCTAAGGCATATACCTACAAGATACATTTCTGGGTCCAAGGGCAAGCACATCTTTAGTTCTACAAGATATTGTAGTCGTGTATGTAGTGCACGACCTTCCTAAACAGACCCAGCGCCTAACACAAAATTCACACCAATCCATTATTCTCCCCCTGAACACCTCCAATCACCCAGTTACTTAGACCTATCTCAAATTAAAAAAGGAAACAGCATGCAGCCTGTTTACCACATACACACAAAAAATCCTAGTGTCTACAAACGAAAAGGGCCCATGTTGGTAAAGATGTTGAGAAACTGGAACCCCTGTACACTGTTCGTGGGAATGTCAAATGGTGCAGCCACTGTGGAAAAGAGTATGGTAGTTCCTCAAAAAATTAAAAATAGAATTCCCATATAATCCAGTAATTCCTCTTCCAGGTATTTACCCAAAAGAAGGGAAAGCAGAGTCTCAAAGAGATACTCCTACACTCACATTTACAGTATTATTCACAAGAACCAAAATGTAGAAGCAATCTGAGCGACCACTGACAGACGAATGGATAAAGAATGTGGTCTATAAATAAAGTGGAATATTACTCAGCCTTAAAAAGAAAAGGAATTCTGACACCTGCTACAACAAAGAGAAACCTTGAGGACGTTATGCTAAGTGAAGTAAGCCAGTCCTAAAAGGACAAACACTGTGTAATTCCACTTACATGAAGTACCTGGAGCAGTGAGAGTCACCGAGACAAAAAGTAGGATGGGGGCTTTGCTGGTGGTGCAGTGGTTGAGAATCTGCCTGCCAATGCAGGGGACATGGGTTCAAGCCCTGGTCTGGGAGGATCCCACCTGCCGTGGAGCAACTAGGCCCGTGAGCCACAACTACTGAGCCTGCGCGTCTGGAGCCCATGCTCCGCAACAAGAGTGGCCGCGATAGTGAGAGGCCCGCGCACTGCGATGAAGAGTGGCCCCTGCTTGCCGCAACTAGAGGAAGCCCTCGCACAGAAATGAAGACCCAACACAGCCAAAAAATAATTAATTAATTAATTAATTAATTAAAGGTGCTAATAATTAAATAATAATTTTAAAAAAGTAGGATGGAGGGTACCAAGGATGGGGGCTGGGGGGGGGGTTGTTTTTAATGGGGCCGGACTTCCAGTTTGAAAACGTTCTGGAGATGGATGGTGGTGATGGTTGCATGACAGTGTGAATGCACTTAATGCTACTGAACTGTACACTTAAAATGGTAAATTTTGTTATATGCACTTACCATAATGCAAAAAAGTTTTATTTTTTAAAAAATGCTAGTACTTATACAAAAAATTCTTCTTGGAGGGAAATCAAAAAACCATTCATGTGATTAATGCCTTTACATGAAGGAGAGGCTTTTATTTTTCATTTTAGAGTTTTCTCAACTCTAACTATATCCATTCATTACTTTTATTTTTTAAATGGCAATAATTGTGGAGAAGGCTCAAATTTAGGCAAAAAACCTAATGTTATTTAAGATAACAAACATAACAAATGTTAAGCAAACAAAAAGAGCTCCCATTTACAAAATCTAATTCATGTTAAGATACTCCTATGAAAGTCGTGTGGAAATTAAGCCTCTAATCATTATCTAAAACGCTGAGACTTTTAGACTAATAAATCATCACTCTTAAATAGGGCAACTGGGAACTCCCTGGTGGTCCAGTGGTTAGGACTCGGCACTTTCACCACCAAGGGTTCAATCCCTGGTCTGGGAACTAAGATCCCGCAAGCCGTGTGACTCGGCACAAAAAAAAAAAAAAAAAAAAATAGGGCAAGTAACAATTTCACCCAGAAATACCTGAAACAGGATTTCCCAAATCCCTGGTAATACGCAAGTTTAATTTAAACAGCCCGTGGACACTTTCTTCAGGTAATTTAGGAAAATGTATCATAAAAGTTGTATCCATGATTTTGGGGACACTGCTACTTGAATTTGGGGAAGAATGTACGAAAGAATAGGATTTAATCCTCCTGGATATTTTACACAGTGTTTATTCTGTGGATAGATCCTGAAGTGGTCCAGGCACGTTGCAGGACTGGGGCTCCGTGTAAGCAGCCCCTTGTCATGTTCAAGCCATACTTCCCTGGACCCTTGAGAATCTTCAAACAGTGAATTCGAGGAAGAGAGGACAGCCCAAGCCCACTTAGGGGTCACTTGGGGATCCAGTCAGGTGCCAGGAAAAAAATACTAAAACTTCTCTTAATACATTTTACTCTAAAAAAGCCAAGAAATTAAGGCTTACTGACATTTCACAGAGTGACATGGAGGGACACTGGCACCCTCCCCAGGTCTGCCTGCGTTGCTCACAGGAGGAGGGGCTGCTCCCAACTCAAGCCCTTGCCCCCACATACTACAGTTTACTTGTGCCAGGTTACACGGACTTACAGATGTTACCTACTTTTAACTGTATTAACCCTTGCAAAGTTGCAAACAGCTCAAAGATTCCTGCAGAGAAACCAACAGCGGAAGCACAGGGAACAAGAAAACGGCAGAGCGACCTACAGGCTCAGGAGAGAGGCTCTCACCGCCAACGTCATGAGATAAAAACAAAGACAACCCAGTCAAACCTTAGTAAAGTCCACCCAAAACAACCTCAGCCATCACCAAGGTAACTACTGGAAACAGATTTAGAATCAACTTCATCTTAGAAGCGTGCACTGTGCCTTGATACAGTAGCTAGTGCTGCTGTGAACCATTACAAGACATTTAAAATACTACAGTCGTTCCCATAGCCTGGCCTTCTTTCATTCTTTTTTTAATAATATAACTAATATCCCTGAACACGTCATGCAATCCCAAACTTTTATCATAACGATGTTCCTCCCACGCTCCCATGTCCCTGCCTCTGGTTCTGCCCTGATTTCTAATTATTTACCTAGTTATAAAAATCACTTTAAGTTTTATCACATATATGTACACCTAAACAACAAATTGTCTGCTTTTCAATTTTATAAATAGGAATTCATGCTGCATGCAGTCTTCTGGGACTTTTTCTTCACTTGACACTATGCTATTGAGACTCATTCATGGAGCAAATCCATTCTTCTGCACTGCTGTATAATATTCTACCATGTGCCTATATAATTCAAGTACCCATTGTGTTGATGGGCACCTGGGTTGCTTACAATTTTTTGCTGTAGGTTTCCTGGTGCAGATATCAGAGCTTTTCTGTAGAATTGCTAAGTGTAGATTATATGACAGAGAACACCAGATTGTTTTCCAAAGCAGTTATGCCAACTAAGACCAGGAGTTTACAAACAATCTCATTGACCTCCATCCCCTGTGGCCTTCGGTACCGTCAGACTTCCGAATCCTCATCGACCACAAAGGTGTAAAGCGTCTCCCAGATTACGAGGTTACTAGCAATCTCCTCCTCTGCTCCATGATCATGAGTTTCCTCTCCTATAAAATGCCTGCTCCTAATGTTTATCTATTTCTTAATATGTTATTCTCTTTTCCTTGTTGATTTGTGGTTTTGTATATATTCTTGGTACCAGTCCTTCATTGTTTATGCATCCCAGGTGTCATCTCCTCGTCTGTAGCTCCCTGTTTGTATTTTGTTTTTTCATGAACAAAAGTTCTTAATTTTAATGCAGCCGAATTCATCAATTTTTTTAATGGTTAGTGCTTTCTCCCAACCCAAGGTCAGAAAGATACTTGCTCACGTCTGTTATAAAAGCATTGTTTTTACTTTTGAGAAGTTTTTTAAAAAATAAATTTATTTATTTATTTTTGGCTGCGTTGGGTCTTCGTTGCTGTGCGCAGGCTTTCTCTAGTTGCGCTAAGTGGGGGCTACTCTTTGTGGCAGTGCGCGGGCTTCTCATTGCGGTGGCTTCTCTTGTTGCAGAGCACGGGCTCTAGGCATGTGAGCCTCAGTAGCTGTGGCACGCGGGCTCAGTAGTTCTGGCTCCCAGGCTCTAGAGCGCAGGTTCAGTAGTTGTGGCGCATGGGCTTACTTGCTCCGTGGTATGTGGGACTTTCCCAGATCAGAGCTTGAACCCGTGTCCCCTGCATTGGCTGGAGGATTCTTAACCACTGCGCCACCAGGGAAGCCCTTTTGAGAAGTTTTAAATCCATTTTCTGGTGTGAGTACGCTGTGAAATGGGGATTCTATTTCATTTTTTCCGTATGTAAACCCTAATTATTTTTAAGTTCCATTTATTTAAAACAGGAGACACATGTATATGTGAAAAAATGGTGTGTAATGCCACATGTCCACGCATTCGTGGCTCTGTTTCTAGGCTGTCCCTCCATCGGTCAGTACTTCCCTCCCTGACTCAATTCTATGCCATTTTAACTTCTCTAACTTTACAAGACTTTACAGCTGCTAGAGTATACCTCTTGTCATATTCTTTACAGGTGTCTTGGTGATTTTGGTCCTTTGCTTTTCTTTTCCACATAAATTTTAGAATCAGCTGGAGCTACAATAATCTCTATATTAATTTGGGAGAGAACCAACATTTTTATAATATTGAGGCTTCCCTCTGTGAAGGCAGCGATCTCCATGTGTGTAGGTTATCATATAATGCCCTTAAATTCCCAGGAAAGGTTTTCCACATATATCTTGGTAATTTGGGTCTCGACACTTATCATTTTTGTTGCTGTTATACAATTTTTTATAATAGCAAATTTTTTTAAAATTAATTAATTTATTTATTTATTTTGGCTGTGTTGGGTCATCGTTTCTATGCGAGGGCTTTCTCTAGTTGCAGCGAGCGGGGGCCACTCTTCATCGCGGTGCGCGGGCCTCTCACTGTCGCGGCCTCTCTTGCTGCGGAGCACAGGCTCCAGACGCACAGGCTCAGTAGTTGTGGCTCACGGGCCTAGTTGCTCCGCGGCAGGTGGGATCTTCCCAGACCAGGGCTCAAACCCGTGTCCCCTGCATTGGCAGGCAGATTCTCAACCACTGCGCCACCAGGGAAGCCCCAATTTTTTTTTTTAACAATTTCTTGTTTGGTGTAGACAAATTCAAGTAACTTTTTGTATATTGATGTTATATCTAGTCATAGTGCCAAATTTCTTTCTTATTCCCCCGAATTTCTGATTTGTCTATGGATTCCTTTGTTTTTCTACGCAGGAGTATCATTTTCAACCAACAAGTGTTACTCCCTCCTCTTGTCTCCTGTGTCACTGCTCTGGCCAGGACCAGCATATCAAACACGAGTACAGACAGTGGCCACCCTTGCTTCTCTCCGTATTTTAAAAGGTGTGCTTCTACTAGTTTCCTAATTGGAATGCTTTTTTGTAGTTTTTGCTAGATACCTTTTATCCATATTAGTAAAAAAATCCCTTCTGTTGCTACTTTGCTAAGAGTTTTCTTTATCATAATTTTTTGGGGCATCTATTTTCAGGTGACCTTTCTTTCTTAATCTGTTAATAAAGTGATGGCAACTAAGGTAGCAAGATTAGCAGTCACGGATGTAGAACTTACTGAGTGCCAAGTACTATTCTAAGCACTCTACACAATTCATTTAAGCTTTACAAAAACGCTGTGAAGGAAATATTATTATTACTTTGCAGATGAGGAACAGGTCAGGTAATTCTCAAGGACTCAGTCGCCGGGTGGCAGAACCAGGATGTAAACCCAGCAGGCCAGCCTCCAGACTGGTGCTTGTAACTGCTGTGCTATACTGGCTCCACAATTACATTTGGAGGTTTTCTGATATTAGAACATCCTTGTGTTACTAGGATGAACACAAGTTGCTCACAGTGTTTAAGACTACTGAATTTGCTAGTATTTTATCTAGAATTTTTACATGTATATTCATGAACAAGAGGGAACTGTAATTTTTCTTTCTCATATTGTGCTTTTTAATTTTGTTATCCAAGTTAAGAGAACCTCATTGAACGAGCTAGGGAGCTTTCTCTCTTTTTCTTTTCTCTGAAAGAGTTCAGGAAGCATTGAAATGATCTGTTTCTTAAAAGTTTCATAAAACTTACCCATAAATTGTCTCAGCCTGGTGTTTTCTTCATGGGAAAAATTTTAACCACTGACTTAATTTTGTTAATGGTTGAAAGGCTATTCAGACTTTCTGTTTTCTTCAGTTTGGGTAAGTTATATTTTCTTTCATCTTTATTTTACCCACATTCAATTTCCACTTTGGAGGATGTTTTATGATGTACATAAAACACTGCTACAAAAACAGGTGTATAAAACAACCGAATACACGTATTTCAGAGGTATCTTTTGAAAACCCTTTTCTCTCTTTAGGTAATTACTTTCAGACCAGTTTAGAGACCATTACTCTACCTGATTCTCTTTCACGGCCCATCCTGCAGCTGGCACAATTCAAACGTAGGATTTACCAGTTACTATAAAGCGTTACTATTTATCAGTTACTACTTCACTCCTGAATTGGACCCGGGCTGAACTGGCAGCACCGTTGAGCACACGGGTTTGTCCACTTAGGAGACCATCTGGCCCCGAGGGCCCAGGGTCACCCCACTGCACGTGCACACTCGCCGCCATGCGTGTGCACAGCCCGCCACCCCCCCCCCCCCCAGCGCTCACTCACAGCCTCGCGTGTGCTCCTTGGAGAGCAGGTAGTTGGCCAGGGGCGGCGTGTAGGTCAAGCACTGCACGGTGGAGTTGAGGAAGCAGGTGTTGCCGAGGTTGTGCAGCCCCGCGCCCACACGGTAGACGCGCCCCCAGCGCAGCGACAGCCGCTCCACGGGGAAGAGCACCTTCTGGGGCGCGGGGACGCCGTCACCGCAGCTCTCGTACACGTGCTCGCTGCCTGGAGGGGGAGGGATGGGAGAGAGGAGGCCATCTGACTCCGTGCCCAGGGAGACCACCGAAAGCAAGTGCCGTGACACACTCAGTGGGCACGGGCTCAGAACGCGGCACCCGGGGGCGACTGGGTTCTCCGGGGGCAGAAGCCCAGGAGAACACCTGTCACCCCACGGCTCTCCCTGACGGCGTCGGTCTAGCGCCCCAGGACCCCTCTGTGGATGAGAGGACGAGGTCCCGAGAACCAGCAGCTGGAAGAACCGGGCACTGGCACTGAGCCCACCCCCCTTCTCCATCCGGTGTCCAAGGCCTGCTCTTGAACCTCTAAGGACACAGATCTCTTTCTGACCAACCCCATACCGTTCCTTCCAGAACTAAAATCTACTGACCCCACGCACGACATTCACAAGTCACCACACTCCGTTTCTGGTCCTACTAATCAGTCAACGTTTCGTCCCTCCACTTGGTCAGCACAGAGCGAGGCCCTCTCACAGTACCCTGTGTCCTGGCCTGTGGCTCATCCCCGCTCCTGTGGCAGCCGGCTCCCTCTGTCCTGGGGTTCAGCAGCACGTATTTGCTCTTCAGTGACTCCAGCTGGTAGGAGAAACTCTTGCTGGCCGGCTCAAACTCCAGCTTCTGCAGAAGGACCTTCCTGGCGGAGGAGGCCAGAAGCTTCCCCAGCTCCCCATCGTCAGCCGAGTCCCTGCGGCCAGGCTTGAGGGCTTCCTTCAACTTGTCGACTATGGGCATGGTGCATCACTGCGGGCATAAGGAAGAACACGGAGCGGCGGGTAAGCGGGTCCCAGGAACAGAGCATCCCTTCCCTGACAACCCCCTCCTGGGCCTTATGGATGTGACCCACCATGAAAGCGGCTCTGGATCGGCCGCCAACCTTACAAAGGAAGGGTGACACGAGACGTAGTACTGACCACTTGGACACAGCGATGCCCACGCTTCTCCTCTCAAAAAGACAAAGTGCCTCCGCAAACAGCACTAAACGGACTGACACGGCCCGGAGGAGGCGAGACTACCTTCTCGGCGTCCTCTCTTCAACAAGTACCATCAAGTGACTTTGGACGTCATACTAGGTGCAATTTTCCTCAAGAGGCGACCATGTGGTCCTAACGTCTGCTCAAAACCAGGAAAACACTAATTCTCACAAGACACTGTGGTTGCACACACAAATCCATGTAATAAAGGAATTTGCACGGAGAGTGAGGTGGGCACACTCGTCTGCTCAGACCCGTACTCTTCAAAACAAAGGCCACGAGCCTCATTGGGCCACTGAACAGAAGAAGTGAGGCTGGTCCAAACTGGGATGTGCTGTAAGTGTAGAACACACACTGGATTTCGAAGACTCAGTTTGCAAATGTAAAACATCTCAGTAATTTTAAGACTAGTTATATGCCGAAATGATCACATATATACATATATATTTTTGGCTGAGTTGGGTCTTTGTTGCTGCACGCGGGCTTTCTCTAGTTGCAGCAAGCACTCGCTTCTCTTGTTGCAGAGCACAGGCTCTAGGCGCACTGGCCTCAGTAGTTGCGGTGCATGGGCTCAGCAGTTGTGGCACACGGGCTCCAGAGCATAGGCTTAGTAGTTGTGGCTCTTGGCCTTAGTTGCTCCACAGCATGTGGGATCTTCCCGGACCAGGGCTCAAACCCGTGTCCCCTGCATTGGCAGGCGGATTCTTAACCACGGCACCACCAGGGAAGTCCCCACAATGATCATACTTTACATATACTGGGTTAAATAAGTTATATTGTGACAATTCATTTCATCTGCTTCTTTTTATTTTTTAATGTGGCCACTGTAAAACTCAGTTATACTTGTGGCTTGTGTTACTGGATAGTGCTTGTACAGATTATCTTTTTTTTTTTTTTTAAACATCTTTATTGGAGTATAATTGCTTTACAATGGTGTGTTAGTTTCTGCTTTATAATAAAGTGAATCAGTTCAGATTATCTTTTTAAAAGTGAGGGAGGGCTTCCCTGGTGGCGCAGTGGTTGAGAATCTGCCTGCTAATGCAGAGGACATGGGTTTGAGCCCTGGTCTGGGAGGATCCCACATGCCGCGGAGCAACTAGGCCCGTGAGCCACAACTACTGAGCCTGCGCGTCTGGAGCCTGTGCTCCGCAACAATAGAGGTCGCAATAGTGAGAGGCCAGCGCACCGCAATGAAGAGTGGCCCCTGCTCGCCGCAACTAGAGAAAGCCCTCGCACAGAAACGAAGACCCAACACAGTTAAAAATAAATAAATTTATAAAAAAAAAAAAAAAAAAGTGAGGGAGAAGAGAAAAGATAGTAATAGGACTAGAATGGTGTACACGAAACGCCTAAACTTAAGGGGGGGTGGGGGGCAGAGCAGGCAGGGGCCGTGGCGGCAACTCAGGCTCCGGAAGGCAGCAGGCCTGGGTTATTCCAGCGTGGATTAGCTATAGACTCCAGGGACAATCACTGTGACTGCGGGAGACCGTTCTTTGTAAAATAGGAAAAAAAACAGTGTCAAAGGTGCCTGTGAGTTTAATGGGGAGACACACACTGGGTGAGAGCTGACTGCTGGCTGCGGAACAGTCCCTAAAGCCGCAGTGTAGAAACTGTAACAAACCGGAAATCCCCATCACCTCTAACTGCACACACTACCTGTCAACTCAACCACCCCAGCCAAAGCTCAAGGACTATTTGAGTCACAGTTAGAAAAATAGTTCCTTACACAGCTTACTCCCATCAGAAAAATGATGACTTCCCCCGGGTATGTGGTCGCTGGCCTGAGCCAGGAGACCCAACTAGTCAGGTGGATCCAAAACTCTGCTCAAGTGAAAGGACCCTGTCCAGCACCTCTTGGTAAACCATCCAGATTTATGGTTATGGGGCACCTAATTCTGTATGTGGATCCAATTTCTTTTTCTATAAAAATTTCTGTAAAGAACAGAAATGTAAGACCATTATTTTAAAAAAAGCAAGCACAAGTTCTTTGACATGAAAAAAATAAAAGAAGCTTTCCTAAGGGGAATTATCTAAGAGCTCTCACCAACTGAACAATGGCTGCTGGACCACATGTGGGCTTACCTGGGGTGTCTGAACTTGGGCGTGCTATTCCTGCAGCATGGGGTCAGGTGCTTGGCCGGACTGGGCAGGTGTGGTGCTGGGCCCTCAAAATCACGTGCTCCCAGGCTTTGGCCTGTTCAATCACCAGAGCCACAAGCGCGTCGTCCAGAACGGGTGTCAGAGTCTGTGGGATGAACACAGCATCACATGAGGCCAGTTCTCTTCCCGCTGTCTCATCAGCCCCACTCCCTGGACGCGGAGCAGGAAGGCCAACCATCTACCGGGAACAGTCAGCATTAAGGCGGAAGGAATATGGATAGTGCAGGACTTAGAAAGAGTGAAAAGCTGAGCTAACTAACTACAAACAATTTCGATGGACATGATATGAAAACACTGCCCTTTGTTCCATACCTTAACCTTCACGCCAGTGACAAGCCCAGTGAACAAAAATCTCCCCACACGCCGGTCAACTCCAGACTCCATCACGTTTGCAAAGACTAAGAGATAACAGATAATCATCTCCAACTTTCAGATGACATGAGCCAGTAAGATTTCCCAAAAAAATGGCGCAATGAGAGTTGCCAAATTTTCACTCTGCTTTTTTTTTTCTTAATTACCAACCACAATCACTGTGATTACAGAAAATTAAGGTACTTAAAAACTTTTTACTGTGAAAACGTTCATTCACAATGTAGAGAACATCACAGGCAACCGCCATGCTCCCCTCATTCAGCGTCAATAATTATTGTGTAGGACCAGTCGATTCCTCTCCTGAGCCCACATTACTTTACAGCAAGTTCCAGATACACCATGTCTGATGTCCATAAGTGAAAGCATATTAACGCAAAAAAAAAAAAAAAGAAAGAAAGAAAAACTAAAGATCATAATAAACATGATCTCAGAATGAAGTCAATCTGTAAAGATTTCTGTTTCATGAAAACTCCCTACAATGTCCCTCTTCCTGTCAAGATCACACGTTGCTAAGGACTCTTGTCATGGGCGGATATGGGTTTGGGAACCCCTCGAAGCTAGAGGATAAACAGAACTTGGGAGATTGAACCCAGTTTAATTCGAGATAAATAACTTAAAGAACACCCACCCATCCCACATAGCCCACTCCTCAATGTGGAGTCAAGAGATTTTGAACAAATAGAATTTTTCAAGTTTCAACAGGAAGATCAAACCTCTACATCACCCATTCCACCCGAAACATTAAGCAACAACCTAAAAATGATTTATTTCTGAGGTGCAGCAACCCAGAGAAAAATGTCCCTGTAATCATCACAAGCCCTCTGATGTACACACTTGCTTCAAAACTCAGGAAGGATGCTCTCTCCAGTGCACGTTCCTCACGGGCCAGGACCAGCTCACGTTTATCTGTGCACGTTTCTACCTCTACTCAAATAAAGCTTCCTTAAATCAATCACCATTCAAGAACATTTTCTCTCCCTCCTCCCTTTAAATGCATTTTTCCAGCATAAAATGCACTGGAGACTCACAGGGTCAACCACGTGCTGGCGGGGAGGAGCCCCAGACAGCACAGGGCTGGGGCCTCCCTGGGGCGCTTTTAGAGGGGGCTCTTCTGCAGAGCAAACATCGGTCCCCAGCCAGGAAAGAGCAAACTGAGCGCCCCTCTCCTTGGAGGCCTGATTCTCCGCATCCCTTACAGACAGTGGACTGTGTCAGAGCCAGGATGTTTTCCTCTCTCATCCGTCTCTGTTTTAGGACGCTACTCTAGCTCCTAGAACCCCAGGGGAGACCCAATACTACCCGCCCAAACCAAAGAAACAGATATTTAAAAAACTCACATCTTGTACCCATCCCCTCACCAGGACCATGACCACGACCACGACCATAAGGAATGTTACCCTCTCCAGAGGTGAGCTTTCCCACATCTCTTACTACAAGAGAACAAACAAGACATCAACTCTGCTGCCAAACTGAACGCCCTCCCCTTTATCTGGAATTAAGCCATTCCAAAGAAAGTCTGAATTCTGCATACATGATGCTTCTGTGCGTGACACCGCCATAGGCTGCTGCCTCCTCCCCTGCCTGGGTTCCTGGACGGGGCAGCTCTTCCCTGCATCGCGGGTCGCTCCCGGTGTGTGGAGAAGAACAGAGAGCAGACCCGAGGCAACCCGGACCGAGGACACATTTCCAGGGCCTCCCCGTGCACCCCCGAGCCCTCGGAGACGACGCAGCCCTAGTACCTCCCCGTGGACCCCGGAGACCCCCGTGGACGCGCAGCCCGGGGCCTCCCCGTGGACCCCGGAGCCCCTTGCGGACGGTGCAGCCCTGGTGCCTCTCCGTGGACCCCCAAGTCCCTCGCAAACAAACACCCGTGTCTCCCCGGAGCGTCCGCCGGTGCGCCCCGCGTCGGGAGTCACATTCCCACGCCCCGCCGGGCGGAAGCTCTCCACCCGGCCCTCGCGCCGCCCCAACCCGGCCCCAGCCTACCCGGCCCTCAGCTAGCTCGGCTGCTGGCCCGGCTGCAGGCCCGCAGCGCTGGCGTCTGCTCGGCACGGGCCCCGCACACGCACCATCCGGGCCTCCGCCGCCTCACACACGTGTCACGGCGACGCTTAAAGGAGCCGCGGTCCGCAGCCCTCAAGGCGGCACACCGAAAGGCCCCGGCAACTTTAAGAGGCGGTGCTAGCTTCCGCCCTATTCCCTGGACCCGCCCACAGCCACTTTACGCGCCGATACGTCACCTCCCTATCCCGCGGCCCCGCCAGCCTACGCGATGACGCAAGCACGCAGAGCCTGAGACGCCCCGCCCCCTTGGCCGGCGCCCCACGAGTTCCCGCAGAGCACGTGAGGTGCCTGCTTCCGGGTCTGGCGAGCCGGCGCACCTAGGGCGGCATCCGGGCGCGCGTCTTTCTCACCTGCAGTAGGGGCGGTGGCGCGGGAGGCTTGATCGCAACCTCTAGGGCATTTAGTGACCAAGACACAGGCCCGGCGAGAAGAGGGCAGCGGGTCCAGTGAAGCCCGGAGGGCGGAGCAAAGTGCTCTTGGGATTAAGGGGTCGGGAGCGATGGTATTTGACCTTTGCAGTGTCCCGGGCCCTGTGCAATTCCTTGACCCCACTCCCTTCCTCCAAAAGCATCATCCCGTGATGACTACGTTAAAGTTTTGGTTGAATGTTTGCAAACGCGCTTTGCTTTTGCAGTATTTTTTAAAATGCCTTTCACCTAATCCGCTTGGTTGCGTCCGCCCCGTTCCGCAGGGCAGGTGGAGAGAGTGCAGTCCCAGGCCTGACCTCCAGATACTCTCACATAAGCAAAGGAATATTGTTACTCCACAGAAAACAACTTTTCCTAAAAGGGAACACTTGGAGTACACAACACAATCTGCTGTGTCCTTGGCAGACAAGTGTGAAGGGCAGGCTGGGCGATCCTGGGTGAAGCAACTAGAAACCTGGAGCTAGTCGTTATGTTCCTTCCCCGCACAGTCCTTCAAGCAGGGACTGGCAATGGAGAGAATGGGTGTAATTGGAACAAAATTCACCTGTAGTTATCACTTGGGGAGTGCTGGTTTTTGAAAAAGCAAACAAGTATAAACAGACCCGCAGGAGCCTGAGGTTGAGCTCTGCCCTGTCTGTGAGAATCCTCAACTACAGAGATCCAGATTGGGATTTGTCCCGGAGTCCACTCTGAGCCCTAAAGCAATGATTCAGACAAAGACCTTCTCACTCTTCCAGGTCTGATACAATGTATAAATGAGTGATTAAAAGTGTGGGAGCGGGTGGGAGGCGGAGGGCTGGCAACTAGCCCAGGAATGAGGAGACCTCAGTTTTATCCCAGCTCTGCCCTAGTTAGCAAGTTGCTTTGGACACTTCTTTTGGGCCTCCATGTGATCATCTGTGAAATAAAGATGATCTCCAGCAGATCTTTGATTCTAATAACAATACTGATGACATTTGTTCCTGTTGCTGAGTTCATATTATGTGCCAGATACCAAGCTGGCCACTTGCCCACACTATCTGATTTAATCCTCATGGCAACCCTACAAAAAGATATTGTTTCCATTTTACAGATGATAAAACTGAGTGTGCAAGATCCCAGCAAGCAAGTGGTGGTTTAAACCTAGGTTTCTCAGGCTCCAAGTTCACATCTTTAGCTCAGGCCCTCAGAGGTAACCCCGAAATTTTTCTTAGATAACAAAGCTATTGCCTGAAAAGGCCCGCATGCTGCTTGAGAATGTGATCTGAGACCTGGATGTCAAGAGGAGCCTTTGGCCACCCACACTCCCACCCTACTCCCCTTTCAAATTCCCTCCTAGAAGGCTTCCAAGTGGAATCTCCTAGAGGTGTGTTCACATGGCCCATAGGAAAGTCTTTTCTAAAATGCTCCATCTTGGGCTTCCCTGGTGGCGCAGCGGTTAAGAATCCCCCTGCCAATGCAGGGGACACGGGTTTGAGCCCTGGTCCAGGAAGATCCCACATGCTGCAGAACAACTAAGCCCGGGCGCTACAACTACTGAGCCTGCGCTCTAGGGCCCGCAAGCCACAGCTACTGAGCCCATGCACCACAACTATTGAAGCCTGCGCGCCTAGAGCCCGTGCTCCACAACAAGAGAAGCCACCGCAATGAGAAGCCCGTCGACACAACTAGAGAAAGCCCGCGTGCAGCAACGAAGACCCAACGCAGCCAAAAATAAATAAATAAAATAAAATTTTAAAACATGCTCCATCTCAAACGTCACCAGAGAAATGCAAATTAATACCACAATGAGTTAACATTCCACACTCATGGAACTGCTAGAAGCTAAAAGACTACACATTGGAAAGAATGTGGAAGCAAATAGATTGTAAAACTGCAGGGAATGTAAAATGATGCAACCATTTGGGAAAATAATTTGAATGTTTCTTTTATGTAACATACTTACCCTATGAGCACATCCATTGCTGTCACCACTGCAACTAACTACTGCCTGTAGGCTGGTAAATTCCAAATGTACCAACACAGACCTCTCTCCTCCTCATCTTTGGAAAGTTGGTCCAGTGCCTCCTGGACACCCCCTCCCCAGAAGGGGGTGTCCTTTCGAGGTGTCCCACAAGCACCTCGAAATTCACCATGCCCAGAAACGCCCCCCCCCAACCGCCCCCACCAAGCTGCCTCTCCTTTCTGCCCTGTTGCCTACTTGGGCTGCTGTGCTGGAGCTCAGACCAAATCCTTGCCCTTTTCAGCTGGTTTCCCAGTGGGTCCGGCCACTTGGGGGCACTGCTGAGACTGGTGGGCAGAGGAAAGGAGAAGCAGGCCTTTTCTTCCCCTCCCTCTCTGCTTTGAGTGGAGTTTCCAGCAGCGGCTTCAACTCCATCCAGAGAGACATACTGTGGTTGCAGCCTCCCACCTGGCCTCTCCCTGGGCTCTTGTAGGGCAGCCTACAAGAGCTGCCCCTCCCTCTGCCCCTCCACCCTCGAGGTGCTGACAGCTTCCTGCTGTTCCCTTCTTGGCTTCCCAGGGAGTTTCTTCCATCAGGCTGTCACCAATCCCTACCTTAATCCCTGCTGTTTTAAAGGCTGTGCAGAGTGGTTTTGGTGTTCCTGGTTGGACCTGGACTGATGCAGACAGTAACCCCAACAATCACCTGCCTGGCCGCATCCTGGACTCCCCCTCTCTCCCTCACCCCGTGTAAATTCTCAACAAATTTTGCTAATTTTACTTTCCAAATATTCCTCAAGCCATTCCCTCCCCTCAGTCCCATTGCCCAAGTAAAGCCGCTCTCCACTCTCTCCTGCATTACTGGCATAGAGCCAAGTCCGTTGGTCAAACTGCCAAACAGAATAATATATTTAAAAGGCCTACCTGAACCCATTTCACTCCTGTCTGAAACCCTTTCCTGTCCACCCCTCCCCCTGCCTCCTGCTGATGGGAAAGCCAAGCTCCTTCGCATGGTCTCTAATAGCCTCCCAGGGGCTGGCTTTTGCCTGCCTTTCCCCCTCTTCCCCAGCCATTCCCTGCCCTACATCCTTCAGCAGAGCTAAATCCAAGTGCCCCTCAGGCCCCAATCAGGCTGTCTCTACTCCAGGCTCAGGTTGGTCTTTGGCCTAAAATTCCCTTTCCCACTTGTCCTTCAACCACCTCCTCTGGTGCCACCTCCTCCAAGAGGTCTTCCTGGATTCCCTCCATCCCTGCCATTATGTTGGTGTTGCCTTGGGCTGGCGGCACATTCCACTTATACATTCAACTGGAATGTTCTTTGGACTTCTCCTCCCTCCCCCACCATGTCTCATTTCATTGGTGTGTCCCTGGGCCGGTGTGCTGGAGGTACACTGTGGATAAATGTGAAATCCAACTAAATGGCAAATAAAATGCTAGAGATGAGACAATTGAATAATCTCTAAGTCCTGAAAGAGCAAACTGGAGAAACACTGAAGATGAAAGAATAAATTATTCCCAATTTAAAAAAAAATAAAGCTGTAACCAAAATGAATCAAATTAGAACTTACCTTAAAAAAGATGCATTAACAAAGTAACAGTATTGTTGCCCAGAAGTCACCTGGGGGCTCCTTACTTTGGAGGTCGAGGTAAAAGGGACTGGACCCCTCCCCCGGTTTCACAGCCTGTAGATGACCAAAGATTTAAGCTAATTTCTGGAAAGACCTATGTCACATTTCTAACTGTAAAGTAATCATTGTTCTTCTGACTTTTACATCAGTCATTGTGAGTTTTGGTTCCTATGAGCCACTCCTGCTGGGCCTACACAACCCTGACAATTTCCAGTTTCCAGAAACTGCCAAATTAGATCCAAACCCGGGTCTGGTTGAACTCACCAAGGAAAAGCCATGTGGCAGGGCTCCCAGAGTTTTGTTTTAGGCCTTCTTTCCCCTGCATGCAGATGGGCTGCAATGGAATTGGGCCTGTGTTTGGTGGTTTGGCCAAAAAGTAGCCAATGGACCTTAAATCCCTGTGCTGGCCTTAAATCCCTGTGTTGGCTGTGGCCACTCGCCTGCCTCTTCCTTCCCCTCCCAGACAAAGCTTCCTCTCTAAGAAAACTCACCCAGCGTAAATGCCACAGGTGTGTATTTTCCCTGCGTATTTGAGGGCAGCTTTCCCCACCTGCTAATACTGAAATCCTGCTTGAATCCTTACGGAAGCCGTGAGATCCCCCATCCCCACGGCTCTCATGACAACTCTCTGCACACCCGCCTGCCTCCCCCAAACTCCCCCACAAGGCCTCTCACTTGAGCCATGTCTGGGACTGCCTGGGAAGCAGGTGGGTAGAGGCAGAGGGGCCACGGCCAGAAGCTGCCTGTTGAATGGTGTTGAATTGTTGAACGGCGACTCAGTCTGTCTAGTACCTGGGAGTGGAGGTGGTAGATGTCACCCCCAAGCCAGAGAGGCTAAGAATCTATGGTGCCTCCTTCCCTCCTCTTTCTGGCTGAAAACCAAGGACTCCGAGGCTCCAGAAGGTGGTGAGGGACACTGAGGGACAGAAGGCAGGTCCTGAATCAGCCATGGAGGGCGCCCACCAAACATCCCCATTGGTCTTGGCAAGAAATAAACTCCCTTGTGTTAGTCCCTGGGATACTGGGCTCATTTGCTACGGTATCCAGAGCTGCCTTAGCTGGTACACCTTCGCTCTCAGATCACAGGAAGGTAGGATAAGGCTTTTGGGCCCCAGGGTTGTGGGTGTACTGCATCTGAGGATGAGCCCTAGCAACTGGGAATACAGCAGAGGGGGTTTGATATACCTCGTGTGGTTGGAAGGGGTCCCATAATGACAGGGTGACACTGCATAGCAGCTTGCCCAGGACAGTGCCGCTTTACACCTCTTGATCCTACTAATTGTTAACAGCACCTGCTTTCTCTCTCAGAAGTGTCCTGGTTTGGAAGAGAAAGCACATAGGGATGAATTTCCCAGATAATTGAATTTTATTCTTTTTTTAAGTTTAGAAATTACAACTTCGAACAAGGTATCTTGGTGTGATCAAGTGTCTTCACTGAGACTAGGATTTTGCTGTTATCATTGTTTCAAAATTCAGAAAAAGGGAGAGAAATTTGCCTTTGTCCTGGGGGGGGAAAAACACATAAAAACAAACCACTACAAGGCTCTTCCTGCAAGTGGAAGGAAAGGGTCCCCACCTGCTGCTGGGTGGGCGTCGATCTGCAGAGGATAACCTGCTTCCACCTGAGCCACGGCCTTGTTGGAGTCTCCGTCCATGGTCCTTAGAGAGGCTGGGGAAGTAGGGCAGGTGCATGTCCTACTGAAGAGCCGGGCCCAGGATTCCGACTCTGCCTGGGTTCAAATCCCAGCTCTAGCGCTGAACGGCTGGGTGACCGGTAACTCAAGCTTCCCAGGCCTCGGTTTCCCTGTCTATCCAATGGGAAGGTGAGAGGACCACCCCTCAGAGTTGGCAGGTGTTAAATGAGGTCATGTACGTGAAACCTTTAGCACAAGTCCCGGCGTGGGATAAACGTTAGCTACGACTGGAATTATTAGGTTTATCAGAATGATTTCCTAAGCAGTTGCCCCTGGGAGTTTAGGAGCGGAGTCTCCTGAACGGGGGACAGATCATGGAAGAAGATGGGAAGGACTCATACGCGAAAAAGAGTTATCACGGCAGGCCCGAGACCTCTCTCCCCCCGGAAGGCCTGCTTCCGAGGTCTGGGAGCGTGGATTTCTAATAAGAGTGGCTCCTGTGCCCCAACTGTTTGTGGATGTTAAAACCTGCTTCTGCTCTGGGAGTCTACAGACTACACGCTGGGCAGAGGGCGCCAACCTGACCAGCACCCAATACAAACGCTGGGGGCTAAGTCCCTAGGGAGCCTCCCTGGTTGGAATCTTGTTCCTGCTGCCCACCCCCCCAGCCCCACCACCCAACTTCACTTCAAAGGACAAAGCAAGGACATGTTGATTGGCCTAAAAATAAAAACGAAACTTTCAGCTTTCTTTCTAGGTCATATATGCAGCCTTACCCCTGCATCCCATCCTGGATCCTGTCCTCAGATCCTCCATAACACTCGCCCTTTCTCTGATTTTGACCCCCACGTGACACCCCACCATTCTGCAGACACCGACTCGGATTTGGTCCACGCTATTGTTTCATTTAATTAGAAAGAAACATTCCTCCAAGTTGTTACAGAATGAAAACATGCAGAATTATCTCCTGTTTCTGAATGTCTTTTTTTTCTTTTCCCCACAATTTGTTTCTTGGGGAAAAAAGCTGCTATTAGAGCTAAATGATTCCCCAAATCAAAGCACTGCCTTTCACCACGAGATGATTCAAGGCAACTGCCTGTGACAGGGTGAGCTGTGGGTCAGCTTGAAGCTTGAACCCAAGGCCAGAGATAGACCGGTCCGTGAACTTGAAAGTCTTAATGTAAAACCATGGCAACAGCACATCGCTGTTAGGATAAAGCTGACCCTACTGATGTATTGCAGCTCCACCATCTTGGTTTGATTTTAAGTTAGATCAGATAAACAGATCCGGGAATAATTAGGAGGGAAAAGATAGTGCCCCTCACACGTCTGAAGGATTTTCACCAGCCCTGATGGTTCTTCCACTGCCACCCTGACCCCCACCCCCCGATAGTGGTCTCGCGAACTGGATCCTGCAGAGGCTGCTGCTGTGTTTCCAGTTTGAACCCACATGTGTCTGTTGGGGGTTCCGACCAGAGAGCAGGTTGTCCTCAGTTGCCCACATTGCTCTTCTTTCACAGAATGAGCAAGGCTGAGGGGGAAACAGTGGTGTCTGGTAGAATCCCTAACAATCTGGTTACCCCATATGTGGGTCTTCAGACTGATTTAAAACTGCCCGCAAAGATCAAGAAAACTGGGAAAATTGTTGAAACCGGATCATGAGTGCATGGAGTTCGTTTTATCATTCTCTGTGTTTCTGTCTATGTTTGAAAATTTCCACAAGAAGTGTTTTTAAAAAGTAACATTTGACCTAAATACATAAAATGAATGAAACGTTTGTGTTAAGACCCCAAATGTGGTCTGCAGGTTGGGACGGGCACCAATGCCAAGTAAGGTCATTTGTATGACACAGAAAGTGTTTGTATTATTCAATATTATCCTAATATGCCTCTGAACCATTTCCCCCATAGATCTCATCATATGGAAAAAACAATCCAGATATTTCTGCAGTGGATGGCATTTAATGCTTTGTCTCACTAACTCTTTACTGCCTCATGAGGCAGCCATGAGTTTGTTCTTGCTGATTAGGGATCTGCTACAGAAAATGGCAAACATGAATCTTCCAGCTTGTCCCTGGAATAACAAATTCTACAAGTGGGCCAGAGGGTGGTCACGTGTTCGAACATGCCATGAACGGACTTTCATATGGTGACTCACAGTGATATGAGACTCAGTTAAAGTTTAAATGAAGATGGGGGGACTTCCCTGGTGGCGCAGTGGTTAAGAATCTGCCTGCCAATGCAGGGGACACGGGTTCGATCCCTGGTCCAGGAAGATTCCACATGCTGCAGCGCAACTAAGCCCATGCGCCACAACTACTGAGCCTGCGTGCCACAACTACTGAAGCCCGTGCGCCTAGAGCCCATGCTCCGCAACACGAGAAGCCACCGCAATGAGAAGCCCGCGCACAGCAACGAAGAGTAGCCCCCACTCGCAGCAACTAGAGAAAGCCCGTGTGCAGCAACGAAGACCCAACGCAGCCATACATACATAAATAAATAAATAAATAAATAAATAAATAAATAAATAAATAAATAAATTAGTTAAAAAAAAGAATGATGATGGGACCATTTTTCCCAGCTTGAGGGGGAGAGAAGGGAGGCAGGGCAGGGGGGCAGGGGAGGGGACTTGAGGGAGCGACTGCAATGTATGGACCTTATTTGGATCCTGATTCAAAACAACAAACTATAAAAAAGCATTTACGAGACCATCAGAGATGTCTGAACACTGACTAGATCTTCCATGACATTCATGGATTCTAATTATGTTTTCAAGGTGTGATAAAAGTATTTCAGAAATGTTTTAAAACTAGTTTTTGCTTTGGGACTTCCCTGGTGGTCTAGTGGCTAAGACTCCACGCTCCCAATGCAGGGGGCCCGGGTTCAATCCCCGGTCAGGGAACTAGATCCCACACGCCACAACTAAAGATCCCATGTGCCGCAACTAAGACCCGGCGCAGCCAAATCAAAAAATAAATATTAAAAAGATAGTTCTTGTTTTTTTAGAGATATGTACTGAAACATCTACAGATAAAACTGTTTGGCATCTGGAATCTTCCCTTCCTGATAATCTCAGGCAGGGTGGTTGGGGGAGTGGGTGCAGGCAGAGGAGGAAGACGGTGGGTTCACTGTGGAAGATGCAAGATGGTTGCAGGGCTCTGCTTTCATGTGTGAGTGTGTGAGTGTGAGTGTGTGAGTGTGAGTGTGTGTGTGTGTGTGTGTGTGTGAAGTGCTCCATAACAGAAAGGGGGACGTATGTGCTGAATGAAGGGGGCCCGTCCTGCCTCTTGGCCAGCTTAAGAAACCATATTCACTGTCGTCTGCCCCACGCTCTGCCACATCCCACATAGGCCTCTAAGCACCCAGGCCTGCTTCTCAGGGGATAAACCAAGCCGCACCCTCCCCTGTTCCTAACCTAGAAAGCGGCAGCTCGGAACGTCGGACAAGACCACACAGAGAGCCAGCGTTCTCGTTGATGATACCGTTTACTGTCCACGGACCGAGCGGTCACTCGAGAATGACACGAGGCATCGGAGACGTGCGCTGTCTGCTTGTCGACTTTCAACAACTCTCACGTGTTCCCAGCACAGGAAGGTCTCAGACTTCATATTCCAGCGAAATCACATTGCCCCAAAAGTAAAAAAAAAAAACAAAACAAACAAACGAAAAAATCCAAACGAAAACGAACAAGATCAACAAAGCTTTAAATTACGGCGGCAAGTCCGATATTTCTTAATACTTATCAAGCAAAGATTTGGAAATAACTACAATGTAAACTTTATTTTAAATATTTTGAGTTGCTTGCAGAAGACAAGAATAGAGGGAGGAAAGAGCAGTGCTTAGAACATAACATATAAATTAAACAATGCTGAATGGAGAGCCTTCTTAAACTATATATATATGGCAATTATTTACTGTTGAGGGTATTTGAGTGGCTTCTCTCGGCCACCACCAGGTACTTCATCTTGACTTTTTTTTTTCTGCTCGGCATGGCTACAAGACTGATGTGCGTAGACTGAATATAAAGGCCATCTTTTACAACCAACCTACTCAAAGATTCTTTGCTTTGTAATAATTGGAACTGGAGAACAAAAGATGGGAGACGGAAAATCAACGATACTCAAGGAACTGAAGAAAAGGTCTGAAGGAATCACCATCATAGGCTAGCTACCGCGCCATTTCCACTCTGGGTCCGATGCTCCCACGATGCAGAAACCTTTGAAAAAAAAAGGTGCGAGTCTAACCCCTACCAAGGGTAATAAAAAACGCAGCACAGGAATGATTACAACTGATGTCAGAAACAAACCAACACATTAAAAAAAATCAGCAGAAACAGGAGTAAATGTTACATATGATAACACCGTACAGGAAGCAGACGGGGGTGGGGTGTTATACTGATTGGAGGGTCTGGTGTTCTCGTATATACTGAAATCACAAGGACTGGTCCATTATGACATCTTACAAACTTTCTATCACTGTACAGCATGAAGACGCCCTTGGAGCGGGCCGGATTCCTGGAGAGTCCCCTAGTCTGCCCTAGAAAGGGAGTCATCAAAATCTGTGCTGACCAGGTCCCGGGTAGGCATGGGGGCTGCATGCCACTGGTGCGGCGGGGGGGGTCAGGAGTCTTACAGGTGCTTTGGGGTCACCACAGAATAGAGCAGGCTTAGAGGATGACTTTGGAAGAATTCTGCAGAAGGACCACTCCCAGGCTGACAGACTTCAGTTTCACTGTGTGTTTGCATAGTGTGCATGATAAACTCAGAACAGTTTATCTTTAGAACACAAGTGGGAAGAAAAGGGAGATTATCTTTACTGTTACTGAGAAATTTCTGCCTCTGCTAACTCCCATTTTACTGGCCTCAGGAAACCACCTTTAGGGAACAGATAGGTTCCCTAGATCCCGATGAACTTTCTTAACTGAGAGATCTTCGTAATACAAGAAATATAAACAGAGGTGGGTACACCTGTAATTTGGGTTCACATATTCTCTAAAAATTCATCTTTAGAAGAATGTCTCTTAAAGCTGGCCACAGAGTCCTGGCGGCCCAGAAAGCAATGAGAATTTTACTGACGCCACCTCCCTCCAAAATCCGTCCTTCCCTGGGGAAGACTTCATTCTACGCTTCGTTAACTTCACTCTCGGGAACCCCCACGTGGCACAGTGACGGTCAGTCTTGAGGGAGGTCATACTCTAAACCTCTGGCACCTGCTTGGGGGCCTCTGAGGCATGTTGGGGGACAGAGCGGGACCCAGCTTTTGATGTCCTCAGGATGTGCAGACGGCACAGCCAGCTCATGCCACCAGCCACACACAACCCCTCGCCAAGCAAATTCGTGCCCCTCCACCTGGATGCCAGAGGCCAGAGAGAGAAGCAGGGAGCGAGGGGCCTCAGCAGCTCAAGAAGGAACTACAAGGGCAGCCAAGCCCCGCGCCCGCAAATGTCTGCCCCAGGGCAGAACGTGGCAGGTTCCGCCAAGGGCTGGGGTGTGTGTTGGGGGCCAGGGATGGGAATCAAAGGACTTGGCTGGTGCTGAAGCTCGCTGTCCCAGCATTGCTACGGGGCCTGGGAGGGAGGCTCCCGATGGGTTTCTGCAGATTAATACGATTAACTGGGGCTCCGTCAAGAGCAAGCCACCGATCCAGGGCTGCTCCCAGACACACAGAAGTCACAGGTACTGGGAGTCCGTGGTGGGCATGGGGGAGTCTGCGGGGGTACAGGGCACTTACAAGGGGCAGGGGCTGCCACCCTAGGGCCAGAGGTGGAAGCTGCAGGAACTGAGGGACATGCCCCTCTCAAGAGGAAAGGGACCTGGTAGGCCTGCTACACAGTCTGGCAACGACCCTCAAAAGTTTCTGCAAAATGCACACTTCCAGGCTCTGCCCTGACCAGGCTGGGGGACCCTTAAGTGCTGCCTGCTCAGCGTTTGTGACAGTGCCAAGGCTGGGCCTGGGAGGGAAGCCCGAGCGTCCTGCCCCTGCCCGCGCTCAAGGATGGGAGACCAAGTTGCGCAGTGTCCAGGCTGGTGGGTGGGGTATGGGACCCACCTCTGCCTCCAGACCCACAACGATGTTGAAAAGGAAAACGGGGGTGGGGAGGAGAATCACACTAATTTAGACCCACTTGGATGACTGTTTTATTCATGCTGTTTCCAGGAAGGGATGTCGGAGCTGGACCAGTCTGAACTCTTGGAGGCTTTCAATTGGCCACAGGGGTGCTGGTGGCCTGCTTACGGGTCCTCGATGTCCAGAAACTCCTGCTTGGGGGGTGCCGCTCCACGGTACCATGCACAGGAGCCGTCGCTTCTCTTGATGCAGGCAAAGAACTTGGCCTGGTGCCCGTTGATGTTCTTCTCCGTGACCCAGTCCATCCAGAGGCACTCGTCCGGAGAGGAGATGTAGCACGGGATCATGGGGCAGCGCGTGATCTAGGAAGGGGGACGCAGAGGTGGATTCAGTCAGGGACCAAGGCCACTCATGGGGGCATCTCCAGAACCTGGCAATGCACCTGGCGAAGGTGCTCAAGGGCAGTTTGCAGAATGAATGACCAAGCGAGTGCACCAGGAAGGGAGGGAGCTGGGACTGGAGTCCAACCTGCTCCATCAGTAGCCTTTCCTGAGCCCCATACTCTCCAAATGGTAGTAGGCAGCCTGCCCAAGGCGGGACAGTACACTGTCCCTGCACCCCCAGCTACTGCAAACGCACCTCCATTTTGGGCCATCTGGTCTACCTACTCTGAGCATGACAAACTGGCTTCAGCTCAGCCCTGCCCTCCTGGGAGTACAACAATAATAACAATAAAGGGTCTTGAATCTACTGGATAGGTTCAAATCAAATTAAAAGGACGTTGTCTTGCTCCCAAGCACACATGGGTTTAGAGGGGATCGGCAAGTAGCATTTTGGCAAAAGAACCTGAGTTCACAGGAAGGTGAAAACCTTCAGGCCAAGCAAAGAAAAAGGAGGAACTTGTTTCTTAACTTCATGTTAGGCACAGAGAAGTTTGCTGGACTTACGTGTAGCTGTAGGTCGGAATTCACGTTCTGAATGAGCGAAGGACAGGAGGGCCCACCTACCAGGATGGGCAGGAGGGCTGCACAAGCAGCGCCAACTGGCATAGGCCAATCCCTGCAGCCTCGCACAGGGCCGCGCTGGGCCAGCATCTTCTGGACCCAGACTCGCATCCTGTGCTGGGGCTGGGGGAGGGGCAGTGCTGATGTGTTAGGAGACAACAGGATGGGAGCCTGTGGGCCGTGAAGGAGGTCTCACTTTCTATGGCTGCTTCTAAGCATTAGCGCCGCTGTAACTGTGTTTGGTGCAACCTCTGGGCCGCTTTTAAGAAGAGGGGCTGGGGCTTCAGCACACAGACCCCACATTTACACGGACCCATGCGTGGAAATGGCTGGTATGTTGGCAAAAGCATAGCACCCGGGACACTCTTTCACAAGGCACACAAGTCTCTGCACTTGCACATTTGTAGAAAGATACTCCTAGGACCATGTTCTCCCCACAAAACTCCTCCTCCTAGAAGGCTTCCTTCCTAGAAGCTATAGGCCACATGGCCAGATTCCCCTTACCTCCCAAATGTCCCTGGCCGGACATCCTCACTTGTGGGTAGGCCACACCTCCCCAGAGCCCTGGCCTAAGTTGGGACCCCGTGGATTGAGAGGCCCAGGAAAGCCAGGGATCAAATCCCAGCAGTCCACCCACCTGGAGGAGGTGGTGATGAGGCGAAGCCTGGGAGGAGGTAGTGGTGGCTTACCTTGCACTCACAGCCCATCTGGTACCTGTGGTTCAGGCTCTTCTTCTGGGTGGTGCTCAGGGTGTCCCAGGGCACGATGAAGTCACAGAGGGTGATGTGCATCTTGCCATTCCCCTCGGCCTTTCCTGAGTAGACAGGGGTCACCAAGCTCAGGACAAGTTATGGGTTCTCATCCTTCTCCTGCATTTGGATGCGGCTTGGGCATGGGGAGGGTCAGTTCTGACGGTACCGTGTGCTGTGGGCTCAGTTGTGTCCCCTCCAAAATTCAGATGTTGAAGCCCTTACCCCTAGCACGTCAGGATGTGACTGAATTAGGAAAGAAGGTCTTTGAAGAATTGATTAAAATGAGGTCATTAGGGTGAATCCTAATCCAATAGGACTGGTGCCCTTACAAGAGGAAGAGATTAGACACAGACAGACACAGAGGGACGACCATGTGGGGACACAGGGAGAAAGTGGCCGTCCACAAGCCACGGAGAGAGGCCTCAGAAGAAACCAACCCTGCCAACACCTTGATCTTGGACTTCCAGACTCCAGAATTGTGAGAAAATAAATTTCTGTTGTTTAACCAGTCTGTGGTTTTTGTTATAGCAATCCGAGCACACTCATACACCGTGGAATATTTATTCTGAGTATAAGAAGAATGCAAGCTCACTGTAGACAACTTAGAAAAGGTAGGAAATCATTTTTAAAAACTTCTCTCCTTTCATTACCTAGAGCTAAATTTTGATGCATTTCCTTCCAATGTTCTTTTATGCACACGTATTCACACACAAAAGATAATGTTGTACGTAAATTGTACTGTTTCCTGCTTTTTTTCCACCAAATATTTATTCCTAAGCATTTCCTCCATTTGATGTTGAACTTGTAATTCTGGGTTGTTCCGTTATGAACAGTAAAAACAGACTTTTATAAAATCAGAAATCTGCCCTGAATTCCTTTTATTGGGGATGATGAGACGCTGTTGGTACCTTAGGCTCCTGCCCCCTTCCTCCTTTTGTGAAGAGTTCTCATTGGTGACAGCCCGGGCATTAGCTGAGCAGGAGAAAAAGACAAGCCAGTGTATTCTGGTGACTGACAGATCCTAACAAGGGCCAGGGAGGTCGTCTAAAATCTTGTCCCTCCTGCTACAATGGCACCTTGTCAAGAGGCACAGATGCCCAGTGATGACACCAGAGCCTGGCAGAGAGCGACACGCGATTCCCTCAGAGGCAGACAGGAGCCCCGGGCTGCACCCTGAGCACCTCGGCTTGACAAAGCTGCAGTGCATCCGACTTAATGATCTCAGGCATAGCCCTGGCCACGAACAACCTGCTAATAGAAACATAGCTCAGCGAAGCGCTGATGCAGCTTGTCGTCAACTGCGCCCCGTCGGGAGGAAGTGAAACAGAAATCTATTGCCAGGGGAAAGATGAGATGGGCTGCCTGAGGCCTGAGCGGCACCAGTGACATCCTTTGCCACCTGCCTATCCTTTGCTGGGCAGGTGGCAGGAAGCAGTCCCCAGATATGAATTCTCATGCTCTTCTTCTTTAAACACTCCTGTTACCCTCAGGAGCTCTATTTTTCCTCGTTATCTGTTTAGAGTTGTATGACATTCCAGGTAAAGAAAAGGATCAAGGAGCAGAATGACTACTGTAGCATTCATTCTGATCCTAATAACTAAAAAAATATACATCTGGGTGGCCTTAAACTTCAAAAATAGCTATTTTTTTTTTCTAGGCCTGTAGCTATTTTCTATGAGTTCAGAATAGATGAGGAGCAAAATGGACAGAGGGCAAGTAACTCCTTCCCACAGTCTGGTTTCTTCTGGCATTTACTACCTTGCCCAGCCTGGTCATTCATCAGAGGCAGGCTGAGTACTCATTCTAGCCCCTCCCTCCAGACTTCCGTAGCAACTTCCACTGCGTCACGTGACTGGCACCAATATCCCACTTCACATTGTTCTTTGCCTTTCTTACGTATCTTGTTCCTTAACCAGCTCATAAACATGAAGGGTAAGGGTTGTGTCTTAATCCATTTTTATCCATAGTTCCTTGCACATAGTAACGGCTCAATAAATGTCTGCTGACAATGACATGGGTATCTGTTCTAACAATGTGCTTCATTATCTTTTTCTTGCTGTCTTCCTCTTTAATCTTTTCACCACCAATTCAAACTTCCACAGAGAACGGACAAAGGCAGGGCGTGGAGACGAAATGGAAATTGTATAGTTTCAGTGGTCCCAGTTACTGGGCTCACATGAGCTTTAACTGTCACGTGTAAATGTTGTAGCATCTCAGAATATTCAAAGGCGATCCCTTTCAGCAGAGGTAATTAAGACTTGGTTGGGCACGTGAGCATCTCTCTGCCTTGGAAAAAAAGCAAAGTCTTTCTTGGCTACAGAAAAAGAGGAATTAATTAAAATTTGTAACTGAGGGTTGTATGTTTATTCTTCCTTCCGGAGGAGAGGACTGTAGAAGAAAATTACAGGGCCGATTCCATAACAGTTCCTGAACACAAGCGTCTCACGGAGCCAACTCAACATGTGAATTTGACTCATCAGCCCAGGAGGAGGTGGGCTGCCCCAGGCTATGTGGTCACTCGTGGGGCTGCAGCCAGCGCTGGCTGAGTGGTTTACTGTGCCCCGTGATTCTTGGTTAGCCCATTCCGACTCCAGGAAAACAAGATCTAGAGTCTGTTCTTTAGAAATTAAACACCAGATTTGTTCCAGAGCTGTCTCGCTGAGCCAGGGAAGGAAGTCAGATTAGAGAGGTCCCTCTGTAATGGGGTGAGTCAGCCGCCAGTGGAAGTGCCTTTTATTAATCTTATGTTCCACGGCCAGTTAGGGAACTAAAATGTGTCCCATGTCACTTGCTTCCTTCCAATACTAAATGTGAGGTAGTCAAGATGATAGGCACACAGTTACCACGTGAATTCCTCTTCAAGTGTTTTTAATTTTTATTATAAGTGGAGCTACAATTTGGATGGTTTCATGTGTAGCAAGCTTCTGAAATGTGTGTGGCAATTACTTGTATAACTGTCTTCTCATTCAGCCTGGGGACAATTGAAAGGGCCTGTGGTAGGAGCAGCACAGGTCACATACATGTTACATGTTAAATAGCACATATGAACGGCTGAGCTTCCGCGTGGGAAAAATATCAATGTTATCACGAGTGACTTGAAATTATGAGGCTTTCTGCATTTGACTCACAATGCTCCCTTTGGACATGAAGTCTTTCCCTTTCCGAAAAGGGTCTGAGCACAGCTGATTTTCCCTCCATGTCCCCCAAAAGAAATAAAAGCAACCACCAGCAAAACAATCACCATGCGGCCTCCACGTGGACCTCCACTCTTGTCCTGGACCCACCTGCTAAGCAGCCCTGCAGTTTCCTTGCACTCTCGGGGGGTAAGCGGAACGGGACAGGACCCAAGCCCCACGCTCCGCGGAGACACTGCTGGGGCTCCTGACTGCTCGACATAAGCCATCCCCCCGTCCTGCCCCAAGATCCGGCCAAAGGGCCCCATGGTCTGGATCACCCATCTCGTGGAATAAAGGGCGGTGCCCCGCTCCTCAGACTCTCGGGGCAAGAGGTAGGTCTGACTGACTGAGAAGGGTGCCAGGAGATGAAATAATGTCAAGAGGCTACTGACCTCGAGGGAGGTGACCAACCATGGCTGCTGGGGCTCAGCTCTCCTGAGTGTGTGCAGACTGGCTATTTGGCACCTCTGGAACAAAAGGTCTGCCTTGACCCAGAGGAGGGCAGGTTCTCAGTCCTGGCTGAACACTGGACTCTCCTAGGGAGCTTTACAAATGCTGATGCTGGGGCCCCACCCCTGGAGATTCTGCTTGAATTGGTCTGGGGTGCCGCCTGGGCATCAGGATTTTTGCAAACTCCCTGTGGAATTCCAACGAGCAGTGCGTGTGGAGGACTGCTGGGTTAGGCTTTGGGGCAGTGAGACTTCTAAACCTGGACCAATGATGGAAGAAGCAGAGTGTAACAGACCCAGGGGTCAGGCAGACCAGGGTGTAAATTCTGGCTGCACCACTGCACCACTCCCCGGCAGTGTGACGCTGTCAGGGGTGTGCTGAGAAACGCCTGACCAGCAGCTCTCCTGGGAGGAAAAGATCTGGTGTGTAGCATTTGCCCTAATTCTGTGGTGTAAATACTCCCCCTCTGGCCAATTTCAAGCTACCACCATGACATCAACCAAAGTTTAACAATCGGCTTGAAAGTGAAAGTGGGTTCAGGCACACACCATGGGACCTGGGAACACGGCTCCATCCTCTACTCCTCAGTTTTCCTCATCTGTAAAATGGGGATCATAATAGGGGGTAGTGAGGATTAAATGGAACCCACATGGAAAGCATTTGGAGAACGTCAGCTCCAGGAAAAGGGCACTCCTATTTCTATTAACAGGGAGCTGGTGAAGCCTGATGTAGAGGCCTTTAAGACAGAGCCTCAGCGTGGGTAAGGATTCAGCTGGGCAGGTCTGGAAGCGGGTCCTAGCCCACACTGAGGTCGCTTTTCCACCAGGAGCCGCCCTCGGCAGGATGCAGGCTCTCCCTCCTTGAATAAGGGCTGCGGCAGCTCTGCAGTTTGGCCAGACAGCCCTTAGAGGGCAGTGTGGAGACCCAGCAGGACGGCTGAGGCTCTCATTTTAAAGGGTGTTAGAGACAAGGACAAAAAAAGGACGCAGAAAATTAGAAGCCTTTGATTTGCTAGGGCGATAAGGTCCCTGAACCAGGTGTGTCTCCGCCAGTGCCATTTCCTGTGCTACTGTGATGTCACAGTCAGGTTGTCAGCTCTCTGCACCGTGATTTTGTCCTCATCTGCTTCTCTCCATTTGATATCATCTTTCCTGTTGTAAAACCAGTAGATACTGCAAATGTGAAATGGTGCAGCTGTTTTGTAAAACAGTCTGTCAGTTCCTCAAATGGTGAAACACAGAGTCACCATAGGTCCGGCAGTTCCACTCCTAAGTATCTACCCAAGAGAAATGAAAACACACGTCCAGGCAAAAACTTGCACACACATGTTCAGAGCAGCATTGCTCATAATAGACAAAAGGCAGAAACAACCCCAGTGAAATGCTGAATGGATAGGAGAAATGCTGAATGGATAGGCAAAATGTAGTACATCCATCCAGTGGAATATTATTCGGCCATAAAAAGGAGTGAAGTTCTGATATAGGTTACAACATGAACAAAACATTAAAAACATTAAAAACTTAAAAAAACATTATGCTGAAAGAAGCCAGACACAAAGGACCATATGTTACACGATTCCATTCATAAGAAAGTCCAGAGTAAAGAAATCTACAAAGAAAGATTAGTGGTTGCTGAGAGCTGGGGTCAGGGGAGAATGGGGGTTAGGAAGGTAATAGCTAAAAGGTATAGGGTTTCTTTCTGACGGTGCTGATGGTTGCACACCTCTGTAAATACACCCAGACCCTTAAATTATACACTTTAAATGGGTGAATTGTATGCTGTGTGAATTATATCTCAAGAAAGATGTTAAAAAATAATAGGTGCTCAAAATAAAACATTTAGGAAGTTCAGAAGGGCCTATAAAGGAAGGAAAAAAATCTCCCATTATCCCCAAGGAGAGGGACAAAAGTCTTGAGGTAATGACAAAGAAACTCAAGGAAGCAGGTGCTGGATGTGAGCATTTTGTGGAAGGGAGGGAGGTACTTGTCCAAGGAGAGATTCCAGAAGCCTCCTTGGCCCCGCTGCACCTCCCTCCCTGCAGCACCGCCCTTGCATGGCCAAGGTCAGCACCTTCTCCCGACACTACATCTTCTGGGTCCTGGCATCTGCTAGGGTCTCTGACTCTTTGTACCTTTTAAGCATTCACTCACTATTCACATTTCCCCACATGTGAAACTTATCTTACTTTCTTTACCTTCTTCTCCTGTCCCCCCCGGGTGGGTAACATGGGCTTCCTGACAGCAGGGCCCCAGGATCTCTCCTCCTGAACCTCCTGCCATGCCGAGCACAGAGCTAGGCACCTAGTGGGCACCTGCTAAACATGTGTTGAAATATGTGAAATAACCTGGATGGAAGAAAATCCCCCAAATCATGGAGATTTGGATTTGGAATTAATTTTATGATTAAATTGGGATTTTGGGAACAAAATAGGATGTCGGTCTCGGGGAGGTGTCCTGTCTCTTCTTTTTTCTTAAGTTTGTGATCTGACTCCTACTTTCCCTAGAAGCGGACAGTGAGGTTCCTTAGCTGACCCGGACAGCACCGGCCAGAATAGGGGCCACCAGCTGCAGATGGCTGTTCACATTTACATTTAAATCAATTGCAATGAAGTAAAATGAAAGCCCCAGCCCCTCAGTTGCACCAGCCACAGCTCAAGTGCTCAGCAGCCACGTGTGGTTCATGGCGGCCATACCGGACAGCACGGGCATACAGCATTTACGGCATCACTGGAGGTTCTGTTAGAGCGGGGGGGGTCTCATCTCGGGGTGATTCTGCCCCCGCCCCGGGAACATTTGGTGATGTCGGAGACCCCACGAGTGGGGGGAGGATGTCACAGCAATTAGTGGGTAGAAGCCAGGGATGTAGCTAAATATCCTACATGCATAGGAAAAGCCCCCCAACAAAGAACGATCTGGTCTCAAATGTCAATAGTGCTGATTGTGAGGACACCTGCTCTGGACTCTGGGGGTGAAGCCTAGGTGGGTGGGCAGAGGAGGCAGTAGAAAGAAGTAAAGGGAAATCATTTTATGTAAGAATAAAAGAATGTAATTTTAAAAAGAGATGCAATGATAAACAAAACGTGGTCTATCCATACAACGGAGTATTATTCAGCCTTAAAAAAGGAGGAAATTCTGACATTTGCTGCAACATGGCTGACCCTTGAGAACATGATGCTCAGTGAAATCAGCCCATCACAAAAGGGCAAACGCTGTAGGATTCCACTTTTATGAGGCCCCTAGAGGAGTCAGGTTCACCGAGACAGAAAGCAGAATGGAGATCGCCAGGGCTGGGGCGAGGGGGAGTTTAACAGGCATGGAGTTTCAGTTTGGGAAGATGAAAGTTCTGGAGACGGATGGTGGTGATGGTTGTACAACAGTGTGAATGTGCTTCATGCCACTGAACTGTACACCTAAAAATGGCTAAAATGGTACATTTTATGTTATATATATTTTATCACAGTAAAAAAAGAGGGATACGATGAACAAAGCAGCAGGTGAGTAGAGAGCATAATAATACCAAGAGATCTAAAATGAGGTTTCAACTCTCCTTCCCCGCCTCCTGTCCAGGCTTGAGCACATCGGGCATCTCACCTCTCTGCGTCCACCTGACCTCAAATTTCCTATGAATACCGGTTTACTTTGTTCCTTACCATCAAGTCACATTGGTTCCACTATTCTAACAAGGGGAATGCCGAGGACAGGAGAAAATTCACTAATTCTCTGACGGGAATTAGGCAGGGAATCCCTGAGACTTCTGAATAGCACTGTGCGTATGTCAGGGCTCTGTTCCACTTCGAGCCGCCCCGCCTCCCTGCCCCTGGACGGTCTCTAAGAACGTTCCATGCCCATATCCATATACACACCTGCAATGAGATACTCCTTCTTTCCTCCAATGTCCAGCGAGACCCCGCACACTGCGGAGGAGGGGGCCGTGTAGATAAACTCTATGTCCTTGTCAGGTCCCTTGAACATCTGGAAAGAGGAGGATGAGGAATGTCAACGAATTGGGCGGCACAGCCACGTTCCCATCCCGAACACAGAGGGGCGCCCCAACCTGCACCCGTGGTACTGCCAACATGGAAAAGGGGATGGAGATGTACCAGCGAGACATTAGAAGACGACCATTCCTAATGCGCAGGATTCCCTGGAGTCGCTCTGATTTACTGCTTAGTGTGGCAGTTGTCACCAGGCTGGGCATGAGAATGTCATCCAGAGGGACCCGCCTCAGATAATACACCTGCTCTCCCTACCACCTGTGAGGTCATCTCAGAATCCCTGGGGAGGGGCTTATGTATCTCCAGGTGATTCTGACCCATCACGGAGGATCACCACTTTTGTGTATTTCCAGGAATTTTAAGCACTGGCTATTTGACGGGGACCAGAGCGGAGAGGCACCTCTCAATTAGGATGTAACTCCCTGGGCAAGTGGAGTTTGACTTTTCAACTTGTGATTTTCTTACAGCCTCTTGGGAACAGACCTGCTGCCCAGGTGAAGGGGTGCATTGTTCCAGTGCCCAGGCAGGAAGTGAGAAAGCCACAGCCAGGGAGCTCCTGTGGCCCCATTGGGGACAGTGGCAGGTGGGGGCCTGAGTGTGGACTGAGAACTGCCCTCCACCCCAGTTTTGGGGGTGCAGGCTGCTGGAAGCCGGGTGAGCGGGGGTGGGGGTAATGGAAAGGGGAGCGCACGCATGCGCCAGGACGACACAACAGCGGAGGCTAAACACGGCTGTAGATCACAGACACGCGGGCTCCACGATTCCACACGAACCGCATCAGGACTCTTGCTGTGGCTAAACCGAGATTAATAGCGTTGTTTGGTTTTGGGGGGAAGAGTTTCAACAAGCAAACTCAAATGGAACCTGGTCATCCCAATGTCACGATGCACCGGCTTTGCAAGAGCTACACCCCAACCCATGCCAAGAAAGGTTATAAACGACGTCTGTCACCAAAGGGCTGAAAGTGCTTCCTTGCTGTCAACACCTGCCTTTTCACGACCCCTCAATGAGTGGTGAGAGCAGAGATAACTGTCCTTCCTGCTTCATAAATAGAGATGTAGGCACTGAGACACTGGGTCACCTCTTTAAATGACACAGACACAATGATTAAGCATTTCTTTGACCTTCTGGTAACATTTATGTTCTATTTTTTATTTTTGTAACAAAATTAAATATGGATGGCCACAACTACTAACCAGGTCGAAAAGCTGTCCCTCCAGCTGGAGCCTAGAATCTTCTTCCCTCTTATAGACCAAGTTAGTTATTGTCAACAACAATAACCTTCCATCAGCACTGGTCCTGTCTTCCCAACCTCCCCTCCATGTCCTCCCCTCCCTCCCTCCCTCCCAAATATGGGCTCCTTGCCATATGACCTTGAACACAACCACCATTCTGAAAACCTAACAAATGCCACCGCCCTCTCAGTCTGCAGCCCCCAATGCCTCCCGTCCCTCCCTTCCCCCGGCAAAGCATCTTCTCCGTCACCAGCCAGGCTGCCATGTCCATTTGTTCCTCAACTCCCCTCTCTCAGGAAGCTGTCCCAGCACACCTGTCCACAGGAGTCCTCCTCTCTCCAAATCCCCCCTCCTCTTAGAACATAAAGCTAACCAGGCAAGACTAGAGTCCACCCGCAGTTTGGGGGAATTAGGTCATCTGCTCTCACATTGGTCGTGGGCTCCCAGAGGCAACAGCCAAGTTCCCGCTGCCTCTGAACCCGCCATGGAGAGGTGAAGAGGCACTCACAGAACGTTCCACGGATGCTGTGAACTTGGTAACTTAAGGCTGAGGCTCTGCCACTGATTTATATTCATCAAAATGAAGATAACACATTTCTGAAATAACCTAGCTGATGGGAACATACCATGCCCACACGACTTCTCAGCATTTACAGATTAAGGAAAATCAGATCCACTTGTGGCTTGATGCCCTTGCTCCTAGCTGTCTGCCTCACAGGTGGCTGGACCGAGTTCTAGGGACCCAGTGGTGCACTGAGATGGTGGGACAGCCCCGCCTGGTCCCCGGCCCTGCTCCCAAATCTCCCCCAGCTCTGCCCGATGGAGCAACCCAGGGACAGTCGCCGTTACCTTTATTTGCTTGATCTCGTACTGAATCCGCTTGATGGGGTTGCCGTAGATGTCATTCCCGGAGTCCACCTCCTTCTCGCTGACGGCTTTGGCCCTGATCACTGCAAAACAAAGACAGAGAGGTGAGCAGAGTCCCCGAAAGACTGTCCTGGCTCTAAGGAGGGGGCAAGGGGCAGCAGGGAGGTGGGAGGTGAGGGGCAAGATGATCCCAGCCCTGGGTACAGCATCGAACTCCATCCCGAGGGGGAAGACCAGGAGTGAAGCTAGAGCCCTCGGTCGACAGGGCCCCAGAGCAGAAGCTCTCGTCCCTCACGACAGGGGGCTGCTGGGGCCGTCACTGATTTGAACAACAGCTCGCTGTTGATGTCATGCTTGAGTGCTCTGGGGCTTCTCTTCCTTCTCCCCCATGTGTATGTGTCTGTGGCTGGGGAAGCAGATAAGCACGCTGACTGCTCTGCAATCCTCATCACGCAGTGAAGGATGGTGAGAGTCCCCGCCCCCCATAGCCTACTGGCAATCAGGCTCTCTTGGGCTGAAGGCAGAGGGGGCGTTACCTACCTACGAGGGGCCCCATCATATTTAGGTTGGGGGTCTTCCATCTAAAAGGTCTATCTTGTCAGCCTCCTAATCTGTCCTCAACGTGTCCCTGAGAGATGTCGCAGGGATGATTCTCTGTAATAACACATATTCTATCAGAGGCACAGCAGAGGACGGTTGAACATTTTAACCGTTGAATGGGTGAAGGAGACATTCAGGAGCATCTCTAGCAGACGTGAGGGACAGATGCCGAGGACAAAGTCCGAACAGAAAGAAAGATGATCCTGGAACGTGACACGAGATGAAGGAGAGGGGAAGAGGTCAGGCTGGGAAGGTTCCGGAATGTTCCCTGGGGCCTGAGGCTGCTCGAGGGCCATGCACCCCAGGGCTTCCTACTAGCAATTAAGCCAGGACTCTGCTCCAACCCATAACCTGACGGGGCGCGGATCAGTTCACCCTGTCGCTTGGGCAGAGCCCTCCCTTTTTTCATTTCGAGGCTTATCCGCTGGTGGCACGGCCTGTTTTAATGGCTTTAAAAGCTTTGTCCTCCAAGATTCGGCTGTTCAGGGTCACGCTGGATGAGGGTCACGTGAGTGTGGGTGTGAGCAAAATAAAGAAACAAGGAGCAGATGGGCTCAGAGGAGCCTCCCACCTCCACTCCCCAGTGGGCGGCTGGAATCTCAGAGCCCCCAGGCAGGGCTGTCTTCTCCCGTAGAGCAGGGAGGCCCAGGCACGCGGATCCCCATCTGTGCCCCATCTCCCTGGACCCCTGAAATGCTCTCTGGATCCCAGCCTGGCACCAGAGCCCCACGCCACAGCCCCAGCGCCCCACCCAGGCCCAAACCCATCCTTATTTTTTCTTCTGTCGGCGCTGAGTCATGACTGGCCGAGGCCACAGGTTCCTGTTTCCCAGGCTGAGCCAGGCCCCAACCTACAAAGCCACATCTAGGAAATGCCACCGTAGAACAGAGGGCCTTGCCCTTGGTAGCTGGTCAACCTGATCCCAGCGTCTCCTCCCGACCCCCACCCATCCTCCCTCCCCAGCACGTGTTATGTTTTCTCAGTCACGTCCCGTCCAGTTCAAACATCTTTTTCGGCTGCCCACTGCCCTCATCTAAAACAGAAGACCCTTTGCAACCTGGTGCCAGCCAGGGACTATTTCGGCTGCCGTGGTGGCCTCCCGCTCTTGCTCTCCCACCAGTCCATAATACTCCCTGAATCTGAACCTGCCCAAGGGTGTCCATACCTCTAGACAGGCAAGTTTCTTCTGCCTTGAATGCCATCTCCCTCTCTCTGCCTGGAGAACTTCCATTCATCCTTCAAGACCCAGCTGAAATAGCCCTTCCCCATCTTCCCTCTGGGAAATCCAGTCCTCCCGTAGCACCTGGTATATTCCACATCTCTCATCCACTCTGCTGTAAACATCTGTACCCGTCTGCTCAGGGCCCTGGGAGCTTCTAACAGACAGAAGCTATGTTCTAACCACAGAACAGTTAGGGCTCACTATTTGCTGAGCTGACCCTGAGATACTTGGAGGGCAGCACAGGTTAGGTTTGTCTTGGTCCCTCTTACGACCTGCCTCATCTATACCTTATTGCAGTGCTGCACAAAAAAGTGTTTATGTGAATCAGTAAACATCAGATTAGTCCTGTCGTTAAGTCTGCTCTTCCGCAGCGTCGTCCTCAGCTCGTGATATCAAATGAACCAGGAACATCCAACGGAGATAACAGTTCTAAAAGGAGCAATGCTGCCAGATTTTACTATGGTACACCTAATTCTGCACGCTTTTTGGAACTTTTTGGCACTGCTTTTCAGAGGTCCAGCACCCTGCACAATGCTTACTGCATTATAGGTGTTCAATAAACACACTGCTGGCCATTAGAAAATAAGCAAAAAGTCAAAACTACAATGAGGTACCACTGCACATCAGTCAGAACGGCCATCATTAAAAAGTCTACAAATAACAAATGCTGGAGAGGGTGTGGAGAAAAGGGAACCCCCCTACACTGTTGGTGGGAATGTAAATTGGTGCAGCCACTATGGAAAACAGTATGCAGGTTCCTCAAAAAACTAAAAATAGAGTTGCCGTATGATCGAGCAATCCCACTCCTGGGCATGTATCTGGAGAAAACTATAATTCAAAAAGATACAAGCACCCCTGGGCTTCCCTGGTGGCACAGTGGTTAAGAATCCGCCTGTCAATGCAGGGGGCACGGGTTCGAGCCCTGGTCCGGGAAGATCCCACATGCCGTGGAGCAACTAAACCCATGTGCCACAACTACTGAGCCTGTGCTCTAGAGCCTGAGAGCCACAACTACTGAGTCCGAGTGCCATAACTACTGAAGCCCACGCGCCTAGAGCCTGTGCTCTGCAACAAGAGAAGCCACCCAATGAGAAACCCACGCACCACAATGAAGAGAAGCCCCCACTAGCTGAAACTAGAGAAAAGCCCACGTGCAGCAACAAAGACCCAATGCAGCCAAAAAAAAAAAAAAACGATAAAAGCACCCTTATGTTCATAGTAGCACTATTCACAACAGCCAAGACACGGAAACAATCTGAATGTCCATCGACAGATGAACGGATAAAGAAGATGTGGTACATATATACAATGGAGTACTACTCAGCCATAAAAAAGAATGAAGTGATGCCATTGGCAGCAACATGGATAGACCTAGAGATGATCATACTAAGCGAAGTAAGTCAGAAAGAGAAAGACAAATACCATATGATATCACTTATATGTGGAATCTAAAATATGACACAAATGAACTTATCTACGAAACAGAAACAGACTCACAGACATAGAGAACAGACTTGTGGTTGCCAAGGGGGAGGTGGGGAGGGATTGGGAGGTTGGGATTAACAGATCCAAACTATTATATACAGGATGGATAAACAACAAGGTCCTACTGCAGAGCACAGGGAAGTATATTCCATATCCTGTGATAAATCATAATGGAAAAGAATATGAAAAAGAATATATATATATGTATAACTGAATCACTTTGCTGTACAGCAGAAATTAATAACATTGTAAATCAACTATACTTCAATAAAATTAAAAAAAAAAAAAATAAGCAAAAACTACTCCCAAACAGCCAAGAGTCTCCATTCCATTCCACACATCAAGGTCTATGCATTTTTCTCTTATAAAAGCTCCTAAGGCTCCCAGGCAGTCTGAGTTCTTAATTGAAAGGGGGCAGCAGAGGGGCTCCATCCTGCTGTAGCCCCTCCCTGCTGTGTAGCCTCAGGGAAGTTCCCTGGCCTCCCTGGGACTCAGCTGCTCACATCAGAAACGGAGACACCGCCGCCAGTATCTGTACACCATCAAGGTGTGGGAAGACTAAGAGATGGGGGGCACGTGACGCGGTGCCTGACACACGATGCACGTGTAGCTCAGGACAGAACAAAAACAGCACCTCGGAGAAGAATGGTGCGAATTCTTGCATTCGGGGGGTGAGGGGTAAGGAGAGCTGTGCCACGTTCAGGCCTGGGAAGCCCACTCTGGGCGGTGAGGATCCTGGGTCTGGGTCTGATGCAGCTTCCTGATGCACCTGCTTTGGGGTTACAGACCACACACTTGCCTTTTAAAATTTGTCAGAAAAGAAGGGATTGGTTGAATCCAGGGTCCAGAGTTAAGACTAGAATGTTCACTGGCCCCTGGGCTGCCAGCTGCCTGCAGGGAGGTGGTGGGTGGGGTGGGGAGGATCTCCAACTGGGCTCGTCCACGCAGCACAGGAATTCAGATTCTTCAGGGTCTTTGAATTCTGGGTGGGAATCTCAACGTTTTACAAAATGAAAGAGAATGGGGGGACTTCCCTGGTGGCGCAGTGGTTAAGAATCTACCTGCCAATGCAGGGGACACAGGTTTGATCCCTTGTCTGGGAAGATCCCACATGCTGTGGAGCAACTAAGCCCATGTGCCACAACTACCGAGCCCATGTGCCACAACTACTGAAGCCCGCGCACCTAGAGCCCGTGCTCCGCAACAAGAGAAGCCACCGCAATGGTAAGCCCGTGCACCGCATCGAAGAGCAGCCCCTGCTCACCGTAAATAGAGGAAGCCCGCGCGCAGCAACGAAGACCCAATGCAGCCAAAAATAAATGAATAAACAAATAAACATTAAAAAAAAAAAAAGAGAGAAATGGAAGGAAAGAAAGTGAAGCAAGAGAGAAAAGAAAGCCCAGTTCTATGGAAACCTTCCCCGAAGTGTCAACACCCTCCAACCATGAAAGAGAGATGCTGGGCGCACACCCGTCCGCGTAGGTGCGAGGGACCCACGGCGCTGAGCTGCTCAGGGCAGCAGGTACCACCTGGGCTCAGCACCACTCTGCATGGGGTGGGGTGGGGGGACACAGGCAAAGCATTGGCAGCTGAATTGATCACAGCCAGAGGCTCCCACAGGCAAGTTACAGATAGGAGACCTGAGGGGCCCCACAAGGGAGGGAGGGCAGGCAGGGCAGCAGCACAGTGGACCCCGGCCAACTCGGCTGCGGACATCCCGACCCTCAGCTTTCTGCCCCCAGCATGAGCCAGAGTGGGGACTGTCTTCCAGGCCAAGCTCAGAGTTCCGAGTTGGACTGCCTTTTAAGTATAAATCCGAAAAGCACGGGCCCCCTCCTGTTGCCCAAAGGGCAAAAGGGGTAAGGTGTGGGAAGGTCTTCAGTAACAGTCCCTGCCTTCGAGGAGATCCAACCCAGGCAGGAAGATAGATGATGGATAGGAAAACCAAGAAGCACACTCTTTCCAACTGCCAGTGGCGGACAGAGAAGGAGGCAAGAAGAGCTTTCCAGAAATGTGTTTCCTGCACCTAGTGCAATGGGCATAACCCTGAGCTCCAGACTGGAGGCCACTCCAAGTGAGGGATGGGCCTCTCTGAGTCCCAGGCCATTTAAAGGACAGGGCTGGGGAGAAGCAAAGAGACCCAAAGAATCTGGGAAGAAGTTAAAATGGAGGCACGGACTCATGTTTACCAAACACCTACTGCATGCTGGGCCTGGTGTTTGGCCCTGGGGTGGGGGTCAGCCTAGGTCCTGTCCCCCCCACCCCGTGAGTGAGCAGCTCTGCTCCCCCATCCTGCCCCTGGGGAACGAGAGGCAGCAGTAGGAGGGAGAGTCTTCATGAAGATTCCTGTCCTAACCTCTTTGGACGCAAAAATGATGGCCTCTCCCTGGGCTGCTCAGATTTTTTCTTCTTTCTCTTCTGCCGTTAACACAACATCTGGGTTTGAGATCAAGGGTGATACACTGGCTGATGAATTCACTGCCAGATGTTGGCTACTGGAATGCACAGCCGTGGACTTAATTCAAAGCACAAGCAACCGCAGAGCCCCCGCCCCCACCCCTCGGGCTGTGGACACCACATGATGTCACTTCCCCCCGCTAGGAGCCTGCAAAAACAATCCCTAGTCCACCCAGCCAGATTTGGGATGGAAAAGAACGGGTGGAAAAGAACGGGTGGAAAGTCAAGGTTGCGGACGACGATCTAAAGAACACAGGCTATGTTCAGACTACGAGAGATGACGACAGCCCAGGCAAAACCAACGGAGGCCAGACTGTGCCACTGCCCTGGGGGGAGGGGACGGGGAGGAGGCTGGCAGGAAACCTTGGGTGTCCCCAGCACACCCTGTGGCCAGGGCCGGCCCAGAGGAGCAGCACACTCGACCAGCCCAGGCCGATTCAAGTCTCGCCCACACCCCGCCAACATCTCAGTCCTCACGTGTCTGCAGACCTGATCGGGGAAGCAATGGAGATTAACAACAAGCCAAGGACATAGTCTACGGGGGAGCCGGGCCCTGAAAGAGAACTGCTTGTCAGAAGTTCATTTATTTCACACTGAAATAAACTGAATTATCTTGACTGTCTTACCACGGGCCCAACTTCTCTCCAGAGGAATGCCATATGCTACACGTACGAATGTATCCTGTAGGACCTTTCCCGACGGGGCTACGCTGCTCGGCATGGGCTCCTGACCCCAGAGCACGGTAAGACTGGGGATGTCAGGACTCTGACTTTTACACATTCACGGCCTTGCACCAACACACTCAACACCCCAGAATCCCCAGATCCCAGAGCCTGCCCAGGCAGAGCTTCCGGCTCAGGGAAAAATCACAGGTCTGCCTGCAACAGGTGCGGGAATCTCCAGGATTCGGAAGAACATCCGTCTAAATACAAGGTCAAAACCCTGAATCGTCTGAGCCTTACGTGTATGCGCTGACTCAGGGGGGCGAGGGGGGCTCAGCATCAGCAGAGGCCACCGTCACCTCCCCGCCCGCCTACCGCAGCCTCCAGCTCCGATCTGGAAGGGGCGCCCAGCGAGACAGGCACTAACACGGACCTCGCCGCCCTGCTCACGGCCTCATGGAAAATGCCCAGTGGTCCCTCCGGTGAGGGGCACACGGTCTCAAAGCCACCCGCTGTGCGGGAGAGGTCAGGGGCTTTCGACTGGCCGGCACATTTGCCAAAGACCCTACTGGCCCCAATCAAGAGTGGGTGGGGGCCCCTCTGCTGCTGTGCCTGGAACGCGAGCCCTGGTTTGAGTAGAGGGTCACTTGGTCCTTTTCCTTGTCTCTGGGAAAAACTACACGCCAACCATTTCAGAGGAATTCAGAAAGCAACGATTTTGTCCCAGGCGAGATCCAGCCCCCACTTACTCCAGGTCAGGCTTCGGACCCCCAGCTCTCCAGGTGTGCTCTGCACTGCTGGGGTACTTGGGGAGGGCTGGAGGGTTCCACACTCTTGTCTACACTCTCCAGAGAAGGGGCGCCATGAGGGTAGACATCTACACCCTCAAATCACAGAGCTACCAAAGTCCTCGCTTAATGCCTGCAGCTACATCCCGAGGCTGCCTCTTGGGAAGAGGGTCTCTTGTCCCTTTAGGGTGGACACAGTGACACTGTATGGCTGGTTGACCTGGCGGAGGCCCCTTAACCTTTGAATTTTGATGAACTTGCCCCAAGTCCCAGTGGAGGGTGGACTGGGGTGCCTCCACCCCAGCCACCACTAACCCTTAAGGGTAGAGTCAGAAAATGAGGGGTGCCCCGCTTCCTGTATCTACACCCCAGACACACAGCCTGCTGCTCTGCCCCATGAAAGCTGTAATGAAGTGATCATATTTTTCAGAGCCCTGCTCTGGATTACCGAGGGATCCCTAACTGCTTACAAGTAACTAAACCATCTCAGTGGGCTGTGGGGAGCACGGTAAAGACACTGTGAGCCTTTGCAATGGGCTGCATCTGCTTCTTTGGGGTGGGGGGCAGACCGCACCAGCTACAGGGGCAGGGGGCGGGTGGATGATGATTTAGAAAGAGGGTCGTGTTCACATGGACTGCAGACCGCTTGGACTCCCCAGGTTTCGGGGCCACGCCCCTCCCTACAGAACAGGCATGTGGAAACGGGATGTGGCCGAGCAGCCTGGGAGATGTCACAAGGAATGCATGGCGTCAGTGCTGGCCTGGTGCCCAGAAGGCCGTGGGAGCATCCAGCCCCACCTGCCCCTCTGACCTCAGTGTGCACCCAGCCCTCACCTTTCCAGCTGCCCCATGGTGGACATGGCCTTGGGGGCTCTCCCCAAGCACTCAGCTCTGCCTTCCCTGGCCTCAATGCCAGGTCCTGTTCAGCCAGCGGTGGAGCAGACCTCCTCCAAATTCCCTGCTTTCAGGGAAATGAAGTAATTAAAAACAGCTCTGTGATGCTGCAGGGAACCAAGGCCTTCTTCCATCCCTGTAGCAGCTGTGAGAGACCAGACCCACGCCCAGGTCCCCCAAACCTCCCCAACCCCAGGAGCCAACAGATGTCCACGGCAGGGCTGTGGTGTCCAGTGTGAGGGCAAGACTTGGCCAGCGTGACTCAGGCTAGGGTCAAAAACGCCTGGAATGACAACTGCTCAGAGCAGATGTGTTTTTTCAGGAGTTGAGGGTGGGGCAGGGAGAGTGACGGGTGCAGGACAGACAACAGGAGACAGCAGTACAGCCCCAGCCCTGGTCCACGATGCCCATGAGCCCGGTACCTGGGGATCTGCCAGGCCTGCCCAGTGCTGTTCAAGATTCTAGTACATACACGTGAGCCGTTGTCCACTGGATGCCCCGTCTCCATGGAGACCAGCTTTCCCATCTCCATTTCCTGTCCCTTTGCTTTGGCTCCCCTTGGGAGCAGGAGGGAAACATCTCTAAAAGCGCCCTGGTGATGCAGAGAGAAGCTGCAGCACTCACTGCCCAGCTTCCAAGCTGCTCTCCCGACCCCCCAGGACCCAGATAGGACCCCTGACTCAAGCCCCGCCACTTTTCCTCCCTTTTCCCTGTGGGCCCAGCAGGATCTCATGCCAGAGGCCTTGGTCACGGTCTCCGAAGCCTTGGGCTCGGGCCCTCCGAAGCCTTGGGCTCGGGCCCTTCCCATTCACGTGCTGCTGAATCATTTGAAAAAAATGCATCCCCGCTCCTGGGAGGATTTGCTGAGAACAGTGCGGCTTTGTGGAGGGAACTGCTGCTCTGCACTTTCTCCGCCAAGACCCCGAGAAGGAGCCAAGCTCAGTCCTGCAAGCCCAAGCCTGGAGCCCGGAGCGGGGGCAGGAGCAGGACCAGGCGGGGCAGGGGGCGGGGGGGGCGGGTGGCGGTGCAGGGAGAGATGCTGAGAGGATCCCTCCCCACCCACAGGCTTAGGAAGGGGCTGGACGGACAGCTAAGAAGTGAGGGGCGGCAGACAAGGGTCCTGTCCTCACGTTGCTGCTGGTGGGCCGTGACCTCGGGCAGGTCTCCCCTTCCAGGCTGCCTCATTTTGGGGACTGAACACTCGAGTGCCGGGCCTGTGGCTCAGGCGCCCGTCCGCATGGACAGAGCAGCAGCAGTGGCCCTGGCGTGGGACGTTGAGGCATGTGGTCTGTGGGCCGACTCCAATGCACGGCATTTCCCAGGAGCCAGGAGCAGCGATGGAAAGGCTGGAATCCCAGAGCCACCCTCCCAGCTGCCAGTGTGGAGGGAAGCTGGGTGCGCAGGCTGGGTGGTTCATGCCCCCTCTCGTCGGCTAGTCCTCGTTAGCTTAGCAAGTAAGAGCCCAGGTGGCAGCCCAGCTGCCCCTTGGAGCGGGTGGTGTGGGGTGTGCAGTCCACCCAGCCTCCCGTCTCCAGCCAGGACGAGGGTGGGCTGCGCTCCGCCATCAGCTCTCCATCACGTCTCCATCACGTGGAGGCAAGAAGCTGCCCGCATCTCATGGCCTGAAAGAGGGTCCCCTGCCCTCCACCCCAACTTGAAAAACCTATTTTCCCATTATTTTACATTTCTGAGATTCTGGATGTTCTCATACACACTACAACCTCGCACCTGGCTGGGCAGGGGAGGGGACAGGCATAAGGACCCTCAGAGCAGCACACATGGAACGCGGGGTCACATCCAAGCCGAGGGTGCCCACCGGCCCCTCCAGGGCTGGAGCAGTCACATTGTCGACGGAGAACTTCTGTCCCTGCTTCCGAAGTGTCCTGGTTCTTGTCGGTCACTGCTGGCCCGCACCTGCCTGTGGACAGCGGACCTCGCAGCAGGCACCACCGGCGCCGTCTTCCGCCTGTGGCTCCCTTGGGCAAAACGGAGGGCCTGTCCACCAGCAGGCCGGCCACGGAGGCCTTCCCTAGCGGCTGCCGTCTGGGGAGGACTCACTGGCTGGGCTGCAAGGAAGTGACCTGACAACACAGAGTGAAACAGGAACACGGTAGCTGCCCCCGAAAGTGGGAGGAGGAATCACAAAACCAGGGGAAAGTTCTAGAAGATGCAGTTTCAGAGAGGAAGAGCCCATGAGGGAGGGAGGGAGGATGCGTGGGGAAGGCCACTGGGGGAGGACCCTTTAGGAGAAGCCACCGTGTCGGGGTCCCCACTGCCCCCTGGCAGTACTGGGCAGAACCCTTCCAGGTGGCGCTGTCCCAGGGCCCTGGGCACCAGAGTCCAGTCATGTCAAAGTGACCGACAGGGAGTGAAGGCAGTGTCTTCTGGGATCCCAGCCCACCCCCTGGATACCACTGAGAGATGGAAGTTACTGGTGACATCTCCATCGGGAATCACTGGAGGGTCAGCTCTTTTTGCGGGCGGGCAGGCGGGGATAGTCCTGGAGGGCTGTTTCATTACCCACGTCACTGACCTGGGGAAGGGGGTACCCTGGCCCGCCCCCCTTCAGCCTTCTGCAGGACAGGTGGGAAAGGGCAGGGTGTCTCATCCAGCTGCCAGGGGACAGTGTGGGAGTGACCGTCCAGGCAGAGTTGAGTCACCCTCCGCCATGTCTCGCTGCCCATCCCCCGCACCTACTTTTAGCTCAAGTGTGGCCAAGAAGGAACAATTCCTCACCTAGAACACACGGGCCACAAACATGACCTTTGAAAGTGGAAACAAAAATAAGGCACTTAAAGGCAGGCTTGCCCCTTCATTAGACTGCGGCTTCCAGCCCGAGTCACGAGGATCTCATTACTCAGTGTTTGGGTCCCATCGTGGCCCCGGCTTTAAACCCAGTGATCCCACGGCACCCCCTCCACCCTCAGACCGAGGTGATCCCATAGCGACAGATGGGAGTTCCAGCTGAGCACCCACTAAAGGCCAGCGCCCCTCCCCGCAGGGAATCCTCATTTGGCCTGGGAGTGACAAAGCTCTCTTGGCCCCAGGACTTTTTTCTTATTCACGTTGGGCTCAGACCAAATTGTTGAGCAGCTCTGCAGCCCTGACCCATGGTATTCCGGAAGCAGGTGAGAGAAACAGGGCTGGGATGAAACATTTTCTCCACCTGAAATGGAAAAGCCACAGACAACGGAGACTCACGTGGTGGAGACGTGAGATGGTGGAAGGTTCCTCGCTCAAGCTATTGATTTTAAAACAAAACTGAAAAACACACAAACAAACAAAACACACCTTGTGGGATGCCATTAGTGCTCCATGCAAATGGTCGCATTCAGGGGTTGTGGGCTGGATGCTCAGAGACACATATCCGGTCAGTCACCCCACCTCCCTGAGTATCCCTCTATCACCATCTGTCATTGTGGTCACTTGTTACCTATATCCTCCACTAGAACATGTCCTGTGTGTGTGTTGTTCAGTGTTCAGCCCCAGTTAAGTGGGGCAGTGTCTGTCACTCAGTACTTGCAAAGGAAAAACAGTATAATATCAGGTTTATATAACATTTAAATATAATAACATTTTCCAGGGACAAAAAAAAAAAAAAAGGTGAAAATGGGAAGAAAAGGAGGGATGGGACCTTTCCCACACCTACATCCCAGCTGTGGTGTTCAAACATTCCCAAAGCACTTTTTGATGCCAGGCCTTCTGATCCAAATGCATCAGGGATGCAGTTCACTTTTTGGGAACTGGCACAAAACAGAAGCAGCTATGGAAAGAAGGCTCAGAGGGTCACATGCTATGACGCTGTGGCAAAAATGACACCTACGTGTGACACGAATGAACTAACTACGCTGGGTCCAAAAACGCTTCCGAAAGACCACACATGATATAATATCCTTTTTATAGGGTTCAAGTAGGAGTAAAACTAAACACTACAGGTTGCGTTCGGGTTGTAGTGAAGTGCAGGGACAACTCCCAAGGTCAGCGGGTGTACGATACAGCTAAGGAGGAACAGCGTAGAGAAGAGGGAAGTAGCACACAGATAAAGCTGGTTTTCAGCAAATATTCCAGATCTTGGGTTTGGGTGGTGGGCTCACAGTTGTTCATTATATTGTCTATATGTGGACGGGCTGGGGTCGCGGCAGACCCTGCCTTCACTCTGTTGGTCACTTTGACATGGCTGGGCTATGATGCCAAACATACGTAAGATAAAAAAGGCCATTGGTGGCCCAATGATGCCAACATATCATGAATGAAGAGGATTTATCCCACCCAGTGCATCTGAGGTCCTTGGGAGGGAGGGCACCTCTCCTTCATATGCTAAGTCCAGGGGTCAGTTAGCTCTGGCCCAAGGGCCAAAGCCTGCCTACCACCTATTTTTGTAAATAAAGTCTTATGGGAACCCGGTCACACCCATTCATTTATGTGTTGTCTGTGGCTGCGTTCCAGCTGCAAAGGCAGGCGTAGAGTAGTTGCCAGAGACCGTATAGCCAGCAAAGCCTGAAATGTTTACTATCGGCTCTTTGCAGAAAAGGTTTGTCCACCCCCATTCCAACCGCTAAGTATGCAACAGGCAGATAAAACCCCACCCAGTGTAGGGTCTCCACGACTGCCAAGGCTTTTGGGTCAGAGGTAAAGCTGGAGGGTAGGGAACCTACCAGACACCCTAGTTCCCCCACCACTGCCAGCCCCAGAAGGAGTCTATAGGGCTGAGTTGCTGGGAACCACTTCCCCTTTCTTTCTCTCTTTCCTCTTTCTTCCTCTTGCTTCCACCCCCTTCTTTCCCTCCCTCTCCCCCTCCTTTCTCCCTCCCTCCTACTTTCTAATATTAAAGTTATAAGAATGTTACTGATGTCCTATTAAATGATGTTGGTTTGAAAGACTAAAAGATTTTTGTTAAATCTCTCCATTAACGTCTCAGCCACTGGCTAAGCAACAAATGATGTATCTTTTGAAACTGTGCCCGTCTGACCTTGGATGCCCCTCAAAGTCCACTGTTTATTTCGCCAAAACATCTAAAGCACTTAAATGTACCTGGTGTTTCCACCTGTGCTGTGGCACGTGAAAACAGCCTCAGCTCCGGGACACACCTCCGTGCTACGATGGCCAGACCCTCCTAGCGCGCCCCACACGTTCGTGCTAAGGAGTCTTCCTGAACTGGACTTCGTTTTAAAGGCAAGATTGGCAATAAGTACGATTCCTGCAGAGGAATTCGCTCCAAAGGATGGAAGGATGACTGATGGCCCATTTTAAAGAGGCTACGGGTTTCTGAGCAGATGACACAAATACAATCGCACAGACTTGGGTGCCAGTTCTGGCAGAACGCTCAGTTACCAGTGATGTATTTACCAGGGGTGGGACTCTCGTTTTTAACATATTTTCTGAAACTCTCACAAGCATTTCCTGGTTTCTTCAAGAAACTGCTTGTGCAACTTGTTTTGCTCTAGAATTTGCTGTTGAAGGTCACGGATCATCTGACCGTGCCTGTCATCATCGACGATGCTGGCCGAGGGGGAAGTGGGGCTGCGGTCATACCCTCCTTTCTTCTCCTGGTCTGGAGGGGAGTCAGGCTTCCGACGAGCCAGAGAAGCTGGCCTCTGTGCCCTCCTCCCATCTTCCAGCTCCGTCTGGAGGTCGGCCTCCAAGCTCATCTTGGGGTGTCTGATTTGCTTGAGTGAGCCCAGCTGCTTTGGTCTTCTCTGCTCCTCCTGCATTTTCTGCTTCTGCCTTGATGCCGTCAAGCCACCTCTGTCTGCCTGTTCTCGCGGGTGAAGCTGAAGGGAGCCCTGCGCCAGCGCGTCCGGCCGGGGCGGCTCCCGTCTGGATTCGGGGCTGCACGAGAGCAGGTTCTCTTCATCGACAGATGTCCCTGCCTCGGGAGACCACGGTTTACTGTCATCCTTAACCACGCACTTGGCCATCCTATGGGATTTCTGGTTCTTGAGCTTGCTTAGTAACTTTTTCAAGCTGGTTCTGGACGGCGTCAGGCGGGCGTCCACCCCCGCTGGACTCGTGGGCTCCCCGGCGGGCACCATGTCCATCTCTGCATCTCTTCCATTCCTCTTTCTCTGGCTCTCCCTTCTCCATGCCTGCGTCTCCTCAAAGCCCTGTTCTTCACTGGGGCTCTGATCCATCCCGGGCTTGAGATCCAGGTGCAAGTTCAGGTGTTTTTTTCAGCTTCCGGTTGGTATCGAACAACCCTTCAGAGGCAAACTCCAGCTCTCCCTGCCACGTGCTCTTGTCACAGAGCTTTGCCAGTGGTCAGGCCCCCCTTCTGCAGGTCGAGCCGACTGGCCACAGCTGTTCCAGGTTGTCGGCTTTGCCCTCGGGGCTCTGATCCAAACAGTGGTTTTTTGGGCCTTGAAGACAAGCCGTTCGCTTCCCCAGCTGCCTCCTGCTGTCCTGGGCTGTTTCTGTCTCCCGTTCCTCCAGGCATTTGATCTCCCCTACAGCAGCCAAGAGCTTTCCCAAGTTCTGTCCCTCTTCTCAGCCCAGGGTCAACGGGACGGTGGCCCCCGCCGGTCTTCGTTGAAGGCGCGTGTTTTCCTTCACTCCTCTCTGCTGGGCTCAGCAGGCGAGGACTCAGGCCCGTGGTTCTGGAGGCTCCCTGCCTCTCCTGGGTCACCGCTATTCTCCGGGACGTGGTGCACCAGGGCTGCCGTCGGACCAGCTCTTCCCTGTGTCCCTTCTCTTGCCGCACGGCCATTGTGTGCTTCCCCTCGGCCCTGGGCGACCTGGCGGCCCCTCGCTGGGTCGAGCCCTCTGAGTCAGGTTCATGGTCCTCAGCCAGTCAGCCCGCCACCGCCTCCTCCGCAACAGATGTGCTGAGTACAGCCTCTCCAGGCCTCGGACTCGCTGGTCTGGGCCTTCTGCTGCTCTGCCTTCAGCTCTTCAGCCAAGCACCGGGGCAGCCAGCTCTTCCACCGCCGGAGGTCCTGTCTTCTCCGCAGGGGCAGGTCTCCTTTCTCTCGGACGTGTAGCAATTTGTGCTTCTGCCTCAAAAGCAAGGCTTCGTCGTCGGGACCGGGGCTCCGCCGAGGGGCTCTCTCCGCGTTTCCTATCGTGTCGGGGGCCTTTGCAGACACGGCTTCAGAGAGAAGGCGGTGTGAACCAAGAGTGGAGGTTCAAGGGCACCAGGGCCGAGGAGCCACAGGCGCTACGGCCGTTTCACGGCAAGCCCACAGGGCAGGAAGATGCACAGCGCTGCCCGGAGCGTTCCGAGGACAATGAGGCCCTGGAGCCAAGGCACACGGGGCTCTGAGTGCAGGACAGGCTGGGGGACGTGTCCCTCCGGATCACTCTCCTGACACCCGCCCACGAGGGCCTGTTCTCCGGCTCCCGATCTCTGTCTCACACGCCTGTAATGAGACCCGGCAGGGCAGCTGTTCTCAGTGGGGTGTGGTTCTGCTTCCCAGGGGGACATGTGGCCATGTCTGGAGACAGTTTTGGTTGTCACAACTGGAAGGAGGGGGGGTGCTGCAAAACGTCCTGAGATGCACAGGACGGCCCCACGACAAACAGGGACCAGGCTCCAAACGTCAACAGTGCCGGGGTTAAGACCCCACCTTAGGAGACAAGTTAGGGTTCAGGTGGGGGTGATGCAAATGTCTGGCCCTCTGGAGGGAGCTACTTACAAATGAAAGGAGGAAGCGGTGAAGGAGGAGGAGCCTGCCAGGAAAGGGGTGTGTGTGTGTGTGTGTGTGTGTGTGTGTGTGTGTGTGTGTAGGGGGAGGTGTGTGTGGGTGAGTGTGCTGACGTGCAGGTTTGTACTAGAATTCAGTGCAAACCAGAAAGGAGGTTAAGCTAGTGGTATTTCTTTTTTCACATCTCTTTGCCATCAGTCAGAGACACGTGCTCCACCAGGCCTTCCTAAAGAAGGTGCATTCACCCCAAAAAAGAGTATCACTTGCAGCTGATGTCAAAAACGGCCAGATTTGTGGGCTATGGGAGCTGCTTCCTAGGCACTGCAGTCTATACGGAGCGCCCCTCAACTGTGTGGGTATCCCTTCCCTTTTTTTATTTTAGGATGTGCGGAGCCAGGGTGAGCAATTTTAGCCAAAATTAATGCTGGTCATCAGAAACACCACTGCATCAACGGAACAACTAATGTTAACTGCGTGGGCTGCCCTCCGCTTATCTTTTTTACAGTAACCGTTGAGGTAAGGAGTTATTAGCACCGCTAGTTCACGGGTGGGGAAACTGGGGCAGGGAGCAATTAAGAAACTTGACCCAAATCACACAGCTGGCAGATGGCAGCTGCCCCTCGGGTAGACCATCTTGTCTTTGACCAATGGTCACATAGCCGCTGGCTCTTGGTAACTATGATGGTGCAGTTATACATGTGGAAATGCGGTTAACATCATATTCTACCAGTCTGCCAACCACCATGATGAGCAAGAGGAGAGAGAAAGAGAAAGCTGGGGCATTAAACACAATGGTTGAGATTTTCAACAAAAGTGCCACAGCAATTCAATGGGGGAAAGAGTCATTTTTTTGTTCGTTTTCAACAAATGTTCCTGGGACAGTTGGATATCCACATGCAAAAAAGATTAATTTACACCGTTATCTCATCATAGACAAAATTATATACCATATACAGAAATTAAAGTGATCATAGACCTTAAGGTAAGGTCTAAAGCTATAGACGCTTGGAAGGAAACAGAACTGTATCTTCATGACTTCAGGTTAGGCAAAGATTCTTAGATACAACACCAAAAGCACAAGCAATACAAGAAATTGATAAGTGTGGCACCATCAGTATTAAAAACCTCTGCACTTCAAAAGACATCGTTAATAAGTGAAAACATAAGGACTGGAAGGAAATACCTGCAAACCACATATCCAACAAAAGACTTGAATCAGTTTGTATAAACAGCTCTTACAATAAGAAGAAGACAAACAATCCAACTTAAAAATGGGCAGGGACTTCCCTGGTGGCGCAGTGGTTAAGAATCCGCCTGCCAATGCAGGGGACACCGGTTCGAGCCCTGGTCCGGGAAGATCTCACATGCTGCGGAGCAACAAAGCCCGTGTGCCACAACTACTGAGCCCTCATGCCGCATTTACTGAAGCCCATGCGCCTAGAGCCCGTGCTCCACAGCATGAGAAGCCACCGCAATGAGAAGCCCACGCACCACAATGAAGAGTAGCCCCCGCTCAACAGAATCTAGAAAATGCCCACGCACAGCAACGAAGACCCAATGCAGCCAAAAATAAATAAATAAATAAATAAATTTATAAAAATAGGCAAAAGGTTGAAATAAACACATCACCAAAGAAGATTTATGTATGGCTAATAAAGCCCATAAAAAGATGTTCAACACCAACACTCATCAGGGAAATGCAAAATGAAGATACTACTTCATACCCACTAGGATGGCTACAATGAAAAAGACAGGCAATGACAAGACTTGGTGAGGATGTGGGGACATCGGAACCCTCACATGCTGCCGGTGGGGATGCGAAAAGGTGCAGCCGCTCTGGAAAACTGTTTGGAAGTTTTATAAGATGGTAAATGTAGATTTACCATGTGACCCAGCAACTGTACTCCTAAGTATACGCCCAGGAGAAATGAAAGCATCTCCCCACACCAAGAAATAGAAGTGCAGAAACTGAGTAACTGTCCCAGCTCACAGGGAGGAGCTGGGTTTGAATCTGGGTCCCAAATGTCAGAGATTGAGCTTTTCCCACCCCTGGGAATGGCCACAGGGTGTCCAAACAGGTGAGGAGAGGGAGAGAGCTGTGAATGTCTCTTCATCTGTAGAGAATGGGGAAAACTGCACCCCGAGATCCAAGGTCTATTTTTGGGCCTGGAGCCACTGGTTCACGCCCCATGTTAACTGTTGACAATGAGCAAACCCTGCACGAGCCTCTCCCACTCTGGAGGGCCCCCACCCACTCGGTCACCCGTTATACCCTGAGCCAGGCCCGCTGGGGAAAACCACCTGGTCAGGCGCCTCAATACTGCCCAGGTGGTTTTCCTGGAGACACGCAAATGGATGAAAACCTGAAACATCTGGATGGTGATCTTAGGGATAAAGCCCAGAAATTAGAGTCAGCTCCCTCGTTCAGGAACTGAAAACCCTGTACCAACCGGCAGATGCACCCTTGCCCTCTGCCCATGTCCCCAGCTGCCCCATGCCCTCACCTCCAAGCCCTTCCTTGCTCACTGACTTGGGACCAGAGTGTTCTGAGTGTCCGGGTTCTCTCGGGCCGTCTGATCTTGCTTCCCGAAGCGGGACGGGCTGGCCTGTGCTGGCTGCCTTCAACCCCTCGGGAAGCCGCAGCCCTGTCCTTACAGAAGCTCCACTCAGAGCGGCAGATGGGAAGGACACTGGGCCCATTCTCCTCTCACCCTCTGCGTCCCCGGTGCGTGGAGCCAGCCCGCGGCGGTCACCTCGGTAGCAGCTCAGATGACTTTTCAGCCGAGGCAGACCCCCTCCCAGGCCCCCAGGAAGGGCCAGGCCCACAGCAGCCCTCCTGCCTTCTGATCCCTCAGTGGAGACTCCAGGGTACCCCAGGCCGATGAGGAAGAAAGGTGACCACGAAGGCGGCTGTGTGGTGCCCAAACCAGGGGCTCCAATGCCAGGTGGACCGGACTCCAGTCGAAGGGTCTCACCTGAGCCTCCTAACCAGGCTCCCTGCCACCACCCCCGTTCCACCCCACCCGACTCCTCCTCCCCAGCACTATGGCTACAGCCACTGTTCTAACTCGGCCACCTGTGTCACCTGAGCATCTGCAACGGGCCCTGTGCTGTGGGCACCAGCAAGTCTCCAAGCACAGCCAGAGGCCACCTGCCTCACGGGTTGCCTGAGCTGCTAGTTAAGACGCAGATTTTGGGGCCCCGCCCCAGACCGATCCCACCTCTGCCTCAGTGGGGAGGGGCCCAGAAATGCGCTCAGTTAACCATCTCACCAAAGTCGGTCAGGCAGTCCCTGGCCTACAGGCTTGGGAACATTCCAGCAGCTCAGGATCTGGCCCCCTTTCCCCAGCCGGGCATCCCAAATGCCCCTGACCCAGGTCCAACACCTTCACTGTGCTCGTGCCCGTCCTTCTTCCTCAAACAGAACCCCCCTCATCCTACCCACCCACCTCTCCCCAGCCCTGTTCTGGTTCTTCCTCCCTGACAAGGCAGCCCCTGATTTCCGCAGCAACAGGAAAATGTTCCTGTTTTTCTCCGGGGTCCACAGATTCAACGCCCCGGGGACACGGTTTAGCACATTTTCTTTGAAACATTTAAAAATAGGTATAAAAGGGCTCCCAATTAGCTGGCATGGCCAGAGAGAACATTTCCATATAAGTAAAGCTTACTCTTTTGTGTGTAAAGTTAAACATTTCTCCGTCTCCTGAGAGTACACAGAATAGATATAATTTGACCTTCTTAGAACTCTGGATTATCTTTAGGACTATAATACAGAGAATCCCTCAAGGGCTTTTAAGATATATAGGACCCCCACCAAAAAAACCATGTGTATATATATATATGACAGAGTTCCTCTAAACTAAATGACCCCAGAATATAATTTGGAGTTTTTAAGTGGACTTCTTATAGCTTCCTCCGTAGTTTTAACTTTCTGGCTGTGTGTCTGACAGCACCCTATCCCCCTTTTCTCATACGGCTTCTAAACTGCTATGGACTGGGACCCACACAAAGCAGTGTCTTAAAAGTGTGTCTAGGGCTTCCCTGGTGGCGCAGTGGTTGAGAATCTGCCTGCCAATGCAGGGGACACGGGTTCGAGCCCTGGTCTGGGAAGATCCCACATACCGCAGAGCAACTAGGCCTGTGAGCCACAACTACTGAGCCTGCGCATCTGGAGCCTGCGCATCTGGAGCCTGTGCTCCGCAACAAGAGAGGCCGCGACAGTGAGAGGCCCGCACACCGCGATGAAGAGTGGACCCCGCTCGCCGCAACTAGAGAAAGCCCTCGCACAGAAACGAAGACCCAACACACCCATAAATAAATAAACAAACAAATAAATAAATAAATAAATTTATTTTAAAAAAAGTGTGTCTAAAGCAAGAAGAGTAGAGGCTGGGGCCCTGGTGGGCTTTCCATGAGTCAAGTACATGAGCGTCTGAATCCATGGCCATCAGCTCTGGATGCGATGTCCCCGGCACTCAATCACCCACAGGGAGATGGAAAACCAGCCGTGCTGCTGGAATGCAAGCCTTCAGCTCAGATTTTTCACAGGCTTGAACACCTGGTCAAATCTAACAAGGCCAAGCATACTGGGAAAACATCTACAACCCACACGTGGGTCCCCACATCCGACCCTGCAAGTGCCAAGTGGGAGAATGTAGCTCCGAAGGAGCAAAGCTGGAGACGAGAGGGTCTGAGCCGGCTGTGAGCTCAGAGTCGGCAGAGACCGTGGTCACCAAAAGAGCCAATGTGATCGTTACCTGTGTTGCTAGAAACACCTAAAACAAGCAGGGTAACAGTCCAGCCCAGCGCAGGTCAGACCTCACTCACCCTGTTCCCCCCCCACAGGACGCGTGAAGATCAAACGGGATGGCCTGCAAGTTTTAAAATCAAAATATAACTATCGAAATTTTTAGGGGGACTTCCCTGATGGTCCAGTGGTTAAGACTCCACGCTTCCAATCCCTGGTCGGGGAACTAAGATCCCACATGCCACGCGGTGCGGCAAAAAAAAAAAAGAAAGAAAAGAAATTATTAGGAATTCACCTAATGAGAAATACACACTAAATGAGAACTACACTTTTACTAAATAAGGAGAAAATTTGAGTAAGGGAGAGGTATGTCTTCCCAGATATGGTTCAGAAAGGCAGGGAGTGGTTAAGGATGGGAAGAAGGGCCTCAGAGTTCAGGAGGAGAATGAAGAAACAAACAAAAACAGGTCATAGGAAGGAAAGTCCTAAGGAACCAAGAATGTTTGGTGGGAGGCTTGCAGGTGGTAGAAAAGTCTAGAACAGTGTACTCTGGTGGTTCAGAGTATTGACTGTGTGACCTAGCACAGGTTTCTTAACTCTGGGTGCCTCAGTCTCTGTTCATCTGTAAAACGGGGATAATAACAGCAACACCCATCATCTACACAGATGCTAGCACTCATCACCATCAGAAACACCCACACGCTTGGCAAGCTGCTTGGGGAAGAAGGTGGTACTTACTGTGTGTGTCTCCAGATGCCTGGACCAGACCACCAAGAACACATTACAGGGAGGCAGAAATTGGCCCGGGTGGAAAGAAGCACTTTCTACAGGGCTGTCTTGAAATCACTGGGCTGACTTGGTAGGTAGTGAGACACCCATCACTGGAGGCATCCAAGCCAAGCCCAGATAAAACAAACATCAGAAACATTTTAAACTCCATTTCTCTGAGTCCTAGCCGCTAGAAATACACTTTGTGACACCCAGTGTGCTGCCGAGAGCTTCCACTTTTGCTCACTTCCTGACTCTCCCTCAGTTAAGTTCCAGAGTAGTGGTCCATAAAGCCGGCTGGGTGTTAGACCAGCTGCATCAGAATCACCTGGTGGAGAGGTGAGCATGGTAGACTGTGAGTCCTGGCCAGGCCCTACCGCAGGTTTTTCCACCCGAATCCTGGGGTGGGGTTTGCGAATCTGTATGTTTAACCATCTCCCTGATGCACACTCAGGATAAGGACAGTTCTAGAAGGCTGAGATGGCTGGGCAGCCAGCCTCTAGGAGAACAAGCCCTTGTCATCCTGTCTCCGTCACCTCCCCGACCAGCTTCATTAAGACAGACATGAGGCACAGGCTCTTCCAAACTCACAGGAGACACCAGGCTAGCTGGGGGGCTGCTTACGGCTGATCCAACTGGCGCCTTACTAAATGTCTCTTGATGATGTCAACTGCTTTCCCTCCAACCTTACTACTGCAGCTACCCCGCCTAGGTCAGGGGTCCCCAGTGCCAACAACTGTTGTTGTATGATGATCTCCCCCCTCAAACCACCACATTCACCCCCAACCCCATCCCACCAGCTTCCACTGCCCATCCTCCCCGATCCAACTGTATATGCAGAGCCCTGTGGTGCAAGGACTTTCAAATTAGCCTTTTGGACATGTGGCCTGGACACCCTTATTGGCCCACTTCCCAAGGCGCCCTCACCAAACCACTGGGCACAGTAAGAACTCCACCCTCACAATGGATAAGGGGGCGGGGACACAACAAGAACCTCGGCCCTGGGTGCTCTGCATGGGGTCTCCGGGGCCCACCGACCAAAGTTGGCTGGAATCGCAGCTCCCCACCTCCGCCAGCAGCCCAGCATCCACCCCAGCTGGTGAACTCTGGCAGCCGCTGCCACGGGAACGACAGAGCTGCTGTGCTCTGACATCAGAGCGGGGCTGAAGTCAGGGACGGTGACGAGCCAGCCACAGGGCGAGCACCTGTCAGCACACCTGTTGTGGGTCCACCGATCACAAAGATTTGGCTCAAACAGCTGGGGTGATGAGCAGAGGGAGGGCCACCTCGGGGGCACCGTGAAGATGCCTGACGTGCGCGTGCTTTCGGTGCTTAAAGACGGTCTGGCAGGGAGAAAATCCCTCCTGTCCCAGCCTGGCAGCACGGTGACGTTCCTCATCGGGGTGTCACTCTTCTGAGCTGTTGCACCTCAAGGTCAGGGCTTCCCGACAACGCTGGCCACCCCTCCTCCCACAGGGAGGGCGTCTGGTCCCACTCAGGTTGGGGACATTTGCCCCTCCAGGATCCACTGTTGAGCTGAGCCGACTGGAGTTGGGGGGAAGGAATGCTGGCCTGGGGCCCCCATGTCACCCACCCACCCACCCATCCACCCAAAATAAGAAATAGGACATGCCTGACCTCGTTTCTAGGGCTAAGGGCACCCTCCACAAATTTGACAATTGAGAAATTTAGTTTGGGGAACATTGGCCCCAAGATGTCAAAGCAACTGATCTCAGGGTTTGGTTTCTCGCGAAAGTCAACAGCAGGGACTTGGAACCTTGGAGGCAGAGCTGATCCAGGGATGAAAGCCTTTGTGTGGGGCTGGAAGGGCCCTGGGGAGGTCATGTGGTCCCCGACCCGGCGTGGGGCAGGAAGTCTGCCCCTGAACTTCTCAACCACAGCTCCCCACCCACTTTTTGGGCCCCTCTTCTTGGCCCCATAGACACAAAGTCTTATGTCCATTTCTCCTTCCCCAGAGCATACCCAGCCCCCAATCCCTTAGCCTCTTCTCAGCAAGGTCATGTACACCCACCTTCAGCATGGGACAAGTTTGGGGCGGGGCTTGGGGAGAGTGCAGATAACATGGTGGCCAAAAACTTCAGCTTGTGGGACCTTTGACGCATTCCGGAATGGCCACCACTGCCGTGCTCTCCAGGTTGTTCCTGCACTGAAGATATTTCTCCCAAGCCCGGGCTCTCCTGACACCATCTTAGTGATTCCTAGGATGCAGCTCCCATCCTCTGGATGAACCTGCTCTGCTCGGCGGTCTCTGCTCCATGGGGCCCATCAATGAACTAGGACCAACCCAGCTTTAATAGTGCGGGCCCAACCTACTGCTGAGTACAGTCAGACCCATACTTCAGCAAACTCTGGCTTTAAAAACGACACGTATCATTCAAGTTCAACAGAGAAAAATTAGAAAACACACACTTGCAAAAGAAAGTCTAATTTCCCCTCCTTTATCTGAACATTTTACATTTCAGTAAAAAATTCTACCACCTTTGGTCTCACAGAGCATTCGAGGCTGTGATTTATTTGACCACTGCCCTGCTGCTGTATCTAAGTGTTTCCAACACTGAGATAAACAAGATGGAGGTGAGCATCCGCGTCACGAGATGCCAGCACATGTACTTCATTATTTCCCGCAAAAAAATTCCTAGCTTTAGAGTTGCTTGACCAAAGGGGAGACTTTTTCTTTTTCTAAATTAACGTATCGTTGATTTACAATGTTGTGTTCGTTTCTGGTGTACAGCGAAGAGATCCAATTATACATACATATATTCTTTTCTGTATCCGTTGCCATTATGGCTTATTACAGGATACTGAATATAGTTCCCTGTGCTCTACAGTAAGACCTTGTTGTTTATCTGTTTTATATATAGTGGTTTGTATCTGCTAATCCCAAACTCCTAATTTATCCCTCCCCCCTGCCCCCACCAGCTTTCCCCTTTGGTAACCATGTTTGTCTTCTATGTCTGTGAGTCTCTTCTGTCTTGTAAATAAGTTCATGATATTATTTTCTTAGATTCCACATATAAGTGATATCATATGACATTTGTCTTTCTCTATATGACTTACTTCACTTAGTATGATCATCTCTAGGTCCATCCATGCTGCTGCAAATGGCATTATTTTACTCCTTTTTATGGCTGAGCAATATCCCATTGTATAAATACACCACATCTTCTTTATCCATTCATCCGTCAATGGACATTTGGGTTGTTTCCATGTCTTGGTTATTGTAAACAGTGCTGCTGTGAACATTGGGGTGCATGCATCTTTACGAATTAGAGTTTTCTCCAGATACATGCCCAGGAGTGGGATGGCTGGATCACACGGTAAGTCTTACTTTTAGTTTAAGGAACCTCCATATTGTTGGCCATAGTGGCTGCACCAATTTACATTCAAGGGGAGACTTAAAGTCCTTGATCAGCATTGTCAAAATGCCCTTCCAAGCTTCTAAATTGCTCAGATTAGGACCAAACACACCTACTTAGAGTCAGCCCTTCCAAGGACAACAAGTCTCTTGGCCACACAGAACAGAGCAACGGAAAGGCCAAAGCTGTGACGTCTGATCTATTTCCAGAGACTTGAGCCAGGATCCGGCTCCTTAGATTCTTGGTGCCGCCCTTGGCTGCGTGACCTTGGGTAAATCATGGACCGCTCCCCATCCAGACAGGGGAGGACACCTGCCTGACCTACCACCTACCTCATGAGTCCTTGTGAAATGGAAGAGATGAAGTCCTTTTGCACTGAAAATCCCTAGACAGTCGATGTTTTTTTATCGAAGGGACTTATGATTGGTGACTATTTGCCAGTGGTTCCCCCTCCCCGGCCCCGCAGAACCGGCGCACGAGAAACAAACACCACCTTCGATTTATTCCTTTGTTCCCTGCCCTGGATCCAACGGGGCCAAGGGGCCAGGATGTCACAACCAAGAATTGGGGACTGACAGCGCTCATCACGGCTCTGCTCCAACGCCATTCCTCCTGAGATACCTGGTTTCTGCCTGGGCATAGCTGGGCTGGGTCATTTCTCCCCGGGGCTTCTGAGGATTGAAGATTAAATGCTGGAGGGCTGCAGAGAAAAGCCCCCAGGAGAGAACTGTGTCTGCCCCCAAAACCGCCCTGTCACAGGGTCAACAGTCCTTCTGAAAAGGGATGTTCCCCTCGGAGCAGAACAATCCACACGAACCTGAAGCCCACGAGTGACCTCTGGCCTTTTCTCCCGGCTACACGGAGTGCTGTCTGTTGACAGCACCCTGGACTCCAGAGGCTGGGGCACCCGGGGTCACCGCGAGCTCAGACTTCATCGCATGCCTGCAAACGTTCTAGACACGCGGCCCAATAAGATCATTCCTGTGCATCTCCACATCTAACACGTTCCTGGCATCCTTCCCACCCCGTCCTTGTTCTCCACACCCTCACATGTCATGGGACCCAGGTGAGGACAAGGCGGCCTGGGGCGGGTCAACCAACTCTGCACAGTGAATTTTCAACTACCTGGAGTGACCAGGGAGTGGTGGCACAGAGAAGGCAGAGCAGAGGACCATCAGAGGTACAGTTTCCATACAGTGCTGGGAGCCGGCGTGAGCGCGTCTCCCTCACATCATGTGGCCTGAGCTGAAAACCCATCCACCGGCCCTGAACTCTTGATCTGGACCAAAGGAAGGGCGGCAGAAGTGAGCTGGGCCACAGAGAGAGAGGCCAGGCTGAGTTTTACACGCTGTAGGAAGAACAGAGAAAGCAGAGGGGGCCAGGAATGTCAGAGGAGGTTTATTTCCCTGTTGCACCCACATGACTTTCTTCTTGAGGAGCTCTGGGGACAGAGGCCACAAGGTTTCACAGAAGCATCGTCCAGGGTCTCAGGATTCTAGATGGAGTGGGTGGGGCTGACATCTATTGAGTCCCTCCCATGCTTTTGCACACTTTACTCATTCGTCAGAAATTCACTCAGCATCTGCTATGGCCCGGCCCTGAGGAGTTTAATTCTGCTTTTACAGAAGAAGAAACCGAGGCTCACAGAGGCACAGAGTCAGGACTCAGAACCAGCTCTAACAGGCTCCAAAGGCCCAGGCTTCTTCTCCCAATACGTTCCACTTCGTCTTTTTTCCTCTAAAATGTCGGTCCATTTCCTCATTCTGTCCTTGGTTAAGAATCAGCTGTTGAAGTGCCTCCTAACTAGGGCCTTTGACTGTCATCAGAGGGGCCTCGGCCACGCCTGGTGCAGAGCCGGGGTGCTGAGCCAACTCGGCGAGGATGCCCTGACCCTATGGGGTCTCCCGGAAGCCCAACCAAGATCTCCAGACCACAGATCAGAAAGGGCCACATGAAGACTCATCCCAAGCCAGGCTCTGTCCCCAGGAACTCTCCACCCCGGAACGTTCCACCACAGAGGGGTTATGGCCTTTAAACTCATCCCTCCCTCTCTTAGGCCCACAGGTTCAAGATTTGCTGCATCTTCGGGGTCAGTTCAGAGAATGATAGCCACAAGCATCATTTCTTCTGGAAAGCAGGGAGCGGGCCACCAGGTGAGAGGTGAGCCAGCCCCAGGAAGCTCACACTCAGGGGTGGGGGAAAGTTTTCATAAAGGGCCAGATGGTACAATAACTAACGTAGCTCTGTCGCTACTACTCAACGCTGCCTTGCAGCTCAAAAGCAGCTGCAGACTTTGTATTAGGAATGAGCGTGGCCGCATCCCAGTAAAACTGTATTTACCACGATAGGCAGTCGTGGGCAGGGGTGTAGTTTGCCAAGCCCTGAAAGGCCAGCATAGTTTTAGGAGGCCGACTGCATCCTGTGCGTCCTGTTGTAGGGCACAGCCTTGCTGGGGCAGCACCGGGTGGAAACACACCGCCTGAGTCTCACCTCGGAAACCTCAGATGTACTCAGCTCAGGGGTCCTCGGGATGCTGCAAGATCAGATAGTAGTGATGGCTGCACAGCTCTGTGACTGCACTAAAAACCACTGAATTGTACACTTTAAATGGGTGAACAGTATGTGAATTACACCTCAATAAAGCATAAGTCTCTGAGGCAGAAAAACAATAACAGTCTTCTTAAGAAGCAATAAACCCTTCCCTAATCTGCTTCTTGGAGGACGAAGGCAAAGGTGGGCAGCCCTGGACGCGCTCCCCATCCCTCCGGGCTCAGGGCTCTTACCCTCTTGCCCGCAGCCTTCTCCTCTGCCTCCCCCATCCTGAAGAAACCTCCACCCCTGTCTCCCCATTGTCTTTTAACTTTAAAATAATTATACAACTCACACACGTTAATCACAGAAAATTCAGAACACACAAATAAGCAAAACGAAATAAAAATCACCCTTGATCTCACCCACTGCCTAGAATTTTGACAGTCACCCTTCCACTTTTCTGTACATGCACAATAAAAAAAAAAAAAGGATAGAGATACATACAGAAGCAATAAAACTTCTGTATGCCAGGGAATTTTCACCATAAAAACCAGGACAGTGGTTATCTAAGGGAAAGGAGGGGGTTGGGACCAGGAGGGATTAACTGAGGTTTCAGGGTGGCAATGACTTGTCACTTAATTTGAGTATTTGCTTGATAACTTTTTGTTACAATGTACAGTTACGCATGGTGCACTTAAAAATTATATTAGACAGTGTTTGAAATGTGAAAGCATACTAACTGTATCTGGGCTTTTAAATTTAATGCACTCTGAACATTTTTCTAGGTCAAAAACGTGAATCTATAATACTGTTTAAAATGACTGCTTAATATTCTGCTGTCAGGATAGAGCTTAATTTAATTTAGCTCATCTCCAATTGATGAGCAAGTCTCACGAACAAGGTCAGCTTCCAGGAGTTTCCCTCCTTCATGCTCCCCAGAGACCACCCCCTCCAAGCCAAGGTGGACCAGAATTGCGGCGTTCAGCCTCCTCACTGTTAAGCCTCCTTTCATTTTAAAACCCTCTGTCTTCTTACTCTGCTATTTGACAGTCATGTGACCCAAGCAAGTTAATCAGCCCGTGCCTCAGTCTGATCATCTGTAAAATGGGGATAATTGTGAAATAGACGTGTTAACAGGAGGAACGTGTGGAACACAGTTCCAAGCACTTAGCATGGATGATGACAGCTGCTGTTACTGTTATTTGCCACAGTCACTTTTCCTTCACAGAACTACCACGGTTTCCCTCCTAGTTCCCTGGCCACCCTCCTGGAGGCACCAGGGCCCAGCTTGTGTGTCTCTGCGCCCCCCTACCTGTGTGATAACCATGGCCAGACCTCAGGGCTGGGTGAGGATTACACGTCCAGCACAGCATCTGGCACAGAAAGAGACAGTCCCCCCGCCCCAACCCTGAGAGCCTCCATGGGCACCATCCGAGGCACTGCACCTCTGCCCTTTCTTGTGATCTTTGCCCACAACCTTAAAAGGCAGGTAAATTATTATCTCCTCTTTGGTGATGGAGAAACCGAGGGCACTTGCCCAAGATCTCTCCCCTGGACTGAGTCGTGGGGCTGCAGAGCAGCTGCCCTCACCACGCCGCTCCAAACCTATGTCCCCACTTCCCACCGCCTCTGCTCCCACCCCCTCTTCCCTCCGAGGCCCCTCACATACGTCCATAATCTGCTGTACCTACTACAGCCGGAGACGCCACTGTCTCTGTCTCTCAGCAGAACTCAGCAGGGAACCCCACTGACCACCTGACCACGTTAGGGGATGCCTGGCCCTGGCCCTGAGGTCAAACCCCAGAGGCAGCCCCTGTCCCAGCCCGTCACCCCCCTGCCTGCCTTTCGTTTCCTGAGTCCCTCCCTCGTGCAGGTGCCTGCTCCGCTCACCTGAGTGACTGACTACCAGCCCTTAACATTGCTCTCCTGCCTGCAGCTTCCTTCCCCTCCCTCTCTCGGGGAGGTGGGGCGACAACAAAGACCCCCCCTGGTTCCCACTGCTGGGGCTTCAGGCTCTGCTGCTGCGCCCGGCCCAAGGCTACCCACCCTTTGGTTTCAAAGCCCCTTCCCCCCATGTCTCTCACCCCTCCCAACAGGCCATAAATAAGTCTTTTACAGGCAGTGATTAACCTTTTAAGGGTCACATACCCCTTTGAGAACCTGGTGGAAGCCATGGCCCCTGTCCACAGAAAAACATGGACACACACACACACACACACACACACACACACACACACAGCTTTGCTTACAGTTTCAGGGCTCAAGACCGCCCCCCACCAGGCCCATCTCTGAACAGACGTCCATGCCCCCCAGGTTAGGACCCTTCTTTATAGAGATTACATCTCAATTTGATTTTTACAGCAAACACTCGCCCAGTCTGCCTTGCTGGGGTCTCCAGAAGCTTAACCTAGGATGCTAATTGGACGAGGCTGACCCCAATTTTGTCAGCTACAAAATGGGATTCTCCTGGGTCTCTATCACTTTCCCACTGGGGCTGCACATGCACGCAGTGATGGAGGCGCCAAAGGCTCCAGGATTCCAGCCAGCCCTCAGGGGTCCTGGAGGTGGGCCCTGGGAGAGCCTGGGCCTGGGCTGGGGGAGCCAGCTTCATTCCTGCTCTTTCTGAGACGCTGGTACCCAGACTGCCCCTCAGTCTGGAAGCCCTCCTCCCTCCCCACTTCCCTTGGTTGCCTTTCCTTCCAGCATTCTGGGGCATCTCACATACCCCTCCCCCCACCCTGACACCCTATGGTCCTCGCAGTCTATGGGCCCTGTAGCAACTAAACAGAAGCCTAGCCAAGCACTCAAAATCTACCTGTTCGTTTAAAACTATGCACAAGTGCATCTGTCAATCCGTACAGTAAGGTATCTATAAAGTTCTCTTCTCACACCCAAATTGTCTTGGGTACCCGCTCTGGAAACGACTGCTCTGTGCAAACTTTGGTGGGTGTCAGAATCACCTGGAGAGTCTGAGAAATACCCATGCCCACGCCCTGAGCCCCAAGGGTCCAATATGGGACGCTAATTCAGACACCTGCCTTTCAGCAAACTCCCTGGGTGATGCCCGCTATCACCCACAGGTACACACTCTCGATGCCTCTCCTCAGGCCCTCGGGATGGAATGCAAACTCTATGTGATAAACCAGATGTCCAGTCCCACTCTGCCACTCGGGCCCTCCTGCCCCCGAGCCTGCTCTGCACCCAGACTCTCTCGCACCTTTCCCAGGCAGCCTGTCCCTGTCCTTGGCACTGTGAAATGATGCACTTAACCATGCCTGGTACATGTTCCCCCAGCTCCATCCTCTAATTTAGGGTTCTTAGCGCTTTCAACCTTAATTTCCTAAGTCTGCCTTTCTCTTTCCAGAAAGACCATCCTGGCCACAAGACCACTTGCCCTCAGCCCCTTGTTTGTGTGTGTGTGGTGTGTGTGTACTCTCACACACACTGCAGGGTGGAGGGGTGTCCAGGGCAGGCACCTGAGTCGAGCTCCAGGGCAGGGGAGAAGAATCGGTGGCACTTACACCCCTGCCCCTAGTCTGCCTTCTCTTTATCTCCTTTCACGCTTTTTTTCCCGTTTTATTGATATAATTGACATACAGCACTATATAAGTTTAAGGTGTACAGCATAATGATTTGCCTTAGATGTATCATGAAATGATTATCACAACACGTTCAATTAACATCCATCATCTCATAGATATAAAAGAAAAACAAAAAAAAGTTTTCCTTGTGATGAGAACTCTTAGGATTTGCTCTCTTAACTTTCTTATACATCATACAGCAGTGTTAGCTATAGTCATCACTTTGCACATTACATCCTTAGTACTTATTTATTTTATTGGTTTTTTTTAAAATGTTACTTTTAATTAATTTATTTTTATTTTTGGCTGTGTTGGGTCTTTGTTTCTGTGCAAGGGCTTTCTCTAGTTGTGGCAAGCGGGGGCCACTCTTCACCGCGATGCGCGGGCCTCTCACTATCGTGGCCTCTCTTGTTGCGGAGCACAGGCTCCAGATGCGCAGGCTCAGTAGTTGTGGCTCACGGGCCTAGTTGCTCCGTGGCATGTGGGATCTTCCCAGGCCACGGCTCGAACCCATGTCCCCTGCATTGGCAGGCAGATTCTCAACCACTGCGCCACCAGGGAAGCCCTTTTATTGTTTTTTGATTTTGATTTTTTTTAACTTTTTATTTTATATTGGAGTCACAGTTGATTAACAATGTTGTGACAGTTTCAGGTGTACAGCAAAGTGATTCAGTTATACACATGCTTTTGCTTTTTCCTGCTGTTTTTTCCCATCCTTCAAACCTCCTGGGGTCCTCCAAGCATACCTCTTAGCCGTTTTGGAACCCAAGGGGTTCACCTGCTCCCACAGCCCCTTGGGCACTGGCTCAGCAGCTCTGCATCAGGCGAGGGTGGCTGCGTCCACCCCCCGACCCCCAAGCCTGGGAGTCGTCTAAACCCGCAGCAATGGGATGCTCTGGGCAACCCAGCTGAGATGACAAAGAAGAGCGGCAGGACCCGAGCCCATCTGCAGCTCAAGGACTAGCGGCCAGGACCACCGATTCCAGGGGATCCAGCAGGCCCCAGGCTGCAGGCTGGCCGCATGTCCTCAGATCAGAGAGGGAGGAACACGTGGGGTGGGCAGAGCTCCCTCCCAGCCACGTGCCATGCCCGCAGCACAGCCTCCAAGCGCTGCACACACCTCTTCCCATCTCCCAACCCAGGTTCCAGTCACTCCCCTGGAGAATACATCCTTCCAGCAACACTGTCCAAGACCGAGCCCAGGAACTCGAGGGCCCCCCATGGCCCCCTCCCCATCCTCTCATTGGAACCCGTTATCTCTCTTCAGATGCCCAAATGCTTTTCACCTTGTGACAGTTACTTGGTTCATTATTTGCCCGAAGCACATGGAGGCTGACTTACTTTAAGCCACGCCCCTGGCGGTCGGTCGGGGTCGGGGGAGTCTACATGCCTTCTGCCCACCCTGACCCACGCAGTCTTAAACCTGCTTCCACACTGCCTGGCACCAGTGTCCTAGCGCTCCTTCCTGAGGGCAGGGATCATGCCTTGCTTCTCCCTTATGTCCCCCGGGGGCAGAGCTGGGCACTCTGTAACTGCTTGTTGCAACACAGGTGAGCCCGATAGGAAAATCGGGATTACGAAACACAGACTGATGATACACTTTGCGAAAGGAGTATCTTTACACGGCACCACCCCCATCCCAGCCCCCGTGCACTCAAGGCCTCACTCAGCTCACAGGAAGCTCAGCTGCCTCGCTTTTCCCGAGCACGTGTTTGGTGAAGATGCTGCCGTTTCTCCCCGAGTGGCCGCCATCCGGCCCCCATCAGCATGTGCCCAAGGCCAGCCTGTTTGCCCCGGCAACCAGCACGTGCCCTTGGCTGTGGGCCCTGCTCCACCTGGTGCTAGAGACCAGCCCTCCTGGGAGACAGTGGCCCTGGGCCTCGCCACCCACGCCGCGGGGGAGACTTTATCGTCTGGGCCCAGAGAGCTCCTGGATTCACCCTCGACTCCAGAAACCGGCCCAAGCGGCCCAGGTCTGCCAAGCCACTCAGCTGGCTAAGGGACGCCAGGCTCCCGCACTGTGGCACTACCTGAAGAGCAAGCCCAAAGCTGGTTTCCAGCCAGGTTACTGGAGCCGTGCAGGCCTGTAGGAGATGGCGAAGGACCCCATTAGATGAGAGGGAATGAGGCCGGCGGCGCATCCGAGCAGGGCTCTGAGACGTGAAAAGACTTCCTGGAAAGGAAGCTCATCCTCACTTTTCTGGAAAGGACAGGGAGCGGGGCCTTCCAGGAGGAGCCCCGGTCACCTCTTCCCACCCCTTCATCCTCAATCTCATAACCTCATAACAAACTCTTTTGCCGACCCCAGTTCCAATCCTACCGGCTGCAAGAGCTAAGGAGATGCCTCCCAGAAATCCTTACACAGGCAGACAGAAAAATGACTGTTTCCTAAGCCAACTGCCTCTTGTAGACACCAAGCCATTTCACAAGCCTGCAACCAGCCAACAATTAAAGGAGCCAGCACACTGCATTAAAGGTCAGTCTTTAGGGACCCCAAGTACAGCAGACCATCACCCTTCCTGGACCCCCGGGCCACTGCCCTGGTGGCACAGTCACCTGTAGGGCTTTAAAACTACAAAAGCCAAGGTCTGAGCCAGACTTTTGATGTCTGCAAAGAGATCCAGACCCAAGGCAATTATGCTCTCGGCCAGAGTGGGGAATCATCACCAAGGAAGCCATGCACCACCTAAAGGAGAAGCAGATGTGGAAAGGCTATATAGCTTTCACTGTGGGGTTTACTCCATGGCCATCTGGGGCCTACACCCTGGGATGCCTCTGGGACGTACCCCGAGTTGACTAAGCACAGAAGGGCTGCCCATGGAACAATACTGGGCAGCACCCACCCCAAATTCACATCCACCCAGAACCTGTGAATGTGACCTTATTTGGAAATAGGGTCTTTGCAGATATGATCAAGTTGAGATGACGTCATAGCGGACTAGGGAAGGCCCTGAATCCAATGACTGGTATTCGAATAAGAGGAGAGGGCACAGAGACACAAGCACAGAGAAGAAGGCCACCAGAAGACACAGCAGAGATTGGAGTGATGTGTCTACAAGCCAAGGGACACTGAAGATTGCTGGAGCCACCAGGGGTGGAACAGATTTCCCCTCAGAGCCTCCAGAAGGAGCCTACACTGCGAACACCTTCATTTTGGATGTTAGGCCCCCTAAACTGTGAGAGAATCAATTCTTGCTGTTTGACGTCCCTCAGTTTGCGGTCACTTGTTACAGCAGCCATGGGAACCTAATGTAATGGGCTTTGTGGCGCGACCCTGGCATCAGTAGGCCCTGTGGAACCTCTGAGCTGGTATGGGGTTACAAGTTTTGGCTCTACGATGATTTTGATGTGATGACTTGGACACAAATGCCAGGAGATGCAGGTGGAAGAGAGGGTAACGCGCAAAGCAAGAAGGGGCCTTGAGGCATTCGGACACTGCTGCACCCTGACCTTTGCTGCCCTTGATCCAAACCCAAAGCAGAAACGGCCCCAGCGCTGCCTCAGCTGACACTGGGCAAGGATGGGAGTGGCTGGCTGGGCATTCTCTCCGTGCAGCTGAGGGGTGTGAGGTGGTCCCAAGGCCCGACCCCTTCCTGCTCAGCCCCTGTGAACCAAGCCCTAGAGTCTCCTGAGCCACGGATTCCTTCTGAGCCTGGGCCTGATTCTGCCCTAGAAGCACGGCCTCTCTCTCTGCAAGGGGCCTGGGCAGGCCTGGACTCCCAGGGAACACCGCATGCAAGGCCAATCCTGGCTCCGCCACTGGGAGGAGCCTCTCCTCCCCCCCAACCGGTCTTGCTGAGCAGCGAAGCCAAATTGGAGAACTTCCCCCAATTCGGGTTTTGTGGAAACCACTCTGCAAGCACACACCATGCCCCAAGTGCAGGTGGCCTGAGCTACGTGATGCGCACAGGTAGAATGACCTGAAGACCTCCCGCGCCAGGCAACAGCGGCAGCTCCAAGGGCCAACTGAGGTGTGGCCAGGAGCCGTGGGGAGTGTGGGGAGATCAGCGGGGCATGGCTGACAAGAGGAGAAACCCAGACACCCTGCCCTTGAGTCTGCACAGGTGAGGGCAGCCCAGCCTCACCACCGCTGGCAAGAGGATGCGTGGCTGGCGGCTGAGACTTAGAAGCAGAAAACAAACCTGTCAGGAAGTGAGAGTGAGCTGCAGAGGCCCACCTGCTGTGCATCCGTCCTTTTGGTTCAACTGAACCTGCCCCAGGAAAACCTGGCTGACTGTCACCAGGGCAGTAGAGGCCTGCAAGTGTCAGAACTGGATGGAAACCTCCAGGGCCCAGCTGGTTCCTCCCATTTCTGCTGCATTCTCCCCACTTCTGTCTCCTGCCCCTCTGTGGATGAGAACAAATAACTGGGCTCTCCTCCTTGCCTCGCTCGCTCCCATGTGTGGGGAGCAAGGGGTCCTGGGGGGAACAGATACTCGCTGGGGACTCTAAGCAGCCACACAACCCTACCTGCAACCTGCAGTCACCAAAGTCCCCAGCTCGTGTGGATGTCCTGAAAAAGCAGTCACCACTCAAGGACCCTCCTGCCTGTCCCTGTGTCCAGTGCCTCCTGGGCAGGACGTGGGAGGAGCCGGCCATGGGGCTCTGCCCGTCTTTCCAGCTGCTCCACTGAGCCCGTGGGGAACCTGACCAGGGGAGGGAAGCTTCCATCCAGCCCCAGCCTAATCTGGTGAGCCCCACGGGCGGCCTGGTGGGAGAGGCCCAGGCAGAGCAGCTCTTCCCCACCCAGCTCCAAGCCCAGAGGAGCCCAACTCCCATCTCACCTGTGAAAGTTTCTTCCTGGGGGCGCAGGTCCTTCGACCCACCGAGGTCGAGAGTCCCCCCACCCCCCAGGCTGTGTCCCGCACTCTCCCCGCTCCGCCCCCCCCTCCCCACCCCCACCCCCACCCCCACCCCCCCGCGCTGGCATCCCGGGGCCCTCCGCCTGCCAAAATCCAATCCGTTCCCTGGCTCCCTTTTCTGGGGCTGGAGCTGCAGCGGAATTTCGGTGGAATTTTGAGGTTGAGAAGCATCTCGGCAGAAAGGAAAAGAAAGGAAGAGAAGGAAGGGGGGAAAGAAAGTACGATTTTGGCATCAACTTGCAGGATTCTAGAAGGCACCGAGGCCCCGGAGGCGGGCGCTGGGTCCCTCTGCAAGATGCGGGCGGGCGGGCGCCGGCGAAACCTCCGGGTCCAGCGCTCCCCGTAGGGGCGGTGGGCGCCGGGGCGGGGTCGCCGTCCTTACCTACGTCTGCATTGCAAAACGCCTGTTGCGGGTGCACCGGGGAGCAGCTGCAGGCGTCGGCCGGGCGGAGCAACGTCCCCAGCAGCAGGAGGCCGAGCACAAGCCGCAGGCTGCGGGCCGCGGCGCCCATGGCGGGCGGGGGGCGGGGGCGCGGGCTCGGGCTCGCCGCCGCCGCCTGGGCTCGGGGCGCTCCCCTCTCGCCGGCCGGGGCCGCGCGGGTCTGGGAGGCGCTCCGCGGGCGCGCCCTCCGCTCCGGCCCGCACTCGCCACACAAACTTTCTCGGCTCTTGGTCGCGGGGGCGATGAGGGGGCGCGGGGCGCGGCCGGCAGCGCGGAGACGAGAGCGGGCGGGGGGCAGCGAGTGAACGAGCGAGCGAGCGAGCGAGCGAGCGAACGAGCGCGCCGCGGGCCGGATCGCTGACGCTCCACTGCCTTCTATGGATGTGTGCGCCGCAGGCGCGGGCCGAGCCGGCCTTTTATTGCTCTCCGAGGATTGTTGGGCTCCGCCCCCCGGTGGCGGGCGGCCAATGCCGGCTCCGGGAGCTCCCAGCCGCCCCCTCCCCGCTCGCCTCCCGCGCCTCCCGGCCCTCCCCCAGGCCCGGCTTTTGTTGTGTCCAGTCTGGCACGGCCGGGGTTCGCCGTTGCGCACCTGGCTTCCCACCGCCCGGTACCGTACCCCGCAGCCTCCCAAATCTCCAGAGCTTGGGGGGAGGGGGTTGCTGCGGGAGGACAGCGCCCAGTGGACCCTGACTCAGCACTTGGGACTCTCAGCCCACCCCTCCAGGGCACAGGCGGCCCACCCACCACCCCCTCCCCTCCAGCTTGGTACGGGAGATGTACACTGCCTGATTCCCTTCCACCCCTGGGGTCCCTGAGATTCTAGCCAGGGATTGAGGAAAAGGATGTGCGCTTTGGAGCAGGGGTCGTTCCCTGCCGCCCCTCTCCCAGCCCCCTTTGGCTGGGTGGCCTCCTGAAATTTACCGAGGATTCCTTTTTCAAATGGAGGCCTTAGAATTTTAAGTGAGCTTGGCCAGTAGAGTTGGAGGGGGAGGGGAGAGTGGTTACTATGAACAAAACAGGATTTTATATAAACTGGCCATATTTTTGACCAGCCAGAGGGGCGGGGGGTGGGGGCAGGAGCCCAGGAGACAGTAGGATTGGATGAAGGCATTTTCCGGGCTCTGCTCCCTTAGCCCACAAATGTGGGAGCTGAAGGACTTTTCCCAAAACAGTTCTGTGTTCCAAGGAAGGGCAGAGGGTCTTAGAGGTGTGGATGGCCCAGAAAGTGTGGCCCCTGGGGTCCCTGTCTACCTGTCTCTGAGCCCTCTCTGTGGTGGGCACTGTTACACATAAAGCCTCGTTCTTGCCAGCAGGATGTTTGTAATCTAGCCGGGGAGTTGTAAACTGAGAAAAATGACACAATTAAAGAATAATTGCCCGCTAAACTGTGTTGCTGACTTGAGATGTGAAACTGGGAAATACTGAAACAATGGAAAAACAGCTTCTTTCTGTTTATGCGTGCTTTGAAACAGACAACTTGAAGAAAAGTTAAATAGGCAGGGCAGTTATTTTTAGTACTCTAACAATTCCAAAGTCACTTTTTCGGCTTTTGTTTCTGTAAAATAAAGTCGTGTCATTTGTGAAATGATGTTTGATGCTAATTTTTAAAGTACAGTTAATTTGGAAAATTATCGCAAGTTGGCTGCCTGTAGCCTTTTCATTTCTTTCTTTGCTATTGCAAGTGGAACGAAACGCTCTCGAACTTTACAGAAGCTGAAATCAATTTGTCAGTTTATGAAAGAAACAAATATCTATCTTAGGGGCTCTCAGCCTTTCAGGCAAGATAGACACATAAATGATCAAGTATACCTGAGGGTGAGAAATACATTACAGGTAGGTTGATGGTGGTGCAGAAGGGGATCGGGGTCCATGCCAGGCACAGGGCAGGAAATGAGGGGCCTGGGCTGGCCTTCCTTCCTTCCTTCCTTCCATCAACAACGCTTACCTGAGCATCTGCAGTAGGCACTGTCCTGAGAGCTGGGCATTCAGGCCTCCACAGAACAGACAATGGTCCCTGGGCCGGTGGGTAGAAGGACTCCTGAGCTGGTGAAGGAGAAGAGAAGTGAGGGGAGAGGAGCCATGGAGGAGATTTTAGAGGGTCTGGGAGGGGACCACGTTTTATTCTGAGGTCAGAGCTTCTGGAGGGTTTGGAGCAGAGGGGCAAAGTTGACCCCTCTGAAAGGATGGAGCTCTGTGGTAGGATCGGCAGGAGTGGGGGCAGAGGGTTTACCTGTGACTCAGAGATGCAGCAGCCCAGCCTCCTCACCTTGACCTTGCCAAGCCTCTGTCTCCCCATCCACAAAATGATGATACAGTCCCCTTCCTAGTGGATTTCTGAGCATGGCTGAGCAGAGGCGCTAAAATCCGGTGCCTTCGGTGGCTGCCATCAGGAGGCATTGAATGTTAAATGACTTCCACGAGGGCACAGCAGGTGAAGGGACAGAGCAGCTCCCGAAAGCTCACCCCACCCTGACCGGCCCAGCCGTTTTACGGTGCCTGTGGCGGCCTTGGCTCCTAGGCGCCCCGCTTCATTGCCGTGGCCTCTCCATTCCTCCTCGTCATCCTCTGCCTGTGCTCCTAGTTAGAATCTTCCCATCTCAAAACCACGGGAACTGAGGCCTCAGGTGAGGAATCTACTGAAGACAAGAAGTAGATTAGGATCTGGCTACGGTGTCAACAGATGCCCTTTCACACGCCCTCTGCTCCACCGCCAAGAGGGCTCAGCAACTGGGGATGAATGTAGGGAAGGGGCCGCAGCTCTGACCTCTGCCCAAGGAGGGAGGTCAGGGTCAGGGCGCCCCACGCCCAGGAAGAAGGAGGACCCGAAGGCTGATAGCTCTCCCCATGGGCTTCTCTCCTAACTAGCTTCCCCGACCTTGATCTTAGGGGCCAGGCTAACAGGGGAGCCATACGGGAGACCCCCTCCCAGTCCCCATGTGCATTCTGACCACAGCCTGCTGGACCTCGGTTTGTATCTGTGACTCCCGGCAGGACTCAGGACAGACAGGAGGGGGCAGCACCTGCCAGGCCGGCCGGGGAGGGGGGCTTCTAGGACCCTCAGATCACCACCCGCACCCCCTGGGGCCACTACTTCCCACCAGGAACGCCCGCTTTGCCCCTGCCTCCTTCCCAAAGAGACTTTCTCAAGGCAGAGCCCAGCAGAGCTGTCAGCCGGTCCCACCCCTGTGGGAGCGCACCTAGCAAACACATCCTGGGCTGGGCTTGGCAGCGTAAACGCTGTGCAGGGTCAGAAGGAAAATGCCAGCTCCGCCTCCTTCCTGCTCCTCTCAGGTAAACCGAGTCAGAGTGACCTCACCGGCCTCAGAGAGGAGGCCCTGTCCAGCCAGCACAAGGATGGACGTCAGAGGCGCCTCTTCTCACTCGATTCGCTCTCCCAGTTTACCGAAGATCTATTTCCTCCTGAGCTTGGAGTGTTTTCTCCCTCGAGACAGCTGGAGCGGAGCTGAAGGCCTCACACCCCTTCCAGCAGGTTCCAGAGAGCCAGACGCTCTACAGTATATAGTGTGAAAATCGGCCCCACAGGCTCAGGAATCTGGCCCCAAAAGAGTGGGCGTGTCTCGGGCAGGTCCGGGGGCGCGGGAGCTGGTGGCTGGTGAGGGTGAGGGATGCGTCCCTGTGCCTGGCAGTTTGAGATGTGTGGCCCCCAGAGAGGAATGGGCAGCTGGCATTGGGGTCACGATGCCCACCCTCCCCCCCGGGTCGACCAACCGGGCATCAGATTCGTGGCCACTGTAGGTGGCGGTGCCACACGCAGCCCAGACATCTGTCCCCAAAGTTCCTTGGCGGGGCTGTTTACGATAGGACATCCCAAAGGTGACAAGAAGGTGAGTAAGAATGACCGGGCCGTGTGTGGCGTGAAGATGGGCCACGGGTCACGGCACAGTCAACATGAGCATCTTCGTGATCAGCCGTGGACACTCTAAAGGACATTTTGATTTTTGTTTCACTTCATTAATTTCATTATGAACCCTCTTCCGCTGGGCCGGCTTCTCAGCCTCGGCCCCGCTGACCTTGGGGCCAGACCTTTCTCTGGTGGGGCCGTCCTCTGCACAGCGGGGCTGTCCTGTGCGTGGCGGGGGTATTGAGCAATAACCCTGGTATCTACCCTCTAGATGCCGATAGCATCTTCCCCCCAAGTTGTCACAACCGAAGTCCTCAGACTTTGCCTAATGTCCCCCGGGTGGCAAAACCTCCCTAGTTGATAACGCTTAACTGGGGAAACTGATAAAAATCGCTGGTCTTGAGACCAAATGCAGAGACGTAAACAACAAGGTTCTGTTTCTGTAGGGCAAATAGTAATGCGTAGGGAGGGCCTCTGTACCCACGTATCACCCAGAGAACAGGCTGGGAGATGGTGCTCTGTCCACACTGGTTCTCAAGGGAGAGAGGGAAGGCAAGAAATAGTATAAAGATTGTTGTTTAAAAAGTGCCCATGGAAATTCCCTGGCAAGTCCAGTGGTTAGGACTCCACGTTCTTACTGCCAAGGGCCTGGGTTCCATCCCTGGTCGGGGAACTAAGATCCCACAAGCCACACGGCCAAAATAATAATAATAATAATAATAATAATAATAATAATAAAGTGTCCATGAGCATAGAGCATGCGTGATAGTCCATTTATGGGAAATTACACACATGCAGGGATGCAGACGGATGTATGAACAGGTGTTCACCAAAAAGTTCATTGCATGTCTCCGGGTGACGGGGACTTAGGTGATGAGATAGATGTCATATCCTGCTCCTCGTGTGGGGAAAGCAATTTTCAGATGATGGTCCAACCCTAAAATGGACAGCACTTGGGGCAGAAATATGGCTATTTTTCTACATTTTCAGCACATCACTACTAAAGCCTGCCCTGGCTGCAGCTCCTCTAGGCATTTACTTTCCAATGCTCCCGCTCCGTCCTCTACACTGCTTTTGGCTCACGCCTCCCATTGGGGTTTCTTTGGCTGTGCCTGTGGCTATACTTTACGCCATCCCATAGAGCATCTTTAAGAAGGCGGGACCTGGCCTCTCTCCTTCACTCCCTGCCTCTGCACCTGTCAATCCCCCTTCCTCCCCTCCCAGGCAGGTCCCCCTCTGGGCAAAGGCAGCCTTGAGCCAGGGCACACACCTTGCAAACCTGCCTGTATCTTAATTCCCCGCTCCCCACTATGCAGAGCACAGCCTTCACAAACCCGGCAGCAGTACCCACACCACCCCTGCTGCTCTGATCCATTCTAGAGTGGCTCCCGAAAGAAAGGAGGGAGGGAGGGAGGGAGGCTGTCCTGGGGGTGAACAGAAAGCCCATGAAGTAAGTTGTTGGCTTGAAGACACTGCCGCATCTGAAGTATCCGGAGCAGACAGCCTAGACTGGCAGCACGTAAACACTTCCTCCAGGGAGGCGGCTCTGGCACAGCCGTGGTTTCCCCCCTGGGCCGGGAAGCCTTTTCAGACCTTGCTTCCCATGGACTCTCATATGGCACTGCCTCTCCTCCCTGTGGCCATGTTTTGCCTCCCTGTGACTCAGGAGGGACTCCAGTCCTGCAAGGGAGGGCACGTCCCTCCTTCCGGTAGCGAGGGAGGGCCAGGGAGCCGCTCCTGCACAGTCTGTGCCCCAGAAGTCCACACCCCGGAGCTGTGCTTTTCTCCTCCGGCTCCCCACCTGTCTGCCTCTCAGCTCTCCCCGAACTGGGCTCTTCCCAGAGCCCCCTGTAGGCTTCATTTACATGGAAAACAAAGGACTATGAGAGACACCAGGCAGTGGCTCTCTTTGGGGCACTGCTCTGCGTTTTCTCGTGCCCAGGCCATTTCCTTCTGGCCCTGGGCATGCGGTCATGTGCTTCCCCTCATGGGCGGGTTAGGGAGCAGGGTCAGGGAGCAGAGATGGGACCAGTGCTTCTCCATCCCTGGCTTTCTCCCGGAAGCAGCCACAGCTGGCATTCTGGGGACCAGGGACTGGCCAGGAGCGAGGGGCGGGACAGCTGGGGGACTGGCTGCCCAGCTCAGCAGGGGATGGTTGGGGTTGAGTTTTCGTGGTTTCAGGTTCGCCTCCCTGGAAGCCAGAGGCAGGGGGCTCAGGTTTCCCGCCCGCCATCCTGCTCTTCCTTTGGTGTTGGGAGTGACGGCCCATGGCCATGATGTCATCGCCTAATCCAAACAGAAGGGGGGCTGGTTTGGCGGCGCTGGCTGGCTTCCCATGCTGAGTGCAGCAGTAAATTTCATTTCAAGGCTATGATTAGGACTATGCCCAAGAATTTCCTCTCTCTCTCCTTCCTCTCCCCAATCCTATTTTTCTTTCTGTGCTGCTGCCTTGCCTTCTCTCCTCCTTGCCCCACCTCCCCCCGCCCCGCCCTGGTCTCTCTTCTCTGGGGATGCCTCAGGTTCTCCGCGAGGTCAGCCCAGTCCAGTTTCTTGTCACCTTCAGATTCCAACCTGTCTCACTCCCTCCCTCTGTGACGAGCTTCGGAGCAAACGGAGGAGGTCCCAGCCCCTAGAGGTCATCCACTGGAGTCCGGGGTGAGGGCGAGGCGACAGAATGCCTAAAGGCCCTTGTTCAATCTTGAGCTGAACTGCCAGACAAGATGGAGAGCAGGGCGTGGGTGGCTCCGGTCCCCAACAAAGAGATCAGAAGGCAACGAACGGAGCCAGCAGGAAGGCGAGGAGAGGCCCGGCTCCCTGAAAAGTGATTCATCAGGTCCTCACCGCCATTTCCAGCTGCTCTCTGGAGTTGTGGGCCTGGCTCGTTGACTGTCTGTTTTTGGCACTCCCACTCTCTCCTCAGCTACGAGACAGCAGCCCAGCCCCACAGGCAAGAGGGGCCAAAAGGCAGTGGCTCGCCCTCTGGGACCCCATGTCCCTGGGCCTGCCCAGCCCCTGGTAGAAGTGGGATCACGTGTGCAGTCCTGCCCCAAATCCCACTGCTTCTCTCCTCCTCCTGCACAGCCCCAGTTCTGCCCAGGCGTTCCCTGGCCCGGGAACAAGGCCAACACCAAGTCACTGCTGGAGGTGACTTGCATCCTCCAGCACAGCCTCCCCTGACAGGTGTCATCTGACCACAGAGCCGGGTTGCCTAGATGCCCACAGGGAAGGCAACAGGGGCTGGGTGGGCTGCGTCTCTCAGCACCCAGGCAGGCTGGGCTTCCAGAAGACACAGAGGGTGCCCTGGGTCCCCCTCAGCGCTCCCCATCGAGTTGGACTGTGGTCTGACTCCTCAGGGCAGGTAGAGGGATGTCCCAGGTGTGGCCTCCTGGCTGGCAAGTAGCCCCCTGTCCCCCCCACCCCAGTCCCCCCCCAGGCACATCGCTCTCCAGCGCTCCTTCCCCGCCGAGCCTGGACGTGGCCTCAGAGCTTTCCTTGCCATGACCCAGGAGCCGGCCCAGCCAGCCAAAGGGGGCTCGTGATTGATTTCCATCCCAGGGAGGTGCCCGGCTGGGGTTGTGTGGAGAGTGGGCCGCCCTAGGGAGCGGTAGAGATGGAAACTGCCCTTCTGTGGCCCGTTTACCTGGAATTCTCAGACCCCTTGCGTTTTCTCACACGGGTTACTTGTCTTCATGTCTGCCTTCCCCAAGACGCCCGACTTCTTAAGGTTATAGCTCATTTGTTTATTCATTCATTCATTCATTCATTCGACAAGTTTTTGGGCCCCAGCTGTGTGTCAGGCATGTGCAGGTGCCGGGGATGTGGATGGAACAAAAACAGTCCCTTTCCTGCTACAGCATGATCCACCTTTTAGTAGAAATACAGATAGAGATGATGGCAAAGTGTGTTGGGGGCCAGACGGAGGAGCAAAGGCACCAGCGGGGTCTGGATGGCCTGGGGTAGAGACCTGGAGGTTGGTCAGAATGATTCAGATAAGGTGGGAGCGCTGTTCTAGGTAGAAGGACCCAGAGGTGGGAGGGCGCAGGAGCTGCAGGAGGGTCCTGTCAGCTGAGCGCAGAGTTGGGTGGGGGCAGGGCGGATCTGGCCGTGAGGGGTGGGAGTCGGAGACAGGCAGCAGCTGTCCGAGGTGACTCACTGCTGCACAGAATGATTGGAAACACATGTCCCGCCGAGAGGCGCATTCATTACTCACAGCCGAGGGTTCTTGGACAACATGGGAGTCAAGAGGGAGACTGGTGGGGAGGGAGAGTGGTCGGCAGGGCCAGGGAGGGGCTCCGGGCTCCCTCATGGTTGGTGCCCACCGTCTGCACCTTGACATCCTTTGCCGAACGCACCTCAACTCTGGCTGAGTTCCTACTCGATACGTTAAAAAAAAACCTTTTTATTATGAGAACTTCCAGACATATTCACAAGGAGAGAGAGCAGTGTAATGTTCACCCATGTCCCAATGCCCAGCTTCGAAAATGATCAACTCATCCAGTTTTCTTCCATCAACACGTGCCCCAGTGGACGATTTGGAAGCAAATCCCAGACGTTGTATGTAGTTCCTCTGTAAACATTGGAAGAACATTTTTGTTGAAGGTCTACTTTCTCTTTTTCCGGGTAGAGAAACACACTAACTTCATTTTATGAGGGTTTCTCACAAGATTTTTTCTTCTCTTTGGGCTAAACCTGCTCCCCAGAATCAGATAAACCAGGGTTTATCCTCCATCACCAGCTGTGTGACTCGTGCCCCATGGCTTAACCTCTCCTGTCTCTGCTTCCTCATTTGGAAAATGGGATCCCACTGATAGTATCCTCTACAGGAGCTCGCAGGAAGGCATCCAGCACGTGGCAGGTCCCGGATGATACTGGTGATGAAGGTGCCAAGAAACAAAGCAGATCCCACAGCCAGGAGGCTGCTGGGGCCAGGATTCAAACCCTAATCTGCCAGACTCCAAAACCTGTTACTTTTTCATACCTTAGGCATGGTCGGCATGCCCAATCAGCATGCTTTTTAGGGTCCACTGAACCAAGGTTGCCAGTGACTTTTGGTCATGATCTGGAAGATCCCTCTGCCCTGAAACTCCTTCCCCTTGGAACAGGGTTGGGGGAGATGTGCAGTAGCAGCGAAGCAGTTTCTTCAAGAACTCAAGGCCGGGCTTCCCTGGCGGCGCGGTGGTTGAGAATCTGCCTGCCAATGCAGGGGACACGGGTTCGAGCCCTGGTCTGGGAAGATCCCACATGCCGCGGAGCAACTAGGCCCGTGAGCCACAACTACTGAGCCGGCGCGTCTGGAGCCTGTGCTCCACAACAAGAGAGGCCGCGATAGTGAGAGGCCCGCGCACCGCGATGAAGAGTGGCCCCCGCTTGCCACAACTAGAGAAAGCCCTCGCACAGAAACGAAGACCCAACACAGCCAAAAATTAATATAAAAATAAATAAATTAATAAGAAATTGACATTAAAAAAAAAAAAAAAGAACTCAAGGCCCTTGGGAATGAGCAGCAAATGGGGCCTCGCAGCCAATGGGAGGGGAGAGGGATGAGAAGAGGGCGTCTCCCTCCACCTGGAGGTAGGCTCAGATCTTCCCACCTGGGAACAGGTACTCTCAGTGTAACCCTGAATCTATGGGTTGTAAGGAATAAATACCCAGATGGGACAGGTTGGCTAAAGTGGGCTTTCTTCAAAGGATGTAGCCTCTGAATGTCTGGAATCTGGAGAACACTCAGGCCTACTTTATCCCTCTTGTTCTTTTCAGTCCTCCGAATGGCTCATCTCAACTACTTGCCTGTCTCTCTGTCTCCTTTCTCTCCCCGAATTTCTCTGTGTTTTCACAGCCCAGCCTGGCTGCCTTTTTATCCAGAGCATTCTTATGAGCGCAGATCCAATGGGCCAGCCGGGGTCAGGTGACTACCCACTCCTGGCTCAATGGCTATGGCCGCTGGTACCAACTGGGTAGTCAGAGCCTGGGGTCTGAAGGACAGGCTGGGCCAGGAGGGGAACAGGAAGGGACACCTCTCTGGAGTGAGGGCAGGGCCCCCACAGAGAGACACTCGGGTGGGCAGACACTTGGGCCCTTGACTGCCCACCCATGAGACTCTCATACCCTTTGAACCCTTCAGCATTTGGAGAAGGCAGTCAGGGTCTGGGCCCAGGATGATGGCTCTGTGCCATCGGCTTGGGAGAGGTTGGGTCCAGCAGAAGAATCCTGTGGGGCTGCACCTCCCAGGCCTTGTTATTGCTCACACCTTGATGGGGCAAAGAGCCCTATTCAAGGCTATGAGGTCAGAACCCTGGCCTTGTCTTTGACCGTGTCTCCTGGCAGCAGTGGAGGACAGCAGCCGCTCCAGGCTCGGACGTCGCCTGGAAGGCATGTCTGGGGCTGCTACTCTCTGACTGCCAGAGAAAATATTTTTTGCAGGTTCCTCGTGAGCTGAGAATGGAAGCGCAACACCCAGCAGGATGAGTGGGGGAGGGAGGCCTGCCTTTCTCCGAGGATCAGGAAGACTCCTGGGGATGGCATTACTCAGGCACAGCTGGGATGGCAGGTCCTTGGTGGCCAGGAGGGGCCCAGGTGAGCAGAGTGGCCAAGGGTGGGGAAGGCCCAGGACCAGGGCAGATGATGGGGTTGTTAGAAAAGTGTGTGCTCTAAAAGGGCAAATGAGATGAACTGAAGGGCTCTAGCCTAAAATAAACAAACAGGAAAACAAACAAAAAAACCTTCTAAAAAGTGCAGAATTCAGCCTGAGTTTTGAAAGTTCAAATAAACAAAGAAAAAATATATAATCAATACTCATACAGAGAGAACCAATGTTAGTATTTTGGCATCTATTACCCATTTTTTATTTGCAGGTATATATGAACACGTACGTAGCAAGTAATATTGTATGTTCTGTTTTGTAGCTGCCTTATTTTAAACCCAGGAAGGTATCATGAACATCTTTCTATGTGATTAAATATTTTCCTGCAATACTATTTTAAACATCTGCATGGCATTCTGATGTAGGCTCTGCCCAGAAGGCGGTATGAAGTTGCCAATGGCAATGCCAGGCTTGATGGTCCCTATGGCTCCCAGTCCCAAAGAGTGAGCGGGTGTCCTCAGCCGTTACTATGGCAAAATACTTGAGGAAGGCTGTGATTGGCCAGGCTTGGATCCTAGGCCCATCCTTGAGCCAATCTCTGTGGCCAGCGGGATTGAGGGCTTTGATTGGTTAGGCCTGAGGCACATGCCCATCCTGTAGCCAGGAGGAGGCTGAGGGGAGGGACGCTGAAAAGACGAGAAGCATAGATCCCCCCCAGACTGCAAGCCAACAGGAGCTCCACAAATATGCGTGCAAGGACTGTCCAACAAGGTACTGGGTCTAAGACTAAAGAACTGTGAGACATGGTCCTTACCCTGAAGAGGCTTACAATTTGAGGGAGACCCCGCAAATACGCAAAACCAATTAAAGAAAGGTTACATGCCAAAAATGAGATAAACACAACAGGAGGATTTTGTGGCAGGACAGACTTGGGTTCAAGTCCCATTTCCACCATGATGTTGGCCAATCTCTTTACTCCTCTGGGCTCGAGCTTTCTCATCCATAAAGTGGAAATAATACCACATTCTTCGGGGTATGGTGTAAATTCAGTCTGTTGACATAAGAAGAGCCTAATTCGGAGTCTGGCATATAGTAGGTGCTTGGTAGAGGGTAATTAATAGTAGTGGCAGGATTTGTGCAGAGGAGGGGGAGATTACAATGCACAGACCAGGTGCTTGGAAAAAGTTTAAAAGTGAATGGTGGATTCATCAGAGCAAAAGGTGGAAACCACTCAAATGTCCATCGAGTGATGACTGAATAAACAAAATATGCTGCCTCTGGGCAATGGATTAGGATTTTGGCATCAGAAAGAATGAAGCGCTAACACATGCTACATCAGAACTTCAAAAACATGCTCAGTGAAAGAAGCCAGACACAAAAGGCCACATATTATATGATTCCATTTATATGAAATGTTCAGAATAGGCTTAGGGCTGAGGGAGGGGCAAAAGGGAGATAGTTTCTTTTTTTTTTTTTTTTTTTTTAATAAATTTATTTTATTTTTTACTTTTGGCTGCGTTGGATCTTCGTTGCGGTGCGCGGGCTTCTCACTGCAGTGGCTTCTCTTATTGCGGAGCACGGCGTGCGGGCTTCAGTAGTTGTGGCGCACGGGCTTAGTTGCTCCGCGGCATGTGGGATCTGCCCGGGCCAGGGCTCGAACCTGTGTCCCCTGCATTGGCAGGCGCATTCTTAACCACTGCGCCACCAGGGAAGCCCGATAGTTTCTTTTTGAAGTGACAAAAATATTTTAAAATTAACTGTGGGGATGGCTGCATAACTGCGAATGTGCCAAAAACTATAGAATTGTACACTTTAAATGGATGAATTGTATGATATGTGAATTATATCTCAATGTAACTTTTTTTTTTTTTTCAAAGACACGTGAATGGCGGAAGTTGGGTCTTAAAGGTTGGGTCAAGTTTGGATAGTCAGGGCAGAGAAGCTTTCCCCGGGGAAGAGGCGGAGGGCACAGAGGGGAGCCAGTCTGGGCTTGTGGGCACAGACCTGGTGAGCTTAGGCTGGTGGGGGAAGGGAGCACCTGAGGAGAAGCTGGCAGGGAGGGCGAGGCAGGGGCTGAGGACACGGTTCAATGAGAACCACTGAAACAAAGTCCCCCTAAAACCGAGTTTCTCTGCCAAGTTTGTGATTAGCCTCTCTATTCAAAACGTGGTTCCCAGGGACTTCCCTGGCGGTGCAGTGGTTAGGACTCCGCGCTTCCACTGCAGGGGGCATGGGTTCGATCCCTGGTCAGGGAACTAAGATCCCACGTGCTGCGCAGTGCGGCCAAAAAAACCAAAACAAAACGAAAAAACAAAAAAACCGTGATTCCCTTTCTTGTCCAACACCTGTTCCCCTCAAGACTGAGAGGTATCAGAGAGAAGGGGGACTGAAACAGCATGCCAGCCCCTGTGTCCCTGTCCTTTGAAGTAAAAGGCTTTTGCTTTCGTCTCCCAGGCCTCCCCTGAGTCTCAGAAGGGCTGGCTTCAGAGTTAATGATTTGGAAATGTGAAGATGTAGAAACAAAGAATATTTGTTGGTCGGGAAAACTGGTAACAATTTAGACTATAAACCAGACACATAGCAGGGTCACCGAACTCCCAGTTCCCTGAAATATATAGATAAATAAATGTTTGACACTCAGTCCTCAGTGGTTTTTATGGGATGCAGACCCACTCCAATGAAAACTGCTGACGCAAGCATGTAAGACCCCAGACCAGTTGAAACCAGAAGGTTGGTGATACTCAAAACTTCACCTTGATGCCAACCAATCGAGAATCGCACGCAAGCTGACCAGGCACCCTGCGGCCCCCTCCCTCACAGGACCTGTAAAACCTTTGTCTCCCAACCGGCAACTTGGAGATGGTCTTAGGACATCAGTCTACCATCTTTCCAGGTTGCTGGCCTCCTGAATAAAGCAATTTTTCCTTTTCCACCAACACTTGTGTCTCGGGTATTGGCCTTTTGAGCGGTGAGCAGCCGAACTTGTGTTTGGAACCGGCCTTGTCTGGTTACACCAGCACTGAGGCCCCTCCCAAGAGGAGCCTAGGCATGGGGCTTCTGCTTCTCCTTCGGGCCTGAGAGGGCTGAGACAAACAGGAAACGCTCCCGGAGCTCATCCGGGGGACACGGGGAACAGGATGGGAAGATGAGGCAAAGGCTCAAACCACATGCTCCCAGGAAAAGAGCTTTAGTGGCACAGCCATCTCTGCTTGCTTAGACTCTGTCCTCTGCCAAAGAATGGCCTCTCCCCTCCTCAGTGCCCTGCACGTTTTCCATACAGCTGTCACCCTGCTCGTCTCTAAGCCAGGCGCCACGAGAACCAAGCTCATCCGTCATGCTCTAACCAGTAAGGCATGGGACTCCCCAGGGCATCACCATCAGCTTCTCCGTTGCCCTCCTCTCTCTTGGGCAGGACAACCTCCAACCTATGAGTATTTATTGCCACCCGGCACCCACCGTAGCCCCTGGAACCATGGGGTCTGCTGGCTTGGCTCCTGGTCCGGGGACCCAGATGGTCCGAGTGGGGGTCGTGGGTGAGGGAGAGAAAAGAGGGAGGTGAGAACAGCTTCTCTTTCTTGGGCTGGCGAAAGCAGAGCTTTGCTGGCAAAAGAACAAGAGGAATCAAAGCCATCGGAAGATGGGGTGGGAGAAAAGATAGGCGTCAGACACAAGGACTGGGATGGAGTGACAATTTGAGGGCTGCTAGTGGGAGGGGAGGGGGAGGGGCCCCGGGGCTCGTTTCCTCTCACGGGGCATCTTGGCAGGTGCCATTCCTGTGACTCCTACCTCCAGCTTCAGCAGCTTGGAGGATGCGTGCCTGCCTCTGACCCGCCCTGAAAGAGAACATCATGGGTTCCCTGGCTGGAGAGGTGCCGAAAGACATTTTTTGTTCCGGGACAACATACGTACAGAGAAGTGCACAGATCTTAAGTGTTGAGCTTGATACGTCCCTGCAAAGTGAAGACAGTGAGTGACCACCGTCCAGAACAGTGGAGAAATGGACCATCGCCAGCCCTGGAACACCACCTCCCGGTCACTCCCCCATGTAGACCTCGTTCCTGCCTGCTAGCACCGGGCACCCACCGTGCCAGGCTTCTCTTTTAGGTCTGATCACCCCAAACCCATATCCCCATTTTTCAAAAACCTGTCCAGTCATTTTTGCAAAGATGATTTTATTCATATAGAAAATGCGGGGACTTCCCTGGCAGTCCAGTGGTTAAGACTCCACGCTTGCACTGCAGGGGCATGGGTTCAATCCCCGGTCGGGGAACTAAGATCCCGCATGCCACGTGGTGTGGCCAAAAAAAAAGAAAAGGAAAAGAAAACGCAGTCACTGCTTAGTTGGGATAAGCTTTTAATTTCTTGCCAACAGTTTGTACTTATCTGTATGTGGGTGACCATCTCAGAGGAAAAGGTACCAGGTGACAGGAATCGTGTCTGTAGAAATTGCTTGACACCTGGAGGAATATCCAGAATTTGGTCTAACAATCCTCTTCCCTTCTTGGGGGAAGCAGCCCAGAACAGAACTAAAGGATGGTTTTGCCATGGTTAGGATGTGAGAATCACAGTCAAACACCGTGAGAAAGAAAACCGCATCCGGCAATGATAGCTGCATGCGGTCGGCCTGAGCGTGTTGGTGAGGACCCCTGGGACGCTGATTCAGGGCTCCGTGTTAAGTGAGATTTTTAAACCATTCTTCTTGTTTACACCTGTTGAGTTGGAGTTTTCTTTTATTTGCAGGGGAAAGCAAACCAAATAGAGACCCAATGTCAGAACAAGAGCCAGCTCCATCAGCTGAAGAGATCCCATTTTCTGAAAAGACTGATACATCTTCCTTATTTTGCTAATTTCCCACAGATGGGGAAGACGGGAGACCACCATTCTGGGATCAGCCTTAGGACTGGGTTCCAACCAGCTGCTCTGAAGAAAGTGCTGTGGCCCCAGGGGTGGGCGTGGGGAAAGACCCTGCTGCCCACACACTGTAACAAGGGTGAGGATGGGTCCAAGTCTGGGAGCTGAGTGGGGGGAAAGGAAGGCTGCAGAACAAGCTGGCTGGGCATGCTTTTCCCAGAAACGCTCTCGGAACACTCATATGTTATTTTTTTTGAGGCTTTCTTTTATCGCGCTCAGCAAAGCTTTATATGCCAAAGCTCCTTGATGAGGCTGGATGAGTAGGAGGAAATTTAACTTGCGAAAAGTTAACCTTCAACAAAGAAAACAAGAAAGATTGCGTGTCTTGGGCTGAAGGCTTTTACAGCAACGAGGCCAAGTTTTTTGCCATGAAATATGCTGATAGTGTAAAAGCATCCAGGCTCGCCTCGTCCCGGCCACACCCCTGTTTCCCACGAAGGTTCTCCTCAGTCTCTCTACTGCCACTCTGCCAAGGGCCACCTCCACAGCCCAGCTGCTCTGGTGACCAGGCACCTACTTGTTCTTCTCCTCGCCTCTTTTGCCAAAGTCACATCGTGGGGGACTCAATTGCAATGTGGGTTCTGTGTTTGGGCTTTGAAAACAAGAGGCAGTGAAAGAACAGCACCAGGTATGGAAGCAGAGAAGAGAAGGGGGTTATGGTATAAACACCTGAAAATTCTGGAAGAATAGCTACACTTGTTCTCATTTATTTTCTCTCCAAGTATGGTTCAAAAAATGGAGTGTCACCAGCTGTGCTAGGCACTGGGCATAGAGAAATGCTTGAGGCCTGGTCCCTTCTTCTAAGCCACTTGTTGTCTAATCACATAGACAGACGTACAGACAATTCCTATAATGAAATAGGAAAAATATTACAATAGCCTCCTTCGTTGGTTAAGGTACTCTCAGTTATAAGTAACTATGCGTCAAACCCATACAGTCTTAAACAGTAAAGTAGATTTACTGACTCACATAACTGAAGAGTCCCTACGGAGGGCAGATGTTGCCATAATTGATCAAGGTTCACCCCTTCTCGGTGCCCCTGCTTCTTTCTCAAATTGGATCGCCTCATGGTCACAAAATGGCTGCCAGTGAAACCAGGCTATATGCTTCCACATTCAAGTTGCTTTCTTCAGCCATGGACCAGAAGTCTTGAACTTTGCTATGGAGTGGTTAGCAGCGTAGACTTAGAGCCATACACACCTGACCTTTAACTCTGTCTCTGTCGTCTTCTGGCCTTGTGGCCTTGGGCATGTGACAAACCCCAGTTTCTGTAAAGTGCAGAGAACAACAGCACCAGTCTCACTGGGTTGTGGTGAGGAGTAATGGAGTAAATGAGACCAAGCACTTAGCACAGCCCCTGGCACGTAGCGAGTGTTCCATGAATGTGGCTATAGGGGGCACTGGTTGCATCCTGAGCTTCTTCCTTTCTCTGGGGGACCCACACCTCCCCCATGCAGCCCAGACACTCTGGGGAGAGCCAAGTCTTCCCTGGCTCCAGGGGTGACACACAACTCGTTCTCTGGCCTCGGGTATCAGTTTAGTGCTGGGCATGTGCCCCAGACTGGCTCAGTGAGAGTGGAGAAGACGTTTGCAGGGGGTTGTGGCCGATCATATTTCCAAGATGGTGACAGCAGTAGCTCCCATCCCACAAATTCCTCATGGATGCAGCCTTGACGCTCCTCCCATGAGTGGTAAGGACTATGGCTCACCCCTTGAATCCGGGCAGGGCTTTGTAACCACTGCAACCAACAGAGTACAAAGGAAGTGATGCTGTGTGACTCCTGAGGCCAGGTCATAAGAATGCCATGCACTCCTGCCTTGTTCTCTTGGAGCCCAGGCACCATGCTGTTAGGAAGCCCAAGCAGCTCTGTATGAGGAGGAACCAAGTTCCCAGCCAGCATCAGTACCAGTTTGTCAGCCACGTGAGTGAGCCATCTAGAAATGGATTCTCCAAGCCCCAGTTTAGCTTCCCCAGCTGATGCCATGTGGAGCAAGGATGGACTGTTCTTGCTGAGCCCTGCCCAAACTGCAGATTTATGAGGAAAATAAAAGATTTAGTCACTAAGTTTTGGGGTGATTTTGTTGTACAGAAATACGTAACCAGAACAGGAGTTTGGAAAAAGAGATTCACTCTGCCATTTAAAGGTTTGGTATGGAGCTGGAGGCACTGCAGCCATTTTGGCAACATGAGGGAAGCCAGTGTGAGGATTGCTACTGGCTGTAGCAGTGTGCTGCTACAGAGGATAGAAAGGAGAGGTGGACCCGAACCTGGTCCTCTGGACATGGCTGAACTGCTAGCTCAACCACCCATGAAACCCACACAGCTTCTGGACTTTCCAGTTAATATGAACAACCATATCCTCTCCAAAGTTTAAGCCTTTCTGAATTGGATTTGTTACTCATAACCCAAAGCATCCGAACTAGGATATCGCCTGTCACTAACAGGGGATCACCACCTGGGTTTAAGCCTAGAGAAATGTCCCGATCAGGTATCTTAGAGCAGTAATGATGGTGGCTCTATGGGGCTGGCCTGGACAGAGCTGGGAGGCAGCGAGACCACCCAGGAGGCTGCAGCACAACTCCTGGGCAAGAGAAGGTGGGGCTCCAGGGGATGGGTCTGGAGAAGGGCGTTGCTGAGGGACAGTTCACAGGTGCTGTGCTTGGTACTCCGAGTGATAGAAAGAGATACTAATCACCACTCGGACAGGCAATTGAACTATCGGCAGTGACTTGGAAAAGGCTGCACCGACCCTTCCCTCCCCCCACCTCCCCTCCACTACCACGGGACTGAAACCTTCCTCTCCTGGCTGCAAGGAGGGGCTAGAGATCTCTGGAAGGATTCAGAAAAGGCCCCGAGGGAAGTGGAAACTTCCAGGCCCAGCGGCTTGGAGGCTCGTCCACTGCCCACCGCGCTCGGACAAACTTCTGTCCCTGCTCAGCCCGCTGCCCGCCCTCCATGTGTTCTTGGCTGGTCCCCACCCAGCCTGACCTCAGCCCATCCCACCCTCCAGCCAGCTCCGTGGGCCTCCCCTCCCCCGCCCCCCCCCTCCCCACTCACACAGCTGGGAGTTGTTACTGCAGCCCTCAGATGTTTACTAAAGGCCTTGCTCTGCATTTTCTCCCCTCTGGTAACACAGATTCTTAAAGAGGCCCGGCTAGTTTCCATGCTCCCGGGCCTTGGCACCCCCTCCCTCTGGGTTCTTCCCAGGGGCGCCCTCTTGACCTTGTGTGGGGAGCAGGTGCCAGGGTTGGGACAGCCAGGGCCAGCAGGCCGGATGACTCCCTCAGTTGTCAGCCCTGGGGCTGCAATGGCCAGGCCACCCTGACTGTCTGGGTTGGGGGGGCCACCTACCCAGCCTCCTTTTCCTCCTTGGCTACAGGGCATTCACCCCCACTCCGAGGAAGCTCAGGACAAGTCCCTGAGACCCACTCCTCAGGGGACGCCATGCCAAGGTGCCCTCGGCCGGGCCTCACCCCCAGACAGAGGGAACAAAGGCGCTCCAGGGCTTGGGCAGCTCGCAGCCCAGAAACGCCCCACTGTGCCAAAATGAAGAAAATCCTTCTTAAAAGAGCTGAAGCTTTTAAGCATTTTCAGAAATCCTCTGACCTTGCATGAGACCAGGCAGGCTGCCCGCACACGTGTCCAGCGGGCCCCGCCAAGGTCAAAGGGAGCTGCCTGGCCCAGCGGGGTGGGAGGAGCTGTCCTGGCCTGCCCGTGTGGTCAGTGGTGAGCCCTCCTTGCCATTCCCGAGGCCCGGGCCGCCAAGGGGGCCCGCTGCTGGGGCCTTGCCCAGCTGCAGCGTGGGCTCCGTGCCAGCAGGGGCCAGCTCCCCTCTCCTCCTCCCCGAACCCCAGTCAGTGCAAAGCCTTCAAATTACTGGGAAGCCTGAACCCCAAACCTGCAACACTGCCTGTGGTCTGGAGGGAGTGGAGGAAAGCTTATGGCTGGGCTGGCCGCAGTCAGGGGTGGGTACTGGGGTCTCTAACTGGGGTCTTTATTTTATTTATTTATTTATTTTTTTAAAGGCTTCATTTCACTCTTTCTTTTTAAATTTTTTTTGTGGAAGGAACGTACTTTATTTATTTATGGCTGTGTTGGGTCTTCGTTTCCGTGCGAGGGCTTTCTCCAGTTGTGGCAAGCGGGGGCCAGTCTTCATCGCGGTGCGCGGGCCTCTCACTATCGCGGCCTCTCTTGTTGCGGAGCACGGGCTCCAGACGCGCAGGCTCAGTAGTTGTGGCTCACGGGCCTAGACACTCCGCGGCATGTGGGATCTTCCCAGACCAGGGCTCGAACCCGTGTCCCCTGCATTGGCAGGCAGATTCTCAACCACTGCGCAGCCAGGGAAGCCCTAACTGGGGTCTTTAAAAGAGTCAAGGTTCCTGGAGGACCTGGCACAGTCCTGGACCTCCACGAACATCTGGTAATGGCGATAGAAGATGCATGAACGTCCCGCATGGACTGAAGTTTTGTGTCCACACCCCCAAATCCTCATGTTGAAAACTAACCCCCACTATGACGGCGTTAGGAGGTGATCAGATCAGGAGGGTGGAGCCTCAGGAATGGGGTTAGTGTCCTTATAGAAGAGAACCCAGAGCGCCCCTTCACCCCTTCTGCCCTGTGAGGACACAGCAAAAAAGATGGCCATCTATGAACCAGGAAGAGGACTTCCACCAGACACCAAATCGGATTCCAGCCTCCAGGACGGTGAGGACTGAATTTGTTTTATAAGCCACTAGGTTATGGTGCTCTGTTATAGCAGCCCGAGCAGACTAACACACACCCTCACCCTCACGACACGAGGGTCTGTGGCCCATGGGAGCCTTCAGATCCCCTGACGACAGCCCCTGGAGAGAGGAAGTGTATCAGCACCCACTTTACTGAGATCAAGCTGAGGCTCAGAGAGGTGAAGCCTTCTGCCTAAGGTCACACAGCTGAGAGGAGTCAAGCCTGGAGAAGTGATGCTAAGGCTGTATTTCACCATCTTCTGCATTGGATCCACCTGGAACTCAGAGGTCACCTTGCTTGTCTGGTTATAGATGCACATTGAGCAGCAGGTGTGGCCCGGGGTGGTGGCTACAGGGCAAATCCAGGGCAAACAGGGGCTTAGCTTTGGTTTAGGTGCTTTCAAATGGGCACCTCCTGGTGAATTGTATTTCATGGTGATGTCCTCTAAGATAAGAGGGTGGATGGGAGGGGGCTGCCAAAGGCCTCCCCTGAGGTTGACTTGCATCGCAGGCTTGGGCATGGCCCCAGCGTCAGAACAGGAGATGATAAAGCCACCAGCCCGAGAGATGGCGAAGGTCAAAAGCAGCCCTGGTTACCAGCGCCACCCTCCTAAGTCTTTGTGTTGCCAAGGCAACGCTCCTCCCGAGCTACCCATCCCCACGTGGGGTCTGCTGTGACTAAAGCGAAAGCCTCCTTAGAAAAGGCTTGAGGCTGGTCTGATGGGCTGAGCTGCTCAGCACGCCACACACAGAGTCACAAGGAGCTGGCATGGGTACCGTCCCCTCCCAGCCTCCCTGCTCGCAGGCAAGGTTCTAGGGAAAGAGGCCAGTGCCCCCTCATCTCCCACCCGTGACAGCCTCCCTCCCCCTTGCTTTGTTGAGCTATCCTGGCCACACACCTGGTTGGCCCCTGCCTGCTCCTGTCCAGACCCTCCCTCACCCCCATTGCAGCAGAAAGGAGGACGGAGCTTGGGGAGCCTGAACAGAGCCCACCCACCCAGAATGGGATGGTGAGGCTGCGATATTGTAAAATATCACATACTGAGAAATACACACTGGGTCTTTGTCCCTGGTTCCTGGTACAAGAGCTTCTAAAACCCTTGGAATTTCCTGAGTGACTGGGTGAGAGGAGCATCGTTTCGCATTCATAAGGAGCCCCTTTGGACCATACCTGAGTTTATGAGAATGAGGTGACTCTCGGTGTGCCCCTCGGCAGCCTCAGGATGGGGATGGTTGCCCCAGGGACCAACCCGCTTCATTAAAGCTTGGAACTTTTAGCCCCAACCCCTGACCTCCGGGGAGGGGAGAGGGGCTGCAATTAATCTGGGATGGTGGCGGCTGGTGAGAACAGAAGCTCTGCGCCCTCCCCGACACCTGTGCATCTCTTCCAGTTGCCTCTTTCTGCGTTGCATCCTTTATAATAAACTGGTATTAGTAAGGACAGTGTTTCCCTGAGTTTGAATCAATCTAGCAAATCCTACACCTGAGGAGGGGGTCGTAGGAACCCCTCGCCCCACCCCAACTTGCGACTGGCATCTGAAGTGGGAGGCAGTCTTACGGGACTGAGGCCTTAACCTGTGGGGTCTGCACTAACTCCAGGTAGTGTCAGAGAGCTGGAGACGTGGTGTTGGAAACAATACAGATTCGGTGTCAGGAGGGAAAATCCTCTCATCTGGAGTCAAGTGTTGTAACAGCAGTACAGGGGGGCAAAGGCATCAGAGCTTTCAAAGCTCCCAGGTGGTTCCAATACACAGCCAGTAGCTGTCACTGGTCTAGACCTGGGGGGGGGGTGCTTTGCAATTGAGTGACCCAGAATCCCTGGAGGGCTCGGAAATACAGATCGCAGCCTCCTCCGTAGGGTTTCTGACTCAGTGAGGCTGCGGCAGCCCTGAGCATTTGCACAGCTAGCAAGTTTCCCAGCCATGCTCGACTGCCGTTTTGCAGCTTTTTCACTTCATCTTCTTATGACTCCAAACAAGATTTAAGTTCTAAGTGTTTGGGTGTTTTCCCCCAAGGTGTAGACGTGGGAGCGGAGAAAGCTGGCATAGGTCTGTGTTGACCTTTTGTTTGAATGCATGAATTGATCCATTCATTCAACCAAGATTCAAGGGCTACCATGCTCCTGCTCTGTGCTGGGTGTTCCTGGGATCTGATGGTGGAAAATATGAGATCAGTCTAGTGGCAGCACAGACACACGTGGGGATCGGCCATGCCCTGTGGAAGGATTATTGAGGGGGGACGGAGAGTGTGTCATGGACACAGGGCGGGGCAGCTGCCTCCAGGCTGAAGACAGAGGCATTCCCAAGAGGTTGGGTATCTGAGCCACTGGTCCCCAGAGTGTGGTCCCCAGAGCGTGGTCCGAGGACCAGCGGCGCCAGCATTATTGGGAAGCTGGTTAGAAATGCAGAAGTTCAGGCCCCTTTTAGCAAGAGCCCGAGATCTGAGGCTCCTCTGAGGTCGAGAGGCCCCCAGACCTGTAGGATGCATAGGAATTAACCTGGTGAGGAAGAGGGGAGGATTTCAGAAAAAGAAATCATCTGTGTGTATTCTAAGGAAGAAAAGAAGTTCTGTTGATCAGAGCTAGGATTTGGGGGTGGGGGGAAGAGAAGCCTCTTTCCTTGTGAAGGGCTGCCACTAGGGACACTCCTGGCTGCTCTCCGCCACTTAACTGGGCAACCAAACCTCTGGTTTTCCAGGTTGGGGGGCTTTCAGTGTGTCACCCTACCCTTGACTGCCCCAGGAGGTGGGGGGACTCCTCACTGGTAAACCTGGGACATTGTTTTGCTGAAATTCCAAGAGCAGATTTGCTCTTTGGAAAGTCAGCTCTGGCTTCCCTGTGGCGCCTGGACCGGAAGTGGTGCCCAGGTGGGCTCTTTAAACAGATGGGGGCCGAGCAGTGTCACCGCAATGCTCCAGAAAAGAGAGGCAGGAAAAGGACCATTTGTCTCAGTCTCCCTGGGAGAGGCTGGTGCGTCTGGGCGGGGACTCCAGAGATGAAAGGGGGCCTAGAAGCCAGCAGGGTCCCACCTTATGGAAGAGGAGCCTGGGGCTGGATGGTGTGTAGGGGAACAGGGAGGGCCCCTATCTGCTCAGCTCCGCAGCTAAGCACTGGAACTCAGGACCCTGGTCCCCAGTCCCAGCCTCAGCCGGCTGCCTCCATGATCATCCCTCAACAAGTGCCAGCCGTTCCATCCTGTCTCCCTCTGACCATTAGAATGGGCCTCCTTACATTACGCCAAAGCCTGTTTCAATGGCTTTCCTGCCTCGGCCTCCTGGAGCTTTGAAAGATGTCGTGGTCCATGATCCATTCAAACCGTCCTTGCCAATCTCACCGGGAACACCGCAGATAGATCAGATTCACCGTTGGTATCTAGGCGTCACCGAAGGAGTCCCGTGGTGGGATTGAGGGGGCGTCCCCTTGGGACAGGACTCCACCCCACGGCACCAGCAGGATTCGGATTGCAGAATGCACGTGAGCACTGAGCAACTCCTGTGCCCGGAACTCTGAACAGCCCCATAGAGGGATGAATGGTGTCCCTCCAAAAGATATGTCCAAGTCTTGATCCCCATAGCTTGTGAATGTGACTTTGGAGAAAGGGAATTTGCAGATGTAATTAAGTTAAGGATCCTGAGAGGAGACCATCGTGGATTTAGGGTGGGCCCTCCATCCAGTGAGAGAAAGGAGAAGGGGGTTCGAGGCGCACAGAGGCAAGGGGAGAAGGCCAGGAGCTGACACAGGCAGAGACTGGAGTGATGCAGCTACAAGCCAAGGATGCCTGGAGCCTCCAGAAGCTGGGCTCAAGGCCAGGACGGATGTTCCCTCAGAGCCTCCAGAAGGAAGCAACCCTGCCAACACCTGGATTTCGGACATCTGGCCTCTAGAGCTGTGAGAGAATAAATGTGTGTTGTTTCAGGCCCCCACAGCTTGTGGCGATTTGTGCTGGCAGCCCCAGGAAATTAACACGAGACCCCAGTTCCCGCCCCTCCCCCGGAGGCAGGCCTGGGCATCCGTGCAGCCCCCTGGATCTGCAGTGGGCAGGGCAGACCTGGGCCCCTGCTCCAGCGGGGTTTGAGGCCGTCTCCAGCATTAGGATCAGGGGGGTCAGAGGCGCTGGCGAGCTCCGCGAGGCAGAGGTCCCCAGGCCTGCTCCCGGCAGGCCCTGCTTGAGCAAGTTCTGGTAAGGAGCCAGGCAGGGCAGCTGTGACTCAGGCCCCGCACCCTCCCTGCCTTACCTGGGCAAGGCAACGACGCCTCCGTCCTGGGGCCCCGTGGCGCCCTCTGGACCAGCAGCCTGCCCTCCATCTTCAGCACTTGTTCAGCCCAGACGCCTCCTTCCTTTTCTCTCTTTAGACCACAGCCCACGGCCGCTCCTCCGGCCTGATTCCTCCAACCGGGTTACAACTCCCCCTCTCCCCCTCGGGCGCATGCGTCATTCTGTCTATATCTCGGCTGTCTCTGCCCGTCGTTTATCTCCTGCAGGCAGAGACCCCAGCTCAGCCTGGAGGGGCCTCCATGAGATCCTCCTGCAGCGATGGCCTGAACGCACACATCCGGTGCGGGCATTGATGCGGATGAATCGTCATGGCATTAGGGGAGCGATCGCGTGGGGAACAGGGAACCGGGAAGAGAGCTCCACATTCCTTCCCTGCCGTTTTGCAATGACCACATGCTTGGCTCCAAGCTCCTGGCGTCCCCACCAGTGACATTCTTTCAGCAGATCAGCTGCTGCCACATCAGACCTTTTCTGTCCAGCACTCCCTGAGGCCCCGGGGCCTGCCACCTTCGCCTGGGGCCACATGGCTGGGGCACCAGCAGGTCACTGTGAATTCCAGCCATTTTGGGAGGTCTGAGCAGGTTTGTGTGAGGTCGTGGCTGAAACCTGGGGGGGGGGTGAGGGCCTGAGCAGTGGGGAGACAGCTTTTAAAAAACATTTCATTATGTCACATACACCTCCATTAAAAAGTTAATTGAATAAATTAAAAACAAACACCTCTCCTTGCCCGAGGGATACACAGGTGTCTTCAAGGGGAGAGTCGCCCGTGAATCCCCTCCCCCAACAGAAGCACTGACATGGGTCATAAGCTCTTTGCCCCCAACCACGTGCGCCCCAAACCAGTAACTGTGGCTCCCCTGGGCCCCTCCCTGGGATCACCCAGGACTGCTGCTCTGTGGAGGGGGGATGGGGGTTAGGTTCCGGAGTGAAAATCTGCGTCGTTTTGGGAAGGAACGTGTGAGACATGGAGACTCAACAGACAACAGTGAATGTTCAAGGCAGGATTGTTCTACATATTTGTTTGTCCAAGTTGATGGTGTGTCTTGAAGATCTTTCACGTCAGTACACAGGGGGCCACGAAGTCCTTTTGAACAGCTGTATGATTTTCTACTCTGCGGAGGGCCGGTAACGTATTTATCCCTCAGGGCATCTGAATCTCCCTCCTGTGTTTGGGAAACCTGTCATCACGTGAGCTGAAAAGACCAGGTCACTGCTCTCAGATGGCCTCTTGGGGCCTTGAGTCTGCAGCCTGTGCCCGGTGACGCAGGGCTGGTTCAGGGTGCTTGCTGGGGGCGGTGGAACGGCCACAGAGGCAGCATACGGAAGCCGGGGTCCCACAGGGCAGTGAGCACGTCCACGGGCCGGGCACTGGTGGTTTCAGTTCCAACCTGACTCTCTGGGTCCTGCCGTTCTCGGCTTCCTAGTTACAAACAGCCGATTACAAATAGCAGTTACTCGCGTCACGAGGTGGCGTCTATTTTCCTAACCCTTGGATCCCTGCTGGCCCTGGGATTTCGGGGGTGAGTTCCAAGCCTGGGCCTCGGGAGGCCTTGCATCTCGCATCGTGGAACACTGCCCACCACGTGACCAAACCTGGGTCAGTGTTCACCAGGATGGGAGACCATATGGAGGGAGCCCTCCCCCCCATTTCTGCCGTCCCAGATGAAGCCTCAACATGAGTGAGCCCAGCCAACCCTGTGCAGAGCAAAGATAACCCATCCCAGCCGAGCTCAGCTGGTCACACACAGATGAATGGTGGAGGGAATGAGCTGCTATGTTTCGCAGTGGTTAGTTACTTGTCGAAAGTTACCTGGGACACTAACCTTCCTTAATTCCTGCTCAGTTCCTGGGCCTGGTTCTCTAGCCTTCCCACCCATCCTGCGAGCTTCCTACTTCCTTCTACAAATCCCTTTTCTGCTTAAGTTCACCAGAGTTGGTGTCTGTTTTTAGCAACTAAGGATGTTGGCGGGTATAGAAATTGATGCTGGAAATGCATTTCAGGGAATGGACCCTCAGAGAAGTGGGGGGCTGAAGGCAGAGGACATCCCATTTGTACACACACATACCAGAGCGGCTGCAGTTAAAAAGATGGAGGCTGTGAGGTGCTGGTGAGGATGTGGAACAAATGACTCACACATGCTGCCGGGGAGCGTGGGCCCTGGGACAGCTAAACGCACTGGCCCAGCAATTCCACTCCTGGGTACACGCCCAAGAGAAATGAGCCCACGTGTCCACCAAAGATGTCACAAGAATGTTCGTAGAAGCTTCACCCAAAACACCAAAACACTGGAGACAGTCCCAGAGCTGTAGAACAGGTTGAATTGTGGTAAATTCAGACAATGGAATTCTGCTCTGCTGCATGGAAAAATACACATGAATCCCAGACAAAATACTGAGCTAAACAAGGCCGCCACTGAAAGGCACATGCTGCCCTTCCACTGAAGAGCACTGAACTAAGCTCTATATACTTGTATATACGCATAGCTATAGATATGCATAGGTATATGTATATGTTATGCACCAGGAAATCTGTTTCCCCCAATCCCGCTGGCATCCAGGGATGGGAATCTGGCATTGCACAGTCATGAAGAGGCTGATTCAGTTATTGCCTGTGGTTCCTTGGAATGAGGTGTTTAAGGATTGCAGGGTCAGAGGTGATTGTTTCTAGTGGGACAAAAGCAAGGATGAAGCAAGTGAGGCACCTTAGGTGAAAAATTTAAGATGTGTTCAGTCTCTGGGGATAGACAGCTGGGGAAAGCCCTTTGTCCTTTTCTGCTACCTCCTTCCTGCTTCCTGAAAGGCAGACATGATGGCTGGAATCCCAGCAGCCATTATGGACCACAAGGTAACCTTGAGGATGGCAGTCACATACTAAGTGGTGTAGAAAGAGAAGGAGCCTACCTCTCTTCCATGTGAGAGAAAAATAGAGTATCTCTTATAAACCACTGCTATTTTTGGTTTTCATTATGTGAAGCCAAAGCTAAAAATATCTAATACAGGTACATCCATCAGAGATCTAGCGTCCTTGCTAGCTTGAGCAGCTGAGAGTAATGCTAATTATCTCCTCAATTGGTTGACTGAAAACCGGCCTCCCTGGGGGCCCACGAATTCCTCGGTAACGATGTAGAGAAAGGAATCCAGGAGCCGGGACCCCTGAAGAGTGTACTGTGTGCAGTCAGTCTCTAGCCCCTGATCTGGAAAGACCCAGACAGCTCTCCTCCCCACAAGACCTAGTGAAATGCACTGGGGAAGGAAGCACCAGCCTCTTAGAAAGTGCCCTTGTGGCTTATCTCTGAAGGTCAGAGAGGGCCCCCCACCAGAGACACTGCCCGTTGAGAGGGTTTCCCTAATGCAATGGGAAGGATGTGGTTAGCTGTCCATGAGATGCTCCAGATTAAAACAGCTTGCAACACTCTTACTTGATTTGTATCATTGAAAAAACAACAACAAAACCTGAGAAGTGGTAAGCAGAAGTGATTGTGCCATCATGAGAGGGGTGTGGTCCCCTCCCAATTCCTGGGTTGCCCAGACCCCCCTCAGAGGCAAGCGGTCAAACGTCTTAGGGCCTGGACGTAGTCCGTGTGGTACTGACAACCTTCCTTCTGGCCATTAACCAGGTGGCCGAGAGCTCCCGGGAAAGGCTTCACAGGCTCTCGTAAACACTTGGTTAGTAGATTATCCTGAACTAGACCAGGTGAAGATCCCAATAGGCCCTTCTGTTCCAGACACGGCCTGATCGGAGCAAAGCGTTATAGCCCAGCAAGTGGAATGCAGCTGTTGTTGGGAGCAATTCTCTCTCCCTCTCATGTGCGGGCACACACACACGCGCGCGCGCGCGCGCGCGCACACACACACACACGCGCGCGCACACACACGCGCACACACACACACACACACACGCACGACCTGCCTCGGGACCACGTCAGCTCTCTGATTCTGGGCCCGCCTCCTGCCATCTCATCACGCCACAGCCATCGCCCTGGGCCGAATTGAAGACAGGTGGCCCTGGCCACTTAGAAAAGGGTACCACCTCTGGACACTTGAGGTGACACGTACCACACTCGGTGCTGCTCCAGCCCTTTCCTGGTGACCCAGAAAGGCTGGAGTCAGAGCACGAGGCAGCTTGCCCCGAGGTATCAACGCCCTCCATCCTAGGAATCAACCTTGAACTAGATTTGGACTTGTCCTCCCCACCCATCAGTCTGCCTTAGTGGTACCAACCCTGGACTCACCGAACAGCATGGTGCCCGGATGGCTGCCCCCAGATCCTCCAGGTGCTGAGGCCCAGGGACTCACTGTCGTATGAGTATTGCCCATGACACGGAATTGGTTTGTGAATTCTTCCATGACGAAAGATGGAAGAACCTGGGTCTGAGGACAGGTCAACAGCCCATTAGCGAATCCTGGAATCAACCTACTTCCAGATTCCTTAATAAATTCTTTTATCATTTACTGCCAAACAAAACAAAACAAAAAACAACCCCAAACAAAAACCCAACCCTGTCCTCCAGTCTGTGGCACACACTGGTCTCACGGCCAGTGTGCGGTTCTCCCTGACCTGGAACCCCAGTATGGGAGCCAGTGGTGGCCGAGCAGGACAGCAAGTCCCCCAGGGGCAGATGTTTTGCTTCTGGTCCCCCTAACTCTGGGCTCTGCTGGTTTAGAGGTTTTATACCTATGAGAGGAATGTTTCCACCAAGAGACACCTCCACACCGCATTGACCAGAAGCTGAGAGCAGCATCTGGCCTGTGGGACCACTCATGTGCTCGGGCAAATGCATGCAGAAGGAAAGCAGGAGGCCTGCCCTGGGCTGGTGGGCCCTGATCGTCAGGGGGACAGGTCCGCCACTCGAAAGCCCACAAGGAGGATGGAAGGAACTCGGTCATTTCTCGGGTGTCTCCTCAAACTGCCGGATCCAATGGCTCAATGCGGGGCTGTAGATTTCCTTACAGCCAGGATCCACCAGGGCCTTGAGCTCTCTGGAAGGTTCTGGTTATCTGACCAGGCCTGTACCTTCACTGCCGAGGTGCTGGCTGTGGGCAGAGGTCCACGGGGTGGGTAGGAGAGGGGAGATGCTGTGGTCTCTTGACTCATTGCTACAGCGAAGAAAGCGTTCCCCGGTGCGTGTCTGTTGCACATTGATAATGAACATTTCCTTTCTGTCTTCCTTTACTCGCTGATGTGGCTGATAGTGGTGATGGCAATGGTCACCGGTGTGATTTAAAGTGATAGATTTTTTAAATGTCAAAGGACCGTTACAGAGGTGGCCAAGATGGTGGGCCTGGAGCCTGGAGGGCCTGGGGGCACCCTTTGGGAAAGAGTGAAGTTGTGTGGGATCAGGCGGAGGCTTTGTGTCCCTGCTTTTGTTTTCGCAGGGCCGCTGGGGAAGAGGAGTGTGTGGGGGGGATGGCTGTGTCTTGGCTGCCCAGCCTGTGAACCTCCCTCCCATTGGGTGAGCCTTGTGCCGCCTCCCTTCTCGAGGCCAAAACAGTCCAGAACTTGTTCTCTCAGACCCTGGCCAAGAGTGGAGGGCACACGGCCTGAGCCTGGCCAACCAGATGCTTCCACTGGGGCCCGGTGCCTGAAGTGTGCGTCACAAAGAAGCGGGGAGAGTTTAGAATTCCTGCCCTGCTCTGGTAGGGGCAGCCTCCAGCGCCCAGAACCCGGTGATGGCATTCTAACGGGATGTACCCATGGAACCCCAGGCCCGGTCCCCCCGCCTTGGCTTAGATTCTGTGGGTCTTCCAGTATCCTTCTAGTATACCCTTCTTCTGCCTGACAACCTCATCGTGGGTGTCTTTTATTTGTGGTCAAGCACTCTGTTGGTGGCCTTTTAAGGTTCTTTGCAAATTTCCATTTTTACAAACAACGCTGAGATGAGAATCTCTGCCCCCATCCCTGTGCACATGTGCAAGGATTGATGGAGAAAAGATTCCAAGCGTGTGCTGTTCTTTCTACCTGGAACACACCCTCCTCCCATTTCCCCCACATCTGCTGCCCCTCACTCTTCATTTCTCCACTGAGAGCCACTAAAGTAGCTCCGGCCTGTGCCTCCCCCCTGCCACCCTCTGGTTTCCATCACCCGTTGTTCCAGCTTGTATTTACCCCAAGTGTTTGTTTACTTGTGATCGCCTGTCTCATCCACAAGACTGCAGCTTCACAAGGAAAGGACTGGGTCTGCTCGTTCACTGGACCCCAGGGCCCAGCACACCCAATGTCCGAACACCCAGTGGACTCAACAACTCTTTCTGCGTGAATAAGAGAACTTGGGAACCACAGTGCAATTTTAATGATCTCAGATAAGGGACAGCAGAGGGCGGAGTGAAAGGCAGGGTAGGAGACCCAACAGCTCCTCGTTCACATCTTGTTGCTTCCCGACAAACCAGCTGGGCAGTGGGAAGTGGGAGTTCTCGGTTTGTGGACTGCACTAGTTGAAACCTTCCAGTGATTTCTTTAAGCTCGGAGAGATCAACGGAAGCAGGGGGGCCATCTGGTGGCCGGTGGTTGGAGATGGTTGCAGAGAGGAGGTGAAGGATGGGAGGTGCCCAGCCTCTGGGCGCTCCTGCCACCCTGGCTCCCCCAGCCTCGGGTCTAGTCCACACCCGTGGAGTTGGTCAGGTAGAAGGGACGGATGGCGACTTGGAAGCTGCTGAAGGACCCTGCCGGGCAGGGGAAGAAGGAAGCACTCCTGGAGCTGTTGGTGCCCAAGGCGCTGGGGATCAGGGCCTTCCAGCCCTCGAAGTTGGTGACGTCCGCCACGAAGTTCCCCCCACAGAGCATCAGGGCCTTGTTTTCATAACCGATGGTGGGATTGGAGTAGCTAGACTTGGAGAGGGCCAGGAGCGGGGGGTCGTCAGAGGAGCACGAGAACCCGTAGTTCCAGCAGCTCTGGACGGTGGGGAGGTAGACTAAAGTCCAGGAGACTGAGCGGGCCTGGAAGAGGAAGCTGGGGTGCTGGGGCGTCTGGAAGGACCGGTAGGGGTTGTAACCGGAACCCGTCACGGAGGCGCTCCAGGTGGGCGAGGTGTAAAGCCGGGGCTGGTAGGTGTCCTCGGTGAGGTTCAGGCCCCTGTACTGAGCCAGCAGCTCGAAGGGCACGGTGTGGAACTCCAGGGCCTGCAGCATCTTCTTCTGGAAGAGCGCCTCGTGACTCCAGTACAGGGACAGGTTAAACTGCAGCGTGAAGAGGTCCCTGGGCGGTATCATGGGGAACCGCACCCTCTCCACCAAGCCCTCCACCTCCCCGTGGGAGATGCGCCTCTCCTGGCTCCATTCATCCAAGGCCAGCAGCACGGCCAGCTCGCTGGGCGTGACCAGCTCACTCCTGGACAGCAGGTCTCGGAGCAGGGCCGTGGGGACGCTCGGCCAGGCCTCAGCCTGCGTCAGGGCCCCGAAGTTCCAGGCCAGGAACTGCACGCAGATCTCCTCCAGCACGGGGTCCCGGGTGGCCAGGGCATAGGCATAGAGGTCCAGGGGCGTCCGGAAAGAAGGGTCCTGGGGGAGGAGGATGGCAAAGAGGTACCCGCAGTAGCTCTGCAGCCGCTTGGCCCCGGAGGCAGAGGCGAGCTTGTGCAAGCACTTCACTGACGACAGAGAGACGTCGATCCTCCGGGAGTAGAGGTACCTGGGGGGAGACGAGGGCTGATGCCTGGTGATACTCGTTCCCCGCAGGAGAACAGGTGTGCCCTGGTGCACGTGTGCTATTGACCGCTGACACCCACGGTGCTAGCTATTCCAAGGGGCATTCAGAGCCCCCTGATTTATCTCCTGGGTCAACCCACATTCCAAGCTCCCGTTTGCTTAGAGCCAGGTGTGGGCGGATCCCAGGCTCCTTGAGGATGTTGCTTCTTCCTCATCCGTGAGGGAGGTGGTCCCACCACCTCCTCCACCATCACCATCGTCCTCACGGGCCGGACCCTGGGCGCCAGGACCTGCCGGCCAACCCGGGCATCAGCGTTGCCCTGCCCTTCCCTTCCCACCGTCACGCACCTGGCCAGACCCCTTCGGACCCCCACTGGGTGCCCGTGGGCGCCCCTCTGCCCCCAGCACCTGTCTGGTGTTCCCGTGACATGGGCATCGCCGCTGGCCACCTCCTATCTGCCTTCCCCACCAGCCGTGAGCCCCGCGGGCGGCACCCAGTCTGTGCCATCTGCCATGTAACTCAGTGAGCCACCAGGAAGCCCTTTGCTGCCTGAGGACGCGTGCGGAGGGAGCCTGCTGGGAGGGGAAACGATAGGCTGCGGCTGCTGTCTCCTGGGACATGGTGAGTGGGGTCCTGCTTTGGGAAGAGCCAAACTCTCCCCACGGCCTCTCTCGAACGCTGAGCCTTCCAGGGAGCAGCGGACCTGGTGGCTACCCTGTCACCTGAGCATGGAGCTGGGGGCGCCCAGAGCGGAGCTGGGGCCCCGCAGTGTCCAGTGCCGGTGGCAGAGGCGGGCCCGCCCTCCTCCCACCCTCTCTGCCCTCGTGCACTCGACACATCACGTGATCCTGCTGATGACCGTGAACTCTGGGGAGAAAAAGGGCATCTGCACCCTCTGGCCCGTCGCCCATAGCTGGGTATCTGTCTGGTGGTGGCCTGAGCCCAGGAACCTCCGCCCTGGGCAGCACCCGGACAGCGGACGGGGCACTGCCTCTCTCATAGGCAAGGGGTGCCACCGAGGGCCCCGCAGATGGCCATTGACAAAGGGAGCGAGGAAACCGCAGAATGTTTCTGTCACCACCTCTTAATCCCGCTTTGGGGCCAGCGAGGGATGGTTCCCAGCCACTGGGAGCTGTGCAGCTCCCACCCGGTGACGCCCCAGCCCGGCTGGCTCTCCCCGGTCTGGGCACACTGTCCACCCTCAGCCTCAGGCGGGCACCCGAGTGGCTGGGGACAGGGGATCGCAATCAGCCCTTCGGCCCTGCCCCACCATCAGGGAAGAAAACGTCCTGAAAGGTAGAAAAAAGACCAAAGACCCTGGGGTGTTAGTGACCCCCAGAGACCCCAGAAACTGGTGAGAAGCTGGATTACTGACAGAAGGCTCTGAACAGCAGGTGCCGCGTGGGGACCACTGGGCAGAGGGAAGGGGAGCGTGCGGGGCAGCCGCAGTGAGCAGGGGTCTTCTGAGGCCTTCTGGGGTCTGGACGGGGCTCACTGCAGCCTCTCTGCCTTAGGGGAGGGAGAGAGACAGGGGCAGAGAGAAAGGAAGAGAGAGAGAGGGAGGGAGAGACAGAGACAGAGAGAGACACAGGGAGACAGAGAGACAGAAAGAGACAGGGAGAGACAGGGAGAGAGAGCCAGAGCACATGGGCAGACAGTCCAGAAAATCACTGAGGGGCTTCCCTGGTGGCGCAGTGGTTGAGGGTCTGCCTGCCAATGCAGGGGACGCGGGTTCGAGCCCTGGTCTGGGAAGATCCCACATGCCGCGGAGCAACTGGGCCCATGAGCCACAATTACTGAGCCTGCGCGTCTGGAGCCTGTGCTCCGCAACAAGAGAGGCCGCGATGGTGAGAGGCCCGCGCACCACGATGAAGAGTGGCCCCCGCTTGCCACAACTGGAGAAAGCCCTCGCACAGAAACGAAGACCCAACACAGTCATAAATAAATAAATAAATAAATAAATAAATAAATAAATAAATAAATAAATAAAAGAACGTGAATTTCAAAAAAAAAGAAAATCACTGAACTCTGACCAAGGTCGGTGACTCCAGTTGGGGCCAGGAAGCTGGGGACAGGTGCAAACGCATTACAGAAATCAGTCCCGCTAGGAGGGGCACAGGATGACTGCCAGGTTCTTATATTGTACTTGGCTGAAAAGAAACCACTTTAATCTGTTTTAACTGCCATTTGTTGTTTTCTCTTAAACGTCACTTTTAGCTACCTACAGCTTTGGGTCACAAGAGAGAACAGCTTTCATAGACGTGGTTCTTTTTTCAAATCGATGCTCTCAGAACACCAGCCCCCTGGAAGGCCCCTTGGGTGGTGACAGAGTGGCCCCCAGCAGGGCGGTCAGGGGGGAAGGGGCCGCCCCTCGGGGCCCACTCTCCTCATCTGGGAGACCGGCTCCTGAGCATGGCCAGCCCGCTGGTTAGACCCGAGGCCTGGGCGGCCCCGCCTGAGGGCTTTCCCCCCACTTTTCTCCAGCAAAAGATTTGGATTCGGGTTTTTAAAAAAAATTTTCGAGGGAGTAGATCAGTCAGGTGAGAAGAGGGAAAATCCTTTGATATTTGTTTTTCGGATGCTTACGACACCTGAGAGACAGGGGTGTGTGTGTGTGCGTGTGTGTGTGTGTGTGTGCTGCCCCATCTCTCATAGCCCCTGCAGAAAGAATGCATAAGAATGTGCATGTGGGGCTTCCCTGGTGGCGCAGTGGTTGAGAACCTGCCTGCCAATGCAGGGGACACGGGTTCGAGCCCTGGTCTGGGAAGATCCCACATGCCGCGGAGCAACTGGGCCCGTGAGCCACAACTACTGAGCCTGCGCTCCACAACAAGAGAGGCCACGATAGTGAGAGGCCCGCACACCGCGATGAAGAGTGGCCCCCGCTTGCCGCAACTGGAGAAAGCCCTCGCACAGAAACGAAGACCCAACACAACCAAAAATAAATAAATAAATAAACAAACAAACAAACTCCAATCTCTTTAAAAAAAAAAAAAGAATGTGCATGTGAATGTGAGGATGCGTGGCTGTGAAGGCAAATGTGTGAATGTGTGAGTGTGTGTGCACACAAGTGTGAACAAGTGTGTTCACGCAAGCATGGCTGCAGTCGGTGCCGCATCCCTTGTCCCTGCGGTTTGCCTTGGAGGGGAGGCTGCCCAGTCCCCAGCCCCCGGCCCCGAGGACACTCACTTGATAAAGTCTCTGACGACAGGCACACACTCGGTGTCCACCTCCATGGTGACCCTGCTGCTCGGCTCCTTCCACAGGCCGTGTGCCTCGGGGTTGGTGGACAGGATCAGCTTGTGGGCACAGATGCCCAGCTCGTCCTCCTCCTTCGTCTTCACCTTGATGAACAGGTCACAGCCCTTTTGGCTCTCAAAGATCTGCTCTAGAGCTGCGGGGAGCTCGCTGGACAGGTCGAAGGTGTGGATGCCTCTGGTTTCTAAGAGTAGAAGGGAACGTGCCGTGTTAGGAGGGGTCCCGGCACTTGCTTCCTTTGTGATCTGAAAACACTTTTGCTCCCTGGAGTCAGTTTCTTCCCTTAAATCGTGGCCCCGGTCCTGCCTTATCTACTCAGAAAGGCTCCCGGGGAGGCAAGGAAAGAACAGCCCTGGAAGACAGGGTGCTGTTGCCCTCTGTGGCCCAGAGCCCCTGCTCCATTAAACACCCCTACTTAGCTCATCTGCCTCCCCCAGATTCAGGCAGCACATCCAGGTGGGTGTTTTGGAGGCGCTGACTTCCAGAGCCTGGGGCCCCATCCCAATCAATCACTCACCCAGATATGACCTTCTAAAACCCAAACCTCCTGCCTGGTTTGGTCTGAAGAGGGAGGGTCTCATGGCAACCCTATTTAGAGTTTTGAGGTTCTCAGCAGCCTCCTTCAGGGGACTGAGGCCTAGAGAAGCTACTTGAAGCCCCCAGGGTGGTTTGGGGGTGATGTACCCCTCTCCTGGCCCCTCCCAAAGCTTAGCAGGGAATTAAATTCCATCTGTTTTTTCTTTGCCACAAACAGGTTTGAATCAATTCTGACAATTAAACCAGGTGGGTTCAGCACCCCCCAATTCCTCCCTGCACCCCAGACTCTCCTTTACTCTCACCCCGGGGGTCCCCACCAGGCCAGGGCTGCTTCCTGCCTTGCACCCCGGCCCCACAGCCCAGGTGTGTCTCCCGCACGTGCCCCCGCGCTCCCTGTGCGAGCCCAGGGAGAAGGACAAGTGGTCATGAGAGACAAGATAAAACTGGGACCCGAGGATTCAAAACTGCGGGGCAGCCTCGGTCCATTTAGAATATCTGATGGCGCTGGGGAGAGGGCAGGGCTGGGGCTGTTTGCAATCAGGCCTTTTTGCCCCCAAGAAATGTCTAAAGCACGTTCAGCACGCTGTCTAAGCCCGGGTTCAGGGGGTGTGCTGTAATATGTTTTGGAATGAGAACTAACAGAAACAAAAGGCTGGCGTTTCGAGAGACAAGCCTGCAGTGTGTAGACACGGGGTGCACAGGCACCTTGTTTTAATGTGCTTCACAGATGCCGCGTTTCTCTGAAACTGAAAGTTGTGGCAACTGTGCCTTGAGCTACACCATTTTTTTTTTCCCAACGGCATTTGCTCACTTTGCGTCTCTGTGTCACATTTTGGTAATTCTCAGTCACCTTTGATGTTACTATTGGAAAAAGATTATGACTTGCTGAAGGCTCAGATGGTGGTTAGCATTTTTTAGCAATAAAGTATTGTTTAGTTAAGGTATGTACATTATTCTTTTAAAAATTAAGGTGTGTAGAGTGGTTTATTTTCATCGATAGCTTTTCTGGTTCACTGATTTTACGCCATCGATCTATTATATTTAGAACTGGCTAGTCTTTAAATTTGTTCTCTACAAAAAAAAGAGAGAAAATATGCATATTTATTTTATCTGAAAGTCTTCAGCTTCAATCCTCTCTTAATGCGACAAGGCCTTGCCCGTGTACAGCTGAGCATGGGTGTCCGTCTCCCCGCACCTCCCCCCATCACAGGGAGGGGGCGCTGCTGGGCCAGGAGCCTGCACCCGGTGACAGCTGCTTTCTCTCTCACAGGAGTGACCTAGAACTCCGGACTAGGGTCAGAAAATCTTTGTTCCAGTTCTAGCTCTGCTTCCAACTAAGTGTGCTTGCTTATTTATTTAATTGAAGTATAGTTGGTTTACAATATATTAACTTCAGGTGTACAATATAGTGATTCAATATTTTAGTATGTTCATTGTTTCTTTAGACATAATACTATTGCACACTCAGTAGACTACGGTATAGTGTAAACATAACTTTTAAAGGCACTGGGAAACCAAAAAATTCCTGTGACTCGCTTTACTGTGATACTCGCTTTCAGTGGTTTGGAACCGAACCTGAGACATCTCCGAGGTGTGTCTGTGTTTGGAATGTGGCTCATTGTCCGAGAATCGGGTTAAATGGAGCATTTCTGAGCGGCTCCGGCTGGGGGGGGCGGTAAGGAAGTGGGGATCTGTTGCTGTGAGGTTGTGGGAAATGCGGGCTTTCCTGCCCCTCCTGGAAAGCAGGCACCACCCGCTAACCTTTGCATGGGGAGGTGTGTGATCCACGTGGAGGGGTGGGAGCCGGCGTGACCACCGTCCCTGGGATCCAGGGCTCTGGCCTCCGTGGCAGCTCTTGGGCGGGGGGACAGAGAGGGCCCTGGGGCTCAGGATGGGGCACCCCCCCCCCCCCGCCCCACCGCTCACCGTTGGTGCAGATCACGCCGGCGTCCTTGTCGTGTCTACAGTTGCTCTTCATCCAGCCCAGGGATGTGCAGTTGGCCAGCGAGGGCTCAGTCCCTGTGCACTGCACCTCGTCCAGCATGATAGGGCCCCTTCCTGGTGGCACAGCAAGGACGACAGGGCCTGGAGGGGGAGCTGGGGCTCTCGGGGCTCTTGTAACGTCACACCATGAACTAGTCTTGTTCTCACAAGGTCTGTCTGCCTCGTAGATATCAAATTATTATACTGTAATTTATGCATCTACCCCTGTCGCTGAATATTTGGATGATTTCCCTTTTTTTGAATCACAGGCACTGCACACAGACTTTTCTTTTGGGGGGAAACTGTTTCAAGAAGGTAAATTCCCAGGAGTGGAGCCACTGGGCTGGAGGGAACGGCCGCCGGCCAAGCGTGAGTGCGCCGCCGGGCCGCCAGCGCTCAGCCAGCGCAGGGCTTTGATCTCTTTGAAACCTCTGCCAGCACTGGGCTGGCGGGAATGCCACTGGCCCGCCTTAGGTACGATCCCTTCCTGGGCCTGGTTACTTAGCGGCGCGTCCAGCTTTGGAGGACCTGGGGACCCGCAGGTTACCTGGCCCGAAGGTGGCTCTGCCCAGAGCCTCGGTGGCATTCTTGAAGCCCAGGGCTCGGCAGACAACGCTGGCATCCGTCAGGTCCCACAGGTTGTCACACACCGTCCCCCACTGGCCGCTGTAGTAGATCTCCACGCGGCCCTCGTTGGCGGTGTCCCCGTCGGCCAGCCGCATGTCACCGTCTTTCACGCCTGCAAGCTCCCGAGGGAGAGCAGAGGTCAGCCAGGATGAAGGCCGGGTGCTGGGCCTCCATCCCAGGGCGGCAGCATGGCCGCCCCACCCTCCTCGGGGGTCATGTGCTTTCATGGGGGCAGTAAAGTACCCCCAGTAGGGGGTGACCCCTGGATCGTTAGCTTTGAAGACCCCATCCATCCTCGAGGGGATCACCCCCCGGGGAGGAGTGGAAAATACACATAGACCGCCCCCCATACACACAGTGAGGGTAGGCTCCACCTTTCTTGTCTCTGAGGTCTGAACCCTTCATTGATAGAGGAGGGGCAGAGGGGCGCCCGGTGCCACCTGAGAGTAGGGTGGCAGGACCCCAAGGAAAGAATAGGGGATGGGGCGGAGGCCCACACTGACCCCACCTGAGGGTGTCTGGGGCTTGGGGTGCAGTCCGGGCACCACAGCGAGGACTGCCGGAAGGGGCGTGTGGGAACACCAGGGACAAGCAGGCCCAGGGCGCCCCGGAACTCAGGCAGAGCGTGCCAGGCAAGGAGAGGAAGCGGGGTCCTGGCCCTACACCTGTTCTTCTGGGACTCGGCCCGCTGACCTCCCCTGCCCAGCCCCACCTCAGCCCCCGCCGGAGCCGACAGGGTCAGGCAGGAGCTGGGCGCCGTGTCAAAGGGCACTTCTCAGATGGGGGAGCAACAGGCCTCTGTGTGGTCACCAGGACGAGGAAGGGCCTCGAAGTGTGAAGGGTGAGGACGGCCGTCCAGGACTCTGGAAGTCTGACTGTGTCCGAAGGGCACTGGCCTCGTGTCGCCCAGGGTTTGGCCAATCTGCGGGCCCCTCCTGCCTGGTCCCTCTGGTTCCCACTGGATGAAATGGTGACTCCCTTGGCATCCCGCCACCAAAACATACAAGCCATGACTTGGGACGCCCGGGGCTTCAAGCAGGAGAGAAGACCCGGGCTGACTCCCGTCGCCCAGGCACCGGGCAGAACGTTGCCCTGATTTCTGCAAGGACGGGGCTGACCCCGCAGAGCAAGGGAGCATCCGCTTCACAGACGCCGCTCTCCAAACCTCCGGGGCCCCGCTCACCTTGAGTGCCCGCGACCAGCAGCCACAGCCACAGGAGCCGCAGGGGGGCCATGGCCTTGCCTGGGAGCCCCTTGTCCTGCAGCGAAAGGAGGCAGCCGAGTGAGACGGCGGAGCTGGACAGCCCCCGGGACCAGGGCCGGTGTGTCCACCCACCCTTCGGACCCTGCTCACGGAGGGCGGCCGGCGGGTGCAGGGCCTGCACCCTCAGAGCCGGGAGCCCGGGGAGCGCCCGGTGCTCTGGGTGCCTCGGCGGGGGCCCCTTACCTCATCTGAAGGTGGTCCTCCGAGGACGAGGAAGACCTGCCCAGAGGAAGGGGGGCGTCTCTGGGCAGCGAGGACAGTGGGAACAGGAGCCCATCTCAGAAAGCTAGGCCCTGGGCGTGGCTGTCGGGGAGATGGGTGGGGAGGGTGGGGAGGGAGAAGGCAGGGGGTGCGGGGCCCAGATTGGGAGGGCCTGGGGAGCCTTGCTCAGGATGGGGCTTTATCTTCAGTCAATGGACTCCTGAGGGGGTGCCCTGAGGTCTGCAGCAGACGAAGAACATTCTGTGGGCTCTGGACCCAGTGAGCCCAGGAAGGGAGGGGGTGGCAAGAGCAGGGCAGGGGGACGCATCAGGAGGAGGCCCCAGAAATCCGGGCAGGAGTGACAGAGGGACAGCCAGCAGTGAGAGAGCTTGGGCCGGGCGCGTCGGGTGGGGAGGAGAGGGGTCAGGGCTGAGGCCCAGGCCTCTGTGCAGCCGGGTGTGGGTGGGGAGAGGCTGGGGGGAGGGGCACAGGATGAGAGGACCTCTGAGGTCAGTGTCCCCAGGGAGCAGAGGCTCGAAGAGGCAGGGGACCACCGAGGCCACACAGCCAGCCCTGGGCAGGCAGGCAGGGGGGCCCCAGGTCTCCCCACTTTGCCTGGACGTCTTGGCTCCATGCAATTGTCACTGCTCACTTTTCCCCTTCACCCCCATCCTGCCCCTCACTTGCCTCCCTCCCCTCCTGTCCGCACAACGGGGTGGTCACTGCAACACCCACACTCACCCCCGGGGCCCAGGGATGTGGCCTCTCTTGCGGCTGCCCCTCGAGTCAGGGCCTGGTGACCTCGGGGCGGCGCCCCGGGCCTGCATTAACCAGACCCCCTGGGGCTCGCAGGCACGAAGGCCTGTTAACCATCATTGAACAGCATCCCGGGACCAGGAAGGCCTGTTAGCCATCATTGAACGGCATCCCGGGACCAGGAAGGCCTGTTAGCCATCACCGAACGGCATCCCGGGACCAGGACCGCTCACACCACCGGCTCGTGGGATCCTGACCACGAGCCTGAGAAATGCTTCATTGACCCCACCTTACAAGCGAGGGGGCTGAAGCCCAGAGGGGTAGCCGGCTCAGCTCACACAGCTGGGGAGCCGTGGGTGGTGTGTGGGGGGGTGGTGTGCCCTCTCTTCATTACACTGACCTCAGCAGATGGCCAAGGGGCTAGGATGACCAACTGCCCAGTGCACTGGGGCCTGTCCCGGCTTTAGCACGGGAAGTCCTGTGTCCTGGGACATGCCCTCGGTCCCAGGCACACGGGGATGGCTGGTCACTCTCTGCGCTCCCCGGACAGTGGCAGCCACCAGCTTTGCTCATCCTGAAGCAGGAACTCAGGGCCCCAGACAAATGGCCATTTAGGCACTTGGCACGTGGTATGCCAAATGTCACAGTACTTCAGGTGGCCGTGACCACCCGTTTTTGCCTGACTCATTTGGGAAGTGGGACAGAGCTTATGCAGACTGGAAAAAGGTGCTCTTCCTTTGGGCAGGTTTAGCCTGGGCTGAAAAGCACTGATCAGAGAGAGCACCTTGGCTGAATGCCGAGCCTGCTTGCCCCTTGGGCTGGTGTCCTTGTGTGCCAGTGAACAACCTGCCCAACTGTACACAGAGACCCTTTGGACATGGGAGCAGCAGTGATGGTCCCTGGATTCAGGAGAAGCACCAGATCCCCATCTGGGTACAAGCAGGGAGACTTGGCCCCCATGAGATTACATGGTATAGAGAGAGGGACACCCACCTGAGAGCAAGAGGCACAAGCTTACCTGCCCGAGACAACTACTGATGGTTGTCCTAAAGCCTCCCACCTGCAGGATCCCTCTGCAGGCCAATCTTCAACCCAGAAAACCCTTCCAGTACAGAGCGTGGTCAGGCTGGTCTCAGGAAATGCTTCAGAAAGCTCAGTCTAGTTTCGATTTCTAGAAACCACCTGACACAGTTTTCTTCTGGGGTTGGTTGCCGCCAAGGCTTCCTGCACCACCCCAACCCCCCTCGGTGCTGACTGGGGCGGTGGGGATGGCAGCGGCCCAAGGCGGCAGTCTGGCTGATTTTGTAACCAGAGCAAGGCGGCTGACAGCCACATTTGAATATCAACACTCTTCCGAGCTGGACCAGTGCCAGGCCCGGGCGCTGCGGGAGGGGAAAGGAGGGGCAGCAGCGGACAAAGGTCCGAAGAGCAGAGGGTGGGCATGGACCGGCAGGGTGTGCATCCGGGGACTGTGGGCTCTTTCCCCGCACACCCTGAGCCGTTTCCTGGGTCTCACACGTTGCCAGCAGAGGGGGACACCGCCCAGGGGTCTGCTCGCTCTGCTCTAAGCACTTGACAAGCCTGACCTGAATGTTGCACCCTGCTGGGGCGGGGTCAGAACCTCTGGAGTGGATGTAAATTGTTCTGCCCACCTCACGCCCACTCCCTTGCCTTTCCTCTGACAGAGAGCCAGCACCTCGGTTTTCCCCTGGGGAAGCACCCCCGTCTCTCCCTCCAGGTTGTGTGGCTCCTCTGGGGCTGACCTGGGCCTGGCGGGTGGGAGACAGATGGTGTCAGGGAGGCGCCGTGATCCCAGCCGGCCCAGGGAGTCAGCTTCAGACTCCTGGAACGGGACCCTGCAGGGAGCAGGCGGCCTGGGGATGCTGGTGTCCGTGGTGCCCCAGACTGTGCCTTGAGGAAAGCCCAGCTGAGGATGCAGGTGAGGGAAGAGCTGAGAGACGGAGGAACCTCGGTCGGTCCTGATGCTACGGCTTGAGCACCTGCGTCCAGCTGGCCTGAAGTCAAGGCCAAGCCCTGGCTTCAAGGTAAAATGAGGCAATCGATCTCTCCTATTTCTGTCACTTGCATCCCAGGTTCTGGACAAGAGTTGTCCCCTTGGAATGTCCCCAGGTCTCTCTAACCCAGTGGCTGTCGACCTGGTCGGCACATGGGAATCACCCAGGAGTTTCACAAACTCCTAAGGCCCAGACCCATTAAATCACTATCTCTGGGGTGGGGACAGGCATTGGCATTAAAGCCTTGCAGGTGGTTCCCATGTGCAGCCGGGGTTGAGAACCACTGGGGGAGACAGAGTTTCCCTGGCAGCCCTGCGTCCAAGAGAGTGAGCCCCCAGGTCAACCATTCAATGACTATTTGCCCGAGATGTGAGGTCTGAGGCGGGCTACCGGCTCATCTAATCCCCTCCCAAGGAACCGTAAAGAGCAGTGGGGAGACCAGCAGAAACAGAAGTGGCAGAAGAGACAGGGGAGTTTTAACAGGCCATCCAGCTGAAGGAGCCTCAGTGCTGGCTGACACAGAAACCCCAGCACTGTCACTTCTAGCGTCCATCGGTACTTGCAGCAATAAGTGGCCAGTCAAGGTCAGGAGTGCATAGGAAGTCCTTTGGGAGGCACTGGTGGCAACGTCAAAAAACCCAAGTTGCCGAATCTTTAGCCCCTGAGTCCTTTCCTGCTGGAAAGTCCTTTGTGTGCAGGTGGTAAAATGTCAGACTGAGGATGTTCCAGACATGGAACCAAAGCACGGGTGTCTGTTCCCCTCCGGCTCTCAGGGTCTCTCCGGCCCACAAAGGGAACAAGAACAGGAACTGAGACCATCTGCTCCAGAGAGGAGTGGCTCAGCTCTGATAAGGAGACCAACTGAAAGCCCCGACACTGTGGATAATCGAGCCAGTGGTGACATTGTAGACCCCGCTGCTGTAAACAGGAAGCCACAGCCGAGACGTGGTGGCGAGCGTCCTGGGGGCTGTCAGAGACCAGAGCCCTTACGACGCCTGTAAGACATTCTTTGTGCCTCCTCTCCCGCCCCCCCACCAAACACGGAATGCTGCCTGTAACGCTAACCTCGAGGTAGCCGGCACTGCTGTAAACTTCAGACAGGACCCATTCAATCCTCCCAACCTCTACGGGAAGTAGCTGCTCTTATTAACTCTTTAATAGATGAGAAAACGGAAGTGCAGAGAGGGGAATCCCAACCAGCTACACAGCTGGGAGCGGGAGAGCTGGGATTCCGACCCACACTTTTCTTTCTTTTTTAAAAAATTGGCTTGAGGGACTTCCCTGTTGGCGCAGTGGTTGGGAGTCCTCTTGCCCACGCAGGCAACACGGGTTCGGTCCCTGGTCCGGGAGGCTCCCCCATGCCGCGCAGCGGCTGGGCCCGTGCGCTACAGCTCCTGGGCCTGCCCTCTGGAGCCCGTGAGCCACAACTCCTGAGCCTGCGTGCTGCGGCTGCTGAAGCCCGCGCACCTGGAGCCCGTGCTCCGCGGCGAGAGGGGCCGCCGCAATGAGAGGCCCGTGCACCACAACGAGAAGTAGCCCCCGCTCGCCGCAACTAGAGGAAGCCCGCTCGCCGCAACGAAGACCCAACGCAGCCAAAAATAAATAAATTTATAGAAAGAAAAGTTGGCTTGAGATCTAATAATTTACACACAATAAAGTGCATCGATTTAATGAGTTTTGTCAAATGTATACAGATGGTAACCATGACAATCATAATATAGAAGACATTCTCATCATCCCCAAACGTTCTCTTATGCCTTTGCTGACAATCCCCTCTGCCAGCCCCCAACCTTGGCAGCCGGGGATCTGCTTACTGCCACTGCAGCTCTGCGTGTCCTAGAATTTCATATAAATGGAAACACACAACATATAACCTTTAACTTAGCACATGCTTTTGAGATGTCACTGAGAATATCGGTAATTGGTTCTTTTCTCGCGAGTAGTAGCCCACTGTGTGGACAGACCTCAATCTGTTTCTGCACTTATGCATTGATGGACATTTGGGTCACTCCCAGTTTTGGACTACACTCACCTCCCCACCGCCCCCTTACCCGAGGCTTTGCTTTCTGCAGTTTCAGTTATCCGTGGTAAACTGCAGTCCAAAAATATTACATGGAAAATTCCAGAAATTAACAATCCGTGAGTTTTAAATTGTGCACTGTTCTGAGTAGCGTGATGAAATCTTGCGCCGTCCCGCCTGGGACGTGCATCATCCCTTCATCCAGTGTATCCCGCCTGTTAGTTAGTAGCCGGCGTCGTTATCAGATCGACCGTCCAGATATCACAGTGCTTGTGTTCAAGCAACTCTTATTTTACTTAATAATGGTCCCAGAGCACAAGAGTAGTATGCTGGCAGCTCGGATATTCTCTTACTGTGCCTAATTTATAAATTAAACTTAATCATAGGTAGGTATATATAGGAAAAGACAGTATATATGGGGTTTGACACTATCCACAGTTTCAGGCGTCCACTGGGGGTGTTGGAGAGTATCCCCTGCAGAAAAAGGCGGGGCTGCTGTATTACAAATAAAGCTGTTAGGAACATTTGGAGAGAAGTCTTTGTGTGAACATAAGTTTTTATTTCTTTTGTGTAGGGATAAGATTACTGGGTCGTATGGTAGGTAAATGTTTAACTTTGTAAGAAACTGTCAGACTGTTTTCCAAAGTGGCTGAACCATTTTGCAACCCTACTAGCAATTTCTATGATGGTTCCGGTAGCTTTAAATCCTCACCACTACTTGGTATTGCCAGTCTTTTCAGTTTTATCCATTCTGGTGGGTGTGTAGTGGAATCTTACTGTGGTTTTAATGACTCATGATGTGGAGCATCTTTCTCTTTTTTTTTTTTAATTTATTTTTATATTTCTTTTTGGCTGTGTTGGGTCTTCATTTCCACGCGAGGGCTTTCTCTAGTTGCGGCGAGCGGGGACCACTCCTCATCGCGGTGCGCGGGCCTCTCACTATCGCGGCCTCTCTTGTTGCGGAGCACAGGCTCCAGACGCGCAGGCTCGGTAGTTGTGGCTCACGGGCCTAGTTGCTCCGCGGCATGTGGGATCCTCCCAGACCGGGGCTCGAACCCGTGTCCCCTGCACTGGCAGGCGGATTCTCAACCGCTGCGCCACCAGGGAAGCCCGGAGCATCTTTTCACATGCTTGTCATTTATTCCTCCTCTTTGGTGAGGTGAAGTGTCTATTTAAATCTTAAACACATTTTAAATTGGGTTGTCTTATCACTGAGTCGTATAAATTCTTTATATATTCTGGCTACGAGTCCTTTAGCGGATACACGACTTGCAAATTGTTTGGAATGAAAAACTTGCCTTTTCATTTCCTTAACAGTGTCTTCTGAAAAGCAAAGATTTTGAGTTTGGAAAAAGCTCAATTTTCCATTCTTTTGGTGTCACATCTAAGAAATCTTTGCTTAACCTAAACGCGCAAAGATTTTCTACTGCATAGAAATTTATAGAATTTTGTAGTTTTAGCTCTTATATGTAGGTCTATTATCTAATGTGAGTTAATTTTGTGTATGGTGGGAGATAAGGGTTTCAGTCATTTATTTCCATGTAGAATAGAGTTGTCCCACCGCTACTTATGGAAAGACAATCTTTTTCCCACTGAATTACCCTGGCAGCTTTGTCAAAAATCAATTGACCACACACATATGGGTTTATTTCTGGACTCTCTTCTGTTCTACTAACTTTATATATCTATTCTTCTTATGGCACTAATACATTTTGATGACTTACAGCCTTACATTAAGGCTCAAAGTCAGATAGTATCAGTCCTTCAACTTTGTTTCCCTTCCTCAAAATTTGAGTCTTTCCACCCATGAAGACAGCATATTCTTTGATTTATTTGGGTCTTCTTTGATATCTTTCATCAGTGTTTTAGTTTCAGCATATAGATCTTGCACATATTTTGTTAGATTTATATCTAACTATTTCATGTTTTCCGGTGCTACTATAAATGATGCTGTTTTAAAATTTTTCCATTTCCAGCTGTTCACTGCAGCTGCACAGAAACAAAATTAATTTCTGTATGTGAACCGTGTATCCTTCAGCTCTGCTAAACTCAGCTGTTAGTTCTTTTTTGAAGAGTCCTTAGGGTTTTCCTATTTAGTTGATCTTGTTCTTGGTGAATAAAGACGGTTTTACTCTTTCTTCTCCAATCTAAAGACTTTTCTTTTTCTTGCCTGATTGCACTGTCTGGGACCTCGCATAGGACAGCGGGTGAATGAAAGTAATGAGCACAGTGCCGGTTCCCTGGTTTGATCACTGAGCTGTGGTTATGTGAGAGGCTGTCACTGGACAAAACTACATGAAGGGAACGCAGCAACACTATTCTAGTTTGGCAACTTCTTTGTGGTTTAAAATGACTTTAAAATAAAAAGTTAAGCGGTGGGGGGAAAAAGTGGTGAAAGCTGACTTTCTTACCTTGTTCCCAGCCTTTGAAGGAAAGTCTCTCACCATGAAGTATGATGTTAGCTGCAGGTTTTTCCACAGATGACATTTACCAGCTTAAAGAAGTTCCTTTTATTTCTAGTTTGCTAAGGGTTTCTTTGCTTATTTGTTTTTAAATCGTGAACGGGTACCGGATTTTGTCAAATGTTTTTTCTGTATCTTTTGAGATTATCATACGTTTTTTTTCCTTTTTTGTCTGTTAATATGGTGTATTATGTGGATTTTAGAATATTAAACCAACCTTGCATTCCGGGAATAAATCACACTTTGTCATGAAGTATTTTCATTTTTATATGATGCTGTATTCAACTGGCTAAATTTTTGCCCAGGATTTTTGCCTCTATGTTCATGAGCGACACTGGTCTATATTTTTCTTTCCTTATATTTGTCTGGTTTTGGTATCAGGGTAATGGCGCTCTCACAGAATGAGTTGGGAAGTGTTCCCAATTCCCAAAATCATGGAAGATTTTGTGTTGGCTCGTTATGATTTCTTCCTTAAATGTTTGGCGCAATTTACCAGTAAAGCCAGTTGCCCTTGGAATTTTCTTTGTGTGAAGGTATTTTATTTCCATTTTACCCAAATCTTTTAACAATTTTATTAAGGTATAATTTACCTTGGAATTTACCAATTTAAAGTGCACAAGAAGACAGGATTAACATTTGTAAAGAAACTGATCTCATTTTCTTTCACGCAGTTCTGAGACGACTTTGGGAAATTTCCTTTTGCTAGTGAATCGCAGGCGTGAGTGGCAGGCAGGCACGAGTCACTGCGAGTCCAGTGTACAGCGGTTACTTAAAGACACAGTCAAGAGCCGATTTTCCGTGCCTTCCTGCTCTGTGTGCAGCTAGCTCCTCATCCTGTTCCCGCCTCAGCCCCATGCGCTCTGGCTCCCCCCCAACCCCCCCCGGAACTGTTCTCACAGGATCGCCAAGAACACATCTTCCTTGTTGCTCGGCCCGTGGACACGCTCAACCTTCTTACTTGACCTCCTGCGGAGTCTGACAGAAGGGACGAAGGAGGATGGGCACACTGCCCCTTGACCCCATGCTCCCCTGGTGTCCTCCACCAGTGTAGGCCTCCCTTCCTCACCAGTCCCTTCCTTCCGCGCGCCTGAGGCTTCTTCTTAGGACTTCTTAGGGCCCCGCGTGTCCTGCAGAATGATCTTATTCTTTCCTGCAGACTCATCAGACACCCTGATGACACCTGGACCAGTCTAGACCTCTCGCCGGGGCCCACCTCACTACCAGTCTTCCAGCACCTCCAACAAAATGGGTGAGCAGGTGCTAAGGAAGAGACAGGTAATTTTCTACTCCCCTCTGTGAATGGATTCACTTACTGTTCACGACAGCTCTGTGAAGTAGCTCCATTATCATCGTCCTTTCACAGTTGAGGAAGTCGAAGGACAGAGAGGTTAGATTATCTACCCACGGTCATACCACTGGGAAGTTCAGAGCCAGGACTGGAAGCTGGGAGTGACTCAGAGCCTATATATTGTTTCTTTAGGTAAGAAGTGGATTTATTCAGAGAGGAGCACACCCCACAAACAGAGTGCGGGCCATTTCAGAAGGCGAGAGTAGGCTCAGAGCCTATATTCTTTTTCCTTTTTTTTAGTATTTATTTATTCATTTCTTTGGCTGTGCTGGGTCTTAGTTGCGGCACGCAGCATCTTTGTTGCTGAGTGCAGGATCTTAGTTGCGTTATGTGGGATCTAGTTCCCTGACCAGGGATCGAACCTGGGCCCCCTGCATTGGGAGCGTAGAGTCTTAAGCACTGGACCACCAGGGAAGTCCCAGAGCCTATATTCTTAACCACTCTGACCAAAAGAGCATCTTCAGACTTGGGGAAAAGTTGGACTGGATGATTCGGTTTCCAAAAGGTCTCCTCGTCTGCAAAGGTCCATGGGTCCCTATCCTGTGAACTCCCACAGCACATCAGCCGTCCTGGGTCAAGAAGGCTTCTGGCTTGTTCCTTGCCAGGACCCCCCTCTTCACCCCCACAGGGAGCGCACCCTTCACTGAGCCCCTGTGTGAATCAGCTCTCATATCCCCTGGGGCAGCGCCAAAAGCCAACACAGACCAGGAGACAAAGAGAATACACTTTATTGTTTCCAAAACAATGGCTCCAGTAGGAAGGAACACAATCATTATGCTTACAGCAGCGAATACGGGGGGGAGGGGGGGGGGGTGGGGGGGAAGGCTAGCTTTAAAATATTTGAAAATCACTGTGTGAAAATGGTGCTTCTGGGCACCTGAGTCTTGGATCTCAACTCAGTGACTGTCCCCAGTCCTCCAATCTTCCTAATTCCATCTTTGTATTTTTAATATCACACAGCCCTGATGTCATTCATGGATGTTTATCAAGGAGGTGTGTCAGGGAGCCCAGCTGGGCAGTCAGAAAAGACTTGGGCCTTCAGACTGTGTCCAGTGGGAGCTAGGTTCTAGAGAAACATGTCACGTTCCAAGATTTGTTTTCTGTTCTTTTGCTATTTGTTTTACAGTGGAAGAAACAGACAACCGGCACAAGAATGAGGGATCCTTCCTGGGTTCCCTCCAAGTATCTGTATTAAAGTTTCAAAGTGGGAAAAGTCTGTGAGACAGGGGGTCCACACAGTAACAGCCAGAGCCTAAAACACAGCCCTTCCCGGCCATCACGAACCCTACATTCTCCTGAGGCACCGGTGAGGTAGCTTCTGGGCGAGGGGCGCCGTGGGCTGATGGCAACGGCCCTTCTAGGCTCTGGTTCTGGCTGACCTCTGTCCCAAACCCTCCGCCTTTACCCTGGAGCGTGGAGAAGAGGCCACAGGTACTGAGACACAGCAAGGTTTCTGTGAAGAGTTTCCAGGAAGAAGAGGCTGAGGAGAAATAAAAGGCTAGGACAGAAACCACAGGGCCAGGCAGGCCTCGTCCACAGCCTCCAGGGTAAGGGAGCCCCAGTGCCTAGGGCAGGGTGTAGGCTCGCCAGAACCCAGGGCCCCACTTGACTCAGGAAATACAAATTCAAGTCATTCATGGAAGTCTTTAAAAGGAATGGCAATTTCTGATAATTGCTAGAAAACAGCAATATATCCTTATCCTTATCTTTGTATCCTTTGACCAAGGACTTAGAAACGCTTGAAAACTTGCCTGACCAACTTGTAACTGCTTAATTACCATTTCCTTCACTGCTGGGAATGAATTTGTTAACTACAAGACTTTGTTCTGGTAAGATTTGCCAATTCCATTTTATAAGAAAGGAAATTACTTTAATTAATATAAGTTAATAGTGAAAACTTCAAAGTGCTACACAGCTGCAGAATTTTCCTGAAGGCAGAAAACGGGGTCGGTCACTTGAATGGAGAAGTTTGATGGGGGGGCAGATGGTGGGCCTGCGTCCCCTCTTGCAGCACTTTGGGCACCTGCAGCGTTCCCGGAGGCCTGCCCTCGCGCTCACAGCCCTGTGATGTCCTGTAGCAGGACAGGTTCTTTTCCAGGGGTCTGGAGGTGTGGGTTTAATGCCTGAGGTTCACGAGGAAGGAAGAGAAGGGGGCGGCCCAGGAGCACCTAACTGGCAGGCCTGCTTCAGACTCACTGCTGTGTTCCCAGAGGGGGCACCGTGCTTGACACACAGTAGGAGCTCAAGAAATATTTATTGAACAAAAGAAGAAATGGAGAGAAAAGAAAGGTAGGTCAGATGGGAGAAAGGGCTGAATCAGAGGATGGGCCCCAAATTAAGATGCCTGCAATGACTAGCTTATACCACCAGATGGCAGTGCAGGGAAATGTCCAGCCGGCAGTCCCAGGACGCCCGCCCCTTCCCCTCTGAGAAGCCACATCTCAGGCTGGGACTGAGCTCCCAATTCTGGAAATCTCTAAACCAGGCATACACCTCAGAGTTCCGAGGAAAGAAAAAAAAAAAAAGCAAAACTAAACATCACATAAAAGTGCAGTCCTCGGGTTTTTATAAAATTTGAGTCCTGACGTAGCTGAAAACCATCCACCCCCCCAGCCTTGCTCATCGTCTTGATTTTTCCCAGTTTAAATGAACTCTATGCCCTCATACTTCACACTCCCGATCTTGGTCTCGGGCAGGAGGAAGCGTCCGTCGAGCGTGAAGGCCATGACGTAGGTGGCGATCTGGCCGCTGTCCTCCTCGGACTTGAGGGCCACGATGATCTGGTCATCGGTGTTGGGGATGAACTTGAAGGAGGAGAAGCCGTGCGTGGGGACCACCTCCCCCACGTGCCGGACGGAGATGTCGCCGAAGTCCTGGGCGGCACTCAGCAGCAGGTTGGTGCCCCTGCGCTCGTCGTCCTTCTCGCTGTAGCGCTCGTGGCTGGCGCGGCGCGGCAGGAAGAACCAGCGCTGCAGTGTGTCGCTCCAGCAGGCAGACTCGTGGATGAGGTAGCCTGGGGACACACAGACCGGTCACCGCCCGCGCTCCCCAGAGCCAGGGCGGCCTCGCCCCTGCACGCAGACCCGCGAGCGGCCCAGTGCCAGAGCAGCGTCTCCGTCATCTTTTCTTTAGGTTTCCAGGTGCTTTTGTTCCCATCTGTCCAGAGTGATTGAGCCCGGGACAGCAGGACAGAGCCCGCGGGGCCGCGCTGAGTCTCGGCTGCGCCACCTCTCTGGCCACCCTTCCTCGCCGGCTCCCCCAGCGCTGCCGAGTAGCCGTGGCTGCGAGGTCTGTCTGTATTTCGCCTCCTTGGTGCTACTCAAGTGGCGCAAAGGAGAGCGCCAGGGGAAGAGGCACGAGGAACACGCAGGTCCGATCTGTGAAGACGGATCAGGGTGGGTGGGGAGAGGCTGCCTCGAAGCAGAAAAGTATGGGAAGTGGGCCTATCGGGGCGTGAAGCCACGTCCTCAGCCACATGCCCCAGGCCTAGAGGTGACCGGGCCGCTCTAAGCACCACCACTCCCCACTACAAACCAGGACTCTTGGAAACGAGGGCAAAGAAGCAAAGCTCTGTGCACCTGCTCCCACCACGTCAGATGCGAGGCCTGACCCCAGGGTGGCGGCCGGGAGGACGCTGTAGACGGGGCTGCTGTCTGAGCCGGCCGGGCCGTCTGTCTGGGTGAGTCGGGGTGAGAGAAAAAATGTCTCATTGGCCCCTGAGCCCAGTGGCCTGGTGGGAGCAACCGTCAGAGACAGCCGAACCGTCAAACAAGCAGGAAGCGAAGCCCATGCTCGGCAAGCAACACGCATGCTCGCAGCCACCCGTCTGCGCAGCGCCCGCTTGCGGGCCCGGCTCTCACCTGGCGGCCGGATCCCAGCAGCAGCCCGCAGGGCGTTGTAGCTGGACACCCAGTTCTCGTGGTCCACGCTGCCCCTGCAGCCCACCACCTTCACCCACTCCGGGTTCTCGTTCAGCACCTCCCCCGTGGCGGTGGTCCACTCCTTGCCCAGGCCGCCCACATACAGATGCTCGTCCTTCACAGCCAGCCACTCGGCTTTGAAGCCTGGGGACAGGGAGACAGGGGGCGGGCCTGAGGCGACGGCCAGCCCTCTGCTGGCCTGGCTCCGTGTGTCTCGTCAGGCAAGAGCAGAGAGCCCTCTGGGTCCGCAGCCTTGGGTGTCAGAGGTCACTCGGGGCGGCGACAAGAGAGCAGAGGCCAGGCCAGCCTGCTGGGAGCTCCACCCCAGAGGGTAGGCGGTTGGGATCCTCTCCTTAGCGCTGACTCCACGGCGTTCACGGGGCGCAGACGGGCGCCACCTCTGCCTGCTGCCTCCCCCTTCTCTCTCCCGGCCCTCCAGAGCCCCCGCATCTTCCTCCCAAACTCACCCCAGAAACCCTGCTGGGACCACCTGCCTCACAACCCACGTGAACCCTCCTGCGCCCTGCACAGCCAGAAAGGCCCACCTTCCACTCACAGATCTCCGCGGACCCCAAGCTCCCCGTTTCTCGAGCTGTCAGCCCCGACTCAGACTACACCCAATCCTAGGAAAGTGTAGGGAAGTGTCAGTCACACAGAACGCGCCTGCGGTCCTTGAGGCCACACCTGACACATCCCTGAGTCAACTACGTGCCAGCGGCCAGAGCTAAGTGGGGCTTGGCATGGGGGCTCACGGTAGCCACGCCAAACAGGGTGTTTTGTTTCCTTAGACGGATTTACTTACTATGAGCCTAGTTTTGAAGGCTGTGTGGGTGCTTTGTTCTTCTAGCATATTCTCACCTGTTCCTACACCGTGTTCTAAACTGTGCTTGCTTCCCAAATGTTTTGCAAACTTCCTGCCAGCCCGAGGAGCGGGGGCTGCAACCCTCCCTGCTAGATGCTTCTCTGCAGGCAGCTCTGGATGACGGACCACAGGGCAACCCTGAGCTCCCTTTATCCCGTTTTCCTCCCGATCGATCCAAGGGACAAACAGAACTACTGGATGGTGCCCTACACGCCCTGACAGCCTGAGGCAGGAAGCGGACAACAAACGTTTTCAATAAAACGGTGGCTGAGACAGTCCTGCCAACCTGCCCAGCCCTGGGCAAACATGGGAGAGATTTTTATCACCAGGAGAGGGGGAGGAAGAGGGGGAGGGGGAGGGCCTGGCAGCGGGCCCAGTGAGTTAATGTGATTCCCCCTCTGACCTCAGGTGCCTGCCGTGGAGTTTGGCTTTCTAGAAGGTGCGATCCCACCCGAGGGCACAGGCACGCGCAGAAGTTGGTGTCAACTCTCCTGCCGCCCTGTCCGAAGGCTCTGGGCACGCAGGCTCCCTCTCGCAGCTCTCCTATCCGCCTGCTGGCAAACAGCAGAGCAGTGGGGCACAGCCGATGCCAGAGGTCAGATGCCACTCAAGGGGTGGGGGGCGGTCACTGCTGCTCACACAGACCTTCCTTCTGCTGGGTTTTCAGAAAGGAGACGTTTGCTTTTTAATAAAGTCTCGGTTCAAAATGAGAAAATCTGATGCCCCAGCTTTAAAGGTGAGGCATGTGGAGGGTGCAGTCCCAGCGTGCTCTCAAGATGCCGTTTAGGACGCAGAAAGGAGCTGGTTCCTGGGGGCAGTGAGAGCAGCAGCGGCGGAGCCCAGCCCTCCTCCTGAGAGGCCCCGCCCCCCCCGCAGGCCCCCAGCAGAAGCTCGCACTCCTGGACGCAGCTTTGGTCTGAGGTCTCGGAGGCTTCCGCTCACGCCCTGGGGGCCGCAGGTCAGAGGCAGGGAGGAGACTAGATCTCCCTGACGTCCCCTCCCTCCGGACCCGTGACTGCTTCACTGCACACGTGTGCAAACCAAGCCAGCTGAGGGTGACCCAGGACCTGTCCTCTAGCACCGCAACGAGCCCAGAGGACAGATGGCCCGACTGACCTTTCCCCACGGTTCCGTCGCCGTCGGACAGGATCACCCAGGGCACAGCCTTGGAGCCTTCAATCTGGTAGACAACGCCCGTCCGGTCATCCACGGAGTAGAGCTTCCCATTGAAGACAATCAGATCCGACAGCTCCATGCCCCGCCCCTTTTCCGCCAGGTGGGACTCCAGGACCTCACGGCCTTGGTCCCACTCCACGGCCACCCTATCCCCACTGTCCGACAGGGTCAGGTAGCCCTTCTTCAGGTAACTGACCCAGGTGTTTTCCTCTTGGGCCCTTGACTCCGTGTCCAGGTCGGCAATGACAGCGATTCTGTACCGAGTCCCGCCCGGTGTCCTCTGGGGGGCTGACAGGGGGTAGGTGTCATTGTACCGGTCAGCGGGTGTCTGGCCGAGCCTCCAGTTGTGGGCATTGGGCACGGGGGGCCGGCCAGGAGGAGGGCGGTGGGCGTAGAGCAGCCAGAGGACGGCGGCACCCACGAAGGAGGGCAGGATCACCTTCCAGCGGGGGCGGAAGCGGGGGTCTGCGGCCTTGGTCATGGACGCCAGCACGGGAAGGCCCCCCACGCTGATCCGGAGGGAGTGCATAGACTCATTCCATTCCAGGGGGTCGGAGGGCTGGACGGGCATCAGACTGAAGGGCAGGCGGGACCTGCAACCCAGGGGGAAAGGAGAGAGGTCAGCGACCTGCCAGGCACAGCGCTTCCCACTTACGTGAGGGCACACGGTCTGGGGCCGCCTCAACCAGGGTAAACAGCACTGCCGCGACTCTGCGCCATTACTACTTCCTTGGCTTAAGTAAACCCCGACTCTAGCAGTACCTGTGTTTACTCTTATTCAGCAAGAAGAAAAGTCTTTCCAAAGCAATGTTATTCCATCTCCTCTACCCCAGCTGGCAAGACAGAAAGCTCGGTGAGAGAAGGTTCCGTGTAGGCTGGTGCTTTGCAATCTTGCGGGAGGGGCAGCACGTGCTGGGGGGTGGGGTGGGGGTCGGGCAGGACAGGGTAACAGAGAGAGTACAGGTCTGTATTTTAATCCAAGGTCACCTCAGCCGAGAAGCCCTCCCTGACGGCTCTGCTCCCGACGGCACCCTCCATCCCCTTCCTTGGCATCTGTCACCACCTGACATCATGTTATAGTTATCAGTTTGTTCACCTGTGTCCCCAGCTCCTAGAACAGTGCACAGTGCAGACGCGTGCTAACTGAGTGACCTTTTACTTCCTCCCGGGTTAGGTTTCTGTAATATTCAAATGTAAGTATAAAACACACTCAATCCAAACAAAAATAGTTCTGGTTTTGGCAACCTCCGTCCCCTGGCATCTTTCTGTAATGCAAATGGTCGAGGGACCAGAGTCTGACGGGCCCTCGCCGCCTGGAGCCCAGCGTGTCAGCGAGTCAGCTCCGAGGACAGCGTGGCTCGCCACAGCCCATTCCCTGGTCGCAGCTCGAGGCACAGCTCCAGAGCTGGTTGTAGCGGCCAGGAACAGCAGCTCTTGTCGCCAGCACAGACCACGCAGCTCAGCGAGGCCACAGCGGCACCAGGCCGGCGCTGTCTCCGGGGCGGAATCAGCAGAACGCCAGCCCTCGGCCGCTCTCAGTCTCGGCCTTCAGCTGTAACTCAGTAGGTCTCAGCCTGAGAAACTTCCCTCGGGCCATGGAGCATTTTTGCCTTGGCCCCCAAAACAACCATCGGTGTGACTTTCCGTGCAGATGCTCCTCCCTCCACCAGGCAGCAGCTGGGAAGGGTGTGGGGACTCACGGGGATTTGGTGGCTCTGTGCCACCCCCCACCCTTTGCCCCCAAATGCAGAGCATGCGGCCCCGCTCCTAGGATGGAAAATCACGGCAACAGGTCCACATGGAAACCAGGCCTTCCCCTTCCCTTGCTTTTTGGACACTCTTAGGTTTCGACCACAGGGTCAAGTGCAGAAAAGTGACTTCTAAGGAGGAAGCAAGACGCGTGGGGCCCTGCAGAACGGCCTCGGAGTCTTCCTCTCCTTCCCTGGGCACTGGCCCCCGGCTCCCCTCCTGGGAGAGGGCTCCCTCCTCCCCCAGGAAGCAGCCCCCCAAGTTGCCATGGAGCCACAAGCTGGTCGCTGAGGACTCCGCGGGAGAAACAGGAGTCCCAGCCCCTCCTCTGGTCTCGCCAAACCCAGGCTTCAAAAGCACAGCCAGGCCAAAGCTGCCCTGTGTCCACGTCCAGCCCAGTGTCACCACTGAGCTCTCAACTCCGGCATCTCACCTCCTAGTCAGAATTCTGCCTGGATTTCTAACATGCATTCGCTCACAAATCCTCCCCCCCAGGAACAGAGGTGGTGATGGAGGACGGCCATAATTGCAGTTGCCCTGGTCAAAACCTTCACTGAAACCTTGGGAGATGGAACTTTCCACCTGAACATACTTTGACAGTAAGTTATGAACCACCACCACCTCGAAAAGCCTAGGCACAGCCCTGGTTCCCCTCCGCAGCACCTGCTCCGCCAGCAGGCCCTAGCAATCCGGCCACCCGTCTCCTCCCCTTCGGCTCCCATCTGCTCTCACGGCCCCTTCTCACCGCAACCACACAGGCCGCCCTCCAGCCCCTGCTGCCACTCCCCTCCCTGACAGCCACTGGTGCCCCGCGGCCGGCCAGCGACACCTGCTATTCAAGCCAGTCCCTCCGGCCACGTCATTCCCTGCTTCGTGAGCAAACCCTCGCTACTCACACGACCCCTGCCAGCCCTCAACCCTCCCCAGCGACTGGCCACGCCAGCCTCCCTTCTGCCCCGACGCACCAGCCCTCGTCCCCCAGACAGGGCTTGCCGTCGTCCCGCCCCGGCTCCTGGCTCTTGGCCGTCTCGCTTTCACCTCCTCAGAAGGACTTCCCTGCCCACCCTCTACCCCACAGCATCCAGTGCTGAAGGAGTGAAAAATACACCCACTTCCTGAGCAGCCCCTCAGCGCCTTGCCCCTGAGCCCCACCTTGGTTACACGCAAGCCCACGGCCCTGGATCCAGCCCCTGATGGTCGAGCTGCCCCCTGGTCACAGAGCTGCCGGCGCAGTGGACACAGTGTCTGCCAGTGAAGGTGTGTCACCACTGTGGTGTGGCGTCCTCACTGCCCCCGGTCAACTCTCTCTCCATTCCTGAGTCACTATCCTCACTGTCACCAGTGAGCTTGTCCCATCTCCTGCCCACTGGCTCCCAGCAGAGAATCTGAGGCCACCGTCAGCAGCCAGGGGCCGGTGGAGCCCGCCCGGCCGCCCAGCCCTGGTCCGGGCGGAGGGCCTCCTCCTGCTGTTCAGGCTCAGTTCAGCCACGCCTGCCCTTCTGGTTCCTTCTCACAGTCTGTACTTGTCCAGATCTCCTATCCGAGTCACCGTTCCATCTCCAGATTACACTCTCAGGTACGCTGAAAGCGCTCAGTATGTTAATGGATGAACAACGGTGAATCCATGAATCTACGAATGAATGGAGAGCCCGCCCCCACCCTGTGACACCTCTGCTCCTCCCCACCTCACCATCCTGGGACGGCGTTCGCTCTCCCGTCCACGCCAGGGTCTGCCCGTGCCCCCGGGGATGACCCACCGACAGGCCTGCTCCTGGGGCCCAGCCCCGAGATCCCAGCCCGTGGGGTGTCTTGTTGCGCCTCCTGCCGGCAGGCACGGGGATGTGGGTTGTGACCCATCTGTGGTCCTCCTCCTGCCTGTCTCTTCTCTGCCGCCAAGGCTGGCTCCTTCCCTGCCAGCCAGCTCTTCTCCTGAATCCACACCTTCCGAGCCTGAATCTTCCCCCAGAATCCAGGCTAGGAGCCCAGCTGCCGAGCTTCCTGTGCCCGGATCAGGTTCCCCTCCGAAGCGTACTGCTGGCTGAGGGCACTCCCAGCGCTCAGGGGCCACCCTCAGTCGAAATCACTCGCTTCCTCACATCCAGGCAGGTGCCAGGCCCCCTCGCCCGTCAGTACCCCAGCTCTGGATTCCCGCCCCCACGGCCTCTGCCCTGGTTCTGTCTCACCTTGGCCTCCTGATGACCCAGGCCATCCGGGTCCAACCTGAGTTCTGCCACTTACCGGCCGCATGACCCCAGACAAGTGCCCTGGCTTCTCTGGGCCCCCATCTCTCCACGTGTGGAATGCGTATGTCACGTGCTGGCTTCCCAGCGCCACGGCCGCTGGCTCAGATGCGGTAGGCCTTGGCGCTGACTGCCTGCCGCTGGCTGGCTGCTCTGTTCCTCACTTTACTAGCACCTTCGCCCACCTGCTGGGGGGGTGCGGCTTTGCAGGCAAAGCTGGCATAGGTGCCGGCCCACCCCTGTAAGCACCAGGCATGGCTGCAGAGTCGGTGACCTGGACAGCCTGCAAAGCTGAGAATATCCACGCTCTTTCCCCCCCAGGAACAGATCCCCAGGCTAGACCCTCCCCAATCCATCCTCCACACAACTGACAGAAAGATTTTCCTAAAAAGTGAAACTTTACTAGCCCCCAACGCCTTCCTGCTAAAGGACAAGCTCCTAGGCCTGCAGGGAAAGCCTCATCGCCTCGCGTGTGCTCCCCACGCACAGCATGTTGTCTGCGATCCCACGATCCAGCTGCCGAACCCCTGCACGGGATGCCTTCTCCACCCGGCCACACGGAACCACCTAGAAGTCCCTGGCTGTCCCATGAGAGTCATGCCTCCGCTGTCCCTTCCCCCTCCTGCCCTGCGTCTATGGTGAAGTGCCCTTCCCCCACCAGTAAGCGTCCCTCCTGCGGTGGGGGGGGGGGGGGGGGCTGACACTGGTCCCAGAGGCACCCAGGCCGAATCCAAGAACCTGTGACTGTCCCCTTCTACGGCAACAGAGACTCTACAGATGAGAGCAAGTCAAGGACCTTGCGATGGGGAGATCATCCAGGTGGGCCACAAATGCGATGTGTCCTCACGGAAGGGAGACAGAGGGAGATTCGATGACTAAGAAGAGGACCACAGCCAAGAAATGCGGGGGACCCCCAGAAGCTGGAAAGAGGAGAGGACGGATTGCCCCCTGGCGCCTTCGGCGGGAGCGTGGCCTTGCCCACACCATGATTTCAGCCCAGTGAAATGACATTCAAATGGACTTCTGGCCTCCAGAACTACAAGGGCACATGTGTTGTTTTCAGCCAACAAGTTTGTGGTGATCTCTCAGGGCAGCCCTAGAAACCAACGCACCCCCGACGTGCCTGCTGCGCCTCTGTGTGAGGCCTCTCTCTGGGCAGGGGCTCTGCCATCTGTCTGGCTGCGATCCGGTCCACAGCCCCCCGACTCGACTCTGAGCCCAGGAGCGAAGGGGCTCTGCTCAGTCAGGTTGGCTCTCAAGACCTAAGGACACCTGGGGTTCGATCACCTTTCGTTAAATAAACAATCATTCAACTGCTCTCAGTGACAGAAGAACTCAGGCTGCCTTCCAGAAAATCCCTTTAGCTTCACCACTGGATCAAAGCCCAACCCTGGTCTCCATCCCTCCTTTAGGATTCCAAGGAATTACTTTTATTTTGTGGAAAAGAAAGTTTACAATCACATGAGTTTTCACGCCATGCCAAGGTCTGCTGGTTTATCACCTAAAACTGATGGTGAGCTGCCTGTGGTGTCTTGCTGCTGGAGGTCTGGTGCCAAGCGAGAGCTTGCATTCTCATTAAAAAACCAAACCAAACCAAACCACAAGAACCAAGAGAAACGAGCCACTGCAGGTGAGAGGTGAAATGGACAAAGCCGTTCCCAGTAGGGCCCGGCTGAGGCTTCTCCCCCTGCCCACGCGCCTCCAAACACTAAGCAGTTCAAATGTCTGCTTTAGTGTAACAAGAAGTTTGTCAGTCCCACCACGTGCAGCATAATGGGCTGATTTTATATAACCCGGGAAACTGGAACCAAGTTGCTGCAGTAAAAAGTCACAGGCTCTTTGACCAGCCAGGCTCGCCTGTCCAGGGGGCCTGCAGCCAAGTCCTCTCCTGCTCAGAAACCCCAGGGGACTGCACCCCTGCTGGCTTCCTTCTCCATCGCCAGCCCCACTGCAACATCCACAGAAAGGAGTCGCTGGTTGTCAAGGGGCAACAACCACCCAGGAGGCTCGAGTCCTAATTTCCTCCCCAGTCCCCTCTCTTTAGGGCGGGTACCAAGAACGGCTCACTGACACTCACGCTTTTCCGGTTTCTGTCGAACCAAAACTTCCTTAGAAAACAGGCCTGAAACAGCCAGGTGTGGCACTGGGGTCTGTCCACTTGCCAGTGGGTTCCCAGGCCCAAGGAAGGCGGTACGACCTCTTCCTGCATGTCCATCCAGGGTGACGCCACCTCCCCACCCCAGAAGCAGGAGCCCCTCCGAGGTCTGGTTACGGTTAAGAACGAGGACGGGCTCCGACACCCCTACCTCCACGGGCCATCCTTGGGCCTTTCGCCACTGGACTTAGCAGGGCTTAGACAAAAGCGGGCGGCAACTCTGGACACAGCTGAGGGCCTCTTTCTGTAGCTTCCTTTAGGAACAGGGGTGTGACAGGTGGCAGGGCAAATAGGTTTAACGACAGCTGCCAGGGCAAAACTCCTCCCCTTCAGGATCTAGGGAGGCAGGAAGGACAGGAGGCCCCTCCCAGCTCCCTGTCGCCCAGAGCAGCGGCCACTCTCCTCCCAGCCTCTCACTCCTGCAGAGCAGCTGCCTTCCCTTCCCTGCCTGGGTCTCTGATCTGAATGACCCCGGAGAGCGCAGAGGCATCCAGACAGCAGGCGGGCCTCAGAGTTCCCGCTCTGCTCACTGCCCAAGGGCACTTCCTGGTTAGAAAGCTAACACATATATACGGAATCTAAGGGAAAAAAAAAAAAAAAAAAAAAAGGTCATGAAGAACCTAGTGGTAAGATGGGAATAAAGACACAGACCTACTAGAGAATGGACTTGAGGATATGGGGAGGGGGAAGGGTAAGCTGGGACAAAGTGAGAGAGTGGCATGGACATATATACTCTACCAAACGTAAAATAGAGAACTAGTGGGAAGCAACCGCATAGCAGCGGGAGATCAGCTCGGTGCTTTGTGACCACCTAGAGGGGTGGGATAGGGAGGGTGGGAGGGAGGGAGATGCAAGAGGGAAGAGATATGGGAACATATGTACATGTATAACTGATTCACTTTGTTATAAAGCAGAAACTAACACACCACTGTAAAGCAATTATACTCCAACAAAGATGCTAAAAAAAAAAAAAAAGAGCTAATCCCATCGACATCACTGACTCTTCAGGGCGGCCAAGACAGAGGCCAAGGGCTTCAAAGCCGCAGCGAGACAGCGTCTCAAAGGACGCAGATGATGTGTCTCAGCTCCCTGAGAATGTGACCTGATTCATGGCATTCTTCTGTTCTGGACTCGCCAAGGCTTACTATTTTGTACTTAAAAAGTCCATTTCAAATTTGGACAGGGTGGGCAGCAGAAGGAAACCAGGGAGGAAGGAAAAGGTCCCAGTAGTCCAATATGTCCTTTAGGGACTCCTGAGGTCAGGGCTGACTCTGGGTGCTACCTAACTCTGCACCTCCCCTGACTCCTCTCTTTCTCTGCAAACAGGCATTCACAACTGCTTACTGAATCCAGTTAAATACACTTTGAGATAACATAGTTTTCAGCCCTCTGTCTTGCTTTGAAGTCACTACCCAAGAGGAGTGAATGTGTTTTCTGCTGCTGCTGTAACAAATCACCGCAGACTCAGCAGCTTAAACACCACAAACTTATCTTACAGTCTTGCAGGACAGAAGTCTGACGTGGGTCTCACTAAAATCAAGGGCTGTGTCCCCTCCTGAGGGGCTGGTGGAGAATCTGCTTCCTGGCCTTTTCCAGCTTCTCACGGCCGTCCACATTTCATGGCCCCCTCCTCCACCTTCAAAGCCAGCAATACTGCATCTCTCTAGCCTTCCTGCCATCATTTCCCTCTGAAGTTCTCCTGTCTCCCTCTTCCACTTTTAAAGACCCTGTGATTACACTGGGACCACCTGAATAATCCAGGATGATTTCCCTATTTAAAGGTTGCCGGTTAACAAGCTTAATTCTATCTGCTACCCTAATCTCCCTTCGTCACGTGATATATTTGTAGATTCTGGGGGGGTCAGGATGTGGACACCTTGGGGGGGGGCATTATTCTGCCAACCACAAGGAGGGAGACAGGGAAAGAACCTCCGGCTTTTCCCAAGGGGCAGGGCCATTCACACACGGCTCTGTCTCTGGGGCAGGCGGCAGTGTCAAGATCATCCACAGTTTGCAGTTATCCCATCACAGTAGGGCTGCGTGAGCTTCAGTTGTATCGTTAATGTCATACTTGGAGGATTTTTAGCAAAAAGTTATCTTCCCAGTTGGAAGTGAGGTCCCAAACAAAACCACACATCATTGGGGTTGCTTCCCAGAGAGCCCACAAATATGGGGACACAATCACCCCACGATCGACCTGAATCAGGGCTTGCTCCCACAGTGGAGGTGCACCTGCAAGAACCCATCTTCTCCCCCACTCTTCTCAGTGGCCAGCGTCACTGGGATTCATTCAACCCTTGGGACCCCTTGGAGCCCTTCTGGGCGGGCTCCAACCTCACCCTCACTCTCACACCGCCAGTAACCGTAGCTGTATCTGGTCTGGCCCCGTCTGCACACTGCCGTCTGGAGCCCTACTCCGGCCTCATTCCCCACGACCCATTCTGCCGGCAGAGCACGAATCGAAGTAGGGCTCTGCTTCAGAACCTGGAGCTGTGAGTTCCACTTAATGACTGGACTTACTACAGAGAAACAAGTAGGATTCAAAAAAAAAAAGTGTAGAAAAAGAGAAAACCGAACATCTTCCCAAACAGATTTCTCTATTAGCAGGATTTTTTCCTAATTGATCACCTTGGTCTAATGAAAAGGGAAATCAACATAAAAGTCCTTAAAGATCAAGATGAAAGTTTTAGATTCCCCTAATGTTGGCATTTAATAAGATCTTTCCAGGAATCTCCACAGTCCAGAGTGTTACTGGAGGGGAAAGAATAATCACTGTCATTTTTTTTTTTTTTTTTCCAGTGTCCTAGGTACCACTCCACAAACGTCTGAACAATAAAGAAATGACTTCCTTATCATAGTGCAGAGTCATTTCAGGACTCTGGACCACATTCCCAGAGCTGAGATACTCTTGTTTTTCAAGGAGAAAACACTAGGGCATTTATCCACCTACCCCCCACACAGCTGCCATGAGGATGGCCACGTCGCTGCCTGGGAAGTCCCGAGACTCAGATGAAAGGGGTGTGTGTCCGCGGCAGCCTGCAAGTGCTCACCTCAAAGGCCACGTTCAGGGAGTGGGGTGGACACAGCTGCTCCGCCTACACCCTGGGTCCCTCCTCCCTGCCTCTGTGGCTCGGGAATGCCTGGCACATGCACAGGGTGCCATCAGACTGGCATGTAAAAAATCCCTCAAGTACCAACGGCTTAAAGTCTATGACGCTGCTGTGGGCTATGAAAAAAAGGTGTGTACTACATTTGGTGAACATCTTTAGGGGGAAGATAGGAGACTTTCAGCTAACAGAAGGTATCAAACGATCAGATCATATGGTGGCACAAAGTGTACTTGCACGCACGGGATTTCCTCCACCACCCTGTGACGTCACAGTGCCTTCTGTGAGCAGATGAGAAATCTGGATGAGAAAAAGAGTGAGAAGACAGAGAATCCTGTCCCCAGACCACTGCAGTGGCCTCGTGACAGCTCCTGAACAAATCTACACTTCCCCTGAGTCCTCTCCCGAAGACGCTCTCAGGACGCAGCCCCTACCAAGTGCAGAGGGAGGGGCTGGCCAGTCAGTGTGCCTCTCAGGCCGAATAGAGGGCTCATTGAGGCCGGCAGGGAGGGTCCCCCGGGGAGGCTGCTGGCTGCTCTGGGAGGCCCCCCACCATGCCCACAGGCTCAGGCTGGGCTGTTCCACTGAGAGGCCTGTGGGGTGCGGCTGGGGGCTGGAGGAGGGCCCACAGCCTAATCCAGGAAGATCTTTCTCAATCAAGCTCCTCAAAGGGAGAAGAGGGAGAGGCTGCAGAGACCCGCCCCCCCACCCCCCGGCTCCTGAAGGACTGCAGCACTGGCTTCCTTTTCATGGACCCCCTGTGACCCCACGCTTTGGGTCAAGTTTTGGTCCTTACACTGAAGAGCCAGCAAGATTCAGTCGACATCAGGAGATGCGCGCTCCCAAACCTACACTCTGTTGAGAACGTGGTAGGAAAAGACGTCAAGCACATACCCCGAGACAGGCAGGCAAAATGGAGCAAGAGTGCTGAGGGACACTGGTCTCCTGGGGGACACTCAGGTGCCTGGGAAAAGATGTGCCTGGCAGACAGAAGGGTGAGTGCAGGTGTAGGTGCCTGCCAAGCCTAGGGACATGAGGGCAAGGGAAAGGCACCAAGCGACAAGGATGGGCAAGAGGTGCCTGTCCCAGGGATGGTGCCCATCCAGGCCAGATGGAGGCTGGGAGGAGGGGAGAGGGGAGGACGCACAGTTTGGGTGCAAAAGGAAGAAAAGTGCTGAAGGGAAGGAGAGGAAGGCCTGCTGGGGTGGGGAAGGCTGGCCTGCTGCAGGTGTGACAAAGTGCCAGTCAGAGAAGGGAGGGCTCCCTAACCGGTTAGGAGAGGCCCTGCATAGGTCAGAGGAGCAGCAATGAAATCACAGGGGGCAGGAGAGGGTTGTTCTCAAGGATAGTTAAGCGTCAGGACGGGAATGCATCGTTCAGGGTCAGAGGGGGTGATGTCCCACCCTAGTCAGAGCGGGGAGGTGTCCCCAAGTCGGGGGTTGGGGCGGGGGGGGGGGGAGTCTTGCAAATCTGAGAGGGAGGATTCCTGCAGTCAGAAAGGGTAGGAGTCCTGCAGTCAGAAAGGGTAGGAGTCCTGCAGTCAGAGGGAGCAGGAGTCCCCCAGGTCAGAAGGGGTTGGAGTGCTGCCGTCAGACGGGGTAGGTATCTCATAAGTCAGAGGCGGGCGGTGTCCCGCAAGTCAGAGGAAATAAGAGTCTTACAAGTCAGAGGGAGGAGGTGTCCGCCACCAGTCGGGAGAAGAGGACAGTTTCTCAGAGTCAGAGGGAGGCGTCCCACCCCAGTCAGGGCGCAGAGGCCCCGCTCAGTCAGATGGGGAGGGAGCCTGCGGGGCCGGGGTCGGAGGCGGCGGCGGGCGCCGGCGGCCGCGGGCAGGCGGTCACTCACCCGGTGCGGGCTGGCTCCGGGGCCCGCGGGCGGCGGGGCCTCGCTGCTGGCAGTGCCGGGACCTAGCGAGCGGCCGACTTCCGCCCGGCGCGCTCGCCCCGCCTCCGGGCAACACGCTCCCGGCAGCCTCTGCTCTGCGGCTGCGCGCCGGACGCCGAGCCGCCTGCTGGGAGTTGTAGTTTTTGCTGCTCAGCGAGGGGGTCCGGGAGGAGGAGCCGCCGGCCAGGGGATAGGCCGGAGAGAGGGGCGCTGGAGTCTGCGCTGCCCACCCGCTGGCCATCTCCGCCGCGTTATTCCGGAACGTTGGCCAAGGCAAAATGGGAAGGGAGTGGGATGAAGGCTATGAGGAAGGGGTTATCATTCCTCGAGCTGAGATTATAGGACCCCTCGCTTGGAGGCAGAGAAGCGTGGGCCCCTTTGTGCCACCCTCATTCTCAGAGAGCCCCTCTCCTTGGCTCTTCTAATCGGCCACATCGGAATGTTGATCCGTTTCCAAAGCAAAGATCAGATCTACAGGCTGTACTGTCCTGGGAGGTGGAGGGTCCTGGGGATGGGGTGGAGGTTTCGCTGCCACTGGTTGGCAATCAACGAATCCTCTCCCAAATCAGGGTCTCTGATTCATCTCGTTTTGCCAGTCTCCTCCCCAGCCCCCGAGCTGTTTTAATGGAAGTGTTAAAAGGTATCCTGGCCCTTCACCCCCCAAGTCCTGAAATGTGCCTATTTTAGAAATCCTGACAAAACCTGGTAGCAGTGGCGCGTCACCCAAGAGCTTGGCTAGGAGGGTGCCTCAGTGCTCTGCAGGTCTGCACCTGATTCAGCCTTTCGGTGCCTGCAAAGAGCCTCGTGTCCCCCGAGAGCTTACAGATGCACAAGGGGAAAATGTAAATTATATAAATGGTGCACAGTGAAAAATAACCCCCGGTCCCGTTCTGCATTCCCTGACCAGAGGCAATCACTATTACTAGTTTCTTGTGGTTATTCCTAGAGGTATTTTATGACACACAAACTAATCATAAACACATATATTAAATTACCTTATAAAAAAAATGGAAATGTGCTGAACATGGTTCTGCATTTTTTTGGGGGGGGAACCTTCTTGAATTCATTTGTTCCATACACCATATATACTGTTATTATTGTAAATTCTTCAAATCTTTTATTTATTAAGATATCTAAATCTATATATGCCTCCCAGCTTAAGAAATAAAACCTTAGCCCTGTTATCCTGAAAGCTCTTTTGGTACTCCTCCCTCTTCCCAATTCCCTCCCACCCCAACAGGTAACCACAATCTTGAATGTTGTGTTAATAATCATTCTCCTGCTTTATTTTATAATTTTAGCAAATAGGTATGTATCCCTAAACAACATATATACCTATTATAACTTTTACAACAATGAAATAAAACTCTATGCAGTGGATGAAAGATCATGTCGCTCCAGAGATATTATCAGGTGTATTAATTTTGCCCACTGATGGCATTAAATGTCTTTTCATTGCCTGATTATTGAGAGTTTGTGTCTCTTTCTTATATTTTTTGGTCGTTTCTATTTCTTCTTCTGGAGATGCCCCAATATCTCTGTGCTCCTTTTAGGAAGTAATCCATCTTCCCCCATTGATATGTATGCAATGCCAGTTTTGTCATACATCAAGTTTCCATATACACATGGGTCTGTCTGGGGGCTTTCTGTTGTACTGGTATAATTTCTCATAGTAGCTCCAATATCACTGTCCTCATCATTACCTCTTTATAATAAGCCTTCATATGTTGCAGGACAATTCCCCACTCCCTCCCACTACATCCCACCCACCCCAGCCTTTTAGGATTTTGAATGGGATTGCTTTGAATCTGTAGATTAATTGGGAGAGAATTGAGATTTTTATGGTGATGAGTCTTCTACCCACGAGCATGGTTTGCCTTTCCATTTACCGAGGTCTTCTTTAATGTCTTTCAATAAGGTTTGTAATTTTTCACTTCACGTTAATGCTTGTTCCATATCATTATATAGAGAGCTGCTTCATTCCCTAAAGAGCCGCGTGGTATTCCACTGTGTGGATGTCCTGTAATTTCTTTTACCAGACCCCTAATGATGTCCTTTTAGGCTATCTATGATCTTTCTACATTACAGTGATGCTCCCGGGCATATCCCAGAACTTACTTATTTGAGCACAATTATAAGTATATCTGTAGGATAAATTCCTAGAAGAAAAATGATTAGATCAAAGGGGCCTTGTATCCTCTGGTGAATAGACCCTGCCTTCCCGGGAGGCTGTGGCATGGAATTGCCTTCCTCCCAGTCTACAATCATGTACAACCAGGTTTTCCTTCTGAGTTTCATTGTCCTTGTCTTCTTTGCATCCTAGGAGACTTCACCGTGACCTTCTCCTGGAAATTCTCTCCTCCTTTTGTTTCTGCATAAAAGACTAAAAATTCTTCACTTTAATTGTTCATTCATGTGTCTACTTACTCATTCACTCATTCATTTCAGAGTGAAATGCCTAGAATCGTGCAGTCCACCAGGGGGCCCTCCTATTTTGTACATCCAGTAAAGTAGTATTACCTAACCGGTCCGTCTAGGACTATCTCTGTGTAACTGAAAGTGCTGGAAAGGAATTCCCAAAATAGGGGAGTAAATGTTGAGAGATGGAGAAACCGAGGCATGGGGCATTTAATGGCTTGATTAGAGTCGGAAAGCATATAAAGGGCAAAAGTAAGACGGTGAGTGTATTTTCCGATCCCCGACCTCCCATCTTGGCCTGGAGTCCAGAGGGCAGTCTTCCTTATAGTGAGAGTATCTTCTCCAGGTGTGAGGATCATAGCAGATTAGCCTGTTCCATCCTTGCAGCTGCCAGTCTGATTCCCACCTGCCCCCAACCCTTCCAGAACACCAGCAGCGCCATCCAGGAGCAATGAGGGCGGGCCAGCGGCCAGGGAGGCTGGGTCTGGCTGCCAAGTTTCCATCTCAGCTCCTTTTCCAACTCTCCATGGAGGCTCTCCACCCCCATCCCTTGGCAGTGGGACGCCACCATCCGAGCCTGCCTGTCGCTACCCTTTGGAAGGGAATTCAGAAGTTTGCAATACCAGTCTCTGCCCTTGAGAGTGGGATGGCTGGGCAGCCTGGCCCAAAATAGCCGGGAGAGACAGAATGTTAGGGCCTCAGGGGGAAAAATCACAGCGCCGCTAATGACAGGCTGTGCTTATCTGGAACCGAGCGCCTTGCCGACGTTAACCGAGGTCATGTAGTTTTTTCCGAGGATGAGAAAACAAGCAGAGTGAGCACAGTGACATGCCCAGGGAGAGAGAAGGAATTGCCAAACCAGGGAGTGCACAGAATGTGCTGCGTCTGGGCAGGGATTCCAGGGAATGTGCCCCCCTCCCAGCACCATGAGCCGCTGGGTTTTACATCCCATGAGCTGCCCTTGTCTGAGAACGTGGAGCCACTTGGGAATGAATGTTCAGGAAGACTTTAGGAGTTTGGCTCAGACATCCTTGTGCAGGAGGTGTGAGCTCCTAGGGAATTCCAGGGTGGGTGTGGCCTACGGCTCTTCTGGGAACTTAAGAGACCTCTTTGGGGTGGGATGGCTCATCATTCTGGTTGGCCTTGGCCTCTGACCCATCACAGGGCTGACGAAATCTCCCCCAGTCGCTGCTGCTGGCTTATGGGTTCTAATTCGTTAATTTTGGTTTTTCACCATGACTCTTGTCCTAGAGCTGACCCAGACTGGCTGACGGGAAGATATTTGCTGAACTGAGAACATTCCGCCCTGGTTGCTGGGGGCGGGTGGCTTTGGCCACGATGGAGAGAATCAAGCATTGCCAAATCTTTCCTACTTACCATTTTAAAGCAGTAAGGAAGTACCTGACAAAGGGCATCAGGGCCCTGGCCAGCTCCATTTGCGTGACATAATATTTCTTTTACCGAGAGCTGACTTTGCTTTCTTTGGGAGCCTAGCCTTGCGAATCTTTGTCCAGTTGCCTGTTGGCTTGAGTCGTGGGCCCTGGTGGCACTACCCAACATGTACTCAGACTTCAGTTCCCATTCTCTGGAACTTCCCTCACCTCTGAGACTTCTCTTTCTCATGAATATCTTGGGAAACCCCAGGCTCTTGTTGCCACATTTAATATCAACACCCCCTAACCCCCAGTTTCTGCCTCAAAAAAATGACTCATCTCTTCCTAACTCTTGGAAGATGTGGGGACTCAACCCAAGAGGAGAGAGGGAAGAATATTATACCTGTAACACTGATAGTTATAACAAACGTTCTCATGGTTTACCCCAAATCCCCCAGTACAAAAAACTCTGAAAGCTTAGTGTTCCCCTAAATTTGGCACAAAACAAATTTCACAGAACAATGTGACTTGAACTGTTGGGAGACTACGCATGCCCTTTATTTGTCCCACTTAGGACTATGTAAGTGTCTGATGAGGGGGCCCTGCCCAAAGCCTACTGGGTAAGATGCTCTAGTGATAGTTGTGGCCTATTCTAGGCACATCTGTCCTCACGGGTTCCAGTAAGACACCCTGGACCTGGCTCTGCTTTACAGGCAGGGGGACTAAGGCTCGCCAAGGTAGGGCAGCATCCCTTGGCTGAGGACTCAAAGACTCCTGTTAGAACAAGCCAGCTGCTGCAGGAAGAGATGGTCATTGTCTGGCTGTATTTCTAGAGCTCTGCTCTATATTGGGCCTCTGAGTTCATGTCTTGGAAGGATCTTAAAGGTGACTATCTTTTAGTTTTTCAACACCAAAGCCGTCTTGCATGGGGGGGCAAGAGGGGGACAAATCTTCCAACTTCGCATCTCTTTCTCTTCCAAGCTGCATGCCCAACTTTGTGTGCATTGAATTCTGGTATTGGTCCAGGACTTTCCCAGGTCTGAGTCTCCTGGGTAGGGCAACAGGGAGTTTTCCCATTGCACTCAGGGGGTTCCCCGTTCCTAGGAGTTCTGAGAAAGACCCAAATCCTCTAACGTCCCAGACGAAGGTCCCACAGAGGCTTCATGAAGATGTAGCCTACTTGCCTCTTCTCTAGTGTTGCTGTCACCCTGCTGCGAAGGTTATTTGAGGACAGAGCAACTAGAGGAAGGTCAGTGGGTGTGCTGGGCCCGGGTCTTGTTTACCAGGACACGTCCTTGGGTTATGCGTGGGAACGAAGATGAGTTTATCACTGGGTTTTCCTGTGTGGATCAGCAACCGGGGATGTAGGGTTTGCCAAGTCTCAGACACACGCCAAAGATCATGAGCAGTTCTGAGTCTTTTAATGCCAGCTGAAATGAAACCACATCTCCAGGGGAGATGCCTGTACTTAATCTTGCCACGGTGCCCTTGAAGTTCTCCAGGGTCACGGAGCATCAGGACCACTTGCCCTTCTGCTCCCACAGGAGCAGGTTGGTGGCCAGGGTCTTTCCCGTGCCTGGAGCCCTCCGTCTTCTTTCATCTCCATCATTCTCAGCTTGCCCCGGCGAGAAGGTGTGTCAGGTGGATGTCAGAAATGCACACCCCTCGTCCTCCTGTTTTGATTTCTTAGCCTTCCAGGCAGACGCATGGGGAGGAGAGGTGGAGAAGAAATTCCAAGGCAAGCAAGAGTGAGACTCAGTCTGCTTTGCCCCGAGTATCCCAATCCGGCACCCCTGCTTCTACATCTCCTGTCCAGGTGTAGCCAGAGGGAGAGGCCCTGGGAGGAGTGATGACAAAACAAAAAGTGCAGGGAGGGCATCCAAACAGATTGGAGAGACCATGGGAGAGGGGGAGAAACACAACAGAAAGAAAACCGTTATCATTACAGCAAAGTTGTGTTCCTCAGGCCAGATACTTCCTCTTCTCTTGATTTGATAAGATTCTAGAACTATGCGGACTCAGACTTTGGGGATGGAGACCAGCCTGACCAGGGGCAGCTCTTGAGAAGCCTAGGGCAGCTTATCAGGATGCGAGGAGGGGCCAAGGAAGTTGTTTAAGATGGAGAAAAATGTCTGTTTTTCATATCAAGGAATAAAAGGCCTGCTGGAGACTGAGAAATGCTGACTTTCCTGCTGGCCCCGCCCGCCCTGCCCTGGCTCTCACGTCCCCTGGGAAGTCTGCACCCCCAGCCAGGGTTCTTAACCTCCGGATCGCAGACTCCTCCAAGAATCTGATCAAAGTATTAGACCATCAGCGTCCAACAACGCACGTGTGTGTACACACACGGGCACACATGCAAGTTTGCGTTCTGTTTCGGGGGTTCACAGATTCCCCCAGACCTGTCCATGGTCCCCGGACCCCAGGTGGATGTCTCAGGTCTGCCACCATCTGGGGACGGATTCCAGGGGCTTGGCTGCAAGCGCGCCAGGAGCTCCTTGGAGCCCATCCCCCTGCCACCCAGCAACTCGGAGTTCCCAGCCTTCCTAGTCCTGGACCCCCGGCCACTCCCGCACCTGGAGGGACTTCCGGACTCTCAGAGCCCCGCCCCCAGTCCCCAGTCCCCGGCCCCCGCCAGCTCCCAGGGTAGCCAGGAGGAGGGCTGCGCTGGGCTCCCCTCCCCCCCCCCGGGCACACACACAGTTAATCCTCGGCGGCTGCTGTTTGGATAAAATGCGCTGGGAGCGTTCGAGGCTCCGCGGACACTCACATCTGGCCCGGGTTTGCTCTTTACGCGTCTGTCCCGCTTTCTTCGGTTCTTCCTCTACTTTCGAGAAACCGCGTTTCCGCTTCTGGCCAAAGAGACCTTGTAGCCGAGGAGATCCAGGTGCCGGGGAGCGGCCGGCTGTCCGGCACCCCGACAACTTTCTGCGCCCTCTTCCCGGAGGACTTTTTCCTTCCTGCCTGCTCTCTCCTTCGACAAGTCTGGTCTTCCCCCGACCTGGCTGGGAGGTGGCTCCGCCGCTGGGAGATGCTCTAAGAGAGGCCGCGGGGAGGACGCGGGCGCCCCGCTCGCTCCCGGACGCTGGTGGCTGGAGGTAGGTGGCCTGGCGGACGGGACGTGGCCGTGGCGGGGGTGGCGGGAAGGAGGGGGACCCAGTGCTCCTTTTCCTGGCTTCAGCCTGGTCGCGGAGCAGACACCTATATGGGGCGAGGAGCGGGGTGGGAGGGGCCAGAGGGCAGTTGCGGCAAAGGGGCAGAAAGACCAGGAGTTGGCGGAGAAGGGCCGCTTCCTGATACTCCCTTCGGAGCCGAGGTGCCGTGGAGAGCCGTGGCCGTGGTTTCCCTCTGTTGACCAGGGAGCAGGGGGCTTCTGTGGCAGACAGATGCTGTCAGGAATGATTGTTACCTCCCCCGATTTTTGTGGCGTGTTTATCTTGCTTCACTCTTCCCTGGGTGTGAAAGGGAAAGGAGTGATACCCAAGTCACCTCTGCACCTGGTGGGGAGACCCCACCCCAATAGCGCCTGGACTGTCTGAGAGCCAGCCCTGCCTGTGCGCAACTTGGACCCTACACAGAACAGGGAATGCCGGCTTTGGCCCCTGCATCTAATGGCTTTGGTGTTCCTGGAGGGGATCCAGCCTGGACAGGAAAAAATAATGTCCCTCTCGGGGGACCCTCTGGTCTGCCCACACCACTGAATGTGGCCCTTGTCTGGGCCCGGGTCACTGAGCTGCCCTTGAGCCTCTGGACTGTGCATGCCTCTCTGTGCACTACCAAGTACCAAGCATCTCCACGGCACAGGTGTGATCCCCACCTGTCCTGGGCACCCACGTTGTGTTAGCCTGGGCCCCACCGTGCCGATTCCTGGACAGCTGCTGTGTCTTCCGTGGGACCCCAACGTGCTTTAGGTGCTCACGGGCCCTCCTGATCCACTTGGGAGGAAGGGAGGAAGCTGCTTCTCTCTGTGACTTGCTCCTGTCTCCTCTATCTCGCTTGGTTTCTAAGAAGGGAGGCAGTTTGGCACACTTGGAGCTTCCTCTTTCCAAGCTTTGAAAATGGGGAGTGTCCTGAGAAACTGAGTTTTCTCAACCACTAGCTACATCCTGGGTCCCTGGGGGAGGATGTGAGGTCCTCAGAGACGCTAGGCCTTTGCTTTTTATAGTTCAGGGAAGCAGGCGGACAGCCCCACGCGCAAGTTCACAAATAGAGGCACTTGCCCGTGCGTACTGCAGGGAGAGGCCTGCTATGGGAAGTACATTCTCCAGGAGGCCTGCTCACTGTCTTTGCCAACTAGAGAGGCGGGAAAAATACAGGTGAAGGGGAGGTGAGGGGTGCAGAGGGTTGAGCTGCCCTTTCTGGTCCCCCTTCTCCGCTCTCCCTCTTGACCTGAGAGCTGAGGTGGGGCTTAGAGATGACCCAACAACAACAGTGGCAATATAAATAATGGCAGCCATGGATGTGTGTGTGTGTGTGTGTGTATGTTTCCCACACAGCAAGCAATGAGCAAATGCTGATTCTCAACAATTCTATCAATGGCACTCTCACCCCTGAAAAGCTCAGAGAGGCTATGACTTGCCCAGAGGCAGTAGATGGAGAACCCGAGGCCTGCATCTCTGTGCCCAGAGAAGGCATGTGACTTGCTCAAGGATGCACAACTTTCCAAGCCAAAGCTGGAACCCAAGCTTCTCAAGTTTCCAAATTTCCACTTCCCAGCTGCCCACAGAGAAAGTTCCCTGGGGCCAGAAGGACAGCCAGGGTCTGCGTCCCAGGGACTCTAGCCCTCTCCTCTGGCTCTCTCTGTCTTCCTTCTCCCATCTTGAGTCTCTTGGGATGCCAAGGAACATGCTGCTGGGTGAGCAGCAGGTCAGGGCGACAGACAAATGTAGGTGCCAGAGGCCTTGGATGGGCCCTCTTTCTGCCAGAGGACACCGCTGCCTGTCTGGGGCAGGGGCAGCCATCCAGTGAGGGGCACGTTCACAGGTGGGAGCCGAGAAGGCCGACATGGCCCCAGGAAGGGTGCAGGCAACTCCCTCCTCATTCCTGGGAGGTAACCTCCCTATTTAGGGCAACCAGCACAGCATAATTTTTTTGGAACATGCTTCTTTCTGTTATTCTTCCTGGTGCCTCCCGCCCTACCCGCCGCCCCCACCCCCCCAGCTGTAATTAGCGTGACTCATAAACCAAATATTCTGGCATTGAACTTCACCCATCAAAACAAAGATGAAAAGAATTTTGTAGATACAGTCGTGCTGCTGGGCGCCCTCACCGGACAGGAGCTTGCCATTGTGTTTTTGTCTTCAGGGGCCGGACCTTTGCACGGGTCCCTGTTCCTGGAGCTCTGGTGGCTGAGGCTCCAGGGCCCTAGGGGAGAGGTGGTGGTGATAGCTTGCAAAGGAAAGGAAGAATAAAAAGTTTCCTTTCTGTTACGGTCCCCACACTCTGCTGACTACTTAAGGTAACTCTGCCTGCCCATCCCCTGGAGAGAGATGGGAGTGTTTCGGAAGCAGCCTCATCTCCCTGCCCTGAGAGTCCAGAGATCTTAAGTGGGGGCGATGGTCTCCTGGGGCACTTCATCTTGGTGGTGTAACGACCGTGTGGGCAGAGGTTTATTATTTTCTTCCTATTTTTACCTGCTGAAATCTGCCTTCTCGTAAAGGCAAATGAGACAAGGCAGCTCCCTGGACAGGACCCCAGACACCTCCCTGACCCCTCACACAGTACGAGGGAACATCTGCCCACTTGGAGAAGGATTTGGAAAAGGACCATCAAAGCCTGAACAAAGCTTCCTTCCGTGCTCTAGGGGCAGCCCAGTGAGCCGGTTCCACGGGGCCCAGGATTCAGGATTCTTGGGGCCCCGCCCAGGCATCCTCAGCCTGGCAGGACCAGTTCTGCTCTTAACCACGGACATGCAGAAGCGAGCACGCTGGCGCTTTTCCTCCTCCCCAAGCCCCGCAGCGAAACTTCTGCCACTGCAGCCTGTGACCTCTGACCCTTGTCTTCCTGCCTCTCGGGGAGGGGCTCGATGCTGTGAGCAGGAGTGGGAGCTCTTGAGCTCATTGGGGGCAGCTTTAGCTCTGGCTCCTCGTCAAGGTTGCAGCTGAGAGGGGCCTGAGCAGCTGGAGGTGGGAGCGGCGCCCGGACGCCGGGAAGCCGCTCGTCCTTGCCCACGCTTGCTTCCCAGAATTGGGCTCAAAGCAGGAATGGTGTGGGCAGAAGCGCCGGAGGCCCCCCACTGCCCACCGGGGTGTCCCTGGCCTGCCCAGAGGCCTTTGGAGTCAAACCCTCTCCAGCTGTGGGCGGCACTGGCACAGTCCTCCTGGGGCATCCTGTCCCATCCTGCGCCTCCGTGTCCGACCACCTCCCTGACTGACCACCTCCCTGGCTCCTGTAGGAAGTTTCCTTGAAATGAGATGGAGCAGAGCAGGAGACTGCGGGCAGGAGGCAGGATGGGAAGGGAGCGCGGGAAAAGAGGCAGGCAGGCGGGAAAAGAGGCAGACAGGAGGGAAAAGAGGCAGACAGGGGGGAAAAGACGCAGGCAGGTGGGGCGGGCAGTGGGGGCGGTGGGGAGCATGCGGATGCCAGGTGCTTGGTGCCTTGTGCTGGGTCAGACGTTGCTGCCTGCCGCTGGTGAATCCACACTTGGGGGGAGGCCCCAAACCTTTCGCCTCCGTTGCACCCCGTCCCCAAGTGGGGACATCTGGTTACCAGCAGCCCTCTGCCCTGGGGACCAGCGAAGGAAAAGGACCTTGCCTGAGAAGGCTGCCAGCCCTGGGGGAGCTGCGGGTGGATGCAGGCCAGACGTCGGCTGGGCTGGGGCCTGCAGCTCTGCCCTGCAGGTTCTGAGGCTGGTGGTCAGCGTGGGGGACTGGGTTGCGCTTGGAAACACTTGGGCCCTTTCTGCTTGTGAAGAGTCTACAGTGAGTTCTGGTGAGAGATGGGTGGCTCTGGGTGGGGTTTGGGGTGGCCGTGGCACTCAGGTCTTCCAGCATTCAGGACATCTACCCCCGACCCCTTAAGGTATAGCTATGAGAGCAAGACCCGTGGTTCTGTAAACTGGCTGGACCTACAAGGAGGAGACCCTGAGAACGGGCCCTGCAGAGCAAGCAGAACCAGGGCCGGGCAGCTGGGGCGCTGGGCTGGAGTCTGATACCTGCCCTTCCCCCTTCTGTTCCGTTCTGCTCCCGGTTCCCTCTCTGCAGGGATGTCTCCTGCGGGGCCCCTCCCACACCTGACCCCTGGCGGCCCCCAGGGATGGGCAGACACAGGGCACGCTCACTGCACGCCCTGTAAAGAATGTCAATTCTTTACATCGTTCCCTCCTGCCAGCTGCACTCGGCCTCAGTCCCCTTTGCTTCTGAGTATCAGAGGGCATGGGGGTCAGGGTGGAACCGTTTACCATCCCTGTGAGATGTGGGCTTCCCCCTCCCCTCCCCTGCAGAGCTCACCCATGCACTGTTTTCTCTCTACCCTGCAAAAGCAGTGCCTTCAAAATGCACATTCAGTGGGCCACAGCCCCCATGCCCCTTCCATTCTGAGGTGTGAGGGAGGTTCCTGGTGATTCTGTGCCTCAACCCAAAGGAACTGAGCTCCAGTGGTGGATGTTAAGATGCTGGCGCCGGGAGGTCTTAGCACATTGCTTGGATGAGGACGGTTATCACGGATCCCTGGTGCCCCGCCTGGTGCCAGGCATGGAGCAGGCCCTCAGCAATCTGCTGAAGGGATGAATGCGAGGTCTCAGCTGGGGGCTAAGTTCCCCAGGGCCTGGGGCTGCTGCCGCTGTTCCCACCGTAACCGAGTGAGCTTAGCAGGTGGACACCGCCCGGCAGGCGGGAGTGCCCTCAGGACGGTGGTTTGTCAGGACCAGCCTATCCTACCTACCCGGCATCTTCCTGGAGGCCCCCTCGAGGCGAAGTGGCAGGGACTCTGCTGTCAGACACACCTGGGTCTCACCTGAGCTGCAGCCCCTGCCACGGCAGGGCCTGGGGTGAGTGACTCCCTCCCTCTGAGCCCATTTGTTCCTCTGAGAAATCGAGGTGACTGTAGGGGACAAGTTCAGTAGCCTCCATAAAGCACGTGCCCAGAGCCCGGCAGGTAGCAGGTGCTTAACCAGAGCTTTGTTAGAAGGAATCTCTGCTAAATGACGGGGCTGCTCCTGGGCCCGTTAACTCGCCTGGCTGTTGAGCAGAAGTCCTGATGATGGCCTCAAAGATTTGGCTCCATTTTCTCCTGTTTTGTGGCTGCAGGCAGCTTCCTTCAGTGGCAAGTACACCAGTGACTGGTGTGTCAAAGGCAGAACAAATCCCCTGCTTCTAGAAAACGTGTTCTCTCGGGCTGGCCTGATTCTAGCCCCACTTGGGTGCCTTTCCCGGCGTAATCAGTACCCACGGTAACTCCAGGGTTCAGCTGCCCCAGGGGAGGGCCTTATCTTCCTCTTGTTCCACCGTGTCCCTAGAATCCAGCCCTCTTCCCAGTGGGCAGTAGACACTCAACAAACACTTGCGAAAGAACGTGGGACTTCTGGGCTTCCCTGGTGGCACAGTGGTTAAAAATCCGCCTGCCAATGCAGGGGACACAGGTTCGAGCCCTGGTCTGGGAAAATCCAACATGCCGCAGAGCAGCTAAGCCCGTGAGCCACAACTACTGAGCCCGCGCTCTAGAGCCCACGAGCCACAACTACTGAGCCCGCGTGCTGCAACTACTGAAGCCCGCGCGCCTAGAGCCCACGCTCCACAACAAGAGAAGCCACCGCAATGAGAAGCCCGCACACCACAATGAAGAGTAGCCCCCGCTCACCGAAATGAGAGAAAGCCCGCGTGCAGCAACGAAGACCCAATGCAGCCAAAAATAAATACATAAAAAATTCTCTAAAAAAAAAAAAAAAAAAGAAGAAGGTGGGACTTCAGCACGAGGGCAGTGTATATCCCCCACAGTCCCGCCTGAGCCACAAACTTGCCACACCATCCTCAAGCCCCTCCCCCATTCTCCTTTTCTAGGCAGAGACTCAAATTCCCCGGAATAAACAAAATGCTCTCTTAGTCCCCAGGGTGGGGCTTACTTATCATTTGTCGAAGTGGAAAATGATGTGTACTTAATGTGAAAAAATATGTGGCGGTTATAGGGGAAAACCCCAGAGACCACAAAATAAGAAAATGGCAAACGTCCATATTTTCATCACTCAGAGATAATCGCTGTTAGCAGCCAGGTGGGTGGGCTTCAAATCTCTGGGCTAATGTACGTGCATGTGTGGATGTGTTTTTATGTATGTATGTTTTCAACCTGCATTTTCACTCATCAGCATTTTACGAACATCTTTCCACGCCAGTAAATATTCGTCTGTTTACAGAGGTCAGCCCTTGGTGCTACCAGCTGAAGTTGCCCCTCCCCCTCCCAGCATCATTTATTTATTTATTTAAATGTCTTTAAATGGAGCATGTGTTTCTGGGTTCGAAGCAATCTCCACCCCTCCCTGTCACATTACACCCAGCCCATGGTCAATGGCTGAAGGCATTTGAGTTTGCCAGCCTGACCAACCACCTTGTCTTCAGTTTTCCATTGTGTGGCTGCACCATCATTTGTTTGATTAGACTGCTTTTGCAGGACATTGAGGTGGTTTGTAACTTTGGCTGATGGAAGCAATGGGTTGTAACTCTTTTTTAAAAATGAATTAATTAATTATTTTGCAACTCACTCTCTTTATTTATTTATTTTTTAACATCTTTATTGGAGTATAATTGCTTTACAATGGTGTGTTAGTTTCTGCTGTATAACAAAGTGAATCAGCTATACATATACATATATCCCCTTATCTCCTCCCTCTTGCATCTCCCTCCCACCCTCCCTATCCCACCCCTCTAGGTGGTCACAAAGCACTGAGCTGATCTCCCTGTGCTATTCAGCTGCTTCCCACTAGCTATCTATTCTACATTTGGTAGTGTATACATGTCCATGCCACTCTCTCTCTTTGTCCCAGCTTACCCTTCCCCCTCCCCATGTCCTCAAGTCCGTTCTCTACGTCTAAAAATATGGAACGCTTCACGAATTTGCGTGTCATCCTTGCTCAGGGGCCATGCGAATCTCCTCTGTATCGTTCTAGTTTTAGTATATGTGCTGCCGAAGCGAGCGCTTGTAACTCTTTTTGAAGCAGGAGGCTTTCTGAGTGCTGATAAGAGGAGCACTTGAGGAAAAGATGGCTACCTGGTCACATCGGGATTCAGCGTTCTGATGACACTTAATAGTGTGACCTGGGAATTCCCTGGCGGTCCAGTGGTTAAGACTTCACGCTCGCACTGCAGGGGGCATGGGTTCGATCCCTGGTCGGGGAACTAAGATGCTGCATAGTGCATGGTGTGGCCAAAAATAAAATAAATAAATAAAATAAAAGTGTGCCCTGGGTCACTCTCCCCATCTCCCTTCTCCCCCCACCCCAAACCACCCCCAACCTGAATTAGAGATTTGAACACACTGGCTTGAGTCCTCTTTGGACGATGGCTCTGCTACTTGGGAAGGGCTGAAAGGGACTGTGGAGTTCGGTCAATACTGAAAGTCAGACCCCAGGCACTGGAGACACGTGTGCACTGAGACACATCTCCTGTGTATGAGGACCTCCTGGTCTGTGGGGGCACCAGACAAGGAAGCTGGTCTGTGCTAGATACTGGGGGAGGAAACTTCCTGGAGGAGGTGGCATCAGGCCGGGCTCTGAAGGACACAGCGACGAGGAAGGTGGCAGGAGAAAGAGACAGAGGACGAGACCGTAGTGTGACCTGGGACTTCCGGTGGCTCCAGTTGGCTGGAGTGAAGGATACACGTGCAGGGGTGGGCACGAGGGGGCCAGAGATGAGGCGGGAGGCAGATGGTGAAGCGCAGGGCTTAAATGTTTCCTTTATTTTCATGGAAGCCTTTTGAGCCAAGGGGGGGCATTCAGATCTGCAGGTTTGAAAGCTGCCTCTGGCCAGCAGTTTGGAAGGTAGAGGAGAGACGGGGAGACCAGCGCAGGGCTGAGAAAGAAGCAGTGACAGCGCCCGAGAGGAGGGAGAGGGGAGACTGCCAGGAGGCCTGGTTACGGTGCAAGAGAGGCCAAAGTCTGTAGAGCTCCGAGATGCCGGCCTGGGGGCCCTGTGTGAACAGCTGTAAGCGCAGGGGGAGGAGCAGGGATGGAGGGGGCTGGGGAAGAAGACAGTGAACTAACTGGGGGCTTGAGCATCTTACGACAGAGCGAAGAGGACATGATCTGAAGACAGCTGGATTATCTGGGTCCGGACCAGCACTGTGCAGTAGGACTTTGTGATGATGGAGGTGTCCTCCCAGCTGTGCCGTCCAAGAGGGTAGCCATTTAAAATGTGCTCGAGTGGCCGAGAATGGAATTTTTCACTATGTTTAGTTGTAAAGAATTCAACTGGCCCCAGAGGCCAGAGGCCAATGTTCTGGAGAGCGCAGGCCTAGAGCTTGGTGGCCAGGGACGCCTGCTGGGGACAAGGATCAAGGAGCTGTCCGCTGAAGCTATCACACAGGAAACGATGGGCGGAAAGTGTTTGGAGTGAGAGGGGCTGAGGGCTGAGGACACGGTCTGGAAAACACCTGTCGCTAAGGGGGAGGTCATGGAGGGTAAACACAGGGAGACAGCATGGGCGGGATCGGGGGTGGGGTGGTGGGTGGTCATCGCCGGCAGGCGCCCTGCAGCGTGCAGGAGCTGGACATCGGTGATCTCAGCCAGAGCAGTCTGGGCTGGAGCAGGCAGTGGCAGGACCGACTGGATGCTGAGCTAAATTGTACTCTTGACTTAGAAGCTGTTAGATGTGCGACAAGTTCTACCTTTTGCCAAGCTTTCCCCGGAGATGGCTGTAAAACGCGGCAGTGATTTCCAGGCCCTAGAAGACGAAAAACGGTGTGGTGCTTGTAAAAGGGATGGTGAGGTCGGGGCACAGGCCGTGGAATTCCCAGCTGTTTTCCTCCCTCCGTCTTGGGAACGGCCAGCCCCCGAGGGTGTCACCGCTGCGGGGCAGTGGGACGTGGGCCAGGCCACCTGCGGCGCGGGCTCACGGCAAGGCACGAGCTGTCAGCAGCTCTTCTCTCTCCCACGGTTCTCAAAGCAGGGGGCAAGCCTGCCGCCTGAGGCCTCACAGCTGGGAGGTGACCTAAGGACAGGGCTCTAGTCAAGGAAATCTTTGTTTGCACTGGGGAGGCTGGGCTGGACAGGTGCCCCCGAAGGCCCGCCGCCTGCAGCCCACGTGGTCTCCTAGTTTGCAGGGCCTGGGCAGAAACTTAGGCAGTGTCTTCTCTCAGCTCCAGGTAAGCCTCCCCTGGTCTAGGCGCAGTGAATTGCCTCAGGAGAGGATGGAGATGTTTCAGGATGGGGAGGATGCCTGGCCCCTCTTTCCTTCACTGTTTTATCCCAAGTCAGCACAAAGGAAGCCCTCGCTTATTAATTAGCAAGTAGCCCTGGAAGACCCCATCTCTATCGCTGGCCTTGGGCTTTGGAGGTAACCAAATAAACCCCCAAACCTTAAAAAAAATAAACTCTCTTCCTCTAAGCCAGAGAACAGCTTCTTGGAAAAAGGGAAAGAGGGAGATTCAGCAAGTGAACTGGGCGCCAGGATGCCCTCATCTTTTGGGAAAGGCACAGCTCACCTCCAGTGGACCAGAGCTCCTCTAATAAAGGATGCACAGCCCCCACTGCTGCTTCCTCTGCAAGTTTGGGAGGAAGCAGGAGAGGGTCCGAGACCGGCTGGGGCTGCCCCATTACAGAAGGGAAAATTAGATATGAAATGTCTTCCTGGGATTGGCGAACAAACGTCATTTATCAAGTGGAAGCCACCCTACCTCTCTCCTGCCCATCACCAGAGGAGTCTGGTAAGTGGAAAATGAGTGTGATGAATGGCTTCTGGGGAAGGAAAGCAGACGTCATGTGTTAGACAATCCTGATGGTCATCAGGGCCAGAGGGACACCCCAACATGGGGCTTTCTCTTTTCTGGGCACCCCAGGATCTGAGTCCAGGGAACCTCCTGCAGCAACTGGAGAGCTCTGAGTGTCTCAACAGGAGAATTTCCGCCAGATGTCGAAGCACAGAGGGGCAGCCCCAGGGCTTCCTTTCTGGTAGAGAAGATACCGGGGAGGGGAGGGTGGCAGGAGCAGATGTGCGGAAGGATTGCTGGTGGCTGAGGGATGGTTGATGCTGTGTTGAAACAGGGACGGATTGGATGCTGGTCCACGTCACCTTCTTGACCTAGAAGACCTTAGGTGTGGGAGACAGTCCTATCTTATGCCAAGTTTCCTCGGGAGAAGCATGTAAAATTTGGGGGTGGTGCCCAGGCCCTAGACAAGCCAGACAAAGATATTTGTTTTGGGTGAATTGAGGTCTGGGACACAGCCAGAGCTCCTGGAAAGCATCAAATGGTACGGAGGAGCAGAGACCTTCAGGAGGTATTAAAGAGGCTTGATGACTGACTCGATGTGGCAGATATGTGAGAGGAAGGCGTCTAAATGACTCCCAGATTTCTGGCCCGCTGTTTGTTCATAGTTCCTACTCCCCCACCCCCCAACTTCATCTTAATAGAACAGAGCCGCCCAACAGAGCTTTCTGCAGTGATTGAAATGTTCTGTGCAGTCCAATAAGGTAGCTCCCACCTCCCTGTAGCCGTTGAGCCCCTGGAATGTGGCTATCGTGACTGAGGAATAGAATTTAGGATGGTCTTTAATTTATTTTAATTTAATTAATTTATTTTTTTGGCCATGCTGTGCGGCATGCGGGATCTCAGTTCCCCGACCAGGAATCTAATCCGTGCCCCCTGCAGTGGAGGTGCGGAGTCTTAACCACTGGACCTCCAGGGAAGTCCCTAGAATGTTCTTTAATTTTAATTGGTTTAAAATGAAATAGCCACAGGTGGCTAGCGGCCACCGCAGTGGACAGCACAGGCCTAGAATGTCACATTTTGAGTCAACATCTGCTGCTCTGCTTTGAGCTGTGATTGTGTACATATCTGTCTCCTTCACTGGACAGTAATCTTTTTTTTTTAATACTTATTTATTTGTATCTATTTGGCTGTGTCGGAGCTTAGTTTTGGCACTCGGGATCTTCGTGGCGGCACATGGGCTTCTCTCTAGTCGCAGGGCGTGGGCTTAGTTGTCCCGTGGGCTTAGTTGTCCTGTGGCATGTGAGATCTTAGTTCCCCGACCAGGGATCGAACCAGCGTCCCCTGCATTGGAAAGCGGATCCTTAACCACTGGACCACCAGGGAAGTCCCCATGGATGGTAATCTTGAGGTCAGGGAGTATATTTAATCTGCGGTGGAATCACTGTCTCCCAAGCTCTTACCCGATGCTGTGCAAATCACGGGCATCCAGTAAACCATGCCTGTGTTCAGTTTTCTTTTTTTTTTTTTTTTTTTTTTTTAAAGGGAGGCTGCAATTTTTTTTTAAAATTTATTTATTTATTTATGGCTGTGTTGGGTCTTCGTTTCTGTGCGAGGGCTTTCTCTAGTTGCGGCAAGCGGGGGCCACTCTTCATCGCGGTGCACAGGCCTCTCACTATCGCGGCCTCTCTTGTTGCGGAGCACAGGCTCCAGACGCGCAGGCTCAGTAATTGTGGCTCACGGGCCCAGTTGCTCCACGGCATGTGGGATCTTCCCAGACCAGGGCTCAAACCCATATCCCCTGCATTGGCAGGCAGATTCTCAACCACTGCACCACCAGGGAAGCCCCTGTGTTCAGTTTTCTGCTGAGAGGGAATTCCTGAGCTACATGGGCATTTCGACTTGTCTTCTAAACTCCTTCTAATCCAGGGAGATCCTAGGCTTCTGGCCTCTCAGAACAGCTGGTTACCCGATGAGGATTAAGGAAGAGGGAAAACCAGGTTTATAAAATGCTTTTGTCAAAGGGCACTGGGCGGGGTTGGCAACAAGACAGAAGGCAAACATGTGGAGCCTGAGGGCTAGGAGTTCACTGTCAGAACACAGGCATGACACCATGGAGGTGGGCGGGCCCCCCAAAATGACAGGACCGATTTTAAACGGATATAAGGAAACTTGAACTTGTGTATGAATATTGTCTCCTTAAAGGATTCACCACAGATCCATTCGAGGGCTGGGAGGATAAAAATCATTAACCAGGAAGTGTTCTCAGACTTCCTGCCTTCCTCCGGACCCTGTCATTGACCCAATTCCTCCTTTTCCCCTCCCACCTAATGTAGAGGGGGGTTCTTCCTTGCTGGGGGAAGTTTAGATGCAGGGAGATGGGGAGGGTTGAGGAGAGGGGAGTGGAGGAGCTGCGGGTCCTGAAGGGAGTGGGTGGGAGATAAAGATGTTCATGGAATTGCTATGGAATTTGGAAAATGAATGTCTTCACAGGGTTTGGGGTAGGCAAGTCCAGTTCTGAGTCATGTTGGAATTAACCTCAGATGTCTTGACCGCAAGGCAGCCAGGAGACTGGACCACTCGGGTCCAGATTCACAAGGGTTACACACCACTGGCCAAGGAGTCCTGGGGGCTGCTCCCCGGACCTGCCTCACTGAGCACAGCATGTTCTTTGGGTCACCTTTCTGGGGGCATACCTCCCCCCTTGCAGGGCACTTCGTTTCACTGGAAATTGCTAAAGAGGGCTGGAGCCAAGTTTGGTTAGATGTTGGGCAATACTGTTTTTGCCCAAAAGTGAGTAAAATGATCATAATTTCATGATGTTGACTTTGCTGTGGGACTTGGTAAAAGCGTTCTGAACATAGTTTCGAAGAGGGAAAGCTTTCAATCTGGGTTTGCTTTGACTCCAAAGAGGAGGTCCTTGAGGAGAACCACCAGCCTCTGCTGCCCTCACTCAGTCCTCCTGGCACCTCCGACTCTTTGCTGGGTCATCACGGGCCCCACCCCCACTGATATCATCACCCCTGCACCGGCTGCATCCTGGTCCCCATCTCTTCTATCTAGGTACAGAAAATCCCTTTTCCAGACTTAGAAAGAGACGTACCAACGTGCAAAAGTGTACTTCCATTGAGGGTAGAGGACTGATTCTCAGCTGGGAGGATTTCTGCCTCTCAGGGGATACGTGGCAAAGTCTGGAGATGTTTTTGATTGTCACAGCTGGGGGTGGGGCTGTGCTGATGGAATCTAGTGGGTGGAGTCCAGAGACGCTGCTAAACATCCTACAATGCACAGGACAGCCTCCCACGACAAAGGCTGATCCAGCCCATATGCCAATGGTGCCGAGGCTGAGGAACCCTGGGGACAAAGGAGTCCAAGATAGCTCTTTACTTTCTTTTGCTGTTATTTTCTAGCTTTTCCCAAATGAATATATATTACTTTGGATTCAGGAAAAAAAAAATGTTTGAAGAAAGGAAAACCTCTTTTCCTTTCAAGGGATGCAAGCTTGGCATTGAAAAGGAAAAGGAGAGTAATTGTCAAGGTGCCAAGGAGAAACAGAGGAAATACAGAAATAGGGCAATAAACAAATTTGGAGAATTCAATCTGACAAATATTTGTTGAGTTCAGGGTGCTGCAGGATGCTTGGTGGGTCCAAGATGAACAAGACCATATCCCAAGCCCAGAGGAGGTCACGGGTCTGCTGTGCAGAATCTTCTAGGCCAAGAAAAACTCTCTGCAGAATGAGACAATATGAGAAACGCAAGCAAAAAAGAGCAGGGAGAGTTTGTTCCAGTTGAGGGTCTGGGAGGCCTTCAGAAGGAACATGAAGCACCTGAGTTTGGTCTTGGGTAGGATTTTATTTTTATTTTTTTGGCTGCGTTGGGTCTTTGTTGCTGTGTGCGGGCTTTCTCTAGTTGCGGAGAGCAGGGGCTACTCTTTGTTGCGGTGGCTTCTTTTGTTGTGGAGCACACGCCCTAGAGCCGGCGGGCTTCAGTAGTTGTGGTGCACAGGCTTAGTTGCTCCGCGGCATGTGGGATCTTCCCGGACCAGGGATTGAACCCGTGTCCCCTGCGTTGGCAGGCGGATTCTTAACCACTGCGCCACCAGGGAGGTCCCTTGGGTAGGATTTTGATGTGATCTGAGGGCAGCCTGTTGAATTCAAATCCAGCCCCCATGGCTTAAAAAGTGGGCAGCTTTAGGCTAATCGACTTCTCGTCACGGTTTCTTCATTGGTAAATTCAGTCTAATAATGACTGAGTATTGTCTCCTTAAAAGATTCACCGCAGGTCCATACGAGACCTGTGATGGGGTAAAAACTATTAATGAAGAAGTGTTCTCGGAAGGAACCCTAACATTTAGGGTTGTAAGGATGAGTGGAAATGATGCAGGGATGCCCAGCACCGGGCCTGGGGCAGTTGTCAGTCTTGTTAGCCTGGTTATTAGCAGAAGAGAAGAGGACAAAGGGTGCTCCTGGCCAGGGGAGAAGGATGCGGGCAGGTGGGCAGGTGCCAGGAGTTTGGGGGTGGGGCTGGAACCTGGTGCTCAAAGTGTGGTGCCTTGGCAGCACCTGGGGGCTTTTGGAAAATGTCTGTCCCAGATCTGCCCAATCAGAATCTGCATTTTCACAAGATTTCCCAGGTGATGTGTATGTACGTTGCAGTACGTGAAGCAGGGAGCTTGAACACGGGATGAGGGGTGCTGGGCAATGCAGGCGAAGGGTGGGAGCAGACTGGGGAGGGTGGTGCCCACCCTGGCAAGGAGCCTGGAGAAATGATAGATGGGTAGAGGGGGCGAGGAGAGAGAGGGAGAGGTTCTTTTAATATGTATTTTATAAATTACATTTACATGTACAAATTTTCTTTGCCAAGTGGAGGGGAGGTAGTGGACATTTTGAGTAGGGGAGCTGGTCCAAGCAGTCTCTCTGTCATTTGGAAGGTCTCTGGGTCCTGACCCTTGGCAGGTAGAGGGCGTGGAGGTGGGGGGCCCAGCTAATCCACTGCAGGGGATGGGGGTTGTGCAGAGAATTGGAGAGCGGGCAGAAGTGTGGGTTCAGGGGGTGGGGGGATTCCTGGGGAGGCCAGGCTTCCTGGCTCAGAGTCTCATAGCACATCACTGAGGATCCATCGGGAGAGCCTCGGCTCTGGTTCCCAGTCCTCTGCCTCCCCCAGGTTCTCCTGACTTGGCACGCGGCTCCAGCAGTGAGGGTGGCCAGAGCATTCTGCCTTCAGAGCTAAAACAGCGAGCCTACTAACACGCAGAATAAAGAACAAAGCCAAAGAGTCGGCCCCGCGGAGAGGGTCGTGCCCTCACCGGCTGCAAGACCTCTGAGCCATGGAGTTGAAGGAGGTCCATGGCGGCCCGAGATGCGTGAAAGGAGCATTCATCTGGGTAGACGATTACCGACAAAAACAGAAATCCGTCTCAGTTTTAGTTTTCCTTAGACATGAGAGAGGAATTAAAGACGAATCAGACAGGACCTTCTGAGGCTGTTCCCTTGCTTTGATGCTTTGCCCCCCCACCCCACGATGCCTGGTCCCCGGCCCCAGCCCAGCTGCAGGGGTAGGGTGGAGGCGTTCTTACTCCCCCGGCCTCAGTTCTTTCACTGTGCAGGCCAGAGGGTCCAATTAGGTGTCCTTGTCAGCCCTTTTGGTGTTAAATTGTATGATTCGGTGAACAAAATGGGCTGGGATTGACCACCGTCGCCCCCTCCGTGATGGGGAGGTTTCCCAGCCACCAGAAACAGTCGAGGCACGTGTGACTTCTGACTCCACACACCAGAAACGGCTGAGGCACGCGTGTAAATCCTACAGCTGGGGTTAGCCAGGGTGATACCTCTGACGGTGAGAAACCGGTGGGATGTTTTGTCTGTTTTAAGCCCAAGCACTGCCCCCTTGTGGGCTCACTGGGAACCCCCAGTGGACAGTTCTTTCTGGAAGGACTATCTCAATCCTGGACAAAGAGGGTCCGGTCCAGAGCTTTTTGGAGAGACATGGGGCTGGCTTCGATGACAATAAATGCCCTCTGTGGCTGGCTGCCCCCAGCCCGACATCAGATGCTCGAGGACACGCTCTTGCGCCCCCTGGTGGCCAGAGAGCGACGTGTCAGCACCTGCCTGCCCACCAGGCCCCACAGTGCAGGCTGGGGCAAAGTCCCTGGACAGTGGAACCCCCAAATTTATTAGGGATTTTGCTCATTGTCCTAACAGGGCCGAGACACGATCATCTGCAGAGCTCAGGGTTGAGGGGTCTCCTTCCTGGGAGGCGTGGGGGGCCAGGCAGAGCCATGCTCAGCGGCAGCAGGTGGCCTGGTGCTCCAACGCCAGCCCAGCCCCAGGGTGTGTGCGTGAGGATGTGCGAGTCTGTGCGTATAAGTCTGTGAGTGTGCTGAGAGTGTGAAGGCCAGGTGTGGGCATGCATGTGTGCATGTGAGCGTATGTACATGCACGTGAGTGCACCAGAGTACACGTGAGTGTGTTGAGTGTGCAAGTGTAAACACAAGAGAGTGTGAGTCTGAGTGTGTGTAAGTGTACCGAGTGTCTTGAGTGTGTACAGAGTGTATTTGTGTATGAGTGTGTATTGAGTGTGTGAGAACGGGTGTGAGTATGTGCGTGTGTGAGGGCACGTGTATATGTGCAGGAATGTGCACCGGGGTTTGTGAGTATGTATGTTGAGCTTGTGTGAGTGTGTGTGTGAGTGTGAGTGTGTGATCGCCGTCCCAGGAAGAGCGGCAGCTGAAGCGCTTAGTGGGCCGGGCAAGCACTGCAGGCTTGTTTCCCTGCAGGGCCCTTCCAACCCGTGTCCTCCCCGTGTGTCTCCCCAGCAGGGCTCAGCGGGAAGATGGGCCCCCGTGGGCTGGGACTCGCGCTGGCGTGCTGCCTGCTGCTGGCCTTCGCCTGTGGCCCGGTGCTGGGCCGCGTGCCCCTTGGGCAGCAGGAGCAGGAGGGGACCAGGGAGCCACCGCTGGACCACGCTGAGAGGTGAGGCTGTGCGGTGTGGATGCAGGAGCGCCGGCTCAGCGGCGGGGGTGAGCCTGGGGTTCAGGTGCCCCAGGGAGCTCACTGGCAGCTAGAGGGGAAGGAGCAGAGGCCGAGGCCGAGGAGCCGCTGCTGGGGGACAGAGGCGCCATTTCTCCTGTCGGTGACCCGGGCCCGTTATCTGAAACTGCGGACAGTAACCCAGCCTCATTCCAGCCCCAGGGGAATGTGGGTCTGCGTGAGGTTCTGCAGACGCGTCCTTAGAAAAAGAACACACCAAACCCCAACCCCCAGCTCTCGGTTTCTTTGCATCCTCGCCTGTCCTTTGAGAATATCTGCTAGGGTTCTAAGTCCCACCTGGAAGTAGGAGACAGGGATGGTGCTGGGCTGAGAGCTGATCTCCACCACCCTGATGTCTGATCACATTGCAAGATGGGCGATGGTGGCCGAAGACTGGCACAAGAAGTGGTGGCTTTCCTTGAAAAGTTATGAATTTCTTCCAAATGGCTCTGTCTTCATATATATGAGCTTCGATGATATATAGACTCCAGGCTATTTGGGATATTTTGTAGGGATACATAAAATGTTTAGGATTACTCATGAAAATGTCATTCATCAAACGTGAGGTTCTAGACACCTGATGCTGACTTTGAGTTTCTTTATCACTTTGAGCTTTGGGCTGACTTGATACCTGAGGCTTCGGGCTATCTTGGAGTACAATGGAATTGCATAGGATTTGGGGCAAAGTAACATCATTCTTCTTCTTTGTCCTTTCTTCTCCTTCTCCTCTTCTTCCTCCTTCTTTTCATTCAACAAACATTGATTGAGGGACGTTATTGGTCTGGCCATCCTCTAGGCACTGGGGACACACACGTGAATGACACAGTCACTGGCATCCAGGAACTCCAAAGCTATGGGGGGACAGACACACACGATCCAGTTCAGTGTGTCCACGGTGTGGACGTGGCAGGGCGGTGGGGGGGGGGGCGGGGAGTTGGGGAAGGCTAGGAGGAGAAGTGACTGTGTCTTGAAGGACACCTGAGGAGCATCCCAGGCACAGAAGGGGAAAGCTGCCTGGCAGCCAGGATGGCACATGTGAAGTGTGGCCATTCCAGTGTCTGGCAGTGTAAGGGCTGGTAGGTCGTTTGGGTAGGGGGGTTGGATGCCGGAGGGTGGAGGATGGGAGGGAAGATGAGCCTGGTGGGAAAGGGTCTCTCTGGAACTTCATCTATAGGGGAGTCATGGAGAGGTTTAAATTTCATGGTGTCCTAGAAAGAATGCTGGAGGGTGGCGGAACAGAGGATGAATTGGCAAGGGAGAGATGAATTCCAGGAGGGCATTCAGAACAGCAGTGGTCCCTAGAGGTGAGGAGAGCCGAGGGCCCAGCTCCTGGAGGTACTTTGATGGTGGGGTGGGCTGACTCCTCAGGACTCCATGATCCTCAGAATGGATTTGTGAGGCCAGAGAAGCATCTGCAGTGAGGCTGAGGGTTCCATTCTGGGCGACTGGTGGTGCTGCTGCTGCTGTGAACAGGGTTTGGAAAGAGAAGATTCTAGGGATGAGTGGCAGTGATGGGCCATCAGTTTGGGACACATCTCATATGTGGGGCTTGTTGAATCTCTAAATGGAGACTTCTGGTGAGAGGTTGGGGGGGTGTCCATCTGGGAGTCTAGGGCTTGTAGGTGGCTGAGTTTAGGGTGTATAGATCCATTTCCTGGACTGTCTGTGGTCTGAATATGGGAGCAGAGTGAGACAAAGAGCTGACCCTTCAAGAGGGACTGTGCCACCTCCAAGATGGTCGTGTCACAGCCAAAGAGCTGCAAGCAGAGAGCACGGTGCAGTGCAGTGTGACACCTCGAGGTAGCAGCATGGAGCTGTCGCTGCCCCCGCCCCCTGCCCCCAGGAGCAGATCTGGTTGAGCCCTCTCATTTGCAAACGAGTCAGCTTAACATAGCATCTTCTAGAATCCTAGATACATGAAGGGGATGTCCAGTCACCCCACTGGCATGTCACGTGCCAGATTTCTCCCATGTAGCCTCTATCTTGCCAAGCTCCTCAGATTATTGCCGTTTTTGTTATCGTTGTTTCCACGACTGTCATTGCTGTCAACAGAGGGCAGGGGGCTCTTTCTGAACCTTCACTAAAAGCCTCAGAATTTGCCAAGAGCCAACGCAGTCTCTGTGGAGGGAAAATTAACACAGCCTCACACATCCAGGTGAGAGAAGGCGAGACAGGGACCCTAGGCCCTCTGGTGGCAGAAGAGAGAAGAGTTCCTGGCTCTGAGAGCTCTTGGCTTTCACGGTGATGTCTTTACTCCCTTAGGGAGGAAGAAAAGCATGAAACATACAACTCCAGGCAGGAAGAGGAGCCCCCCGCATCCCGGTGCTTTCGCTGCTGTGACCCTGGTACTCCCATGTACCAGGCCATCCCGGTGCCCCAGATCAACATCACCATCCTGAAAGGTCAGGCACAGAGACCAGCAGGGGGGACCGTCCCCTGGGGAGGGGGCACTGCTCTGTCCTGACTGGAGGGCAGGGCAGAAGATGGAGTCAGGGAGGAGGGGGCAGGAGCAGAATGGCTCCCTCAGGGCACCGAGCAGAGGCATGCTGTCATCTATCGGGGAGAAGGAAATTCCGTCTCTGAGGCTCTGGCCCCTTTCCAAGAGGAGGGCTTGGGGGAGGGATCCACAGGGGAAGGAACCTCAGGGCAGCTGGGGGTCTCACCCCACCTGCCTTTGCACCGCAAACCTCAGAGTCACGGTCCTGTGAGCAGCAGATAACCTTGCACAGTCTGGGACAATTGAATCGGGAAGCCAAGCGGCCCGGGTCCCAGATCCTCAGGCCCAGCCCCTGCGTCTGTAAGTCATTTGTTCGGAGGGAGCCGTGGGCCCGGCTGCTGCTCCTGTTGCTTTTGGATAAACCCATACATTCCCTTTTCTTCGCCAGGACTTTCAAGAAGGAAAAAAAAAAAAAAAAAAGATTGCTTCCGGATGAAAATAGAATAATCCTTGAGGTTGCTTGACGCCACGTGTTTTCCCGTCCCATTTAGGTGAGAAGGGCGACCGAGGAGATCGGGGCCTGCAAGGCAAATATGGCAAAACAGGCTCCGTGGGCGCCAGGGGCCACACGGGACCCAAAGGGCAGAAAGGGTCCATGGGGGCCCCCGGGGACCGGTGCAAGAACCACTACGCCGCCTTTTCGGTGGGCAGGAAGAAGCCCCTGCATAGCAACGACTACTACCAGACGGTGATTTTCGACACGGAGTTCGTGAACCTCTACGGCCACTTCAACATGTTCACGGGAAAATTCTACTGCTATGTCCCCGGCATCTACTTCTTCAGCCTCAACGTACACACCTGGAACCAGAAGGAGACATACCTGCACATCATGAAGAACGGGGAGGAGGTGGTGATCCTGTACGCCCAGGTGAGCGACCGCAGCATCATGCAGAGCCAGAGCCTGATGCTGGAGCTGCAGGACCAAGACGAGGTGTGGGTGCGCCTCTTCAAGGGCGAACGCGAAAACGCCATCTTCAGCGATGAGTTTGACACCTACATCACCTTCAGTGGCTACCTGGTCAAGCCCGCCACTGAGCCCTAGCCGCCCGCAGACCTCCTGCTCCATCGCCGCAGGCTAACCTCCCGTTGTCCCCATGCCCCGCCCTGCTCCGCCAGACCCCCTCCCCGACCCGGGTTTCCCCGGCCCACACGTCCCCAGCTTTGGCATTCGACATGACGCCCCTCGCGGAAGTGGGAAGCAACATCGGCTGTGTGGTCCCAGGCCTTGCCGTGTCCGCACATGAAATCACCAGGCGGGTGCCCGCGAGAGCTCCCCTCTGTGTGCACGTCCTCGAGTGACCCCTGCACGCGTGCCACGACGCGCCAGGGTGTCCCAGAGTAAGCCACCCTTGCTCCCATTGCTGGGAATAATTAAGCCAATTCTCAAGGTTGTGAAAGGAGCAAAGTAAACCATGGAAAAGAAAGGGAGGCATTATTAGTTTTGCCTTTCTGCCAGCCTCGCTGGCTCCAGGCAGGAGGGCTGTCTCCCCTCAACGCTGCAGGAGACTTCCTGTAAGAGAAGATCTAAAGTGGATGCCAAGGGTGACAGGGGAAGGGGGTGGGGGGCGTGGGGACCGGAAAACCATGTCTGGCTTAATATTTTAGGCCACGTAGGAAGCTTCTTGGGGGACAGCTGGACTGACGTCCACATCCCGTGGACATTCCTGTGGCCTTGCCCGAGGGCTCAGCTGGTCTTTCTGAGCCACAACGGTGAGGGGGTTCGAACTGGGCAGCCAGTGTCGGCTCCTGAGAGGGACAGCCAAGCCCTCGGCCGTGGTCTCTGCGCTGCTGAGCAGCTTGCTCACCGGAGCCCGCAGGCTCCTGGCGGCAGAGGCTTCTGTGAGGAGCCAAGCTCAGTACAACCCAGCAGAGCCCTGCATCCCGGTATGGCTCTGCCCACTCCCCCACCCCACCCTTGCGTCCTGGACGGGGCCTCCACGCCTGCATGCTGGCATTGGCTTTCTGTCCCTTCTCTCCCACGGGTCAGCTGTGGAAGGAACCAGGGCCTTTGGTTTTGTAGCAGCTGTCTTGCTTATACAACTTTTCCAGTAGAAACTCTTCACACACCATCTCGGAGTCCTGCTTCCCGGAGAGTTCACCATTCAGCGCCCCAGCACCCTCCCCTGAGGCCTCTTTGACCAGCAGCCTAAGAACAATGCAGAAGGGGCTTTCCTGGGCCCCAGAGCAGGGGAGAGCTGGAAGGGACCGGAAAGCTCCCCGCTGCCTGTCTCAGGAGCTCCGGCACGGCTCAGCCTCTGAGAGGGGAGAGAGGGCACGTCCCAACCACCGGGGCCAGAACCTCCACTCTGAGGGGGGCTGGGGGGATGCCTGGAGTGGGGAGCTGCCTGGATTGGTGCTCTGGCCCGTGGCTGACTTTGGCCCGGCAGCCCTTCCCCACTTCTCTACATCAACGCCCAGGGCCAGGGTCACCCTGCCTCCTTGGGCCCTAAGCCCCTACAGGAGCCTTCCTTCCCACTGCCTGCTAACCCCTGATCTTGACCGATCCCTCTGCCCTCCCTGAGCCTGGCTATTGGGTTTGGGGTCTGCACATCCTTCCCTCTGAAGGACTTCTGCTGGTCAGACTTTAAAAACTGTGCATATCTGTGGGTGAGCTGGGGAGCAGGGCGCCCGCCTCCTGCTTTGTGCTGCCCCAGTGCTCTTCCAGAAAACATTAAACTTGGAATTGTGTGTTTCAGCATCGTGGCCTCAGTTTGGGTGTTGAACCAAATCCTCCTCCTTTCTATCCACCCCACCCCGCCGCCGGAACCCCGCCTACTGCCTGTTGGAGGCCTGGGGGCCCTCAGCTTGGTACCTGGGGACATTGGTACCCAGCAGGCACAGGCTGGGCCTTGAACTGCTTCATTCGTCACAGGAATGCATTTCACAGTTGGACATGGCCCCTTTGGATGCCCTGTAGGGGAGGAGCCTTCCTTGCTTCTTCCGGCTTCCGGTGGCCCCAGCTGTTCCCTGGCTTGTGGCTGCATCACTCCAATCCCTGCCTATCTCTGTCTTCATGTGGCCTTCTTTCCTGGATCTCTTAAATCTCCCCCTCCCTTCTTTCCCAGGTTTTGGAATTAGGGCCCACCCTAAATCCAGGATGATCTCCTCTCAGGATCCTTGACTTTATTATTTTTAAAAATTTATTTATTTATTTATTTCTTTATTTATTTATTTATTTATTTTTGGCTGTGTTGGGTCTTCGTTTCTGTGCGAGGACTTTCTCTAGTTGCGGCAAGCGGGGGCCACTCTTCATTGCGGTGCGTGGGCCTCTCACTATCGCAGCCTCTCTTGTTGCGGAGCACAGGCTCCAGACGCGCAGGCTCAGTAGTTGTGGCTCACGGGCCCAGTTGCTCCGCGGCATGTGGGATCTTCCCAGACCAGGGCTCGAACCTGTGTCCCCTGCATTGGCAGGCAGATTCTCAACCACTGCGCTACCAGGGAAGCCCTCCTTGACTTTATTATATCTGCAAAGACCCTATTTCCAAGTAAGGTTACATTCACAATTAGCAGGGGTCAGGACCTGGACCAATCTTTCGGCCCATGGATGGACACAATTCAACCCACTACAGCAACTTGCAGCCTTGAATACACCCACCAACAGCCCCCTTTATGACCAAGTGGTGAAGAGCAGATGTTTCTTCTTCTCTCCATCATTTGCCAACTGGGTTAGTGGCCAGGGCCCTTATCAGACTGCCAGCAGGCAGTGCAGAAGCTGCCTTGGTCCCGCTGGTGCCAGCAGGCTGGCAAACAGCTGCTGTCCTCCCTTTGCCTGGTTTTGGGGTGAGCCAGTGTGGCCGTGCTCGGCCTTGGGCTGGGGCCAGACCGGAGCAGGCGGACACTGCAATCCTGCTCCCTGCAGGACAAAGATTGGACCCCACCACCACGCAGCTGAGGCCACCGGGCAGAGGATGCAGCTGGGAACAGGGGCTGAGTGCATTTCCCAAAGGTGCATGGAAAGAATGAATCAGCTTCATCCAGGTGCTCACCGCGCGCCCTCTCTCCAGGGACAGTCACGTGGTGTGGAGCGTGTATCACCTGTCCCACTGCCGGCCAAGCCAGCATGCAAGAGGAGGCAGCCTTTGCTCTGGAGCCCACCCAATCCCCTTTCAGTGTCCCTCACTCTTTAAGCTCTTCCACACCCAATCTTCCACTCCCTTCCTGCTGACATTTCCACTCTGCTCTTTCTTGCTCCTGCTTTGTGCTAGCCCAGGTGCTAGGTGCTGGGGGCACAATGACAAATAAGACATGATACTTGCCGTGTCTAGAGGACTTTTCTAGGACTTTAACTGCAGTGTGACATGGATGCCACCTTCTCAGAAGAACAGCACGCGTGGCCCCTAGTTATCTGCTCCACCTGACCCCTGGCCAAAGCAGTCTACCTTGCATTGGCTCCTTTGCCCACGTCCTGACCCCGGCTATTGAGGAATGGCTAACCATCCCTGGAAAAGTTCTGATAAACTCAGTTGCAATACAAATATTTGTGTTTTAGCAAAAGGACTTAGAAACGGCTGATGACTCAGCCAAAGGAAAGAATTGCTTATGTTAGAGCTTTCAGGAGTCTTTGTAGCCAGGGGCAGGAGCAGTGAGGAGGGCACGCCCAATCCCATGGGGTGTGTGTGTGTGTGTGTGTGTGCGCGCGTGTGTGTGTGTGTGCGTGCTCAAAGATAATTTTCTGTGGGGTTCACTATGGGAACACAATGGCATGGTGGCAAAGCTAGTTTTATTGGGCCACAGTAATGAGACTGGGATAAAATGAGACTTCCTTGCACAAATCATGAAAAAAAACAGAAGGTTACAGAAAATAATAAATAAAACAAGATGCCTCCATACGCAAAAGAGTAGTCTCTCTACCTCATACCATATACAAACATTAACTCAAAATGGATCAATGACCTAAATAGAAGAGCTAAAGTAATAGCCTTAGGGAAAAAAAGCTTAGGTGTAAATCATCATGACCTTGTATTAGGCAATAGTTTCCTACATATGACACCAGAAACACAAGTAACACAAGGAAATTGGACATCATAAAAATTTAAAATTTTCTGCAGTAGGGACTTCCCTGGCTGTGCAATGGTTAAGACTCCATGCTTCCACTGCCGGGAGCATGGGTTTGATTCCTGGTCAGGGAACTAGGATCCCATATGCCACACAGCGTGCCAAAAAAATAATAAAATAAAATAAAAACAAAAATAAATAAAATAAAAATTTTGCATCAAAGGACACTGTTAAGACAGTGAAAAAACAACACAGAATGGAAGAAAATATTTGCAAACTGTATCTGATAAGGGACTTGTATCTAGAATATATAAAGAACTCTTGCAACCCAATAATAAATGACAACCCAGTTAAAAACGGCAAAGGGTCTCAATAAACATTTCTCTAAAGAAGATAAACAAATGACCAGGAAGCACATGAAAAGATGCTCAACATCATTAGCTACCAGGGAAATGCAAGTCAAAACCACAGGGAGCTACAACCTCACAACCAATAGGATGGTTGTAATCAAAATGACAAAAGTTGGCAAGAATGTAAAGAAATTGGGACCCTTGTACACTGCTGGCAGGAATGTAAAATGGTGCAGCTGCTTTGGAAAATGGTCTGGCACTTCCTCAAACTGTTAAACATAGAGTTACAGATAAACCAACCGTTCCACTCCTACGTATGTACCCAAAAGAAATGAAAAAATATGTCTACACACAAACTTGTGGATGAATGTTCTTAGCAGCATTACTTGTAATAAACAGAAAAGCAGAAACAACCCAAATGTCCATCAGTGGATGAATGGATGCATAAAATGTGGCATATCCATTCAATGGAATATTACTCAGCCATAAAAAGGAATAAAGCACTGACACAGGCTACAACATGGATGAACCTCAAAAACATTATGCTGAGTGAAAGAAGCCAGTCACGAAAGACCACATATTGTATGATTCCATTTATATGAAATTCCAGAATAGGCAACTCCATAGAGAGAGAAAGTAGGTTAGCGGTTTCCAGGGGCTGGCGGGGAGTAGGGGGAGTGACTGCTGACAGGTATGAACTTTCTTTTTGTAGTGATGGAAATGTCCTAACATTGATAGCAGTTGTAGTTGCACAACTCTGTGACTATACTAAAAACAAATGAGTTGCACAATTTAAATGGGTGAATTGAATGGTATATAAATCATATTTTCAATAAAGTAGTTATAAAAAGCAAACAAAACACACACACACACACACACACACACACACACACACACACACACACTGCAGAGCCAGTCTCATTACCCCAGGCTTGGCTTAGCATGGGGCTAGGGTCCAGGGTCCGATGAGGTGGGATGGGAGTGTCAGGGTTAGTTCTTCCAAGAGCATTAACGAGCAAACATTTTGGAATCAAATGATGGATGAGATCACGCAAACACAGGAGGCTGACTCAGGTGCCAAGCGAAGCATTCCAGAAGGAACAGCTAATTGAGGACCATGCCTTTCTCTCTGAAGTCCCCACACAGCTGGAGTAGGGACTAGAAAGGCACAGTGACCTCAGATGCCCCTACTTCACCTGGCCCTGGCAACCACCTCCCCCCAGGGCAGAATAGAGCACAGCCCTTTTCTCCTTAGGTAGATGACCAGGCGAGGACAAGAAATTTCTACCTTAGAGATTTTCACAAGTAAGATTAGAAGTCCACACGCTCTAGATAATTTGAAAACATCCCTGCCTAAAGATAGAGAAACTCTTCCAACTGTTCAATTGAGATAGCCACTAAGTTAGTTGTCCATTCAGTTGAGAGCCTACCTACTAAAAATATCCAACAAGTATGTATTAAATGCTTACCATGTGCGGGAAAAACTCACAGCAGAATTATCACGATCAAAAATTAAAATAACGATGCTTGCTACATTTGAGGAGATGAAAGACAAGATTGAGAATTGTGGCAAAGAACTTGAAACTAATGAGAAAAAGGAAGAGCCACATGGAAACTCTAGAAGTGGAAAATAAAACGAGTGAAATGAAGAACTCAGTGGATGAGTATGCCAGCATATTATACAGAGCTAAATAGAAATATCAGTGAATTAGAAGATAAACCTGAAGAAAATATCCAGTAAGAAGCATGGAGAGACAAAAGAAGCAAAGGACAGAATAGAGGCGATATCTCTACAGAGGCGACACTGAGAAAGACCTCCTGACGCCTAGGCTCAGAAGACACACCACAGCCACTTTGGCCATATTCCAGTGGTCAGCCCGGAGAAGGGATGGGTAAAAGCCTCTATCTTTGGTTGGGAGGAGACAAAAAGAATTTGCAGCCATGTCTAATCCATCAGAGATGCCACTTACAAAATGTCATTTGCCTCGGAGTCAATCTAACAGTAGATATGTAAGACCTCTACATAGAGAACAAAATATTATTAAGAAAAAAAAAATCTAAATCTATGGACGGTATGTTGGTTCTTGCCCTCTCAGAGGCAGATGCCAAGACAGGATTGGAGATACACGAGATTTGTAATTATAAAAGGATATAACTCAGAAACAGCCAGATGGGAGAGAGGCATAGGGGAAAGTAGGGAGGGAGGGCCTGGGAGCTTCCATGCTCTTTTGGGAGGGTGCTACCCTCCCAGCACCTCCATGGGTTCACCAAGCCAGAAGCTCCCCAAACCCTATAGTTCAGGGGTTTTGAAGGAGGCTTCATTACATTGATTGGCCATCGGTGATTAATTCAATCTCCAGTCCCTCTCCCGTCCCTGGAGGTGGAGGTGTGCATACTGAAAGTGCCACCTCTCTAAGCAAGGTTGGTTCCCTAGCAACCAGCCTCCATCACGTGGTGGCGGGGCTCCCCAAAAGTCACCTCACTAACATGAACTCTGTTGTGGTTGAAAGGGGCTTGTTATAACTAACAAAAGACACCTTTATGGTTCTTATCATTTAGGAAATTCCAACGGTTTTGGGAGTTCTGTGCCAGAAATGAAGATCAAACATACATTTCTTATTATAAATCACAATATCACAGAGCCCAAAACAGACTCAATCATGTGTGGGCACTTGATTTTCCAGAAGGGAACAGTGCAAAGCATGGGGTAAAGGATGGTCTTTCCAAAAATCATGAATGACTGAGGGTTCATATGATAAAAAATAAAACATAGATAAAAAATAAAACATATACAGAATAGACAAACAACAAGGTTCTACTGTATAGCACAGGGAACTATATTCAATATCTTGTAATAACCTATAATGGAAAAGAATCTGAAAAAGAAATATATATATATATGTAACTGAATCACTTTGCTGTACACCTGAAACTAACACAACATTGTACATCAACTATACTTCAATTAAAAAATAAAATAAAATAAAATGTGACCTCCTCCCTCATATTATAAACAAAAATAATTCCAGGTGGCCTGTAGACCTGAAGGGGGACGACAAAACAATAAAGCTTCTAGAAAATAACAGAGGATGGAGTATTCCATATTCTCATGAGTTGGGGGTAGGGAAATACATTTTGAAAAAGACACAAAAGTACTAATTGTAACAGAAAAGTCTGATGAATTCTACTGCAACAAAATTAAGGATTGTTTTGGATGAGTTAGTGGGGCACTAACAGAAATTACAAAGCATCTAGAACTTACTGAAAGTGAAAGCTGTTGCTATCAAAACCTGTGGGATACAGTGAAAGTCATTCTCAGAGGGAAATGTATTCCCTCAACTGCATTTATAGGAAAACAAGAAAGATTTAAAAGTAAGTGAACCGGGCTTCCCTGGTGGCGCAGTGGTTGAGAATCTGCCTGCCAATGCAGGGGACACGGGTTCGAGCCCTGGTCTGGGAAGATCCCACATGCCGTGGAGCAACTGGGCCCGTGAGCCACAATTACTGAGCCTGCGCGTCTGGAGCCTGTGCTCTGCAACAAGAGAGGCCGCGATAGTGAGAGGCCTGTGCACCGCGATGAAGAGTGGCCCCCGCTCGCCGCAACTAGAGAAAGCCCTCGCACAGAAACGAAGACCCAACACAGCCATAAATAAATAAATAAATTAAAAAAAAAAAAAAAAAGTAAGTGAACCACACTGTCTACTTTTGAAACCAGAAAAAGAACAACAAAATAAATCCAAAGGAAATAACAGGAAAGAAAATAAAAGCAGAAATGAGTGAAATAGAAAACAAACAAAAAATAGAACAAAATGAAGAGCTTGTGTTTTGAAAGGACTGATAAAATAGACAGTCCTTCAAAAAAAAAAAAGCATCAGGAAAAAAAAGAAAGAATACTCAAATAAACAACACTGGAAATTAAAGAGAGGGCATAACCAAGAGATCAAAAAATATGATGAGAAATGACTTAATACCCTACATTTGAAAACCTCAATGAAATGGACACTTTTATAAGAAAACAATTATTAGCATAAAATTGGCCCAGGAAGAAAGAGAAAAATCTGAATAAGTCAGTAACCAGAAAGGAAGATGAAATATTAAAGACCTACCCTCAAAAGGCATCTGGAAGTTGTAGACATAAAAAACAAAGAACTAAACTTCACAATTATTAACTAAAAATGCAGGAAAGCATCTTCATGACCTTAAAGTCGGGACAGCCCTCCTAAATAGAAGAAAACAGCAAAGCCACAAAGGACAGTATTAATAACCTTGACCATATGGGAATCTAAAAGACCTATAGTACAAGATAAGCAGACATATATTTGTTCCATTTATGTATGTAAGAGGCAAAATATTAGTATTTAGAATATATGCGACTCCTACACATCAGGAAGAAAAGACAACACAGTAGTAATGGGCAACCCCCCCCGCCACAACAGGTATGACACAGAAGAAAACTCATTTCCAAATGGCTGACCGACACGAAAAGCTGCAACTTCAATTTAAAACAACAGCCAAACACCTACGGGCACCCACCAGGTGAGCAAAAATCTTCAAGTTCGATAATATCAGTGTTTGAGAGGTTGTGGAATAACCTGTATTTACCCCGCACTGGGGAGGATGTTGGTGACGGAGCACTCGGATGGCAGTTTGTTAGTGACTTAAAACTGAAAACATGCGTGCTGTCACTCTCAGCAACTCTAATCCTGTTTTATCTGAAAAAGAAAAAAACATACGTATACCTCAAACGGTCTATAGAAATATGTTCATTTTGACATGTAAAAAATAATAGCAAACAAATGTTTACTATTTAAATGTCCACCGATGGGTAGATAGGTAAGTAGACTGATGTGTCCAAATGATAGCAGAGTAAACAAGTCAAAACAAACAAATTAGAGCTATTTCAATCAATGTGGCTTGATTTCAAAAATATTGCTGAGTGAAAAAAAACAAGATACAGAATAATGTGTACAATATGATACCATTTTTTTGGATACCGTTTTTATGAAACACAAACAATGTTATATGGCTCCAGATATATACAGGTGTGTAAAAGTATTTAAAGACATCTGGAAGGATACAGGTCAAACCAATAGAATTGGGGGAATATTGAGCGGTCTCAGGAGGACAGGGGCGGCAAGGAAATCAAGAGGGAGGTGGATTAAAGGGAACATTCATTGCATCTGCAGTGCTTTAAATTTTTAGAAGGAGAAAATGAATGTAACTGTTGCGCAGGTATAATGATACAGGGACCCAGCAAGGGCAGGCGCCCCAGGTTTGCCATGATTGTCGAGGACTGTGTGCTCACAGATGGAGGTGCACACGCAGACGTGAACCAGGAGGGGCTCAATATTCGTTGTGCAGGACGTTCAAGCAGGTGCCTGGGCACAGCCTCGAGCGGGTGTAAAGGTGAGGCGGGTGGCTAGAGCCAGGAGCTGGGCCCAGCATCCTTTCATTCCTTAAGCCTTTGCTGGGCACCCAGGAGAACTCTGTAAAAGGGCGCGTGTTGAGCTGCACCATGCAGGCCTGCAAGCCCCGTGCTGGCCCAGCTTCAAGACCAAAGAGCCTGGAGTCAGTGACAGACGCATCAACGGTTTAATGGATGGGGGAGCTTACACGTCGGAAGCAAGGTCCTGGAGTGACAACCCCCCATTTTGTGTGCAGTCGACGGCGGGCAGGACGTGGCGGTGTCTTTGCTCCCGGGGGGAGGGGCTGGTTACCAGTTATAGGGGGAATTGACATCAGGTGGGCTCATCAGTTACCAGGGGAACAAGCAGAGGGGCACATTCCTTACCACCCCTTTGATAAGCTATCGTGTTGATGTTCAGATCTAAAGCTAGAACAATCTAGCCTGGGCCAGGGGAAAGTATGTAGGGAGGTCAGTCAGGTGAGTAGCGTGCAGGTGAAACAGTCACTGGCTGAGCAGGGGGTGTAAGAGAGCAAGAGAACAGCCACCTTGAGGGGCCTGACCATACAGAGCCATAGTTCAGAAGTAGTCTTGAATGTGATTTTTGCTCTCACCCCAGCTGGTCTGAGGTAGCGCTCTGAGTGAAGGGAAAGTGGGATTTACTGCAGAAGGAATGCACTGAGGAACAATAAAAAGAATACGATTTTGAAGAAACCCCCCCCCCAAAAGAAAAACCAAACAAACAAAAACCGATAACAGCCTTGCAAGGCAGGCTATTATTTTGAGAGGTTTTCCTAAATTCTTGTGTTCTCCCCCTGTCGTAGTTAGATTCAGCTACCAAAATATTGGCTTAAATCAGAACGTAGTTTATTTTCCTTACATAGGAATTCAAACACCAGCAGTCCAGGGCAATACTGTGGTCCGTGCCACTGGGGGAGCCAGGCCCCTTCTCTCTGGTTGCTCCATGCCCTCCCAATGTGGATTCTGTCTTACGGTCTCAGACGGCTGCTGCAGTGCCTACCATCACATCTCACACCCACCTGGCCACCAGCCGAAAGCATGGAAGAAAAAGTGGGGGACGTGTTCCTTTGTTTTGCAGGCACAGCCAGAATTGCAAGTGTGACTTCCATTCTCGTCTGGAAACCAGAACATGCTCGCCAGGCCCCTCTAAACTGCTGGGGATGTTGTCTTCATCTGGGAAGCCAGCAGCCAGCTGCCAGCTAAAACATGGGCTTCTCTCCCTAAAGTACAAGGAGAGGAGGGATACTGGGGACAACTTGTTGCTGCCACACCCTTCAGCATATGAACAACGAAGCCTGTGGAGCAGGTGACGTCCACTCACCTGGTTCTCGCTCCTGGCCCTGGGAAATTGTGGAGGCCGGAAGGGAGAGAGTGGAGGAAGGCAAAGCAAGCAGATGTGAGTCCAGGTCTCCGCTGGGCCCAGCCGAGGGGCAGATGTGGCAGCCAGTGCAGGAAACACGAGGTGCGCAGCACCAAGCCGGTGGCACAGTCGGTCGGTCAGGCAGGGGAGGTCCCCAGGCTCAGGTTTCCGAGCCAACCTGGTTTCCTGTGCTGGCATGGACAGAGCCAGGAGGTGTCGGTGGGGCCCCCACGGCGGGGCAAGGGGGCTCTGCAGCAAGGCTGCAGCGAAGATTCACAGGTAGGGCTGCCAGATTTAGCAAACTCAGGATCCCAGTTTACTTTGAATTTCAGATAAATGAGAAAGAATTGCATAGTATAATCATGTTCCGTTTCCATTCGTTATCTGGAAATCAAATTTAATTAGGTGTCCTGTACTTTATCTGGAAACGCTACAAGGTGAGGGTTTTAGGGGGTCTATCCAGGCTTTGGAGGGGTGTGGAGTCCCAGCGGGACCAGCGTGAGCTAAAGGCAAACATGGGGACCTCCAGGCTCGTCCTGATCCAGGACAAGGATCTTGAGACCCGGAGCCACAGGGACCTGCAGGGCAGGCGGCAAAGCAGGGGCCAGTGCAGAGGCCACAGACCAGAGTCTTCCCTGCTCTGGGGAGGGTGTGCAGGGTGACTTAAACTTCCCTGCTCCCCCAGACCAGAGGGCAACACTGCCCAGAGGAGCAGAGAAGGGAGGCCCGAGTATTTTTTTTCCCCCAGAGACTGAGCATTACCCTAAAGAATCTCTAAGAACTATGTTTTAGTTCTGAGGATGGAAAGTTTATTTTTACCGCTAAGCTGCAGGTAAGCGGCTTAAATGCAGATCAAATATAGACTCCACATCTTCTGCGCTCACCTGAGCACAGCCAGAGGGGGCTCCTGCTGCCCCTTCTCAAGGCAGACTTCCCAGGGCTTTGCAGTCCCTCTCCTCCCTGTGGTCACTGCTGCCTGCTCCCGAGGGCCCTGTGTTCCCTTGCAGCATGGCTGGGATGCATATTCCACCATATTCCAGCCTAGTCCTTTTCCCCACTCTCAGGGTTTATGGAAGCTTGCGGCCTCATAAAGTTCAAAGTCTGCAGTGATAATAAAGAGGCCCACTCAACTTGGCTTGGGCAGCGGGACACTCCCAGCTGTACGAAGGGGTGTTGGGGGCTGGGTGAGGGGCGCCTTGGGTGGGCCCAAACTCAGCCCTGCGGGGCCCAGCCTTGAGTCCAGGAGCTTCTCCTCACACTCCACACGCTGGGAACCCCTCTGTGCCCAAGATGCTGGGGAGGGGCCACCTCTGAGATACCTCCAGGCCCTGTGGGCTTGGGGCCCTGCAGATTTGGGGGTGTAGAAAAAAATCTGTGCTTCAGTGGAAACTATGCATTGTCTACATACTGCACATCCTGCTGTTATCTGATCCTAGCTTTTTTTAAAAGTTGAGGTATAGTTGATGTACAATATTATATAAGTTTCAGTACAACATAGTACTGAGCATAGTTTTTTAAAACATAGTTTTTAAAGGTTATGCTCCATTTATAGTTATTATAAAATAGTGGCTATATTCCCTGTGTTGTACACTATATCCTTGCAGCTTATTTATTTTATACATACACAGTAGCTGTACCACTTAATCTGATTCTAGCTTTATATCATCTTCTTTACAACGTGTAAATTGTCTTGTCCAGATGTTCAGTGATCTTGCCCACCCCCCACTCCTGCGGAAAAACTCATTCTGCCTCTATTAACGTTCTCATTTCAATATTCCTGACCTATAAAAGGCTCTCTCTTTTTTTTTTTTTTTTAATTAATTAATTTATTTATTTTTGGCTGTGTTGGGTCTTCGTTTCTGTGCGAGGGCTTTCTCTAGTTGCGGAGAGCGGGGGCCGCTCTTCATCGCGGTGCGCGGGCCTTTCACCATCGCGGCCTCTCTTGTTGCGGAGCACAGGCTCCAGACGCGCAGGCTCAGTAATTGTGGCTCACGGGCCTAGTTGCTCCGCGGCATGCGGAATTTTCCTAGACCAGGGCTCGAACCCGTGTCCCCTGCATTGGCAGGCAGATTCTCAACCACTGCGCCATCAGGGAAGCCCAAGGCTCTCTTTTTTGATTGGCTTTTGAACTCGTTATAATACCTGTCTGGTTCCTTCGCTGATTAACGAATAGGACAGTCTTTAACATTTGTCTATATTTATACCTGAATGAGAATTATTATTTCACCTTTTTCTGAAAATTATCTTTGAATAGGGATTAGACGAATTGAGTTCAGATATCGCTTCTACAATTTACTGACTTTGTGACCTTCGGGAGATCGCTCATCTGAAATAGGAGGCTGACGAGGCCAGAACTGGTACGAAGGTGCTTTCCGGAGCCCTGGGCTCAGACCCCGCCCCCTCCCCGCTCCGCCCCGCTCCGCCCGCCCCGCTCCGCCCCCTCCCCGCCCCTCGTCTCGGCCCCGCCCCGCCCCGCCACAGGCCCCGTCCCCAGACCTTCCTCCGCTACAAAGGCCCGGCGGCAGGTGGGCCAGCCCGTAGCGCGAGCCGGGAGTCCGTCCGGAGCCCAGTAGGGGCGGGGCAGACGCGCCGAGAAGTCCCCATTGGCCGGCTGGCGGTGTCAGGGGCGGGTTCCAGCCTGCGATTTGGCCGGCAGCCGGGCTGCCTGGCGGCGTGAGCGGGGCAAAGTCATGGAGGCCGCGGGCGCCCGGACGCGGGCGGCTGCGCGGCGGCGGGACCGGCGGCTGCGGGCGCCGCCGACCCTGAAGGAGCAGCGGGATCCCCAGCCAGGCGTGCGGCTGCCGCAGAGGAGGTGGGTAAGAGACCGGTGGGCGAATCCTGCGGCCCGTCCCGCGGCCGGGCAGTGGGGCCAGAGTCGATGGGCGCCCGACCCAGGCCCCGGGAGGCGCGCTGGGAGCTCCGGGCGCAGCACAGCAATCTTCGGCCCCCAAGCCCCCTGTCCGCGGGTGCTGCCCGCCGCCCCAGTCCGCACAGCAGCAGGCACGGACAGAGTCTCGGAACCGGGATGCGACCTCAGCAGCGGGCCAGGCTGGGAATCCTGGCGCCCTGGCGGGAAGCTTCGACATCCTCATCTGCGAAATGCGTTGATCGTGCCTCCCACCCCTGGCGGTGGATCTGCGCAGAGGATCCGAGCGTGGCATTTTTAATTGCTCAGGGCAGGCCAGCGTGTGTAATTAGGATTATTCGTGCCCATGCTGGCCAAGAAGGGGGTTGGTGCCTGGAGCGGGGACATCTGAACTGGTCTTTGAGGAGGTGGAGGATTTCATTAGGTGGAGAATGGACAGAAGGGTGTTCCAGTTTGAGGGAACAGGATGGGCAAAGGCACGTTTCCATAGTTTGCATTAAAAAATGTAAGCCAGAGGACATCTCCCCCTGCATGTCTAAGTGCGGGCTGGTCTGTTTGCTTCAAAGTGCTCTTTTTCTTTACCCTTTATTTTTAAAAAGTTTAACTCTTTCTTTGCTTAGAACTGAAGAGGATCAAGAAGAAGCAGTCTTTCGAGAAGTGGTCAGTTTTACCCCAGACCCTTTGCCAGGTGAGAAGGACCGAGGCTCTGAACACTTGTGTCCGTGTTCACTCTTGGAGCTTCTGGACAGGGCTGCCCCCTCCCTGTCTCAAGTTTTCTGTTATTAATCCCATAATTTCCACTGATTCCTCGCTGTTTCCCTACTCTGACCAGTTCGATATTATGACAAGGACACCACCAAACCCATCAGCTTTTACTTGTCTTCCCTGGAGGAACTCTTGGCGTGGACGCCCGACGTGGAGGACAGCTTTAACGTGGCCTTAGGGCCCCCCGAGTGTCGGCAGCCCCCTCTGAGCAGCAGGAGGCCCCGGACTTTGATGTGCCATGACATGATGGGCGGGTACCTGGATGACAAGTGAGGACACTGCGAGGGCAAGGGCATCGCCTGGCGGGAGGGGACGGAGGGGAGGGAGCGTGCCATGTGGCAGAAGGAGCACTGGATGGGGAGTCAGGAGATGGGGCATCAGCCCACACTGCCACCACCTGGGAGAGGAACTCAGGCCTCTTTGTTTCATCTGTAAGAAGAGGGCACTGGATTAGGCAATAGCTGATGCCTCTTTCAGCTCTGAAACTGTTTGATTCTGGGGACTACCTGCACCTGAAGTCTGGGAGGCTGGAGAGGGCACCACAGCCGGGACCCTCTTCAGATGGCCTGGCCCGGAAACTTGGTTCTTCAGCTGATTTCTTTTCCTCATCCTCCTCACTCGAGCTCCCTTCCATCTTGGCCCACTGGCTCTGGAGTCGTTCCACCCCCTCCCCCCGCAGCCGGGGGTACTTCCTCCGGGTTGCTGCGGAGAAAGTTTAGAGATCTTAAACGTCCATAAAATAATCTTGGACATGACGATTAGTCGGGAAGGCTTGAGTCAGAGCTGGCCGTCAAGGTACAGACAGAGGCGGGTGATGTAACCTCGGGTGTAGCTCACGTGGTTGTCAACCCCAACCTTACCTGCAGGCAGGCTGTGTCCTGGGGAACTGCTGACCTCAGAATAGAGTGGGACCCCAGGCACTGGGAGCTCTGCGTGAGCCCCTCCCCGTCTCTTTCCTTCTGTCCTGTGTTTGTCTGCTTGTTGAGGCTAAACACGCTCAGTCCATCGGGTCCCATGGGGGGTAGCTGCACGGCCTGGTGCAAACGTTTCCCTTGAGACGAACCCTGTCAACATCCGGGCTGTGGGCTGATCCTGTTCCTCAGCCCGGTCATGAGGCAGGGCCTGGCTCACAGCAGGCTTGCCGTTAGTGCCGACTGGATGGAACTGAAGAGAATCTTCACTCACTCGCCATTGCCCTCTCTTTTCACCGTAGGGTCGTCGTGTCCTTGTCTGTTTCTGGGTCCTGACTTTGTTCTCTTTCTTCACCCAGGTTTATTCAGGGCTCAGCCGCGCAGAGCCCCTATTCCTTCTACCACTGGCAGTACATCGACATCTTTGTGTACTTCAGCCATCACACGGTCACCATCCCCCCGGTAGGCTGGACCAACGCTGCCCACAGGCATGGGGTCTGTGTGCTGGGTAAGAGCCAAGGACCCGCCTCCAACCCTGCCAGACTCGTTGGCACACCTGCCAGGTGACCCAGTGATGAAAGGGCTTGGGCTTCGGCTGCTGCTTAGTGGGTAGAGCTCCTTACCTGCCTTGATGGGTTAGGACAAGCAAAGGCAAGCTTTTTCTGGAAAGGACCAGATAGGAAATATTTTCAGCTTTCCAGGCCACTGGGTCACTATTGGAACTGCCAGAGAGACAATAGCCCCCACAGACAATAGACAAACAAATGGGCTGGGCTGTGAGCCAGTAAAACCATTTTTACAAGAAGAGGTGGGGGGCTGGATACAGGCCGTAGGTGGTCCACCCCTGGGGAGAGCGGTGCTCCTCAAGCTTTCTCCTGCATCCAAATCATTTACTGGCTTGTCTAACACTGATTTTGGGGCCCCGCCCCCAGGGTATCCGGTTCATTTGATATCTGCGGACGCTGGGAATTTGAAATTCTAATAAGTCTGCAGGCGACAGTGAAGCTGCTGGTGTAGGAACCACACCTTGGGAACTGCTGGGTCAGAGGGGAAATGATCCCCGGGCCCGACCTCGTTTCTCTCCCGTCCCACAGGGACTTTCATCACCGAATGGAAAGAAGGGGAGCGGCTCTGTGAGGCCTTCCTGGCTGGGGACGAGCGCTCATACCGGGCAGTGGCCCATCAGCTGGTCCTGATTGCCCAGTTTTTCCGATTCGATGGCTGGCTGATCAACATCGAGAACTCTCTGAGTGTGAGCACGCCTGCCCCTGGCGCCTGGCCCGCGTGCCCCTGTACCCCGCGGGGACCCTCCATCGCACTCCTCGGCCTCACCAGGCCGGGTCCCTGCCACGGCAGCACTTCCTGCGTCTCAGTTAGAGCTGGCTCCTGCGCCTCTGCCACTTCACACGGAGATGGATGTGTCCAGAAACCTTGCCCGCTGAGCTTTGCTTCTCTGTCTCCTTCAAGGCGGCCCTTTATTCCTCCTCGGTCTCTGCTTTGCTTGGGCCGCACGTGTGGCTTCCTCTTCACGCTGCCCTCCCCTTTCATTGCATTTTATCTTTTCCTGATTGCTGAGTCCGTGTCCTCCCTGCTTCAGAAAGAACGGAAAGTGGGACCTCTGGCTGGACCCTCTGCTCGGCAGCCGTGGGGCTGAGGGGCTTCCGGGACCAGGACCCGTTTGCTCCTGGGGTTAAGTGTCCTCCTGTCTGTCCTGTGCCAGGCGCTTCTCACGACAGACCTCTCTGGGCCTCACGGAAGGTCTGTCTCCTTCCCTGTCTCCAGCTGGCCGCCGTGGGGAACGTGCCCCACTTCCTCCGGTACCTGACCACTCAGCTGCATCAACAGGTCCCCAGGGGCCTGGTGCTCTGGTACGACAGCGTGGTGAGCAGCGGGCAACTCACGTGGCAGGATGAGCTCAACGAGCACAACAGGTGAGCCTGCAGGAGGGCGGCCTGGGCCCCTGGACAGGGGCAGGAGCTCCCTCTGCCTTCCGGAGGTGTTGCCGGCATGGGTGCCTTGGGGAAGGTGAGGGACGGGCAGAGTTGTCTGATACCCCGAGCACCACCAGAGAGAATGAGCGCCTGGTCAGCCCGGCCGTGCCCAGCTTTATGGGCCACAGTCTGTGGGCTGGGTCCTGGAGGCAGCCCGCAGTCTGTGGGCTGAGCGGATGCAGGTGCTTGAGGGGAGAAGGCCCGGGCTTTACAGCCCACCCTTGCCGCCCCCAGGGTCTTCTTCGATTCCTGCGATGGCTTCTTCACCAACTATAACTGGCGAGAGGAGCATCTGGAGCGGATGCTGGGGCAGGCGGGGGAGCGCCTGGCCGACGTGTACGTGGGAGTGGATGTGTTCGCCCGGGTCAGTGTCGTCGGGGGCCGGTTCGACACGGACAAGGTGGGTGGTGGCCTTTGAGGCCGGGGGGGGGGGTGGTGGCAGTGGCCTGGGTGCCTGGTGTTCTTGTGGACCTTTCATTGCAATCTGCACCTTAAGGGAAAGAGAGGCAGCAGTGATCCTCCCCAGAGTGGGGAAACTGAGGCACCGAGAAACAAGCTCTGCCCTAAAATCCTAACTTCCAGCCCATTTCTACAGTCAGATGGTACCATTTTTAGCTAGGTGTTAATGTCCAAAGCACCTCTTCCGACCGCTGGTCTCATCTGTAGCTTTACTTCCTTTTGGACTACGTGCTTTGCAGGGCACTGAGCTAGCATTGTAAAGCAAGACAGGGACTCAGAGGAAAGCCGGAGGGCACATTTTGGTGTTTCCTTAGCCCAGGGCGAAGGACTGAGGTGAAACACCCACCGTTCCGGGAACTGCTGGTTTGATAACTAGTGAGGTTTTTCTGGCAAGGCAGGAGGTGTCAGCAGTGAGAGAAGAGAAGAGGGGCCCGCGGGGGGCTGCTGCACCTGGTGTGCGATAAGTGGGGAATCAGCCTGTCCCGGGGCTGTCAATCCTGCCCTTCCCAGGTGCCGTGGGGACGTTCTCAACTCATTAATTAAGTTTTAAGTGAATAAATTAATCCAATAACTGAAGATTCTCTCCGCCCCCTGTGAGGCTGATAATATAGTGTGAAGTGTAGTGAGAGAGAGAGACGTGCGTGTATCCCGTGGGCGCCCCGCGTGCTGGCCCCGGCCCCTCGGACATTCCCCTCTGCGCCTCCCCGCCGCCTGCGCCCTCTTCTGGGAGGCTGCAGAACTGCAGGGATGAGCCCTAAACGCCCAGAGTGGAGCTGGGGCTCCTGCCTCCCTTTCCAGGCTCCCTGCTTCCCCAAACCCCCCATCCCCATGCGTGGACGCTGGTTGCTGGGACGGGGGCATCTCCCTGACTACTGTCTCCCTAGTCACTGGAGCTGATCCGGAAGCACGGGTTCTCAGCGGCTCTTTTCGCACCTGGCTGGGTGTACGAGTGTTTGGAGAAGGGGGATTTCTTCCAGAACCAGGACAAGTGAGTCTTGCGCGTCCCGGGTCCTGAGTGTGGCCCATGGCAGGGAGGGTCTCAGGTGATTTCCCCAGCTTTTGGCCTTGCTCCCCTGGGGGTGGGGGTTAAGGCGGGGCAAGGGGTTCAGCTGCCCTGGCTGCTCCTGGGGGTCGTGGAGACCAGTTAGTTACGCAGGAAGGACAAAGGTTGGGGACCCCGAGGGACCACTTCCTGCAGACTTGCAGTGGGGGGCTGCAGTCACTCGGGAAGGGGTGCCGGAAAGACTGGAGTCTTCAGGGCGTCACGGAGCCCTCTGTGGACCTGAGCCTCCATGCGTTCCTCCGCAGGTTCTGGAGTTTGCTGGAACGCTATCTGCCCACGCACAGTATCTGCTCCTTGCCCTTTGTCACTTCCTTCTGCCTGGGCATGGGGACTCGAAGAGTCTGCTATGGCCAGGTGCGTGGGTCCCCTGCCGGGTGGCCGGGGGCGAGGGGCTTCCTGGATGTGCTGCATCTTGGTGAAGGGGCTGCCTTCTCTCTCGTCTTTGGTCCTCACCTGGGACTGGTGGGAGGGGGCCTCGGGCGTGATGGCTCCGTCTGCCCCCTGCCCTCCCTCCACTTCAGTCTCTTTCTTCAGGAGGAGGCCGTGGGGCCCTGGTACCACCTGAGCGCCCAGGAAATCCAGCCCCTGTTTGGAGAGCACAGGCTGCAAGGGGACGGACGGGGCTGGGTGAAGATGCACTGCTGCCTGGCGGACGCCTGGAACGGGGGCAGCTCTCTGGTTATCCGGGGGCTGATTCCGCCCGAGGTTGGAAACGTGGCTGTGAGGTAGGTGAGTGAGTCGGGCTGAGACGTAGGGCCCGTCAGCTTCCCCCATCATCCATGTCAGTCGCCTAACTGGGCAGGTGGGCAGCAGAGGCCAGAGTGGGGACAGAGCCGGGATTTTGTTTTATTGTGTGAAGAACACGCAACACACAGTTTACCATCTTCACCGCTTCTGAGTGTCCAGGAGAGTAGTGTCAGCTACCTGCACGCTCTTGTGTGCATTTTCCGTTCGCAGACCTGAGGCTGGCCTCGCCGGGCAGCCCGCTCCCCCTCCCTGTCCTGGAGGGAGAAGTTGGCGGACGGGACCCAGAACAGTCCCGCTTCCCAGCGGTTTCCCTGTGGCCTCTCATCACAGGACCTCCCTCCTCCAGGTTATTCTCCCTGCAGGTGCCAGTGCCGCCCAAGATTTTCCTGTCCATGGTGTACAAGCTAGAAGGGCCTTCGGCTGTGGGGGTGGCTTTGGAGCTCACCACGGGGGACGCAGGCAGCTGTCATGTGGGAGGCATCTCGGCGCTGAGCGGTGAGGGGACGCGGTTGGCTCCTTCCTTCCTTACAGACCTCTGCCTTCTCAGGGGACGTCTCGGGGAGGAGGAAGCTAGAGAGCTGCACGGGGTGCGGGGGCAGCTGGGGTTGGGGGCACTGCCGTGGTCCAGGCCAGGACGGGGAGGTGTGCCTTTCAGCTGGAACCTCTGGGCTGTGGCCCTGCGGTGCGGGGTTGGAGGTGTGCTCCCACGGTGGGTCTCCTGCCAGCTGCGCCCTGAGAGGGAGGATGTCCACGGGCCAGTCATGGTCATCCATCCCTGAGTTTTCCTCCTCTCCTCCCTATTCTCCTTCTGAGGCTTCAGCCCATCGGGCCGAGAGCACCTGGGGCCACCAGGGAGTCTTGCTGGGCCCCCGGCTCCCGATTCAGTGACACCTCCCAGTGCGGTTTCCTTTGGACTCTCCTTGTTAAAGTCTCGTGTCTCCTGCCCCAGCAGAAACGAGCTCAAGGCGCAGTCCCCGACCCCTCCGGGTGCCCCCAACCAAGCTGGCCAAATGGGTGGGCCGCTGCAGCCAGCAGCTCAGCGGGGGCTGGGTCCAGCGGTGAGTCCCTCCCCTTCCTGTTGAATCCCCGGCGTGGGGATGGCCACGCTGGGGTGGGGATTGAAGAGTGAGGGGCCGTCCACTGAGAAACCCCAGAACTGGCGGGGATGGAGGGGCCCTGGGCCGACCCCTTGGATTTCAGGCAGCTCAGTGACACAAGACCACAGGGTCCACTTTGGGATGGAGCTCCCCGTGGCTCGGGCCCTCTGAGCAGCCAGTCTGAAGGTGCCGAGCTGAGGCCCCTTGGGACCAACCTCTGTTTGCCTCTCCCAGCTGCTACGAAGTGAATCTGCGGGGCTGCCTCCTGCAGGCCCTCTTCGTTAATTTCTCCCGGCCTCCGGGCAGCCAGGAGGAGGAGAACTTCATCTGTCGCCTTGGAGAGATCCAGGTGAGGTATCTCTGGGGGCTGGCTGGGGCTCGGCTGGGGCATCTGTCCGGCTGCAGATGAGGCCGAGCAGCCCCCTGCTGCCTCCGCTGGCCCGGGGGGATTGGCACAGAGGTGCGGGGCATGGACCTTGCAGGGCCAGGCGCCCTCCAACCAGCCCTGGGCTCTCGGGCCGTGCTGAGCCTTCTCTCTTCTGGCAGGTGGTGGATGCCAGTAGCCTGCTGAGCCCTCTGCCTCAGGTGCAGGCCGTGACTGTCTCGCAGGTGCGCTGGCAGCCGGCCGCCTCCGAGGGGGGGAGCGGCGCCGCTGGGCTCCGGCTCAGCTGTACCCTGCACTGGGCCTACCTCCTCCCTCACGTCCGATGCTTCCGGATCCACTGCTGCCGAGGGTCAGGAGGTGACTCTCCTTGCAGGGGGCCGTCGGAGCCAGAGGGGCCCACACTCCTGGGCCTGGCTTTTGTCAACCGGTATCGGATAGTGGACCTGGCAGTGGCAGCCGCAGAGCCTGGCCGGGATGGCCGTGTGGAGTTCCTGGTGGAGCCCATCCCCAAGGAGGGGTTTCTGGTGCCGCGGGCCGAGTGGGGCAGGGCGGCCATGTTGTACTCCACGCCCCGCACATGAGCGACCATTAAAGCATAGTCTCCCACCTCAGGGATAAGGCTTCTTCCGCACTGGGGCCTCACACGTGTGCGGGGAAGGCCCGGGTCCCGAGGGCTGGGCCAGATCATGGGCCCCGGAAGGCTGTGAGCTGTGGCTCTTCGTTGGGGCACTGGGATAGGAAAACTGAGAAGTCACTTTGCTGAGTTGATAATTCCAGGGGTGAATGGACCCCCCCCCACCCCCGCCTTTTTGTCTAATCCCTCTCTGTAGTATACAGTTTCCGGGTACAAGTGAAAAGATTTGGGAAAATTTAGTCTAGAAAGTTCCATAAAGGGTGTTGCCTAATAGGCTGAAAGACGCTTATGCTGACAATGGTGACCTTTTATTCCTGCAGTTGGGACAATTAGGAACGAGCTTAATTGTGGCGAGAGGGCCTCGGAGTAGGGCCTTGAGACGCTTCCAAGGGTGGGAATGATAGAGGGGCCCCGATGGGGGAGCAGAGCAGCGGGGTGGGGGGGGGCCAGTAGCTCAGGAACAGTGGCCCCTGCAAGTGCTGAGAGGGTGTCCCGGGGGACCTCTTCCCCAGGAATGGGAGCCCCAGGCCAGGCTGCGCCAGGTCACACCAGCCCCAGGCAGGGCAGGCACCCGGGCCAGACCACCTCGTGTCCTGGCTTTCCCAGTTTACCGTCCCCCTGAGCCAGAGCCACTTCTGGAGCATTCCCATCGGCCCTGTGTCCTGCTTCGTCTCTTCTGGGTTGCAGGTGCAAGCTAGTGAGCCCAGTGAGCTCGGGCAGCAGGAGGCTGGGCAGGGGCCGGGGAGGCCCTCGGGGGGCACCCAGCAGCCCCCCAGTCCTGTGTGCGGGCTCCGGGCCGCCTCCGTCACACCCTCCGGCTCCGCCACTCCCTTGAGCAGGTGTTAGTCCGGAGCATCAGGGCATCGGGACAGCGGCCCTCCCCACTGTGGTCCCTTCCTCCCGCTTCCTTCTCTCTCCCAGCACCTCCCTCCTTCCTCTGCCCAGCGCTCTGCACGGGGAGGAGGGGGGTAGGCGAGCCAGAGATGGCTTCTCCAGCCACACAGCTCCCTTGTTGACACCTGGGCCGCTGCAGTGGCTTCCCGGGAGGGGTCTCTTGACCCCTCAGCCTTGGGTAACCCTGCTGCCCTGCCCTCTCCAGGCCTGAGTGGGCTGTGCCCTGACCCTTTGATGAAGGCCGTCAGCCCCTCGTTCTTGGGGTCTCTCACCCCCAGGCCTCATAGGCCAACGATGGGGGTTACTTTCCTGTTCCTCTTGTCCTCCCCCTGTGCTACTTGATGTGGACGATGCCGAGGGCCAGGACCCTCTGGGGTGACCTCCCAGCTGGAGGGTTGGCCTCCTGTGCCACGCAGGCTCAGCAGAGTTGATTTTACGCCGCAGTGAAGGAAGAGGCCGCCAGGCGGCAGTGCAGCCACACAGCATCCATCCTGGTCCTCGGAATTCGGAGAGGACCGCAGGACACGGAGGGGTTCTCCTTCCGGGGCCGACGTTCGCCTCCGTCTCCACCTGCCCTGCTTCCCGGGTGCCCACATGCCCCTTTCCCAGCCCGACGCAGGACCTCTGGTTCTACGTCTTTCCTAATTGGGAACGTTTTACTCTTCGTGCCCAACACGTGTGGCCCAGCTCAGTCCCAGGCCGGGAATAGGTTTGTCTGAGAGGGGGGAAGAGGGTTCCTGCGGGCCAGAAAGACACCTCCACTGGCTGACCCTGAACAGGTCTCCCAGCACCCCCGATTCTCCCTGTGAATCTGGAGCGTCAGGAGACTGTCGGGGTCGGGGAACCGCTCCCTTGACTCCCCCTGGAATGCTTTGAGTCCCCCCCCATTTGGAACTGGGGGGAACTGGGGTGGGGGCTCCTGGCTCCTCCCACCCCAGTTCCCAGAGGTGGCGGTTGGGTGGGGGGGGGCAGGACCGGGCACCCGGAAGTGGGCAGCACAGCTGTAATGCCCCGCTGCTCTTATTTCAGGAGGCTTTTTTTTTTTTTCAAAGTGCTGGTTTCCCGAATATTTTATGCAGAGAAGGAGGGAAAATTTATAGTGGCAATTATTTTCTCACGGTCTGGTGAGCAAGCAATTAGAAAAAAGGGGGTTTAGCAGAGCATGGCGTGCTGCGGGATCGCACAGCCCCAGCTTCCCAAGAGCACGGTCCCCAGTCCCACTGACGGTAAAGGCTCGTATGCAGGAAAATAATATGTCGGCGTTTAAGCCTGTGCCCCTCTGGCGTGTGTAATCGCTCCGAAATAAATGATCCGACGCTGTGAAAAATCAAGAACGCAGGTCTTGGTGAGACGTGGGGCGGACAGCGTGTCTCGGGTTTGGAAGCTGTCCCCATCGCAGCCCCCAGCCCAAGGCTTTCAAGCTCTTGGTTTGGATTCTGCTGCTTCCCTTCCCAGCTCTCCCTCCTCTTCTGGCTGGGGGTTGAGGATGGCGGCCACTCTCCTCCACCCCACTGCGCCGGGGCTGGGGACTCACACCGGGGGTGAAGCAGTGGGCTTACCTTCAGGCAGCTCCTTTCCTTGGGACCACGGCTGGGCCCCAGCGCACAGGCAGAGCCAGTGGTGTGGGCAGGATCCCTGAGAGCACCAGCCTCAACTGCCCGGCCGGCCCTCTTGTATTCAGATGTCTGCCCCACCGGTCATCGGGCACACCTGTGGAGCAGCCCCCACTCAGCAGCCGGTGGGGCCGGGGGGGCCCTCCTGCCCCAGACTCTGCCGGTAACGCCACAGACCTTGCCCGCAGGGTAGACAGGGCAAGGCTGCGGGGAGCACGTGTGAGCCCTGCCTCCAGACTCCTGGGACGGGATGGGGAGACGGCAGTCTGGAGGAGAGCATGCAGGGCTCTAGACTCTCTCCCAGAGGGTCTTCTGACTCCCCTCTGGCCATCTGGCTTCCTGGGAGGAGCTGCCCGTCCTGGGGCCACCCACAGTGGGCGTCCTGGTCCTCTGTGCCCTCTACCCTCTGTGCCCGGGAGCTGGCAAATCAAAAAGAGTTGTCCTGGTTTGAAGAAAAATCTTTATTAATAATCTTAATAATAATAATGCGGTTGATTTGAATGGTCACACCTTGGAAGCATACAGAATGGTAAGAAAGGAAGCCTGGGGCCTGGCTGCAGTCCCGGGGGTGAGAGGGGTGGGAGGGCGCAGGGCCGGGGGTGGAGCTGCTGCAGGAAAAGGGTCCAGAACAGCAGAGGGTGGAGGGGCCTGTACAGAGGATGAAGCCGGAGGCAGGGCGGGGCTATTTACACCGGGAATAGAAAAGGAGCCTCATCTCAGTAGCTTCAGGAGCTGATGCTGAATATAAAGTGAGGTGTATTTCTTTTACTTTTTAAGTTTCATGAGACAGTGGAGCCATGTGGGGAGCCTACATCTTTTGCTCTTTTTTGCTGCTCCCCCGACTCCAGCTCTCCCTGCCTGGCCAGCGGCTCCTCCCTGCTGCCTGCCGTCTGCCGCCCCCGCGACTCTGGGACCTGAGCCGGGAGCAGGGGAGGGGGCCGCGGACCGCCCAGCCCTTCCCCCACCCCTGGCTCTCCCTGCTTGGACGTGCCGTCCAGACCCGTAGCACCGTGACCCGAACCCTCGCCGTGCGCCCAGGTGCCGGCCCGTCCCTCTGTTCCTCTGCAGGACGGGGCCCTGCAGGGCAGGGGCCAGAGGGCTTGACCCAGCTGCAGCGTGAGGCTGGCCTTCCCTCTCCTAGACCAGGCCCAGGGCCTCCTCCAGAAAGGGGACCGGAAATGACCAGTCGGAACAAGACCTCGGCCTCAAGGCCCTCACCCCTTGCTGGGCAGCCAGAGCCCCCTCGTGTGGAGGGAGGGGGCCTGGGTGCCCTGTAGTTCTGGAAACATATCAGCCCTTGGTGTTGAGGTCGGACCCCAGGGCTGCTGGTTGGACAGCCTCCAGTGGCTGCAAACTCCTCCCCAGGTTCGCAGGACACAGGTGTTGGCGGCGCGGCAGGAGGGGTAGCCGGGGCCCAGAGCGCAAGACACAGGGTGACTGGGCACAGCCGAAGCCCCGAGATGAAAAGCAGCCCCCGTCCCCGCGCCCGCCCAGCCGTCCCTCCGCTGGCACAGTCGGCAGCTAAGGTCGAGTCCTGCTGGCCACTCTTCCCGCTTGGGCCTGCAGCCGCTCGCCACTGGCCCACGCTGCCTCGAGTGGGGCCCGGAAGGAAGACTTGGTAGAAAACGGAGTCCCTCCCCTCCCGCCTCCCTCCTGCCAGCGCGCTGCCGGCGGCCGGGGGCCGCGGACCTGCTCCCTCGCTGCGCTGCGACGGCTCGCGGGCTCGCGGACTCGGACGTGGTGGGTGCTTCTCGGTTTGGTTGGTTGTTTTGTTGCTTGGATCTGAACATCTTTTTTTGTTTTGTTTTTTGTTTTGTGATTTTTTTTGTGTTTTTTTGTTTTTGCCCTTCACGGTCCAAGAAGGAAACGGTGGAAGCTTTCACTACAACAGAAACAGAAAGGCGCGACTTGCAGTTCACAGGAGCACCTGCCAGGCGTGCTGCCGGGGCAGCGGGACCCGGGACCCTGGGTGCCAGGAGGGCAAGAGAGGAGGCGCCCCCAAACCGGCCCCACTCCCAGCTTCAGGAGCCCCCTCATCTTGCGTAAGGGAATTTAATGCAGACCTCCGGCCTCCAGGGCAGAGAGGGCGCGGCCGGTGGGGGAAGAACAGGGCCGCGGGGATGGAAGCGCCGCAGTGAGCGCGGCTGGCAGACGCAGCTGGTGGACTCCGCTAAGACCTGGGTGGGCAGGGTCTGGCTGCTCAGCGCAGACGAGGGCAGAGGTCAGGGCGTGGTGGGTGGATGACGCTGCTTGGGCCACGTGGGGGTCTGGAATGAGGCTGCTGAGAAGGTGCTCTGGGCAGTGGTGGTGAGCTGGCTGGGCACCCTGCGTGTGACCTGCCCACTCCACCAGCCAGGACAGATGTGCTGGTGGAGTCGGCGGAGGCTCATGCCCTGGCTGGCGGGGACCCGCACCCTCTAGCTGGCCGTCCACACGCCTGGAGGCCCAGCTCTGGCACATAGGAGACCTGGGCCTCCTTGGTCCTTGCCACTGTTTCCTGTCACAGAGGTACCAGGGCCGCATATGAAACTTCCAAACGCTCCCCCGGCTGTCTCAGCTTCACCTGCAGGCCCCAGAGCCCTGCAGCAGAGCTAAGCCCCAGGCCTCTCGGGACGGGAGGTGGATGCAGAGCGCTGTTCCGCCAGGACGTCCGGAGGACGGGCACCACCCTCCCTGCTCTCTCACTCACACTCCCCCTCCGGAAATGCACCTGGATAAGAACGTTTCAGGTGGCGGAAAGGGAGGTGGTGCTGCACTCTGGCGCTGCACAGACCCAGGTGCCAGGCTGGCAGGGACCCCATCTCAAGACTTGGCTGGAGAGGACAGACTGTGGGCCGGTGAGGCAGACGGGCTGAGGGGTGGGCCCTCGGGGGCTGCAGGGCTGGACCGCTTTTGGGCTCTGGGGCAGGGAAATTTCCCCCTACGCTCTCCCTTCTTATAACAGAGGCTAAGGAACCCCTGAGGCTGGTGGGGCTCCCGCACGACTTGTGACAACTTCAGCAGGAAACGTCAATAAAATTTAATCAGAAATGTGAGTTTAGCTGGATGGGGACGAGGAGGGCAGAGACAGCTACTCCTGTGATTAGCTGGGTGACGACGGGGAGGAGTGCTGTCGAGGCTAGGAACCCACCAACTGGGGCAGACAGACGGGAGCCCCCTGCTTCCTGAACCCCAGGGGAGGGGCCGGGGCTCTGGCCCAGACTGGTTGGGGTGGCTTCCAGGGGAGGCCGGGCTGGCGTCTTCCGTGGCTCTGTAGCCCGGGGGGAATGGGGAGTGGGCATGGCCCTCTCGGGCTCTATTGCTAGTTCTCGGGGAGGGGTCTTCTGCCGGCCTAGCCCCTCCCACTGTGTGTATACTGTACCTGAAATGGCTTGGGGGGGCACAACGTCAACAGAGTCAAAATAGGAACCAAGGTTTCAGACATACGGGGGTGACCAGGGTCAAAGACACACACGCCATCGTGGGGGGGGAGACCAGTTGGCCGGAGGTAAAACCTATGGACTTAGAGTCGCAGAGGTCAGCGGCGCGTGTCGCTGACCGGGAGGGGCGCACTGTCCTCCTGGTGGCTGTGCCTGGTTTTGGACTGCTGGGTTTGGTGTGTACTAGGCAGTCAGTGTGAATGCTGTTAGGGGCTGGGCCTCTTGCTAGTAGGGGGTGAAGCGGCTGTACCCTCCTCGGCAGAGGCTAGCCTGCAACATCAAAGATGAAAAACAGCCAATCAGTACCGCCTTTCGGGAGAGGGGGGAAAAAGCAAAAAGAAAAAAAAAAAATAAGGAAAAACAAAAAGAGAAATAGCTAAATCCCGTTTTCTGCCCCCCTTATGGTCTGCCTTGGGGAGAATGGGCGCTGGTTGTCATGGCAGCAGGAGGGGCCCTGGGCCTATTTCCGATGTGGTGGTCTTGGGGTCAGGGAGGTGCTGGGGTGACCAGCCACAGTGCTTCTGGATAACGAGGCTTGAGATGTCTTTCGGCCACTCTCTTGGCTCAGGCCTGGCCCTTCCCTGCCCGCTTTCTCTGTCATCTGTAATCTGGGGGGCAGGTCTGAGCAAGAGCCCCACCTCCTCAGCGCCCATCGGGGCTGCCGGGGGCAGGACTCAGCCCCTCCAGGCACGGGAGGGTGGAGGGACCTCTTGTCAGGGTTCCCAGGGCCTTGGCTCTACCAGGAGGGGCTGCGTCTGCTCACCCAGCTCCGTGGGGCCTTCTGGGGTCCCTGCGCCTCCTCCATCCTGCTGGGAGGGCAGGCCTTTGGCACTCTTGCTCTCCGGTGCCCCTGGGCTCCCCTGGGTCAGGGAGGCCTGCACAGGAACCTCCTGCCCTACCCATCAGTTTCCCCAGAAAAAGGAAGAAAATGGCAAGTGCCAGAGAAGAAAAGTTGGGGGAAAAAACAGAAAATCTTAAAAAAAAAATCAATAAAAGAAAATGTAAGAGGGAACCCTCTGTGAATTAACTAACCCTTTTAGCTAGCAGCTTTGCAGAGGGCCGGGCGATCCTGGAGCCAAGGGGCCTGCAAGCCACGGTTTCGGGGCCTCCATCCAGGAGTGGGTGTGGGCCCCCCACCCAGAGGCCAGGGCCCCATGGCTGCCAGCAGCCACTGCAGGCTGCTTGGGATGTCTGAGGCTCGTTAAAAATCAAAAAAGACAAAACAAAAATTGGGAGGGAGTAATCAAAAACAAGGGAGATGAAAAAAATTCCATATTGTCTCTGGACCTCGTCCCTCTTTAGCCCCGCAAAAATGTTTTCATCTTTGATGCTGGATGCCAAGCTAGCTAAAAACCGACATTAACACCCCCTGGGGTTGGGGGTGGGATGGGCCTGGGAGGTAGGTGTCCACTGCAAGCAGATCTGGGGGTACAGAGTGAGCTGGGCTGTATGTGTCGACAGCTGGCCATACATACACACACACACGGACACACCGGCCCACACACCTCCGGCCTCAGCAAGCCCATCAGGAGTGCGCCCCTTCCGCCCCACCCCAGGCCTGTGGTCAGAGGCCCCCTCTCCCCAGGACAGGGCCTGCAGACTCAGCCGGAGCCACGGAGGGTCCACGGAGCAGGGACTTGGGTGAGAAACAGAAGGTAGCCCTTGTTCCCCACCTCGATGTGCGAAAAGGTACAGCAAAGGGGGTGACAGAACACAGAGGGACCATTGCACAGACACACCCACATGAGGGGAAGTGGAGGCCCTGCCTGCCTCTGGAGCCTCTGCCGGAGGGTTTTGTTTGGTTTTCCTGGTGAGGGGAATGGAAGGCCCGGACGGGACTTTTGTTACAGGGCTCAGAAAACTGGGCCACACCAGAATGCTTCCCAGACGACCAGACGTCATTACCGGGCAGCCGACTGTCTGGGCAGACCTGCCTCCCTCTAATACCACGAGGGCACAAAGGGGCAAGTCCTCCCCCAACTCAAATCCAGGCCTCTGTCTTCCAGGCACCAGGCCGAGGGCTGGGTCATTCCCCTAAGGGCCTGCCCGCTCGCCCCCCAACCCGGCTGCGGCGCCAGCCGTCTCGTCCCGGCTCAGGGCAGCCGGGCCCCAGCCTCCTTACCATGGTTCCGATGCTGTAGGTCGCCGCGGGGCCGATGGTGTGATGGTAGGGGTCAGCAGCTGCGTAGACTCTGCCATAACTGGGGAGGTGAGCACAGGGAGTGGGGTGTGGGCAACGGGGCAGGTGAGGGGAGGCAGCAGGTCTCCTGCCTCCTCCCAGACGGTGCCCCAAGGCCCCTCCCTCCCCTGCACGCCCCCTTCTTCTTCCTGCCTGTTTGGAGGGAACACAGCTGGTCCCCCTCTGAACACGTCCAGCGAGCGCTGACCCCGAGCGCTGGCCTGCTGTGCCCCCGACAAGACCCACGGGCCGAGACGCAGTGTGAGGCTGCGAGGAAGGTGTGGGTCCAAGGGTGCCGCCTGCCCCTGAGAGGGAGGGCTGGGCAGTTCCCAGGCCAGAGCCGGCACGCAATGGCTGCCCTCCACGAAGTGCCCACCGCCTGGCCGGTACTGGAGCCCGCACGCTTCCCCAACCTGCAGCTCTGCAGCCAACAGGCCGAGTGCCCACAGGGAAAGGTGACAGGCCAGCCCACCCCCCCAAAGACCTGCCCTCAAAACAAAAGAGAACCCCCCCTGGGCCCCTGGGTGTGCTCTCAGGTGCGCAGAGACCTCTGCTCCCAAGGTGCACACGCTCTGCCTCTCCGTCTCGGGGTTGAAGGGTTTCAGGCCTGGGAGCGCTGAGAGGCGTCAGAGGCGTGCCTGAGCAGAAGCAAAGGCTCCTAATTACCTTTCTCACTCGGGCCTCCAGAGCTTGGGGACGGGGGTTAGGCCTCCAGGGCTGGGCATCAGAGGAGCTGTCCGCTACCCGAGAACCGGGGGGGTCCCAAGGCTCCCCTCTAGTGCAGGCAGGAAGTGATTACAGAAGTTTGGGGCTTGCTGGCTTGGGGTCTCCAAGCTCACGTGGACCTGCTAGTCTCCTTTGTCCAGACCCTGTGTCCACCAAGGGGAGGCACCCCCAGGCCCTGAGTGTTGTGGGTGAAGGCTCCTGTCTGTCCCAGCCCGGCCTGACGGCCCATCCATCTTCTCCCCGCCCCCGCCCACCGCGGGTACCTGTCGCTGTAGGCGGCCGCGGCTGCTGCGGGCTGAGCGTATCTGTAGGCGGCATAGCCTCCCTGCGGGGTAAGGGGAGGACACGGCACACGGGCTTAGTGGGCTGGACACAGCATTTCAACCTTCATCTTGGCCAGGTGAGGGGTAGCTGGTGCAGGCCTGGGGGCACCTGGCTTCTGGTTTCGTGGCATGGTTCAAGGTGGGGTTTCTGTTCACCTCATTCATTCATTCATTGATGCGTCCATTTGTGCGTTCAACACACACGGCTGAGCATCAATGCTATGTCTGGCTGTGTTCAAAGCTTTGGCACACGGTAGGTGCTCACAGAGTTGCCACCAGGCCAGCGTGACCCTGACTTTGATGCTGACGGGTATAGAGACTCGGTGCTATCCTGGACACTGGGATGGGACAAGGGCAAAGGGCATTAACTCAGACCACGTCTTAGCCCTGACCAATGGATTGCTGAATTACAGGCGACCACCCAGGATGGAAATGAGGTCTTGTGTGGGGTGGGGGGTGGGGGTCGTCAGCAAGGGCTCCGAGCTAGAGGAAGCAGTAAGTGCAGCCCCATGAAAGAAGAGAGGAGACAGGACCCCATCAAGGGGTCTGCCCTGGAACCTCTACCTCCTGGTCTCTCTCTGGCCTCTGCAATGGACACAGGGTGCCTATGCGGGCTCACTCAGTGACCCCAATGCTGTTAGGGATATGGAAGATTCACCCACTGCCCCCATCATACAACTGACACCTTGCGAAACGGAAAAGACATGCCTGGCTCATCGGGCTGCTGGGGGATCCATTGCTACTCACACCCTGAGCACAGATAACCCAGGTTTACCTGTGCTGAGGTCGCCCCCTGGGCTCCCAGGACGGGAGGGGGTGGGGGGAGCGGGGCAGGGAGTGGGAGACACTGTTCACTGAGACATATGAAATGCCAGATTCCACCCTCCCTCCCCCGGGGCTGCACTTACATAAATCTCAGCACCATAAAAGCCATCCTGATACACGACCCTGGAAGCAAACGGACAAGAAAGTGGTGGGAACGCTGGAGAGGTGGGGTAGGCCGGCTCCGGTGTCTGCTGAGGAGGGAGGGGGCAGGGTGCCAGCCCTGCCCATGGGACTGGCATTTTAACAAGCGTTTGCTCCAGTGCCCTGTTTTGGTATAACAATAGAGTAACACCCTTGCTGGTCAGCTCCTTTCTCCCACAAACCCAGGGACCCATCGGCCCACCTTGCTTACCCTTCCCCTGCTCCACCCCAGGCAGCTGTATCCCCCCCCCCCATTAGGGTTGGAGGGCACCGGGCCCCGGGGAACGGACCAGGGAGGGCTTAGCGAAGGCCCACTGAGCCCCAGGGCCGACCACCACCCATTAAAACATTGGGCAAGGTGCTGGGGCTCTAAGCGTCCCTCACATGCCAGCGACCCTGAGATTCGGTGGCAGGGCGGAGGTGGGTGTATTGATACGGAAGCGACTGCAGTGTGAAGGTTGGAGTTCCCACCGCCCCCCACCCCCGCGCCACAGTGCTGGAAAGGCTGCCTAGCCCCTCTGGCTGCACCACGCTCCCCTCCCCACGCCCCCGGGGCCGTTCTCCAAGCCTCCCTCCCCGTGCGCCCCAGGTACTCACGCTCCGTAAGTAGGGATGGGGGGCGGGGGCGGCGCAGCCCGAAACGTGTTGTACACAGCCCGGCCCCGGCCCCGTAGGTGCGCGCCCCTGTAGGCAACGGCTGTGCCGGTGGTGGGGTACGGGAACCCCGTCACTGCAGGAAAGGGCGTCGGAGAGGAGACAGTGTGAGAGGGAAGGCTAAGGGAAGGAGGGGAGGCAGGAGGGCTAGGGGGCCTGACCACGGCCGCATCTGGCCACACATCCCGCCTGGCCGCACCCACATGGCCACGCCCCACCACGCCTCGGCCTGGCCACGCCCCCCGAAAAACCCGTCCCCGCCTAGCCACGCCCCTGGCCACGTCCTCCCACCCAGGACGACTGGCCAATGACCGCCCAATACCCGGCCAGGCCCGCCCCAGCCCCGCGCCGCAGCTCCAGCCTTTACCTGCATAGAATTCTGGTCCGTAGACTGCCCCTACCACCGGGTTTAGCTTCCAGCCTAGAAGAGAAGCAAAGAAACCCAATCATTGTCTTCCCCATTGTCTCCCCACCTCACACTATGCTTGGGAACCCCAGAGACTCCAGGATGAGCCCCACTGGGACATTCCGAGGCCGTGGCCACTGCAGAGGACGGGCGGGACCCCTCCCTCTGCAGTCGGGGTAGATGGATTAGGCGGGGCACAGTCCCTGGGCCCCTCGTGGGATGCTGCAGCCTCACTGGCTGAGTGCCTTCTGCTTCCTAACAGAGACCCAGTCACTCCGGACGATCCGCCTGGTGTCCTGATTCTTTTCACATTTCGGCCTTCCCCAGCCTGCCCCAGGCCCTCCCTGTCCTGGGGCACGGGCCCCAGCAGCTTGGGGTCTGCAGTGTCTGCAGAAGAGCATTAGGAGGGAAAGTGGAACGCATTATTATGCAACGTCTGTAGGCCCCCAGCTGGGATGGGGGCTGCTGGTGGCCTGGGTACTTTAGTCCCTGACAGCCCAATCTCATGGGAGCTGTCTCATGTGGGCACCTGGCTGCCTTCCAGGAGGGTCAGAGGCTGCCGTAAAGGTGCTTGGCCTCAGCCACGGCGACCTCCTTCACCTCCTGCCCGTCTCTGTCCTGGGTCGGGGCTCCCGAGGGGCTCCCTTTCTCAGTGCTGAGTCCTGCTTTTGCCATCCTGTGTCTGTTTTCCCCCAAAGCAGCCGGTGGGAGGGCTGCCGGGGGAGGAGGTGGGGAGGAGGGGCCTTGGGATTAGGGATAATGAGAAGGACAGCTAGCATCCCCTGACCACTTTACCATATGCCACACTGTCCTAGACCCATCCAACGAGGAAGGTGTCACGCCCTCCCATCTTACAGATGAGCAAATGGAGGCTCAGGGAGGGGCGGCAGCCTTGAATCACAGGGCTGGAGAGTGGCAGAGCCAGACCAGCTGTGGGATGCCAGACCCACGTTCCTGGCCACTCCCTGGCCCCCGGCCTCTCCCTCTCTGCAGGTGGGCAGGCTGGTCATCCTCTCCCACCAGAGACCCAGGTGCACGGGTGAAGGCCTGCTCCCACCTGAGGCTCTGGGGGTAGAAACCAACCAGCTGAGCCTGTACCAGCTCCAGGTGGTCAGGAAGTGAGAGTGGGGTCAGCTCACCTGACCAGGCCCAGCCCCTGGCCCCTCAGCTTATCAGGGTCTTATCTTTGCAGCACACCCCCAGCCCAGCTCCACGTCTCAAGCCCAGATTCTAACAGCCCCACTGCTGGGTTGGCCGGGAGGTGTCCAGGACAGAGTTTCTGGGGCCTTGTTCCTCCTGGGGGCCTGTTCTCCACACTCTCCATGAGACTGTGGGTCGCCTTCCATCCCTGGTCCACCGTCACACGACCAGCACAGACGTTTGCATCTGAACGTTACTGCTAGGCCTCTGGAATCTTCTATAAATACCAGGTCAGGAGGGAAGAAACGCTTCATCTTCTGGGAAGACCTCCAGTCCCAAGAACTGAGTCTTCTTAGTAAAAATCCACGATGGAGCAGAGTCCTGAGCCAGTGACCCAAGCCCACCTCCCTTAGGTCCCATCTGGCAGCTCTTCTGGGTGCAGTCTGAGAGGCTGCACTTCTGCTTCGGATGGCCCTGGCACCTCCCTCTGCCAATTCTGGAATCCTGGGTGCCTCCACCTGTTGCTCTGGCCCCAATTCACTGTCTGGGACCCCAGATTACAGAGGCAGTCTGAGACCCACCTGGGTAGATCCTTTGTTTCTTCTGCAAATAGTAACACCTGGTCAAACCTGGTGAGTCTGTTTCCTGAAGCGGAAATTTCTGCCCCTCTGACTGACTGATGAATTTGAGTCCTCTGGAGCGTTGAGCAGAGTCAAGCCTCAGTCAACAGAGCCCATGAACTGGGCTTCACTGCCACCTGCAGGGAACCCAGGGCCGGCCCACTGCAGCCCTTGTCACTCTTGCCCAGGCCAACTAAGATGTTTAAATGAAACCATGTTTGCCACCGAAGTGGGCAGAGGTTTCTCCCTCTCTCCACTCCCCGTCGTTCAACCGGCCTCGGTTCTGTGCCCATTCCGAGCCAAGGGTGCAGTTGTTCAGGGATGGATTCTCTTCTGAATCCCATGTTCCTCAACATCCTCAGGTCTGCCCAGAAAGCAGGGGCGTGTGGCTCTCGGGAGAGGCTGTGCAGCCCCCAGGATCACCCTGGCCCTGTAAAAACGTCTACCTCTTCCCTTCCTGTGCTGAGCGCCAGGCCACTGAAGTCATACACAGCGTGTGCTCAGGACAGGCGCAAAGCCGGGGAGCCCCCAGATTTTTAGAAAGAATTTGAGCTTTGATAGTCCTCGAAAAAGCAGGATGGGAGCGACAATAATCTAGTCTAAATGGGGTCTGGCCAGTGCCCCAGCCCTGCCCCAGGAGGACAGATTGGGGGGTCCGGCTGGTGAGTCAGGCGGCAGATCCGCCCACTGTCCTGCCCTAGGTTTTCTGTGCTGGCCGGTCCCCTGACTCCATGTATATCTGATCAGACCGGGACAAGAGAGTCTGGGGGTGGCTCAGTCCACTCTTCCCTGCTAGGGGGGGTGGGAAGCAAAGCCCACGCCCCGCCAGGAGGCTTGTCCTGATGGAGCAGGGCTGCTGCTTCCTGGCTAGAGGAACAAAGTCAAAAAGGCCCCAAAGAGTTCCCAGCTACACTCAAACCAGTCCCCGCACCAATCCTTGCCTGGTGGAGTCAAGTCACACAGCGGCTGAGAGCCGTCCCTCCGCTCCTCCCTGCAGCCAGCATTTAGCGTCAGCAGTTTTGTTGCAGAGAAGACTGGCCACCTCTGCTTACAGCCAGGTCCAGGTGCACACGGGCACACTGCTCAGCTGACGCACACTATGGCCAGCGGGCCCTCAACCTTTCCGTGTTTCCAAGGCCCAGGGGTGGGCGGCGGGGGGCTGTCCCTCTAACTGTCATCGTACTCATTAAATACTGAGCGCCTCTAGCCTCGGCACTCAGAAAATAAGGAATGATCCAGAAGTGGCCACTTTCCCCCTGCGCCTGAAGCCTGTCCTCGGCCACTGGGTGCGGCCACGCTTGGGAAAGCACGGGGGTCTCACCAGCTGTGTGGGTGGAGGCGGGTGGCCCCAGGTCTCCTCCTGCCTCACTGACCCACCCCCTTCTGACCGCGGCAGAGCCGGGACATGAGGGGGCACTCAGCATCCAGGGAGGCTGGCCTCCAGCAGCCTGGGCTCCTCCTGGACCCTGTCCCCACTGGTGGCCCCTGAAGCCTCCCTGGGGTCTTGGGCCGCTTACCGTTGGTATAGGGGTTGGCAGTCTTCTTGTTGGTCATGACTCGGGCTGTGGCGTTATTGACCTGCCCAGAGAGAGGGAGGGAGAGGCTGAGGGGAACATTAGCCTGTAGGCCACGGGCTGCCTGGTCCTGCTCTGAACTTCTCCGTGGCCGCCTCGGAGGGGGCTGGGGGCTGGGGAGGAGGCCCTGGGACACCCAGGCGAGGCACAGGACCGCCTCCACTGCTCGCCTGGCCCCCCACCATGGCCTGCCCTCCTCCCTGGCCTCCTGTCTCCGAGTGCTGCCCGCCCCCTCACCCGCCGGCTGAGAACCTGGGCCATCACTGTTCCCAGAACTGGCTGGTGCCCAGCCTGGCCCAGGCCCCGGGCCCTCGGCTGAAGCATTGTGTCCAGTCCCACTGGCTCTTGCCGTTCACAGGATTGTTCCCACAAACCGAGCCCAGCCTCTCTCTGGCGACCCAAGGCCACTGGAGCAGCTGGCTGGTGGACTTTCCCCAAAGTGCTCTCAGCGCAGCTAACAGAATGGCCCCCAAGACTTCTCTGCCGTGGGTGGCTGCTGAGGCCCTCCTGGTTGTGGGCACCAGGATGGTCACCCCTCCCCGTGGGGGCAGCACCCCTTTCCCTTGAGGCCAGCAGAGAGCTTTCTGTGGGGGCGGGGAGCACACGTGCCCGTGGTGGTGGGGCAAGGCCGATGGGGGAGGAGCAGGTGGGTGCCAGGGGAGTGGGTCCTACTGTGCAGACATCTAAGGCCGTGGTCAGGCTGCCCAGAGGACTGGGCTGGGGTGTAGGAAGGAGGAGGGCCTCGGCGGAGGGAGCAGAAAACAGGGCAGGTGTGGACCTCGAGGGAGGGGTCTGGGCTGTACTGCCTCCCCCCCTGTCAGTGTGAGCCCCTGGGGCCTGGGGCCGCAGCCTGTGCTGCTGGAGGCTGGGCTGGAGCCTGGCTGAGGTCGGTGCCTCTGGCACTCCTGCTTCTGGAAACCCTCCCTCAGGTCCTTCCACCGCTCTTCCAGGGGCTCTGCACCAGCCGTTGACCCCTCCCTCCCTGGCCACCCTCGCTGCCCGCCCTGCTGGGGAAGCCCAGCTCCCAGACACCAGAGCCTCAGCACTGAGCAGGGCACACGCAGCCCCCCGGGAAGGGGTGGTGGAGGGGGGAGTGTCGGGGGACCCCTCGCCTTCTCTCCCCTCTGCGCCTCTGGGCTGGATCCCTTTCTCGGCTCTGGCCGCGTACTGCTGCCCACCCTCTGGGGGATAAAGGCAAGGGGCAAACTGCAGGATGCAGCAGCATGGGGAGGGGGGAACGGGGCAGCTGCCGCTCCTTGGTGAGATTAATGACCTCCTCCCAACTACGGGCAGACTGGGCTGGTTGAGGTCCTTGGAGCCGCCAAGCCTCAGAGACGTGACGTCTGGGGTCCTCCCAGTGTCTGGCTGAGCCCCACAGCTGGGGACCTTTTCCAGGAATGAGAGGGAGGGGGCAGGGTGGGGGGCCCTTGGGTGAGCCTGAGGTCTAGACCCAAAAGAGGTGGCAGGTGGTGGGCTCAGCTCCGGTCTCAGCTTGGCCCTGCCATGGGGCCCTGGCCCGGCTCTCTGCATGGCAGCAGCGGGGCTGGGTCGGGGGCCCAGGGTGACCGGAGGCGGCTCTCAAGGGCGTCCCTGCCGCAACACACTTATCTGAGCACCTCAATTTTCCGTCCCTCTACGATCGTCCCATTCAGCTTCTCCCGGGCTCGGTCAGCATCTGAGCTAGTTTCAAAAGTTACAAACCCAAAACCCTGTGAGCGGAGAAGGACAGACATGGAGAGAAAGACATAGGATGAGAAAAAGGAAAACAAAGGAGGCGTGGGGAGTGGGGGGGGGGGCAGGGCAATGGGGGGCGGGGAGAGAGAGAGAGAGAGAGAGGGGTTGAGTCAGGTGACTTGAAGGAGAGACTCGGGCAGCCCAGAGGTCTGTCCTGGTGCCACTGGCAGGTCGCCCGGGAGACGTACGGCCCCGGGGGTGGGGCAGCTGCTGGCCTGGCCTGAGCCTGACCTGAGCTGACCGCCTGGCACTTGAGGGGACAGGCCAGAGCTATAAGAGAGATGCTGACCTGAGCAGGGGCCAGGACTGTTGCCCTCACCCCACCTGGGGGGCCAAGGCTGGGCTTCTGGACCCAGAGTGGGGGCAGCCTCACCCATCGTCACCCCAGGAGCCCCAAGTGCGGGGGGGGGGTGTCTTCCCGTCCAGGAGCGGGCACCCTCCCGCCTGCCCCCTGCAGGCCCTCCACTGAGTCTCCGGGCAGCTCCAGGAAGGCCGGTGGCCCCGGGGGAGCGGCTCGAAGGCTGGGGACCCAGGCCCAGGGGCCGGGGCTCCGAGTGCAGACAGAGAGGTCCTGGCGACTTAGAGAGAAGGAAGCCTCAGCAGCGGCGACAACACAGACAGCGGGGTGGGGAGGGTGGGGCGGGCGGAGGAGCGGGGAGTACAAGCACCCGTGTCGCTCAGGGGTCCTCAGGCTCGGAGCTCTCCAGGAAGGAAACGCACATTTCACACGTTAGCCTGGCGGGACCTACAGCCGGGCGCTGTAATGGTGGCGGCCTCTGGGCGGCACCCACCTTGGAGCCCCGCTCGTTAAAAATGATCTCCACGTCTAAAATTTTTCCGAATTGCTGCAGAGACAGAGATGGGGGTGGGGGAGACAGGAGAGGGTGTGTTAAGACTGCTGGCCCGGCTCGCCTGCTCCCCATGGGACCCTTGCCCACTGCCTGCGTCTGGTCCTCTGCCCCCGGCCCCCTTTCCGCCTCCTGCAGGGACATGAAGGTACTCTTGGGTAGCCTGGCGCGGGGGGGGCGCATCCCTCCCCACCTTCCCGTGCAGAGAGCTTTTCCTGCCAGGACACTGGTCCCATCTGCGGTATCATCAGCATTCCTCTCCTCTCCCTGCTGGGACTTTGCCACAAGTTGCTGACAGCCAGCCCTAATTCACACACATGGGTTCTGGGTAAGTCCTTCCCAAAAGGTGGGGTGCTGGCGGGGAGAGGAGCCCCTGGAAGAGACAAAGCGCTAGGGAGGGACCCTACACTGCCTGCTGCCTGTGCTGTTTGGGGCTGGGCTGTGTGTGGGGCAGGGTGCAGTGACCCCAGGCCCCTCTGCCTGACCAGGACATACCAGTCAGCTGGGCCCAGATGCTCTGGCTGCCCCCTTCCTGCCCCATCGCTGGCCTGGAACTCCCAAGGGACAGCCTTGTCTCCCTCACTGGCACGTGAGACCAGGAACCTGTGAACCAGGTCCCCTAAAATCCCAGCTGAGGTCCCGAGGGGCCTGTCCTGAGGTCTCCAGTGCATACAATTGATGAGTTTCCCCTTCACCCTGTAACATTCGGGAGGTGGGTGTCACGTGGGCCAGGAGGGACGTGGAACCAGACAGTGAGGCAATGCCAACCCTGCCAAGTACTGGAGAGGGAGGGTGGTGCTGCTGTGCTGCAGGGGCGAGTGAGCTCATGGGCATCCTGCAGGGACCATGGGTGCCCCTGGGCGGCCTGTAGGGACTGGAAGGGCGTCCAAGTGAACTGACCTAATAACATCGTAATACCAGCCGCTTTGAGTGGGGGCCCCGGGCTCAGAGAGGTTTGGCAGCTGCCCAGGCCCAGGGCCAAGAGGGGGCAGAATTCTCATCTTCTGATGATTCTAAATCCTGCCTGCACCCTACTGGGTGTAACCCCAAATCCAATGGGGCCTGGGCCCCAGGAAGGGAAGTGGATATCTGGGGCAAGGGCAAATGTGGGTGCTGAGTCCATCCCGAGGCCACCTCCTGTTTGCCTGACAAATCCCATCTGGGGTGGTGGGTGGCATGAGGGGAGGGCTGGGGTTCAGGGCCCAGAGCCTGCCTGACTTGCGGCAGAAGTGGGGAGTGGGCACAGGGCAGGCGGGGGAGGAGAGTTTGGGGTGGGAGAGGGAAGAAAGGGAGGGAACACGGGCCAGGCGCATGTGTCCTCTGTGGCCGGGGCTGAACCCTGGCTGCTGCCCCCTCACCTGCCCACGGGGCAGCCCTGGCACCCGGTGGGTGTCAGCACCTGCTAGGTGTTCAAATCAAGTGACAGAATAAAGTCACCACGGGACTTAGGGGCCTCCCTGCAGGATCTCACAGTAACCCTGCAACTGGCTGAAATCCTACAGAGCAAAGTCTAGGAACAGACAGGGAGAATCCAGGAACGGAACGCGCACGTGCTTCCCATCGTGTGCTCTCCTGTCGCCCCACCCCTGGGGCCTGGAGGATGCCCAGAGAGGTTGAGTGCCTGGGCCCCAGGCACACAGGACAGGCAGGGCTGCTGGGTGTGAGGCCAGGAGGCTGGGCTGCCACTCTGGGTGCCCTCTGGGGGCACAGGGGTCCCTGGAGCCCTCATCAGAAGGAGGGGCCAGCAGAGTGATAACCTGACTGGCACTGGCCTGGGCCTGAGGGGCAGGTGGTGGAGGTGGCAGCCACGCAGGTCTCTCTACCCCAAGCCTGCATCCCTCCTCCTCCCTCCTACCCCACAGGCTCGGGTCAGAGCAGGGCTGGACCCAGAGGGCAAGGGGAGTCAGGAAACCCAGGGGGCCTCTCTGACACCTGGGCTGTGCGCTGGGGGTGGGAGCGCAGATGGGGGGGCCACACACACTCACCCCGAACATTTGCCGCAGGTCGGGGTCCCTGAACCGGAAGGGGATGTTGGAGACGTGTAGCCGCTTGGGCTGCTGCTTCTCTGTGGGGTCGGAGGGATGGAGCGGCTGGCTGTCCGTCTGTGCCGCCTCGTCTGTCTGCTGCGGGAAGAGGACCCGGGCTGGGAGGTGCCCCCTTCAGCTCCCATCCCACAGCAGGGGACGATCTAAGCGCCAGGTCTTCCCCAAGCCCCTTGGACGTCCCCATCCTGGGACTCGCAGGAGACGTGGCACAGCAGAACCTCAGCCTCAGGTCCCACTTCTGGGCCTTTCCCCGGGCTGTGTCTGCAACATCGTCACAGGGCCAGGTCTCCCTGGCCCGGTGCGTCCTCCCACCGTGGCTCGGCCTGTCCACTGAGGCCTGACCTCAGCGGTCCCTTGGCTAACACGGTCCTTGAGGTCATGAGCGCACAGCTTCCCTGACAGCCCGAGTTCTGGGACCACGGGCGCCATTTGGGGTTTCCAGCCTGATGGGAAAGTGGAGAAGTTTCAGAAGCCACCGTGGCACACATACCCATGGCGGTGCTGCCCCCCAGGGAGGCCACCCCGGGGCTGCCTGCCTCTTCTTCTAACCCTGCTCTGGGGCTCTGCATCTTCCAAGGCTCAGGGGTGGCCACGTCCAGTGCTTCAGAGCTGGTCCTTATTTTGGACCCAAATGTTGGTCAACAGAAGGACTCTGAAAGACTCGGGTCTCAGGGAACAAAGCTGCCACAAAGCAAGGACCCCCCTCTCCCACCAGCTGCCCAAGAGGTCAAGGCCGTGAAGAGGCCCCGAGGTGGTGCAGTGCAACAAGCAGGTTGGGCTGGTGGCGTGCGCGAGGTTCCTCCCTGGGGACTTCAACAGGGACGGGCCACCAGCTCACAGCCAGGCTGCCCTTCAGCCTGGTTGGTCCCTGCTGAATCCCCGGAGCCAAAGGCAGGCTGGGCGTGGTGAGTGCGGGGAGGACTGACCGAGGGGCCTGGTGGGCTCATCGTGACCTGGGGGCTGGCACCCATGGCCCTCTGCGTGCTGCTCAGCATTAGTATCCAAGAGCAGAGCCAGTGACGGATGGGGTGGGTGGACAGACGCCGGCTCCCTCCCGTGGGGCTCCTCTGACCCCTCGTGCCTCTGCCCCTTGTGGGCATAACGGGCCGAGAAACACCTTTTATTGCTTCTTTCCTTTTCCTGTCTCAAGTCCCGGCTCTCCTCCCGGGTCTTCTGGGATCACCAGCCCAATACACTGCTTGAATTTGAATCTTTGTCTGGGGGTCTGCTTCCGGGACAGGACTCCAGACGACGGCCTGGGGGCCTACAGAGAGTGAAGCGGGGAGGGCAGGGTCCTCGAGGCCTGGGTTAGACTTTGCACAAATGGAAGTCCCAGTGGCTGTGGTCTCCCACGTGGCTGGAGGTGCAGAGGCAGCTGGCCGGCGGCGAGAGGCTGGGCCGCAGAGACATGCTACGAGGACAGCTGAGAGGAGAGCTGCCGGAGAGCACTTTCCATGGGTCCCCAGGAACTGCCCATTTGCTTCTGGTGGGTTCTGTCCACCAGAGGAGTGCTGACCAGTACCACAAGCCTCCTGGAGCCAGGGCAGTGAGCAGGGCGAGGTCACTGTGACCGAGGCCTCGTGCTGCGGCTGAGGAGTGGACCCCGAGGAGCAGAGCCTCACCAAGGCCAGTGGCTGGAGATGTCTCTGGACTCCTGAGTGCCTGCCCTTGATGGCCACCCTCGTCATCCTTTCTGGAAGGAAAGGGCCGCTCCCCCAACTCCTGCGCTCAGCGGATGCCATAGGGGAGGGGAAAGGATGTCACCAGCTCCTGGGCACACTTCCAGGTGGTGAGCTGGCAGGGGGCCTGGGGAGGGCTGCAGGAGCACGGGAGCATCTTGTTCAAAGGCCCCTTAGACTCAGCTCTGTTCCTGTGTTGAGAGGAAGCACAGGGTGTCAGAACCCATTTGTGGGTTTGAAGCTACCATCGTCTCGTGTGCCTGGGGACATGCGTGACCTGGGGCTCAGCAGGTTGGCCATCCCATGCGTGGCAGGCCCAGTTCTGACGAGCGTGTGTTCTCTGAGCCCAAGTGTGGGTCCTGAGCCTGTTCCTGGGGGTTTGCCAACAAGTACCGACCCCCCCGCTCCCAGGAGCCCACCTTTAGCAGGGAGGCGTCTGAGGAGGAACAGCTGGTGGGGTGGGAGTGAGGTAGCAAGTCTCTGAGAATCCTGGTCTGGCCTGCACATGACCTCATTCCTGATGGGCAACATGGGGCAGCTGCCTTTGGGCTTTTTGGGGACACTTGTGGGCTCCTCCCCCCAAGCCCGGGACCTGGAGATGCCCAACAGCTCAGCCCCCTCCCCAGCTGTCCTGCTGTCCTCCTCCTCCCTTGGTCCCACTCTTCCTTGCAGAAAATAAGCCTGTGCCTCACCTTCAGAGGGCCCGTCTGTGCCCCTGAATCAAGGCAGAACCGGCAGTGCATCTGCTGATTCTTCTTAAGTCTGAGTCCCGCCCTCTGGCTACAACAAGCTGTGGCTCTTCCGTGCAGTGGTAAGGGTGGGCCCGGTGCCCCCTGTCACCCCCCCTCCACCCCGTGCCTCCCACAGACCTGTGCCCTCAGCTGCTGCTGGGTACAGGTGACTAATGGACTCACCCCAGACTTGGAAAACTAGTGGGAGAGGGGCGTGCAATGCTGACTCTGGGCCAGCAGAGGGCAGCGGTCAGCGCGACCTAGCGGCCAGGGCCACAGGAAAGGCCCAGCTCGCGCTCACAGGAGATGGGGAGCCCTGGGCGGGGCAGGGGTTGTGGGGGCACCACGGGAGGGTGCTGACAAAGCTGGGGCATCTGGGGCTGGGCTGGGCTGTCCTTTCTGCCCCGCCTTGGGCCCCTCCTAATAGCAGAACTGAGCCCACTGTGTGTCTCCAAGATCCAGGGTCCTCCTGCCTCTGCATCCCACCCCAGAGGCCCTTAGGGGAGCAGCTGAGGGTCAGGTGGGAGAAATGGGGTGATGGGGGCAGGACACAAGTAAGAAAAGAGCCCCCCTTGACCCCAAGCGCAGCTGCAGACAGAGGCAGATAAATGGGTTCAATGACTGTGAAATTGTAAGATGTGCAGAGAAACCTCCGAGTGTAACAGCACACTGGCTGCCCCGAGGCGAGATGGAGGCCTTCCCACCATTTATCACAGCGGTCCAGGCAGCCTGCACCGCCTTCCAAGGGAGTTTACTTCCTTTTTCTTTTTTAAAGCAATCTTTGCCTTTGATTCTCAAATGCAGGGAAAAGAGAAACAGCCACAGCAACGCTCCCTTCCCTCCCACAACTGCTCTCGGCCGCTTTGCTTCTGCGTCCTCCCCATCTCTGTGTCACCTTAGCCGTCATGGGTCCCCCTCCACCTTTCAAGGCAGCAGCCGGCCCCTCTGGGTGGGACAGCATATCTCCCACCCTCGCACCCTCCGAGGAGCCTGCAGCTCTCTTCCCCTGGGCCTCCCCAAGCCCAGCACAGGGAGAGGCCAAGAGGGCCCTGGGCAGGGGTCATTAGGTCTGGCAGGGCCACAGGCAGCAGGCCAGGACCTGGTGGCCGTCACTGGGATGGAGTCAAGGCTTGCTGACGCCGCACAGGAGACTCTTGGAAATGCCCTTTCTCTACAGCCCCATCTCTCCTCATCTTTGGTCCTCCAAGACCTCCTGGGCACTCGTGCAGTGACTGTCAGCTGCCTGCCAGACATGGCTCGCCCCTGGCGGGCGGTGAGCCAGCCTTGGAGGAGGCGTTCTCCGCGTGTGGCCTCAAGCCGTTCACTCATGAAGTCTTCTTCAGACCCTTGAGTGGAGCTGTGTGTCCGCTTTGGACTCTGTGAATGATGCCACGCTCCAGGAACTCTCTGCCGGCCGCTGCGCTTGTTGCATTGGCGCTGATGGTGCCGTCTGCTCGCACCATGCCTGCGTGGAGGCGGCACGCGGCTGAGTCTCACCCTGCGGTGGTGCACTCCCACCACGGGCTGCCCCTTTCCCTTTTCTTAAGCCCCGAGAGCCAAGAGCACAGGGGACCAAAGGCCGCCGACCAAACTCCAGGTGGAGTTTCTGCTGCTGCAGCGCTTGCTGGTGGGGGAGGAGAGACAGCCATGCGGCAGGCCGTGTGAGGCCCATGGTGCAAAGGTGAGGTGGCCCCCCAGAGGAAGATTTGGGAGAAGGGGAGGAGCTTCTGAGAGGAGGTCCCTCTGGCTGTCCCACGATGGAGGGTGGGTGGGGAGGACACCTGCAGGGGACCCGCATGACCTTGAGTGAATGAGTGCTCCAGGGAGGTGGTCCCCAACTCGCACCCCTGGGGGGCCCTGCAGGGTAGTGAGGTGGGCCTGCTCCATCCACAGCCCCAATCGCTCTGCTCCCCCTGCTGCCTTTTGGCAAAAGAATGTAGGTGACACCGTGATGACAAACGGAATCCACAGACAGGAGAGGGCAGGTCTGGACAAAAGCTGGAGCCCGCACCACCTGCTGCCCCGCACCTCCTGATTCTAACGTCAGGCTGCCCGGGGAAGGCCAAGAGGAGAGTCAGAGGAGTGACGGAGGCCTGACACAGGAGGGACGTAAGACATCTGGGCAGCAGGGCTGGGAGTGCCAGCAGTTACTTTAGTAGAAGTGGCTCCTGGAATCTTAGCGCAGGACGGCCGGCGGCCACCCTCCCCAGCTCCTCCCAAGGTGGGAAGCCCCTGCTTGAAGAAACACTCCCAGTCAGAGCACTCACGCCAAAATCTTTGCCGGGCAGCTCTGGGTGTCTTCGAGGTCACCTGCTAATCCAGCAACTTTCACCCGTGGGGCCTCCGTCTCCGGATCCCGATGGTCGAGCAGCAGACTCCGACCCCCTTGCAGGACCTGAAGAGCCTCAGGTAAAGAAAGGAAGGTCGAGGCTGCCCGTTCACGGGCTCAGTGGCTCCCTCTCTGGCCCAGGCACTTTCCTGGGGAGGTGCTCAGCTGAGCAGGGAGACTCTCATGTCTTAGTTGGCTTCTCTCCGAGACTCCTGGGTCCTCTCCGGGGCCGTGGATTCTCACAGGCACGGAGGTCAACACTGGCCCCCTTCCACTTTATGTCCCTGATTGGTGGGAAGCGACGGCTCCCGCGGGGCAGGGCCGGTCATTTCTCCCGTGTGTCGCCAGTGCTGGCTCAGCGCCTGGCACAAGCAGGTCCCCGCAGATGTCTGCCGAAGGAAGACGACTTTTTTTAAAAAAATTAATTATTTATTTATTTTTGGCTGTGTTGGATCTTTGTTGCTGTGCATGGGCTTTCTCTGGTTGTGGCGAGCGGGGGCTTCTCTTGTTGCGGAGCACGGGCTCTAGGCGTGCAGGCTTCAGTAGTTGTGGCACGTGGGCTCAGTAGTTGTGGCTCGCGGGCTCTAGAGCGCAGGCTCAGTAGTTGTGGCGCAAGGGCTTAGTTGCTCCGCGGCATGTGGGATCCTCCTGGACCAGGGCTCAAACCCGTATGCCCTGCGTTGGCAGGCAGATTCTTAACCACTGCGCCACCAGGGAAGCCCCGAAGGAGGACGACTTTGAATTTGTCATGGTGAGGCTGTGTCAGGGGGTCCAGGAGGCCTCTGTGTGTGCCGTCGAGGTGTTAGAGGGTGTTAGCTGTCGGTCTCGGCCCCCTCTGTGTCAGCTGCAAGTCTGATCCTCTTGTCTCCCAGGTTTGCTCCCAGGGCAAACCTCTGGGGGTCAGTATTTGTTCACAAGGAGGTTGTGAGAGGTTTTTCCAGATACACCCCGTCTGCTGTTGTCCGTCAGAAAGAGACCAGTTGGCCGGCAGTGACCTGTTCACAGGGAGCCCCTCTGGCTCCCGTGCTCACCTCTCTTTTCTGAGGTGGAAAAGCTAAACCAGGGAAGTATGGTTTGGCTCCCCATTCTAAGGCCCGTGGGCGCTGCCCTTCTCATCCGTGGAACCCTGGGGGCGTCTATGGCAGACACCCTGTACCAGAGACACTGGGATAATGGAAAAGCCTGGTGGCTTTGGTGCTGACTCAGGCTGGGCAGTGCTTCCAGCAGGCAGGAAGGGCACTGGCTGGGGTCTGGTCCAGCCCAGGGGGCAGCTTGGGGTGCTGTCTCCCCAGAGCTTGGATGATGTTGCCTACACAGGGAGGGTAGGTGATATTTGGATCCAGGGGAACACCGTGGGAGCCAGGTTGGGTTAGGGCGCAGAGGGAGCACACAGAGGGGGGCACCCATCAGATGGGTGGTGCAGCTCCCAGTCAGCACAGGGCGTGCCGGCCTCCTGCCAGGCCCCGCCAGCCAGCAATGGGACAGAGGCAGCAGGGCCAACTGGATGAGCGCAAAGCCCCAGAGCTCGGCGGGGCGTAGGCCCATGGAGAATGCAGCGGAGGAGGTCAGGGAGGGGGATGCAGCAGCCTGGTCTCCAGAGGGGCTACCTTCACAGGGCGCCCACCCCAGGTTGGCCAGGGGCGGCGGCCACTCCTGGATGTGATCCTTGCTATCAGGAAATCTCCGAGAAGTGCCAGGCTCAGCACTTTCTCCTTGGGGTTGCATTACAACCACATAATTGAAGCTATCTGATTGGAGGGCAGCCAAGCAGGTAGATTACAAGTGATTAGCAATGATAGGAGTGCCTGCAACCCGAGACAGCCCTGAGGGGCCCTGGGCCTCTCCTTGCTGCCGCCAGCCGCCCCCACCCCCGCCACCGCCCCCTGCTTGCCCCCGTGATGCCGCTGGGCCGAGCAAGCCCAGGCCACCGGCCTCGCCCATTTCTCTCACTTCCCATTAACAGGTCACTGACCGCTGAGGACACGCTCCGTCTCCCAGATGAGGTGAGAGTTGGCCTGAAGTTGCGGCTCGGGGAGACCAGGGTGGGGGGCAGCTAGAGGCGGTGGGCCTGGCTGCCCCGCCGTGGCACCTGCCCACCAGAAAGATCCTTGGGGTCGGATGGCGATGAGCTTGGAGGCTAGGAGCTCCTTCCTGGGGGCGGGGAGCCCTGCTATGGGCCAGACAGGCCCCCAGGCCCCTTCCCCACCGGCACTCCCCCTGAAGTTCTGAAGGTGGGGGGCCCTTACCGGCACTGTCTGGGCCCCTGCAATGGGCTGTGTGCTGGTCTCACTGCTCGGCTGCTCCGGGTGGGTCTGTGCTGGTGTGTACAGGGTCATGCCGTGCTCCGGGGGGACCGGGGTCTGGCCCGAGTAGTCCGGCGTGGGGTGCGGTGGCGGCGGGGCGTACTCGGCGGGGATGCCGTTCTGTGGTGGAGGCGGGTACTGGGCCGGGGGGTAGGACTGGGCCATCGCTTCAGGCGGAGCCGTGGCGTCCTGATTGCCCTGGGGAAGGAGAGAGCAAGGCTGGTTAGACCTCCGTGCGGCCTGGACACTGCCCCCTTTCACTGCCCCCTCTCCAGAAGGCCCTGTGGTCTCCAACTGCTGTACTTTCCGCAGCATCTTCCATGCCCCCTAGGAGGGGGGCTCTCCCAGCATGGGGCACCAGCTCAGAGCCGGGCTGCAGGGGGAATTCTGGGGAGCCCACGTCTGGGGTGAGACACCTTTGTGTTTGAGGCCGCTTGTGCAAACTCGTCAGGCCTGAGTACACTGAAGATTTTTTTTTTTTTAATCCACCTAATTTAAAAAAAATAAATATTTTGAGATAACTGTAGACACAACAGTTGTAAGAAATATCTCAACGTGATCCTGTGTACTCTCTACCCAGTGTTCCCCAGTGGTGACATCTTGTGAAACCTTCCCCACTAGGAGAGTGACATGGGTCCAGTCAAGATACAAAACATCCCAGCAGCACCAGAATCCCTCTTGTGGCCCTTGATAGCCACACCCTCTCCCTCCCACCTTAGAAAGGCTTTTAAGTCTCGGTTTTCTCATCAGTAAAGCAGGCGTGAGGGAACACGATTCACAGCCTGCAGGGAAGAGGACTGGAGTTGATCGTGCAGACATGGAGCCTGGTACAGCTCGGCCTCACGGTGGCCACCGGGTGAGGTGCTATCAGGGGGGCAAGTAGGGTCCCCGCCTCTGTCTTGAGGATCCCGGAGATGTCCCAAAGACCTCTCCCACCCTCTTGAAGGCCTGCTGCCCCAGGAGGGAAAGTGCTCCCTCGACGTTGACCCCAGCCGTGCGGGGGCTCTTAGAAGCCCTGACCCTTAGCAGGGCCCGGAAACACCCCAGGGCAGTGGTTCTCCAAATGGGGTGCCAGGACCTGCAGCAAGGGCATCACCTGGGAGCAGGTAGCAAGGCAGATTCTCGGCCCCACCCCAGACCTCCTCCTGCAACTGGGGGGGCTTGTGAGAGCCACTGACATCAGGCATAAAGAGCAGCCCTGGTAGAAGGTGCCTCAGCCCCAGAGAAGGGACTAGGGTCCCTCGTGGTGCCAGGGGAGGTAGGGGTGGAGCAGGGTTCCGGCTGTCCCTTGCTGTGACACACACTGGGGAGCAGGGGAGGCGGCCCCTGGCCTTCTGAGGGTGTCTCCAGGGAAGAGGGTGCCTCACCACCTGGAAGGACAGGGGCCACCTCTCACTGGAGTAGCCTCCCAGCGTGGAAGGACCCTTGCACACACGGGGACGGCTGACGCTTGTGACTGCTTTCCCGATGCCCTGGGACCTCGTGCGTGCTCCCGCGCTCCCCCATCAACCTCTGCGTGTTTTGACCTCAGTTTCAGTGTCTGTCTCCGTGTCCATCTCCCCCGCGAGACAGGTGCTTCTTCCAGCGAGCAGGCCGGCTTGCTCGATGCTATTCAATTGGTGACTATTTATTCACCCAAAACTGTTCAGTGGGCAGCTGGGGGTGCCAGGCTTGTGGCTCCGGTGGGGAGCAGGATGGGCAGCCCCTGCCCTGGTGGGGTCTGCTATCCAGTGGGAGAGTAAATCCAACTACCCAGATGCTGAATCAATTGTTAGGGTGGGAGGTGGCCTGAGGGGACGGGCCACACGAGGGCAATGGAGATTGAGCATGAGACCTGGAGTTCTGCCTTCAGGCTAGAGCCCTGCCCCTCCACTGTCTGCCTGCTCACCTCCCTTCTAGCCGGAGGCCTGAGGCCCCCAACTCTCTGCCCGGGGCCCAGCCCTGCCCTGCTCCCCAGGCCCCAGTGCCAGCCTTCACTGCCTCGCAGCCGACACCCCTCACTTCTGGGGTGACCCGACGCCTAATGAGAAGTCCCGTCCTCTTCGTCCTCCTTGGTGAAGCCCCCACGTCCCTCCCCTCTCTCTGCAGAAACTGGGGCAGAGATCACGCCCCTTACAAGTGGAGGGAAACACGCGTGTACACACGTGCACACACCCATGAGGGCCCGCTCCTCACTGGCGGGTCCCACCTCATTGATCCCAAGTAGCCGAAAAGCCCCATTACCCAGTCGGCCAATGTGCTGGCAACGTCCCCGGCTCCCGGCCCGAGGGAGAAGGGGTGGGTTCAGGATGAGGGAGGAGGGGGCCAGCAAGGCAGGAGGGAGGCTGGCAGAGGCGGAGGAGCACCCAGGCTCCAGGATGGTGAGGACTGGGAGGGAGGGGGGCGAGGGCAAGGAGCCAAGGGAAGCGGGAGGCCGGAGAGCCAGGGGAGGAGTGTGGACAGGCCAGGGTGAGGGAGAGGGTGCTGTCAGCAGCCTCCGGATATCAATTAACTGATAAATATTTGATTAGAACCTTCACTAACTTACATCTTCCCAGTGCCCCCTCTTCCCCACCTCCTCCAAGGCTCCAGGAAAGGCGGGCTCCTCTCCCGTCTGCGTCCTTACCACCCCACCCATAACTCTCCCCAGTGCCCTCTTCCCCGGGTCCCGTCCTGGCAGAGGGCCAGCCACCGATCACTCCCACTGCATGGTTCCCGGGCAGGAGCCCGGAGCCCAGACTGTCAGGGGAAGCTTCGACCCAGTGGGGACGCTGGGAGGTGTGTTTGGGGTCCTGAGTGCCAGGGTCTGGAGGGGTCTGGGGTGGGCAGGAAGCAGCTGTGGGACGGGGACATCGAGGGACATTTGCGACATAATGAAGTCAGCACATCTGAGCACATGGTGTTCCCTGCTCTGCGGACATGAACTCATCGAATTCCCTCCAGCCTACAAGGTAGACATTATCTCCCCATGTCACAGCTAATAAAGTGGAGGTACGGGGCAAAGTGACTTGGCACTGGCCACCGGCTCCAAAACCTGGCCCTCTGCTCCTCGTGCAGAACTGTGGCCCTTCCTGGGGCGGCGGGGGCTGGAGGGAGGTGAGGTTCCACATCCTAGTGACAGTCTAGACCCTCAACAGCACAGGGAGGGCTCCAATCCCCCCTCTTGGCCACCGAGTGGCCCCAGGTCACCGTTTGTCATCTCTGGCGTGATTCGGTGGGTCCTGGGCAATTCTCGATACCCCCGCCCTGGGTGTCCTCCACGCCCAGGCATGGTGGCTGTCGTCCATGAGTGGCCTTCACCTTGGCTGCACACGCATGCCTGGGCCCCACCCCAGGGCAGCCAAACTTTACAACCAAACTTTCCCATGAGGTTCTGAAGTGTAGCCTGGGCTGAGAGCCGCCAGACCAGACTAGGATGGAAAGGCAGTGAGTAATCAGGTTCATCCTGAGAGGCTGTCTAGTTGCCTGGCACACAGAGGGTCGCAACAGTGAGTGTTTGTCACTTTCCTTTTCTTCCTTCTTCCCTGGTCTGTTGGGGCCACAATGAGGGAGGGGTTGGGCTTGGCGGCATGAGCTGCACAGAGTCCCCCTGCCAGGCCATGGGGCTCATCTCAGATAGCCTCATGGTTTCAGATGATCTCAGAGCAGCTTGTGAACTTGTCTGGCTCCCCAGGGGATCGTGAATTCCCAGAGAATGGGGGCCACTCACTCAACCTCCATCCCCACATCCCTGTACTCAGCACAACACTGCGGTACTCGGAAGAGTTTCAATGCACACTGGGTGGGTGGATGGATGGAAGGATGAGTGGATGGATGGATGAATGGAATGATGGATGGACAGAGGGGTGGATGGGTGGATAGATGGATGGATAAAAGGATGGATGGAAAGACGGATGAAGAGTGAATGGATGAGTAGATGGACAGACGCGTTAAAGCTTAAAGACTACGGTCAGGTCACTTATCCCCACTCCCTCTGCAAATCTGTTCCTCTCTCCTGTCATCACATTGGCCTGGCAAACCAGTAAGATCACCTCTGCCCACTCCACTCCGTGGCCCACAACTGGAGAAAAGCACCAAATCACCCTGATTTCCTTAGATCACTTCCCTCTGCCTGGCACTGCCCCTCACTCTCCATGACCGTTTCACTCTCCCTCCTCAACCCGCCAACCACGCTCCACTAGTCTCACTCTCTGCGATGACCCTGCTTCTTATTTCCTGTGGCAAATGGAAGATGACACCCATGCCCACCTGCTCACCTCCCTGCCCGTGGTCCTACCCTCGGCCTTCCCTCCCGTCCCCGCTCCTGTCTATGACCAATCACTTCAGTGCACACTGGTATCCAGTCTTTCTCACCAGCACGTGCTCACAGCTCTGGCAATTCGTTGACTCTCTGCCACGATAGGAAGAGAAAACCTTCCTTGACCACACGGCTCTGTCAACTACAAAGCCCGTGCACTGCTTCCCGACAGAGCAAAGTCTCTTGAATGAGTTGCCTAGACCTGCAGCTGCAACTCCTTTATTCCCGTTCCCTCGTAATCCCACCCCAAGCCGGTTCTCCCCGGCACCATCCCCTGAAACTGCCTTGGGCAAGTTTCCCACCTCTGCCGTCTGACAGTCTAATGGTCAGCGCCCACTCCTTATCCGACTTGACCCCTCAGCTGCGCTAACTGTGCCGACTCCCTAGTCTCTCTCCAGACGCGCTCTCTTTTCTTGGTCCCTACTCACCACTCTCTTTATTGCCCTGGAGGAGTTTCTGGCCCAGCAGGAACTGACCACTCTAAGCCGACAGTAACGGTGGTTGGAAGGCAGTAAGTTCTAGAGAGATCAAAGTTTTTTCATCTGGCAAAGGGGAACTGAGGGCAACGGACCCAGAGGGTGGACCGATTCGGGAGGAAAGAAGATGTCGGGGGAGGGTGTGTGGCTGGCCGTGAGGGTGGGGCTAGGGCTCTGTCCTCTGGCTTCCAGAGCAGGGGAGTGAGTCTGGGGTATTTATTCCCCTACTCTCTCCCTGGGAGGCCATCTCTGTCCCAGACCAAGGGGGACCTAGACCCCCTCTCGAGGGGCTGCTCCAGGACCCTCCCTCCTTCTCAGTTCCAGTTGCTGCTTCCTCCTCTGACCGTTAGGCCTGGGGTGGTAACAGGTCTGTCACCACCAGCTCTGGGGTCCTGCACTGTTCCTGGTGGTGCCCCTCTGCCCATCCTCCAGACACCTCTGCAAAGAGTCTCCTTGTAAATAATCTCATGTTATCCTAGAGCCAGCGAGCCACCTGCTCCCTGCTGGATCCTGATGACGTGGCGACGTGGGATGGGAGGGCTTGTCTAGCCCGAGGTACGGGTAGGGAGGGGCTCTGACCAGGGAGGGCCCGGCCAGCCTCTCAGGGAGGCCCTGTGGCTAACGGCCTTGTCTCTGCTCCTGCATCTGGGGTGGCATTGCCTTTGGTACCAGACCCTGAGCGCAGACTCAATGCGTCCACTTCTAGGTGGCCCTGGGCACAGCCCAACCTCTTAGCCCGTGGAAAGGGGACGGTGACCCATCCGCCTAGAGGCAGAGGCTGGGCGGGAGGACCTTCCACCTTCAAGATCTAGAGCTAAGAGCCTCCCAAGTGTCTCTGCCCACATCACTCGCCCAATGGAAATTCCTACACTCAGGCCTCGGCCAGTGAGCTCCCATCTTTCGGGGTGAGGGTCCCCTGTGTGTGTGGTGTGCTGGGCGGGATGCTCAGGGGGCAGGGTGCTGGGGGGAAGGGAAGAGCGGAAGTGGCAGCAGACAGCGCCCCTCCCAGCCCCTCGCTGTGCAGTCCCCTGGGGATCCCTCTGCGCACAGCCCCGCCACGACAATTAGGCTAATTGCTTCCCAGACTCCTCACCCGAGGAGGGAGGGCACCGTAGGCCCCTGGTCCGCAGGCCAGGCTGCAGAGGGAAGGGAGGCTGGCGGCAAAGGCTGGGCACCAAGCCATTTCTCCACCCCCTCTGGGCAAAGCCAGCTTCTAGACAGGGTGGAGGAGGGGAGCACAGCATGACCACCAGGCCTGAGGACCAAGCTGTTAGGTGTGTGATCTGCCTGTTTCGCTCTGGACAAGGCTCACCTGCCCTGAGAGGGGAGCAGACCTCCACCCTCACAGCCACCCCGCAAATACTGAGCTGTACCCAAGTCATTGGCGTCTGTTGAGCCTCTGCTGCCTGGCACCGGGGACACACAGGAGGTGAACAGGCTGGATTTACACAGTGCCCGTGTGAGCAGGGCCTGCCATCGGTACTCTGCGAACTTGGCCACTTAATCCTCCGGGTGACTTGAAGAGGCAGGTGTCACGAGCTGCATTTCACGGAGGGGGTACGGAGGCCATGGCCATGCGGAGAGTGAGCAGGAAAGCCGCCCCCAGGGTATTCCTGACCACACCCCGCTATGTTCACAGCACGGACAGGGTCCTTACACAGCCATGGTGGAGGGCTGTGGGGAGGAGGGACCTGGGACTGGGTCTTGGAGATGCACCGCCCATGCTCCCAGGACAGGAGGGACAGATGTCAACTTCCTAAGCCTGGAGCAGGGGCCAGGCCAGAGCCTTCATGCCATGTGTGACAATTCACAGGACCAGGAGAATGGGCGGGTCAGTTTCCAGAAGAGGCTGGTTCAGAGGGCCCTCTGTGAGCAACCCTGGCCTGGCCTCTAGGCCTCCCCTGTTCCGTGCCGATCAGTGTCGGAAGGGGAGGCAGCTGACCTAGGGGCTGACTGCTGGCAGGCAGGACGTGTGGGTTCAAGTCCCCAGTGATGGCTGAGCCAGGGGACCTCACGGCTCTGACCTCTCAGCCTGGAAGCAGGATGGTCCTGCCCTCCCCATCCCAGGGCATGCACGAGTGAGGCCTTGCCCCAGATCTCTGAACACTGGGGAGTCTGCAACCCGAGCAAACCCGAGACTCCTTCAATCCCCGAGTCTCAGACAGGAGGTGACTGCAGGTGACACCAGACCCGGCCTGCCAGACAAAGTGACTTTCATCTCTGTGCTCTCACCGGCATCCCGCCTGGCTCTGCTTGAGCGAGCCTAGCGATGCACATTCACTACCAGTGTGGCGGCTCCTTCCCTCTCAGAGCAGCTCTGCTGGGAAGCTCTTCCACACGCAGAGCTGAAATCTGCCTTCTGGAAACTTCCACCCCATGTCTGTACTACTGCAGTCTGTGGACCTGTCCTCCACTCGCTGACCCTCTGAGGGCACGAAGAATCCACAACACTGTACCCGTCTTGGTTGTTCCTTGGTGCAGCTCCAGGAATACGTGGGATGGTTGTTCCCATCTTACAGGTGAGGAAACGCAGGTCCACGGCTCCGTGTGAATCCGAATCCAGGCTGCGTTCCGCTTGTCCCCGCGACCGCCGCACCTTTCCTTTCCCAGGGGCCGAGGGCCTGGTCGACACCCACCTGCTCAGAGGGAGGCTCCCTCTGGCTGTGGCTGCCCAGGGAGGTTGGTTCAGGAGCAGAGGGACGGAGTTTCGTGGAGCGAGAGGGCCACCGGCGATAACGTGATGGTAACAGAGGGGCGGATCGGTGCTCACAGAGGGGAAAGGGGAAAGGGCCGGGGGGAGGGGGAGAATACGAGGAACAGGAGAGAAGGGGAGTCACGAGACTAACACATTTGGTTGTTTTCTTGGAGGTGATATTCCTATTTTCTTAATGTGCTGATCACAGGAAAGTGAAGTTTTGGGGAAAAAGAGATGATGAGATTATCGAAAAGGAGTGAAGATGAAGCTGGGACACATGACGATATCAAGGGAAGGGGCCAGAGACCCCCTGACTCCTGTCCGTGCTGGCCCACACATCAGGGCCTGCTCACATTCCTGCTGACACGTGTGGGTGAGTTTGGCTGGTTTTGGCAAGATGTCCCGCTGTGACTCAAGGCGCGCGAGCAGAAATAGCATGGGTCCTCTGACTTTCTCCAAGGAGACCCAGGACAACCGGGATCCCAGAGAGGGACCTCCGAGACCGAGAAGGTTCTGTCCACTCAGTTGAGGAGGAATCAGCACCCTGGGAGGCTGATTTGTCCAGGGTCACCTGCTGCTGAGCGCAGGCAGGGCTGGTGTTCCCACATCCACGCCAGCGGGAGTGCGTGAACTCGCTCGCTGAATACACACCAAGCACCCACTAGGCCAGGTTCTAGGTGCTGGGGTGTGCCCTGCTTCTGGGAGTGGACACCCCGGGGAGGCCCCGTGAGCATCAGCTAAATCTGAAATGCACGACGTGACTTTCGGGGGACAACCAATTAACCTCGCCACTGTGTTTGGCTCACGCTAACATTCCAATTTCCTGGGCGGCCAAGTGACAGCAGGGGCCTGGCGGAAGCGTGCGCGGGCTGGGCACCTCCGTTGCCTCTGAGTGTTTCCTGTGTAACTCATGGAGGGGAGGGAGCTCGTTTTGCTGGGAGCACCGATACGGAAATAAACAGTTACAACTGAGATTTCCAGGACCTGCCAAGACCCAGAGCGAAAGGAAGGGCGGATCCAGGATTCAGCTGGGGCTGCCCTGGGATAGATGTCACACGTGAGAGGGCAGCAGGGGGGCCGGGGCAGCCACAGCACACGGCCTGGCCACAGCCCTCTCCCTCACCAGGTTCTTTCTTGCCTCGGACTCAGTTGCTTCCTCAGCCCAGAAACAGGCCACCTCCATGGCTCACGGGCTCCTGCCCCCAAATTTCGTGGGAGAGTGGCCCTGCCAGACAGGAACAGAGGGCCCAAACAGCCCAGGCACCCGAAGAAAGCCAGGTCCTAGCCTGTGGAGGGTGAGACCCGGAGGCCCAGTGCCCATCTCCTTTCGAGACCCCTCCTGCCCCTTCCAGCCTGCCACCCCAGATGCACGGCAGGAATATCCCCCTCCTGGAATCTCACACCTCCCTTCCTAGAGTGCTTCAAGATGTCGTTCCAGAGGCGTGCAGGGTGGGTGGATCCCTGCAGGCCAGTACTTCAAGGCAGAGACTTTGGGGCATGGTCTTTGCAAGCCGGAGCGCTGGTACAAATGCCTCAGGGCAGAGCAGGGCTGCCATCATGGTGCAGGGAACTCGAGTGGGAAGGGCAATGCCTTAGCACCTGAGGCCACCGGAACATTTCAGAACCTCAATAGTGGAGGGTGGAGACCCCCGAGGGTGAGGGCTCACCACTGAGTCCCCAACACCTGACACAGCCCAGGGATATAGCGGGTGCTCAGTATATGCTGAATAATGCTGACTGCAGGAGTGACAGCCATTGGTTGAGGGCTTTTCAGAGCTCACCACTGTGTTAAGCAATAAAAAGGTGTTAGTTCACGTAATCGTCAAACAACCCGTGAACTGGCGTTCTCTGTGTGAGGAGAGAAACTCAGAGCAAGAAGTCACTTGCCCTTGAGCACACAGCCGGCACATGGCAGTCCTGGGACGTGAACCCACACTTGTCTGACTCTGGAACCAGCGGATGCTGCGTGACGGCTATGGACTCTTGTCCAAATGGGAGTAGAAGAGGGTGGGCCTCCACCCACGGCCCCAGGGGGAGGGTCAGCGGCAGCCCCACGCCCTCACTCCCCTTCCCAAAGACCCCAGGGCTCTGCTGAGCAGGGTCTCCCGGCTTCACAGAATTCCTTCTAACCCGGCGGCCAACCAGGGTTTCCTGAGCCCATAGATGCCCACCTCTGGGCCTGACGCTCTCCTCCAGTGTTCAGAAGACAGGCTGACCTGGGCTCCCCTCCCCTCCCCACCAGAGGGGGAGAGAGTTAAATGTCTGACTAGGGTTCTGTTGGGGGAAAGTCCTGCCTTGTGGTGGCTGCAGATTTCCGTGGTGTAAATACGCCCACTCCGCTGATTTCAAGCTACCAGCTCGGAGTCACTGAACGTGGAGCTGGGAAGGGATGTACACAATCCAGGGCTCATATGAAGGACTCCAGCACACCCCTGGGGAGAGGGGGCGCCGGCCCCAGCCGGGTTCCAATTCACCTTTCCTCATCCAGGCAACTGGAGGTCAGGGAAGGCCAGCAATGCCGGTGGTAGGCGTGAGGGGACTCTGGGGGAGGCTGGGGCAGGGCTGCACGGGGATGGAGGGGAGACCAGGGACCCCCAGAAGACAGCCGGGAGGGCTTGCTGGGAGGGAGATGCAGAGGCTCCAAGGCCGGGGGTGAGAATCCACCTGAGCGATCACTCCTTCTGCCCCATCCAGCCCATTCTGTCCCCCGGCAGCCAGTTTAATATCTTTTATTAATTAGGGCTGTGGGAAGGCCCATCACACCCTGTACTGCTTCATTCAGGACCCACTGGGTTGTGTATTCTGCAGCCGCCGGCTCTCTCCCTCCCTCCTTCTCCGGGCGGGGTGATGTGGGAGAGTCTGGCAGACGGGATACTCCAGAGAGCACAGGGTGCCTTGCATGTCTGCTCCCACCCCTGAGACCTAGAGGGACTTCAGGAGAAATCCAAGCAGAGCCCCTAGAGGTAAGCCCCTAAGACCCTGCATCGCTCGGTAAGTTTATAATCTGACGCTGCGGCCCTGTGTTCTGCCGTTCCTGGCAGCAATGGCAAAGACGGGCGGGCCCGGGCTGGGTTCCCACTGCCCCTGCCACCTTCCCTCCAGAATCCTGGGTCTCTCATGCTTTATGTCTCCTTTCCCTCTGGTCCAAAGACCCTCATTTTCCAGTAGGGCCTCATGCCCCTCCTGGCGGCTGCCGGGTGGGTAATGGGCCGGGTCATCCTGGCAAACAGCGAGTCCTGATGGTGGAGCCCCTCCACACGGAGCACACGTGGGGCCCGAGCCTGGCCTCCCACTTAGCCCCCAGCACTGGGGCCAGTCTCCTGACACGGCTCTCTGGGGTGCCCTGGTCACCCAGCCCTCCGCCCAGGCTTGGCACAAGGGTGGGGGAGCCCTGCCACACTCTCTCTCGAGTCTCCCTGCCGGTGGGCCTGGTTTCCACCATCTGCACCACGAAGGCCGACAGTGCCGACCCAGAGCCACCGTGGCTCCAGAACAAAATGCACCGACTTGGCCCAGAGCCTGGAAGCAGCGCGGTCGTGCTCTACGTGTGCTCTGTGTACTTCGTGTGTGCTTCTGTGCTATTTGGGGAAAGAACTCAGGGCACCTGTGGTCCTGGACCGAAAAACACCCTACATCTCCATCTTATCATCCTCCAACTGAAATGTCAGCACCCATGAACGTGGCCACAAACCCAGGGCATGAGTACCACCCGAGACCCCGTCACCAACACAAACTGCAGGTCCTTCCTACCGTGCTGTGCTTTACACTCACCCCAACTCCAAAACTAGGGTGTGAGCAGACCCGACCCTGCGCCTGGCTCTTTCACACGTTTGTAAAGAAGCCACAGCTTACGATTTTAAATGTTCTCTCTCTTTCGGAAAGTGTATTTCAATAAAATGGTTTCTTTTGTAATCCTATGTATTTTATGCATTGAAGATCATTTTTTGAGAAGGGGTCCATGTGCTTCAACAGATGCTAAGGGGGTTCAAGGCACAAGAAAGGGTAAGAACCTCCACCCAATGGACCCCAGGGGCCCTCCCGCTCTACTGACTGAGGTGCCACCCCATCCCCCAGAATGGAGCCCGGCCATCCGCCAGAGCCCACCGCTGGTCCCTCAGCCCAGGCTCATCCTCTTCCTGCATCAAGTTGGGCCCAGATCTCAGCTGAAAAGCCTCAGGGGAGGGGACGGATTTTTGCAAGATTAAACCATAATTCCCTCCAAGCTCACTGCATACAAATCATAAACAGCGTGGCCCCATAAATCTCCTTCTCCCATCAGCTTCACCTCCACCCCGCCGTCCGTCCTGCCTGGGGAAATCAGCGAGGAGCCGGCAGCCGCCATCTGGCAGGTGAGGGTCCAGGAAAGCAGGGGTGGGGTGAGGGTGCTGTCAATCAAGACCCCCAACAGGTCCCGACTCCCGGGGGCCCTGCCGAGCTTGAGGCTGCTGGGCCAGGCAGGGACCCCCGGGGCCGCGTCTCTGCAGGAGGGCGGGAGGTAGGGGGACAAGCACGGCGCTGGGTGTCACAGGGGAGCTGAGGGAGCTGGGGCCGGTCGCTGCCCCTCGATGAGTGGGGTCCTCACCCCACTCCACAAACCCCCTTGGGTGCTGCCCGGCCCTGAATCTGTAGCCCTGTGTGTGTGTACGTGTGTGTCCACACATGTGTGTGCAGGCACCATGAAGACCCAGCACCAGGCCCTGGGCTGCTCCCCTCTGGGGACAGATGGGGCCGCGGTTAACAGGAAACGGTGGCTGTCCAGGGATGTGGGAGCCGGTGGGGTCAGAACTGGGGGTGGGACACTGTCTGTCACCTGATGGGCCCCTTCGCCGAGTCTGGAGGCCACACCCTCTTCTCCCTGCTCCCCGCTGGAGCACTGGGTGGGGGGAGTCAGTGGCTGCCCAGTTGCCCCCAAGCGTCTCTCAACTGCTGCTCGCAGGCCTCCTGACAAGGGAAGTCAGGAGCGCTGGGAGGAGACATCCTCAGCTCCGAGAGGCAAGGGAGGTGCTTGGGAAAGCAAACCCCTTCTGGACCCTCTTCAAACCAGGTGGGAAGTGAGAGCAAGAAGGGCTGGGAGGCAGCGTGCTGGCCCCTCGGAGGTGCTGTGTCCGGGGACAAGCCCATCCACCTGCTTCCCCCACCTCACAGATGAGTACAGTGAAGCTCCTGGGGGTCGAGCACCTTGCCTGGGGCCTCGCAGGTAGGGCTCCGGCCCCAGCGTGGGCAACCCAAGGCCCCCTTCTCACCCTCGTAGCCCGTCTGCCTCTGGGAAGAGGAGGAGCTCATGGCGGTCTTGTACCCCTGCCCCCAGGAGCCCTGGGCTCAACCAGAAGGAAGCTCGGGACAGCTGAGCCATCTGCCCGGGCCCTGGGGGCTGGGGAGCAAAGGTTCTGAGATGCCTGTAGGCTACCAAGGGCAAGGTTGGAGGGAGAAGCCAGAGGACACTGTTGGGGAAGCCTTAGGGAGGAGGGAGAAGGCAAGAGGGTAGGGTCCCTGAGGAGGGCCCCGGCCCAGCCTGCCAACCACAGTCACTTGCCAACTCCTAGCAGCGCCCACTGCAGCTCCCACACAGCTCATTCTGACCCGTACCTTCACCGCCCAACTCACTCAGTCGATAACTGTTTGCTGAGCACTTCCTAAGTTTGCTGAGCACCTCCTAGGTCTGGAGATGCCAAAGTGAAAAACACCACCCCAGTGCTGTGCTCAAGGACAGGCTTTGTGCAGAGATTCTCTGCTGTGACCCAGGCCTCTTCCCTCCTGCAACCTTATCCCTGCCCTGGAAATGTTCAGACACCTCCTCTGGGAAGCCTTCCAGGTTATTCCCACCCCCTGTGACCTCTATTTTGCTCAGTCCCTCCTCTATCCTTCCCTGAGATGCTTGCTGAGATGCTGCTGTGAATTTATAAGTGGGCGAGCACATGTGGCATCTTTGTGTACACCTGAGAGTGGACCAGCGGACACCAGGCTCCTCCTACTCAGTGGGATGGAGAGGAAGCTCCCTCCCAGGGCGTGAGAACAAAGCTACAGGACAGCGTCAAGGTGATCCCACAAGGAGGAGCGCCACACAGAACCCACTCATTCCGACCACAAATATTAGAGAGCAGCGTGCAGGCCACTCTCCCCCAAGGGTCTGGGGCAGCTGCCTCTGCATCCCCAGGATGAGCCCCCTTGCGTCCACACTGGCAACCTCGTATGTGTTTCCTGCATATTCATTAAGAAATATTAGCACGACATGACATGGGCAGGCGGGGGTGGGAATGGCGGGCGGGGGGTAGGCTGGACCCACCCTTGGGTGCAGCCCGACATCTGCGCCCAGCAGCCTCAGCTCCCAGATGTCCCCACCACCGCCACCACCACGGTGCCCTTCTCCTTGTTACTGTGAGCCCTGGGAAGGCAGACTCAAATGAAAATTCGCGAAATGTAATTAGGAAGGTAAATTTCCTGGCAACAAAGATTACATAATGCGCCCCACAGTCAAACACCTGCTGGGGGATCTGGGTTGAGAACTGTTAATTAATTCGTTGGTTGGGTGGCCCTTCTTTTGTGGGGACATTTGTGAGCTGGGGGCAGTGTCTCCAGGAGAGTCCCCTGACTCTCCCTGGTGGGGAGCCGTCTTGGCACAGCGGGGGAGTCCACTGCACCCCTGCACTGGGAGGGGCTGGAGGGAGGAGGGCAGGGTGGGAGGGGAGCCCCCGGCTGGCAGACCTCTCGGTCAGAGGGGCACGACCTGCACCGAGGAGACGGGCCCACCCTGTGCCACCGTGACCGAACTTTCCAGGCACTCAGGCCTCCGTCTCTCACCCAAGCTCTGTCCACTGGGGCAGCCAGGCAGAGCACTGCCCAGGCAGCAGAAGGCAGGGAAGGTGCCAGGCAGCCTGGTGGACCCCACAGCGCCGTGGCCTGAGGGCGGCACCCCCAGCCGGGGCCCTGCACGTGCAGTGAGGACCACGGGTGTGGGGCGGTGGCCCACGCGACGGGTGTGCCCTCAGACAGCCTGTCCTGGGCGGGGGCCCTTCTCCTCACAGCCTTAAACCCCACACGGACAATTCTCTAAGCACACATAAAAGCGGGGTCCTCCCAGGGGCCCAGGGATGGCACACGCAGCAACAGGCCTCTGAGCTCGCCTGTCGGGCCTCCTCTAACGGGGTCTCCCCACACCTCACCAGAGGTGCTCTGTGTTCTGCTCTCAACGCCCAGCGGTCAGCCCACGGGGAGGCACCCTGACACACGCCCACGGTCACACACACACTCCGCGTGCACACAGGCTCACGCACATGCATTCCCCACGCACACACACTCCCCTGTGCACACACACACTTTATTCACATGCCACGCACTCACCCCATCCCCCAGGAGCGTTCACACACACAGCCTGGTGCAGGTATCTCAGCCCCGGCACTAATGACGTTTGGGGCCGCTCGTTCTCCCGTGGGGCCGTCCTGGGCGCCGTAGGGTGTGCGGCAGCGTCCCTGGGCCCTGCCCACTGGATGCCAACAGCAACACCCTCCCGAGGTGTGATGACGAGCAATGTCTCCTGACACTGCCACGTGTCCCCAGGCGGGGACAGAATCAGCCTCAGTCGAGCACCTTTGACCCAGACGCCCCTACCCTTCCTGGTCACCAGAACGTGCGTCCACGTGGCCTCGCACGGCTGGCCCGGGAGCACCGCCTCTCCCTGCCGGGGCCCTGGCGCCTGGCCTGGCTGCGCGGGCAGGCCGGCTCCGGGCCCCGGTCGGCGCCTGGCTCCTGGAAGAGGCAAGCGTGGATCTAATCTTCAGCTGAGTAAATGTCCCTCATTAATGAGTTTCTTTAATTAATGGAGTTTTGGGGTCTGCTCCACTTGCTTTATTCCAGTCACACTGTGCCTCCTCAGCATAAAGCGGGCCGTCTCCTCCCGGGTAATTGAGGGAGCCGCGGCCGTTCCTGCCGACGCTGCACTTTGCCGATTGCGCCTGTCAACTCGGGGCTGACAACTCCATTTTTAAACATTTCTTCTCCAGAAGCCACGTGCCCATGCGTGCTCGCGCACACACACAGGGGCACGGCCCTGGCACCCCTGCTGCCACCGTCCCAGCCGGGCACATGCATGCTCTGTGTACACCCAGAGCATTGCCGGGGCGCCCAGAGGTACACAGGGCAGAGCGTGTGCAAGGCGACACACCGGCACACGCGCGCTCACACCCGTGTCCACACTCGGCCCTCGCACGTGCACGCACCCCGGGACACTCAGAGCCAGTCTAGGCCGGGAGTGCCTGGGAAACAACCAGAGTCAGGCAGACCCTGCCCGCCTGCCCGCCCACCCCTGCCCCAGAAGAAGAGCTTGCAGGGGACACTGGCACGCCAGGCCACACCGTCCCCAGGTCCCCCTGCAGTCCAGTGACCCTGCTTGGCTGCCACCCGGCTCCAGTGGCTGCCCGCCCTGCTGTGACCGGGCGCCAGCTCTGGGCTCCAGGGCCTGGAAGGATGATTTACTCCCTTTCATTGGCTCATGAAAAGCTCCCTGAATTAAAAACATTTATCTTCTGCTGCTGACGAGGACACGGGGCTCTGTACCCATGAGGCTGGGCAGTCAGGGGTCACTGCTCTGCAGCCAAGGAGGGGGACGAGCTGCCCTCTTGACTCCCCTGTGGGTAGGACAGGATGGGACAATTCTTTAGGACTAGGGCTTGGCCCTGACACCCAGGTGAAAGAAGCAGAGCCTCCTTCCTGCAGGGCAGAAATGGGACCTTCTGGCAGCAGGAGACGGCCTGGAGAGGCCGTGGCCAGGGCACAACGGAGTGCTCTGCAGTAACGACACCAGAGGGAGGGACAGTCACACTGCCTGTGTCCCGCTGGGACGTCCCGCCAACTTGTCATCCGTCGGATGAAGTGGCTGTCATTATCCCCATAGTATCGACGGGGAAACTGTGGCCGAGAGAAGCAGAGGAAGAGTCTCGTGGTCTCGCTACCAGCCAGTGATGGGGCCGGCTCTGAGCACAGCTCTGCCTGGTTCCCCTGCCCACCCTCCCTGGTTCCACGCCCCTGATGGGCTGCTCCACCTCCGAGGGCAGCCCTGCTTACCCAGCTCCGATGGCCACACGTCCATTTACCATAAGCTTCCTGCCCCTTCTCTTCATAGGCTCCTCCCCACACCTGAGAGGCACGTGCTGTTGTCTCCATTTTACAGAGAAGGAAACAGGCTCGGAGAACTTGCCCGGAATCACACAGCTCGTCCGTGACAGAGCTCCCAGTATCTGCGCCCCAAGAGCTGGCCCTGGAGGGTGAAGCCTCAGCAATGCCCAGCCCTTGCCAGGGCAGCTCCAGGGAGCCCCAGAGCCAAGGTGCCACTGCCAGCCGGGTGCCAGATGCACATGTGCGTCTCTGGATGCCCATGTGGGCCAGCGGGGTGGAATGGCGACCTGACGTGTGCTGAGCACCTACCAGGCCCTGGCACTGTCCCCTACATTAGCTGCAAAGCACACGACGGCCCTGGGAGTATGAGTCCTTGTTTTTGCAGATGGGGAAACTGAAGCTCAAAGAGATCGGGCTAAGGTCCCACAGCTCAGAGAGGCACAGTGAGTTAGATCCCAGCCCACCTGCAGTCCAGGCCATTTTCCCTGGACCAGCACTTCCCAAGGCATGTGCTGTAGAACTCTAGTCTTCTGGAATGTTCTAGAAAAGGCCCTGAGAAGTTCTGCAGGAAAGATGTGTTTAATGTTGTTTCCCAAACTTCTCAGACCCAGAATTCCTTTTTTTTTTTTTTTCTGTCTAAGGTCTACCAGAAGCTGAGATCTTTGGGAAACAGAGGCAGACACCATGCTGGGTGGGGGTTCGGGGGCAGTTGGCCGCTGCTGGGAGACGCCATGCTGAGCGCCCTTGCTGAAAGGTCTCACGTCCCCGGGAGTGGAGCTGGGGGCTGCCCCTCCTCTGCACCTCCGACCGGGAGCTGACGGCCAAGAGGGCACAGGGTGGGGACCAAAGCAGTGAAGGAAGAGGCTTTGGAGTGGCTGGCTTCCCAGGGTCAGGTCCTGGACACTGCATGCAGTGACCAGTTCCTAAGGACCCACTGGAGACGAAGCTCTGTACTGGGGGTGGGTGCGGGGGGAACCCCAGGGCCCAGCAGCATGGTTCAAAGCAGCTGTGAACACAAGCAAAAACAGGATGCCAGGCCAGAGAGGACAAGAGAGAGTCCCCAGACTGCTGACCACTGCAGGCTGGGGGTGGGACTGAGAGGGGTCAAAAGACACCTTGTCCTTTCTGTAATAAATAAGAATGAATGGATGTACTCTTAGTGTAACTGGAATCAGTGAAAAACCCCAAAAAACAGGAAGCTGGAGTCAGGTCCAGTGAATGCTTAGAGTACAGGAAAACTGTGTTCATGGCCAGCGGAGCTCCATCTGCCACTAGGAGTCACCTGGAGACCAGAGCAGAGGGGACCGCAGAGCTGGCAGGCAGAAGGCAAAGGACCTGTCTCGGGGGCCGGAGGGTGTCTCCTGAGCATCTGATTCTGAACTTGCAGTTATATCACAAGCGGCCGGGGCTGGACTTCCTTTTTTTACAGAGACGCAGACAGGGTGATTATGGGACCTGAGGTCACACAGCAAATCCGCAGGTGAGGGTCGGGAGGCGAGTAGGGTGGGGCTGGGCATTCTGAGGTCCAAATACAGCAGAACCGCAGCCATGTACCCGGGACAAGCAGGTCTGAGCTCCACTCCTGCTTAGCTGAGAGTTCCTTGGCAAATCCCTCACTTCACCGCAGCTCTGTTTTCTCATCTGTAAGGCAGGTATGAGAACAGAGCCCACTTGGGCGGCTGTATGAGACAGGAGGTGTTCATGCAGGTAAGCGGATAGCAGAGCCATGCCCAGTTAAGTGCCCCAAACTGAGCAATGCTGACAAAAATGAGCGTATTTCTAATAGTTCTGCTGCCCAGACACCCCAGGGAGCTTTGGAGAACCTGGCCTCCCCTACCTGATCTCAGGGGAAGAAAGAGAAACAGGTGAGTGAGAAGGGGAGGCACTCCTGAGAAGGGAGCCGGCTTTGCAGGCCCAGGTGTGGGGTTCTTGCCTGGTGTCTTTGAGTTTGTGGGAAGAGAGGGAGGGAAAAAGTTGGAGCTGTTTTCGTTTTATGATGCTTTTGAAATACCATCTGGATCAAGGGAAATTAAATATTGCAGCTTTTAACTAGAGCCACACTGAAAACACAACCTCGCAGTAAATAAAAATACGATTTACCACCATGACGCTTTCATTTAACAAAACCCCCTGTGCACCTCATTTGTAATTATTCCCAAACTCGATGGAGGATGGCCCCCAGCCCCGGCCCCTCACTCTATCATCTCCCCCCGAAGGACGGGGAGGAGGCCAGGGAGCCTGCAGGGCTGGGCCGGGCAGGTGACAGCCACACTGTCCGGGGAGGTGGAAGGGGTCTGAATGTGGTTCATTATGATTGAGATTAAACTGAAAAATCAATTTTTAATTGAATGTATTCTTTGAACAAGCCCTGTTGCCCATGGCTGAGCACTAATGGAATTTCCATTCTAAGCTGCCCCTTCTCTGTGGACGCCCCCTCCTCACCCTGCTGACCCCTGCAGGACTGACCAAGCCCGTGGATCACCCCCGACTGAGGCAGCAACCTGACTCAGCCCGTGGGCTTCCGAGGGCAAGGTGGTCGAGACCACCCCTCTGAGGCTCGTGTGCGTGGGAAGGGGTGAGAGCTGGTGGAGAGCCAGCTGTCTCCGGGCAGACCGGCCGGTAGTGGGCAGGAGGCTTGCCTGGGGTCTTTTGAACAGGCCAAGAGCTGCTGCTTCTTGACCCAGCCTGGGGCTCTCACAAAGTGGGGAGAGGGGCAAGGCTTTCACAAAGTGGGGTTCTGTTCTGCCTCCGGATCCTTACCAAGGGGCAAGGCCAAGGCCAAGGCCAGGGGACAAGAGGGTCCCAGGGAGCGCTGCTCCCTCCCCCAGCCCTGCAGGCCCTCTCCCCTACACCCTTGTCCTAGGCCTTGGGACAAGAAAACAAGGTGAGGGACTTGGGCGGGGGCCAAGGGGAGACCAGGAGCCAAGGTCTTTGGCTCTGCACCTCCGCCTGCCACTTCCCCGTGTGCCTCTGAGGACTGGCTGACAGGATGTGATCCTTTCATCTTTCTCTTGTAGGGGAGCTGGCTGGATCTGAGATGGACTCAAGCCCCAGGAACGTGGGTCTCTGTGCCTGCGTCTTGGAGAGTCGCACACCCGGGAGAGGGGACCGGTGCTGACCTTTGCTGGGTCAGCTCGCTGGAAGCTCACCCTGTTCTCTGCCCTCGCCGGCCTCCTTCCTGCACAGGCTACCCAGGGGTCATCCCAGCTCGCGGGTACAGCACCTGGGTAACCAGGATGCTGGCCTTCAGCTGTGTTGTCCTGGGGGTGGGTACAAATTGGCTTTCAGGTGTCTCCTTGACCTCCCCCAGGGACCCTCACCTTCGACCCTCTTTACCTCACATGTTTCCCTCTACTTCCTGAGGCCCCCAACACCCCCGGGTAGGCTCAGCCACAGCATGGGGGTCTCCTGCCAGGCATGCCGCCACCCTGGGCCACGTGGGGTGGTTTGCAGACCCAGGCTGGGCCTCAGCTGCCAGAGCCAGGGTTCCCTCCCACCAGGGAGACCTCTGCTCTGGCCCACAGGTGACCCACTTAGCCTGTCAGCCGACTCAAACCCATGTGTGGGGCTCACCAGGGATGGGAAATGGGGGCTAGTCACCCTCCAGCAGAAGCCCCCTGGCCTGAAAGCTATGGCCAGTTTTGCACCCAAGGGCTGGGCATGCTTTCGGTTGGAAGGCAGTGGCCCTCTGAGGCCCTCCTGCAGGAAGCGCTGTTATGAAGACCCCCTCTCTATTCTTAGTCTACAAGGAGCCCGGATACAGGGCTCCCGTGCTCACTGTGAGGACGCTCCTGCCGGCACCCCGTCCTTGTTTAACTGTCCAGCAACCTGCGCAAACGCAAAGCCCCTGCCTGCCCCATCGTTCCACTCAAGGACGGTCCATGAGGGGAGGCTGGACCACAAGGCAGCCCTCGAGGTGCGGGGCCTGCTCGGCCCACGCCGGGGGAAGGACAGCAGGCTCCCTGTGGCTAGCTCTGCCCATGATACCCCCTGCAGAGAAGGACACATCTAAGTGACAGGGCCCAGCACTGGCCGTGAGGAGATGAGCGCTCTCTCTGGACAGGAACCGCTCAGTGTAGGAAGAGAGATGCACTGGGTAGGCACGTGGATTCCAGGCTAATGCAGTCTTTTCTCCACGACCCCTCAGCTAAGGCACCCGGTGAGTCAGTCCCCCCATCTCAGTCACATCAAACCGCATCTGGGGACACCAGTGACTCAGGCATCATTGGCACTGCTCGGACGTAAACTCAGGATCCAGGGTCTGTGCCCCGACCTGCTTTAGGCTCAGGCTTAGCCCCTACTCTTCTCTTCTCCAAGTTGTTCTGGCTCCAAAACCACGCCCCTACGAGACTTTACACGGCTGCCTGCTTCCGAGCAGAGCCCTTTGGTTCCCAGGTGTTTGCAGGACAGACTGGCATGTCTCTGGCCCAACCGGGGAAGCAGCGGAGGGCTCTCCCCGCCCCCTCCCACCAGCGTGTCACTGTTATCCTCAGGCCCCACTCCCCTGGTCACGAGGGGCAGCAATCCCAGCACTGGCCCACTGCTTGGGCTGGGCTGCACACGGGGTGCCCGTTCTCACTCCACCTGGGGGTGGCTTGTGTGTGACAGCATCCAGTGTCACACTGGGGCACCTCAGCATGTGAACAGGGCCGGGTACAGCTCGTCCCCAAATCCCAGCCCCTCCTGGTGAAGGTTCACAGCCCCCTTGGATCTGAGGGGGCACTCCCGGTCCCTGCCTAAGGCCTGGGAAAACTTGTTCTAAGGGGCCTGCCGCCTGCTGGTGAGGCGGGTCAGCCTGCTGGATGCATCCCTGAGGCAGCTGTCTTGCCCCCTCTTCAGGCTCAATCCCGTCCCGTGGAAGGGGGCAGGTGGGCAAGTGCCTCGGGAGAGTTGGAAGCCCCCTGCTGCCAGCCATCGGGCAGGGTGTCAGCAGCCCTGTCCCTGCCCCCTCTGGCTTAAGCAGAGCACAGTCAAAATCCTGGTTGCTGGACACACCCAGGGGGCCAGATCCTTTGTTTCTGATCCTCCAGAGAAAACAAGACAAAATAAAAACCGGCACATGAGTGTGGTCACCACGGGCCCAGCACCCAGAGGTGGGCTCTGGCCTGCTGTGTGACTGTGGACACTGGTGCCGGCACCCGTCCAACCTGAACCAAGGCCCTGGCCACGTTTCCATCCTCAGAGGCAGGAAGGCCCCACGTCAGCAGGAGCTGTGGTCATGGGAAGGGGGTGGCAGCGGTGGTGGCTGTGGGTTTGGTGGAAACAATGAAGTGCTTTGTGGGCCACAAGGGGCAGGGCAGTGCGTGGCCTTCCAGGGAAAGAAGGACACCGGTCCAGTGGCCCCTTCTGCGGATGCTTTAAGTGAATTCACAGCCCTACTCAGCCTGTGCAGCCCATTTTACAGACGGGGAAAACGAGGTGCAGAGACAATAAGTAACTTGGGAATGGCAGAGCTGGGATTTGAGCCCAAAGCGCTGGAAGTGGCTGTAAGAGGCAGGAAGACCCCCAAGCTGAGTATCCTGGGGGCCGCCGTGCTCCCTGACCAAGAGGGAGGAAGGCTGGCAAGACCCAGGAGAGCAGGGCGCTCAGGGCCACCAGCCAGCCCTCTATACCCCTGGCCCTGCCTCCCACCCCACATGCTCCTCCTGGCTGGGCTCTGTGCCCCCTCGTCCAGGAATCCGGGCGGGCCACCCTCGACTAGGCGGCAGCTCATCCTGAGCTCTGACAAACCCCTTCGATCCGGCCTCTCTCTCATGCTAATGACTGTCAACATGAAACAGAGGCTGTGAAGGGGAAGAAAATTACTCCCTGAAAAGGAATTGACTGATCCCCATCATTTCTCACGGAATCACTGACCTGTGAATATTTCATTACCCAAAATGCTGCACCATCCATACAAAGCAGCCGCCGCTGCGGCACAGCCAGGAGCTCGGCGGGCTCTGGGTGGACATGGACACCGGGGGCCGGCCTGGGCGTGAGTCTGGGGCCCGGGAGGCGCCGGGCTCAGCGCTCTGCCCGGCTCTTGCACCTCCAGGCTGTGACCTAGATCCACTTCCTCACCCGAGACCCCAGGGCTCATCCTGAGCACCGAAAAAGATGGGGGCCCAAGGACGGGACTTGAAGTCATCGTAGCTGCTCTGGGTCTGGGGAGTGGTGACAGCCGACACTTTTTGCCCTGTGTGCCTGGAGTGGCCACCCGGCATCTCCTGAACGTCCCAGCTCCAGATCTGGAGTCCAGTTTCCGGCCAGCGTCCCTCCCAAGCCTCACAGCTGCCTCACTTGGGCCTCACTCAGAAGTTCTTTCCCAGGCTTGGGTGAGTCTGGGTCTAGATGTTTCTAGAAGTTCATGCTGCCCTGCTCTCCAGTGCTATGGCCCGGGGGATGGTGGGAGAAGGGGGGCAGGGCTAACGCTACAGACCCAATGTCAAGATGGCGTCGAGCCAGGGGAGGGGAAAGGAGCGTGTACCCCGCAGCAGGGCTGTGGTTCAAATCCTGCCTCTGCCCTTTGGCTGCTGGACACCTCCCTCAGGCTTTTAACCTCTCTGGACTATCGCTTCCTAGTCCCAAAACAAGGCTAACAACCAGGGCTACCTGGTAGATGGCTGAGGGTGAAATAAGACACAAAATCTAAACACAGTGCCCGACGTGAACAAGGAGTCAGCCAGCTGGAAGCAATTATTCATGGGAGACTGTTCTGGATGCTCAGACTCAGGACCCCACGGGTGATCCTGGCACCCTCCGAGGGCCTACCAGGGCTGGGCCAGGGCAGCTAAGGTTGAACTCTCCAGAGGATAGGAAAGGCTGGGACCACCCTTCTTGGCATTAAATCGGCTCCTGAGTTTGTAAGATCATGGTGGGTGGAGGAGAACAGTCTGGGGCTTTTCCCGGGAATGTCAAGGGGCTGGAAAAGGATTCACCCAAGAAACAGTAACAATAAACCCCAACCTGCCCTGAGCTTTGGGTGGGTGGGGCCCAAACACCCAGCCTGAAGCCACCAACCGATGACAGGTCATCCTAAGGCTTAAGATGCCAAAAGAAACCCTCTAGGGGCTCAAGGCTCCTGCAGCCCCCGGAGAGAGACCCCAGCCGGCTGCTGGGGCATGTGATGGCTCTGTTATTATTGCCGGGGTTACGCTGGGGATAGTGCTTCCAAATTAGCAAATGCCAGGGAGGAGGTGGAGACATCCATCTGGGGATTAGTAGAGCACGGGAGGCGCGTCCCCTGGCACTGACCAGCTGTAGGGAGCCAGGATGCTTGGTTGGTGGGGGGATATGGGAGGGGAGAAGGAAGCAGACCCCAGCCCAGGCCCCGACGCCCTCCTGGTGGCTACACGGAGGCTACATGGAGGGCTAGTTCAGTCTGGAGATGGGAGGAGTTGTCCTGGGGGAGGCAGGGGGTTGGACAAGAGGACAAGGGCTTGGATGGCAGTAAGAGGGACTTAGGCTGGCTGCACGGAGAAGCTCGAGGCAGCCAGGCGTGTGAGACACTGGGAAGCATGCCGTGGGGGAGTCTATGGAAAATTCCTCCTGCAGGACCACACACTGGCCTCCTTCCCTGCTGGCCACCTGCCTGGAAGCTGGACACCCCAATGCACTCCAGCGGGCTGGGCGTGGCCTGTGTACTCGCTTGAGCCTTCTCCCACTTTGCTGCATCCCCAACTCCAGCTCCCTCCTGGGATGCTGACAAAGGGCCCTGCAGCCCTCCGGGACAGGCCAGTCCCGCAGGGTAATGGGGCAGGCTGGCTGCCGTCTTTTGTCACTGCACTGAGCTTCCATTATGCATCTTCGTAGGCCAGGGCTAGTGGACAGAGATGGGCAGCCAGCCCCCTCCTCACCGGGATGGACGGGCATTGCACGCAGACTGTCCGTACCCGTGTTAGGGATTCACACTATGTCCTGGGGGTGGAGGACAGGGTGCATTTATTTGGGGGCAGACAAGGAGGGGCTCTCGGAAGCCTGGTGTCACCTAAAACAGAGGTGGCCAGGACCAGCCCGTACGGTCAGGATAAAGAAGTCTGCAGCACGGTGGGAAGCAGCGGGCACCCCGTCTGCTGGACATAACTTGGAGTAGCAGCCGTACACCAGGGACACCGAGGCACGAGGTCTGCAGACGGACAGAATGAACTGCTGTGGCTCCACACACCTGGGTATCAAGGACACAAGCCAGGGGGTTAGGGGCGGGGGTAGAGGGGGGGATGTGAGGGAAGGAGAAGCCTGGGGGTGGGGCAGGGAGAGGAGGCAGTGGAGCCCAGCTGTTCCAAGGCAGGAAGTGGTTCAGAACTCGGAGGGGGGGGGGTCTGAGCAGGGGGGTGGGTTAAGGAAGAAATGATGCCTGCTGGGCCTGGCTCTCTCCACTGGGCCACACGGCACCAACCCCAGCTTGCTCCATCTGCACCCGCATAGCCCGAGGTCGGCTCCCCCAGCCCGACGGCAGTGCCTCAATGACACCCTTGAGTCAGGTGCACTGCCTGGGACGGGAGGCAGCTGGTCCTCCTGACTTCACACCCCTGGGGTGGCCAGGCCAGCTGAGGGCTGTGGGGCTGGCGAGGTCCAGAGCCACCAATGAATTCAGGACAGCTGGCCACCTCCTGGGGCAGGACCAGGACCCATGGGAGCCTGGGGCAACAGAGACTCACCTCCCCGTCCTCACTTCCCATCAATCCCCCACCTGCCCGGCGTTCTCAGCCAGCCCCCAACCTTCCAGAGCACAGGTGACGGCAGAGAAGAGCCCCGGAGACGGATGGACTCTCCGAGTAGCTGTGGGACTTTGGGCACAGCACTCCCACTGAGTCTCAGTGTCCCCGTCTGCAGAGTGGGGAGAACAAAGGCTCACTTCCCATGTGGCCCGCTCTCCCCCCCCCCCCCCCCCCAGGGAGACCTGTCCCTGCAAAGTGCCTGGCCACTGCCAGGACTCACTGCCACCCCCTTGTGGCCCCGCTCGTCCCTCTGCTTGGCTGGGCACCTGGATACTCAGGACAAAAATACAGCCTTGACGGGGAGTGGGGTGCGGCAACCATGAGGTCACCCCGCACGGGTCTGGATCTGCTCCTCTCGCCGCCCCCACATAGGCAGACCTTGCTCTCCCAGTAACGCAGACAAGGAAACTGGGGTGAGCAGACTGGGGGCAGCAGAGCCCTGGGCTGCCCACTCACCTCCTGCCCTGGGAGGGCTCAGGGGGACATGGAGATAGACAAGTCATGCACCCCAGGGAGAGTAACAAGACTGGGGCACTGGAAGCCCACCAGGGGCACCACCCCAGAGGGACGGGCAGTCAGAAAAGGCTGGTGGGCAGAGGTGGGACTCAGAGTCACGGAAAGTTGGGGGAGGGTCTTCCTGGCAGAGAGCACAGGCACCAGGAGGGGAGAGGGGAGGCGAGAACAAGCGGAGCTGATGCGGAAACGGGGATGCAGAGGGGTGGAGGGGGTGGAGAAGCTGGGAGGAAGCTGGAAGCTGGGGTTCGCACCCACCAGCCCCTGAATCTGGGGCATCTTCCCCCGAACATCTGGCGGGCTACAGCTGGTCTCAGCTGGAAGTCTGGGGGTGCCCACAGGGTTCGGGGTGGCGGGCCATGGGACTGTGGGGACCCCAGACCCAGAGGGCTCTGTCCCTGCAGGGCCCCACTGGGCCTGGACACCCCCGGGGAGACTCCTCCCAGGCACCCCCATTTCAGCCACACTGAAGCTGAGCAGCTGCTGATTCTGTCCAGCAAATACAGACGCTGCCTCCAGATAAATCAAGGTGCTGCGCCAACAGCTGGCCAGTGAGGAGGAGATGGCCCAGGAAGCTGCAGGAGTGGGGCACTGGCCAGTGATAGATGGCGGGGAAGTGACTTTCTTAGGGGTGGCCAAGGCAGAGAGGGCACTTTCCAGCTGGGCAGGGGACCACCGCCAACTTGGGAGGGAGGGCCTGCACCCCTGCACAGGGCGGCAGGCTGCACACAAGGGACAGGGTGAGGCCTGTCATGAGGAGGAGCTACCGCCAGATAGAGAGGCCGGGGGACCCCGGAAGGAGATGGAGGGGGAGGAAGGGGAAGGAAAAGTGGGACATCCGAGCCAGAGACGGAGAGGGATTGAGAGTGCGCCAGAGCAGAGGTGAGGCAGGGAGGACTGCAGAAGGAGCAGCGGAAACTATCCAGTAACGAGAGAGGAGCGAGGCACAGGGGGCAGAGGCGCTGGGGGCTCATCCCAACCGCTTCCGAGCAAGAGAACAGGTCCCATTTCTGGACTTTGCCTCGTTCTCCCGTTATTTATTTGGTGTGTTTACTGCTCCATGTCTGCAGCCCCGGGCGTGCTCAGGGATGTTCCTGGCCCTTCTCCAGTGAGGGTGCCTGGGGTTGGGTGCGCCTGCCATCCAACACACAGCACGCCCCTGCTCACTCCCAGAAGTGCAGGGCAGGGCATCTGCCCCTGTCCCAAGTCTGTAAGCAGCTCACCCTTCCTGCCTTGCCCTGGTCCCAGCTGTGCCCTGCCCTGCCCTGGTCCCGGCTGTGCCCCGCCCTGCCCTGGAGTCCCTCCCATGCGCAGAACCCTGGATCCACCGGATCCTGGAGCAGGGTTGATGGGGTGTTGGGCACCGTGGGTGAGAGAAGGGACAGAAGCAACAGTCACCCACTGTCACCCCCTTTCCCTGTGGTCAGGGAGGAGAAGGGGATGGGCCTTCTAGAATGTGTTGAAGGGACTTCATGCCTAATTGAAAGAATTCCAAATCCCCTCATCTGGGAAATCGTCTTTCTCCTAGAGAAGCCCATTTTCAGAGCTGCTGGGGGTGACAGTGGGTGTGAGCCCAGCTAAGCTCCAGGGCCAGGGTGGGGGTTGGGGGCTCCAGAATGACAGAGGTGGCTCAAGCGGACAGGCTCTTGGGAATCACTGTGGACCAGCGCTTCTAGGAGCCCAGAGAGGCAGAGGGGCTTGCCCGAGGACACACAGCAGTTATCAGCAAGAATGCCAGGTGGCCAAATTTCCCTTCCAACGCTCTTTTCCTTCTGCTTCTTCTCAGTCTTTACTTGTTGCGCACACGTTATAGACACAGGAAAAGAAAACAGAAAAGGAAAAGAATCACCTGCAATCCCAGAACCTTAACCCCAGCACGCGGTTTTCCCACCTCTCCACCCTGTCTTTGGCGATGGGCCTACACATTCTTGCCTACTTGGGACGGTGGATGTTGAACTTTTAGCTCCTGCCGTGGCAGCCCTGCCCTCTTCCACCACACCCCTGCCCTCGGCAAGGACTCCTCCAGCTGGGCCCAATCTTCTGTGCTGTTGCCTCCGTGAAGCAGTCAACTTCACCCTCCAATGACCACTGCAGACCCTACTGGCCTCACTCCAGCTCCCACAGCAGCCAGGGAGAAGGAGTTAAAATGAGGCCTACACTGAACTGTGCCTCTCCACCACCTAAAACCTCTTAACAATCTCATTTTCCTCTCTGAAGAAAATGCGTATTTTTGCCCTCGGCCCCCAGGGCCCTGCTGGTCACCACCCTGCTTCCCTTTCCAACTCTGCCTTGTGCACCTGACTCCAGTTGCTGGGGACTTTTTTTCAGTTCTTTGGACATGCCAAGGTCCCTCTGCCTCAGGGCCTCCGTACATGCCGTTCCCTATGGCTACAATGCTGTTCCCCTCAGTCTCTCCACACCCAGCTTCTGCTAGTCCCTCAGTTTACAAGTCACCCCCCTTGGAGATGTCCTCCATGACCATGCCGTCTCAAGTCCGTCCCACCGTTAGCCTCTATCTCAGGACCCTGTTTTCACAGCACTGAGGCTGACTTGTAAATATTTTCTCCGTTTCTTGTCTATTGTCTCTGTGCTCCAGGAGATTGCAAGTCCATGAGGGCAGGGACCACATATACCTTGTTCTCAGCTGCATACTCAGTGCCATCACAATGCCTGGCACACAGCAGGTGCTCAATAAATGAATGAATCAGTAATCAGATGGGTGGAGGGGACAGTAGGTAGAGGAAGTCCGTCACTTGCATTGAAGGACTCAGGACCTGAGCGAGGAGGCAGACTAGGGCAGGGGCAAAGGGAAAGGACGCTGCAGTATCCAGAGCACTGGGGACGATGAGATCGGAGTTGCTGGCACCTGTCCCCTCGGCCTGTCCTTGCCTTGATGAAGATAGGTGAGCCTGTGGGAGGGGGCACTGAGAAGTGGGGGCTTCATACTGCTCAGCTGGCAAGTGGCAGAGCCTCTCCCACATCCTCCTTGGAGCAAGCACCAGTGTCACCTGTGTACTGTGTCACCTGTGCGCAGGCGCGCACACATGTACTCATGCACAGGGCCCCCCTCCTGTCCTCCCAGGCGCAGGGTGTCCTGTTGCCCAGCGCTCTGTGGCCCTTGGCCTTGGAGTCTGTGGAAGAGTGAGGTTGCCGTGCCTGGCTCACACAGGGCCAGGTCAGGGAGGTGGCAGTGGGCAGATGAGAAATAGCCTCCCTGCCAGATACTTGGAGCTCTGCCCACTGCACCCCTGAATAGAGCAGCCCGTGCCAGAGCATGAGGGAAAAGCAGCCAGCGGGTGCCCTGTGGCTCCTGCCCCTCCCCAGGGTTCTCTGCCTTTCTGAGGTTTTATTCTGAATACCCAGCCTACAAAGTGGAGGTGTGGCTGCCACAGAGCAACTCAGGACCCACCCTGTGCCCACAAACCCCGATGGTTCCCCCAACCACCCCCGAACCCCTCAGCAATAGTCTCCTCCCTCCTCCCGGGCAACCCCAACTCAGCAGAGAAGCTGGCACTGCCCACTCCCAGGCTGGAGGCAAATGGGCAGGGAGGTTCAGGGCAGCAGGCTCCCAGCTCCATCAGACGGACACCTCGGAGCAAAGCCAGCATGAAATATTCATGCAGTAAATGGTGCAATTTTGTCTGCATTCAGCCAACTTCATGTATATTTCAGAGTATTATGAAATGATAATGTTGTCCAACAGAGGCAGTGAGATCAGGAGGCCGGAGCATGGGGGGGGCAGGAAAATTCTCTGGGTGGAGACGGAGTCGGGGGGAGGACACCCCCAGACCCTTGTCCCTTGGGAGCACAGAGATGAGGACAACCAAATCTCTGATCAGGGAGAGGAAGAGAATGGGGGTGGAGGGGATGCACCAGCTCCCAGATGGGAGGCAGCAAGGGACGGCCCATGGGCTGTGGGAGCCCCTGAGGGCTCCAGATCCAGGAAGGAGACAGCCCACCCTCCACCTTCCTGGGCAAAGGCTCCCCAGGCACCCTCCTGACCCGAGAACTCCCCGCTTGCCTCTCCCCTCTGCTGACCACAGGGAGCTTGGGTTTCAGGCCAAGGCCTTGGTGCCCGATTCAGCATTGGCTTTCTCCAGGCACAGGGTAGCCGGCACCTCTGGGGTGGCTCAAGCCGGTCCTGCCAAAGAGGCCCTAAATGCAGGCCCTCTGGGTTTGTATCACTCAGGGGGCCTCCTCTGTCTGGGCAGGACATCAGAGCCAGGCCTAGCCCTCCAGGCCCTGGGTCTGATTTGGCTGATGCGCTGGGCCTGGCCTGCTCGGGAGCTGCATGTGCAGTGTCTCAGGAGGGAGGGCACGCCTGGCTTGCTTTCTGGCTCTGAGACATCTCCTGGGATCTCAGATGAGCTCTGGGCTGCAGAGATCACCCAGTGAGAGGAGAAAGTGTTCTCTGGCCTCTGGACACCCAGATGTCTGTCTCCTGGGCCAGGGTTCAAGTTCGAGGTACCATCGTGGCTGCCTCAAGCCTCCATTCTTCATCCACCCAGACTGCCAACCCTGGCTTCTCTGGGCCAGTCTCCCCAGGTCCCACACCAGAGGAAGAGCCCTGGCTGGGAGGCTCCCCTTCCTAAGGGACAGAGACCCCAGAGGCCTGGCAGCCCCTAGTCTTGCCAAGTTGGGGGTGACTGGGCTTCCCTGGCCCCCTCCCCTTTCTCCACTTCTACAGTTGGGCAGGCCTATGGTATCATGGTCCCTGGACCAGGGGCTGACAAACTAGAGACTGTAGGGCAAATCTGGCCCTCTGCTTGTTTATGTAAATAAAGTTTTATCGGAACCCAGCCCCACCCATTCACCTGCACAGTTGATGGCTGCTTTCCTGCTGCAGCAGCAGAGCTAAGGAGCTGAGACAGAGCCTGTATGGCTCACCAGGCCTAACCTATGTACAGCCCGGCCCTTCATGGAGCAGATTTGCTGACCCTGAGCTAGACAACAGGACTGGGATGCTGGAATCCTCCAGCTTCTGTGGACGGGAGCTGGCTCAGCCGTGGGAGTCTGAGAGAACACGGAGACTCTGTGCCCTTGGCTGGTGGCATCTGCCTCCACTGTGGTCACTGCGTGAGAATGACTTTCATCCCTGGTGAACCACAGAGCCACACTGTCTGGTCTGCAGCCTCTCCAGCAAGGGTGGTGGCCCCTCCCCCAAAGCCAGCCTGGGCCAGGAGGCAGGGAGAGGGCTGAAGGGCATGAGTCCCTGTGAGCCCCCAAGTGCCTGGGGAGACCGCCCCTTCCTTCTCTCTCTCTCCTCTCGTGTCCCGTTATGTCCTCGCTCTCTCGGTGTCTCACCCCACACCCCCAGGCTGCCTGTCCTCTCTCTCTCTCTCGCTTCTTCTGCCCCGGGCTGGCCGGGGCTTGGGCCCATCAGGACCTGGGCACGGTCCAGTCTGCAGCTGGCCCTTGTGGCTTGAGGGTCAACCGACTCCTGGCAGAGAGCCTTTCTGCTGGCCCTCGGCTGACAGCTGTCCCTCCCTCTGTCACCAGGTCTGTCCCTTCTCCTTTCCAGGCTCCAAGAGGCCACCAAATGCCCACTTGCCAGTTCCACAAACACCGACAGCAATGTTTCTGCCTGTGAGGCCCGAGGAATACTTGCATCAGGAACCCCTGAAGGGACCTGTTAAGAACGCAGATGCCTGGCTCCACCTGGGGGGATGAACCAGAGTGAGAACTGGCCGGTGCCATTTAATAATGTCCCCAAGGGTCTCGGCCTGGTGGAGTGTGAGGACCCAGTGGGTGAGGCTGTGCCAGGGCCAGGTCTCCAGGAGTCCTTAAGAGCTCAGACACACTGGGCCCTGAGCACGCCCTGCTCCCTAGCCCCAGAGAGCCATCTCTCAGGGGAGGGCATTACAAGGCAAGGCAGAGGCCTGGGGGGGGGGGCCCTCCCACTCAGTTGTCACAGGTCCAGACTGCCCACCTTCACCACCCCATGCAGCTGTGGTGACCCAGAGCACCCCCCAGCCCTGGCTGTCCGGCTCCCGACGGCTTTAACCATTATTGCTGTTTATGATAATCACATGACTGGGGAAGCAGTACAAAGGGGTGACTCCGAGCTCGGGGCGGGGGGTTGGGGTCGGAGCTACCTCTGCTACATGCAGTACAGACGGTGACTGCATTTGGAGAGAGGGTCTTTAAAGAGGTGATGAAGGTTAAATGAGGTCACACGGGTGGGCCCTAAGCCAACATGGCTGGTGTCCTTACCAGAAGAGAAGATGAGGACGCAGACACTCAGGGACGGACAACCGTGTGAGGACACAGGGAGAAGACAGCGTCTACGCACCCAGGAGACAGGCCTCAGGCGGAACCACCCTGCCGACGCCCTGATCTCGACCGTCCAGCCTCCAGACTGTGAGTCAATAAGTTTCTGTTGTCTAGGCTGCCTGTTTTGTGGCAAATTAACACGGCCACTTACCAGAGGACCCCAGGCAGGTAGGTGCCTTGTGCCCTGAGTTTCCTCTACTGTAAAATGGGATAACAATGGGCTATGGTGAGAGTGAGCGAGTTAACAGATGTTAAGAGCTTCGACCAGGTTGGCTCGAGGGGCACCGCACACGTTGCTATTACTGTCACCACCCTTCACATTTTCCAGGCCAGCCCCTGGAGAGCCGGGCCCTGCCTGTAGGTCTCACACTCACTTGCCCCAACCGGAGCCCCACGATAGCCAGGAGGAGAGGGAGCAGGGCACCCTCCCTCCCAGCAACCCCTGTACCCAGGCCTGGGGCCCACTGTTTCCTGGCAGGAGATCAGGATGTAAGTGAATAGATGGCCCCAGGGCTGGGCAGGGGTTGGGGGTTCCAGGGCAGGGGCCCAGCCACAGGCATGGACACCGCCTCTGCGATTACTTAGTTTAGGTGGGAAGGGGTCTGGGCAGGCGTGGCCCAGGGCATGCAGGGGTCCTCTCCTCTAGCATCCCTGGCTGATAGCCTCCGGGTCCTACTCAGGCTCCCAGGGCTGGGCACCCAGGCGTCTAGGGCAGACTGTCGGCACGGGCAGCTCTGACAGTGGAAGGCTCTCCGCCCTGTAGACAGTGGCTGTGTGGCACATGCTGAGTCTGTACCCGCCCCACCCCGGGGAGGGGGGATGTGGGCAGATCTGCACGGGACGCAGGCACGGAGCAGTGGTAGCCCCAGCCCAGTGCCAGCTGGGGCCGCTGAGAGCAAGCAGGCTGGATCCTGCCTTTGAGGGGCTGAAAGAGCCTCTTCTCAAACATTGGTCCAACCTTCCCCTGAGGGCAGATTGTGGGTGGTTTGCTGCAGGCAAAACGAACACTCTGAGAAATGGAGAAAGGGTTCAGGTGCAGGCCCTGTTCCCCCTTCTCCAGTGCCGGCTGACAGCTGCCCCATTGCTCAAGTTCAGCACCAACTGCCAGAGGAAGAAAGATGCCCAGGAAGTAGAAGGCAGACCCAGGGAGAAGGCATCCTCCACCACCCAGCCCCATGTGTCCCTCCGGATGGGCCTGTGGGACAGGTGGGGGTCTCTTCTTGTCACTACTGGGGGACAAGCCTGGCACCCCCTCAGGGCCCGGGGTGTGGCCTGGACAGCTGCAGCCTAAGGGTGCGCTGAATCAAGCCTTGCTCTGTGCCCGAAGACAAGGATCTTTGGTGGGGGACAAAGGAAGGGACAGCAGGGAAGCACAGGGTTAAATCTGGGGGACACTGCTTGAGCACCTGCTGTATGCAGGCCACATCCAGCTCACAGCTGGGCACCAGGGTACCACCCTAGCTGCAGAGGCCACACGGGAGCAAAAGGGTCATCTCTGCAGCAGGTGGGCAGTGGGAGATGGTGTGTGCGAGTCAGGGTGTAAGACGCAGATGGCTATGCTGGGGGCCAGGGCAGCTCCTGGGTCAATGTCCAGCACCACCTGGGCGAGCTCACCTGGGGGTGCCAGAACACCCGCTGAGAAAAGACCCAGAGGCAGACGCCGCGTGGACAGAGGGTCCAGGAGCAAAGCTGCCCCCAGGCAGCTCCCCATCACCTACTCTGCAGGTGTGACGGAAACGAACCACTGGGCCCGCCCCAGGCCCGGACCTCTGAGACCCAACCCTGTGCAGCCACGTCATCCCATGGACAAGCTCTCCCTCCGAGGGAAAGGTTGGGCTCCAGACACTCGCGGCAGCAGGCTCCCAGGGCCCTTTTCCTGGTTTTCCCTATAGTCTCACAACAAAATTCCTTCGGGAAAATTCCAGCCTTGTCTCCGCTGACCCAGGGAATTGGCTGCATCTGGGTCAGAGGGGTTGGGCTGTCAGTGCGCACCGGCCACCGGGGTGTTGGCAGGAGCTGTGTGTCCCACACAGAGAGGGGCCCCAGGAAGGAAGCGGCAGGGCCCTGCTCCCCAGACCCTCCCCACCAGCCCCAGACTCTGGCCCACCTGGGCCAACATCTTCTAACACGACTGCCTTCCAGTGTCCGAAGGCCATGGACATGACCCCCAGCCTCTGCTCTCGGCTGGCCTGGACACCCCCTGGCCCTCAGCACCTGCTCAAAATGGGGCCAGCAGGGAGCCCAAGACCCTGCGATCATGTGCCTGAGGTTGGTTCTAGCATGACGGGAGGACTGGGCTGGGGAGGGATGCCAGGGGCTCCTCCAGGGGTGGGTGGAGGAAGACGGGGAGGGAGGGAAGCATGGTGGGTGTGAGCCAGCAGGAGAGGAGAGCGGCAATGGAGTCCAGCGAGGCAGGGTGACCAGCTGCTCCAGAGTCACCTGGCACAGAGGGCCAGGCCAGGCTGCTCTCACCGGCACTCCAGCTCTGGTTTGGCACCTGCCCTTCCCCCTCTGCTCCCAGGCTTGGACCACTCACCGCAGGGAGCTGGGCGGGGGCCCAGGGACGGAGCTGGAGCCAGCTGTGGCCGAGAGAAGTGCGTGGCCACAACTACCCTTGGAGTGGACTGCAGTGACCAGCCCTGACCACCTGCACTGACATGGAGACAAAGGGCAGAGCACCCCACAACTGCATCCCAGACGCAGCTGCTCCTCCCCTGCCCACTGTGCCTGATGTTCATGTGGACCTGAAAATACTGTGGCAGGGGCTGAGCGCGGGATGGGAAGGGCACAGATCCAGGAGGCTGGGCTCAGAACCTAACCCAAGCTCAGGGGGGCTCAGGCTGAGCGGTGGGGAACCCACCATGTGGAGTCAACTGGGTGCCCAGAGCTGTCAGACTGACGGTGGAGGCTGGGGCATCAAAGCACTTCCCCCAGGCCTCCGTCTGCCCGGCTGTCTAGTGGGGCTAAGACCCCTCCCTGTGCCCCCTCCCACTTGGCCTGTATCCAGGTGTTGGGATGAGGGGACGCTGGGGGAGGGAGGGTGGTAGATCGCTGCCTGAGAAATGCCTGTGAAGGCTGAGCTGTGATACTGCAGAAACACAAGAGCCTCAGGGCCACAGCCTAAGGGGAGAGACCCATCCGGCTGCCCCTGCTGCCCTCCCTCTCCTTCCTCCTGACCCCTACTCCCCTTAGGAAAAGACAGCCAGGACCTGGGGCACCTGTTGGGGAAAAGAGGCAGTGGCTCTGGACCCCAGTACTCCTATATACTCCCCTCCCCTCCCTGGGATGGAACAAGCTCCACGGACGAGGCGGCCTGGCAAGGGCCCCCGAAAAAGGCCTGAGTGGCTGCATGGGGGCCGCTGGGTCTGACCCACCTGCCCAGCCTACTCCACTCCCCACCTGACCCCCCGGCCCAAGAGCAGGGGGCCACAGGGAGCAGGCAGGAGGGGTCAGGAGGGGTCCAGGGAGTGAAGGTGGGAGGAGGGGTGGGGCTTGGGGTCTGCACTCATTTTGGCAAAGTGGCCAGGGCCAGGCGAGCCTCCCCGGGCCAGGTCAGACTCAGCCCCTGTGCCCGGGGGCTGCGCACGCCCTCCTCCGCACTGCTGCAGGCGGGCTTCTGGGGGACAAGAAAACAGATGGACAAATCAGCTGATGGGATGACACACCCCCTACCCTCCAGCCCCCGGAGCTCATCTGGGGCCCAGCTGCCACGCGCCACAGCCTGGGGGTGCAAGACACTTGGACTCACACTCTTACGCTCACACATGCGTGTGTGACACTCACACCCACTCGTGCTCACATACATTCACATGGGTACACACACACACTTGCACCCTCACCCCCCAGGCTGGTCGCATTCCCACCTCCTTTATGGGACAGCCAAGAAATGGTGCAGAGGCTTCAGGGGAGGGGTACGTATGTGTGTTTTCACACACGTGTGAGCATTCCTGCAACCCCACTCAGCGGCGCCGCCCCCATGCCCTCTCTGAAGTGCGGATGAAACAGAGAACAGATCTGCTCGGCCCCCCAGGCCTGGGGAGGGTGGTGGGCTGGGCTGGGCTGGGCTGGGCTGACTTTCTAGGCACTGTGGTGTGCGTGAGTGATAAGTGAGCATCTAGCTCCTGCTCTGGGGGATTCTCCCGGGATCTGTGGCGAGTAGATAAAGCTGGGGATTAGGGAGCAGATACAGCTACAGGCCCGGAGCAAAGCTCATGCGTGATGCTCTCCAGACAACACGAGAGGCGGGCGGCCTGGAGCCAGGGCAAAGCCCCGGCTTTCCTGGCACTTGTGAGGGGTAGATGCCGGGGCCACGTCGGCACCTGAATCAGCACAGAGGCCGAGCAGCTGAGTGTGCAGTGGGCACACAGACCTTGGGCTGCGGGGATCAGAGCTGGATGGACCCTCCATGGATCTTTGGGCAGGCCAAGGCCTAGGTTCTAACCTCTGGGTGAAGAGCAGTAACCAGAGTCTGCAGCTGTCTCTCCTGTCCAAGCACTTACCCTGGAGCCAGGCCTGGGCTCCCCAGTCACCCCCACCCCGTCCCATCTGCTACTCCTCTTGCAGAGAACTCTCTCAGGAGGACAACGGGAGACCCACGGAGCAGTCAGAGGGGCAGGAGTTGAGATTCACTCTTGAGCTGGGCACTGAATAAGACGCCTATCTGGCCCTGGTCCTCCAGGAAATTACAGCTTAGTCAGATGTACAGGCCCTTCTGCAGACAATCTGAAGCTGTGGGAGGATGGAGGATACAGCCAGGCAGTGATGAGGTCACCCAGCCTGGAGCACTTGGGGGGCTCCCTGGAGGAGGTGGCTCTGCCGGAGCCTTGATGGATGTGTAGGAGGGAGCTGAGGAAGGGTCAAGATAGGGGCCAGCAGAGGTCAAGTCACGGAGGCAAGATGTACAGATATTGGTGCTCCTGGAGCCCAGGTGCAGGGTCAGGTTGGGGGAAGACACCAAGGACCTTCCCTTGATGCCAAAGAACCCCCCGACAGAAGCCTGAGGGAGGCCTAGAAACCCCGCACAGCTCTGGCACGCACCCCAATCCTGTCTCACTGGTCTTTACAGACCAGCCTCATCCATTTTGGACACCGAGAGTCTCCCTGGGCACATGGGGGACAAAGGGCTTTCTCCCCAAAGGTTGAGCTTTGGTCTGAACCCCTCCCCCGCCTTTGCTCTTCCTGTGTGGCCCCTCCCCCACCAGCACACTCTGGGGAACCAGGGCCTCCTGGAGGGCAGGCAGCGGCCACAACATCAAAACCAACTGTCTAAGGAGACCTTGCCCCTTTCAGGGGCAGAGATGGGAAGAAATTCCTGGGACTAGGCAGATCAGAAAAGAGCTCCCGGCCATCCTCCCCAGCTGCCCCGCTGAGCACCAGGAGCTGGAGAAGGAGGGCAACCCTGGGCTGACGTTCCCGCCCCCTGGAACCTCCGGTCCCATTAAGCCAGCTGCAGCAGCCCAGCCTCGCCGCGCAGAGCCTGGCATAATGGAGCGTTAGAATAGAATTGAATTTCCCTTTAATTACAATGGCCCACAGATACTGTTTAATTTGTAATCGGGGGGTTAATGCGGTTTTCCCCTCTTGCAGTTGTGGGGTTGCCTGCGCACACGTGTTCTCACCCACATGGCTGCGCTGGGCCGCCCCCCAGGGCGCTGACCGTGAGTGTCCCGCCTCCCCCGACCTCCGCCCGCCTCCGGCCAAGCCCACAGCACACGAGACGTCTGTGTGGCCGTCACATGTCGTACGGCGCACACATGCATGAACCGTCCTAACAGGCAGACAGGAGTATAATTTTTCCTCTAATTACATATTCAGCACTTCTGAGAAAATGAGATTTTAGTAATTCAATTGGACTGAGAAGCAGGGCTATAATAAAATGAAATTTGTAACAATCGTGCAGTTAAATTAGTTAAATGGAGAGGAAGGAGCTGTGGAAAACCGACCCCTCGATCTCCTCAGGACTAATCAGACGTTTGAACGGAGTTGTGCTAACAGAGCCCTGGCATGAGGCGGGTGGTACGGGTGGGAACGCAGAGTCAGGCCTGGCGGGCGAGGCCGGGGTCTGCAGGGGGTGGAGGGCGACAGGCAGGCAGGCAGGCAGGCCGAGAGCAGGCCGGGGAGGATCTGTGTGAGGCAGCACAGGAAGGAGAAGCAGAGAACAGAGGAGATGAAGGTGGCCGGGATGGAAAGACCCAGCCATGCTTTCTGGATCTGGTGGTTCCCAAACTGCAGTGTTTCAGAGCATCCCTGGTGCCACCCGGAGCAGGAGGAAGTCGCCAAGGGGATGGAGGATTGTGCAAGAGAGCTTGAGCGGACATTCCTGAGCAAGTGGTGAGGGCTGCCTGGGGGAGAGAGTCACAGCTGGGGGCTGAAACTGCGGGGTGCCCACGCTACTCCAACCCTATAACGAGAAGCTCAAGCTGGGAGGGAAAAGCAACGTGCCCTCCTGCCCAGCCCAGTGCGTGGCTGCCTCTCCCCTTACCCCCGCGCCTCTCTGGCCCTGCGGTCCCTCCTTGGGGCCCGTGCACACGCCTGCTGAACTGAGTCTCAGAGGCACTGCTGAGCCTCTGTGTTAGACACAGAGCTGCAGCCTGTCACTAAACTCTGCGAGGGGACAGCAGCGGGCCCAGGTGGGGCCTTTCGGGGGGAAAGAGGCCACCCGGCCCTGTCCTCTCGGCCAGAGCTGGCCATGGATCCTCAGTGCCTTGGGCGTCAAGACAAGGTGTCGACACCCAGTGTTGGGGGAACCCCAGATCCCAGAAACAAGGGTCTGAGTCTGCTCCACAAGCTGGGGCACGGTTCTGAGAGGGGCCGTGGAGAGGCCCGGGGGCATCCTGCACAGCCTCTTTCTGACTCTGAGCTGGGCCTCCTCTGTCTTCAGGGGCACCATCGTCCAGGAGAACATCCTTCTGGGAAGACCCAGGCAAGATAACAAGTCACTGGAACCCCAGAGCTGGGGGGAAGGATTTGAAAAGGAAGAAGGTGCCCTGCCCAACCCACCCAAGGGGCCTGGGCACCTTCCCTGCCGGTGCCCGTGTACTGCTGGGTTCAAGGCTGTCTGGGTGGCGGAAGGCCCAGATGGAGGCCCCTGATGGTCAGCCGGTGCTGGTCTGCTTCCTGCCCAGCCAAATGCAAAAGGCTGGCAGACAGGGTGCCCCACTTTCCCCAGGTCTGCTGCTAGGGGCCACCCCATACAGAACCTGTTTCCCTGCGCTCAGCTCCTCCTTGCCCAGGTGCTGTGGGCGGCTCTGGGCCAGATGGAGTCCAGACAAGCCTGCTGCAGCTCACCCTGCCCGGCCTCCTCGGAGCCTTTGCCAAAGCCCGACCCTTTTGCTGAGCCAGGTAAACAGTCTGGGGCCGCACCGAGGGGGCCCGGCTCCGAGGGTGGGTGGGACCTGCCCCCTGCCCTGCTGCCTGAGCACATTCTAGAACGTCAGCAGAAGTGGCTTTCTGCCCGCCTCTGCCGGCAGGGCCCACCCTGGCCATCACCCTGGAAGCTGGGATGGAGGCAGAGGGGAAATCAGTACGAAAGCTGGAGGTGTTGGCGTCAGCTTCTGGGGAGGTGAGATGAGGTGAGGGAAAGAACCTCCGGGAGGGGTGGGCTTCGCTGCCATCCTCACCTGGGCAGGGGCTGCAGGTGGACAGGCCCTGGGGCAGGATGTCAAAGCTTTGTCTGGGGAGGCGGTAGGGAGACAGCCCCAGGCCGAGCTCCTTATGGGGCCGTTCCACTTAACCCTCAAATTCCTCCGAGACACAGGTGCTGGCCTGCCCTGATCCACAGAGAGAAGTGAGCAGCTGGGGGGCCTGCCCTCTGGGGGAAGGAGGGCAGGGCTCCCCCCGCCTGGTCAGATCCCCTCCAGGGGGTGGGCACCATTTCACCCCTTCAGTCTGGGGAAGGGAGGTGCTGCAGAATTAACGTCTTGGGCATGGCCACCTTCGCCAAGGAAACTAGCACCACTGGTGGCCTAGCCTGCAGGGCCGGGGATCAAAACACAGACAGCAGGCTCTCCTCGCTAAGGGATGGGAGCCCGTGGTGGGGCAGCGGTCGGGCCAGAGTTGAGTGGGGCGGGCAGGGTGAGCCCGAAGCTCTCTTGTCCCCCTTCTCCCGGCAGGAGTCTCACCCAGGGGACCTAATGTCTCACGTCTCACTCATCTTCCACTCTTGGCTCCAGGAACAAAATGCACATCATCTGCTAAAGGAGAGACCTGCCACACCTTAATCTTCCTAGAACCAGGATGAAGTATGCCTGTGACATGGGCCCCAGAGCAAAACAGCCAAACTGAGGGGGAGGGGAGGGGGGAGTAGGGAGGGGTGGGAGTGGGGGAGAAGGATTGCGGGGGAGGGGTGGCATGCACTTTCCGCCCTCCAGAACCTTCTGCACCCAGCCCCCTGGGTGGGCTTCCACCTCCCAGGCTGCAGCAAGCCGATCAAATATTTATCCTTGTTTCATTTTCCAAAAGGGGAATGAAGAGAAAGCAAGAGAAAGAGAGAGAGAGAGGAGAAAAAAAATCCAAGTTTCTCATTTGAAAGTTAATTAGTCTAATTAGGTCTAATTAAGAGCCCCCAACACAATGCAGCTCACAGATGAACTGCCGGTCTCCTCATTTCCTCTGGTTCTCATTTCAGACCAAGCGTGGGGAAGCCTGGAGGGGTGCAGGTTCTGACACGGGCACGGGTGGGGTCCCCTCCCTCCTGGGGGGCAGGCAGGAGGCCCACCGAGGCAGAACCCAGGCAAGCAGGGATTCCTCCACAGCAGGCCTTCCCAGGGCGTGCTCAGGAAAGCAGGCCAGGGCAGGTGCCAGGGGAGCCCGCTACAAGGTGTTGGCAGCAGAGGTTCCGACTCCGGAGCCACAGACCCAGCAAAGCAGCGGCGGGAATGGCTGGAGGGGCTGATTTCTGAACCAAGATCAAAAGAATTAAGCAGGCTTAGCTCTGAGCTGAGGATGGAGGGGAGTCCTTGAGCCACCCACGGGGAGGCGAGGCTGTGGAAGGGGTGGGGGGGATTCAGGATGGTCCGGAGGGAGGGCAGAGTGACATCGAACACCTGGTGACATCGAACACCCTGGCACTGCAGTCCAGGGGGAGGAAGCCCAGCCCCCAAGAGTGTGCACCAGAGCCAGTGAATTGGGGCTTGGCCCTCACCGGCCAGAGGGAAGTCCCGGGCCGCTCGGAGCCCATCACCCCTCCTGCCAGGGCTGCCCCAAGCCAGGTCTGGCTAGGGAGTCAAAACAAAGGGAAATCGCCAAGAAAGTTTTTGAATAATGGAAATTCTGCCTCTGCAGAATTTCTCTGTGGCCACATTACTGTTTACATGTATGAAAAGTTACTGCATTGTACACCTTATAGTGGGCGAGTATTATGACATGCAAGTTATACCTCAGCAAAACTGTGAAAAATCGTAAGGGGAAGGGACTGGAATCCCTGGCTTCTGGGAACCTGGAAACACCCTCAAAATAGTGACCATGTGGACACCAAGGGAGCCAAGCTTGGAGGGGGACTCTACTGGCAGGGTCCCAGTTCCTGGCTATGGCTACCTGGGCAAGATGGGCACATCACCCCCCCCCAAACACACCCATTTTCTTATCCTCCCTGTGCCTCAGTTTTTCTCTTCTGTAAAATGGGCTCACAACCTACATTTGCGGCTGCTGGGAAACTCACAAGAGCAGTGCCAGGCACAAGGCAATGCAGTGCTGGCTCCCTCCTGCCCCCGCCCTCTCTGGGGTCTCTATCGAGCACCCTGTAGGGCAGCACTGATCTGGAGGGGTGCGTGTGCCCACGCGCTGCACTGCACCTGGGTCTGGTGGTGACACACGGTCTTCTGACCTCTCACCCTCTCCCCTGCTGGCACCCTCACCCCGAGCCTGCTCACAGCCCAGGGTCTGCCTGCATCCCCAGGGGGAGGGCCCCTTGGTGGGTGCCTCTGTTTCCCTAGCACAGTTGCCCATCTCTTGCCTGGATTTCTTGCTCTAGACTCTCCCAATCAGCCTGGGGGCCTCCTCAAGCCCAGCTCCACCCGGGCCACCAGAGCAGAGCCAGAGGTGCCAGAGCAGCCTTGGGAAGCTGCCTCTCTTGGATGCTGGATCCTCTATTCCAGTCCCCGGCCCAGGAACAGCACAGAGCCCACCAAAGGCTCTAGCAATTTCCAAGGAGGAAGGAGGAAGAAAATGCATAGGTAACAGCTCTCCGACTGGAGAAGGGTGGGGTGGGGGGGTGGTTCCTGGCTGGATGTAAGTCACAGGGCCGGGTTGGGTGGTGGCGGTCAGTGCTTTATTTTTGGGAGCTGGAAAACAGCAGAGCTGGCATTGGGAGACTCAGGAAACCCCAAAGGCTCTGGACGCCCAGGCCCTCTGTGACATCCAGCTCTGAGAGGCACTGACCTGTCCCAGGCACCGTAACACCCACTGGCCCCCGAGGAACTGCACAGGCAGGGAACATTTGGCCAGGCAGGGCCTCCAATGTACGCTTTCAATTCTAAATTAAAATAAATCCCATCATTAACTTGTGAATAGCACAGTTACGCTACCTTTGCTCAAGCATGGGTTTAAATTGTTAACTTGCTAAATGGAAATATTTAAGATAAACTACACATTTTGTGACCTTATTTTAGCAATTCCTTTTCTGGATTTAATATATCTGGAGCTTTAAACAACAGAAGAGGCCACGTCCACCAGAGCTGACCCTACCCTAGGCCTGGGGCTGGCCACTCGGGCCGCACCATGTCATCTATCCCCCCACTGGATGCAATGCTATCCCCACGGACCCAGGACGAAACTGAGGCCCGGGAAGGAGAAGGGCCAGGGTCACTGAGCAGGGGAGAGGCAGGCCTAGCTCGCTCACTCCTTCCACACCCTGCCAGTTTCCACTTGCCCACCATGACCAGTGCACTGACAGAGGGCAGAGCAGAGCACAGACGTGCCCAGGGAGGCCAGGCTTCTGGACAACCAGGGCTCTACAGGAGGCTCTGCCTGCCTTCAGCCCCGGGGACAGGGACAGTGAAGGTGGCCCAGCAGGGACAGCCTGCACCTCCTCTGCCAGCCTGCCCGCACGCTGGTTCGTCCTCCCAGCTGCCTTGTCCTAGCGCCCAGACAGGCCTGGGGCACGCAGGCTGTGTGTTGGCTCATGCATCTGGGGCTGACACTCTAGCCTGAGGAGCAACTCCGTCTCTACCCACAGTCCCAAATGCTTAACCACACTGAGGAGGTTTCAGACGTACACGTGTCACCCTTGGAAACCACGCACGGGCTCCCACCAGGCTACCTGCTAGGCCCCGGAGACCCCTGAAATGGCCACTCCGGCCCTGCCGCGCTGCCGGGACCGTGGGAAATCTGGCGTCACTTTCTCCTTGGGATGTGAGCCCGGAGGAGCTTCACTGTGCACGCGGGGTGGAAGCAGCAGTCACCACTGGCTCTCAGACGTCAGGGATGGACATTCACATTCACTCGAGCCCAAGCACTTGCTCGCGGGGCACCCGTGGCCTGGCTTTCGTCCGAAGAAACCAGAGGGTCTGGGTTTTTCTTTACGCACGCCCTAGGCAGGGGCGAGGCTCAGACGAATTGGGAAAGTCAGGGGCCACCCCTCTTTGTCCAGGGGCTCCTCCTCCCAAACTTACCCACTATCACGTGTGGGCAGGCAGCGGGAGAGACTCTCCCCCAAGGCCCCTGGAAGGGCAGCTGGGGAGGATTGCAGGTCACACTCAGCCCAGGACCAGAAAGCCACTGCTTCCACTGTCTGCAAGCCCTCTGAGGGCAGCGCCTGCACCTCCCTGCTGCGGGAGCCCTGCTCCGGTCCCCACGGAACAGCGGCGGCTAGACACAAAGGGCCCCGTCCTGTATGATTCTGTTAATATGAAACGTCCAGAACAGGGAAATCCAGAGACACAGGGCAGATTAGGGGTTGTCAGGGCCTGGAGGGAAGGGCAGCGAGTGCCTAATGCATATGGAGTTTCTTCTGGGGGGAAATGACAAAGTTCTGCAACTAGATAGTGGTGATGGTTGCACAGCTTTGTGAATATTCTAAAAACCATGGAACTGTACACTTCATGAGGGTATATTTTATGCCATGTGAATTATACCTCAATTAAAAAAGGAACCACAGATATGAACTATACAGTAAGAAAAAAGGAAAGAAAGAAAGAAAGGAAAGAAAGAAAGAAAGAAGGAAAGAAAAAGAAAGGAGGGAGAGAGGGAGGGACGGAAGGAGGAAGGAAGAAGTGGGTGGTGGAATAAAAGAGCCAAGTTTCCCTGCCACCCCCCTCGCCCCTGAGCATTCCCGCCCTTTGAGCCTCTAAGCCCCACAGAGGCTGTGACAGAAGACCTGCCCCATCTTTGTCACTTGTGGCCGCTCAGCCACTTGCCAGCTGGCTGCTCAGGTGGCTGGGCCTGGAGGGGCTGCCCGGCTGGGGGTGTTGGAAAGGGCGGTGGGTAAAACAGAAAACAGACCCTTTGCTCCCCGAGGCTGCCCGTGGAGGGAGGGAAGATCTCAACCACATAGTGAATGTTTACTGAGCATCTTCATGTACCCGGCACCGTCCTAGGTGCTTGGGAAACACAGTGAACGCAACAGTCCTTCCCCTGGTAGAGGCAAAGAAACAAGTAAAATGTGAAGTATGCCAGAAATCCACGAATGTTACAAAGAAAAATATAGCAAAGGGGATGCGAGAGAGAAAGATGAGGAGGGGTGGCTGCACTTCTAAATGGCTTAGTAACAATCAAGAAGGGTCTCACGAGAGAGAACAAAGTCTTGGAGGAAATGAGAAGTCATGTCAGGCGAGTGTCTGGGGACTGGCACTCCTGGTGAAAGACACAAGAACAAAGGCCAGGAAGCTGGAACTGCCTGGGGAGAAACACACAACCTCTTGTTCAGGTAGGCAACGCAGCCCCAGCCCATTTCAGGTAACCTCTGCTTCACTCCCTTCCCAATGTGTTTTCCGCACCAGGCTCCATGCCTGGAATCGACCTGGCCTCCTTGTCTGTGGTGGTACAGAGGTGACCTGTGACCTTTCCGTCCCTCCTGGGATGCTCCGATCCCCTCACCTTCCACCCAGGAGGCTGCCTGCCCCCAGCCCCTGGCATGCACCTCCCTGGCCAGGTGTTTGTGACAGTGGCTTGGGGACACCGGGGCTGGGGCACGTGGGACCACTGCTTCCTCTGGAGCCAGGGGGCTGTCTTCTCATCTACCTTGCAAATGCACCCTGGAGCGCCTTTATTCTGGGGATGGTAGGACAGGAGGGACTGTCTCGGGCTGCAGCCGGGCTCAGACCGGATGTGAAGGGAGGACATGAGGTGAAGGCGCTAAGTGTCCAGAAGGGCACAGCCAGATGTTCACATCTGTCTGGGGCACTTGCCCTGGTCTGGCCCAACAGACCTGAAAGGAGGCTGGAGGAGAGGGCAGCACCCGAGGGTCCTCTGAGGCATGCAGCCTGCCCTGGCACCCACAGGAGGACTCTTGTGCCAGTGAGGGAGGGGGGAAGACTTTCTCCACCAAGGAGCCAGGGCCTGGGGGCTCACGAGGGCTGAGATCACGTGGTTAAGGCCACGGCCACCAGAGCAACCCACTCACCCCACATCAGTGCCAACCCTAAACCAGAAACCACCAATTCCGCAGGGACCCTCCTTCCCCATGACCCATCTGTTAGCATGTCTGGGGCACACCTCTTCTGCAAAATCTTCCTGTTCACCCCACCTTATCCCCACTGCCTGCTGGGTCAGGCTCCATCATCTCTTGCCCAAGCCTTGGTCCTGGCTGTTGCCTGGTCCGTAGTCTCCTTTCCATCCCAGATTCATCTTCCTTACATATAGAGCTGATCATGTCACTGCCCTGCTCAAAGACCTTCCGTGGCTCCCTATTACCTACTGAAAAAAGTCCAAATTTCTCAGCCTAGACTCGGAACCATTCCCATCATCATTCTCACCCTCACGCTCCAGGCAGTCCAGGAACCGGCCCTGAACGCACTCAACTCTCTGTCTCTCCATATAAACTGCTGGCTCCCTCTGGGATGGTCCTGCCCACAGACTCACCTATTGCAGGTCCCAGCCCCATTGACACCCAGGGAAGAGCCTAGCTCCTCTCAGTCTCCTTCCCAGATGCCCCAGTTGGAACTCACCTCATTCCTTCCAGACCTGCGCTGTCCACTAGGGCAGACACTAGCCACATGTGGCTACTGAGCATTTGAAATCTGGCTGGTCCGATGTGCAACGAGCCGTGAAAGAAAAATATGCAGTGGGGGCTTCCCTGGTGGTGCAGTGGTTGAGAATCCGCCTGCCAATGCAGGGGACACGGGTTCTAGCCCTGGTCTGGGAAGATTCCACATGCAGCGGAGCAACTGGGCCTGTGAGCCACAATTACTGAGCCTGCGCGTCTGGAGCCTATGCTCCGCAACAAGAGAGGCCGCGATAGTGAGAGGCCCGCGCACCGCGATGAAGAGTGGCCCCCGCTTGCCGCAACTAGAGAAAGCCCTCGCACAGAAACGAAGACCCAACACAGCCAAAGATAAAAATTAATTAATTAATTAAAAAAAAGAAAAATACGCAATGAATTTCGAAGATTTAGCATGAAAAAAGAAGGCCAAAAATCTCCATCATATTTCTTTTTTTTTTAGAATGGATCATTTTATTTTATTTTATGGCCACCTGGCATGTGGGATCTTAGTTCCCCGACCAGGGATCAAACCCGTGTCCCCTGTATTGGAAGTGTGGAATCGTAACCACTGGACCGCCAGGGAAGTCCCTTCATCATATTTAGATTGATTAAATGTTGCAATGAAAATATTTTGGATTGGGTGAAATAAAATATATCATTACAATGAATTTCACCTGTGTCTTTTCATGCTGGTCAATGTGGCTGCTAGAAAACGCAGCATCACGTGGGGCTCCCATTGTACCTCTATGGGCAGCGCTGCTCTGTGCTGGAGCAACCTCCAGCCCAGCAAACTTTTCCAGCAAATATTTTGAGCTTTGCAGGCCATGTGGTCTCTGTTGCATCTGCTCAACTCTGCCCCTGTGGCGTGAAAGCTGCCACAGGCAGCACGTGAGCAAACGAACGTGGCCGTGTTCCAACAAAAGTTTTTTTTATAAAAACAGACGGTAGGATGGATTTGGCCCAAGGATTCCTGCTCGAGATCACTGGTTTCCAGACTGTTGAAGAGGGCTACTTAGTAAAATGTATTTTAAAAAGAAGGGTGGTGGAGGATTTGAATTGCCAACCTTTTATTTTACCAAATAAGGACACTGAAAACGTGAACAGCGGGTTATCATCGTCACTTAACTAAAACAGTTATTTTACACACAAAAGTCAATAGATTGATCTTTATGAGAGAAGTAACTACACTTAGATTCCTAGTTATCCCACTTTGCCAGGGGTAGGTGAAGACTTTGTCAAGGACACAGCCTGTTTGTAGACAGGCACTGGGGGCCAGTGGGGCTCTGAGACCTGTAGCCACGAGAGGGATCTGAAGGCCACCCCATCCACATCCCCTGAAATACACCAAGTTCTGGAGCAGTGTGACTCCCCCAGACCCCCCACTCCACGCCGATTCAGACGCAGGAGGCTCAGAGAGCCCGGGGGTCTGCGTTTCTAGCTGGCTCTCTGCGCTGCTGGTCCGCAGACCAGGCTTTGAGCAGCGAGGCCTAGAGCTGACTTCCTGTGATCATGGAAAAGTTCTGGATCTGCCCAGCATGTTAATCACAATACTCCGTGAGCACTGAGCCCTGGAAACGCGGCTAGTCTGAGTGGAGATGTGCCGTACGTGTAAAATCTACACCAGATTTCAAAGACTTAGGACAAAAACAAGAATGCAAACTACCTCATTAATTATTTCATATTGATCATATGTGATGGGTTGATATTTGGGATACATTAGGTTTAAAAAAAATGTATTATTGAAATTCATCTGTTTCTTTTCACTTCTTTTAAGTGGCTACTAGAAAATGTAAACTTTCCTGCTGGCTGACACTATATTTTTATCGGACAGCATTGCTCTAGAGCCTCTGAAGTAGAGAACCAGTCAGCCTCTGTTGCATTCCTCTGATGACGGGGAACTTACCACCTCACGTAACAACCAATGCTAAAGCTGGGAGATGCCAGTTACAAATGTTCTTAGCGATTTTTCTCTAAACCCACTGCCTGTTCCCACCCTCTGCTCCTGTCCAGGGGGGCAGGGTCTGTTCTCCCTTATGTGCCAACCTGCTGACCTCAGCCGAGATCCGGGTTGAATCCCCCGGATACCTTTAGCTGATCCTCCTAATCACCCTTCTTTGAACACACCATGGTTTGGCAGCAACTTCCCCCCAAAAATACGACAATTGGGATGGAAAAAACCCACACATTCGTTCTCCATTTCGAACCCCACTTCCTGGTCTGGGCAGCCCTGACCTGGTCCTGTTTACTTGCTCACTGATGAGGCAATGAGGCCCAGGAGGAGAACGGCAGGTCAGGCAGAGCTGCAATCAGAACTTGAATGTTCCTGATTCTTAATCCAGGCCTTTCCCCACCGTGCCTCACCCTGCAGCTCAAGACAGATTAAGTTTCACACCACCCACCTTCTATGGGGACGGTTTCTGCGGGTGTCTTCTTGGGACCCTTCCCCACACGTGTATCAAGCTCTGCACGCACCACACACACAAGCTGAACTGCCCTGAGCTCTCTTCCGGCTTCTCAACACACACAACAACCCCGCACATACACACACACAACACACAACCCACATGCACACAATATACAACCTCACTGACACAAGTGCTCTTGCACACAAACACTCACACACACACTCGGTCCCCTTAGCACAGCACGGACACAGGTGACATTTGTCTAAGTGAGACTGCGCTCTGGGAGCCGTGATTTGGGCACAGGGTCCTCCCGGGAAGGATGTGGGCACGAGTCCCAGCAGAACACAGCCTGACTCCTGGCGCTGCTGCCTCTGCCTTCCCGGCTCAGCTTAAGTGCTCTCGGCCCTCCTGGGGGGCCCTGCCGCCCCACCACAGCCCCTACTCCGTGTCCTCCACATCCACCTCTGTCTGTCACCCTTCTTATCTGCCTTTCTGTGGATCCGTCCCCTCCCTTCCGGACTGGAACAAGAGCTCCATGAAGGCAGGGAGGACGCCCGGCCGGGTGACATGCAGGGGGCCCTGGCACTGCTGCTGGATGGTACTTTGGCTCAACCCCCAGCGTCCTGCCATTTGTTGATTGTACCCTCGCTCTGCAGATGAGCCCCAAAGGCCCCAAGAGACCAGAGTGTGCTCTAGGCCACAGGGCCGGTTGCTGAGGGGCCAGGACAGGCAGCGTCTGCCTCCACCCGTCCCCCTCCTGGGGTGACACTGTGGGCCCCGCGGCTGCTCTGAGGCTGGTACGGGACAGCCCCCAGCCCCTCTCAGGACCACCTGGTGTGGATGACCTTGGGCGTCTGCATGGGACCAGCCCTGCACTGGCTTGGGAAGCAGGACAAAGCAGCCTCCTTCCTGCCTGGGGGGCTCCGGGGGCCAGGCCTCTCCCGCGAGCCCACCCGGGCTCCCCACTGCCCCTGCGGACAAGTTCCCCACGTTCCCCAGACGCGGAGCTGACTCACCACACCCAGGCGCACCCGAGCCGCCCGCTGGAGTGATTAAGAGGCAGGACGCCATGCCTGGGTGGGTGGTGATGGGGTAGGTACAGGCTGAGGGGAGCAAGCAGGGGCCTCTGCAGCCCGAAAAGCCCCCTGGAAGGGAAGGAAAGGTGATGTAAAACCCCAGCTTAGACGCCTGGACACAGAAGCTCCGGCCGGGAAGGGAAGGCGTTGGCTGGCTCCCCTCTCAGACAACCCGGCTGGGCTCTGGACGTGCCCTCACAGCCACGGGGGGAGAGACGTGTGCTGCTCTTAGAACCAGTTTACTTTGGTTGAGTTGGGCCTGTGAGCCCCAGGAAGCAGAGCACAGGGGGCTCTTATTCCCAACTCTACACCCAGGGCCCACTGCAGAGCCTGGCACAAACAGCCACTCCATAAATAATTGTGGCTGCTGACCTCCTTCGCCTCTCCTTCTCTGTCGACTCCCTGAGCGGCTCAAAGATCCCAGGGGGATGAAGACCGTGCCTGCCCGCTGGAGCCCCTGGCTGGGGGGGGTGTATGGGTGGCGGGGACAGGACTAGCCTCCACTGCCTCTCAGAGGCTGCCGGCCCGTCTCTGTTGCGGCTAGTGGGGACCCCACTGTGGCAGGTGGGCTGGCACCAGAGCCACCCAGGGCTCCCCGGAGCAGCCGAGGCCTCCGGCCCAAGCCCAAGTCCCAGCCCCACTCGGTCTCCTTCCAGAACTGGGCTCGCTCCCCCTGGGGGGGTCCTGGACACCAAGGACCACGCTCAGCTGTGCTGGTGACACTAAAGGCCTGTGACCCCATGGAGATGCAATTTGTAACGCATGCGCAGCCCCTGATGGGACCACATAACAGTCTGGCCAGTGGGTTGGCAGGCCATGGAGGGGGCTGGAGGGGGCTGCACGGGCTGGCCAGAGTCTGGGGGATGAGAAGGGGCTGGAATCCCCTGGGAGGAAGTCGGGGTGAAGGGGAAAACAGAAAATGAATACAAGAGAGGCGAGAAAGTAGGCCGGGGGAAGGGGAGGAGAGGGTGGCAGAGGCCCAGCAGCAGGGAATATTCTAGGGGCAACCACTGACATGAAGGCAGAAGAGAAAGGCTGAGGACTTGGGGGAGGCACGGAGAGAGGTGCTGGAGGAGAGGCAGGAGGAGGGACAGCCATGAGCGGCCTCAGTGGAGCCCCCAGCCGTCCGGGGTGGCCGCAAAGCCCCGCCCTCGGGAAGTACGGGAGCCCCTTCTGCAGGACCGCGGTGCGCTGCTGCTTCAGGCACCTGGGTGGGACTCAGCCCCGGTCACAGGCAGGCCCCCAGCTGCAGACCTCCCTCCTGACATCTGCCTGCCTGTGGGACCACTGCCTTTGGCCCAGGTTCCAGTTGGGTGTCAGGTGCCACCCCAGAGCTGGCTAGAAGCCCTGCCAGCCTCCCGCCCTCCCCCAGGAACCTGGTACTCTGCTCTGAGCCGCCTGCGGGTGGCCATCCCCAGGACCGAGGACAGGAGACAGAGGGCACTTGGGCTGGGACCTCAGCCTCGCCTCCTCCAAGGATGGCGGCGTGTTGCGACCCCCAAGTTGTGTGGCTCAGTGCCTGCCCGCTGGTCTGGCAGGCTGTGGGCACCTGGCCATGCCAGGGGGAGAGGACAGGCCGCAGGCACGGTCTGCCCGGCTGCAGCGTTCTTTCCTGCCCTCTGCTGCTCTCCCAGCACACCAACTGGCTTAGCCCACGCCCGCCATGCCAGCTCCTCCGCCCCCGTGAAGCCCATAGCCAGCCCCATGCACCCACACCTCTGGGGCAGGGAGGCCCCACAGCAGAGCTGGGGGTCTGAGGCTGCTCAGCTCTGCCCAGCCTTCACGCTCTGCTGGGTCTGAACATCCTGCACTAGGCGACCCTCCGTCCACGCCCAGGGCTGGATCCCCCCTCGGCCACCACTGCTTGCCACGCTTATCGCCCATCCAGCTAGACACAGCTCCTTGCTCCTCGCTCTCCAGAGAAACCCACTCACCCCAAGGAGAAAGATACGATAGGCCAGGACCCTGGGGTTTCAGAGGCAGGCTGCTTCCACTTTCCCCAACTGGAGGCTGCAGCTGACTTACTTCTGTTCTGTGCATGGCGAGGAAAGTGGCTGGAGGGTCCTTGTTCCTCACTAGATGTGTGATGCTGGGGTCCGGCTGCCTGGGCTCGAACCCAGGCTCTGCCCGTCAGGGGCTTTATTATTTATTTATTTTTGGCTGCGCCCCGCAGCATGTGGGATCTTAGTTCCCTGACTAGGGATCAAACCTGTGCCCCCTGCATCGGAAGCTCGGAGTCTTAACCGCTGGAGCGCCAGGGAAGTCCCTCGTCGGGGGCTTTATGAGTTAGACGTTACCTAACCTCTCTGTGCCGCAGTTTCCTCAACAACAAAACGTGCACGTGCACTCAGCAGATTCAGGAACCAACACGAGCTGCCAAAGAGCAAAAACCGAGAGGGAACCCGTAGAAATAACTGAGTTACTTCAGCAACCAAACAACACCAGAGTAAGCTGGTTTCACCCTAAGTATGAGTGTCTCAAGCCATGGGCAGCTAAAACAGCGCTATCTCTGGTCCCCAAGGATTCCCTGGGGGGGGGGGGGGGCGGGGGGCGAGGGCTCCCTGACCAGGTCGCTCAATTTAGAATGAGCATCATGGGACCTCAACTACTGGTTTAGTTAAATTCTCCAGTTCATAGGATAATTTTTAGCATGTGGCTCCGCCCACTGGAACAGACCTCAGTAGCATGTAATTCTGAAGATGCAGGTGAAGGTGCTGTTTTGGGCCTGCCCCTGCCCCCTGGCTGGGGCGCACTCACAGGCACGTTATGTCACCATGAACATGTGTGTCTCAGACGGGGTTCCCAGAATCACACCACGGTGACATGCCAACAGCCCAGGAACACACACAAGATGCCCAGGCGTGTCAAGAAGGTGTAAGAAGCAGTGCTACCTTTGCTACGGTAATTAATCCTCATTAAAAATTCCTGTGACTAGCAGCATTGCTACCTCAAAGAGAATGATTATTAATAAGAGCAGAGCTTCCTAACGAATCTCAAAACAGACCCTAGAATTTCCTGGCCTCCCCGAGGAGCCTCTGGGTTCCACACCCTGAAGGAATGCTTTTTGCTACCAACTCCAAGGAACAATCTGTCTCACATCAGGAAGCTGGGTGGAAACACCACATCCTCCACGGAAACTTCCGGTTTCGGGCAATGTTTATGCCAATGACAACTGAGGCCATCTGTGATTTCACCTTGATTAAGAACATAAAGACGATAAGATGGACAGAACTCTAAACACAGCCCTCGGGAAGGCCCCCAGTGCTCCCATCCTCCAGGGTCTGGTCCCTCTCCGACCTGCTGGCGACCTGCCAGCACAGCCCCTCCTCTCTGTCACCAATACTCCTTTTTAAAAAACTTAGGGCACTTACATCTCTGTCTTCCCCGGAGGGATTTCCCAGCTTCCCAGCTGGATGTGGTGATAAGATTCTCTTTTATAGGACACTGCAGCTTAATAATAAGTAATTACCGTGACAAAAAATCCCATTTTGTGGGCGTGGGGGTTTTTCTTCCCACTCTCTACAACTTTCTTCTACTGGAGCCCAGACTAGGGCCTCTCAGGGAGTCTTGCTGATATTCTGGATTTCCAGATGAGGTACTTCTTGCTCTGACAGGTGATCAGTATCGGTTCCACCCCTCGCTGGCCGCAACGCACCAGGACAACAGCCTCTCTGTGGCCCATCCTTGGATCCCTAGCAGGGACCAGATGTGGGGGACCACGGCTCTGGGCTGCCCTGGAGGGGGCTGAGGTAATCACAGAGAGCCAGAGCCCCCAGGCGGCCAGCTGGGCAGGTGGGGAAACCAAGGCCAGGCCTCGTGGGGCACAACCTGAGTGAGGCCCGGGGCCGCTCGGGTGAGCTCTGAACAAATACCAGAGCCCAAACCGCAGCTGGATTTCTCCTGGTGTCGGGTGACCTGAAGTCATGCCTTGGATGGTTAGAACTCTGAAAAATGCCAGCACGGCTGAGAGGCTGGGAGGAGGAACGCCTGACAACAAGCTCCTCTAATGAATTATAGAGCTGCTGCGTCTCAGAGGGGACCCGGCCCCATGCTCAGCACACTTGGGGTCCAGCCCATGCAGCGGGGAAAGGTTGATGCTTTAATAGAGAGAATGGAATTCTCTTGGTGGAGGTTTTATTTTCTAATTTCCAGTTCGAAAGACTCTCTGTTTCAAAAGCTTGCCTGTTTAAACCCTGCATCTTAATGCGCCGAAAACCACGTCTCTTGTCTTGCTTGATTTCACGTCTTTTGCTCCTGCTCCTGTTATCAAACGTGTGTTGAGACTGAATACACAGCCTACATATGGCACCAAGGCTCACTCATGTGGAAGACCTGCAAGCCCTCGGTGGGAGCCTGCAGGGGAGGCAAGCTCTGACTCTGGAGGCTGGGCCGGAGCCGCCCTGAGCCCCACTTCCAGGGGATGCGGGAGGCTGTCTCACTTCAAAGGTGGTTTGGAACAAGTGGGGTCTTGAACTAAATGTCATTATTTGTTTGGTATTGGTCCTGGACCACCAGAGCTGCGTGTGCTCCTATAAAAATGTGTCTCCACAAATAGCCAGGAAATGGCTGGCTAGATCTTTCCCAGTCTGCTGAGACACACGGCCATCTCCTGCAGAACAGCTGCGAAGGAAACTGGGTGTTCAAAGCTTGGCCCAAGGTGCACACTCTGGCTTTCCCACAAACAATTCTACCCATGGTTGATGCCCATTTTGGATGGGTCTGGATCGGTTGTGGTCTTTTTGCCATCCCGCTGCCCCTACAGAAAGCTCCAAATGCCACCAGTAGAGGACGCATCCACTCAGCTCTGGAGGAATCGGGTACCTTGGCCCCCCACCCCCCGCCCCGGTCTTTTTGATGCATTTATCCCAACTATGAGCACTGGTCTGACTCCATCAAGATAACGCCAAGTGTTTGGCATTTTTCGGAGGCTTGCCGCTACTTCATCTTCACTTGACCCTCCCATTCAACCTGGGGGCATGGTGCTTTTGCCCTGTTTCTCAGAGGAAGAGCCTGAGGATCAGAGAGATGAACTGACTCGCCTAACACAGCCAATAAACTGCGGATTAGTCTCCAATTCTACACTTTACCTATGGAAGCCTCTTCCTGCAGCCCAGAGCATTCTTGCTCTGGCTGAATGGGGCTGGGGGTGGGGCAGATCCTGGCTACTTTGAGTGGTGGGCCCCATGACCACCTGGGAGCTTGTTAGAAATGCAGATTCACAGGCCCAACCTCAGAGATTCCCCAAGGGATTCCTGCGCTCATGGAAGTTTGGGAGGCACTGGGAGGCTGACCTGCGAGGTCCACCCTGATCATCTGCGACTCAATGACGATGGGGAATTTTGTGAGTCGGCCCTGGCCTGGAATTGGATGCCCGCTGCCTGTGGGTATGGGGGCTCTCTCAGTGGCTCTTGTTGTCACTGGGCTGTGTCCAGGACTGCTCAGACATCACAGGTGGTCCTAGGGAAGGTGCGACCAAGGACCAAGGGCTCCGGCTTGCAGGCTGCTTCCGGCCACCCTCTGCTCCTGACCATGCAGTCAGTCCCTTGTCCCTTCCTCTGCAGTTGCTGACATTTGTCAATTCCTGCTGCGTGGATCTGTGTAAGGGGCCGACCCAGGCACCCAGCAGCCTGGGGACTCAGAGCTGCCCTGGCTCAGCCGAGGACCCCATCTTTGTCCGCCGTGTCCCCAGCTCCTGCTGAGCCACCTCCGATGGCTCTCTCTTTCTTGGCTCCCTGGAGAGCCCAAAGGGGCACAAAAGGACAAGAACCCACCATCCAAAGGCCCAGCTCCACCTGGACCGCTCCTTGTCTCCAAGCAACACACACTTCTGCCATCCTCCCTTCAAACATACCCATGGGGGAGGTGGTGGAGGAACATGTTCACTTAGGCCTGGCCTGACCCTGACCGTCAGCCTTGGGGTGGCACCCCCTGCCCTCTGCCTCCCATCTCCACATCCAGCCCAGGGTGCAGACCTGGTTCTATGGGAGTCCCCACGCCCTCCCCCACCCCCGCCCCCGGGTCAGGCAGGCCCCGGGATGGCCAGCCTGAAGCTCTCCCGGCTTCACTGTCTTCCCCCTTCAAGCCCCAGGCCTCCCCAAGCAGTCACCCCGACCCTGCAGGTCCAAGCAGAGATTGAGGATGCTAAAGATAAAGAAGGCAGCCCCACAGCGCCGCAGAGGAGGGCAGGTCATAAGGTGTGGGTAGCCAGGGTGGGTGAGGCAAGGTACTGCAGCCCCCCAGCTGGCTCTGGCCAAGCTGGCACTGGGAACTGCAGCCCTGAGAGGCCATGGGGCCTGGGGGAAGCGAGGGAGTCCCCCCTCTGTCCCCAATGCAATGTCCCCACTGATTCCGCATTGGGTGGGATCGCAGGACCCCCGCCCTCCACATCACGGCCAGCAGTCAGGCGGCAGCTGATTTTCTGTGCGCACCTCCCCGTGGACAGCCCTGAGGATTTGGGGGCTCAGAGTCGCTTGGCTTCCTGCAGCCCCCCTTGCCAGCCCGAGCTTCCTGCGCAGCCCCGCAGACTGCACAACTCTGGCCCAGCCCCCTCCCCAGTCGGAGCTCCAGGGGCCTCCCTCGTCAGCCCCATCAGGCGGGTGGCCCGCCTTCCCCGAGGCCGGCGCGCGGTCCCCGCTGCAGCAGAGCTCCGCGCCCCCGCCGCCGCCTCCGCGCGGCCCCCAGGCTTTCCCGACCGGCCAGAGAAGGGCCCCACTCCTCGCCCCCGCGGCCCGGCACGAAGTTCCCCAAAGTGACCAGGGCGCCGAGAACCCCCGCCCCCTCCCCTCCGGCTTCCCCCGAGACTCCGCCCGCCGCCCCCTCCCGCGCCTTCGGAAAAGTTGCGAGCGACACCCCGAACTCCAGCCCCCGGCCCCGCGCCGCGCGCGCCGCAGGCGACCCCGCGCTCGGCCGCCGCGCAGGGGCGCAGTTCCCCACCTCGGGCCCCGGCGCCATGACGCGGGGAGCGCAGCCGGGCCCCCGCGGCGGCGCGGAGGCGGCCAAGTGCGGGTGTGGGTGGCGGCGCGCAGCGCACGTGCGCCGGACGGGGGGCCGGGGCCGGGGCCGGGGCCGGGCGGGCCGGGGGCCGCTTACCTGTTGGAGGTAGAGGAAGGCGGGCGGGCAGGGCACGGAGTGCGGGAGCATGCTGCCGGAGTTGGACAGCAGGAGGCAGCCCGAGTTCGCCATGGAGCACAGCATGGGGCGGCAGGGGGGCGCCCGGCGGCCGAGGAAGCTCTGCGCTCGCTGCGCGGCTCGTACCCTCCGCGCGTCCCTCGGTGTGTGCGCGCGCCCTGCCTCCCGGGCGCCCTCTCGGTCTCCTCCTCCTCCTCTTCCTCCTCCGGCCCTCCCCTCCCCCTCGTGGCGCTCTTTAAGACGGAGGCATGGAAGGAAAGCGGCACGCCTCTGCCGGGTGCTCCCCTGCCCGGGCGGGGACGCTGGAAAGAGCGCGCGCGAGAATATGGCAAAGGGAGGCTATATGCGCGAGAGAATGGATGAGGGGAGCAGGGGAGAGGGAGTCCGTCACTTTGGAGCCACCGGAGCCCTGTCTGCAAAGAGTGGTGCGTGTGCGTGTGTGAGTGTGCGCGTGTGCAGCGGTGGGAGGGGGAGTCCCTGGCGTACTCCAACATCAAACAGCCCGGCGCGGAGGGAAGAGAATCCGGAACGACAGCACAACAGCGGATCCCACACTTAACCCCTCGCCCGCCGGCGCCCGCGCGGCCAGTCCTCGCACCCTCCCACTGGCCTCCGCTCCTCTCCTCCTCCCCGCATCCAGCGGCCACTCCCGAGTTTGGGGTCTGTGGAATCTCCTTTTGCCCCCGCTCTGTCCACCGGCCGCTGCGGAGAGAAGAAGCCGCTCTGCTGGCTCTGCGGCCCGACCGGAAGGCGCTTCGTCCTGCTTGGCGTTCAGAGAAGCGCCTCTTCTAAGGGAGGCCGGCTCAGTGGCGGGGACGTTGGTGATGTAATGAGGGCATCTACGCAGAGGCTTCCTCGCTAGAGAACGCTTCTCCTGCTGCCCCAGGCTTGGAAGCCCAACTGGAGCCCCTGGGAGCCTCTCCCACCCTCCCGCTGTCCCCCAGGTCCCATTTACACCCCAGGCCTGCCCCAGGCACATGGACTTGTGGACCCTAAATATACAGGGGAGGGGGGCAAGGGGCACTGGCCACAGCCGCGTCCTCCCCTCCCCATACCCAAACGAACACACCGGACTTGGGGTGCACACATCAATGGAGCCGGAGTGCACAGTCGGACCCCTGACCCCAGTCAGCGCCTGACAGAGGTCTTGGCTGTGTCCATACACCACCACTGTGACAGGTGCGTGTGTGTACACACGTGCGTAAGTCTGCAGCTTCACCAGGCACACACCCACGGGCCTGTCACGCGTCCACACTTGCCAGATGCCCCCTGACCAAGCCCAGTTTACCAGGACAAGCCACAGGTGAGCGTGGCTGTAAGAGAGACAGTCTGCCTCTCACTGCTGTTAGAGACAGCAGGGGGACATACCCAAACTCTCGCCCCAACTTATGCATGCTTCCTTCCTTATGCAAATCCCAGACCCCTATTACCAATTCTGGACTCAGCTGTCCTACCTAAAAGGCACCTGTAATTCCTGTGCTCTCACTGTGGAGAGCAAGCCCCACTCTGGAGGAAAGCAGTGCTGGGACCGCCTGGCAGTGGGAAGACCACTGGCTTGGGAGTAAGGTGGAGGCAGCTTCACTTGCTGTGTGATCTTAGGAAAGTTGCTTGTTCTCTCTGGGCTTTGGTTTCTGCACCCAACCTGAAAGTTTGGGTGGATGATGTCTGAGATGTAGCACTTGCTGCAGGATGTGTCCATGAGGGCCATTTAGGAAGAAGCAGCAAGGGGTGGGGACTGCGGATGGGCTGCCTCCAAGCAGTTTGGGGACAAGCTCAGCTTGAACAAGGCTGGCAGGTGTGTGCCCTTTGGATACCCCTCTCTGAGGCACCGCATGTCCCTCGAACGAAACACCTCCTGTTCATCTTCTTCTAAGAAGGAAAGGGGGCTGTGCAACATCTGGCAGGGAGGCAGACAGAAGAAGAAATGAGGGTCAAAGGAGAGATGGCAGTGGGGAGAGCTGACCCATTGTGTTAGGTAGCCATCCTTGCCTGACCTTTTTTTTGGAATCCCTCACCGTGCTGACCCCAGGGGTGGCGCTGGCACAGAGTGGGGATGGGGGCAGTTGGCTATGGACTTGCAGAGACCACCCCTGCCTTCAGGCTGGACAGGTTATTAACTTAGCATCCCAGAAGAGGTGCCCCTACAGCCTACGACAGTAACAGGGTGGCCCAGTGCTGAGGCCTGGGGCATCTGCGGCAGGAGCACCCGACTGGGTACAGCATTTGCCAGCAGAGACCTTGCTCTTCTGTGGAGGGTGGCACCCCAGCGTGGCCCGGGCCACAGACCCCGGGGCAGCTCTGCAGGCCGCTTGTGTCTGGAGTCGTGCTGCTCTGCCCTCCTGTTTCAGAAGCCTTCCCTCTCCTTCTGTCCTCTCCTAGCACCTGTCAGTTGTCACACAGGAATCTGGGCAGCCATGTAGCATTCACCCTCAGCCCTGGGCTCCAAGTCCACCCTGCCTGTGACCCGTTCACTAGCTAATTCACTGTTGTTACAGAGCATCTACTGAGATCAACGCTTTATCCTTCCCATAAGAGGACTTGGGAGTGTATCCTAGACAGTGCCTAACACACAGGAGACACCCTTTGAGTCGACTCTCATGCTTTTTCTTATTGTGAATCCACTGCAGACACTGCACCAGATGCTAGAGCTGTAGAAATAAAATTCTTTGTACTGGAGAGAGCACACCGTCTGGTGGGGAAACCAAGCCAGCAAACCAAGGCTGCAACCTACTGTGCTGAGAGCTGTGATAGCCCAGGATAGTGGGAGCTCAGACCTGGGGTGAGCTTAGACCTGGCGTGTGGTCAGGGAAGCTTTCGTGGAGGGACTCCTGAGCTCAGTTATTGACCCTTAGAAAACCAGGGTGGTGGCTAATGCCAGCCTCGGTTTTGGTATTGCTTCCAGCAGCCTCGCACCTGGTCATCAGTGGGCATCTCAGCATAGCCACCTGCCTTCAAGCCTCACCTCCAAAGATTGTCAGGCCTGGAGAGCATGTCTAAACACCCGTCTCCATCAGCCACCTAATCACACTCGGGCTCCAGCAAGACTGAGAACAGCAAAACAGAATAGAAAGAAAACCTCCAGAGAAAGGATCTGAACAACATGTGTGTTTGGCTTATTTCTCAGGACGGGGCTGTGTGCCCATGGCCTCCTGCGCTGTGTCCTGGACTTGTGACTTTCACTAGGAGCCAATGACTAAATGGCAAATTGAAGAGGCCTCGGTGCACTTGGCGGGGGGGGGGGGGTGCCTTTTGGGGGAGGTAAGGCCATGGAACAGCTAAATAGCGCCGCCCCCACCCCCGATCACTTCTCGGTCTCCCCTTTAAGAGTTGAAGTGTCAGGAGGGCAGGGAACTTGCTGGCTGGTTCACAGCCTCATGCCAATGCCTGGAGTAGCTCCTGGCAGGGATGAGTCTGATTGCCCCTGTTCCCACCCCCACCCCCAGCCCGAGGCTCGGCTCGTCCCAAAGGTGAGTCGACTATAGCTGCTGGAGGACCTAGGAAGCACAGGCACTGAGAGGGCTGGGCCAGGCTGCTGCAGAAAGATCAGTGCCCCTGGGCTGTATGTCTGGATCGTGTCAGGACCATCCCTTGTCTGTGGTCTGGAGGAGAAAGGGGACTAATGCTCTGCGCCCCTCCAAGTGCTCCTGGGAGGCCCCCAGTGGCACGGACCACGTCTAATGTGATTGTTTCTGAGTCTGTGCCATCCTCACCCAGAACCTCCAGTGCCTGGTGCAGAGGCAACACATTAGGCTGTGGGGTACAACGTTCTTCAGATCCCCTGGACTCCTCGCAGCCCTCCGGAGCCCCTGGTGTCCCCCGGGCTAGGGTGGGCGGCCCTGAGTGGGAGGGGGATGCCCGGGCGCCCAGTGCTCGGCTGCCCCCGCTTCTGGGGCGAAGGGAGGCTGCGAGCTGGGGAGAGCTGTCAATCCGGTGCTAATATTCACTACTTAAAAAAAGAGCCAAGGAAAAAAATATCCTATTCGCCCTGAATCTGAGAAGGGCCTTGTTAGGGAGGCAGGAACTGAGCTGTAATTATTTCTGTGCTCCTGGGCACCACTATAAATATCAGGCAAGGAGGCACCTCAAAAGGTCCAGATGGTTCCAAGGCTTTGGAGATCTCCTGGCTCCTTCCTGCCCCCACCCTGTGTCACCTTCCCTGAAGGAGGCCCTATTGGGGTGCAGGCGTTGCCCCCTCTCCCGCACCCACTCTGGGCAAGCCTGCCTGCGAGATCCAGGCCCACAGCCTTACACTCTCAGTCTCTCTGCTGTGCACCTCTGTGAAATGGGGACACGGGGTCTCCCTGGGAGAGCATGTGCCAAAGTGTTTTAAATGGTCTGTGTTTTTAACAAAGGTGGCGGTTTGGTGGCCAAATGATTCGGGAAAGTGTTGCCTAACTCAACACCACCTCCAGTCCTTTGGGAATTCCAAGGCTGCACCTTGGCAGATTCCAGCAAGAAACAGGAAGCCCTGCAGTGCCTTTAGGGGACGATAGGTTGGGGGTTAAGTTACTCCTGGGCCTGTGCCTCTTTCCCCTTCTGAGCTCCCAGGCTGGCATCCTCAGGCTTCACCCACACAGGGAGAGCAGCGTGGAACTTGGCAAAGGCTCCCCAAGACAAGGAGTGAGCTCACCGTCTCCGGTGGCAGCCGGGCCATAATCTACAAAAACAGTGTGCTCTGTGCTTCCAGCAGAGCCAGAGCTCTCTGCCCCAGTGGTGGGGTGTTTGGCACAGGCTTGGGCATGAGCGCTGGGGGACCAAGGAGTCGGGAGCAGCAGAATTGTACACGGCACCTCCACGGTGGAGTCGGCGAGGGTGGCCATGGCTCAGGGGGCAGAGGGTGTGCGTGAGGGGGCATGGGGTGACCCAAGAAGCATCTTTTTTGTGAGCCAACCAGATGCCCACATCACCAACTGAACACTCTCCCAGGGGAATTCATGCCCCATTTCCACAGATAAGGGAACAGGAGTAGAGTCGGGGGCCAGTTCCAAGCTCGGGGCTGCTCGGGGTGCTTCCAACACCCTGACACCACTGGGGAAACATCAGGTTGAGCACAAGAAGAAGCTCTTAAGTCATCGTGTAAAATGTAGGAACCTCCCAGATTCCCTGAAGGCGGTGGCTTCCCTAACTTGGGCATGGGGACCGTTTCTGCTTCATCCTGGTGTGTCCTATTCTCCCAGAAGGGCAGGGGAGTTGCCAGAGAAGCCCCTGCAAGGACAGGATGGGAGTGCGCTCCCCGGGCTGACCAGGCCACGCTGGAGGCATCCAGCAGAGGGCCCACTCACACCAGCCAGAGCCTCCCCTTTGAGGTCAGTCCTATAAGGAGGGGCCACCCCACCCCTGGGCCCTTCTGCATCCCTGAGCCACCAAGTGCCACCAAGTATTTTCCCCAACACAGAGGGAAAGTCAGTCCCAGCCCAGGCTGCCGTGGCCAGCACCCACCGTCCAGCTCAGCAGGGACACCCCTACCCACTGGTCCTGTCCCCTTGGCCCCAGCAGAGACTGCAGCAAAAGTAAAAATCAGCCTGCAAAGGAAGTTTATTTATCTGTTTAATTAAGAGGCGTTTGCCAGCCACATTCGGGTCCATCCGTCTCACTTACAACCATGTCCCGGCAAAATTAAACATAATAAATATACGGAGACTGAAAGCAAAGGGCACACTTGAGATATATGGGCAAAGCCAGAAGTTGCACAGGGTTGCAGTTATAAGCACATCTTTCTTTGGCAAGTTCCTCTCCCCTCGGGGCCTGGGAGCCAGAGGAATGCTCTCAGAGAAGGGCTGTGGGTGCCATTCCTCCCTGCTTTTTCCACTCAGCACTGTTGCCAAGCTTTATTTATTTTAAATGAGCCCCCAGGACTTCTCCCTTCTGCTCTTCTGGAGAGGCGGGGAGAGCTCAGCACAGAGCAAAAGAACATCTGAAATCAGCCAGCACTGTGATGTTCCACCTCGGGGCTTGGTGGGTAAGAGGCCTCGGCAGCTACAGCCCTGGAAAGCTCTTTGCAGGCTTCTGCTGCATCTGGGCCACGAGCTCCTGGCAAGGAGGCGGCCTGGGCTGAGAGAGACTCGGAGAAACAGATCTGTGCTCTTTGGTGTGGCCCAGCCACCATTCAGGACGCTGGCCCCAGAACCTACAGAAGCCAGAAGAGGGAGAAGGGCAGAATATTTTTTAAAGTCTCAAGAGCCTGACTGTTTGCTTAAACTTCTCGGGAATGAGAGTGTACAAAGGGAAAAAGTGGTGATTTATTATCATTATTGATTGCTAACTGTAACAATACCTTACACTGGCTCAGTGCTTTCCTCACCTTTTCATCTCATTTGATCTTCACATTGTAGATGAGGAAGGTAGAATGATGCCCACTCGGTTTATGAAGACACTTGCAGGATCACAGAGGAGGCGCAAGGTCACACAACTAGGGAGAGGCAGAGTTCAGGCTGGAAAACAAGCCTCCTGGCTCACAAACTCACACGAGCCTTTAGATTCCCTTCCACGACTGTGCTTGGCTCATGTGCTCCGCTAAGCACCCTCATCACTAGCCTTTGGCTTTCTCTCCTATCAGGATCAACCCCAAGCCAAATCTGCTAATGTAATCGTCATTTGCAGTAGCTTGGGCATTTACTACTCACACTGCCTCTCAGTCTGCACGGCAATTATCTTGAATTTCCTCTTTCTCATTAGGCGGGAGGTCGCGAGAACTCAGTAGGGTTGTTGAACTCTATGATGAAGCCAAGGAGAGAAGCTGCCACTGGACGGAGGAAGCCCTTCTGCAGGGTTCCTAGCTGGTCTGCCATGAGATGCTCAATTTCCTGGATTGTCATCTCACACTCTGAGCCTGGCCCACCACCTGAGCTCTCCAGTCCCACCTAAATCTGGGCGTATCTACTTGGCTCCCTGTGCCAACACTGTGAGTGTCCACAGAAAAGAAAGAGTCCTGAGAGGCACAGGAATTCTGTATATTTGCTTGGAGATGAAGATGCCAGCTCTGGCTGGCTCACCAATGAAATGCCCTTGGATGGCAGAGTCCCCAGTGCAGACATGACTGACGACAGCCTCTGCTCACACTAAGGCAGGGCTCATGTTACAGGTTTATCACCAGCAGAGGCTGTGGGACCAGAGAAACCTACATAACTCACAGCTCCACGCAGAGCCCCCGGGGTGGCCCACCTGAGCGCTAAAGTTGCCCTCGGCGCCCCTACCTGCTGCCTTTCAGCACCAGGGACAGCGCCAGCATCGTGTTTCTCTCTGGTCACTACCCCCGCAGCGAAACACAGTCCCTGGAAGGGAGAGGCACACTCACAGGAACAGACAATGGAGTTGGAGGGGACATGGGGATCATAGTGTCCAGCCCTCTGCCTTCTAGCTGGCAGTCACTGAAGCTTTCAGGGACTGGTACTTTTTTTCTTTTTTTCTTGAAATACTCCACGGAGGGAGACCTGGACATCTCTCTGGGGAGCTCGTTCAGATCTTTATCACCTTAGCTGTCAAGAAATTCTGCCTTGTGTCTCACACAAACCCTTTCCACCTTAATTTTATTCAAAGGGGAAAAGCCTTGAAGGAATTCCAAGGGGGAGCTTGGACCAGTCAGCTGAAGCCACTGTCACCTCCTCTAACGCCCAAGAGGGACTGGGAATCACCCACCAGAACTTGTAGAACAAGGCTGTGTGCTCCAAGGAAGAGGCCCAACAACAGCCCTGCACACTTCAGGGTGTCGGGAAAGGAAGCCTGTAACCTTGACATTTGGGGATCTCCCGTTGTTGCGACCAGCATGAACTTGTGTCGAGTTCAATTAGAATTGAACTGAAGACACAAAGCATTGAGGGTCCCTAAGCAGAGAGCCATGGAAAGGGGTCAAGGCGTGTTCTTTCATCCATAGTGGATGGGTCAGAGCTGCCTAGGGTAGAGGCAGCAAGGGCCCATTCCGTGCTCCCTGCCTCTTCAGAGACAGCAGCTGAAGTAGTTGGACTCTGCACTTTGCCATCAGTTAAAATAAATCTTACTTAACAGAGAAAACAGTGCCCCTTCCTTCAGCCTTGGTTGAGGAGAGGCAACAAAGGGACAGACCCAGGAAGCCCTGTCGAGAAGAAGTGACGATCAGGGGATAGTCTGGGCCCAAGGACTGTGAAAGTCAGGTCCTCCAAACTCTGAACAAATCTGAAAGATTCTGGGTCAAACATCTGCTTATAGCTTCAACCAGTTAAAAAGCAACCTCAAGGCTGCAAGGAGCAGAATGTGAGGGGGCTGGCACCGGCTCTTCCTCTGCCCCTTCCTGCCCCATAAAGCCAAAGAAGTATCTCATTAAAAGCTCATTAGGAGCCTGAGGCCACAAAGGCCCAGAGAGGCAGCGCTGTCCTGGCAAAGTGCATGGCCTTGGGGAGGTAGGTGCATTGTGTCAGGTGGCCAGTGCCAAGCTGCAGACAGGAATAGAGAGAGGGAACATGGAGGTGGCTGGTGCTGGGAGGTGGGCATTGGGTGCAGGAGGGTCTTCCAATGAAGTTTCATGGGAGCTGAGCTTGTCCCAGGACTCATAGGGGTGGTGACATGCCTGTCTGCCAGGAAGCAGAGGAACAGAATTTACCTGCAGACTCTCTTCCCCTTACCTGCAGGGTGACAGAGGCCAAATATGTGCTCTTTCTCAGGCTTTGAGGAGGTGAGCCAGGGTGAGGAGGGAGGGGAAGGTAGGACCCTGGCTAGCATCAGCCCTGCCTGGCAGCTCAAAACACACCAGGAAAGATTCATGAATTGGTGCCCACTGGAGGATAGTGCAGCAGAGAAAGGGGCCTTGCATGCTGCTTGCTTCTTTAGATTCCCTAAAGTTTGCCAAGAGAAGGGAAGTGGGACATCTCTGGTGGAGCTGAGGGGGTCTTAGACGTGAGGCTATTCTGGGGCCCCTACCCTTGCTGGCTTCCCATCCTTCCGCTGCCTCTCACTCCTGGAGGGGGAAGCCTTCCTCCTTCCTGATCTACTCTAGCAGTGGGGTCCAGTGCTGCTTTGGCATCGACACAACTGTAAAGTTCCAAGGCATGAGGTTTCTGAGAATTCACTGGCAAGGATGTTTGGGGGAAGTTGGCAGCCAGCTGAGGGCCCTGTGCTGCTCTTAGCAGCTCCCAGCCTTTCCTCCCGCTGAGAGTTGCTGCATTAGGATGGGTTGTGTGTGTGTGGGGGGGGGGGGAGCCGTCTGTTCCTTTTCTTACTTCCCTAGGATGCTGTGACTTTTGATTCCTGCTTGATTAATACACAGCCAACAGAGACTGTATTTAAGGCAGCTTTAATTCTCTCAGGTCACCAAACTCGGAGCAGCAAAGCTGCAAGGAGCCAGCCCTGCAGTAGATCAAACACTGGGACCTTCAAATCGCTCCGTGGCCCAATTTCTCATTGCTGCTGCCGCCTGATAACCCTCCCAGCCTGGAGCCAATATCTCCCTCTTCCAGGGGTGGGGACAGGGACTGAACGTGGAGGTCCATGGCTGCAGCCCTCCTGGAAGCCGGGAAGGAGAGCTGGAAGCACTCAGCACTTCAACCCGGCAAGAGCGAGCCCTTCAGCACCAGGGACAGCTCCGACCCCCACCCCCCCCCCGCCCCCACCACCCCGGGGCGTCCAGTACTGCTTACACCCCTGACTTCCTGAGCCAAATGCAGATGGGTGGGTGTAAAGGACCTCACTGCTTGGCTGCAGGTGGCCAGTGGCTAGCCCTGCTGATGACCACCTTTCACCAAAACATCCACCCCAGCCAAATAAATCTCACCCTGCAAGTTTTCACCCGCACAGTCTACCTTTAAGGCTTCCTCTAGATCCAGCTTTCTTTCTTTCTTCTTCTTCTTTTTTTTTTTTAATAGTGTAAGGTGTTTTTTTTATTAATTTATTTTTATATTATTTTTTTGGCTGCGTTGGGTCTTCGTTGCTGCGCGCGGGCTTTCTCTAGTTGCGGTGAGCAGGGGCTATTCTTCGTTGCGGGGCGCGTGCTTCTCATTGCAGTGGCTTCTCTTTGTTGCGGAGCACGGGCTCTAGGCACAAGGGCTTCAGTAGTTGTGGCTCGCGGGCTCTAGAGCGCAGGCTCAGTAGTTGTGGTGCACGGGCTTAGTTGCTCCACAGCATGTGGGATCTTCGAACCCGTGTCCCATGCATTGGCAGGCGGATTCCTAACCACTGCACCACCAGGGAAGTCCTAGATCCAGCTTTCTTATTCTCTGACCACCTCCCCAAAGAGAAGCAGGCTGTTCTTAATTAGGACTACCTAGCCCATCTCCCTGCTGGTCCCCAGTGCCTGGAGCTTCTGCGGGCCCAACAGTTTCCCTTCTGGCTCTACCTCATGCCCTCCCAACTTGTGTCATTAGCATCTCCTGAAAGGCAGGCTAATTTCTCTGCTTAGCACCTGGGTGTTCACTTGTTTGGTGGGGGTCAGGGGGGAATCCTGTGTGGCTGCCATTTCCTCCAAAACGTCTTTTATAGACCTGGTCTGTGCTGCGATTTGGGGAGGCACACGGAGCAGTGCAATACGGGAAGATTACGCTCGGAAGCCGGGCTTGTAAATTACCTCCCAGTGGGGGCAGGGAATGTGCTTGTTCACGGAGAACCCAGTGCGCACAGCCATTCTCATTGAAGAGCAGGATCTTCCTGGATCAGACTCTGATCAATCCTTGCTGCCACCAATACACCACATATTTGGAAGAAATGTTTGCATCGAAGTTGAGGAAGCCCCAGACTTGCCTTCTCATGCTCACCCCACTGCTGTTTTATTAGGATTTTTCTCTAGACCTAGCCCCCATTGGATTTATTCCCCCTACTCCGCCTCTATCCACTTAAAAATATCGTCTATAGATTTTCAAATCATTGCTACACTTTCTAAGAGAAGGATGCAGTGGTTAAAAATTAACAGCAAATTTATAGGAATTCTATACGGCAATTACAGAATTATAATGAAGTGGCTGCCACTTGGCCAAGTGTGGGTAATTGGAAATCCACGCTGGGAGACTAGAATCTTTACTGTATTGGAATTGTATTTTTGAGAGTAAATGCTGTGGAGAGGGTCAATGGAGCCTTGAGCTGGCCGGGTTCTCTGGAGAAAAGAGTGGCTGGCTCACTGGCTGTTTGGGGGCAGTTTAAAAGGAGGATCCCTTAAGCTGGCACACAGGAAGGTAGGTAGGAGTTCTGGGCTAGGGGGGCAGCCCTGATGCCTCCCAGTTTGATCTGGGGAAGGCAGGTGAGAGTATGAAGGAAGGACTGTTGTGGCCAGCAGAGGGAAAGGGATCATTGAGATGGAGACGGATAGAAGGCAGCACTGGAGAAAGCCGGTGTTCTATCTGTCCGGTGGGCTAATTCTCCTCAAAGAAAATTGAGTAAAAAAAATCAGATGGATCACTTTCTCATGAAGACGTCAACTTTGCCCAGTTGCACACGGTGCAGCCCTTATTCCCGTACTTGCTATGGCAGAAATGGACTTGGGCTACTTTCTCCTCTTTGCGTCTCTTTAAGATCCCAGGCACCCAGATGGTCCAAGGTGGGTTGTAATAAGGAAGCTCTGATTCTGAGAAAGGGAGTTCTACCAGGAATTTAGGTACAAATTGCCTCTTGGTTCTTCAAGAGTCTTCTCTAGACCTGGTGCTGTCCAACACAGGAGCCATTAGCCTCTGTTGGTGCAAAATACAAGCCAGATTTTGAAGACTTGGTACGATAGAAAGAATGAAAAATAATTTGTGTATCCAATTACACATTGAAATGATACTTTGGATATATTGGCTTAAATAAAGTATATTGTTAAAATTAACCTCACAGGTTTCTTTTTACTTTTTAAACGTGGCTGCTGGAAAGTTACACATGGACACGTGGTTTGCACTATAGTTCCACCAGGTGACACTGGTCTTGAGCAGGGGCACGATGTCTTTGCACTCAGCCCCCGCACCGTCCACTCATTGCCTGCAACAGTGCCTGGCCCATGGTGGGATGCCCGCTGGGTCTCTTCTCGCGGTAGTGTCCAGAGAACACAAGTCTGCACTGGCAGAAAGCACGCACTGATCCCCCCTACACCAAACACAGACGTCCAGCAACAGGGTCTGCTCCATTTAAATCTCTTTGTGTTGCTCGGCTTCCATTTATTCCGTCCTGATGTCTGGGACTGGGTCTTGTCATTATGTCCTGCAAGTGCAGCTGTACAAGCCCAGAGGCCAATGGTGGTGGTAGTGGGCTGGCTTTTCTTCTTATTCTCCCCTCCTGCCCAGGACAGGACAAGGAAACTAGCACTCCAAGACTTCTCAGCTTTGGCGCTTAGCTCGTGGCTGGTGCTTCTGCCTCCTGACCTGCACTGGGAAAAAGCATCTCAGCAGCCAACTCCCATGCGGCTGAACTTGTTTGTATTTGGCTCCTGGGTGAGCATATTGATTTTCCTTTCCAGTGTATTGTGAGAGGCTTCGGAAATTCCATTCCAGTGATACAGGGCAGGGCAATAATTATCATCATCATCAAGTGCTTTGGACAGATCAGATCTCAGGCACCTAGATTACCCTCAGCTTCATTCTATGCCCCAGCCCCCTTGAAGGCAGGGAGAAAGATGCATATCATTCTTCCCATGTCATCAGATGAATAAGATGAAACACAGAGAGCAGAGGAGTGTCCAGGGTGGAGAGGGGAACCAAAGGCTTGGAGTCACCCCCTCCTACCTGGGGAACAGAAGCAGAGCTGAGCTTCTGGGAAGACTGTAGTCCCAGGTCTCCTGCTTTCCACCACACACGTGGCCTCAGCATTTGCAGAACCCTCCACCAGCAGGAAGTGGTACACACTCAGGCTTGGGAGTCACCCCAACCTGGAAGCAAGCCCATTTCTGCCCTGACCAGCCACGAAACTCGGAGCAAGTGCTTCAACATCTTGAGCTGTACTTTCTGCATCTATAAGAATGGGACACAATACCTCCCCCAAGCACTGTGGGATTCAAAGACATTCTGTATACAAAGGAGCCGGCACACGGTAGATGCTCAATAAATCATGTTAATTAATTCAACAGATATCTATTGAGTGCCTCCAAATGCTGGGCTTTGTTCTGGGTCCCTTGTCTCTGCAGCGGCCAAGTGAGACATCCAGTGAAGTTGCCTTTCTCTCCACCTCAACGGACCGAATTTGCCCTGATCACCTCCCGAGCCTTGGGACAGGAAGAATCGTTAACTCTCAATTATATATGTAAATGGAATGGAACATTCCTCTGATAATTCAGAAAGAGCAGAGAGTCCACAACTAATTCTTATTTGAATTTGAAATGCATTCTGCTTATTTTTGCACTGGATTTACCTTCCTAATTACTGTTTGTTCTGGTTTATGCTCAAACTTGTTTACATTCTCAGAGCTCACATTGGTTGGTAGTGAGAAGTGTGTCCCAGAATTAAGCTGGGACCACCAGGCAGAAACCAGTCACAGACTATCCCCCAGGGTGGAATAACACCTACTGAAAATGGAGCAGTGGGCACTGGGGGCTCCTTCCTGGTTTCTGCCAAGAGGGATGATGGAGGACACCTTAATTTCTGCTTCAAGTCTTCTGCACATCTGGGTGGCTGGGCATGGTGATGCAGAGGCCTGGGGGCCACACTGAATCCCATGACCTGTGTTTTCTCTCCTGGGGACGTAGAATAGAGATGAAATGCTCCTCCACTTACAGCTCTCCTTTGGGAATGTCCACATCTTGTTCTCTGTCTCTGTCTGGGCTTCTCTCTCTGTGTGTCTTCCCTTTCATGTCTTCCTGCCTCTGTGTGTGTGTCTCTCCATCACTCTCCACACCTTCCTCTACTGGTGCTATTTTGAGCACTCTTCTCCCCAAGGCAAACCAGGAAACAGATATTTCTTTCAATAGACATAACTTCCATGCAGCTGGAAGTGGGGGGACCCGTCTTCCCTTTAGAATCGTGAGCTTTGGTGGCCAAGGGGGGTGTAACTAAATGGACACCCCTTTTTATGGCCACCCCACCTCCCCTTCAGGGCAGGGAGAAAAAGAGAAAACACAATGAGTCCATCATTTCGTGCTATCGCTCTTCCACCTACCCCTCCCCCTGTCCCACATAGAGTTCCAGGCATGGAAGAGGGGTCCTGCACCTACACGAGGCAACCAAGACAACATGCACCCATAACCTTGGCACCTGCTTCTGATTTTCTCAGCCTGCCAAGTGATTTCACCATCTGAAGGTCTTGTTCTGTGTCAGGAGAGTGTGGGATGGGCTGTCATCTCACAAGTGCTATGAGGGCAACGCTCGGTCATTCTCTACACTGGACCAGACCAAAAGGCAAACTTCCTGAGGGATGGTTGCTTCCTGAAAGCCCTCTGCCCTGGTCATGCCAGCCTCCTCTCCATCCACACAGGCCCAGGTGCACCAGGCAGGAGGTTGACTCAGATGCCTTTGCAGCTCTCAAGGGCCCAGTGTTAAGGCTGCAGTGAAACACTGACATTTGTGTTCTGCACACCAGCTCGCAAAGTGCGTTCCCATACGTCACTTCAGTGTGCCTCTCACATCCCTGAGAGACGGACGGGCACAGCGGGGGGAGACTGAGGCTCAGAAAAATGAGACACCCCCGCCTCCATGCATCGTCCAGGCCTCAGGCCACTCTGCTATGATTTTTAGGGATGCCAGAAAGCCCCTCCATACCTATAAGCTTTCCGAAGCTGAATATTGTGCATTTTCCAGTGGTAAGAAGCAAACCCACTCCCACAAAGATGCTGAGAACACGAGGTCTACAGTTCACTCGTGAGACTGTTAACTGAGAGCTGGTTCTCAGGGAGAGGAGGAGGAGGCCTGAAAAACACTGGCCAGTAGCAAAGCCAGCGGGGGCTGTCCCCGTGGAGCGAAACTGCACAGAGAAGGAGGCCACCAAGGTAATGGGGTGGGGTCCGGCTGGCTCACCCTATCTTCTCTGGAGACACAGACAGGGTGGCAAGGAGCTGTCAGAAAAGGAAACTAGTGGTCGCCTCTGCAGCCAGGCCCCTTTGGGGGGGTCTCTGCTAAGCACCATCCCTGGAAGCTGGTGGGAAGCAGGCCATGCCTCTCAGGTGGGCTTCGGCCTCCTCTGCCACACCCTCTCTCTCACCTCGCCCTATAGCTCTCACGCATTCAGCTCTCCCCCAGCAGGTGTGGGAACGAGAATCAGGGCAAGGTCCCGACTCCTCTGCTCTCCACCCCACTGTGATGAGCGGCAGATCTTGGGGTTCTCTCCAGGGAGGGAGACTAGCCCAGGTGAGAGTCAAGGAAGAGGTCAAGGCCAGACACTTGTAGTTCTCAACACAATAGTAGACCTTGAGATGTCCATGACCTCTGTGGTGAGAACAGGTGACCTAGAACAGCCTGGTTTGGTCCCAGTTCTGAAAGTAATTAGATGCTCTTAAGTAAGTCTCTAAAGCTTCAATTAAAATTAAATAAAAGTAAAACTCCAGTTCCTCCATTGCACCGTATTTCAAGTGCTCAGTGGTCACATGCACATTCTGTGTTGAATGCCGACATAAAACATTTCCATGGTTGCAGAAAGCTCTATTGGATGGTTCTGTTCTAAAGCTTTCCTTATCTGTAAAACGGGAAGAAAAGTACCCTAACTATTGCCCAAGGCTCGGTGAGATAGCAGATGGCCAAAGCACAGTGTACCAATTGTAAACAAAGTGGCCTCATGGTTTGTACCCAAGCTGCTGGTCTGCTGGGAATGGAGAGAGGCATGGGAAGGCCCTTGGAGAGCGGCAAGCCCACAAGACACATGCTGTTTGCCATGGCCAATCCCAGTGGGTCAAAGGATGAGGTAGCAGGGGAAATTCAAAGCCCTCTCATCAACTGGCAGATGTGGTGGGCACCAGCCATGTCACTCATGCTACCTCCCCGTCTAACAGCAAATATAAGAAAACGAAGAAATAAACCCCACAGACAGAGCCACACGACAGGGATTGTCTCCACCCAGAGCCGAGAGGGTAAGAGGTGCCCCTGGGAGGGCGACTGTGTGGGAAGAGAGTCCGGTGGATCCACACATCTGGCTCCTCTCTGTACCAGAGGCGGGGCTGTGGGAGGGATGCCTCGGCAGGAGGGGCCATGAGGTTTCACAGGGCACGTTCCCAGGGAGTCGCTGAAGCCAAGAAAGCTTTGCTGGGCTGGCAGAAACCCACACATCAACTCAGTATAAAAAACAAAAGGGAATGTTGCACAGAGAGCAAACCTTTGCTGGGGAAGGGGACAACACCTGCCCTAAGAAACTGACCTGGTGGATGCGTCTGAGACCCCTGAGCCCCCACCTAACACAGGGAAAAGTCCCAGAGGTCCCTTCCTCAGGCCATATCGGGGCGGGGGGGCAAGCAAAGGAGGCCATGCATCCTTGGGAGTCTCTGGAAGTGGGCAGCTGGGCCAGCCACGTCCCGATGCCCCCAGGATGAGCCCATCCCTCCTCGCCAGTTCTCCATTGTCCTCAGCTCCTTCTCCATCCATTCCCACACACGTCTGTTTTCCACAAGACCCCTCTTCCCTCTCTTTGTTCTTTTAAAACATCACCTTCTCTTTCCACAAAACAAAAACAGAAAGTGACATGTATTGATAAAACTGTCGGGACCCAAGTCAGCTGTAAGCTGAGCAGCAGAGGTGGCCCAAGTGCTGCCCTAACGAGGAGCTCTTCCTTCCCACGCAGGGGTGTTCTCACCTGTTGTCCAAGTTGGAACAGATCTGCCCTTTGGGGCTCCAAAGTTAATGGGCTGAGAGAGGGAATTCTGGACACTTTTATAGGGAATGTGGGGGAGGCGGGTGGAGTGAGAGAGATGGAAAGAGGGAAATCGGGGGATGTCCTGCTTCCTGCAGTGCGAGCGATGGCAAACTCTGCTGGAATACAGAAAGCCAAGCTTCCTACCAGGAGCACAAGTGGGATTTTCAGGGGATTGTGGGCTGAACCGGGAGCCCAGGCTCCCCCAAGCCGCTGTCCCTGGTCCTGAACGTGCCTGCTGGCGAGCGGACGCTTCTCCCAACCCTGGCGGGGCACCGGTGATCTCTGTGCATACTCTCAAGAGATTTTCCCTCATTTCTCTCTCCCCCTCCCTCCCTCTCTCTCCCCCTCCCTCCCTCTCTCTCCCTCTCTCTCCCTCTCTCTCTCATTCTTTTGGTAGTTTCCAGGACGCATACAATGTATCTGCAAGTCTCACAGTTTTTACAACTATAAACCCCTCCCACCCCTTGGAGACACTGGAGGTGGAAGCCCTGCCCTCCATGCCCTGCAGTGCTGTGCTCATCTCTCTGCCTCCTCAGCCCTGCCCACATGCTTCCTTTCCCCCACACTTTCCCGACTCCACCCGAGGCTGGGCGAGACTGACGAAGAGCCCGGGGCAGACTTGGGCAAACTTCCTTAAAAGTTGCCTTCAACTTTCAGACCTCCTCTTTCTACACCTCCTTCCCTGCAGCAGACGACCCAAGTGCTTGGCTTATGCCACCTCCTCTCTAGAGCATCTGTCTCATCCTCCTCCTCCTGCCTGCTTCACCGGGAGCTGTCACAATCCTGGAGTGATAACACATGTCTCAGTAATATCAGCAGTCATTACTGGGAGACTACCCTAGGTCCCCTGGGTGCTCTTGGAGGTACTGACAAAGCTTCCTTGGCATGAGGGGTTGAGGGGGCCAGAGCCCAGATGGGGGAGGATTCCAGAGTGGGAAGCACAAACCCTAGGGTGCATCTGAGAGGGACTGTGCTCCCTTCTGCTGTGTAATCTACAGGAGGCACCTCCTGTCCCGGCAAAAGGGGGGAAGCCTGGGGCTCGGAGCACTATTGGGAGGAGAGGCAGCCCCAGGAGACTTCGGGGCTGCGTGCAGGGTGCCAGCCTCATCACAACAACTGCAAAACCCTTACACTGGGGCAGAGCTCTACAGCCTACAAAGCTTTCACTAATACCATCTCACATGATACTCACACCCTGCCTTGCACAGTGGTTTCTGGAGTGGTTACTCCAGTGCTACACACAGGAAGAGGGAGGCCCAGGCAGGGGACTTGCCCAAGATCCCCCAACTTAAGCCCAAGAGTCAGACACGTCTTGTGCCCCACCTCCCACCCACCCTTCACTCCAGCCTTCTCCACAGCAGCCAGCTGTGCACGACTGTAATCTGACAGCGCCGCCCCTCAGCACATCTTTGACTTTCTGCCCTGGGGATTTTCTGCTGCTGGAGAGTGGGCACCTGCGGGAACCCACTCAGCCATTCTGACGCATGGGCGAACCTGGGGGCGTGCAAGGGTAATGGCGCATGGAGCAGTCCTCGGCCGGAGGGGGAGAGGACCTGGCAGGGAATGCTCTCTCTCCACCTCTCATGTGGACTCCTCACGTGGATTCCTCCATGGTCCCTCACAGGCTCCCTCACAGGCCTGAGCTCCGGCTGCCCACAGCGGCGATCAGCTCAATGACATACCCCTGGACTGGTTCTCCCTCTTTCCCTGTTTTATTCTCCCCAGTGCCCCTCACTCCAAAATACACTCCCTGCCTTTGAACACTTCTCCCAGGGCCTGGTGTCTTGGGGGGAAACTAAGCTAAGGCAGCCCCTCAGGATGGGATTCTGGAACCGGGTGATCACCATCAGACATTGCTAGGGACCCCATTGCTGCTGTCACATAGGCTTGTGACAATCCCTGGCATGCAGGGCTGTCACAATCACACAGACTCTCACTGGTGGAGGACTGGGAAGAGGGGAAGGTGGAATGTGGAGCGTTTGGTTATGTAGTAGCTGTGGCAATGGTCTGGGGCAGTGGTAATTATAAGGGCTGTGGAGTTGGTTGGCTTTAGAAGCCTTAAAAAAAAAAGAAAAGACAAAGACAGTCTCAGGTGAGCTGAATATCAACTCAAGGGACATTGGCCTCCATGGACCTATTTAAATAGACCTTATTTTGTAAAGCCCCAGGACTTAATTATAAGGGTAGCAGAGTTACAAAGGAGCCCGAACACACAGATGTGATACAGCTCCTTTGCCAAAATCAGAGCCCTGATAGGAAAGAGTGGGACCCAGAAATGTGAACACATATGGGGATGAGCCTGAGGGTACCGCACCCCCTGAGTTTCCTGAACTCTCTGGGCTGGCCAAAGGAGCCCCTTCCTCCTTGCTAGAAGAAAGCTGGCTCTCCTTACCTGGAGAACAAGCGAAGACCTCACTTGAGGAGGTTTCTCACAAGATAATGCTTGTCCCATAGAAAGTTGCCCCTACTAGTGAGACTAGTAGCTAGAGTCAAGGTACAGCAGAGGCCAAGTCGGGGGACATCCCCAGCTCCAGGAGGAGATCTACAGACCCAAAGGAACAAGACCTAGCTGGTACTGGGGAGCAGGAGCCAGAGTATATCTTGAAAGAGTTGGATTAGAATATAAGTCTGGATAGGGGAGAAATTATTGACATAAAAGTAGCTCCCCATGACTCAGGCAAGGACATCTGAGTCAATCCAATAACCAGCTTCAAGCACAGACATGCTGAGGGCTTTCAGTAAATGAGGTAGAGACACTGAAACTACTCTGGCAGCGTATTAGAGAAGGGACAGAAGGCCCAGGGTGGTGTGAGCCCACCAGCTGACCGTTGCCCAGGAGGGTCCAGGGGATACTCCCTTCAAAGGCAACAAGAAATGCTTTGTTGAGGGGGCACCAATGTCCGTGGAAAGCTAGTAGTGGCTGCCTTCTGCAGGCCAGGTTTTCATTAGGAGATACTGCCACTAACTGGGCTCCTTGGTATCAGTGAGGATGAGAAGATTCCAGAATAGCAGAGGCCAGGTGGCCATGTTTAACCATCACAGGCAAGGTGGATATAAGAGCCACTATGATCAGCAAGGCTTGGTAGCAACCGGGGTGCCTCGAACTGCAGGATCTGTGGCCAATTGACCACAGTGCTCCTGGAGGTGAGACGGGTGCGTGGCCAACTAGGGTGTTGCTTGATTTGTATATCCAGAAAGAAATCAAGATCTGGTGAGCAGAAGACTATTCTCAGCCATTGCAATGGAAAGTGGCTGTTCCGGGTCTTAGGTAGTTCTCAGATCAGAGCCTACTGACTGAAGGGGAAACCAGGGAGGGCTTGGCAATGACACAGCACTAAATGCAGTGATAGTCTCCCCATCCTTCCCCAGAGGTGACTGGGGTATTTACCAGAGAACCTGTACCTGGGAAAAGGGGGTATCCAGACTTTGAAGGCTGTGGAACACGTGGGCAGGGCTGACACAAGCACTAGTAGAACGGAAACCATCACAGTCACAAGTTAGAGGGTAGATTATGGAAAGCCAGAGATACATGACATCCTGATCCAAGTCCATCTTACAGAGGGTCCAACGGGTTCGCAGACCTATCCTGTACTTTGTCTCTCATCTCTGAATACATCATTTTGGACAAATATACTTAGCATCTGGCATAACGCTCATATGGGTTCTCTGACCTGGGAGGGCCAAGTGGAAGCCCATGAACCTTTCCCCAGCCTGGCCAACACAGCAAATCAGAAAAAATAACAGCCCCCCCCCACCCCCCCCCGGAAAACTGTGGAGATTAGATCTACCATCAAGGACTTGAAGGAGGCAAGGGTGGAGGTCCCCATTGTATCTGTGTTCAATTCACCTATAATGACCAGATGAATCACAGTAGAGGATGGTGGACTCCCATGAACTTAACCAAGCCTCCAAACACAGACTGCAGTGCTTTATTTACTGGAACCAATCAATAGAGCCTCTATTACTTGGTACATGGTTGTTGATATGAAAAATGTGTTCTTTACAATCCCTATCAGTAAAGAGGATTAAAAGCTCTTTGCTTTTATAAAAGAAGGATAGCAATACACATTTACTGTATTTCCACAGGGCTATAATTACCCTCTTGCTCTTTATCACAATGTCTGCAGGTCTTTGGTCATTTTGACATTCCAGAGAACGCCATGCTCATCCACCATGTTGAGGAGATCATGTTCATCGGACCAGGTGGGCAGAAAGTGGTAAGCACCCCAAATGCCCCAGTAGGACACGTGTGTGTCAGAGGGTGAGGGATGAACCCCAGGAAGGTCCAAGGCTTGCCTCAATGGAGTATTTAGAGTCTGGAGCATTCCGGAACATTTCCTTGACGTTTACGTAAAGGCAAGCTGTTGTGCCCTATTTCTTTTCCACCAAGAAGGGGGCACAGGATCTCAGTGGCCTCTTTGGGCTTTGGAGGCAGCATATGTTAATGTCTCCAAAGGCTACCAGTTTTGAGTAGGTCCTGCAGAGAGAGCTCTGCAGCAGTTTCAAGACGTGACACAAACCTTCCGATGGTGCTAGAACCACACTGTGGTGGTGAGGAGTCTCTGGAGACTCTCAACCACAGACACACAGCACTGATTCCAAGGAAGTCACCTTGAAGGCCCTGTGACGGATTGGATACAATATGGGGTGCGAGAGGAGGACTGCATCATACACTTCTTGCATCCCACCCGCCTCCTCTCACCTCCTTTCTACTCCAGGCTTTGCTGCCTGTCTGCTTAGCCCAACTGCACATCTCTGTCTATCTGAGGCCACTATGCATGTGACTCCCGCAGGGACCAATGAAGGAAAAAGTTGGGGATGCCCCCAAGTCGACACCCCATGGCACAGTCCTCCCAATGGGCTACGGGAGCTGGTGGTTAAAACTCTCCCCTCCCTTCCCTCCATGGACCGTTTGCAGGTGCCTTCTGCATGGCTCCTCAGGGGTCTGGTGGACTGAGCCCCAGTGGCCCCCTTGCTCATCAACTCAACAACACACCCTGCAGTGGCTTTCCTCCTTCCCAGCTCCCTTTCCAGCCCTCTTTCCTTTGGATCACTTCCCAAAATAAACCTCCTGCACACAAGCCCTTGTCTCAAGCTTTGCTTTTGAGGGAAAAATCTAGACTAAGACAGGAAAGATTTGAAATCTGGAGTTTCTCATCCTGAGGAAAAAGAGCCACCTGACTTTTTTCTCCTCTCCAGTTTCCCTAATGGTATTAATTGTTTTCAAATATTTGTTGGGTTAAAAGTACTTCTTAATATTATAACTAGCAGTATTTTTTTTAATTTAGAAAAGAGAGCCAAGTATGAAGATGATCACCTGTGATCAAACGATCTTAGTTGCCTTAAGTGTTGGTCATTAACAAGAAGAACATGGTCCTCCCCTGTCAAAGTGGCAGGCAGGGCTTCTCTGGTGGTGCAGTGGTTAAGAATCCGCCTGCCAATGCAGGGGACACGGGTTCGAGCCCTGGTCCGGGACGATCCCACATGCCGCGGAGCAACTAAGCCCGTGCGCCACAACTACTGAGCCTGCGCTCTAGAGACTGTGAGCCACAATTACTGAGCCCACATGCCACAACTACTGAAGCCCGCGCGCCTGGAGCCCGTGCTCCGCAACAAAAGAAGCCACCTCAATAAGAGGCCCGCGCACCGCAACAAAGAGTAGCCCCCGCTCACCGCAACTAGAGAAAGCCTGCACGCAGCCAAAAATAAAAATAAATAAAATAAATTAAAATTAAGAATAGATTAAAAAAAGAAGTGGCAGGCACAGAGGTAAAACCTTTTTCCTGATGTCCCTAAGATCATTGCTGGATCTGAGACCTCAAGGACCACTCGATTCACCCCCTCCTCACGGCCTGATGCCAGAGTCAGGGAGCTCTGGTCAGAGACGCACCAGGTGCTGCCCTTTCCTGACACTTATCTCTAGGGTGGTGTCATTGCTCCCTACATGGACCCAGTGTCCCTTGCAAGCTCAGCTGGGAAGCTTTCCGGGCCATTCTTGGTAACCAGGTTAGAGCTGGGACTCTGGGCCAATGGGCTGTGAGGTCAGCCCATGGAGCAAAGGGACCTGGGCTCTCTTGGGACATCACCCAAAAGCAGGATGCTCTGGAAGAAGTCCTCTCCTCACCTGCCTCCTGGGTCCCGCTTCCTTCCAGCCCCAGCTCCTGAGCCGGGCACCTCCTTCTAGGAGGACATCTGTCCAGGCTCAGTGCTGCCCTCTGGGGAGCATTTGCCCTCATGGAACCTTCTCCTGGGCCACCTGCAGATTCACATGCATTCGGGGCACCCCGTGACCCCCACATATGTGCTTACTCTCTTTCTCTCCCTGCTCCCTCTCTCCTTACACATCTTCAGCTCCTTTAAATCTAGCCACTCTTGCCCCTGAATCGAGGAAATGATTATTTATTTAGTTATACAATCAATCAACATCTTGCCTCTTTCTTTTAAAACAACATGGGTTACAAGTCAGAGGCTGTGGCAGCCCCCGTGGCTGGCTAAGTGATCAGAAGGTGGTCCATCTCTGGCCAGTTCCTGGTAGCTCTCTCTGTTCTCATCCCATCATCTCACTCCTGTCTCTTTCCTGCAGCTCCAGGGAAAGGCTTATTTACAGTCACTGCAGAAGCGCCCCTGCTAACCTCTGTTGGTATAACCAGAACCAAGTGGATAGAGTGGAGCTGAGGCACAGCCTGGCAGGCGCGCTCTCTCGCTGTAGGCCCTGCCCTGCGGCTCTCAAGACGGGATTCACGCATAGAACCAAGGCTCTCAGTCCTTTCTGCCAGCCCCGCTACCTCCATCCCATCCACATCAGCCAAGGCCATCCCAGCCAGTAGGCTGAGGTCCTGACACTTGCAAACAGAAGGGACTCCCTTGGGCTCACTGGCAGGCAGCGAGCAGGAGGGGCTGTCAGGAGGGTGAAGACGAAGAGGCAATGGCCCCCCTCTGTTGGGGTCTCCTACCACTGGCTGACTTCCCCTCTCTTTGGACAATTTCCAGCTTCCGGCTGGTTCCCTGTGTGGTGTCTTTGTCTGAGAAGACAGTCAGCTCTTGCCCTTCTCCCGGAATGTTGGTCCCACGCAAGCAAGAGTGGGGGAGCCTCAAGTGAGGGGTGCCTGTCTGATGGATGCCCCTTCCTGGTGCCTGAGCGGGGACTGCCTCAGGTCACGTCCCCACGCTTGGGGTTTCTCAAGCTATCCTTGACCTTGCTCTGCTTCTACAAAACAGGTGAGATGTGACACTTCATCTCCCCTCAGGCTGCCCTCTCTCTGCCCCTCCTTTTTCTTCTGCCCAGGCCACTCGTCCCACTGGTGGCTCCTGATGCACTGGGCATCCCTCCTGCAGGGGTCACTCTGGGATACTCCCCCCTCCCCGGGGGCAGGTCAGCGCCCTCCCTCTGTGTTTGCACCTTGCACCTCCTGCATAGAGATGGGTCTCATTCGTATTCCCAGTGTCCAGCACAAGTGGCTGCACATCATATTTGCTTGATAAAAATAAACAAAAGGAGATTGCCTGCGGAGACACAGTGAGAGGTAGAGCGTGCAGGGCTCACGTTTGCCATAAAAGGACGGCATTTCCCTGTGTGCACGGAAGGTGCTCTAGTGAACCCGGCATCAGATAGGACAGACAGACGAGGCGCCTCTCTGGCTAAGATAACCCCCAAGGCACATGGGGCAGGGGTCTTGGAGGGAGAATATTCTTTTGCTAAGTTTTATTTATTTCTCCAAATCTTTTTCAGAATTAGAAAACTTCATCTTAACACCACCATCCCCATTTCTCTGTGGCCTCATCTGATCTTTATCTATATGTAATTATAGTTTTTACCTAGTTATAATGTGTCCTACTTCTTCACTTAACGGTATTTCAAAGACACCTTCCCTGTATCGAGTCTTCCTTCCCATCATGTTTAAAGGCTGCATAATATCACATTGAGTCGTTGCCACATAATTCACTTACTTGCTACCTGACTGCCGGACAGGTTGGATCTAGCTGGTGCGGTTTCTTCTGCTGCTATAAATATCTTGGTACTTCAAGCTTTTTTCTCCTTTTGAATTATTTCCCAAGGATATGGTCCCAGGAGCGGGATTGTGGAGTCAAAGGGTCGGGATGGCTCTTGTTACATTCTGCCAGGTTGCCCTTCAAGAAGACCAGGCTCGGGTACGTGATGCGCGAGTGTCCACCTGCCCCATCACCTGCGCATCTTGTGCCTGGCTGGGGGTGTGTGGGGATGGAGAAAGGAGGTAGCATGCAGTTTGGGCTTCTGGATACCATCAGGGTGCCAAGTTTTGGAGGTTACCCCATCCCTCTCCAGGTCCTGTGGTCTCCGACTGGCCCGCATGCCCGGTGCCACAGAGCAGACAGAGGGACTTGAGGGCAGGTGGCTCTAGCAGGCAGGGCAAAATGGGAAATGAGGGTGTGCTGTCTCCTGGCAGGGGCTATGGCTTCAGCTGTTGGGGAGGGACAGGGCTGAATCAAGATGCTCATCCTAGCACGTTGCGGACCCCCACTTCTGACCCTGCCAAAGCCGGCCTCTGCCGCATCGCCCCACTCAACTGTCCAGAGCCGTGAGCAGGATTTTCCAAAACCCAGCTGCTGACAAGCCACGGCTGGAGGAAGATAAATGGAAGGGTCCTTAATCCCAACTTCTTTCCATAATTAAGTTTTGAAATCACAATTAGCTGAACCTGGTTTCAGCGGAGCAGATGGGACGGGCTCCAGGTGGAGGCCGGCCTGTGGCACCCGGGCGGGGGCTGAGGGGGATTGCCAGCCCTGCCAGTAGATCAGGAGAACTCTGCTCACTGCCCAGCCTTGGGGGTGCCTTGTTCCTAGAGTCAGACTGCCCCGGGGCGGGGGAGCATCGCTGGACGGACAACACCGGCAGCTGCAGATGCTCTGTGGTGAGTCCCCAGCTCCGGTCAGTCTCCAGTTTTGAGGCCTTGTTCCCAGCATTTACTCCCCACCCTTGGATGGGGCATCTCAAAACACCCTCACCAGAACCAGGGGCAGCTCAAGACGGTCAAGCCCTCCTCGAAATCATTCCACAGTGCTTGCCCGGTTCTTTGTTAAACTCACATCACTCATTCCCTCATTCAGCACCTCTGTAGGGGACCCACGTTGTACTAGGCTCAGGGCTGGGCAGGGGGACACAGAACAGGTGAGGCCCTACTCTCAGGGAGCTCCCTGGCTGGGCCCAGGGGGGCCTGGACATGCAAAGCTCCCTCAAGCTCTGGTTCCCTGGGGCTTTTGGAGACAACCAGCCAGCATCTCGCCCTCTTGAGTCCTGCTGTGTTTGAAAATTGACAAACACCAGAGGGCACGGCCCCACCTCAGGATCCTGGGCCACACCAGGGATGTGACAGGGAAGACCTCCCTCAGCCACCCCAGTTCTCCAAGGCTGGAGCAGGACTCTCTCTCCTCACCCATTCCTCTTCCATCCATCCAGCCCCCAGCATAGGGGGTCCGTCCCCCAGGAAGCCCTGCCTGTCCCTTGCCATATCCTGTAGCCTGGCTTCTGTTCCCAATGTCTCCTTCCTCTAGGACCCCTGCCTTTGTCACCCTGCTTTTGGAGGTCACATCTTGCCTCCTGCCCCCAGCAGACCCCTTCCTACTCTCTGTCCCACACTTGCCCACCCGCCTCTCTTCCCTCATTAGCTCCAAGGATTAGACTTCAGAGCAACTTGCTTCTTTCACAAAAATATCCTAACACCCTCTTCCTTCCCAGCCCTGCGGAACCTTGGCCAAGATTACAACCCTCACCTCCTCTGCTCTTTTGGAAGCTCAAATGTCCCCAGAAGGCCCACATTTTCAGTTGTTTATGGGGGGTGGTCAAGGGTGAGTATACGACAGGCTAGAAAGAGGAATGGGGCCCCATCTGCCCAGGTTCCTGCCATTTTCCTGGGACCTGGACATGGATGTCACCCCAGCTACCTCCTAGGCAGAAATAATAGAAAAGGGATTAAATTTCCTGTTTCTCTGGCGACCATATTAGGGCTGTGGGAATAGCGGGGTGTGTCTCCCCCACCTCGTGCTCTCCTAGGAAGGGGAGAGGGCGTGGCGGGGAGCAAAAGCTCCTGGTTCAAACCCCATCAGACTTGCCCAGCCACACCGGCATCTCTGTCTTCATTCGTCACTTCGGACCCTTCCCGAGCCGTGTCAAATCCCAAAATTTTTACCTGCAGCTCCAGCTAGAACCCTATGTCTAGCGATTGCCAGGGTGATCAGAAAATGATGGCGGAAACCAAGGGCCGGGCCCTCCCCAGGACCCTGCAGCCAGCCGGGCATGTCCCCTCGATTGGGTCAGCCCTGCTCAGAGGCACCCGCTCCTCTTCCTCCCTGGTTTATTCATGTCCTGGTTTTGTGAGGGTCCCAGGTCCTTCTACTGCGGAGGCTCTGAGCCTTCAGGGGGACTGCTGGCCCCGAGAGCCACCTCACACCCAAGGGATGGTATCAACCGGGTGTGGCCAACAGGTGCTGATGGGCTGGGGGTGCAATCGCTTCTCTCGTCTCTGCCCCCACCAGTTGAGACTCTGGGAACAGTCGTGCCCCAGGGATGGCAGGCTGCGGGAATCACAGCCTGACTTTGTAGTTCGTGCCCCATGCACAAGCCAGGGCATCTGCCCAGCCATTCTGTACCCGGCCTTGCCCGGGACATGGAATTGTGGACGTGGAGGAAGCTACGACGCTGTGTGCAGGCGTTGCACGGGCGTGAGCACACAAGGCGCCACCACAGACCAGACCTGCCTGTTTCTATTTCTGAAAGTGGCACCAGCGGCTGTTGGATGGACGAGTGTCCTGAAGACCCTCCACGGAGAGGGAATGCCCACGACCCACCTGCGGGACCCCACTCAGCCCTGGCACAGCAGGTGCTCGAGTTCACGGAATCAAGTGGAGTTGACTGTCTCCTCTGAAGGCCTAGGAAGGGGCTCCCTGGGGACTGCTCCTCACCAGGGCTTTTCGAACTGTGGGTTTTAGGCCCCTGATGAAGTCGCCTCTGGTGGGGGGTGCCGGCGGGCCCTCCTACAACTTTCGCACTCGCCACGGAAAATGGCTCCACGGTCATTGTTGGAGTGAATGGACGCTGCATGATGATATTTAGTAAAACCAAACATGGCCCTGTAGTGTAGGTGCCTCACCTAGGGACCCCATCCCTCATTAATCAGACAAGCTCTCCCCCTGGGTGAGGAGAGAGGCCGGTCTGTGGGTCCAGGCGACCTGGAGCTCTTGGCCTTGACAAAATGAGCTGGAGGTGTCAAGGTCTCAAAAGTGATTCAGACCAAGAGAACACTGCTGCTGGCCCTCGCTGGTCGCTGTGGGAAGATAGGAAGGGTATAAGGAGAAGCTAAGTGGGAACAGGAAGGACCCCTGCATCTACCTGGGGAGAGGGCGGGAGGAACTCAGGGTGGGCGGAGCTCAGTCCCAGAGGCTGGGTCCGGCCCAGGGGAGGGTAGGTTTTCTGACTCCCAGGGGCTGCCCGTTCTGAGACGCCCAGGAGAGAGGAGGCCGGAGACCCAGGGGCCCCCAGATCCCTGGCCTTAGGAAAAGAAGGCACTAAATCCTCATTATAAGGCTTTTTAAATGCACAGACAGGATATTAGCGCTTAAACAGCTTCTATTACTCCAGGGCAAACTTTAAAAACATAATATTTATAGAAAGCCTCGTTCAGCTCACCCTGTTTGCTCTTTATTTCTCCTGCAATTATGGCTAATTTGGAGATGGTTTGCTGGCATCTCTGCCTGTTGCTAGTCAATTATGAAGCCACCCGCCGGCTCCCCCAGGCTGCAGGGAGACACGAGCCTGTCTCCGAGCCCATCCCCGCTCCCTGTCCTGCCTCTTCCTGCACAGGAGCAAATGCCCAAGGTGCCCCTCCAGGTGCTCACACATCATGGGCCAGTGCCCTTTCTCCCTGAGCCATCTGTCTGGCCCTTCAGTCTGTCCTGGGAGCCCATTTTCCGAGGTCCGGCTCTGGAGGAAGAGGTGGGGAGGTGTTCGCCCCTGCAGGGCTCCTAGCCGCTGAAGCTCCTGGACCCTGGCCTTGCACATGGCTGCCCTCGCGTGTCTCTGAGCTGAGCCCAGCAATGCTGAGCCTGGGACAAGGCTGGCAGTGGGTCCTCTGTCTGCTCTGGGCTGCAGCCCCATCAATCCCGGAGCCACACTGCCCCTCTGGCCCTAGGCCTGGGACCTGTGCAGGAGGCGGCTCTGTAAGTAGCCCTGCTCCTACTCAGACACAGGCGCTCTGCTCCCCAAGGGCATGCCACCACCACCGACCTCCCTCTTTCTTTTATCCATCCCACAAGTATTTGCCAAGACCCTCCTTTTCTAGGGCACAGCTAGAACACCCCTCAGACACACCTGCCCACATGGGGTTCCCAGTCTGGGGGGCCAGGCATGAGAAAGGAAGAATGGCAGGGCTCAGGGAAGACCAGGTGGATCCCACCTGGTGCACAGGGCTGGACATCAGGCGTGGGCCGGGCAGAGGTGGGTGGGGAGACGCAGCGTGAGCGCACACCCGGAGGTGGCAGGTGCAGGAAAGCATTTGGGGGCCAGAGCAAGAGCTGGTTCCAATCCTGGCTCTGCCAAGGGGAGCTGTGGGACACCGGGCACAGCCTTCCAGCCTGAGCGTCCTCCCTGCCCAGTGGTACCCGCACACCCTGTAGGGGTGGGGAAGAAAGCCCTGTGGACCCTGGCTCCCAACAGCTCAGGCAGACAGCTGTGCGGGCCTCCTCCCACAACAGTGGACCAGAGGAGGGTGCTGCGGTCACAAGCAGAGCCCAGGTGGGTGAGGAAAACAAAATGCCCTCCTATCCCGGGGTCACCCTGTCTCGCTGCTGAATATCCCTTCTCCCCCGGTTCTGGGCACGCAACATGCAAACCATCTCTGCTTCTCAACCTGCACAGTGGCATGGTGATCCATCTTACAGAGAGCCACCTGAGGCTCGGAGAAGTTTGCTGACTCACTGGGGTCACACAGCTGTTGAGCAACAGAGCTGGGTTCCAGGCCAGGCCCCAGCATTGGGCCCTCTGCCCAGACCTTGCCCTCCCACCCCAGGCCCTCTGTCTCCCCTCCTCGGAGACAGCCCTTCTCCAGGTGGAGTCACCGGACAGACGATCCAAAGACAGAGATGCCCCCAAAGCAGGAGGGGGGCCTCTCTCACGGAGCAGGGGTGAACTTCCACACTCACCCCACCAAGGGGAACCCTGGTGGCCAGGCTGGAAGGGCCAGGGATAGCAGTCCCTCCTGCACCCAACCCCTGCTTCGCCATGGCCGGGCCCTTCGCAATGAGGATGGAGACCATGGGCCCCAACTTTTGTCAGTTTTAAAATGGGAGCAATGATACGTCCAATGCCTCCTTGAAAGTTGTGTCCAGGCCGTGGGAAGACAGGAGGTCAACTGTGTGACCCTCAGCTCAGAGGAGTGGGGAGCCCTGCGGAGCTTCTGCTTCAGAGGACGCCCCCCTGACCAGGCCCCACTCTGCTTCTTGGAAAAAGACTCATTCATTCATTCCAGCATGCAAGGTTCCTGGAGTCCCGGGCAAGTGGTAATTATAGGGTGGGCACCAGAAACAAGAGTTGAGCGAGACCAAGCAGGGTCTTGGAGGGAGCTACTGGTGGAGGGGAGATGGTGGTGTAAATGGGTAATGACAGTGCCCTCAGATGACTGTGTGGGGGCACAGTGGAGGGAACAACACCCCACTGTGGAGTGGTCAGGGAGGGCTTCCTGGAGGTGGTGACTTCTAAGCTGCTTCTCACTTGACATGCTGCAGCCCTTCATGTCTCTGCCCACAGGCTCACCCTGAAGGGAAGGTAGGAGCCAGCTGGGTGGCGGGGAGCATGGAAGAGAGGTGTTTTAGGAGGAACAAGCCTGGGGGAGGGGGAGCTCAGCAGATGTTCCAGTTAACGTGGAAACAGCTCAGCCTGGCTGGACCACAGGGGGCATGAGAATGTGAAGGAGCTGCAGGGGGTGAGGCTGGGACTAAACAGTCCAAATGTAAAGAACTTTGTGCTCCAGGCTAAGAAAGGAGGTTAGACTTGACCTGGGCGGGTGGCGCTGGGGGCTGGGCCTGGGGGTCTGGGGAAGGGGGTGGATGAAGAGAAGCTGGCAGAGACAGAGCCTGCAGGGCCCAGACTGTGCTGGGAAGCTGGGGTTGGCAAGAATTAAGGGTGACTCTGAGAGTTCAGGTGGGTGGGAGGACCCTCCCATGATCCGTAGGAAAAAGAAGGAAAAGCTGGTCAGAAGAGAAATGAGCAGTTTCAATGTGCTGAGTCTGAGGAGTATATGGACACCAGGTGGGCATCAGGTGGACAGTGGGAAATGAGTCGGTGCCAGGTGGGGCTTGGGAGGGGTCCAGGATGGGGTGCTGACTTGGGAGTTGGCGGTTTGAGTGCCGTCTCCCAAACTGGGGTGGGGACGTGGCTCAGAGAGGGAGATCCGGGAGAGAAGACCAAGGGAAGGGGTCTGACTGCTGTGCCCCCCACCCCTTTCTACTGTGGCAAATCCCCACCTGGAGGTGAAGGCCAACCAGGGAAGATGAGAGGGGGAGACTTTCCTGATCAGGTTCCAGCCCTGTCCTAAAATAGCCTCAAAAATTCAGGAGGGAATACTCTGGCATGTCCCCCAGGCCTGGCTGGGTGAGTGGACAAGGACCGAGCCCTGGAGGGGAGGGGGGTCCTGGGAGGCAAGATCCCCCAAGAGAAGCCACAGCCCCAAAAGCAGCAGAGTGCTTAGGGGGCACGGGCCTCTCCTCTGCATCCACCCAGCCACCTGGGAGCATCTCCTGGTGGCCAGGCCCAGACCAGGAGAAGTCCCACAAGGATCTCGAGGGACCCCCCCCCCCCCACGCCACAGGAAGGACGAGGGGCCAGCACATGAATGCCAGCCTCGTGCTGCTGGGAGTCAAGATACAGAAAGGAATCCGTTCTGCTTCCTGGTTGAAGAACAGTGTCCCTGGGGCAGTGTCCCCTCAGTTTGGCCTTGAAGAACAAGGAGGAATTTGCAGAGCAGACAAAGGCTTGGGCAGCCTGGGCATTCTCGGCAGAGCTAATGGTCTTTGCAAAAGATGGAGGCCCGGAGCATCTAGGCACACGCTGGCCCTAATTCTGCCCTGGGTGGAAATGCGGTCAGCAGGGCTCAATGGAACTCAGCTTGTGACCATAGCCGTGGGGCTGACCACAGCCATCCTGGCTCCCAGTGGCTACTGGTGCCTTCTCTGTGGCTGCCTTGGCCTCTCCTGCTGACTCCATGTCCAGCCCACTGTCCAGTCACCCAGGTGCCCCACAGGTTCCTGCTCCCTGGCTCAGCCCCTCCCAGTGAGGCCCCAGGGTCTTTGAGAGCTTGCCCTGGAGGTGGGGACCAGCTGTGGCCCTGGCGGTTTGGAGGAGGACACTGCGGGGCAGGCTGCCCCTGGTCCTGGGAGAGAAGCACTTCGCTGTGGAGAAGCCCACGGCCTGGGAGGTGCTGGGGCCACCGGCCAGGCCCCAGGGAAAAGTCCTCCCCCACGAGAAAAGCACAGAATTCATGTAGATTTCCAAACCACCTCCATGGGAGCCCTGAGGCCTGTGATCACAGGAGACCCAAACTTACACTTGTGTGTGCATGCGAGCACACACACACACTCGCACACGCCCAGGCACATGTCAGGCTTTCCTTCTCCCAGTTCAGCCAGACTGAACGAGAACCACTAGTCCCAGCTAATCCCCAGTGGGGGCCCTTCCTGCCTCAGTCTCCCCACTGCCTCTTCCCAGGTCTGGCCGAGACCCCTACTCTGATCACTGCCACTGTCATTTTCTTGGCTGAGAGGCACAGGGCTAGCCAGGGAGGAGGGCGGGGGTCTTCGGGTTGGGGTTTTTCCTCTCCCCCAGGCTCCTCCCAGCTTCTGGGGTTTGGGGGCTCAGAGCTCCGGCGGTGTTGGCTCCAGCTCACATTTAGCGTCCCCACCAGTCTCTCTGGGATTCAGTTTCCGTAGCTGGTTTTGCAGCTCAGAGATGGGAGAGGGAAGAAGGGAGCGCATGAGATGTGGGGCTGGGGGCTGTACACTTGGTCTTGGGAGCCACCTGAAGTTTTCACGGGGGGATCTGAGGGAGGCTCCCCCCAAGGCCAGGCAGGGGTGGGGACAGGACAGCGCACCCCATGCAGGGCATTCTGGAGCCTCCGCCCAGCCCCACGGAGGCCACCGAGGGGAGTCTGGCCTCCTGGCAGGCAGTGCTTCCTGTCTGGGGATGCCCCTGACCCCAGCACCATGCTGGCTGGGCCCTGGGGGAGAGCTGGCGCCAGCTGGGGACAGGCGCGAGGGGGCACTTTAGGGGCCGCGGTGGGCACGCTGCTTTCTCAACATTTCAACCCCAGATCTGCCCGGAGCCGAAAAAGCAACTCAGCAGTCCACGCTTTTTACACACCCAAAAATACATCATCATTTCGGAACCGTGGTTCCTCGCAGGCTCGGGGAGGAGACCCAGTGGGGCAGCGGCGGTGGCGGGCAGCAGGGTGGGGTTGGAGGCTGTGGTCCCCACGCCGGTGCTCAGTTTAGCTGGCACTTGCAGCTGCCTTAAGTGCCGCTCTGCTCTCTGCTCCTGCTGCTACCCGGTCCTCTCCCCTCCCTGGTCTCTCTGTGTATTTCCCAGGTTGTTAGTCAGCTCAGCGCCTGCTCTGGGCTCGCCCACCTGCTGGGGTCCTGCCTGGCACTCCCGGGTCCGGTCACTCCTGCCGCCCGGCTTTCTGCTCAGAGCTGAGCTTCCCATCCTGACGCCCAGCACTCCCAAGCAGGACCCGGGGGAGGCTCCCACGGTGTGGGAGTAGGGGAGGCAAAATCTCCCAGCCTAACAGATCTCACCATACCGGATGGGGAAGGGGAGACCTCCTCCAAGGTGAGAAGAACAGAGAGAGTAGGAAAAAAGGACCACTGTTTGTTTTCGCGAAAGGTCACTCTTGGCTTCAGAGGTGGGAAGACGGAAGATGGTAGGAACAGAGGGGAGACCTGCCCCTGAGACCCCAGCCCCAAGTCTGGGAGCCGGTGGGGAGGGAGGAGAAGCAGCTGCGGCCGCAGAGGTACAGGGTGGCTGGCTCTGGGCGCTGGACTGAGGCCAAGCCGAGATGAGGCACTGCTGCAGCCGGGCCAGAAGTTGAGTGCAGCGTGGGGGACGGTGAGAGGGTGGCGGTGCCTGGGACCCCATGTGTGCGTGTCTGTGTCCCACAGCCGTCCTGCCTCAGCGTCTTCCAGGCTGCCCTCCCCATGAGCCGCTGTGCTGCTGGGGGTGCCTCTTGCAGACATGCAGCCCTGCAGAGCGGCCAGCCTTCTGGATTCCTGCTCAGGCCTGCCCAAAGCTGGCTGGCCCAGATGGCTGGCCTCCCTGACCATTGCCTCAGGCCAGGGCTGCCTAGCGTCATCAGCCGCCTAGGGACCCAGGCCCCGCCCCAGGCCAGGTGGGAGGCAGATCCACCATTGGCCTGAAGGCAAGACCGCCCCACCCCCCACCAAGGCCATTACCCCCTCTTTGAAGGAACAAAAGAAAGAGATGAAAGGAAGCCATTCTTTCCATGGTTCTTAAGGTTTCTTCCAACGGGGGAAACTGAGGCCCAGAGGCCAGATATGGGGATGGGGTTCCTATGCGTGGAGAGTGGCAGTAGGTGGCGGGCCTCCTGTCACCCTTGGGCCTGGGCTGGTGCCTTCAGGCTGGGAGAGGATGGGGACCACCTCTGATAAGCCCAGCCCTTCCCTTGCCTGGAGGGTGGCTTTTGGCCTGCTCAGGTCAGAAGGAGCCCCTCCCACCCCATTACGGCCAGCTGCAGGGGTGGGGGGCACAGGGAGGTTTCATGACTGGCCGCAGTGGGAAGCACCCTATCCATGCCCCGTCATCCCCACCCCAGGGGGACCTGGCTGAGTAGGGAGGAGGGCTGGACAGAGAAGGAGGAGGTGGGGTTCGGGGGCTTGGAGCCCCTGGCTCCTCTCCAAGCCCCAGCCTGTGCTTCCCAGGCTGGACGAGCCCAAAGGAGGCACCAGGACAGAGGCAGTGATGTCAGACTTTAAACCTCTGGGGCTGGCAAGGATGCTGATGGGTATGGGGAAGGGTTGGGGTGCAGGGGTAGGGTCTCAGAGGGCAGGGGTGTTTGTGTGCTCTTGTTGAATGCTCTGTAACTGTGTTACAAAATCCTTCACAAGCCACAAACATTGGAGCATGGAAAAGATGTTCAGAGAAGGCCTGATGCCCTAGGAACCCACTGCCTGATTTCTAGCAGGTCTGATGAGCTCTAGGGCTCCCTGGGGGTGCCAGCACTTATGAGCTGGCCCGTGCCAGGGAGCAAGCCTGGCCGGAGGCTTCGGAGGCCCTAGAGCCTGCAGACCCAGCTCTGCCAGTCACAGCTGTGCTCTGAGCCTCAATTTACTCATTTCTAACTGAGGTGACAAAGCCAGCCATGCTCCTAGGCTGTTTCAGTGATTGGATAAGATTGATCAAATGATCAGTGATCAAACAACATGCATAAAAAGCCTGTACCCTCGTACCACTTGAGGATGAGTGATGGAGAAACAGGACATCAGAGTGGAGATGGGTCTCCCCGCCTCCCTGAGGCTTGAGGAAGGGCCTGGTGCCCTGTGCTTTTCAAAAGCCCCACCCCCACCCCCCCCCGACACCCACCCCAGGTCCCTGGGCATCTTCCCCTGGGTCCTTGCCGAGGTGTTGAGCAGCCACACTTGTCGACACAGTGCTCAGGGCTGGCACCTGGTCACATTTCCTCTGAGTGTGTCCAGAGAGCCCTGTGGAACCAGGCTTTGGACACAGAAAGCTCACTGGGACCAGAGCGCCCACCACTAGTGGTCTTGAGAGCCCATCCTTACTTTCTGTGGCATCCAGCCCGGTCATGTGGCCTTGCCCCTATACTTGGTGCTGGGCACACAGCAGATGCCTGAACACGTGGGCCAGGGCTGAATAGAGAACTTAAAGGCTGCAGAGCATGGCTGGGCTGCCCTTTAGGGAGGGCGGGGGCGGGGCAACCCCTCATGGAGAGAAAGAAGCGGTTTTCTCCATGATCTGGGTCACTGTTGACAAGCCAACAGGCTGGAGGCTCAGGTCTGGAGGGTTTGGGCCACACCTATGAGATGTGGGTGGGAGGTCTGCCCTCCCCCACCCCGAGCATTTTGGGAGCTCACCCTTTCTTGCGTGCCTCTCTATCCCCCAGGGACCTGCCCATGCCACCAGCACTGTCCCTGAATAAGTCGCACGTCTCCTGGCATCCTCTGTGCTCTGGGGTGGCCACACTATCACCCTCTCTAGAAAGACTGGCTCAGATGGCAATGTCTCGCGGGCAGCGCCTGCGTCGAATTAAGCTCTAGGGGTGTCTGCTATAAAAATGCACGCCTGAGTGCACACACGTGGAAATGCAGGAGCCCGCGACACAGCTGTATGCATTTCTGCACCCACACACATACACAAATGCACAGGTCCCTCCCTGCACACACGTGGGTGCACACACACTCACATCTACATGACGACCCTGCCTCCACAAATGTACCCAGGTGGCACACACATCAGGGTGGCCCCCAGTTGGCAGGCCACATCCCCCACGCCCTGGAGGTCTTCAGTTTGTCAGCCACAGGGGCACGCCGCAGGGCCCCAGCATAGAGACTTGGCTCTGCACCTGGGCTGGGTGGTGACATCTGCCACAGACGCAATCCACAGCCCTGCAGCTGGTGGCATGAGACATGGAGAGGATGCAGCATGCTCCGGTCAGAACGCCAGCAGTTATGACTAAGAAATGATGAGGCGAGAAGGAAGAGGGTCTGGGAGCAGCTCCCCCAACCAGTGGGGCTGGGGAGGGCATTCTAAGGGCCACCGTCCACACAATCCACGCTCAGCTGCTCTGCGGCAGTGCCCCTCCAGCACAGCAAGAGAGCAAACAACACTTTCAACAATTCAGCAGCAGGAGGCGGGGCTTGGGAAGGGGAAACCCACCTCAGCTCTGAGAGAGGGGCAAGAGAAGCAAGGGAAAGGTGGGGCGCAAAGGGAAGGCAGGCTTGAATTCACACCTGACCCCTCACACACCATCACACCCGGCGGGCTCTCCGTGTGTCCTGATCTAAAGAAGTGCTGCAGAGTCTTCTTCCTGAACAGTAACACGTGGTGGCCAGCCTCCCACAGAGAGCCTGCAGAGTCACCCGGCCCTCCCCTTTCAACAAATGAAACTCCTCTGCAGCCTTCAGGGTTGGAAAGGAACTCATCCATCGCCGGCCAGCTGTCATCCTTAGAAAGTTCTCCCTTTAGACAGCCCTTAAAACCTGCCGCCTGGACTCCTCCCTCTGACCTCAGTTGATCTGAGGCCACATGGAGCAAACCACCTTTCCCTTCGGCAGGCCAGCCCTCGGACACTCCAAGACAGACCGTCTGGCTGCCCAATCTTCCTCCACCAGGCAAACAGCTCTCATCCCTATAGCCGTTTCCCTGGGGATTCCCATGAAGCATCATAGTGGTGCCTTCAAAGTGATCCCAATGGTCTAGGGGGGCTCCAACAAGCTTCCACCTTCCATAATCTGGGAATGTACCTTCACTCATGTGATCCAAATAACATGAGCTTTCGAGGCAACCACTTACACTCAGGGTGACTGCACCCTCCAGCTTGTCTGGGACACTCTGGGTTTACAGGTAACAGTGTCCCCAGTCTGGATAAGCTATTTCGTCACTATTATAGACTAAATGTTTCCCCCCCTCAAATTCACATGTTGAATCTGTGACCCACAATGTGATGGTATTAGGAGGTGGCGCCTTTGGGAGGTGATTAGGGTCAGATGAGGTCATGATGGTGGGGCCCCTGTGATGGGATAAATGTCCTGATTGCTTCCTGCTTCTGCTTTCCATGTGAGGACACAATGAGAAAACGGCGATCTGCAACCCAAAAGAGGGCCCTCACCAGAACCTGACCCTGCTGGCACCCTGACCTTGGACTCCAGCTTCCAGAAATGTTAGCAATAAATACCTTTTCTTAATAAGCTGCCGGGTCTGTGGTGTTCTGTTACAGCGGCCCGGATGGACTGAGACAGTCCCCCTAATTGTACTGAACTTACTATCAGTTAAAACCCCTGAGTCTTCCCTCTCTTACATTCATCAATTTAGTGTTTTTGGACCTCAGAGCAAGATTTTACATTTATTCTTATTAAATTTAGCTCAATTTCATCTATGGTCCTAGCTAGTATTAGTTATTCTTCTCAGTTTCAGATTAACCAGAATCTGAGCATCATGCCTATTACATGCTTACATAAATCACTGATAAAAATCCCGGCTAGGATAGGGTTGAGAGCAGAGCCTTGTGGCATACCACTAGGGACACCCCAGGAGCCAGTGCTCTTTGGAGATAATCATTCAGACAATTCCGAATGCACCTTACTGTACTGCTATCCAGTCCCCGATTAGAAGAGGGTGTGGTCAGGGTGGGCCTAATTTACGAGGTGATGTTCGGGCCAATCTGGAGGAGCCAAGGGAAGGAGACCTGAGGCTCTTTGGGAGGAATGTTCCAGCAGAGGGAGTACCCCAGGCAAAGGCTGTCATGGGATGTGTCTGGCTATTCAGAGAACAGGCAAAGTGGCCCCATGAGCTGGAGTAAAGAGAGTGAAGGGGAGCAGTGGGAGAGGTGGTCAGAGGAATAATGGGGTCAGATCACATGGGGTCTCACATGGGAGGGTGTTGTGATGACTTTGGCTTTTCTTTAAGAGAACTGGCAGCCCTGAGAGGATTTGAGCTGATGAGGGGCAAGTTACAAGGTCCAGCTCAGCATTAAAACCCCTGTGCACAGTCCTTAAAAAGGGGGCGGGCCAGGTATCTCAGGAGGAAGACCTTAAGACCATCTCCACTCACCCTAAGGATTTCTTCAGAGCCAGTGCCCACAGAGGAGTGGGGATGGTTTCTTGGCTCAATTACCAGTCCTCTCCTATCCTTCCAACCTTGATCAAGAGAACATGTGTTTGTGGTGTCTCTGATGGCACCAGGCACCTCTTGGGGGTCAAACTGCTGGGGCAGAAGGAGCCTGAATCTGGCATCACTCAGACCTGGGCTAATTCCAGCTCAGCTGCTGACTTGCAGTGTGGCTTTGAGAAAGTTACTTAACCTCTCTGAGCCTCAGTTTCCTTTTTGGCAAAATGGGATAGAATCATTTACTTTCCTGGATGGTTATGAGGTTTAGAAATCACCAAGGTAAAGGGCCTGGAACACAGGTGGTGTTTGATAAATGATCACCACTATAAATTCAATCAAGGGAATTTGCAATTATAAGAATGAAGAGAGAAGCAGGTGTGAAAGTGGGGGTGTGGGGGGGCAAGCGAATTTATTCACCAAGAAATCGGAGAAGGAAAAACTCCCACTCGGCAAGTTGTTCAGGAGTCTCTGGGGCCCGGCCAGCCTTGGGGACCCTCAGCCTTCTGGGCAGTGACTTCTTGGCTTGGCCTGCACAGAAGCAGCTGCAGACGCTCCTCTGACCCCGTCTTGTTCTGTTCCATCCTCATTCCTGCCTCTCCTCTCCTTCCCTCCTTCCCTCTAATGCATCTGCAGATACCAGAGAGTCAGGAGGCTGGACACCCAGCAAAGAAGCCTGGAGATTTCTTGCTGCTTTGGCCGAGACCACCGATTCTGTGTGCCGAATCCCGGAAGGCTAAATCCAGCAGAGGAAGAATAGAAGCCCCGAGAGACTGAAGCTGTGAGTTGAGCAGCAGGTGAGAGCACATCCATGGAGGCAAGTTGGACCTCTGCCTCTGAGTGGTTTTCCCTTTATTCCCATAGACTGGCTGGAGGTGTGCCACCCACCCCCTGCCCCCCGCCAGGAAGAGGTGATTATTTGCTCGGGTATCAGTCTGGCTGGTTCAGGGTGGTGTCCTGAGCACCTAGCACAAGCCCTGGAGCACAGTAGGTGCTCATGGCACCGGCGTGGACGGGATCACTGGTGCCGCCCAGGGCCTTCCCAGGAGGATTTCGTGCAGGAGCAGGGACCCTCTCAGCGTCTGCTGGCTGGGCTTCGAGGGGAAGGGTAGTAAGGAGAGCTGACCTGGGGCCAGTACTCATTATTATATACTTTATAACTTTTCAGAAAAACACTTGTTGCTGAAAGTGAGGGTGTGGTCACTCCAGGCTCAGGTGTCTGGCATCCGCCTGCAGCAGCAGTAGACAGGAGCATGCATGTGATGGTAGAAAGGACAAAAGCAAAGTGCCCGGGAAGACCCTGAGCCGCTCAGGGGACATAGGGGGTGACCCTAGTGCTCAGGTGAGGGTGGAGGGACCCAGCGGCAGAGGGAGGGCGGCCCAGTCCTCTGTGCTGGTCTTGCCTTTCTGGTCACCTCACCAAGGCCAGGGAGGTCCCGAATTACAACCTCGTCACATGGGGAGGGACCTCCACTTTGCTAAGTGGTGAGCCGATACGTAACCCTGCTTTTCAGCCACCAAAATGAATAAAACCTGCCTTCTTTGTGGACCACCCCCGTGGATCCCAGAGACCTCTGGCCCTTCTGTTGGCCTTGAGGAAAGGTCTGCAGGATCAGAAGGAATCCGGTGTGGGCAGCCAGCCTGGCTGGCGCCCATGTCTTTCTGCCCGTCCCCCCAACAGGGGCAGACGTCCGAGAGAGACTGGACAGTTTCTCCTTTCAAGCCGCCCGCACAGGCTTTTCCCACGACGGGTTCTGTCTTATGCAGGCCGTGTCAAGGCCTCACTAGCTCCCTTCTCTCCCAGAGTGCTGCCTGCGAGCTCTCCGTGCTCCCTCTGGCACGTGCCTTGGGCAAAGCTGTCCGCTCCGGAGCAGGTGGGGCGGCTGTGAATTCTGAGAGAGAGAGATGTGTGTCTTGCTCTCTGCACCGTGACCCGCCTTCCGCTCCTTGAAACCAGATGATAAATTACTCTGCCCAAGCCGAACACGCCTGGACAAGCCTCCTCTCCAACCGTAATTAATACTCGGGGGAAAACACAGACTCGGGGTTTTTATACTTTCGCACATACATGGATGCGCACACATAGCCTCTTTCTGTTGTCCTCTAATCCCATCTCAAATGTTTCATGTCCTGCTTATTTTATGGGTGGCACAAAGCCACCCAGCTGGATACATCTTGAAAGCCAAGGGAGGCTCTGGGGATACTTGTCAGTCCCTGCAACGCAGAGCTTGACGGTTTGGGAGCTGATTTTCTGGCAAGCAGTGCCCACGTTGCTGGTACAGTGTAGCTTTGGCCTTGGAGTTAGTTAGAAATAGCCATGGGTTTGGGTGAACCCTTTGTGATCAACATTTTCAGGCACTTCCCCCCACCCTTTGTTTTTATTCCCACTATGGCAGCCTAACTGATGCACTAGTCCAAACACATGTGTGCATATATATCAAAGAGCTCCTGACGTCTGATATTCCTAAAAAAAGCTCTACACTGAGTCAGGAGCTTTGCAGCCCCATGAAGCTAGACTGCTGACAACCCTGATAACGGAAATGCTCTGTCAAAGGTCGGGAGAGCCCTAGTGGGCCAGGCGGGGTCGAGTCCTCTGTGTCCCGTGCTGGTCAGTTAGCTCCTTTGGTGTGGCAGGTGGAGCCATGGCTGGGAAGGGGCTCAGAAACCCAAGCTCAAGAAACCCACACTCTCTCACAGGGATCATCAACTTTGCTCAAGGGAAATTCTCGGCATGAAAAGAAGCCCGGGCAGCATGAGCCTGGGCAAATCATTTACCCATCCTAAGCCTCAGTTTCCCCCATCTATAAGATGGACCCTACGGTCAATGGGATAGCACGCTGAATGAGCTGACAGCTGTGTGAGCCCCTCGTAAGCGGGGAGATGCCATGCACAGAAAAAGGACTAAGAGTGCAGCTCCTGCCGTGCCTGGCTCAGCGGAGGGGGTGTGGGGACTGCAATTTGGAGGAGTGAATGGTCTTAGCCTCTGACAGGTCCTCCTCCCTGCTCAGTTACTTGTATTGGGGTCAAGGTGGACGCTGCCCCCGATATGCTTAAACCATGAGGCAGTTGGGGCTGCTGAGGGACTCTCGGTTCCCTTCTCCCCCACCACTGGGGGGTTTCTGACCTCCCCACCACTGAGGTTTTAAGAGGCTTGGAGGTATTGTCCTGCCCCTCCCCCCTTATTCTTTACAATCAAAAATTTCCTGAGAAGAGATTTTGTGAAGAGCCCTTTGTAACGATCTTCTAAGAGCTAAGCTCTTGATACTGCAGATTCCTCTTAATTGAGGTGGGCAGTGGGTGGGCCATTCTCAAGGAAAATGAGACAATGGTGTTTGTCTCTACACTTGGACCTCTCACTCCCAGGCCCGAGGTGCCTTGACCAGCGCCTCAGCCTGCCTCCTTCTCAGGAGCTCTGCCCCCTTCCACCCTGGTGTCTTGAGCCAAGAGTGGTTCTTAAGACACTGGACACCAGACAATGAAGGACAGTGATCTCTGAGAGATGGGAAACCAGTGAGGCGAGTCCCCACAGCCTGCCATCTAGAGAGTTTTCAGGCCAAAGTGCAGGGACCCCAAGTAGAGCCTGGTGTTGTCCTTGAGCTGAGACAGAGCTGAGAGCTGGGGAGACCAAGTTGGCTGGAGCTGCAAGACTGGATAGCAGAGAGGAGAGAGCTGGAAAGAGCAGGGATCCTGGAGAACTGCAGAGGGTCCCCACTGAGTATTCAGCTGAGTACTCATCAGCACATGCATTTGAGGGAAGAACCATCTGAAAGGATTAGAGGAAACAGTGCTTGGCACTCACTTGGGGCCAGGAAGAGTGTGTGTCCTCACCAGCCAGACTGGGACACTTCCCAGTTCATGGAGCTCAGAGGGGCTTGCCTCGGTAGTAGGGGGACACTGAACCTAGACTAACCATGCCTTGGGGCCTGTCTAACAAATCTTAAAAGCAAGATCTGAGAGGATCAAACTCTCTCTAAATAACTTAATTGCATCCCGGAACAAAGCTCAAGAGTATTTATACGAATAAAAGTATCCAGCACCCAAGAAGATAAAACTTACAGTATGTAGCATCCAATTAAAGATTACCAGGCATGGGTTTCCCTGGTGGCGCAGTGGTTGAGAATCCGCCTGCCAATGCAGGGAATACGGGGTCGAGCCCTGGTCCGGGAAGATCCCACATGCCGCAGAGCAACTAAGCCCGTGCGCCACAACTACTGAGCCTGCACTCTAGAGCCCGCGAGCCATGACTACCGAAGCCCGTGCGCCTAGAGCCTGTGCTCTAGGCCACCAGAAGTGGTAACTATATGGATAAATATATGACTTTTTCCTTATTACTTAAATCTCTTTAAAATATAACCATTTAAACAAAAAACAGCATTGTAAGGTTTTGTAAGGTTTATTACACATGCATAAATAAAATGCATGGTAATAATAGCATGAAGGTCAAGGGGGTAGAAATGGAAGTGTACTTATACTTGTGCCAAGTGGGTTAATATCACCTGAAGGTAGACTGTAATTAGCTAAATATATACACTGTAAACTCTAAAGCAACCATCAAAATAACAAAATAAGAGGTATAGCTAATAAGTCAAGAATGGAGATAAAATGGAATAATAAAAAAATACTCAATCCAAAAGAAAGCAATAAAAGAGGGAAGAGGGAATAAAGAACAAATGAGAAAAACAAAAAATAGTGAGATGATAGACATAAGCCTATGCTGGATTAGAGTTTGAAAATCAATGAATATAATTCACCAAGTTTTTAAAGTTTTTTTTTTTTTAAGGCAGCAATTAGAGGAAAATGATCCTCTTTATTTTTTTTTGAATTTTTGAATTTTATTTATTTTTTTATACAGCAGGTTCTTATTAGTTATCCATTTTATACATATTAGTGTATATATGTAAAAGTTGTTTTTTTTAACAAACTAAAAAAGGAAAAGCATATGACCATTTCAGTAGACACAGGAGAGGAATTTAACAAAAGTCAACATCAATTTCTAATAAAAAACTGCTAAAACCTTTCAACAAGCTAGCAATAGAAGGGAACTAGGAATAGAAGGGAATCTATGAAAAACCTACAGCTAATATCATACTTGACAGTGCAAGGCTTACTATCTTTTAAGATCAGGTACAAAACAAGAACGTCCATTTTCACCACTTCTATTCATTGTTCTGCTGGAGGGTCAGTGGAACAAGGCAAGGAAAAGCAATAAAAGGTCTCCAGATTGGAAAGGAAGAAGTAAAACTGTCTTTATTCACAGACGGCATGATCATCAATGTAGAAAATCTGATGGAATCTACAAAAAAGCTACTAGAACTAGTAAGTGAGTTTAGCAAGGTTTCAGGACAGAAGAGTGATATCCAAAAACATAATTGTATTTCTATACACTAGCAACAGACAATCAGAAATTGAAAGAAAAATACCATTTAAAATAGCATAAAATATGCAGTACCTAGGGATACTCCACAAAAATTCACACATTATTGATTATTAGAAATTCAGTCACATATCTCTATAAATTCTCCTTAGTGTGGTAACATGAGTCAGATTAAGAAGTCTTGGTTTTCCCTCCAGTTTGAAGCCCAGACAAAATGTGAGCTTAAGAGGCCTCTCTCATGCTTATTGTCTCCTGGGTCCCACTGGGTTGCAACTACCTGGCTTTATAACTCAGAGTTAGTAGAAAGAGGGATGAGAGTAGTATTTTTTCCCAGGTTGGAGGAAATCCTGGACCACATTTCATCACTACCCCCATGGAAGAAGAATACAATAAAAGATGAAAATCTAAATGGTAAAGAAATCAAATAGGGACAGGGAAAAGATCTCTTCAAACCACTTTACTTATGAAAGTATAAAAGTCCTATTCATAGTAGGGTTAATTTTTCCACCACATTCCTTTACATGCTTCTTCCTTATGCGTGAAGGAAGGTGGGAAATTTTGCAACCTAGAGGTTATGCTCCAGCTACAATCACCCACTGCTTGGACCCTTTCTTTAAAAATGAATAAAGTGGCCACTATAAAAAAAATATGCAGTACCTAGGGATAAATCTGACAAGAGACATGTAAGACCTATACACTGAAAATTGCAAACTACAGATGAGAGAAAGGAGCCCCAATTAACTGGGGAGACATACCTTGTTTATGAGTCAGGAGACAATACTGTTAGGATTCAAGGTGATCTATAGACTCAATGCAATCCGGATCAAAATCCCAGTGGGCATTAAAAAAAAAATTCACACGTGGATTCTAAACTTAGGGGACCTAGAATAGCCAATACAACTTTGAAAAAAAAGAACAAAGCTGGAGGGCTAACATTACCTGATTTTCAGACTTATTATAAAGCTACAATAACCATGACAGTATGGTATGGCATCAAGGTAAACAAATAGATCAATGCAACTAAGTCCAGAAATGGACCCACACATATATGACAACTAATTTTTCACCAGGCTGAAAAATAATTCAACAGATAAAGGACAGTTTTTGTTTTAAATAAGTAATACTGAAATCATGGGCTATCCATATGCAGAAAAATGAGCTTGAAGCCGTACCTCCCACCGTACACAAAAATGAACTCAACATAAATCATAGACCTAAATGTAACACCTAAAACCTATAAAATGTTTAGAAGAACGGATAGGAGGAAAAAAGTCTTGGTGACTTTGGGTCAGGCTAAGATTTCTTAGATACAGCATGATCTATGAAGAACACATTAGTAAACTAGGCTTTATCCAAATGAAAAAGTCAGCTCTTTGAAAGGACACAATTGAGAGAATGAAAAGTCAGACCAATTAGAAGAAAATATCTGCAAAGCAGGTGTCTGATAAAGGACTTGTATCAAGAATATATAAAGAACTCCCCAAACTCAACAATAAGGAAACAAACCAGCCAAAAAATATAGGCAAAGATTTGAACAGACACTTCACCAAAGGAAATTTTGGAACGTCAAACAACCACATGAAAGGTGTTCAACATCATTTGTCATCAGGGCAATGCAATGGAAACCACGACCAAATACCATTTCATACCTGTTAAAATGGTTAAAATTATAAAGACTGATAACACCAAGTGTTGGTGAGAATATAGAACTGTGATCCTCACACCTGGCCGGTGGGAATGTGAAATGCTGCAATCACTTTGGAAGACAGTTTGGCATTTACTTAAAAAGTTGAACATACGCCTTCCATAGGATCCAGCCATTTCATTCTTGGTATTTTACCCAAGAGAAAAGCAAGCAGGTGCCTATACAAAGACTTGGACACAAATGCTCATAGCAGCTTTATTTGTAATAGCCCCAAACTGGACACAACCTAGATGTTCTTCAAGGACTAAATGGATAAACAAACTATGGTGCATTCATAGCATGGAATACTACTCAGTAATAAAAAGGATGAACTATGGATGAATACCACCACCTGGTTGAATCTCAACATAATTATCCTGCGTGAAAGAGGCTAACCGCCCCCCCAAAAGAGTACATATGGCATGATTCTATTTATATAAAACTCTAGGAAAAACAAACCATTTTATAGTGACAGGAAGCAGATCAGTGCTTGCCTGGCAAGAGGGGATTGGGAAAGGGTGGGAGGAAGAGGTTAAAGGGGCCTCAGGAAAGTGTCGGGGGTGGTGAATATGTTCGGTATCTTGACAGTAGCGATGATGTTGTGGGTATAAACATATGTCAAACGCTAAATTGCACACTCTAAATACACGTAGTTGATTGTGTGTGCATTATACTTTGATAAAGCTGATTAAAACACCAAGTTTGCAAAAATTCAAGTCAGCAAATCACCACATCATTCCTTAGAGCACAAATGGACTCTTTATCCCACAGACAGATTCACCTGAAGACTGGTTTGTATGCTGCCATGTAAAATGAGACTCATTTTATACAGACGGCATGGCAAGAAAGCTGCCATATGAAGCCACTGTCCTTGTGGTTACAATACTCCGTAAGAGCATGAGACCAAGGCTGACTGCACTTTCTCTGTCCCCTCCTACGGAGAAACGCATCGAACACCCACAGAGACAGGACGGCCACTCCCTGGGGACCCTGTCATGCGTCGCCCAGGGCCACAAGAAGAGGAGCCCTGATGGAAGGCCAGTGAGCGGGGCCCGCGCTGTCCTCCCCACATAGCCCCCATGGTCTGCGGTGAGCGGTTTCCAGGGCAAAGCTCCCTGGCCAAGTCAAGCTCCATTTGGCCAACGCCCACTTCTGGGCCAAGCAAGGGTGGGCTTGCAGCAAAAACAATACAAAAGCGAACACCAAACTAAATTTCCAGTGTTTGGCTCAGGAAGGCGTCAGACTCCTCCCACTTGACAGCGTTACTTCCGTTTCTGATCTGAGAACACGCTTTGCCATCCTTGTCACCTGCAGCCCAAGACCGAGGAGCCCATGACGAGGAGCCCGCTGGGACCCAGGCTTACAAATACACGGCGAACCTGCCTTTTCTAATTTCGTTCACAACAAATATACATTATGTTTATAATAACTTTCCCCCCCAAAGTATAACTCTGAAAGTGAATCTACAAAGGAGATCAGCTGCAGGCGGAAGGAACACAGGGACCCAGGGCTCAGGTCACAACTGTCCAGTCCCCCCGTGGGGATCGGCATCAGGAACTGAGCCCCCTCCCCGAGGAGACCAGGCCACAGAGGGGAATCAGACCACCCTGGACCAGTGAGCCTGAGGTGCCCTTGGTTCAGAAGGCTGTGCAGTTCAGGGGTGCACACCTGGGCCCTGAGTACCTGGGGTGGGGGAGGGGAGGGCAGGGACCAGGAAGGAATCAGCATTGCTTCCCTGGCCACTTGGAGCTGCTAAGCAGTGTCACCTTTAAACAAACTCCTGTCCCCTCATTTCCCTTCTGGCTCCTCTGGCTCCCCAGGCCTGCCTTCCCAGGCATTTTGGACAGGCCCATTGGGGGAAGAGCGCTAAATAAGCCACCCCCACTTCAGCCTCCACAAATCCCCTCCCTCCAGCGCATAGGAAACCCAGAACCCCCAGCAATCATTGTCAGCAGCTCCCAAGATGTTCAACATGGGCATATCTGTCAAAAACTATTCAGGAAAAAAAAGAGAAAGTCTTTATACCTTTTATTCAGCCAATTTTTCCCGAGGCACTGTGGGCTCTCTAAGAAAAAAAAAAGAGAGAGAAAAAGGGGAGAGGATTAGAATCATTGTCGTCATCGCACATCTGGTTGCTGGCTGCGATTTGCTCATTGACTAGCCAAGTCTGGAAGAAGAGGCATTATCTCCCTGGGAGGCCGAGGAAACCTGCCCACATTAAACTGCACGGCCAGTGTGGCTGGGAGTCTACGTCTGATTTAACAGGCAAAGACAAAGGGAAACAGAACACCATGGTCCTGTCATCCAGATTTTCCAAACTCATTTTCCCTGCCACTCTGGGGTATTCCTTTGTGTTTTTTTCTCTGTCTTCCCTTTGCCCCAAACTCTGAGTTGCCCCCTCCTCTTCTTCCTTACCCCCACCTGGTTTTGAGGTTATCCTCATATGGGGACTTTGTGAATTGTGGATGTGGTGTTTAATCCCAAACTGGGTTCCCCTGCCACCTGCACTGGTTTGTCCCCACCTCCCCAGGTGTCTCTCTGGGTGGGGTCATGGTGCTCACATCTATTTTAATATTCGTCAAAGAATAATACAGGGTGGGACTTCCCTGGTGGCGCAGTGGTTAAGAATCTGCCTGCCAATGCAGGGACACGGGTTCGCCCTGGTCTGGGAAGATCCCACATGCCGCGGAGCAACTAAGCCCGTGTGCCACAACTACTGAGCCTGAGCTCTAGAGCCCGCGAGCCACAACTACTGAGCCCATGTGCCATAACTACTGAAGCCCACGCGCCTAGAGCCTGTGCTCTGCAACAAGAGAAGCCACCGCAATGAGAAGTTCGCGCACCACAACGAAAATTAGCCCCCGCTCACTGCAACTAGAGAAGGCCTGTGCGCAGCAACAAAGACCCAACGCAGCCAAAAATAAATGAATAAAATAAATAAAAATTAAAAAAGAAAAAAAGGATAACACAGGGAAAAGTGAAAGGGCTGCTATTGCTTAAAGAGAAGTAAGAGAATTCTAAATCTCACAAATACATGATTTCAGAAGCCACTGTTGTGTGTTGTTTGGAATTAGGTGCAGCTTCCAGGAGTTTCCATTGGCAGGAGCAGCTCAGAGCTAGTGCCATACTAGCAGTGGCCAGGTGTTAACTCCTTTTATAATCCAGGAACCTGGGGCCAGAGAGATCAAGGTACTTGCCTAGAGTCACAAAGCTGATTCCTGGGGGCCTGAGGACTGCACACATGTGTCTGGACAGTTAATCCTGCCCTTTTCTCATTGGGCACTTCAGAGATTAGAAATGAGGGTGTGTGTATGTGTGTGTGTGTGTGTGTGTGTGTGCTTTTTCTGGCCTTAAATTTTCCTTATCTATTTTAGTAATGTTTCATAATTTTATAGGTACATATCCTGCACATCTATTTTTATTGTGATAAAATACACATAACATAAAATTTACCATTTTAGCCATTTTAAAGTGTACAATTCAGTGGTATTAAGTACATTCACATTGTTGTGCAACCACTACCATACCTGGTTCTAGAACTTTTTCATCACCCCAAAAGGAAACCACGTACCCATTAAGAAGTCACTCCCCATTGCCCTCTCTCCACTGTGTGTGTATTTCTTTTTTTAAACTTAGCATAAACAGGATAAAGACAAGTGAAAAGCTTCTAAAATCAAAAGGCAGTCAGACTGGACCTCTTTCTTAAGATGTAGAAATTCACCATCATTACCATCATCAATATCACCAGGAAGAGCAGGTAGATGCTGTCACTTATTTTGCACATTTTACGTGCCAGGTGCAGGCACTACTCTTACCATCCCCATTTTTCAGGTGAAAAAACTGAGGTGCACTTTGGTTAAGCAACTGCACCACCAGTAACTGGGGCAACCGGGTTTCCCTGGCAGGTTCCCACTGTGCTGCACTCCCTCTCACCCACAAACGGAAAGAGGCACCCTTCTCCGTGGGAAGCGAGAATTAAAGGTGGAAGGAGAACATTTAATGCGTGGAGCCTGCTTGGCCTGTGTTAGAGTTTGTGCAAATCACGAAGGCGGTATTTCATGGGAAATCGCACCCCCAACCCCCAACCACAGCAGGGAGGGCCGTGGGCCAAGGTGTGGCTGAACTTGAACCACACAAGGAGAGGCCATCGCGGAGGTGGCCCCCCTATAGCCTCTGTTTGTTGCTCGGCATCTCCCCCCACCCCCCAGTCAAATGGCAAAAGCAACTACTTCTGGCACATGTCTACACACAGCTCACAAAGTGACTCGATGCGATTGGAAGGCACCGTTGAATGAAGGCGTCATTACAAAATGAGATGGATTGAATCAATCAGCTTTCATCAACCGCCGCCTTCAGTTGATTTGGGGGATTTTCTTATTGTTGCCTTTTTTCTTGGTTTTTTTTTTTTTCTTAAAGTGAGTTTTCCTCCCAGTGCAATTCAATTTGGTTCCATTTAATTCAATCCATGCAGCCCCAGTGAGCAAACACACACAACTCGCTGCAGCACAGGTCTGGGCCAAGCGTGTGGGAGTTGGATGGGAGGGGCCTGCCCTGCTGGGCAGGCGGCTGCAGGGCCAGAGAACGCGGGCTAGTCCAGGATTCGGGGTGGGGCGCCACCTGCTTCCCTGTCCTTGTCTCTCCTCCACCGAAACAACTCCCAAGACCCCTCTCCTTTATCCACAGATTTCCTCTAAGCGCCAGGGAAGCTTCTGGCCCGGAATTCCCAGTCTTTGGGCAACATCAGGGCTGGCAAGGCGTCCCCACCCCCACCCAGCCTCCACTAGTCCTCAGGTCCTGAGTCACTCCTTGAGTTCTCCTAAATGTTTCCCATGGTTACAAGTGTCCTTATTTGGTCAAAATATTTGGTACCTATGCCATTTGAACCCAGCGGTTACACCGACTCAGCCCACGTCAGGAGTCTCAGAGGCTGGGACCCATGTCCATCTCCAAAGAACCTCCATGTTTTGAAAGACCCAGAACCAGAGGGGTGGTCGGGAGGACGTGCTGAGCCTGATGCCTTCATCAGGTGGCACATGACGGTCCAGCCTATTTTCCTGGTGCTTCTTCAGGCTGAGCCGCCCTGGCTCTTCCCTTTCCTCTGTCCGGGTACAGAATCTCCAGGGTAATGAAGTTTTGACCTGTGCCTCCCTGGAGGCTCTTGCTACTTGGAAAGGAAGTGGGGCCCGTGTAGACCTGCTTCCTCTGTGGTCTGGCTCTCCTCCTGGCGGGAGCCAGACGGGGATGGTCCGACTCCGACGGGGCTTGTCTTGCATTCTGAGACACACACTGGCTTCTCCCTTCCTCTTCCACGTCCCCAGCATTTCCCATCTTCCCACCCTCTGCCCTCTACTCTCTCACCTCACCCACCCTGCCCCACCACTGCATCTGGGAGAGGAGGGAGGGAGGAGCCTGGGGCTTGCCCTGCTCCGTGGGCCTTGCTGACAACGCCCGCCCGTGGGCGGGCTGGCGGGCCGGGAAACGTGCAGCGGACTCTCAGCCTCGCAGTTAGCAAACACTGCTCTCAGCCACCCGGCGGGATAATCAATTATGGAGATTTTTGCCTCCGTGATCAGGTGTGTGGAGGAGCACAGATCATCAGCCCAGGCGTGCTGAGTGCCCGAGCACACCCGTGGAAAACCCTTCAGCAGAGTCCAAACAGAGCAAGACGCATTTACCAAGCTCAGAGTGTCCGCACCTGGCCCAACTCCCACTGCGGCAGCCTCTGCACGAAGTCTGCTGAGCTAGAAACTGCAGACTTCCCAGGGGAGACTTGGTGGGCAAGGAGTTACCCAGAGCGGGGCTGCTCTCCCTTTGCTGAGGCGGGAAGTCCCCACCATCTGGCACTCACCCACTGGCCTGTGACTCCCACCCCCACCCCACAGAGGCCATATCTCACCGGCCCCGCGGCCCCAGAGCCTGGTGCAGGGCCAATACAGACGGAGGCAGTGGATGTTTGGTGGACGCATGAATGAATGAACCATCCGGCAAGCGTTTGCCACGAGGGATCGGGACCAGATGACCATTTTGAGAAGCGGGACTGGGTCCTTCTAGAGTGATATTTGCTCCTGGGGGTCCCGTTGTGGATGGACACTCACCCCCATGGGGGCCATTCCTCACGGTCTCCCTGCTCAGTCCTCCTTCACCACAGACTTCACCGGCTCACAGCGTAACCTGCCGCCCTCACCCCTGTCCCCCTCTGATGCCGAGTTCCTCTTGGGCTTTTCTCTGCAATTCTCCTCAAGAGCATTAGCATCTGCTTTTATTCAACTCCATCCAAATGATGGAGGTCACCCTCTTTAACCTGTGTTCTCTTCTGTCCATAAACCATTGGATTTTTCAGAAATTAAACCTCAACTTCCTTGTATCACCCTTGGGATAAAAGAACACGCATCCTGCACCCCTATGTTCATAACAGCCCTATTTACAATGTCCAAGACATGGAACCATACTAAATGCCCATCGACAGACGAATGGATAAAGAAGTTGTGGTACATATATACAATGGAATATTACTCAGCCATAAAAAAGAACGAAATTGAGTCATTTGTTGAGACGTGGATGGATCTAAAGACTGTCATACAGAGTGAAGTAAGTCAGAAAGAGAAAAACAAATATCGTATATTAACGCACGTATGTGGAACCTAGAAAAATGGTACAGATGAACCGGTCTGCAGGGCAGAAGTTGAGACACAGATGTAGAGAGCAAACGTATGGACAACAAGGAGGGAAAGCCGCGGAGGGGTGGGGATGGTGGTGTGCTGAATTGGGCGATTAGGATTGACATGTATACACTGATGTGTATAAAATTGATGACTAATAAGAACCTGCTGTATAAAAAATTAAATAAAATAAAATTCAAAAATTAAAAAAAAACTCAAAAAAAAAGATGTGGTATATATATTCAATACACACACACACACACACACACACACACACAATGGAATATTACTCAGCTATAAAAAAGAATGAAATAATGCCATTTGCAGCAACATGGATGGACCTAGAGATTATCCTACTAAGTGAAGTAAGTCAGAAAGAGAAAGACAAATACCATATGATATCACTTATATGTGGAATCTAAAATACAATATAAATGAACACATCTACGAAACAGAAACAGACTCACAGACAAAGAGAACAGACTTGTGGTTGCCAAGGGGGATGGGGGGTAGGGGAGGGATGGATTGGGAACACCTGAAACTAACACAACATTGTAAATCAACTATTGGGTTGGCCAAAAAGTTTGTTTGGTTAGTAAATACATTGTTCGATAAAATTCTTGGTGAAAATGAAAAATGTCTTTTAGTTTTCTTAAAAATGAATGAACTTTTTGGCCAACCCAATATAATGCAATAAAATTGAAAAAAAAAAGAACACTCATCTATTAGTAAAACCAATTTTTAGTGTGGGTCGTGCAAAATGACTTGCCAGAAAAACTCCTCTCCCATCATGGCCCAGACACCCCCTCACTGGTGGCTCTCCCGTGGCACACCCTGGACTTCCTCCCTCCCCTTCCCAGCCAGGTGCCGAGTCACTTGACTGTGGGGCAGGGGTAGAAAGGTATGGAGAAAGTGTAACATGTATTCGTGACTGGTTGTGACTCCAACTATTTGCTAAAATTATTTACTAGTAGCCATCTTGTCTCTTATTTATTGAGCATCTATTACGTGCCAGACACTGAATATACAAGCCTCAGATCACCCCATGAGGTAGGCATTATGATCCCTGATTTCCCGATGAGAAAAAGGATGCTCAGATATTCATCCAGGTCCATTTCACTTTAAGTCCCATTCCACTGCACCACACCCTCCTGCACTTTTGGGGAAGAGGGTTTGGAGAATCCATCATTTTTCAATACCTGTGTTCTTAGCTCCACTGGCAAGAATAACCCAGTCCGCCACAGATGCCTATGTTCCAGGACAAAGAGAAAATGGTCTGTCCTGTCAGGGGTGTTTGGGAGAGGAAGAGCTTGTTGATGCTGAAGGCGCTGAGGAGGCTGCCGGTGACAACACAGACCCATTTCTGCAGGACGAAGCTTGGGTGTCTGAGTCAGCGCGGGCTGCCATAAAAAAATACTGCAGCCTGGGGGGCTTAAACAGTTCTGGAGGCTAGAAGACTGAGATGCAGGTGCCGGCGTGGTTGGGTTCTGGTTAGAGCCCACTTCCCTGCTTGCAGACAGCTGCCTTCTTGCTGTGTCCTCACACAGTAGGGAGAGAGCTGTGGCGTCTCTTCTAATAAGAAGGGCACTAATCCCATCACGGGACCCTATCCTCATGACCTCATCTAACCCTAATCACCTCCCGAAGACCCCACCTCCTAACACTGTCACAGTGGGGGTTAGGGCATCAACCTATGAATTTGGGAGAACACAAATGTTCAGTCTGTGGCACGTTCCCCAGCATTCACTCTTTCCTTTGCTTTTTTCTTTCTGCATCTTCCCAAATGTGCAGCACTGGTGCTGGGCTCTTGTTTAAGATCAGAGCAGATTTATCTGGCGTCGTACAAGTTGCTGCAGTGCAGTCGCCAGCCCAGGAAGGATCTTAGGGGCCCCTTGCCTACCGTGGTCATGCTGTTGGTTAGGGTCTCTGCTCAGAGAGCCTGGTGCCCTCCCCCACCTTGACCTTCTGGGGAGGAACAAGGCCAGGTGGATGGTATTGAGGCAGCATTAAAAACCCTGCCTGTCCACTGCTACTCCTGTTGTATTACTTTGGATTTTATTAAACAGCCTATTTTGTGCTCTAAGAGGAACTGGAGGTGAACGGTGCAGTTTTATAAATAAAAAATTAACCGTGGGTGGCTTAAACACGACTTTTGATGATGGTCATCACAACTCCAGAGCCACCTCAATTTAAAGGTGTTTTTCTTTTCCTTTTTATGGAAAGAAATTCACCTTTGGAGAGAAGAGGACAGGACAGGAGAGGAGGGGAGTGGAGGGGAGAGATGGGGAGGGGAGAGGGGGGCTGCTGGCTCCTGGCTCAGAGACCCCGAGGCACTGAAAGGGAGACTGGGGAGTTCTAGCAGGTTCTGGCCATCAGTGGTTGCAGGGCCCACTGGGGTTCTGAGCACACAGCAAACAGGGCCACCAGGGGAAGAGCCACCTCCCGATGGGCCCTCGCAGGGCGTCAGGGCAGGAGCGAGGTTACTCTGTGCTCAGAGCAGCCCAGACCCCTCTCCCAGGAAGGCCAGGCAGGGATTAGGGCCCCCCCCAGCCACAGTCCCCCCTTCAAGGTCCTCCAAGGCCTTTAGTCCTGCTCCAGGGGGCAGGGAGCAGGTGGGTCCATCTCACCCTCTGCCCGAAGGGCGGCCCTGTGGGCCCTGCGGCAGGAACAGCACAGCTGACACCTGCTGAGTGTGCAGGCGGAGGGTGGGGAAAGCCCAGCAGCCCATTGTGGGGCCACTGGTCCCAGAACGCACGTGGCTTTGGTGCCCAATGTCTGCCAAACACTTCTGTCTCTTTGTGACTCCCCAGCAGTCCCTTCTCTGACCTTCTGTGGACAGCTGGCTCTCCCGGCTGTGATGGACTTTGCAAACTCCTGAGCTTCCGGATCCCCACCTGGCCCAGCCCCATGGCCCCTGTGCTGCCTCGGCCTTTGCCAGCAGCCCCGATGCTGTCAATTGCTCATGCTGTGTAGGAGGCTCTGTCTGGTGGGATGAGGTCGGCAGGCAGCTGGTGGGGAGGGCCTTGGGGAAGGTGCTCCTCCACGTTAGCCGAACTCAGCATGGACCTGGGACTCGAGTGAGCTCAGTGGTCACAGGACCAGTGGCATTTCCAGCATCTGAGCTGTCTGTCAGCACTACTGCATGTCACCCCTCTGTCCCGGGGTTGGCCAGGAGCAGAAAGTGAGGCCCAGGGAGGGAGTTTTCCCAAGGTGGACACAGCTCCGAAGGACCAAAGCTGGGACAAGAATGTCCAGTGCCACCAAGCAGATGGCAGATGGTGTGGGGCAGGGACCAGAGAACCCGCTGTGGACACGGAAACCATCCAGGGGCCAGAGTCACAGAGGAAACGTGGGAGAGCAGGGGTGGCACCTCCTCCCTGAGGAGCTTTCCAACACACAATCCCTATCGCCAGGAGCCCAGCGTTGGGTTATTTCAGCAAGTCTACGGAACCCACTTGGCCGTCAGCCCATGGAGGAGATGCCAGCTGTACTGGGTAGAATGGTACCCCCAGAAATGTGTGTCCCCCTGGAACCTCAGAATGGGAGAGAGGGTCTTTGCAGATGTAGCCAGTTAAGGGCGAAGAGGAGATCATCCTGGATTAGGTAGGTCTTAAGCCCAATGAGAGTGTCCCCATAAGAACCAGAAAAGGAGCAGACACAGGCACAGAGAGGCCATGTGACAACAGAGGCAGGGACTAGGGTGATGTGGCCACAAGCCAAGCAAAGCCTGGGCCTCCAGAAGCTGGAAGAGGCAGGAAGGATCTTCCCCTAGAGCCTTTGGAGGGATCGTGGACCTGCTGACACCTTTATTTCAGGCTTCTGGCCGCCAGGACTGTGAGGGAATAATTTCAGTTGCTGTAAGCACCATAGTTTGTGGAAATGTGTCACGGCAGCCCCAGGACACTAACCCGCCAGCCTTCTCCAAACGCCTTAGAATGATCACGACATTTGCCCCAACCCATGCTGCACCTCTCTTGTCCTGGCCTGGGCAGCCTGGGTCCAGACCCCAGCAGCCCTTCCTCCTACTCACTGGCCCTCTGTGACGTCATTCTGATGATGCCCACTCTCCGATGCTCACCCCTCCGAGAGCTGTTCTTTCGAATGCAAACTAGAGGGATGGGGAGGCCACGGCTGAGCTGTGGTCCGAGGAGAAGGATGCTGCACGGCACGCTGGTGTCTTGCAAACGGATCCTGAGAAACATGTTTCAGGCTGAAAGACCCCAGGAAAACCGTTGTTCCCTTGATGGGTATTTTGTATCCACTTTTTTAAAAAAAATAAATTTATATATTTTTGGCTGTGTTGGGTCTTTGTTGCTGCGTGCCGGCTTTCTCTAGTTGCGGCGAGCGGGGGCTACTCTCCATTGTGGTGCATGGGCTTCTCATTGCGGTGGCTTCTCTTGTGGAGCATGGGCTCTAGGCGTGTGGGCTCAGTAGTTGTGGCACTCAGGCTCAGTAGTTGTGGCTTGGGGGCTCTAGAGCGCAGGCTCAGTAGTTGTGGCTCGGGGGCTCTAGAGCGCAGGCTCAGTAGTTGTGGTGCATGGGCTTAGTTGCTCCGCGGCATGTGGGATCTTCCTGAACCAGGGCTTGAACCCGTGTCCCCTGCATTGGCAGGCAGATTTTTAACCACTGCGCCACCAGGGAAGCCCTTGAATCCACTTTTTAATTTGTTTGGGGTTTTGGGGGTTTTGTTTGACTTTTTATTGTGGTAAAATATATGTAACAAAAAATTGACCATTTTAACCATATTTAGGTATACGGTTCAGGGGTAAATACATTCACACTGTTGTGCAATTATCACCGCCGTCCATCTCCAGAACTCCTTCATCCTCCCAAACTGAAACTCGGTCCCCATGAAGCACTGACTCTCCATCCTCTCCCCCAGCCCTGGAGCCCTCCATCCTCCTTTCTGTCTCTGTGAATTTGACTCCTCCAGGGACCTCATATGAGTGGAATCACACAGCGTTTGTCCTTCCGTGACTGACTCGTTTCACTGAGCACACTGCCCCCACAGCTCCTCCATGTTGCAGCAGGTGTCAGAATTTCATACCTTTTACAGGCTAATATTCCACTATGGATAGACCACATTTTGTTTATTCATCTGTCGATGAACATTTTAAGCCACTTTTGAAGACAGCGAGAAACATACAATCAGCCATGTTTCCCATTTTTCTTTGGCTGCTGGCAAGTTCAGAAAAGAGAAGAAATAGGGCTCAACCTCACTAATTGTATTTCAAAGCCCCGACAGGCGTCTTTTCCCTTCCTATTTCTCTTTTTCTGTTCTCTAATCTTGACTTCTACCTACTGACACATTTCTATTTTATTCAGTGTGATTATGAAAATGGATGCAAAACCGTCTATGGGACACGATGGGGATACCAGGTAGAAGCGTTCGCCATCTTATGTTCTCCAAGTTGTCCTCGGTGCCACACCAGCTTGTGTACCCCCTGAGGAGTGCTCAGCGTTACAGCTCCTGTCTCCAAGTTCATTCATTCACTCATTCACTCAGCAAACGTGTATCGAGTCCAGGCAGGCGGGGCACGGCAACGCGCACAGCTCGGACTGTGGGGTGTGAACACCTTTGACGGTCTGGTTTCCTGGTCGCGTCCGCGTGCTGGGGTCTGATTTCGCTGAGGAGGCTGGTCTTTCTAATGAAGGTAAAGGGCCCCGTCTGAGCTGTTCCCCGGGGAGCCGGGGGCTGCCACGTTCTCTTCAAAACTCGGCTGAAATGGAGTTCAGTGATGGCCAAGTCTGGGCGGCCGTCCAGTCTCCACTTGGCTCCTGTCCCTTCTGTTTCTTTAAAAGCCGTCGGCCCCTGAGCATGGAGAGTCCGCCAGGGCTGTGTTCAAAATCACAGTTGGGAACGTGTCTCCTTGTAGGTGATCCTTGGAAACCTGACGATGTACTTACAGCCTTTCCTTCGTGGGGCAGGTCTGGCCCGAGGACACAACCCCTCGGCATAAGCAGCAGCGGGTGGGAGGCTGCCCAGTTGCGCCCTGAGAAGCACGGGTCGGGGGTGGGGAGTGTGGTGGAGACGGGGGAGGGGCTGAGTTAATACACAGGACAGACAGCACCATTCAGCACACAGACGGTCTGCTATACTAGCTTCTTAGAAGAGCATGTTTTTCTATCAATAATTTAGACATATCCTTTCTCCTTTGGGAGATGGGCAAAATCTCATTTCCTGAGCAAATCCCCTAAGAAACCAACCTGTTCATTCCTCTAAGATTTTCAGAAATCTGTCTCGATCAACCTACTTATAAAAGTAGAGACTTGGCTGAGAGGGCTGGGAGCTGGGTGCCAGGACAGCTGTCTGCACAGTCCATGGGAGCCAGGCGGAGTCCAGGCAACGTCCCAGGACCGCGCTGGGAAGTGCAGCCAGCCCCGTCCTCCTCCACTAGTGCCTTCTGTAAATGCCGTGAGGAAGATGTGCAGAGCACAGAACCGTACTGTTTGACTTTAACACAACAACTAGATAATCGCTTGAAGAAATAGAGAAAAGCCAGGCAGAGATGTCCATCTTAGGAAAAATCTTGGGATGAGGTATCTGCAGCTTTTTCCCGCTCCCCAAAGGGAAGAGAAGTCCCTGGCTGCGCTGGGCGCTTATGTTGGAGGTTAATCCACAATCCGGTCCCACCTGGGATGACTGGGAAACCTTTGGCGAGTTTCTCAACCTCTGAGTGCCTTAGCGTACTCACCTGTAAAGTGGGATGACAACAGTGCCGCCCCCCTGGTGCCTCTGTGAGGAGTAAAGGAGAACAGGCTTTAGCATGACACCTGGCACATTACTGGGGAGGATTTCACCCCAGTAATGAGGTACTGAGTTTTATTTATTTATTATTTTTATTTATTTTTGGCTGCGTTGGGTCTTCGTTGCTGCGCATAGGCTTTCTCTAGTTGCAGCGAGCAGGGGCTACTCTTCGAGCGGGGGCTACTCTTCGTTGTGGTGCGTGGGCTTCTCATTGCGGTGGTTTCTCTTGTTGCGGAGCACGGGCTCTAGAGTGTGTGGGCTTCGGTAGTTGTGGTGCGCGGGCTCAGTAGTTGTGGTGCACGGGCTTAGTTGCTCCGCAGCATGTGGGATCTTCCCGGACCAGGGCTCGAACCCGCGTCCCCTGCATTGGCAGGCAGATTCTTAACCACCGCGCCACCAGGGAAGCCCCGAGGTGATGAGTTTTAAAAGTGAAACCAAGGCTGCCCTGTCTTTGGCAGGAGGACCCCCTTCCTGCTGGTTCCTATTTCTGAGCTGGGACTTGCCACCACAGGCTGGGGAGGGATCTTCCTGCCAGCATGGCCACGGCAAGGCCCGCTCCCCTGGGTCAGCAACATCGCAGGCCTTCCCCTTCTTTCAGCTGACAAAGGACTCCTGAGACCTCTAAACCACCAAGCCCTGCAAACCCATGGCTGCAACGGCCGTGAAGCCTGGGACCTTGGGCCCAGCCAACCACCGCCTGCTGGAGCGCCGGTGGCCAAGGAGTGCTTAGGTCCTCAAAGTCAGGCATTTGTGCTCGGGCTGCAGATTCGGGGGCAGGGGGAGGTACTGAGCTGTGAGTAAAGTCAGAGCCCCCTCTTCACCACCTCCTTCTGTTCAGTGCGTCCTGGGTGGCCCTGCTCCAACCCTGCTGCATAACCATGTCCTTTATCTTCTGTATCCTGATGCTTCGATACCTGGGGCCTCACTGACCCTGGAGGGACCATCTCTCCCAGGGCTGGCTAATTCCTAGAGGTGGCAGACAACTCCCCCAGCCCATCCTGCATGTACAAAACAACCAACCCAGAGCCCACACCCACACCTCCTCTACAGGGCTCTCACTCCCAGGCCACTGTCCACCTGCCCTAACCACCCCAGGGCCAGGTATCAGACAACTTGGGACAGCCCGTATGCCCAGAACCCACTGAAATTACTCAACTAGCCCAGCCTAAGCCTGCTCACCCTGCCTCACCTGTCTGTTCCCTTGGAAACTACAATACAGGCTCTTGCCCACATTTTCCTGCTCCCTTTGCCTTCTGACCCATCCTGGTGCTGCCCCACGTCGCCCTGTGTGGCATGCCTCCTGTTTCTAGGGAACTGTGAGTATAAAGTCTTCTCCTGGCATGGCCGGCATTTACGTGTCTGTGTGTCCTATCCCACCTGATTCAAACACATCCTGGGTCCCCTTAACACCTGCCAGACTCACCCTTCCAGCTGCACCTGCTGGCTTCTCCCTCAGGGTCCTGGCTCTTGCAGGAGGGAGCCGGTTTTAGGGGGTGACACCCAAGTGCTCCCCTGAGGGTGGGGGAAGAGTCAGTTAGCACTTGGCACAGCTTAGAGGCTGCTGGCTCGACCTGATTGCCACTGCTAGACCTCCTCAAAAAGACTATTACTGCTCAGCAATTACCTTTCGGGATTAACACATCTCTGCCCACTTTACCAATTTCAGAGTCTTCTACTGGAATCGGCCTCAGAAGTAAAAAGTGATCCTGGACTTCTATCAGACCCATGTCCCCGGGAGCGTCTGCCTGCGACTAACCCTTGTTGACAAGCAGCTAATTGGGGATTGTGCCCATATCGACAATTGGGCCTATTTAATAATAGATGGCTGCTGTCTTCTGCTCACCGAAAGCCTTTACTGAGACGGGTGGAGAGCATGGTCATTTGTGTCTTTACGCATACATCCCTGAGGTCCTGAGGCTAATGGTCAGGACTCTAAATAGTAATAACAAAGATGGGGGGACAGCTTCAAGATGGCAGAAGAGTAAGACTCGGAGATCACCTTCCTCCCCACAAATACATCAAAAATATATCTACACATGAAACAGCTGCTACAGAACACCTACTGAACGCTGGCAGAAGACCTCAGACTTCCCAAAAGGCAAGAAACTCCCCACTTACCTGGGTAGGGCAAAAGAAAAAAGAAAAAACAGAGACAGAAGAACAGGAGCGGGACCTGCACCAGTGGGAGGGAGCTGTGAAGGAGGAAAGGTGTCCACACACTAGGAAGCCCCTTCGCGGGTGGAGACTGGGGGTGGCTGAGGGGGGAAGCTTTGGAGCCACGGAGGAGAGCACAGCCACAGGGGTGCAGAGGGCAAAGCAGAGAGATTCCCGCACAGAGGATCGGTGCCGACCATCACTCACCAGCCTAAGAGGCTTGTCTGCTCACCCGCCGGGGCAGGTGGGGGCTGGGAGCTGAGGCTCGGGCTTCGGAGGTCAGATCCCAGGGAGAAGACTGGGGTTGGCTGCGTGAAAGCAGCCTGAAGGGGGCTAGTGCGCCACAGCTAGCCGGAAGGGAGTCCGGGAGAAAGTCTGTACCTGCCGAAGAGGCAAGAGACCATTGTTTTGGGGTGCGCGAGGAGAGGGGATTCAGAGTACCACCTAAACGAGCTCCAGAGATGGGCGTGAGCCGCGGCTATCAGCGTGGACACCAGAGACGGGCATGAGATGCTAAGGCTGCTGCTGCAGCCACCAAGAAGCCTGTGTGCAAGCACAGGTCACTATCCACACCTCCCCTCCCGGGAGCCGGTGCAGCCCGCCACTACCAAGGTCCTGCGATCCAGGGACAACTTCCCCAGGAGAACACACGGCGCGCCTCAGGCTGGTGCAACGTCATGCTGGCCTCTGCCGCCGCAGGCTCGCCCCACATTCCATACCCCTCCCTCCCCCAGGCCTGAGCCAGAGCCCCCTAATCAGCTGCTACTTTAACCCCATCCTGTCAGGGCAAGGAACAGACACCCTCAGGTGACCTACACACAGAGGCGGGGCGAAATCCAAAGCTGAATCCCAGGAGCTGTGCGAACAAAGAAGAGAAGGGAAATCTCTCCCAGCAGCCTCGGGAGCAGCGGATTAAATCTCCACAGTCAACCTGATGTACCCTGCATCCATGGAATACCTGAATATACAACGAATCATCCCAAATTGAGGAGGTGGACTTTGGGAGCAACTGTAGACTTGGGGTTTGCTTTCTGCATCTAATTTGTTTCTGGTTTTATGTTTATCTTAGTTTAGTATTTAGAGCTTATTATTGTTGATATATGTGTTTATTGATTTGGTTGCTCTCTTCCTTTTTATATATATATATATATTTTTTTTTCCTTTTTCTCCTTTTGTGAGTGTGTATGTGTGTGCTTCTTTGTGTGATTTTGTCTGTATAGCTTTGCTTTTACCATTTGTCCTAGGGTTCTGTCTGTCCTTTTTTTTTTTTTTAGTATAGTTTTTAGTGCTTGTTATCACTGGTGGATTTGTTTCTTGGTTTGGTTGCTCTCTTCTTTCTTTTTTGTTTTTTCTTCCTTTTTAATTTTTAATAATTTATTTTAATTTTTATTTTAATAATATTATTTTATTTTATTTTGTTCTCTTCCTCCCTCCCTCCCTCTCTCTCTCTCTTTCTTTCTTTCTCCCTTTTCTTCTGAGCCATATGGCTGACAGGGTCTTGGTGTTCCAGCCGGGTGTCAGGCCTGAGCCTCTGAGGTGGGAGAGCTGAGTTCAGGACATTGGTTCACCAGAGACCTCCTGGCCCCACGTAATATCAAATGGCGAAAGCTCTCTCAGAGATCTCCATCTCAATGCTAAGACCCAGCTCCACTCAACGACCAGCAAGCTACAGTGCTGGACACCCTATGCCAAACAACTAGAAAGACAGGAACACAACCCCACCCATTAGCAGAGAGGCTGCCTAAAATCATAATAAGTTCACAGACACCCCCAAACACACCACCAGCCATGGTCCTGCCCACCAGAAAGACAAGATCCAGCCTCATTCACCAGAACACAGGCACCAGTCCCCTCCACCAGGAAGCCTACACAACCCACTGAACCAACCTTACCCACTGGGGGCAGAGACCAAAAACAACGGGAACTACGAACCTGCAGCCTGCAAAAAGGAGACCCCAAACACAGTAAGTTAAGCAAAATGAGAAGACAGAGAAATACACAGCAGATGAAGGAGCAAGGTAAAAACCCACCAGACCAAACAAATGAAGAGGAAATAGGCAGTCTACCTGAAAAAGAATTCAGAGTAATGATAGTAAAGACGATCCAAAATCTTGGAAATAGAATGGAGAAAATACAAGAAACGTTTAACAAGGACCTAGAAGAACTAAAGAGCAAACAAACAATGATAAACAACACAATAAATGAAATTTAAAATTCTCTAGAAGGAATCAATAGCAGAATAACAGAGGCAGAAGAACGGATAAGTGACCTGGAAGATAAAATAGTGGAAATAACTACTGCAGAACAGAATAAAGAAAAAAGAATGAAAAGAATTGAGTACAGTCTCAGAGACCTCTGGGACAACATTAAACGCACCAACATTCGAATTATAGGGGTTCCAGAAGAAGAAGAGAAAAAGAAAGGGATGAGGAAATATTTGAAGAGATTATAGTGGAAAACTTCCCTAATATGGGAAAGGAAATAGTCGATCAAGTCCAGGAAGCACAGAGAGTCCCATACAGGATAAATCCAAGGAGAAACATGCCAAGACACATATTAATCAAGCTATCAAAAACTAAATACATAGAAAAAATATTAAAAGCAGCAAGGGAAAAGCAACAAATAACATACAAAGGAATCCCCATGAGGTTAACAGCTGATCTTTCAGCAGAAACTCTGCAAGTCAGAAGGGAGTGGCAGGACATATTTAAAGTGATGAAAGAGAAAAACCTACAATCAAGATTACTCTACCCAGCAAGGATCTCATTCAGATTTGATGGAGAAATTAAAACCTTTACAGACAAGCACAAGCTAAGAGAATTCAGCACCACCAAACCAGCTTTACAGCAAATCCTAAAGAAACTTCTCTAGGCAGGAAACACAAGAGAAGGAAAAGACCTACAATAACAAACCCAAAACAATTAAGAAAATGGTAATAGGAACACACATATCGATAACTACCTTAAATGTAAATGGATTAAATGCTCCAACCAAAAGACAGACTGGCTGAATGGATACAGAAACAAGACCCATATATATGCTGTCTACAAGAGACCCACTTCAGACCTAGGGACACATACAGACTGAAAGTGAGGGGATGGAAAAAGATATTCCATGCAAATGGAAATCAAAAGAAAGCTGGTGTAGCAATTCTCATATCAGACAAAACAGACTTTAAAATAAACACTATTACAAGAGACAAAGAAGGACACTATATAATGATCAAGGGATCAATCCAAGAAGAAGATATAACAATTGTAAATATTTATGCACCCAACATAGGAGCACCTCAATACTTAAGGCAAATGCTAACAGCCATAAAAGGGGAAATCGACAGTAACACAATCATAGTAGGGGACTTTAACACCTCACTTTCACCAAGGGACAGATCATCCAACATGAAAATAAATAAGGAAACACAAGCTCTAAATGATACATTAAACAAGATGGACTTAATTGATATTTATAGGACATTCCATACAAAAACAACAGAATACACTTTCTTCTCAAGTGCTCATGGAACATTCTCCAGGATAGATCATATCTTGGGTCACAAATCAAGCCTTGGTAAATTTAAGAAAATTGAAATCATATCAAGTATCTTTTCCGACCACAACACTACGAGACTAGACATCAATTACGGGAAAAAAAATCTGTAAAAAATACAAACACAGGAGGCTAAACAATACACTACCAAATAACTAAGAGATCACCGAAGAAATCAAAGAGGAAATGAAAAAATATCTAGAAACAAATGACAATGAAAACGTGACGACCCAAAACATACGTGATGCAGCAGAAGCAGTTCTAAGAGGGAAGTTTATAGCAATACAATCCTACCTCAAGAAACAAGAAATATCTCAAATAAACAACCTAACCTTACACCTAAAGCAATTAGAGAAAGAAGAACAAAAAAACCCCAAAGTTAGCAGAAGGAAAGAAATCATAAAGATCAGATCAGAAATAAATGAAAAAGAAATGAAGGAAACAAGAGCTAAGATCAATAAAACTAAAAGCTGGTTCTTTGAGAAGATAAACAAAATTGATAAACCGCTAGCCAGACTCATCAAGGAAAAAATGGAGAAGACTCAAATCAATAGAATTAGAAATGAAAAAGGAGAAGTAACAATTGACACTGCAGAAATACAAAGGATCATGAGAGATTACTACAAGCAACTATATGCCAATAAAATGGACAACCTGGAAGAAATGGACAAATTCTAAGAAAAGCACAACCTCCCGAGACTGAACCAGGAAGAAGTAGAAAATATAAACAGACCAATCACAAGCACTGAAATTGAAACTGTGATTAAAAATCTTTCAACAAACAAAAGCCCAGGACAAGATGGATTCACAGGCGAATTCTATCAAACAGTTAGAGAAGAGCTAACACCTATCCTTCTCAAACTCTTCCAAAATATAGCAGAGGGAGGAGCACTCCCAAACTCATTCTAGGAGGCCACCATCACCCTGATACCAAAACCAGACAAAGATGTCACAAAAAAAAGAAAACTACAGACCCGTATCACTGACGAATAGATGCAAAAATCCTCAACAAAATACTAGCAGACAGAATCCAACAGCACATTAAGAGGATCATACACCATGATCAAGTGGGGTTTATCCCAGGAATGCAAGGATTCTTCAACATACGCAAATCAATCAATGTGATACACCATATTAACAAATTGAAGGAGAAAAACCATATGATCATCTCAATAGATGCAGAAAAATCTTTCGACAAAATTCAACACCCATTTATGATAAAAACTCTCCAGAAAATAGGCATAGAGGGAACTTACCTCAACATAATAAAGACCATATATGACAAACCCACAGCTAACATCGTTCTTAATGGTGAAAACTGAAACCATTTCCACAAAGATCAGGAACAAGACAAGGTTGCCCACTCTCACCACTATTATTCAACATAGTTTGGGAAGTTTTAGCCACAGCAATCAGAGAAGAAAAAGAAATAAAAGGAATCCAAATCAGAAAAGGAGAAGTAAAACTGTCACTGTTTGTAGATGACATGATACTATACATAGAGAATCCCAAAGATGCTACCAGAAAACTACTAGAGCTAACCAATGAATCTGGTAAAGTCACAGGATATAAAATTAATGCACAGAAATCTCTTGCATTCCTATACACTAATGATGAAAAATCTGAAAGAGAAATTAAGGAAACACTCCCATTTACCATTGCCACAAAAAGAATAAAATACCTAGGAATAAACCTACCTAAGGAGACAAAAGACTTGTATTCATAAAACTATAAGACACTGATGAAAGAAATTAAAGATTACACAAACAGATGGAGAGATATACCATGTTCTTGGATTGGAAGAATCAACTTTATGAAAATGACTATACTACCCAAAGCAATATACAGATTCAATGCAATCGCTATCAAACTACCAATGGCATTTCTCACAGAACTAGAACAAAAAATTTCACAATTTGTATGGAAACACAAAAGACCCCGAATAGCCAAAGCAATCTTGAGAAAGAAAAATGGAGCTGGAGGAATCAGGCTCCCTGACTTCAGACTATTACAAAGCTACAGTAATCAAGACGGTATGTTACTGGCACAAAAACGGAAATATAGATCAACGGAACAGGATAGAAAGCCCAGAGATAAACCCACACACATATGGTCAACTTATCTTTGATAAAGGAGGCAAGAATATACAATGGAGAAAAGACAGCCTCTTCAATAAGTGGTGCTGGGAAAACTGGACAGCTACATGTAAAAGAATGAAATTAGAATGCTCCCTAACACCATACACAAAAATAAACTCAAAAATGGGAACATATTGTATATGTATAACTGATTCACTTTGTTATAAAGCAGAAGCTAACACACTATTGTAAGGCAATTATACTTCAATAAAGATGTTTAAAAATAAAAAAAAAAAAACTCAAAATGGATTAAAGACCTAAATATAAGGCCAGACACTATAAAACTCTTAGAGGAAAACATAGGCAGAACACTCTATGACATAAATCACAGCAAGATCCTTTTTGGCCCACCTCCTAGAGAAATGGAAATAAAAACAAAAATAAACAAATGGGACCTAATGAAACTTAAAAGCTTTTGCACAGCAAAGGAAACCATAAACAAGATGAAAAGACAACCCTCAGAATGGGAGAAAATATTTGCAAACGAAGCAACTGACAAAGGATTAATCTCCAAAATACACAGGCAGCTTATGCAGCTCAATATCAAAAAAACAAACAACCCAATCCAAAAATGCGCAGAAGATCTAAATAGACATTCCTCCAAAGAAGATATACAGATTGCCAACAAACACATGAAAGGATGCTCAACATCACTAATCATTAGAGAAATGCAAATCTAAACTACAATGAGGTATCACCTCACAACGGTCAGAATGGCCATCATCAAAAAAATCTACAAACAACAAATGCTGGAGAAAAGGGAACCCTCTTGCACTGTTGGTGGAAATGTAAATTGATACAGCCACTATGGAGAACAGTACGGAGGTTGTTTAAAAAATGAAAAATAGAACTACCATATGACCCAGCAATCCCACTACTAGGCATGTACCCTGAGAAAACCATAATTCAAAAAGAGTCATGCACCGCAATGTTCATTGCAGCTCTATTTACAACAGCCAGGACATGGAAGCAACCTAAGTGTCCATCAACAGATGAATGGATAAAGAAGATGTGGCACATATATAAATGGAATATTCCTCAGCCATAAAAAGAAACAAAATTGAGTTATTTGTAGTGAAGTGGATGGACCTAGAGACTGTCATACAGAGTGAAGTAAGTCAGAAAGAGAAAAACAAATACCGTATGCTAACACATATATATGGAATCTAAAAGAAAAAAAGGTTCTGAAGAACCTAGGGGCAAGACAGGAATAAAGACTCAGACGTAGAGAATGGACTTGAGGACACGGGGAGGGGGAAGGGTAAGCTGGGGTGAAGTGAGAGAATGGCATGGACATATATAAACTACCAAATGTAGAATAGATAGCTAGTGGGAAGCAGCTGCATAGCACAGGGAGATCAGCTCGGTGCTTTGTGTCCACCCAGAAGGGTGGGATAGGGAGGGTGGGAGGGAGACGCAAGAGGGAGGAGATATTGGGATATATGTATATGTATAGCTGATTCACTTTGTTATAAAGCAGAAACTAACACACCATTGTAAAGCAATTATACTCCAATAAAGATGGTAAAAAAAATAGTAATAACAAAAATGACTTTCGTTGTAGGAGGAGGCCCTGATGAGGACTGTTCAACTAGCTGATTTTGAGGTGTGGGCGGATGAGTCATCACGGGCAGACCATGGTTGGTCAGTGCTGGATGAATGTCTGCTTCAGTGGACACACGTGTCGGGTGAGGCTTACACACACCCTGTCTCGCTTGGAGGACGTCTGATTTATAGGAACAAGGGAGCAGAGTTGATGTGCCACAGGAAGTGTTCCCCACAAGGCTCCTTGGACAGACACCCCCTTCCCGGACTCTCCGTGCTCCCTAACTGCCCACTCAGCCTCCTTAGCGGCTCCCCAGCTTCCCTCCCATTTGCCCCCTTTCTTCCCAGTGACACGTTGCCTGGATCATCTTCTCTGTGCCTTGGCTCCATCCACCATCTGTCCTCCAAGGACTCCGACATCCAGGTGTCCAGCCCAGCATCCCCAGGTCCCTTCTGGACATCACTACCTGGTTATCTATGCCAGGAAACATGCAGACTCAAGGTGTGGGGCAGAGAAGGGGTGATCGCCCCTCCTGAGAAGCCCCCCCGGCCCCTGCATCTCCTAGTTCAGCCAGTGGTGCTGCTGCTGATCCAGCGTTCAGACTTGGAACCTCTGGGCATCCTCATTTGTGCCCCTCCCTCGTTCTCCCCCAAATTGTCCTCCTGGGTTCTGTCCATTCTCCCTAGTCAGCACCTTTGTACCTGTTTGTAGCGGCCTCTGGAAGCTGGAAGAGGCAAGGAAACAGATTCTCCCCAGAGCCTCCAGGGGAGCACAGCCCCACTGACACCTTGATTTTGGGCCGGTGAGACCCATCTCAGACTTCAGGCCTCCAGAACTGTGAGATAATACATCCGTGTGGCTTTAAGTCGCTAAGTGTGTTACAGCAGCAGTAAGAAACTAACACTCTCCTCTTAGGGGAAAGGCCCCAGACTCACACAATCCTGGCTCTGTTTACCACTTCCAGCCAATCTCTCTCCCTCGCTCTCTCTCACTCCCCGCCCCCCCCCACCCCCCGGGACACCAGCTGGTGTGAGCCCACCCTGAGCCCTCTCCCACGTCAGCTGGGCTCTCCTTGGAGCCTGGAGCTCAGCAAAATTGCTCCCTGAGCCACCTCTGCCTCTCGGGACGGCGTCTCAAGCTGCCGACCTTCCCATGGGATGCAGTTTGGGAAGGCAGCCGGGAAACGTGAAGCCCAAGCCTGGACAGGCCCAAGTGGATCCTGGTGGCCGATGGATGCCTTAGTGGGAGACGTGGAGTCTCCTTCTGAGCCAACACCCAGCGTTTCCCAAAGAGGGGTTAAAGCCAGGCAGAGTCAACTTCCTTCCTCCCTTAGCACCCCATCTCCCACCACACCCCAGACAAAGCCGGGGCAGGATGCAGATTAATTTAACTTTTTTTTTTAAGATTTTTTTTTTTGGAATGTGGGCCATTTTTAAAGTCTTTATTGGATTTGTTACAATATTGCTTCTGTTTTATGTTTTGGTTTTTTTTGGCTGTGGGGCATGTGGGATCTTAGCTCCCCGACCAGGGATCTAACCAGCACCCCCTGCATTGGAAGGCGAAGTCTGAACCACTGGACTGCCAGCGAAGTCCCTAATTTAACTTTTAATTACATTCACTTAACAAGATTATCCAGCTGAGGTTAAAAAAAGTCTGCTTCCCAAATGAAAAAAGCCCTCTCTTTATCTATTTATATCCACTATATACATAACCAGAAACGAATATTTCTTTATGGACTATTAAAGATTTAATGTTTAATTTATAGCCACTTTCTCTGGCAGTGTGTCTAGGCACAATGTCAACATTGTTAATTAAATGAAAAAAAAATTTTTTTCATCACAAAGAAAGATATATATATTTTAAAAGCCACATTTGAACTAGTCAGCAATAATCCCGATTTGCTGCTCTGGGATGCGTTGCTGGTGGGAGGGGGTGCTGGGAACTGGGGGGACATCTCTGGAATTTCAGATCACAGGCCCTGTGGTTTGTGTCCAGCTGGGTAGGTAGCTGCTGCCATAAAAGCCCAGCCATGTGGCTGAGCACGGGAGGCTCCAGGATGTTCGCTGAATACCTACTGTGTGCCAGGCACTCTCCTAGGTGGTTTACACACTCATACAACTTCAATTCTCCCAACTATGGTACAGGAGGCAGGGCAGGGTCGGGGGGCGGGATTATCATCAACGAAGCTCCGTGAAGTTGAGCAACCTGCCTGAGGTCATACAGCAGAAGTAGATGGATGAGGAACCCACATGTGGATCCAGATCAGATTCCCAAACCCAAGCTCTTTCTCCTCCCCACATAGCCCCCTGAGAACAAACTCAGGAAGCAGCCTCCTGCCCACGGTGTGTCCGGACTTCTGCTGAGTCATTAGTAACTAAAGGAAATGTCCCAGGTGCCCGCCGGGTGTAAGCATGCAGCTATGCCATCGGGACTGGGTCACTGTTGGGTTCCTAACACCCAGGCTCAGGGGGCTCCCAGCAATCATTCAGGGAGTTTTAAAGTTCATGAGAGTGAGGGCGACTTTCCAGGAGGGCTCAGGAATCCTGGAGTCAGGGAGCAGGGAGCCCGAGGTCTGGAGGAGGCCAGCTGCTGCCCAGCACTGATCCCTCCTCTTCACAACCCTGTCCCTTGGTGGCAGCAGGTAAGGAGTGCCACTTGCTCTCAGGGGCCCCCTGCCATAGCAGGCCCCTCCCCTCAATCTGGGACACATGGCCCCGGGGTCCAGCTTCACAGCCGACTGGCCGGACTCATGCATGCTGACCTCGGATGTAGATCCAGGGAGGGCCCCCTAGCTGTCCAGCCCACCCCTCGCCCTATCTGAGGGTCCTGGGGATAGAGACGGAACTTCAGGAAGCTGGGCATCAGTAGTGCCCAGGGCGAGCTCTCAGGGCACTGCCCTCCTGTCCGGGGAAGACTCATAGCTGCCACCAGGGGCCACTGGTCTGCTGCCACCAGGGGCCACTCCTGAGCCCTTTCAGCAGCTCTAGGACTTGGGGCCCGTGCAGTATCAGTCCAGGCCATGGGCAGCGATGGACCAGCCGTGTCCCTGTGAAGCCAGCCATCCCTGCGTGGTTTCCGCGTACTGACAAGGCCACTGTTTGGCTGGGCCCGATGCTTGGATGTGCCCATTGCCCAGGCAATGTCCACTCTGGGTCTCGCCATGGGCTAGACGTTCTGGGGAAATGGTTGGGCTTACAGGCGATGCGGTGGAAGGGGTAACACCTGCTCCTGGGCCCTACCTTACCCTGTTCCAGCTCCAGGTAGGGCCTGGACAAGACCTGGGTGCCCAGAGCCTGCCACCCTGGGCAGGGACTGTCCGCCACGCTGGAGGGCAGGTGGCCTTTTCTGAGGGCCCAGAGTGGACTTTGCTGACTTCCCTGTCCCTGTGCTGCATCTGCCTGACCCTCCCCTTCTTAGCTGACCCTTCTGAAACTTGACCTCTTGCCAGGCCTTTCCCTGTAGATCCTTCCCGGGCCCACACGCTTCCCAGCCATTCTGGTCACGGTCCTGTCCCCAGGACAGGAAACGGGCAGTCAGGTGGCTGTGTGGCCACGTGTGTGTGTGTGTGTGTGGGTGTGTGTGAGTGTGTGTTGGGGGTGGGTGTAAGGGGAGCACAGAGTAGTCACGGAGGGGGCATCTAGGGTGACAGTGCCCCAGGCCCGCATGGTGAGGCCCCACCCAGCCAGGGCCGGAGGACACTAATGACACCACGAGGGACACTTGGACACTCAAACATCTATCCGGCCACAGCTGTTCAAAGAAGTAACCTCACAGGGGCAGCCCACACTCCCCCATTTTTCACTCCAGAGTGCTGTCCCTGCCAGCTGGACTCAGGGGTAAGGCCATGTTAATTTGAACCAAGGGTGGAAATTAGAGGCAGCCAGAAGCTGAGGCCGACAGAAGCCAGCAGCCTCTGATGGGGTGCTGCATCTTCCCCTGGTGATGGCACCTCCTGGGGCAGACTCGGGGAGATGCTGAGTCAGCACCTGGATGGGCAGGGGCCGCCCGAGGTCAGCAGCTGGCACTTGGCTTGGCCTCCTAGGCTTGCTGGTTTCCATCCTCAGTGGCACTGCAGCTCAGGGCCAGTGTCCTTCGCTTTCTCCCTCTCCCTTCCTGCAACCCTCTTTCCCAGGGCCCTGGGAGAGGGAGACCCTCCTGCACGTCCCAGGACAGCGGTGCTGCTTGGATTGGCACTGAGTCCAAACCAAGCGCAAGACTTTCATCTTCTGCTTCAGGGTAGAGCTCCACGCTATGCTCGCTGGAGCCAAGGACGAGCCCAGCCACCATCCCTGCTGATTCCCCGGCTTCCTCTGCCTGGGGGTGCCTAGGTCCTGTCACCCAACAAACTCCTGGTCTCAGTCCTCTAAGAATTTGGGGAGCTACCTTCCAAAGCCATGAACTACATGGTCCAGAGGAAACGGGCTTGCTGATGGGCCAGCAATGGTGGTCCACCTTTAGCCTCCCCAGCCCCCCAGGGATGCTCCCCTCCCCTCCTGCCTCGACCTCCATTAGCTGTTGAGGTCAGACACATACTAGCTCTGTTCTTTCCTGCAGGGAGGCAGGCATGCTCATCTCTGGAGCTCCTATTCCCATAAACCGACCCTCCATTTCTCCTGTGGATCCACTTTAATTACAAAGCTAAATAACAAGAAGAAATATTAAAATTAAAAAAAAAAAAATCTCTACACAAAGCAAGTTTGCTTGTGCCGGCCACCGGCTCCCAGAGCCAAGGCACAGAGCGAGGATGGCACCACGCCACTCACTAAAAGCATGAGTGTCACTAAATCAATAATTCATTTACTTTAATGAGATAAGTACTTTGAAAACTAATTGCAAATCTGCTCCATTTACTCCGACCCGTTACAGCCCTTAATGTAAATCGCAGAACCATTGCTGCGGGAAGGAGAAAGTCTTTAGGTGGAAGACACCGTGTCATTTTCCCCCCTTTCTTCTAAGAAAGAGAAAGAAGTTCTCAGTGGGGGCGGGAGCAATGTGGGGAACCGATGAACTCCATCTCTCCACCAGTCCAGCAGCAGCCTGCCACCCCCTTCCACCGCCAGAGGGGAAATCACCGGGAAAGCGGATGCAGCAACACTCGTTGATGATGGATGCCAGGAAGTGACTGTCCTAAGGCCTCCAAAGAATGGATAGTCCTAAGCCGGAGCCCTCAGCCCGTGGGAGCTTCAAGCCGCTTCTCCCCAAACCCCGAGCATTCTCAGGCGGAATGCTCGGCCCCAGAGAAACCTGTGCAGGGCTGAGTGTCCTTAGGAGAGTTTTCAGTTCATATTTGGCAAGTGAAGTCCCGAAGGGTTCAAGCGGCTTCCCCAGCACACAAGCCGGGGAGCAGAAAGGTGCTCCAACTAGCAGGTGCTGCCGAGTCAGCTAGAGCAGCCTGTGCTGAGCTGCATGCACCATTAGCAGAACCCTGAGGTTTATCATCTATGGGGGGGGGTGGTGGGGGGCTGGGGGTGGTGGCTGAAGAGCCACAGAACCCCTTGGGTCGGGAAGAGATACCCAAGTTCTCCTCATTGTCCTTTGCTGTTGTTTTGGGCAAAGGAAAGCAATGATGGCATATTTTTTTTTCAGCTTTTTATGTTAGGGGAGTCCCATATCCTTCTCTCTCTTTCTGTTTTCTGGCCTTACTGGAAATCGATTCTAATTCCTCAACATAAGTCCAAGGGTACTTCTTGACATTTTCAGGAAGAGCCCATATAGCTTCGAGATTATGTCTCTAAACGTCTTGGAGAATGCAGAAGAACCTACTTTTGCTTTGTGGCTGGGTGCTGGTCTGGTCCAGCTCTTAGAGCTGACCTGGTGCCGGGAAGCACTGTGCCTGCAGGCAAAGTTGAAGCACTGGAGAGCGGCCTGCAATGACACCCCCAGGCTCGAGGAGGAAGAACCCAAAACTGTGCCCCTGAGTCTCACAGCCCACTCAGCCCTTCGGTACCAGGGCAAGAGCAGAGGATAGAATCTCCATCATTCGAAGCCACTGTACGTACAGCTGCCGATCACCATCAGGGTTGCTGCTGGTATGATTTTTACGTTTACTGAGCACCGAGAATGTGCTAGACCAGCCCTGGCTCCCTGGGGTCCCTGGAAATAGAACATAATTTCCCCAAGCTGCAATGGAGCCAGGAGCACAAATGATACTCGGGGGCAGATCCTGGCAGATTAAAAGGAGCGATAGGTTCTGGGGGCCGAGGCGGACAAGTGGGAACTCAGTTCTTCTCAGCTGTGCCAAAGCAGAAGATGGGCGGGCCCTTTGGAAGATGAGAGTGTGGTAGCCCAGCGCTATGCGGAGGACACTGCGGCTTCCCGGTGAAGGCTCACCGCTGGCGGTATCCCACCCGCTCACTCTCCTGCTCTGCTGGTTGCAGAGAAGGGGCCGATGCCCAAGATACCTTGAACTTGACCAGCTATCACAACCTACTTGTGGGGGGGAGGGGAGAGCCACTGCTCCATGTCATGTTCAAAGACACTGTCCCAGAAAGTGTATCCTCAAAGACTCCCTGTGTCCTCAGCAGTGTGGCCCGAGCAAAGGCTGCTCTTTCTAAGTGGCTGTAACTGGTTTTGCAATTCTAGCTCTACAGTCATTGCTCACAACTAGAAATGTCAAAATTCTTTCCCTTGTCAATTTTGCACATCAGGCTGAACTGTGTGTAGGAGCGGAGAGAGCAGGGTGTGTACCGAATGCTGTTTCTCTATAGTTGCATTTTTCTCCTCCCCAAAACACTGACCTTATACCCGCAGTAAGCCATGACACAATCTGACATCTACCGACTCTACCCCAGAGGCTGCACTCTCCCTGGGGTGAGGGCGGTACGGGTGTGGGAGGTACGGGTGTGGGAGGTACGGGTGCAGTACTGATCCCAGGCGGAATTGGCCCCGCAGGACCTGCCATCCATACGGTGAGATGTCCTGGGTGCCCAGCCCCTCTGGGTCGGGAGCAGCTGCCCACAACGCAGAGGCTAATGAGAAAGGTCCTAGGGTGGGGCTACAGAGAAGGGTCATCACCTAGAAAGATCCTCTTCTATTTTTCCCTTCCAAGTTGCAAATCAGTCTTGTTTGGGAGGCTCTGTGCGAGGGAAAGGGCAGGGGATGGACCTTTTGGGGGCCGAGGAAGGACTGCTTTGCAACCTGGAAGGGAAGTGTGCTCAGCTGGCACAGGAGGAGTGGGAGGGGCAGAGCAGGGGCACAGAAGCAGACACGCTTCCCTTTGCTGAAGTGGCAATCCTGCGCCCCCCTCGGAAGTGAGCGATCCCAAGCCTGGATCATCTGTGTACACTGGCAACAGGGCATTCACACGTAACCCAGCCCGGACGGCTCCACACATGTCAGTCTGGGCCCTCGGGGGCCCTTCTTGCAGACTGCCAGCTCTTCCTGCAGCTGCAGCTGCCCCAAGCTGGGGCCAAGGGTCAACGAGGCAGGTAGCCTGAGTGGCCACAGGCTTTGGGAGGGGAGAGCAAACCTTCCCAGCTGGGCAGTGCTGGGGTCAACCCACAGGGGCCTTGGCTAATGGCTGCCACTCTGAGGAACTCATTAGGAAGAGGAAGGCTGCCAGCTATACAAGCAGCCACTGGAGATGGCGAGGGAGCCAGCAGGATTATCCCGCCTTCAACCCTTTGGCTGAATTGTGAGTGCCAGTGGCTGGGAGATCTGAGCAAGCAGGTGAGGCAGACCCATCGCCCATCCCATCCTGCCAGTGCCCTGGGACAGGGTTCATCCCCAGACATCTACCGAGGCCTGCCGCTCAGTGAGGCCTCTGGATAGAACTCTAGAGCCAGGGGCTAGAACCCAGGCCCCCCCCAACACTGGCTGCACGACCCTGAGCAAATAACAGCCTCTCCTGAACATCAGGGCACGTGGCAGCTGTGTGACCTTGGCACCAGCTGCCGTTCTAAGCGCTTTGCCCCCTTCTCTCTCATTCAGTCCATGGGGAGGCCCCAAAGGCTGGTCTGAGCATTGTCCTCATTTCACAGATGAGGAAACTGAGGCTCAGAAATGCTAAGCCAACTGTGAGGACAAGGCGAGCGTGAGCCCAGGTGGGCGTGCCTCAGCCCCCGCATACCCTGTACCCCAGATGAAATCCCCCCGTGAGCTTTTCCCAGAGATGAGCCCCAGGAAGAGCACCCACGGTGGGCGATAAACAGAGCTACGGGGGCCCACAGGCCACCCCAAGGGCCAGAGGTCAGCTGCATGGCCGGGCCTGAGACCCTGACTCAGAGGGAATGGCCACCTGCCACGGCCGGAGGCAGTGCCCCAGGATCCAGTCCTCTGCCTAGAGAGGCTTGATCAGGCCAGGCTGCAGTTGAGGAGGCAGCCAAGGTGGAGCCAGCATCTGGGCCTGAGGGGTGTCCCATGCCCCCTCCACTGGGAAGGGAAGAACTGGCCCGTCAGGAAGTCGAGTAGGGAAAGCCTGGACGTGAGAGAGGATTTTCAGTCTAGATCACAGATTCAAACAGAGTTCTTCCCGGGCTCTGAGGCCCCGCCTGCTCTGGCCTGTCCACTGCCAGACCTCATCACCCTCCTGCTTTCTCTTCAGCGTGCACTGGACTCCTTGCTGGCTATGGAGCGCTCCAGGCACACTCCACACCAGGGCCTTTGCCCCCGCCCCAGCTGTTCCTCACTCCCCTAGGTCTCTGCTCAAATACAAGGATTAACATCGTAACCTTCACTCCTGCCCCCACTGCCCATCACCACTGCATGGCACTTGGCTCTTGCAGGCTCACTGCAACTTTTTTATGAGTATAGTCCCCTGACTGTCCCTCTTCCGCAGCACAATGTAAGCTCCATGAAAGATTCTTATGTGTTTTGTCCACGATGTAGACACTGACGTGTCTCTAGAGTCCAGGACAGGACCTGGTTCAGAAGTGACACTTCATAAATATGTCTGAGTAAATGAGGGAAGAGGTGTGAACGCCCACGAAATTATATGCACAAAATTCCTTCCTCCCTCCCTTGCTTCCTTTTTCCTTTCCTCCAGCTCCCCCCACCCCCGCCTTCTCTGTCACAGTGGTATCATAAAGAGCAGAGAGCAAGGTGGGAAAGGGACTGGAGGCCAGAGGGTGTAGGTGGAGATGCTCTTGCCAGATTCCACAGAGAGCCCATCCAGGACGGTGCGCACACAACTCTACTGAGGAATCTCTTAACGTGGAGATTCGATTCAGCAGGTCTGGGGTGGGGGTGGGAGGGGGCAGAGCTGAGAGCCTCTACTTCTCAGGAGGTCCCAGGTGAGACATACGGCCCCAGGTGATGTGGAAGCTGCTGGAGCAGGGACCACGGTCTGAGTCAGAGCTCAAACACCAAGCAGGTGGAGAGCAGAATTCTGTTTCGTTCTGTTCTGTGCTAATCCCCACAGCGACCTCAGTGTGAAGCTGGGATCAAGGCCTGCACACCCCCAGGCTTCCCCTGCTCATCAAAGACGTGCCCAGAGTGGCCCTTCCCGGCCATCAAGGTCTTGGTTTCTGATGGAGTCTGCCAAGGGGAGGGGCAGGACTGGACTGGACTGCCCAGGACCAGGGTAATTGTTGGCTTGTTTTTCTGGGACTTGGAGCGGACAGAGGCATAAGAACACCTTCCATGTTCACACAGCACAGCTGGGGATTCTGGGCCATTCACAGCACTCAAAAACTTTGAGTTATTGACATTCCTTTTCTCTGCCTGGGCTGCATTCTAAAATGAAATAAACACTTTGGAAGGGCTCCTTGTCAGTCACGGCATTATGTGGCGAAGCCAAGAACCCAAGCCTGGAACCCTGCACGCCCAGACCCTGCCCATGCCCCACGCCCCTCCCCTCCCCTTGCCTGGGGGGGGCCCAGCCCCCCATCTCCAGTCCCTGCTGCAGGGGAGTACAGGCATTTACACATTTCTCTCTGAATTCCACCCCGGCTGTCCTCCACTGAAGGAAAATCAATGGGAAGATCTCAATTAATAACACAGGGGCCAATTGATTAGGATCCTAAATTAGGCCTGTGCTTCTGCCTGCTCAGAGGGTAGGACCCCTTAATCATCATTCCATTCTTGAGAGGTGGACCGCAGGCTGAGTGGAACGCTGGAATGGATTCCTATGTGGAGCACCAAGGGGACGGGCCAAGACTGGTACAGAAGAATCAGTCTTTTTCCATCGAATAGAAACCAACCTATACACCTTCAGTCACGAGCGCGGGGGCAGCCCAGACAGGACGATGTGCCTTCTAACCCTTGGCCATGAAGCTTCTCTCTGATCGCCTCCTCTTCATCCCGTTTCAGGTGGCCTGGCTGCTGAAGCTGTGGGAGCATGCCAGCTGGGCCGATGAGTTCTCCAGGTAAGGCTGGCACAGGTGAGGCATCAGACTCCACGCCCTGAGATCTTGCCCGTGGCTGTTCTGGATGGCTGCCACTTGGCTGAGTGGGCTTGGGGCCTTGAGCTCAGGTGGGGTAACACAGCCAGGGCTAACGAGGCATTCCAGAGTCCCAAGGGCTCTGAGAAGCTCAGTGAGATCCCTCCCTCTCTGACCCAAATGGACACTGGGGCCATCCACTGGCTGGGCTTCATGCTGCCGTGACCCCTCCCGGCTTTGGAAGCATTTATGGCTCTGGAAACACTCAGGCTGGAGTGAGAACCGCAGCAAAGGCGACCTTTTGCATGATTTCTTTTCTATTCTCCCAGCCCAGCATTTTGGATGGCGGCCAGCACTTTTAAGGAGCAATCCAAGCGAATGCTGGTATTTTATAGGTACTTTGTAAATTCTGTAGCACTTTAAATTTATGCTATTTGTTCAGAACACTGGAAAGGCACACAAACTTTCTGCTGACACCAATGCCTCCTTTGCCGGTCAGGCGTTACCTGTCCTGGCGGGGCCCTGGGGCCTGGCCGGAGAATCCTGCTTTGCTCTGTGGCTGCCCTGTGAGTAGCCGGGAGAGGACATGAGAGGCAGGAGGCTGCTCTGACTCTTCCTGAGCGACCCCTTCCTTCTTTCTAGGCTGGTTTGCTGAGATTCACCCGGATGGCAGACCAAATGTGTCAAAGCTACCGTGCCCCTTGACTGGAACAAAAGCTCCAGGAGATCTAGGTGGTTGTCCAAATCTCCAGTGCCTGGAACAGTGCCTGGCACACAGCAGAACCTAGCAAGTATTTTTTGGATGAATGCATGCACGCACACTGTAGGGTGAACTGTGTCCCCCGTATGCCTTGGTCCTAACCCCCAGAACCTGTGCGTGATCTCGTCACTGAGCAGGGGCCCTGTGGGGCTCCTGGGCACAAAGCCTTTCTGTGTCCCCTATTTTTTTGATTACAGGAAATAGCCTTCATTCAGCCTCAATGACCTTCTGTGACTTCCAACTGGCAGATTCAAGCAGTTGTTAATTAGGGAAGGGAGGGGATGCGAGACAAGGGAGAAACAAAGAGAAACAATAGTTCAGCCTTGGGGCAAGGTCCTGGTTCCCCATCTACTGGACACACACAGCAATATCTCTAAGCTGTTTTGCAGATACTGAAACCCCCTCCAGGTAGGAAAAGTTAATGATTAACTGATTAACCATGGCACGCTGCCCACAAGCATGTAGACCCCAGACCAGTTGGAACCAGAAGGTTGATGATGCTGACTCCCACTTACCTCACCACCAACCAATCAGAAAAATGTCCACGAGCTGATCACGCCTTCTTTCAACCATTACTATAAAAACTTCTCACTACCCTCTCCAAGGGGGGCACAGTTTTTGAAGGTGCTAGCCTGCTGTGTTCCCTATTTGCCTGGCAAAGAAGTAAAGCTACTCTTCTTCTTTCCTCCTACATTCTGTCTCCGTATTTCTATTCGGCACCAGTGTACAGAAGCTGAGATGTCGGCAACAATCTTACTTGGAGAAAGGGTCTTTGCAGATGTGATTAAGTTAAGGATCTGGAGATGAGCTTATCTTGGGTTTAAGGTGGGCCCTAAATCCAATGACATGTGTTTTCACAAGAGAAGGGAGAGAGATTTGGACATAGACGCACAGGACATAGATGCATAGACACATAGACTTCACATGCCACGTGAAGACGAAGGCAGAGATTGGGGTGATGTGTCTACATATCACCAAAAAACTCCTGGGGCTGAAAGAGGCAAGGGACATCCCCCCCACCCAGAGTCTTTGGAGGAAGCACAGCTCAGCTGACACCTTGACTTCAGAGTTCTGGCCCCCAGAACTGAAATAGGAGGGAAGGGGGCAGGGCACAACCTTTAAAAGCATGACATAGCCTGAGGACATGACATAACCTGATTAGAACCAAATGGGTCCAAGATGGCGGACAAGTCGGCTTCCACTAGACCTCGAGCCTCAGTATAGGTTCAGTTACACATCAGCAAGCTAAATGACACACCCACAGGCGCCATGACAATTCCAAGACCTGACCACAAGGACCAAAAAGTGGGTGGTGGCCCGATTCCTGGAAATCCCCACCCCTTCCTGAAATAGCTGGAATACTCCTCCCACTCATTAGCCTATGAAATTACCCACCCCTATAAAAACTGACAACCCCACACCCTGGTGCCTTTTCTCACCTTCTGAGATGGCCCATACTCTGTCTATGAAGTGTGTTTCTCTCTAAATAAATCTACTTCTTACCTATCACTTTGTCTCTCACTGAATTCTTTCTGCGATGAGACATCAAGAATCTGAGCTTCATTAAGTCCTGAAACCAGTTGTGTGATCTCAGTTGGAAGACTGTGGGTTTTGGCCTGGTTCGAGTCCCGGCCGCGTGGGTTCAAGTCCCAATCTGAGGTGCACGGTTTCCGAACTGTTAGAGAAGACACTTCTATTGTGTAAAGCCACCCAGTTTGTGAACATTTGTTATAGCAGCCACAGGAAACTCGGACACATGCTGTGGTCTGGAGCTTAATTCTGGCAATGTCACCTCTTCCATGTACCTCGTACACGTATCACGTCTCCCAGCCCATCCCTCCCAGTTCTTTCTGTCTTACTCCCTGCTGCTGGAGGGGGCGCGCTCTGAGGACGGGCTGGGGTCTCTACCTCCCTGCTTTGTTCCTGTCAGCTGGCCCCAGGAGAAGAATCTGCCCAGGAGGAGGGAGGGAGATTGTCACCTCCGCCTCAGTCCAGAAGGCAGATTTGTGGCCATAAATAACAACAGCTCTGAACCTGTCCAGAAAGCAGCCGGGCAGCATCCTCCAGAGCCGACTCTCCACAACCTTCTCTGCAGGCCCCGCATCCAGCACTGGGCAATATGGGGGGTGGGGTGGGGGGTGTGGGATGTGATCCTTGACCCCCACTTCAAAGGACCAAAAGCAGAAAGCAAACAGTTCTGACAAACAAAACTCCTACTGCGCCTTTGCCTGTAGGAATGCTTTCAGTGAAACTCAACTTCTTAAGCTCCTATTACATTTTTAAATTTAACGGTGGTCTCCTCCCCAAAGCCAGCTCTGGGGGTCCACAATCATTAACTGTCTTCAGGCAGTTCTGGGGAGCAGCTGGCCCCAGGACTCAGAGCCTCTCACTTAACGAGGGTTTAACCTGCAGCGAGACTCTGTCCTCTCTCCCTGGTTCCCCGTCCCTAATCGTCTCTCATGAAGGACTCATCAGAAGCTTTTTGACACTCAAGTAAATTATGTCCACTGGGTTGCTGGGATGCCTGCCATTTTATTAACTTTTTAGAGTGCTCTGGTGAGTCCAAGAGCCCGCTTTCCTTGTGGATGTGTGGAGCCGTTTGACCTCATTACCTCTGGGCACAGAGGTCTGTAATTTCCAGGGTCTCCCTGGCCAACGTTAGCGACTTTCCAATTTCCAGAAAGGGCTTAGTTTCCGAATCCCTTTCAAGATCACCGCTATTTTAAACTTTCTAATTCCATTAGGTGAATCCGTTCCCATTCCGGAGATTTACTGGGCTGGGATTTCGCAGGTAAGCTTATAAACTGCTTCCCGAGAGCCCGTGGCCGGGGAAGCCTGCCAACCCCGAGCAGGTCGTGCACACCCAAGGCTCCAGGTGACTCTGGGCAGGTGACTCAGAACTGGCTTACGGTGGGGACCCCCACGTGGCTTGAGTCAGAAAGGCGCACGGCTCAGCAGCCTTGGGCAGCCGGAATTTAAATTCGTTTGTCATACAAACACTGCACAAATCCGTTGGCACCGTAACACTCACACCAGCGTGGAGATTCCAGCGGGGCTCTGCTCACCCGTGACTGCAGAGGTGAGGCTGTCGGTGCAGACCTTTGTTAGATGTCCCTGCCCTCCTGCCTGCAGCATCGAATCTCATTTCAACGTGAAGAGCACCCTGGACAGAGCAGCCTGCTGTCGGAGCAGAGACAACCCTGAATAAGGTTAATGAGTTCCCTGTGCTCTGCTGTCCTGGCCTCTTTCCCCACCCCCCATCCCCACCCCCCCAGCTGCTGTGGGAGCCTGGACATGCTGGCTGCCATCTTCTTTTGAGGACATTTCAGCTCCTTAAGGGACATGTCCTCACTGTCTTGGTCTGGCCAGCACCTTGCCTTGTTGTCCTGGGTTTTACTGACCTGCTAAGTTGGTCTCATCCCGGTGGTTTCTGTGTTTTGGTGTGATTGTTCTGAGTGGATCTCTTCCAGTACTTTCCTTAAGGGATATTACTTGTCATCTGCACGAATGGAATTGTTTGACTACGTTCACGTTACCTGTGACCAACGGCTTGCCTTGAAGGGGATACTACTGAGCTGGGTTCCTGGCACAGAGCTTCTGAACCCTCGGAATTTCCTGAGTGAAGGGAGGTTCTTTGTTATGCTAACGAGATGACTCAGGGAGAGCCCTGGCTGGCTGCCGAATGGGGGCTGGTAACCAACCTCGGATTAGTCGGTTGAAACATTGGACCAGCCCAATCTCCAGAGCGGGCTGGAGACTGAGTTCAGTCAAGAGGCCAACGATTTAATCAATCACGCCCATATGATGAAACCCTCACAAACACTCCGGGCACCCAGGCTCAGGGCAGCTTCCTGTTTTTCAGCACATGGATGTGCCAGGACAGTTACAGGTCTGATTCCACAGCGAGAAGGCATGGCAGCTCCAAGCTCCCTCCCGGGGGGTCATCCTACATAGTGTGTCCTTCATAATTAAAACGTAAGTTTACGTATAGGGCCTTCTGGAGTCCGAGACTTTCTAGTGAATTATAGAACCAGAGGGGTTCATGGGAACCCCTGAATTTACAGGTGGTTGGTCAGAGTGTGACTTTTGGCTGGCATCTGTGGTGGGGCGGTCTGTTCAGGAGAGTACCCTAAGCCTCTGGGTGGTTAGTGCCAGAGCTGCACTGAGGTCCACCCAATGGGTGGAAAAGGGCATTGTGTCAGAACCCGACGTCTCTGGATCTGGGTCCCAGTCCCAGCTCTGTGTCCAGGGCGTCATATTATTAGCAGGTCACTTAACGCTTTGGGCCTTATGGTCTGATCTTTAAGCCGATGGGTTTGGGACGGATGCTCTCCAAGGTCTCTCCAGTTCTGAAATGCTGTGACCCGGAGCCACCTGTCCCTCTGTTCCTCTTTCTGGAGGAAGCTGCCAGGAGCTCACAGTCTTGCTGCTCAGAACCCTGGCTGCCACCATGCCTCTGCGAGAGAACCCCTGAGCCACAGGGAAGACCAGGGAAGGTCTAGGTGTGGAAGCCCTCGGGTACCAACTGGCGGATGATGAGGAGGAGAAGCTGAGATGCCCAAGAGCAGGGAAGAAGCAGGAAAGAAGCATCCCTCCAGCTGCAGGTCTTGGTGGGGCTGGGACATACCCACACGCATCTCTAACCTTCTTTCGATTTTCACCCCCCCGGTGATAGAATTCAACACGCACAGGTCAGAAATGCCCTCAGTCTCACCACAAATTCCCCTTTTCTCCAGGTAGTTTTTAACCCCTCTACTCCCCTCTACCCCATCATCCATTTTTCTCTCCCAGTTCTTGTAAAGCCCAGTAAACGAGTTTTCTGGCTGCACGTGAATTACGAACAGGTGAGATCTCAGCTTCTCTACACCGGCATCCACAGCAGGGTGGATGCTTGGGGAAAGCAGGCTTCTCCAGGTCATCCTGCCCAATCCGTTGCCGACCCGCACATCGCCTTTATGGTGACCCGTAGTGCCTCTAGCCCACGAAGCCTCACCTCCCAACCCTTCCAGACTTCTTTTTATTTAGAACTTTTTAAAAAATTAATTTCTTTTATTTTATTTATTTTTGGCTGTGTTGGGTCTTTGTTGCTGCACACAGGCTTTCTCTAGTTGCTGCGAGCGGGGGCTACTCTTCATTGCGGTGCACGGGCCTCTCACTGTGGTGGCTTCTTTTGTTGTGGAGCACGGGCTCCAGGCGCACCGGCTTCAGTAGTTGTGGCTCGCAGGCTCTAGAGCGCAGGCTCAGTAGTTGTGGCACACGGGCTTAGCTGCTCCGCGGCATGTGGGATCTTCTGGGACCAGGGCTCAAACCCATGTCCCCGCATTGGCAGGTGGATTCTTTTCTTTTTTTTTTAATGGCTGTGTTGGGTCTTCGTTGCTGTGTGGACTCTCTCTAGTTGTGGAGAGCGGCAGCTAGTCTTCGTTGCGGTGCACGTGCTTCTCATTGCGGTGGCTTCTCTTGTTGCAGAGCACAGGCTCTAGGTGCATGGGCTTCAGTAGCTGTGGCTCACGGGTTCTAGAGCGCAGGCTCAGTAGTTGTGGTGCACAGGCTTAGTTGCTCCACAGCCTGTGGGATCTTCCCGGACCAGGGCTCGAACCCGTGACCCCTGCATTGGCAGGTGGATTCTTAATCACTGCACCACCAGGGGAACCCCCAGACTTCTGTTATTAGAAAGTTCTTCCCCAGGAATGACTGACATTTGCCTCTGACGCTTTCCCCATTGGTCCAAGCTCCGCCCTCTGGACCACAAAGGTCAAGTTCTACCCCTTCCTCGAAGACTGACCTCTTACTTATTGTCCAGCTGGGGGCTGGCTGCTCACCCTCCCACCTCCCTGCCCTGCAGGGTCAGCCTCTGAGCTCCCTATTCCAGTTTCCATGTCAGGCCTGTTCCACCTTCCTGGGAAAATAAAACCAACCTGCTTCTTTGTGGCCTCAACCACCTGGCTGCGCCCTATTCTACGTCTGCCCCCTCCTGGACACAAGGGCTCACTCATGGCCTGGCCAACTCTAGCCACTGCGATGACCCGTCAGATGGCCTCCCTCTCCCTCTCTTCACCTCTCCCCATCAGCCTGTGACCTAGACCCAACCTTGCTGCCACCTTGCCTCCCTGCTACACTCTCCCCTCTTTCTAGCATTCCCGCTCCCTTCTTCCCACGGGGCATGCTGATCTCCAGCCTCCTTAGGACAGCTTGTCCCCTGAAATTTATCCTTCTCCCCTCAGAATTCACACCCTGCCTCGTCCAGCTTAGATGTTGCTCTGGGATGAATAGTGTTCCCCCCAAATTCGTGTCCACCGAAAACCTCAGCATGTGCCCTTATTTGGAAATAGGGTCTTTGCAGATGTAATTAGTTAAGACAAGGTCATACTGGATTAGGGTGGGCCCTAAATCCAGTGACTGGGGTCCTTATAAGAAGGGGAAATTTGTAGAGAGATACAGGCACACAGACACATGGCGGAGACAGCCCCGTGAAGACAGAGCAGAGATCGCAGTGATGCAGCAGCAAGTCAAGCAATGGTGCTTTGTTCCAGGACACAGCACCCAAGGGGGTGTCCAGAGATGTTCCCTTCCAAGGGCAGGGCTGGGGGAGAGCGTTGTTAGGTGGGGACTGAGGAGGGGACCGAGCTGGCTGTGATGGGGCCCAAGGAGGTGGCGGGGAAGCAGAGTTACTTTGACCCATAGAGTCTGAGGTAAATCTACAAACTGGAGGCACCAGTGACAATGGCCCTTCTCCACTGGAATGACAGTGAGAGCAGCCTTGCTCTGAGGGTGCCCCATCTTCAGCCCCAGGTTGCCAGTGAGGAAACAACGCACGAAGTTTAAGTGATTCAGGCAAGGTCATGCAACAAGATGTCAGGGCCGCAATTCGGACCCATTTTTTTTCTGGACTCCAAACCCAAGACCAACTTAGTTTTCAGGGCTCAGTGCAGCCTGAAAATGCAGCCCTTGTTAAAAGAGTACTAAGACTTTCAAGACAGCAACAAAACACCACTAAAGCCAAGTTTGGGAACCTGAAGCCGCCCTGCCAGGGCTCAAGCTTGCAACCACTGTCCCCACTGTACCTCTCCACGGGCGGGGGCTTCCCTCCTGCCATCAGATCCCTCCCAAACCCCCCTCTAAGGATGGACAATGCCTGGGCCATGTCTCTCTCAACCAAGTCCCTCTCTTAATTTCCCCTCCTCCTACATCATTCTGTCCAAAAGCTCTGACCCCTGGGCAAACCACCATTCCTCGCCAGAGCCCTGTCTCCTCGTTAAAACAGTAAGGACGCACATCATAAAAGGGTGTGGGCCACCATAGAAAGCGTCACCTGTCTGGTCAAAGAAAAGGGGCGGGTCCACGCCACGACTCACAGGGAGGCCGTGCCAGAGGCTCAGGAGCCCCCCACCCAGCCCCACGCAGGCACTGGGCCCACGTCGGCCACCAGCTGGCAGGGCTTGCCGCCTCCAGGCATCCTCAGGCCCATCACTCCAATATCTCCTCTTGCCCTCAAAACAGCCCTCCAGGCAGCGGTCAGGATGCCTCCTTTTTCCAGGTGAGAGCACTGAGGCTGAGGGGAAGGAAGCAGCTGGAGCCACCTGGCCTGTGGGCAGGGGGAGCGGGCGGAGCGCCCGCTCTGGGGGCACGTGGAGCTCCTGCCAGAGAGAATGAACCAGCACAGACTCTGGAAGTGAGCCTCAGGGCAGCCTCGATGGGCAGCCACAGGTGAAAGGCCCTGTTGATCTCTGGGGGGCTTCGAGTGAGACCCTGGTGTCACATCTGTGGGAGATTTCATCTGTGCCTGGTTGTCCTGTCCCTAGTGATGCCTGATTGCTCAGCTGAGTTGGGACCTAGATTCCACTTGTAACTACTGGCAATACCATCACTTAATTGAAATCATAAGACAATGAGAATAATCATTAGCGTTTTCTCCCAGACAGGTCCCTCTACCCAGTGTTCTCCTGGGCTGCCCGCCTGAGGTGGAACCTCGGGCCCCACCTGTCCCCCGACCCCAGGGGCCCTTTCCTGAGAGGCAATCCCCTCCCTTCCTCTACTGGGAGCTGAGAGCAGGTCGCCTCATGCAGAGGCTTTCCTACTCTTGGTGAAATCGATTCAGTTGGGTATTTTGCTCCGTTCGGGCTCTGCTGCCGCAGCTGATTTTGTCACCTGACTTATCTCTGTTGGAGTTAGTCCCCTGAGCTGTGGGAGGGGCCCTTCCTGTAGGAAATCGGGGTGCACACCCCAGCCCCAGCTCTGCCCTACCTTCCTGACATCCTTCTCCAGGAAGATTGTCCTTCAGATGAGCTGATCCCCTTCCAACCGCCCCCTTGTCCCCTTCTCCAGATTCACCCCTGAGCCAGGAAACCCCAAGGGCAGTGGCAGCAGAGGAAGTCCTAGCCCAGCCAGAAATGAAAAGTGCTACCAAGTTTCAAGGGGCTCTGCCTCCAAAGGGTAGAAGGGTCAGGACTGACACCCTCAGGGGCTTGGGGCCGAAGAACAGAGAGGTGACCCGAGGGCCGCTGCCCACAGCAGGGCCCCCAACTCACTGGGGCTGCACGGGTGGGCAGGGGTTTCCCTGACCATGAGAGTGGATCTAGAATGTTCTCTGAGCATTCTCTGCTGTGCTTTGGGTCGACCCTTCTACAGCTGGGCTGCAAAGCCACTGGCAGGGACCAGGGGTTGAGGGCCGCCCGCACTTTTGTCCCTTGTCTTGGCTGTAGGGCTGGTTTGGGACCACGAGGAGACTCTGTTCAGATCACTCTGCCTGAAATCTGGCGGCTCCAGAATCGTCCAGAATTCTGGGGCTCTAGGCCTCTGAGGGGTGTAGAGAGCATTTTGGTGTTGGAGGGGGATGTGCAAAGGCCCACACAGGGGAGGCCGCCCCGTGCCCTAAATCCCCAAGACCACCAGTGAAACAGCTAAGCCAGGCTCAGCTTAGGTGCTAAACGGCCCCTGGGCGGGGGAGGGGGTGGGGTTTGGCCTGCGGCCCTGGTCCTGAGGCGTGTGGTGGCCTGGGGAAGGGCAGGGGCACCACGTGGCACGTGGCACGCTGGTGTGGCACAGGTGTGGGGAACCAGCTTCAGAGCAAAAGTGGTTAGAGCCACAGGCCCAGAAGACAGGAAGAGCCGGGCGGTAGGGGTGCCCCCACCATGGGATGGGGCAGCACCTGAAGGAGGGAGTGAGACACCTTCTGCCACGGAGGAGCCTGGCCTGGCCCGGCCACGGGGGAGCAGATCCAGGTCTCCTGCTGCACCACAGTCTCTTCCCGGGTTGGTGACTCAGCACAGGTGTGCCCCCAGATTAGTATCCAGCAATACCGTAGCCACACGAAGAGACAGTCAGGTATCAGTAGGACAGCTGAGCCGGGGCAGGGGTGAGCGCTGACCCTGCACACACAGATGGCCAAGTGAAGGCCTCCTGCCCCACCTATCCCACACCCCCTACCCCTCCAATCAGCATCTATCTGCCTGGGCGCTGTTACTCCACCTACAAATCCTTCTCAGGTTGTGCCTTTGGGCTGGAGCCCCGGGGCCTTGGGTACCAGGATGCTGTGGAGGGTCACTGCCTATGTGGCCAGAAGCAGGCATCTGGAGTTCACTGCCTCAGTTTCCTCATCTGTAAGATGGGGGCAAGTTTGAGTGAAGACTTTTAATTACTCAGCATGGGGTCCTCAGTAGATGTGAGGCATCACAGCTCTTTTCTCCACCTTTAGAGGGGAGTCGGACCCCGGGAGGTGGGGGATTATCTGGGAGGCGGCAGGTCTGGCCTCTCTCCTCCCTACGGGGAGGCTGCTCCCAGTTGTGGGGCTCAGGGAGCCCCAGTGACACCCGGGAAATGCCCATGTCATCAGCGTGGCTTGGGGGTCCATTTGCTCTCGATAAGCCTGGGGGCATAGTTACAGGTGTCTCCACATGTCTGATTTCCTGGTCTACTTGTCCCCCAGACATCCGTATCCCAAGAAACGGCCCCACCATCCACCCAGTTGCTCAGCTCACAGCCCAGGAATCATTCCTAATCCTCCTCCATCTCCTACCGTTCCCCCAGTCTCTCCAATCCAAGCATCAGTGAGTCTCTCAGGGCTTCCTTCAAAACAGGTCTCCATTCCCTCCTCTCCAGGTCCTGCTACTGGCCAGGTCCAGGCTTCCATCGTGTCATCCATGCCCTGGGCTCCCACCTCGCCCCTGCGTGATCTCACAGACCTGAGAGCAAGGGCTGGCATCTCCCGTCTCACATTCTCAGCTCTGCCTGACTGGCCTTCCTGAGCCAGGCCTCCTGTTTCTGTCTCTCTCTGTCTCTCCTTCTCTGCCTCTCCCTCTCCCCTCCTCCCCTCTGGGGGTTTCCTCCCAAAGATCTCATCCCGCCTTCCCAGCTCCTTCCTGCCCTCGGCCCCTCTGCCCAGCACATTTTGTCCCCTGACTCCACCCAGTCAGCCAGATTTCAGAGATGCCCTGACCTCCAGGTTTGAAGTGCGGCCGGGCCTTGTCACAGCTGCCCAGGTCTCTGCATAGCAGGGGTTTCTGCTTTGGTTACTTTATCTGTGGACTAACTCCCCCTCCACCCCGACTCTTGGCTCCATGAGCTCAGGGGCTGTGTCTGTCTTCCCCTTTGCTCGTCTGCTTCCCAGCTCCTGGACAGTGCTGACCACAGAGTAAGTGCTCATTCAAGTGGGCTGAGTGGAGCGAACAGATAAGCTGCGCCGTGCACCTCACCCCGCCACCGCCGTGGGCGTCCAGCAGGCCCTCGCATGGATGCACAGTCATCTTAGCATTTGCCCAGCCCTTGCCGTGTGCCCAGGTTCGGACGGATGAGCAGATGTAGTAGCAGCCACCCTGAAGATAAGCTCTTGTTACGCCCCCACCTCCACCCCCAACACACCCATGAGCACCATGCAACCAAGGGACACACCGTGAGTTTGGGGGAGAAGTGATGAGCGCATTTCGAAAACACTGGGGTGAGCAGTGGGGTGGCCATGAAGGAAGTGGCCCTTGGTCCGGCCTGGACCTAGAATAGGAGAGTGAACATTTTCTTTAAACACAGGGTTATCACAGGAGCTGGGCACTCCACCCTGAGGTGCTGAGCCGGGAGAAATGAAAACTGGTACAAATAAGTACCCGTGCACACGTGTTCACGGCAGCACTGTCCCCAGGAGCCAAAAGGTGGAAACAACCCAAGTGTTACAAATGGATGAACAGATAAACACAAGGTGGTCCATCTACACAATGGAATATCACTCAGCCACAAACAGGAGTGAAGCGCTGACACCTGCTACAATACGGATGAACCCAGAAAACATTCTGCGAAGTGAAATCAGCTGGACACAAAGGCCATGTAGTGTACGATTCCACTGATGTGAAATGTCCAGAGTAGGCAAATCCATAGAGACGGAAAGATTAGTGGCTGCCTAGGGCTGGGGGTTTTGGGGAAACAGGGCATCACTGGTAATGGGTGCCGGATTTCTTTTGGGGGTGATAAAAGTGTTTTGGGGACTTCCCTGGTGGTGCAGTCGTTAAGAATCTGCCTGCCGATGCAAAGGACACGGGTTCAAGCCCTGCTCTGGGAAGATAACACATACCGCGGAGCAACTAAGCCCGTGCACCACAATTACTGAGCCTGCACTCTAGACCCCGAGAGCCACAACTACTGAGCTTGAGTGCCACAACTACTGAAGTCCGCACGCCTAGAGCCCGTGCTCTGCAACAAGAGAAGTCACTGCAATGAGAAGCCCGCACACTGCAATGAAGAGTAGCCCCTGCTCGCCACAACTACAGAAAGCCCGTGCGCAGCAACGAAGACCCAACACAGCCCAAAATAAATAAATAAATTTATTTTTTTTAAAAAGTGTTTTGGAATTGATTATGGTGATGGCTGTATAACTCTGTGAATGCACAAAAAAATCCTTGTATTGTACATTTAATTTTGGGGGGCATTCAAGATGTTTTTATTTTCAGAGCCTTGTGCCCTTTAAATGGGTGAATTGTATGGTATATGAATTGTATCTCAATAATGATGCTATTTAAAAAAAAAAAAACAGAGGTAGTGTTTCTGGAGCCGACTCACCTGCCAGGCATGTCCTGAGCACGCGCGTGCAGCGGCACACCTTGCCCACCACACCCTGTGCTGTGGGGACGGCTGCTGCCTCTCTTACAGATGGGAAACTGAGGCTCAGACAGGGCGCTTGCCCAAGCTTGCAGGGTCTGCTGGGGGTGGTGAGGACTCACACGCAGTGTGTGTGGCTCTAGACCCTGCACACTCAACCACCACCGTGTCCGCCGCCAGCACAAGGTGAGCCCGTGATGAGGTCAGCCATCGCCTTGCACGTGCTCTGGGCGTCGGGACTCCATTAGGTTGGGCTGAAAGCGATGGTGCTGCCAGCTCAAGCTTTGTCCACGGGACGGGAGGGGGGACACTGGGAAGACTGAGCTTCACATCCTACCAGGGACCAGAGGAAGCCAAGAGTGTGGCCAGGCTGCCCCGCACCCTCCAGGCACCGCCCACCTGGCTCTCTGGCTGTCCCCACCTCGATGCCCCTGAGCTTAGGTCTGGTTCTCTCCCCTACACTCTGCCCTGCCCAGCTCTGCCCGAACCCTTCAATGCTCTGAGGCCTCCTAGGACTCCATGGCGGTGGTGGGGGGACTGCAGCTCATCCTGTACCTTGTACTGTAAATACAGATATAAGTATTACAATTTGGTTTAATATTTAATATCATTGGGTTAATACGCATTCCAAACTCCATAAATAATCATTAGCTGAGGGTTCTAATTGTGCTGGTGGGATCCGACTTCATGACTAATTTAAAGACTGAAGACATTCCCATATTCAGCTCCCCGAAACACCATAAATCAACCTGCAGCACCCTCTCTGTAGTCAGAACCACTGGGATAAGCCAAGGAGAGGGCAGGCCGCTGTGGGCCTCTGCCCAAGCTGCCACAAGCATGCTGCCTGGCTGGGCAGGGGGCTGGCAGCCTGCCACTGTGGGGCCTTGGAAGCCCCACAGGTCAAGGGGCAACGTCAGCTGTGAGGGTCGCATCTCGGGAGGGGGCCGGCATGGCGGGGGAGGCAGTGCTGGAGGCTGAAGAAATGAGCTGCTTGCAGAGGAAAGCAGAGGAGGGTGGGCAAGCCTACTGGAAAATTCTGTGGGCTCAGGGGATGCTGTGTACAAATCGAAAAGCCCTGGAACAGTCCACTTGGCAGCCTCCAGGCCCTGCTCACCCCGTGCAGGATGCTCCAGGAGGTGAAAGGTTGTCTCAGCAGTGTTCTGGGTACAGCAACCCATGTGGGCCCTGGGGTTTCTGCCCAAGCAAAACCCTAAGGGCTTCATGGGTGGGGAGTAGGTTTCTAAACCCCAAATCAGGGCACATAGTCTGGCTAAAGATTTTTGTTTGGTATGAGAAGGGAGCCTGAAAAGGATAGCCTAGACTGCAAATACATACAAAATCCCACTTTCAGGGGTGTATAGTGATAGTGAGGTGCCACATCTGGAATTGGGATCATCCCAGAAGATCTAAGACATGGGTTGGCTGTAGGGCAGGCAGCGGCATCCCCTCTCTTGGCCCTGATCCTCGGGATTCCCTCTCCAGCCCTGGGAGGTCGGCAGCACCAGGGGTCCCGATGGCTGTCCCTGGTTCCAGGCTGCCTGCAGAAACAGCATCAGAGGAGAGAGGTCTCCTTCCTCAGAAAAGCCGAGGACCCAGCTGCTGGTACCCCAGTGGAGGGGCAAGACCCCCAATGCTGGGCTGTAGGCGTCACCCCAGCCTTGGGGGGTGGCTCAGGTGTTGCCACATAACACCTGTTTCCAGAAGGTGGGAGCTGAAGTCACGCCCTTCCTGGCCCTACCTCTTGGCTGTTTCAGGCTGGCAGGAGCCCCCTGCCCCGCAGGACCCCACCAGGAAGTTGCCTGCCCAGCAGGCTGGGAACCAGGGAGTGTGCCAGGCACATCCTGACCTGTGTGCTGCTCGCATTCACCCCCGCACCGGCCTGACCTAAGCCTCAGCCTGGTGCTCTGCCAACTACGGCCTCACGCTGAAGATGCTGCCAGGTTAGCCCTCCTGTCCCTGCTCTGGATGGAGGCTGCAGGGGCCCATGTCTGCTTGGCTGGAGTAACCAGGGTGCCTGATACTGGAACGGGAGGAGCCTAAGCCCAGCCCCTCTGGGACAGATGAGGGCATGGAAACCTGGAGAGGACAGGGCTTGCCCAGGTCACGTGGCCAGTAAGTGCAGGGCCAGCATCTGGACCCGCTCCGGACACCATCACTTCCTGGAGGAAGTGACACCAACAACAGGTTTTGACCGAGTGCATTCGTGGCACCTGCCTTTGTATTGTCACCTCATCCACTTTCTCATATGCTTCTCTCACAGCTCCCCGAGGTGTGCACCATTTATATGCCCATTTTACAGATGAGGAAACTGAGGCTTAGAGAGTTTCAGACACCCAATCATTAAGTGGCAGAGCTGGGTCTAAAACCCCACACTGTGATAAGGACGGGGATAGGGGAGAGGGCAGGGGAGGGGCTGGTGATGCCGTGAGGCTGGTGTGGAAGATGGTCCGAGTTCTTGGGAACCAGCAGGAAAAAAGACACAGAATCAGGTTAGCAGGACGTGTGTCTCTACTTCTCTAGGGTGGGCACGTAGAAGGTGCTTACTGACTTGGCTTGTACATCCCCTCTGATGTTTATAATAGTCCCTCTTTTGGGGACGTCCCTGGTGGTCCAGTGGGTAAGATGCTGCACTCCCAATGCACGTGGCCCGGTTCAATCCCTGGTCGGGGAACTAGATCCTGCATGCATGCTGCAACTAAAAGTTTGCATGCCACAACTAAGAGTCTGCATGCCACAACTGAAGATCCCACATGCTGCAACTAAGACCTGGCGCAGCCAAAATAAATAAATAAATAATAAATAAATAAATATTTTTTTTAAAGTCCCTTTTTTAACTATTTGTGTTCTGGGACCTCTAATTATGCCAAGATTCTGGTGGGTGGAATGAGTGCCCTGTTGCAATAGCCCTGGGCAGCAGGGGCTCACAGTTTGGTGTGCAGGGAGTGCTTGGTAATGAGACTGAATGAAAGACCACGTGACACAGTGCAAATAACTCACGGGCAGCACATCTGGCCAGCTGCTCCTTACCACCTTCTCTGTCCAGCTAGTATTTTCTTGATAAATGCAAATGTAGACATTGCCTACAACTAGCGAAGCGGATCTGCTTTGGAGAGTTATGAACCTCACCAACTGGGAACTCTGGGCTCTGCCTGCCCACCCTGGCAGGAGACCACCTTCTCTGAAATGGGGATGCAGGTTGGGTCTCATCATCAAGAAAGTTAGGAAAAAGGACCAGCATCATCTTGGGGGGAACAGCTGGAGGTCTCAGCGACCAAGAGATTAAAGACACTGGTCCAGGAGAGCTTCGTTAATAGTGGTGTGTAGGGGGGTGAAGGGCGGTGGTGGTGGAGTGATCCCGAAAATTGACTGTTAGGGACTGAATTTTGTCCCACAAATTCATATGTTGAAGCCCTAACCCCCATTGTGACTGTATTTGGAGATGGGGCCTCCAGGGAGGTAATTAAGATGGAATGAGGTCATCAGGGTGGGGCGCTGATCTGATAAGGGTTAACGTCCTTATAAGAAGAGGAAGAAACACCAAAGATCTCTCTCTCTGTCCCATGTGCACACAGAGGAAAGGCCATGTGAGGACACAGGGAGATGGTGGCTGTCTAGCAGCCAGGAAGAGAACCCTCACCGGAGATCAACCCTGCAGTCACCTTGATCGTGGACTCCCCAGCCTTCAGAACTGCGAGAAATAAATGTCTGTTATTTAAGCTGCCCAGCCCATGGTATTTTGTTGTGGCAGCCCCATAAGGCTAATACAGAGGCAAGGCGGCATCTGATGATGGGAGGGTTCGGCTTGGATGGTGAGGATGATGTTGGTAATGTAAATATTTCCATTTACAAGTGCAGCAGAAAGTAAAATGAATGATTTTACTGTCAAATATTAAGAATTGTGTTCCACCTGTGTTATGTGGCTGCAGATCTTAGACCCAACACTCAAAGACTCCGATCTAAGTGGTAGCTGTCTGCTGCCTGGGATGTAGAATTCCAGGTGCCCAGGGCTGGGCGCAGCAAGCCTACCAGCCAGCTACAGGACGCACTCCCTCAGAGATGCTCTTGCATCTCTGTTGTGAAGCTGGGCAGGCAAAGGAAGGGACTCTGATGCCGTGCTCTTCCTCTCCTCTCTCACCACCCACCAGCCCCCTTGGAACTCATGGGAATGTCTTGGGAGTTAAAGCAGCGGTGCATGTTTGCGTGTGTGTGTGTGTGTGTGTGTGTGTGTGTGGTGTTCTTCCCAGAATAACCTAGGGTGGCAATGGGTGGTCCAGAGAAAAGATCACATGTCACCATCGAGAATATCACCACGTCCACAGAAGACCAAACAGCAGCTGCAGGTATAGATAGAAGTCACAAGCCAACAACATGTGCACACACATGTGTACACACAACTCTCTAAGGAAACCATGAATCCATGAAAAAAGGAAGCACGCAGTCCTGAGTGTGACGCATGACAGATTGAAGAAGAAATGAAGGTGTGGTGACTCAGGAACCCGATGGCTGGTTGGGCACAGGACACACACACACACACACACACACACACAGTCCAGGGATACCAGGCCTGCTGTGCTTTCCACAGGTACCTTCCAAACCCGCTCTGCAAGCAATTCTAAAGGGGGACTTCATATTCACCTGTCATGTGCGACAGGTTGGTCCTTTGGCATCAGCTTAGTGACACCTTTGGAGGGAATGTACTCCTTCGATGGGTATGCATTTTAGAGAGTGAATTTAAATTAAGGCTGTAGTTATGTAAATGGATTGAAGGAACACATGGGCTGGGGGCTCTGGAAGGTGGGATCAGACTTCATGCTGTGTGCACACCCTGTGTCAGAGCAGAACAGAATAAACTGACTTTACTTTTCACACCCCCAGGTACCCCTGCGTACATGCCAGCCTGAGACCAGGGACAGAGCAGGATGCCAGGGCAGGCTGTCTGTGGGTGGGGTCCTCACATTTCCATTACAGAAAAGCTGTGGGCATGTGGGGCATGGCTCTGCCATCCATCACATATTGCTTAGAACATCCTGGGCAGAACCTTCCATAAATCAAGGGTGGGAGAGGCAGTGAACCAAGCACGTTAGCGAGAGAAAGGGCTGCTTGAAAGATGATCTGCTGTCATTCCCAGACTACATGAATCACCTCTGTTGGCAGGTGGGGCAACAGATTTAGCAGGAGCTTCAGAGCCAGACAGACCTGGGTTCCAATCACAAGCGCAGACCAGCTGTGTGGCCTTGGGGACTTCTTATCATCTTCAAACCTGAGCTTCTTTATTTGTGAAATGAGACCAGCGTTGCAGAGTTGGGGGCGGGTAGAGGTGCTGTGTTGGGAATTCTCCAGGTGCCCAGGGCATAGAGGGCTGGCGTTGGCGTGTGGTCATGCCAAGATGGCCCAACTGCCCTTTGGATACTGCGTCGGCATCCACAGCCCTGCACGGCAAGCATGCCCAGCTCAGCTCTGGTCCTGCGAGTGACCACGTTGTGAGATCTTGCTGAGGTTCACAGCCGATGGTGTATGGATTGAACTGCCATCCTCAAGGGCTTTTAACACATCAAAAGGTGTTAAAATCAATAAGTGGCCTTGAGGGTTTTGTTTTTAAGTACATATATGCATAATCTTTCCCTTGGTCAAGCTCATCCGGTGCTGGCTTTGGGTGCTCAGAGATCCTAGTGAACAAAACAGTCATCAGGGAAATAAACAGCCATTATTAGGCTGAAAACAGACGCGTCCACATAGGCACAACCCATTAATGTGATCACTGTGGAGCTGGTCCATGGACTTTGCTGAGACAAATGTTATCTGGGCGGTGCGGGGTGGGAAGGGGACGACAAGAGAATAACATTAATTCAGAGGCTGTCGTATTGGGTTGCAGTTTTATTTGCTTCTTGAGATAGTGCTGACCAAATGCCCTGCAGCTTATTACTGACCAGGCAGTTCTGGAGTGGGTTTGGGAGAGCAAAGGGACGGGGTCTGGGACACAGGGAGCTGGGGTGGACTTCCCTGCAAATACAAATCAAGGAGAAGTTTGAAAACACAGGCATAAAAGAAGGAGTGTGGGAGCTGCTGTGCTGGCTGAAGAAAGTTCAGGAAAACGTCCATGTCAAAATGCTTTCCCCCTAAGGGATTCGCTGATGCATTTCCCTTTTAGAAAAGGGTTCTTTTCTGCTCTCGGGAGCTTAATTTCATTCGGAATGAAAAATGACGAGAGTGAATTGGACGAGCGGCTTGGACCCAGCCTGAACCGCTAGCTCAATGCACTTCATGTTTATTTAGCTGAAAGCCTGAGTGGGAAGCAGTTCCCTGCACCAAAGCAGAGGAAAGACGGGCATGGGGTGGGCAGGGAGGGTCAATGCACGGGTGTGTGGGCGTGGGCAGGCTGCTAATTCAGACTGGGTCCTTGAGGTGCCCGGGAGAGGGGGCCGGGAGGGAGAAGCCACCTCTGCTGGGGGATCGTGCCACACCCTCCCTGGGCTGCCTGGACCCCTCAGGATGTAACTGCACGTGGCAGGCTGTCCGCACTCTCTGAGCATCCCCAGACGTTGGTCAGAACTGTCACCCACACCTCCTCCAAGCCCAGCAGTCGACTGTACAATGGCAGGCCCAAAGTGCGAGGGGGGGCCAGCTTACCAGCGGGCTGGGCAGGCTCCTGGCTCCAGGGTAGCCTAGAGGAAGAGAAAGCTGGACCCTTGGAAAGCCAGACTGACCCTCAGTTCTACCTGGCGCTCATTAGCACCAACATCTTTGCAGTTCAAGTAGCCCAGTCAACGGTTCTTCCTTTAACTGCATGAGGAATAGAACTAAAGGGAAACAGAGGAAACAGGCAGCACCTCATGCGATCTAAGTGGCTCTGTTTTCAAAGCAGGTGTGGGAAGTTTCCGTTTTCAGGAAAGACATCAAGGCAGGGGTGGGAAGAGAGCTTGTGCTAAAGTTGTGGATATCTTGCCACATGGGCCAGGAAGGAGCAGCCACTGGTGGTAGTTTTTGCTTTCTTTCATTGTTTCGTTTTTATAGCTCCTAGAATAAAGGACAGAGACGAAAGTTTCCCCATGCTAAGATAACAGTCCTATTTTTCACGTGTGAGTGCAGTCTGGGTTTGGAAACGCACCAGATCAAGGTGAGACTGGTCGTATGTGCTGGACCTGGAGAGAGGACCCGTGCGGAGGATGTGCTGGCCCCTGGAAATGCGTTTCTGACCCGCGTGTAGTCAACAGCCCTTCCTGATCCCAGAACCCAAGCCGTGGCCGGTCAGGCAGGAATGGTGCTCCAGCATCAGGTTAGCTGTGGCCTCAAACACTGGATCCAGCTCCTACAACTGAAGATTTCAAAACGAAGATTTTTCCTTTTGTTCATGGAATTGTCCCGTTCCTTTATGTACTTCTGTACTTAGAAGTGGAAACGTATTCTGAAAGCCAGCTGATTTTTATCTGCCGCACGTTTTCATGGGCCTGTGCCTGGCGTGAACAGTCTTGTCTCAAATATAGGGTTGCTCTGGAGAATGGGGTAGAAAGCCTGTGTGCTGTTTGGGGTTTAGAAAAGCTTTTGGTAAAGCTTGGGTTATGATATTTAATAACTCTCTTAAATGTTTTGTTTGTTATCCCCAAATTCATAATCCAAATATCTTGTTCATAAATCAATAGCAATAACAAGGAGAATCATAAAAAATGGGGGAGTAAGGCAATCAAGTCGGGACCCTCTTTGGCACTGAAGGCTTACAGTAGTCACGAGGAGATGAACGGACTTGCACTTGGACAGCTGTCTCCTCAGCGCTGTCTGAGAGGACTTTGGGGCCATGAAGGAGCCAGAGAGATGCCAGGCTTGGGGCCCTTCATCCTCGTTCAGCCCTGGTGTTCAGAGGGAAGAGGAGTAGTCCCAGAGAGAGCCTGAGCTTTGTAGACAGTCATGGATTTGAAACCCTGCCCAGATATTTCTGCCTGGGTGACACCAGGGAAATGGTTTCACTTGCTGAGCCTCAGCTTTCTCACTGGCAAAATGGTAGTGGTGGTACCTGCCCCTCAGGGTGTTGGAGGATTAGGGAGGTGGTGCTTGACGAAGCAGGCCCTTGGCAAGCAGTAGCCGAACCCTCTTCTGGGGCTGTGAGCTTCTCCCGGCTCCCACAGAAAAGCGGGTGTCCCCCTTTTTCTGTCCCAGACAGAAAGACACAATGAACATGCCTATGGAATTCCCATTGCCTTTTCCTGATCCGTGTGGACGGGATGGTGCCAGTTCACAATCACGCATTCACGTGGGTTCACATGACGAGGTACCCTCATTTCTGACCATCTCCAATGAGCAGGGCCTCCACAGATTCCAGAATTAAGTTATTTCTGCCCCAAAGCCACTTCACCAAGTAGGCAATGTTCTGTAGACAAATATTTAAATACACCAGAGAAGCCTGATTTTACAGGAACCCCGCTGTGAGTCCTGTGGTGGCCTGAAGACCCATCACAGGACCCCAAACCACCGGTTCCTGTCGCTGCTTTAGAAAGGCTGCATTTCTGTGCACTGGGTTCCCTTCAAGTCCTGTGCAGACGCCAATGAACAGGGAGGGCTCTAGCGTGAAAACGTGCCTCTGTCGGACCCCCCGTGCGGTGCCCTCCTGGAAGGTGGTGCCGATCCAGAAGTCTGTGGCTGTTGCCGATAAATGGCTGCCTTACTTCCCCGAGTGCTGGCAGGGACTCTCTGATGTCACCGGTGACTACGCTGATCGGCTCCTGTGCCACAGTGGTCACCTGGAACTTTCTAGAACTTCCTTCCTCTTAGGACAGCCTGGCAGTCCGTGGCTTCTCAGCTCAACTGAGTGGGGCCCTAGCCCACTCTTGCAGCCACATTCCCCATGCCCCCAGCTGCCACCTGCAGTCCTACCCCGAAGGGAGAAAGACACCCCTCCTCCTGTCCCCATCTCAGTTCCCCAGGTCTCCCCTCCTTCCTTGGCTTGTTCCCAAAGGCTGGCAAAGCCTGTCGAACAGAACATGTTGCAAGGGAGGCACTTAACGCCCTGCACCTGATACTTATTAGCTGTGCAGTGAGAGTGTGCACACCCCTGGGCTGCTTTCCTCCTGATACATGACGGGGCTTAATACTGCTTCCTGCTTCGCCAGCTGCCCCCGGAGAGCCGAATCTCCACAGCCTTTCTCTAACCACCCCCCCGCCCCACCTCGTCCTGGGGCTGATTCTGGTTCCTCTCCCTTGGTGTTGAGATAAGGAAAGGGTGGGATGTGAAGAGGATGAATCCAGGCTGTGTGTTAACATGGAAGCTGGATCAGGAAGCCCAGCCCTGCTGACCAGCTGGAGTGGCAGCCGAGGGGCCCAGCAAAGGGACACCCTCTGAGGACTCCCCTTGGTCCTTGTGAGACTGTGTCCTCCACGGGTCCTGCAGGAGCACATCCACTCTCCTCCTTGGACAGAGAACCGAGAACAAGGAGTTGGAGCGAGGTTCCCTTCCCCCCAGAAGCTCTGACTCTGGAGCAGGCACTGTGGTGAGTAGAATAGATTTACATGAACGAGGACAACGCAGTGTTGGGAGACTCTGATGGTGCCTGTTGTAGAGCAAGGGATGCTTTTTCCCAAGCGAACGACAGCTCCCCATTCCCCTGGTCCCTGAGGTCCTGCCTGTGCTAAGGCAGAGGGGTCCCCGCCTGTCAGCCCCCGGGGACGAGGAGGCCCATCAAGTGACACTTCCACCTGGAAAGCACCAAGCTCCCCCTCACCAAACACCGAAACAGCATTTCCGCAATCCGCAGAGACCCTGGAGTGTCTGTGCAGAGGGATGGAAATTGGGTTTCACTTGATTCATTTTTCCTCCAGATTAGGTTTGCATTGAGCAGGGGGCAGGTGGGGAGAGATGGATCAGCGTGGGTGCCTGGGACGCCCTTTTTTCACAGCTCAGCATTCTCTCTCTCTGCTCTCATGCTTGGCAAAATCCACAACATGGGTGCCCCCAACCGGGACCCCAGACAGGGCCAGTCCACTGACAGGAGACCCAGTCAACAGCAGGTACCTGGGCCAGGTGGGTCACCTGGGGTCCCTGATGAGAATCGGCGGTCCTTAGGTGGGCTCTGTGGGTGGCGTGGGTAAGCACAAGAGAAAGAAGGAGCCGCCTTTGCTGGAGGGGCAGGTCCCACAGTGCTCCTCCCAGAGGCTTCCTGGTGTGGGGGCCGTGCTGACCATTGGCTACATCCCTGTTCCTCCAACCATGAGCTTCTGGGATGGGAGAAATTGAGGACAAGAGAGGCCTCACATTTTGTTTTCCCACAACACACACGCTTGTCGAGGGCATCTTAAAGGGGAGCACTCCTACACGCATGCTCATAGCAGCTTATTCCCAACAGCCAAAGCTGGGAACAACCCAAGTGCCCATCCACAGATGAGTGGATAAACAAAACGGGGTGCGTCCACCCAATGGCAGATTACTTGGCAAAAAGCAGGAATGGGCACTGACACTTGCTATAACACAGCGGACCTTGGAAACACTATGCTGAGTGAGCAAAGCCAGACACAAAAGATCCCATATGGAATGATTCCCTTTATATGGAATGTCCAGAGTAGGGAAATCGATCGGGACAAAACACAGACTGGTGGTTGGCCAGGGCTAGGGGAAGGGAGAGCCTGGGGAGCGGCTACCTAATGGGTACGGAATTTCCCGTTCGGGTGATGAACACAGCTTGGAACTAGGTTGTGAAATACCACGGAATTGTTCACTTTGAAATGGATAATTTTATAGGAGGTGCAAACTACTATGTAAACAATAAATAAGATACAAGGGTATATTGTACAGCACAGGGAATATAGCCAACATTTTATAATAACTATAAATGGATCATAATCTATAAAAATTTTGACTCAAGTAAGTTGGATGGTGCCATGACGGTGCCATGACCTGGCTGTAAACCCCTCCAACACCCCCATTTCACTCAAAGTAAAGCCAACGTTCTCAGAAGGCCCCATCTGGCCTCCCCTCACTGGTTCTCTTCCAGAGCGTCCTCCTTGCTGTTCCACCTTTGGGTCTTTGCTCAGATGTCACCTCCTCTGTGAGGCCTGCTCCCCACTTTACTTAGCTTCCAAGCCCCCCTCTGTCCCCTCCCTCAGTCCCTGGGAGCTCCTGGGGCAGCACTTTTGTGTGTCTTGTTCTCCTGTGAATCCTCAGCCCCCAGAACGGTGCCTGACACGTGTTGGAAAGCAGTGAACTCTCACTGAACATCTGGATGACTGAAAGGAAAATGAAAAAGGCAGTCACAGCCCTCCAGGAGTCCCCAGGCCACTCAGGAGGACTGATAGGGGAACAAACACTCACAAAGCAGAGAGAAGTCTTGGGTGCAGAGGTCTGCCCCATCTGTCTATCCATCCAAAGAAAGTCCCCCCATGACTCAAGCTATCCCAACCCGCCTTCCCTTTCCAGACCCAACTTCCCAAGAGTGTAACCCCAAAACCACTGCCCCCTTTTATGCTCTCACATTCACCCACATCCTGATGTCTGGCCCTTCCATGCTGGTCAAGCTGCTGTCATGAGACTCCCCAGCTACAAAATATGACAGATGTTTCTCCATCCTTATTGACAGCACCTCTCACATGATCAGTTGCTCCCTTATTCCTGACACTCCCTGCCTCTGGTGGCTCCCACACCCCAGCACTGTGTCTGGTTGTTCCTTCTTCCATTTCTGCTTCCCCTGGGCTCTGGCTTCACATCACTGGTCTTCCCAGGCCAGCTGCACTCCATTGGGATGAATTATTCACCTCTGTGTTTCAGGTCCCCCTAAATATAATGACCCCCAAATCGATGTGTCTGACCCAGCACCTTCCCTGATTTCAGAGTTCATCAGAGAAATCATGGGGAGAGGTAGAGCGTTCTAGACAGAAGGAACACCTTGTGAAAAGCACAAGTCTTGAAAGGGAAATAAGTATTGGGAACTTGTATTAGGAACTGGGCTGTTCAGTGTGGATAAAAAATACTGGGAATGAGGAGAGGTGAGCAATGGGTTAGGCCAGGGGAGAGATGCTGGGAGGATGTTGTCTCCATGGGAAATAGTCAGGTGAAATCAATCATGGGCATCTTCCTATTACTTGCACATCTGGGAAATTATGCACCAGAACCTGTAACCTCTGGCCTTCTGCCACCCATCATATCCTCAAAGAAACCCCCTCTAGAGGCAGAGAAAGGGGCACCAGACTTCTCTGATGGGTCTGGCACAGCTCTCTGCCCACTCTCTAGTCTCAAGTCCAACTTGGTGGCAGTCAGCGTGTAGAGAGAGCTATCCTAGGGCCCCCTGGTTGGCCCAAGTCTTTGTCCCTTCAAGGCTGAGAAGCTGAAGGCAAAGGGATGGAGAGGAGTATAGAACGTTCTCAAAAACAAGATCTTGTGTCTCCCCTACAGATTAGTGGAGATGCAAGCCCCAGTTTTGTTGACCACTCATCATTGAGACCCTGCGGCCTTGTCTACCCTCAGCAGCCATCGAAGAAGCCAACCACTCAAGCCCCCAGTAACAAACCCCCTCCTTTACCCTTAGCCATCCAGAGTGAGGCCTCCAAAAGCAGCCCTGTCTTTTCTGTTGAACCCACAGTTCCCTGTCTCCTTTCTTTCCAGGCTGGTGACAGCCGAGGGGCTGCTCTTTTCCACGTGAGGTTGGAACCCCTGGTCCAGCTTCCTGGCTCAGGGGACAGGCCTCCAGGACCTCACCTTTTGGAGTCACCTTTAAAGCTGCTTCTAGCACTCAAAGCTACCTCTCCGCTCTTAGCCTCTGGTTCAGAGCTTCCCCCAGAAAGTGGTGTATTTTATCTTTATGTGTCAGGATTTATATAAAAAGGGGATAGTTCAACTCTAAATGTAATGAGTCGGAAGAACAGCTCTCTGGTGGCTTTCTCTAGTGAACACGGCATCAATAACATTGATTGCTAAAAATAACTAATAACACAGGGCTAGGGGTGGCCAGGGACTGCTCCAACCCCGCCCCTGAAAGGGATACAAGGAAAGCCAGCTCTTGCCTCTGAACACAGGCTCCTCCAACAGGTGAGTGCCTGGTAGTGTTCAGCCAGAAGAAGGAGAAGCAAAAGCCCAGTGGGTGCTGGCGGGGGGAGGGGCGGCAGGACCCTCTAAGCCTTGGAGGTCCGGCGGGGGATGAGCCTTGGTTTCCACACCTGGAAAGTGGAGATTCATGATTCTTCTTGCTGTGCCAGCATCATAGGTTTCTTGAGGGGATGCAATTACATGGCCCTTGTGCAGGTCTTAGCCTCCTGCCTGGCACATGGGGAGCAGTTCCGTACACGCTTGAGGTTGCAATGCTTATTCTCGATACAGTCAAGGGAGGGATTCCAGGCACAAGCAGTTAGCAAGTGGAGTCTGAGATTGATACAAATGACCCTCAGTAGGGGCCTTCTGTGGTCAGGCCCAAGGGAAATAAATGGTTTTTAGGATTAAGGGTCACCCAAATCAGAGAAGCTATAGTGTTTGACAAGGCAGATGGACAAGCATAGATTATGTGCATCTCATTTACCTCCAGAGGCTTCTTCTCTGGGTTTGACAACTACTGGAGGGAGATGCTCTGCCACACATGCAAAATCGATTCCTGCACGCCCTCAGCTCTGGTCACTCTGCCCTTGACAATGCTGGCTGGCTTCTCCCAGAAACAGGCAGCGTGCTTGAATAGGTATCTATGCTGGGGTGAGGGGGGCTCTTCAGCTGGTGGGTCAGCTCAGCCTGTGTGGCTTCCTGCCTTTCTAGAAGGATTCACTTGCTTGACCTCCCCTCATGCTTCTCACCCCTCTCCTGGGACTTCAGGAGAGGAAACGCAAATAAAAGTTGAGGTGCTAAGGGCTGAGGGAGTGAAGGACCACAATAAAATGCTAGCCTTCAGTTAAGGAAGAGAGCTATTTAGCTGGCCCCAAACAAGTCTAAGTTAATAGAGATGAAATAATGTTTTTTAAAATTAATAGCATAAACGTCAGCTCTGATGGCTGGGGTATTAAAGCATATGGTCACTGGAGCACTCTTTGTGAGGTTATTTTCTGTCTCACGTTTGCCTTGGGTATGTGGAAAGACCTACGGCTCTCTCTGGAATGCCTCATTTTGGATTCTGGGGTAACTTCATCAGTTGAGTTGGAGTGTGAGAGATGAGAAAGTTGCTGTGGAGTTGCATTCAGTTAGCTCGTCCACATGGATTTGTAATTAAATATAGGAGGTATTTGCAGCACTCTGCTTCAAGTGTGGGAATCTATTGAAGTACCTTGCAAATGCTCCTAGTGGGGAATGCTCCTCCTCCGAGCAGGAGGAATAGGGCTGAGGGCACGTCCCAGAGCCCTGTATCATTAGCCCACCCCCTCGAATCCAATAGTCCCTTATTGCATTAGCATCAGGCCCTGCAGGGCTCTGGATTGGCTCACTGCCTGGAAAGCAGGACCAAACACCGAGTCATCTCTGAAGTCTCCCTTGATCTCTGTTGTCAGGGACAGGCAGCAGTGTAGGAGATTCCCTGTACTCACGGAGCACAGAGGGAACACAGCCCTTTCCCCTGACCACTTCCAGAACTTTTCTGGATGGCCCCATGTGGCTCCTCCATGTTCAGTGGCAAGAGAGGGAACTGTCTTTGCAAGCTGGAGCTGCATGTGACGGTCTGATGTAAAAATTTTACCATGGAGCAAAACCTTGAATTTCACGATGCTCAGTCTCGCTCCTGGGCTGGAGACATGGGTTTGACCATAACCAGCTCCCACAACCTAATGAGATTTTGCAACTTAGAAACCCCAAAGCCAGACCCTGGAGCCCCAACTCCAACTTTGCCCAATCCCTAGTTCTGAGGCTTTCATGGGTGATCACTGTTTTGGGGTTACTCTAAATTGTTATGAACCTTCAGTAATCATGCCAAAGTAAGAGGGGGTTTGTTTTAAAGTCAAAGGAAGCCATGGACTCCAAGGACACCATGACACATCAGAGGACAGGACTTAACGAGCGTCTACAGGTGGTGACTGGGAGAGAGGCAAGATGAGGAGAATCAGTGTGTACCCTTCACAGAGCCAGAAAGTATGGTGGGACCCCTCACACCTCCAGTGCAGCATTTATCACACTGCATCTTGATTGCCCATACCCCACTACCCTGAAAGCAACCAGAGGACCCGAGCCTGGCCCTGAATTGTGCCAGTAGCACTGGCACATAGAAGGTTCCCAATAAATATTGAAGGAATTAAAATGTTAGTCTATAATGATAATATATCTATGCTCACACTTATACTTGGCACTGTACACACAAACACACACACACCATGTACTGCCCCTAGAGGTGTTCAGTGATGCAGAGGGTAACGCTGGGCTTCTCTCGCTGGAAAATGAGAGAACAGCAGTATGCCGAATGCTTAGAACAGATCCTTTTGCTTTCTTTCCTCCGCTCAATTCTGCCACCAGAGACCTTTGACTATTGTATTCTGAATCCACCAATGTGAAGCTGCATTTGGGCGGGTGGGGGGGGGGTGGAATCGCCCTCTCCCTTTATATTAGGAAAGCAAGAAGCAAATAGACTTCATTTTGGAATCTGGCCTTTCTTTTGGGAGTTGGTCTAAAAGATAATTCCTCCCTGAAAGACTTCCTTTGGCTTTATGGGGTTTTAGATTTGCCCTCGTCCTTGATCCCCACCCCTGAAAAGAGGCCCCTGAAGCACTTGCTTGGCTGGAACATCAGAGATGGAGGTCTCAGAAGCCTCTTCTCTTTTACAATGCTGCTATTATTAATGCCTTACATTTACATTACATTCCACAGTTTTCCAAAGCCACTTAAAGGTATTGCCTCATTTAAACCTTCCAACAACCCTGTAAGGTTGGCAGGGAAGGTCTCACCATCTCCATCTAACAGGTAAGGAAACTGAGAACCTGGGGAGATAGTGACTTACGCAAGGTCACACAGGGCTCAGCAGGAATTGTCCCAGTTCCTTATCTGCTGCTCACACCAAGACACTCTTTGTTTCATTAACCTGCTGCTTTAGGGGGATGATGAATAAGCCAGAGGGCTACTCTGTAGCAATGGTGTGGTCCCCAGATGAGCCAGAGGGATGAGATGAGACACATGGGGAGGGCTGTTAGGGAGGTATCCTCATTAGAATTTCAGCCCCAGCACTGATTCAGGATGGGGAACTGAATCAGGGATGAAGGAGAGCCCTCAGCTGGCATGGAGTTGGCTAGAACTTAGGAGGCAATGACACTGTCTCACATATGGTCATCCATCCAGCTACCAGAACAGGTAAATATTTATATTGCAGCCCACTAGTGTCTCCAACTGTGACTACATGGCCGCCTCATACAGTTAGAAAAGCACAGCCAATTGAACTAGCTTTCTACTCCCCTTCAACGAGTCACTGCTTTTTCCTAAGTTTCTCCACATTTGAAACCCCTCGGCAGAATTTTGGACCGGAGGGCCATCTAGCAGTTAGGACAGGCACACCTGTCATCAAATCCCGGCATCAGATAGCTGTACTCTAATTCAGTAGATGCCTTCACTTCCCAGAGAAACAAGGAAAGACACGGGGTATGAGAGAACAAGAGTTCAGCACCATGGACAGCGACCCAAAGGGGCCTTGGGCTGCCAGCCACCTCCTGAGCTCCAGGCTGGCGGCTGGTGACACGGCCTCTGCTCATCTCTGTCCCATGCCTGGAAGCACATGGCACTCATTTATCACCTGGAAACAGCAGACAGTGCTTATAAAGGTTCATGTCACCACTGATCTGCCTTCATCAAATCTGAAACACGATTGCTTGTCGCTTGTTTTAATTCATTTCCCCACCAGCCCTCTGTTTGAATAACTTCCTAAAGTTTTGTTCATCAGGAGGAAGAGATTCTTCCCTGGAGGTAGGTAGACTAAGATTTGCTATGGAATAGATCAATACCCAGTACAAACAGCCTGATTTTCTACCGGATAATGATGTGTGTAAGCTTTGCTCAGAGCCCAGTTCACCTTTCCAACCTCACCTGGTCCATGTCAGAGGCTCCACATGAGAGAGAATGGTCACTACGGGACATGCTCAGATTTGGGGATCTTCTTGGAGGCTACGGTTTTATCTGACACCGGTGGCTGGGGCCCGTGAGACGTGCTGTATGCAGATAAATTCTGCCGTGTGTGTGCTCACTAAATCCACCACGCTAGAAATGCATTTGGAGGCAATCCTGCCTGCCTACAGCAGATTTTCCAGATCCTGGCAATTGGAGCATGTTAAGGATGAGATACAGCTGCCAGGTCTGATTTCTAAAATCAAGATTCATTTTGTGGGGAGGGCAGGAGGAAAAAATTGATGCACAGCCTGGCAAGGTGAGGGAGGGAGGATGCCTGCCGCCTTGGCCTCTTTGTACATTTTGAGTGGGAGCCAATTATTTTCCAGCAAGTGACTTCCAGCTTGGGGAAGGGGGAGGGGCTTCCATGAGAATCTGGGATAAGCATTGCCTGACTTCAAAGTCAAAACTGTGGGGTCTGACTAAGATACGGTGCTGAGCGAACTTGTTGGTTTACGTTTTGTGTTAGTTGTTCTTCCCTGCGTTTTCAGCCATCCTGCCACTTCACTTGGTTCCCTGCCCTGCCCACCCCCAGCCTTCCCCACTGCACACCATGTTATGTCCATCCCATCCCACGTGGGCCAAGCAGCTGCCCAGGGCATGGCTCAGGGACTGGTCTGGCACCTATGCCCACCCCGGCCGAGAGTGATGGAGATTGTGTGAGAATGGCTAGTGTGTCCATGTGTGAGCGGGCGACAGTGCTTTATGAGAGTGCTGGGAAGTGTGGGATGCGTGGGCATGTTTGCAGGTATCCATCTGTCTGTGGCAGGGCAATGAGAAAGTGCAGCTATTTGTAAATAATGCCTAATTAATGAGGTTTTACATAATAGATGAGCCAGCATCGTTGCCAGTAGTGATCGCATCTCTATTCTTCCCCTTTTCAGTTACAGCTTGTGAGGGGCTGGGGGGTCTGGGGTGGGGGAGTTGAGTGAGAAGGGGTTAGAGGAAGGCAGAGGCAGAAATGAGGTGAATTAGAGGAACTTTTGTTGCATTTAATATCAATTCATTTTGCAGACTGCTGACACAGCCAGATTCCACAGCTCAGAATTTATGGGGCTCCCTAGTGCACAGACTCAAAAAGAAAATACAAAAGAACTTTTTAAAAAATGACCTGCCATCAGCAAAAAAAGTTTAAAAGTTTTAACCCCCCCCAAAAAGGTACCAACATCACCACACACACACACACACAATCTGATTTTGATTTTCTTATTTGGTTTAGGGCATTTAGTCTCATTATGTAATAATCACATCATTTGCCAGAGTCATGCCATGTTTCATTACTTTATGGCAGACTTTATATTAGATATATACCCCAAAATGATTAGTATAATGAGAATGTCAGGAAAAGGAATACACTGAAGAAAGGGCGCAGTCTCCTGACCTGGAGGAGAGTGGTCCTCCATCCGTCCCCTCCCCAGGGAGCTGGGCTCCTGGGAAAGTGCCTGATGGAAGATTCCATGCCCAGACTGAGCCTCAGGCTTCTTCCGCAGCCACTTTGCCATGGCTCTCTTCCTCCTCTCCCTCCTCCTCCTCCTTTCTCCTCCTCCACCAGCTGTGGTTCTTCCCCCCGATCTTGGCTAGTGTCTCCATTTCTGTGTTTGTTCATTTTCCTAAAGTGCCCTCCAAAGTCCACTGCCTTTCTTCTCTGGGGATGCACAGAGTTCCCTTTTCTCCCCTGAGCAGCCATGCTTGGGTCCCAGGCTGCCTGAGCTGGAGGACTAGAGTCACACCAGAGCCAAATGAGAATGGCTTCCAGCAGACCTGAGACACCCTGGACTCTCTCTCAGGGACTCAGGGGCTGCACCTTCCACAGCTGCCGTGGGATCCCATTGCCAGCTCATCCGTGGCCAAGGTATCCTCCACCATCCAGGAGCCGTCCCCTTTGAGGTAAAGGGAAGATGGAATCCATCTCTCCAGGGCCATGTGACCTCCTGGAGCCGTCCCCATGGCATCACTGAGACCCTTCCTAATTATCTCTGGCAAACCCAGGAGGTTCTTGGGAACAGGCTGGGCTATGGCCTCCATGAGCAACAGTGATTGATGTAGGACACATCAATGGAAGCACATGGAAATCTGGTGGAGCTGTCATGTGTCATGGTGCTGGCCACAGAGCAAGGCAGCCATATGACACAATGGAATGTGTCTTTTCCAGGATGGGGGATTAGGCCTGAGTTATGTTTTATTCACAGCAGGCAGGGCTGGCCACACTGACCTGTGTGTAGATTCTGGCCCACCTGGGGTAGCCTTCAAAAAGCTGAGCCTTTGGAATCAGGGACCACAGAAGCTGACAGGGTGACTCAGTGGCCCGGGATGCTTCCTTCCACCCACTCTTCAGAATTGTTCTGGACAGACAAGCAGAAAAGCCCATTTGTCCTACTATATCCAATGGTCACATTGAAAAAACAAACAAACAAATAAACAATAAGCATACAAATTACAAAGCCAAGCACGTGCCCAGGAAGGCGTAATGGGTGTTATCGTCCCATTCCGGCAGCTTCTCCTGGTGGAGAGCTCGCCACAAGCAGATATAAAATGCATCTGGGTTAGGTCACTTGAGTCAGCAGTGTTGGAGCAAAACGACAGTAGGAGGAAGATGTGGGCCGGCTAAGGCAGTCTGGGAACGTGGACAATGTCTTCTAGGAGCAGACAGTACACCATTGGCAGTACACCATTGAGCGACACCGTGGAGAAAAGGAACTGTGTCTGCATTTCCCCAGCACCAAAAACATGATGGGCACTGTGTGCATGTGGGCAGGGGGGACAAAAACGAGTTTGAACAAAATCTGTGTCTAGTTGCTCCCACCCGGGTGAGAAGACAGGTCAGGAGCCACGGGGTTGTTTCATGATGGGTGAGCACGGAGCCACAGTGACACCTGTAAAGCAGGGAGAAGGGAGGGCAAGTGCCAGGATGGCTTCATGGAGGAGGTGATGTTTGGGTTCAATATCAGGGGACAAGGGGTCTTTGAGGGAGAGAAGGGCATTCCAGGCAAAGGCACAGAGGACAAGCCAACGTTTCATTTGACAGCCAGGGTTGAGAAGATTCTGTCATCCCCAAGTCAGTCCTCGGTGAACATGGCACATCTACAGGGCAAGCTTGGGAGCTATGGAGACCCACCTCTTCTTGTCTCCACCCCACACTTACACACCCTGAGTATGAGGTGTGTGGGGATGCAGGGGTCGGAGTAGAAGAAGGTGGACGTCTCCCATGGGGGCTGTAGCACCACACCATCTGATACAATGTGGTATTGACCTTGATGGCAGGAAAGACAGGAGTAAACAGCCTGTCCCGGTGGTGCGGATCGAACAGAGGCAGGGTGGCTGCATTTGAGCACCAGCATCTGCTGATGGCCAGGCTCAGAGGCAGGAGGGCAATGTCTGTAACCGGAGAGCTTTGTTTGGACTCAGCATTGTTGAAGTGCTCCCAGCAGCATATGCAGCTGGACTCGGGGAGACGGGGTAGACATAGGAAATGAGCTAATAAATAAGAGGCCGGGTGCGGGGTCCAGGTGGCTGCCACGCAGAGATGCTGAAGAGGGCAGGATGTGTCACTGGGGAGCCATTCCCTAACACAAACTCGGCGGGACAGAGCAATGGCTCACCCGGGTGCGATGCCGGTCTGGGTCAGGCCCTCTTATGGGATGAATTATGTCCCTCAAATTCATACGCTGAAGGTCTAACCCCCAGCTCCTCAAAATTCAAATGTATTTGGAGAGAGGGTCTTTAGAGAGGTGATTAAGTTAAATGACGTCATTAGGATGAGCCTTAATCCAATATGAGTGGACATGAGGACAGACATGCACAGAGAGGGGACCGTGTGAAAATACAGAGATAAGATGGCCGTCTGCAAGCTTGCAGATGTCCAGCTTCCAGATCTATGAGGAAATATTCAACAGATGTCTGTTGTTTAAGCCTCCCAGTCTGTGGTACTTGGTTATGGCAGCCCCAGCTGACTGACACAGGCCCTGTCAGCTCAGTACTGCTCTGGGAGCACCAAGAATCCAGTAGAGATGGGGAATCAGAAAGAAAAATGGGGACTTCCCTGGTGGTCCAGTGGTTAAGACTCAGCGCTTCCACGGCAGGGGGCACGGATTCAATCCCTGGTCGGGGAACTAAGATCCCCGCATGCTGTGTGGCGTGGCAAAAAAAAGAAAAAAGAAAAATGGGTGACATCACTCTAAAATGGGAGCTAGGATCCTGCTAAATTGCAGCTCTGAGTTCCAACAAAAATATCTTTTGTTTCTTAATAAAAGTGAAATTAATTACATTTATACTTTGGGCGAAAATTCTGGGGGAGGGGAGGATCCACCTGTAGGTAAAATGAGGCTAAAACTTAGATACAGAAAAATCTACCGAACAGAGTCATTTATGGATGAGAAGACCAGGACAGTGGGAGCTCTGCCTGGACCGGTGGAGGAAGCACTTCAGATAAAGCGTGTATCGTTAGTGTTGTTGTGTAATTATTATTCTTTTGCGCAGTGATTAACCTCTCAAGGTGTCTTAGTCTCCAAACCAGTGTTTTCAGGAAATACAAGGAACCCCCTTTGACTCAAAGCCAGAGACCCTGGTGATTTAAGGGGGAAGTGACATTGTTTTTTTTTTTTTGCTTCCAGAAAAGATAAATAGGCCTCAGGAGAGAACGAACTGACATTTCAGAAGTTTCCAACTTACGTGGCTACGTTTATAGACAAAATCCCAAACAGAAGACTCACGCATGTTGGGGTGAAACATGGCCCCTATTTCCTGCAGTTACATTTGGGGAACAAGTGCTTTCTTCCTCACCATCAGCTCCTGAAATCCTGTGCCCACCAGACCACACCTTCCCGGCCCCTGCCCATAGGTAGTTTGAACACGTGCCCCAACCAGTGAGTTCTGGCTGGAAGACACTCTCTCTCCAGGGTGGACCTGGGAGAGCCCTGAGGGAGCACTCTGGGTCCCAGCCCCAAGATCCAGTTCGCATTATGTCAGGACCCATGGATGTGCTCTAAGCCTTTCAATCACTCTGGCCCTTCTGGTTCCCCAACTCATCCGTCTGGGCTGTACCTGGACTTGGAATCTATCTGAGCGAGCAGTTAGAAGAAGACAATGTCCCAGGGTGACATGGCCCCATAAGCCTCGTGCAAAGTGGGGGCAGGGGAGACTGTCTCCATTGGGTACAGTTTTTCAAGACCTAGAGACTCAAAAACGCTCCCCAAACAGACAGGTGAAGACGGTCTCCCCCACAAGGCTTCAGCCCGCCATCTAAAGGCCTTTCTTCTGCAGATTGATTTCATAGGCCTGTGTGTGTGTGTGTGTGTGTGTGTGTGTGTCTGTCCTTACGTGTAGGAAGGGAGGTAGAGGAGGACCTCACTGGAAAGTGTTTCCAAGTCAATTTAGTTCCCATCTCGCCAAGACAGATGAACAGAAACGCACACCAGCACAGGGCAGCGGGACTCACAACGGCCACGCGGTGGGAACAACCCCAGTGTCCATCGATGGATGAACGGATAAACATTATGTGGATAAACACAATGGAATCTTACTCAGCCTTAAAAAGGAAGGAAATTCTGACACATGCTACAACATGGGTGAACCTTGAGGACATTATGCTCAGTGAAAGAAGTCAGACACAAAAGGTCAAATATGGTATGATTCCACGTGTATGAGGTCCCTAGAAGAGTCATATTCATAGAGACTGAAGGTAGGATGGTGGGTGCCAGGGGCTGGGGTCAGAGGAATGGGAGCCAGTGTTTAATGGGAATAGAGTTTCAGTTGCGCAAGATGAAAAAGTTCTGGAGATGGATGGTGGGATGGCTGCACAACAACGTGAATGTACTTAATGTCACTGAACTGTTCACATAAAAATGGTTAAAATGGTAAATTTTGTTCTGTGTATTTTACAACAATTAAAAATAAATTTTAAAAAGATTTGTACGTACACTGAGCTCTCACCGTGCGCCAGGCACTGTTCTCGTTCCTTCATATACAATAAGTACCTCTTTTATCCTGTCAACAGTTCTTCAAGAAAGATGGTATTATCCCATTTTATAGACAAGAAACTGAGGTATAGAGATTAAATAAATTGCCCAAGGTCACTGGCTAATAAGAGACAGAGCCAGGGTTCAAACAGGGTGTTCCTAGTACCCGGCAGGCACCCCATAAACAGGCGCTGAAAGAATGAGTGAGTGAATGAATTATGTCAAACCCCAGACTGTTACACTGTTGAACTTGCCCTGGTTTCTCAAGTTTTTGTTTTTAGGGGAGAGGGAGGGAGAGAGTTGTTGGTAGTTGGGGCACCTTTAAAATAAAGTAACTCTAAATATATATATATTTTAACAATAAGAGAGATCATTCAGTTTACTACATGCCAAGTATTGTGCTATAGAGCTAAGCTACTCTTGCATATGGTCTAATTTCATCATCAGATTAAACCTATGAAGTTTTTTAAAAAGTTTCCTTCATTTAATATATGTGAAAATTAAGACTATAGGAGAATGGTAACCAACCCATAGTCATGTAAGCAGTGACTGGCAAAACCTTAATTTTGGTTTAATTTTGTATAACTACAGCTAAATTATGCTGATCTTTTCTTATAAGTTTTCATATGTTCATACCTAAAACTATAAATATTAATCAAAAATATATCTGAGTGAGGGGTTTTACTTTGGGACTATGGAAATGTTTTAGAACTAAATAGAGGTGATGGTTGCACTACATTGTGAGTGTCCTACATGCAGCTAAATTGTTCATTTTAAGATGGTTAATTTTATGTTATGTGAATTTCAACCCAATATATTATTTAAAAATACATATATGATATATATCCATAAATATAAATAAATAAATAAATAAATAAATATATATATATATATATCTCCTGAAATTGAATACAAATATACCAGAAGTATGTTTACTGGTGGTTCATTTGGTATTTGGTTGAATAAACACACGACTGCTCCCTGTGGGCACCACTCTCCCATGGCTAGGCCTTGCTCTCTTCTGAATGGTCTAGAGGAAGTGGCGAGCCTGGGGGCGTGGCCTGCAGCTGGACTTGTCAGGGCAAAGATGCTCTTAGGGGAGCTTACAACATCACTTCATGGATGGTGACACCACCATGGACGCCCCCCCTCTCCATGCTAAGCCTGTGGACACTAGCCTTGCAGGCTGGGGATTTGGGGCTTTCAAACCTGGTTTTATTAACAGTCCCTACGCATTTTCTCTTCAGAGGCTTGTCTGTCTCATTAAATAATAAGTCACGTGGGCTGGGAGCACTGACCTGCCTCACCTCATCAACATCCATTTCCCTTTATCTTTTAGAGAGAAATGATAATTTATTCCTCAGTAATGGTTGCTGGGAGCAGACCACCTGATAAACAGATGTGATTAATAATGAATTAAATTAACATCACCTTTCAGCCGACAGTGGGGAAAAGCTTCCAGAATCTGTGTGTAGGTGCACATATGCATGTGCATGAGTGTGCGTATGTGTGAGCGTGCACACATATGTGTACGTGCATAAGCACGTGTTTTGTGCACGTGTGTGAGCCCGTGTGCATGTGCATGAGTGGGTGCACATGTACACGTGTACGTGTGTATGCATGTGCACTGCTAGTGTGTGTTCACACCCACACACACATTCTGTGGACCTGAGAAGGACATCCATGAATGAAGGGACATGGGTGGGAAGCCAGATGTGGCACCCTCTGTGCAGTCCGGTGTGAACTGGGATTTGATACGTTGTAGCTGCAATAATACCCTGGAGGAGCCCATTTCTCAAAGACGCTCTTTGGAGGGTATGTTTGCAGACACCTTTATAATGTGAATAATCATCTCCTAATTCCTGTTTGGAAAATTAATCTTCCGCTTTCTTAAAGTGTGGTGCAGGGTTTTAGAAATAGGGTCAGTGGCTAAAGCCTGTTTTAGTCTTTGTAAACCCACCTGAGGGGATTGGTTAAGGAAATTAGGGTACTTCTATACAGTGAAATAATATTCAATCATTAAAAATGAGGTGAATATCAGCCTAGAAAGAAGTTCCTGAAAATACTGTTAAGCAACAACAACAATGACAACAAAACCTAGGTTACAAAACAATGACTACAGGGTGAAATAAATTTGCAAGCTCTATGTTTGCAAACTATCTGGAAGATAACAAAACACTGAGGTGTAAACAGTGGTTGTTTCTGACAGTTGGATTGTGGGTGTATGTTCTTCCTTCATTTTTCTTGTCTGTATTTTCTACAACAAACATCTATTGCTTATGTAATAATGAAAAGGTACTAAGAGATTGTTTTAATTTGAAAAGAAAAGAAACGATCCCACTGAAGGTCTTTAGACCCTGCCAGCCCCAGGGGAGGAAGGTGAAAGTGTTTCTGGAAGCAAAGACGTGGGAGACAACCAGAGAGCCAGCACTCTTGGCTCCCACTCTTCGAGCCTTCGAAGGTGCTGGTGGCTCTCGCAACGAGGTCACCCTGAAAGCGGAATCGTGTTCTCAGAGTGGGATGTGCTCACACCCACTCGTGTCTGTGGGAGAACCAAATCCCTCACCCTTTCATTTGGCTCCTGCCTCACACCGTTTCTCTTGATAGGTCACATACTCATTCCTCGGACACTGAGAGAGTCCCCTGAATTGGGGACCAGGCACTGGCCCAAGGTGGCCCCCACTGTCAGCCGGTGCCTACTCAGCAGGGCCGCCCTCCGCCCACCCAGGGGCCTGAGGCACAGTCAGGGCAGGAGGCGTTGCTCTGGTGGTTTCTGACCAGTCATCAACTCCCCCCCCGCCCCACTGCCCAATGGCTGGGGGCTCAGCTCCTGGAAACAAGGCAGACAAAGCACTCAGCCTCTGACCTCACCCACTCATCTTCAGGGGCACATTGACCCCTGTGAAATTAATTCACACCTCCACCTGTCCAGTCCCAACAGGCAGACCAGGTCGACAGGAGTGCTAGTCACTGAAAGGACCACTTTTACTCTGATGGTAAGTGAAAGCGACGCCATCCCTCAAAGGTCCTGAGTGGGATTCAGGAGAGCTGCCTCCACACTTGGTCTTGGGGCAAGTCATGGGTCTTTCAGACCCCAATCTCCTTCTTGGTCATAAAAGGAGGGAGTTGGGCAAGAAGATCCCCGGCGCTCTCCCCATTCGGACATTCTGTGATGGTCTATGGGTGTCAAGATATGACGTAGCATGACCTTCTACTTTGACAGCGACTGGACCACAGCAATACCCTCTTCCTACTTCCTTCATATTTCAGGATTAGGAATAGATTTCTGAGAAAGAAACTCCTTGCCAGCTTGGAGCGTGTCTCTCTCCCTTGCACACACACACACACACACACCACAGTGCCACAGCTCAACCCCATGAAAGGCCTCCAGTGTTGACTCCAAACCAAGGACACAGCAAACTCCAGTGACAACGCCCTCACTCAGCTCCCCAAACCCTGGGGCTCCTACCCCGGGGACCCCACTCTGTCCTGCACAAACCGCTGCCCGAGGAGGCCAGTCTGGGGCCGACATGCCCACGGTCAGACAGACGTGTTCCTCCCAAGGCAGTTCATGGTCAACCACTTCCGCATGGCACACAATGAGCGAGGGATCAGAAGACCCCGAAAATGTGAGTCCCAGCCCCAGCCCCTCACTTACTAGCCCACAGGGTCCTCATCTGCAGTGGGGGGGGGGCGACAGTTCTGATGGGGCTGGGTGAGGCTCAACCACGGCAGCAGATGTAACCATGCAGAGTCACAAGACTTGTCAGCACGATGTTCTGAACTGGCCTCTCAGGAGAGGTGGAGTGTCCGCCTCCACACCAGGCCCCTTCCCATGGGTGGACCAGCCCCCTCTGTCCCTTGACCAGGTGCTGCGGGTCCCAGAGCAGGGGGTGGCGGCAGGGAGGCCTGGCCCAGCCCTGCTGTGATGCCTATTGCAGGGGGAAGGGACCGTGGACCAGCAGTTTGCTCCTGCCTCTGATTTATTCTTTTTTTTTCCTTTCCACCCATCCCCAAACAGAAACAGATGAGAAACCCTAAAAAATGCCACAAAAACGATCAGAAAGGCCAAGGAGATGCAGAGCTGCTCCGGCAGGGATGCTCTTTGGTTACAGAAAGACTTTCTGCTTTCCCGGCACCTCTCTCTCCTAACGAAAGGCCTGTGTCCTTGTCTGCCTGCTCTGGACGGAACATAATTGCAACAGGCTGGGTGGCCACCCCTCCAGCAGGCCTCTGAATTGCCAGAGGGAGGAAGCGTTTGGAAAAGACGCCCGTCAGCGCTTTCTGCCTCCCCGCCCGTCTTCCTCCCACTCAGCCTGTGTGGGCCAGGCAGGCAGCAGGGAAAGCGGCACAGCTCTGAGCTAGACAGACTCCTGAAAGGGCAGGGAGCCTCTGCTGGGCCATTTTTCAGACTTTAATTCCACTGAGTGGAGCTTCAAAAGGCTTTCCACTCAGTCCAAATTCCCTCACTGCCTTGGGCGAACACTGCCCTCCGAGGAGACGGGCCAGCTGACTGTCTGGAGGCCTGCAGCAGACGCCAACATTAGGCTGGGTAGTCCCGTGGTACAGAAGCAGCAACACCCACGGGTCAGCTTTATTACCAACTGATAAAACCGACAGACTCAAACAGCAAGGCGCAAAGCTTTCTGACGCGGCAGGCTGCTGCGGCCATACACGTAGGAGCTGGTGGCAGTGACCTCCCTGCGCCCTGCTCCACACCCGAAGGAGGACAGATTCTAGGAGTGTCCCCTACAGCACCATGTTGAGCATAAACAAGGCCGGGACTGAACTGTTCCCAGTCCCAGGCCCTCAGCAGTGTTAGCTGATAACCCCCAGCCCAGGACGCCAGCAGCCAGCACGCACTTGATACTCTTGAATTTCAGCTGTGGGCAGACCTTGGGTACACCCGTCCTTGGACAGCTTCCCTGTGTCCTCCCTGCTCTGTTTCCTGGGCGTCCATTCTCTCCATACAAATGTTTCTAACTCAGGCTGAACTGTTCTTGCCTCAGACCCCAGGAGTGGGGGACAAGATCGGGAGGGAGGGATCTGGCTCAGTGACCATCCTGAGGGCCTCTTCCCCTTTCTCTTCCACGTATAGATGAGTAGGCATAGAAGGCCAGGAGCAAAGTGATGGGGAAGGGGTGCAGGCAGGAGGGGAGGCAGGAAAGCCAAGGATGCCCTCCCTCTCGGCCTCCTCCTAGATGCACAGAGGCCACACCTAAGCCCCCTCCTCTGCCCCATGCGGATGGCGGCCTTTCCCACCAGGGTCTCCTCCATCCCAGCTCCATGGAAACCTGGGAGCACTTCTCCACGTTGGTCCTCAGACCCGCCAGCTGTGCACTGGGCCTCTGTAGGGGAGCAGGAGACTGGGGTGAAGGGAACCCCATGCCTTGTCCGGGCTCAGCAGCCACGGCTCTCGGAGAGTCTGGGAGAGAGTTTGGCCCCAGGCCCTCATGAGAGTTTTCTTTTATATTTATTAACCCACTTTCTCTCTTGGCCTTTGGAGCAATGAGGAAACCTCAGCCAAGGCTATTAATAGGCCGAAGCCGTCCCAGGGGAGAACAATGAGCTCAGACCTACAGAACAGGTGCCAAGCATAATAAAGTTCCCCAAGTTGCCTAAATATAGGCTGTAGCCGCGTTGGGGCCCTGAGCGTGGTCTGCCCATTGCCACCCAGCCCTGCTCCCTGGGCAGAGCTTTCCGCCACCTGTGCCAGACCAGGCCCTGCCTGGAAAGGACCTGCGGTCACCCACGTGTCCACCCCAGGTCAGACCTGGTGGGTGCCGCTAAGGAAGTGGGGGAGGGGTCCACAAAATGACATGCAGTATAAATGATGCCTGTAAACAGAGCGTTTAATAAAAAGGCGGTGAGGGAATTTATGGGCAACCCAAGGATCGTTAAAATTATTTATCTACTTACCTCCCTTGCTGGCTGATCAGTCTATTAATTATCTGTCATACACTCGCTGATTTGCATTTCAGTGAAAGGACAGGATGAGGGCAGGTGAAAAACACAGAGGGGTCCGGGAACCAAGTGATGGGGACAGGTGTGGACCCTCCTCTCTACTGACCACAGCTCCCCAGCTGACACCCCTCCAGGCCACATTGCCGCCCATGGCTGTGCCCCCCACCCCTAGCCCCCCAGGCCTCCGAGATGCTCTGGTTTGAGAACCAGGTCGGGTGGAGCAGCATGTATGCCGGAAGGCGGCACTACAGGAAGGGGGCACGCACCTGTTTGCAGATGGGCAGCTCCTGGGAGAGGGTCCCAGCCGAAGGGGCCTGCAGACTAGCTCGAGGGAAATGTGGGCAGAATCTTCCTCGGGCGGATCTGGCTTAACCCTGTGTTGAAAAGAGAATACATGAGAACAAAACCATTTCAATCTCTGAATATCTGGAGTGCATCAGACACACGCTCTCCCGTGCTCTTGATTAAAAATATCACAGGACAGAGTGTCATGGGAACCGCATCCTTTGAACACTGTGAGGAGAAAACATTAGGCTGGGGGGAGTTATAACAGGGAGTTACAATGAGGCGTCCCCGCTTACCACCTCAAGGCAGCAGATGCTCCCAGCTCTGCCGTGCCCCTGCAGTGAGACTCACCATACTGGACCGGTCCCTGGAATGCGAGGAGATGGGGGCAATAGGCCATGGGGTCTGGCTGGCAATGGGCAGACTGATGGTAGCATGGCCCATGTCACCCATTCCCAACTCAGGCCCCAACTCTTTGCTCAGGTCAACAGAGCTGGGTTGGGGATAAATCATCAGCATCACCCCATTACCAGTTGGGGTTCCCCAGCACCAGGCTAGATTCCAGGTGTGTGGGGCTGACCAGGGGCTGCAGCTGGTGCTGACCTTGCAGTTTATCTAGACATTTAACCTCTCTCATCAAAACCTATAGGGCTCACCACAACCAGCTTTGGGAACCAATTCCTTGAAACAAATATCTTTTCTCCCTTCCTTCCTTTCCTCCTCCCTCCCTCCTTTCCTTCCTTCCTATCTATCTCTACATGATATCTACCATCTATCTATAGCTACAAGATATATCTTCACATAGCTGTAGATAGCTACATACATGCATACGTAGGTAGATAGATACATAGATCATATTGATTCCATTTTTCTGGAGAACCCTGTCTGATTCAGGTCTGCACTGAAGAGATTGACCCTGTCCCCTCACAGAACCAGAAATGTCACTGCCCCCCGCCCCCATGCTCCACCCAGCAAGCAGTTCCCACTCTCAGGGAAGGAGCTGTGCCCCTGCAGTGACATCGAAGCAGGAGGGAGAAGGAGGCAGCGAGGGTCTAGCCGTCTGCTTGGGAACGAGCCAGGAACGACCTGGCCCTCGAGAGTCTCTGAAGTGACGCCCCAGCCCCAGCCCCTGCTTCTGCCGGGGCCTCAAAATCCATCCCTGCCGTCAGAGCCAGGCTCCCTGCATTTGCAGGACAGTCGTCTCCACATCCCCCTCCTCTGTGCATCCACCCAGCGGCCCCCTCTTCCCCTGCCTGACGATGGCTTCTCAATTCTGATGATGTATCAATAACTGCAAAGCAAAATGCCACAGTTAGCAGCGCTACTGTACTGTAACTAATCGTTTTTGGAATCGATTCGCAGGGTTGAGTGTGCGCAGCGAGGTGAGCCCACGTCCCCAAGGCCGCTGCAGCCCCCAGGAATTAGGCACACCAGGAAAAGTTCCAAGAGACAAAGAAGCGGGGCGGGAAAGGAAGGGAAGAAGGAGACCAGGAAAAGAGCAGATTTTTAAAAAGACGGGAACTGGAGATTCTCAGCTGTAATACAGAGAACAAGGGGCAGCAAGCTGCATCCCGACTCGGGGCTGGGTGAGGACATGGAGGGTGACAGAACCCTTCCTGGGATGGGGACAGACCCCCCCCTACCCCCCACCCCCGGTCCCATGCAGCCCACACATCTCAGGCCTGGAAACTCCTCCAAGCATATGAAGACCTCAGGGGTCCCTGGGGCTCATGTACTTAAAAGATTTCATTGGCTTAATAAACTGTGTTGTCGCCTCTGCCAGGTCAGTCTTGGGCCGAGCACAGGAGAGGACTGCGGGGTGCTCTGTGGCTGCTCCAGCCTCCCCGGGGAGGGGAGATCGGGCAGGAGGGAAGGACAGGGGCTCAGGCAGGGCCATGCCTCTGATCATCAAGACTCTCAGAACCTTCTTCCTGCTGTAACACGTGAACCCTTCCTGAGATCCTAGAGGGAAACCGAGGCACGGAACCCTCGAAGAGCTCCCCAGCCCCAACCGCTCAAGGCGCACAACCTGCATATTGGCACGTCTTGGACTCAAGTGAGCCCAGGGAACCTGGAGCCTGGCTTGTGACTGCCACACTGTCCTCGCTCTTGCTACAGTGGCCGCTGGGTGACTCGGTTTCCCATCTGCGATGTGAACTTGCAGCTGTTAAAACAGCTGCCCCCTCTTGCACAGCACCCCTGCCCCCCCCCCGACCCCGGGCAGGACCATCAAAGGAGGCAGGACAGGCGGGGCCACACAACAGGGGCTAGTTTAGGAAAGTGCCAGAGCGGGGACAGGGACCTCTGTGCACTTCCTGTGCACGAGTCCCAGGATGGAGCATTAGTGGGTCCAGTGCCCTGGGTTCCACGCATCACTCATTCACTCATTCATTTCGCCATTACCCCCTGGTCCTGTTTACCTCACCTCTTCCCACCCCAGATCCCCAGCAAATTCCCAGGCTGGACCCCCAGGGGCTCAGGCCAGAGCTGGGCTGTCTGGGCGTGGAAGGGGCAGAGAGCCCCAGGCAGGGGGGCCTGACAGTGGGAAATGGGAAAGGTCCAGTGACACCCTCAGGGCAGCGAGGGAGGGAGGGTGTGGCATCTAGTCTCTTCCTGCAGATAAAGTGCCAAGGCCAAGGCAACTTGGCCTGAGGTCTGCTGTTTACTTCACTTGCCCAGAGACTCTGCTTCCCACCGGCAATCCCTGGGGGCCCCTGTGGCTGCAGCATGTCCCCCGGAGAATGGGGTGCTTGAGCCCAGGTCTTGAGCCACAAGATGCCCCTTGGACTAGGGGACACCCCTGCCAATTCTCCTACGGCTGGGAGCTACCCTGAGGCCAAATGTAAACATCTCCAGACCTCTGTTCATCCTCGCCTGCATCTCCACGCCTCTCCCGGGATTGCTTTGAGGGTCCGAGGGTCTGTAGTCCGGCCTGGCCCGGCCTGAGGGCTCAGCAGCCAAAGAGACTTAGAGGGCAGGGAGGGGTCAAGGCCCTACACAGGCTGCTCAGTATTTTGGCCATGGAGGTCAGGGGTCACGATCACTCCTGAAGTGGGGTGCAGGCATTGGGGGCCTAACAAGGAGTCCAGACATTGGCGAAATAAGTAGAACAGTTTCAGGTTTTGCCTTAAATCTTTCCGGGGTACAGACTGCTTTCCCAAGTGGGAGAGTAGAGGGTGGAGTAATCCACAGGTCCCCAGGAGTATGCAAAACCCCAAGCCTGCCAGTAAACAGGAAAGGTGTGCAAGAATTGGGAGATTCAAAGTAAAGTAAGCTGCCACCTCAGCTCTCATGTGGACAAAAGTAGACGCGACTAGCAATCTCAGTGAGGGTGGAGGAGACGGCTGGTGGAGCACAGGCAGGTCCAGACAGTTGGAGAGCTGTGGGCAGGATCTGGAACATTCTAAGACCAGCCACTCACAGACAGGTACCATCTCCAGTGCAAGAGTAGATGGGCACAGAGACCCACTCTGCGGCATCCTCTGCGATAGCAACATTTTCCGAACAACCGGAATGTTCATAAAGGACAGAGTGGATAAAGATGAAGCAGTAAATTCCTAAGACAGATTTCTACACAACAGATAAAAGGAGTAGATCAGAAACGCACGGAGGAGCTGCAAAAACACAAAGCTGAAAGAAGCAAGTTGCAGAAAGATGTCACGTACGTGCACTTTAAAAAGACGTAGAGGGGCTTCCCTGGTGGTCCAGTGGTAAAGAATCCGCCTTCCAATGCAGGGGACGCGGGTTCAATCCCTGGTCGGGGAACTAAGATCCCACATGCTGCACGGCAACTAAGCCTGCGCGCCACAACTACTGAGCTCGCACACCTCAACTAGAGAGCCTGCGTGCCACAATTTCAGAGCCCATGTGCTCTGGAGCTTGTGCGCCACAACTAGAGAAGTTAAAACCCGCACACCACAACTAGAGAGAAGCCCGAGCGCCACAACTAGAGAGAAACCTGCACGTTGCAACAAAGACCCATCACAGCCAAAAAAAAAAAAAAAAAAAAGACACAGAACTATGATCTATTTATTGTTCATGGTTACATGTGTGCAAGTGTGTTTTCAAGGGACAAAAATGATGGACACCAAATCGACGCTCAGAGCTACCTCTGGGTGTCTGCATGGCGGGGGGACTGAGGCTGGGAGTGCAGAAGGGACTTGGCCTCCATCTATAATGCTTCATTTCTTTTTTTTTTTTTTTTTAAACTATGCAGTGTAACTAAATGTTAACCATTGTTAATTGCAGGTAGGGAAATATTATATTTTACCTTAATTATCATATCTCCAAAAAACTTTTGAGACAAGCATGGTTAGATTATAAGCCCCTTGAGAGAGTGAGAGACCCTGATGACGTGTATGGTCACTCAGCTGGTAGCGCGGCGTTTTACACCCTCAGTGACTCAGTAGAATTCCTCGGCCTGGATGGCTGAACAGATGAATGACGCATGTGGCAGTGAGTCTGGAAGAGTCAGATCTGCCCTTTCCACTCTCCCTCCATTTAAAGGACAATAAAGTAGTCTAGAGTTGTTTCTTCAACTGCCCACTGAGGTTTTCTTTAGAAACCACCAGCCTAAGTAGGCAGGAAGCAGAAGCTGCTGCATTCTAAACGAGGGTCCTGGGTGTGGGGACGTTAAGTCCCCAAATGTTCTGGAGTCTAGACCATCCGTGTTTCCAAGAACTCGAGCTCTCAGATTCCTCTCCCCAGAAAATGCAAGGGGAGGGCACAGAGCCTGGGGATCCAGCGACCGACTTCTGAGCAGAGCTTCCCCACACTGAGAAGGGTGCCATGAGGTCCTGGACGCTCAGAGGGCTTCTCCCACTCCTTGGCAAGCAAACGTCTTCAAGCAGGCAAGGAACCCAGAGTGACACAAGAGGGGTCAGCAGGGTATCTGTTCTGTTATGAGGGGCCAAGTCTGCAAGAGAGCTGGAGACAGGCCAGCCCATGGCCAGAAACCCATTCAAGACGATTTCCCCCAAGAGCTGCCATCTGTCATCCACTGGGCTGCACACACACACTTGCCCGGGTCCTCCAGGGCTGGTATGCCATGGAGGGCAGGTGTGTACGGGGCTTGAGTGTGCCACGGTGGGCAGATGTGCCCCCGGCTCTGGCTTTGATCTTACACGGTTCCACTTACAAGCTAATAAAAGCTGCATGATCAAATTCCAGGTCATTACTCAAGGAAAGGGACCCTTCTGTGGTCACCAGCGATAGTTTCGAACCAATTAAAATAAGCCTGGCGTTTCTGCGGGCTGCCGCCGTGCCCGCCAACCCCGAGGTTTCGGAGAGCCCACGCTCACAATGAGTAAGATGCACGAAATGTTAATGGAGACACTTAAATGCCACGTCGAGGGGATTCTGGTAAATAAGGCCACATGGAAGAGGCTGGGGGAGAAGTCTCCTGAGCTAACCCGGAGGAAACTTCAATAAAAACGAGATTGGATTGAAAACAATTCACTCTGCAAGGGATGGGTCTGCTGGCAGAGCTGGGAGGGGTCTTCGGGGGAGCAAAACTATTTTATTTCCCATTAGTTCCCCTTTGCACGTGTATGTGACCCCTGCCGACAGCACCAGAATCTGCCAGGGTGACAGCACCCACTGAACAGGCTGGGAGAACCAGGGTGTAACTTGCCGCGTTGGGGCACAGAGGCTCAGGCAGTGGTTGAGTGAAGGTGGAGGGTTGGGGGGCTGGAACAGAGCTGCAGGGGCGGGGGTGTCTTGGGGCTGAGAAGGCAGAAAGGCTTTACTGAGGGCTTGGCTTGTGCGGGGGTCACACTATCTGGCGGCTGCTCTGAGCTCTGTTAGGTCCTGTTTCAGGAAGATCAAATGTCACCCATGAGACAAACGGATAAGGTTCCAGAGAACATTGCCCAGCACCTGGGTCAGCAAGTAGACGGAGCCTGGTGAGCAGCCCAAGCTGGTCCTGTGTCGCTCAGTGTAAACTCGGGGTCAGCCCTGAGTCAGGGGCAACCCCACTGGGCCGAGACTTTGGCTGCTACCTTGGCTCCCAGCTAAGACTGTCTACTGCTCAAAGTTCTGCCTGATGCAATTGAAGGACCCCCAAAACAAGAAAAGGAAAGGAAGTCACCGGGCCAAACAGAGACTCAAGGAGTGTGGGCTGGGTGAGGTGCGCCACACCCCAAGGCCACCACCGTCTCCCGGCACACCTGCTTCTGTCAGTCAAGCTTTACAACCAGAATAACAAACCTTGTTCCGGCTAGGGTTGCCAGATTTAGCAAATTAAATTACTGGATGACGAGTTAAATTTTAAATTTCAGATAAACAACAAATAATGTATTACACTTTTTTAGTATAAGTATGTATGATGCAATATTTGGGACATACTTATACTATCGATCATTCATTGTTTATCTGAAATTAGAATTTAACCAGGTATCCTGTATTTTTACCTGGAAACACTAGCTTCCAGCTGTCTGACTGCCCAGCCTAAATACACACACACACTGACATACATGCACACACAGGCATGCACACACATGCACACGTATACACGCACATCCTTCAAAAAAAGAAAGGAGCTAACACTTCACAAGGATCAACTGCCTGCCTGGTGCTTCCCCTCTGTTCTCTCCTTGAGCCCTCCTCCCATCCACCTCCCCCCCCACCTCAGCTGCCCCATCATTCAGACAAAGAGACTGGGACACTGGGATTGTCACTCGTCCAAGGCCGCATGGTCAGCAGGCAGCCTGGTTGAAACTGCAGACCCTGGTCATTCTCATTCCAAAGTCTGCACTCTTTCCACTAAACCAGACCCAATGCGTCATATTTTAGATGTTTATCTCCAAACAAAATGGCCATAAGGAAGCTGCTATTGATTCTGCAGTCAAGCCAATGCACAGCATTTGAGGTCTTGGCTCAGGCCCATGCCAAGCTCTGACATCTGAAGATGCCGTTACAATCCTGGGAGGCCCCTGGTGGGGAACTTGCCCAGGACGGGGTGTGGGTGAGCACACCTGGCTTCCTTTCAGAGGGCTGGTGGTTTGGGTCTACCCGGAGAGCTCTGCTGGCAATCCCGGCCCGACCAAGTATGGAAAGCAACATTGGTGTGTGTGGCAGAGTGTTCTAGAAAAGAGGATCTCTCCCCTGGATACCGAGGAGGGGACAAAACTTGTGCCTTCCTGGGCTGAAAAGATAGACTTGAGATTGTCTGCAAATTGCCAAGGTGTCCCTGAACCTTCGACTTCCCCTTGTCAACTAGTTGCTTCCCAGTAAGTGGTTTTGAACCTTGCTATGTGGTTAGAATTGCAATCCTTTAAAAAAAGAAAAAGAAGAAGAATTGCAATCTTTGATGAGGCCAAGGTGAGTCACAGGGTGGCCTGTCTCGTCATCTACCTGGGCCGCCCTCTTGGCAGGGAAAGAGATTAGATCTGGCTGACAAATCTCGCCCTTTACAAGACAGTTATCACACCACACACTAACTCCCAAGTCTTAATCACTTGGTTTCATGATGATTTTTCTGAGAATGAAGGTTAAGCTTTACCACTTTGTCATATCTAGAAATAATTTTTCCCCCCTCCTTCTTTAAAAACAATTGTCTCGTGGATTGGAAAAAGCTCCAGCACATCATTAGTCAGTCCCCCTCCTGTGAACTGCTTGCCTACTGTTGGCAAAGTTTATGAGAGACAGAAGGTCCTATCTGAGAGCTGTCAGCCAGGTCCTTGTAAGGACTAATTCCTGTCATGAGTGAAATAAAAGCATTCTGGGCCTGAAGATCTGGGTGGTCCAGGTGTTATTTGCTCACCCAGTGGCCAAGAAGAAACCCAGCATGGGGTTGAGGAGGCCACAAGGAAGAGGAGGAGACCGTCGTGGATCATCCAAAACTCCAACCCAGAGGACACCACCAATCACATGTTAAAATCCAGAAAACAAAACTGCAAGGGCAAACGAGACAGGGAGGTCTCTACCTGAAAATACAGCCAATGCCTCCTGCTTTCATTTCCACGATTAGCACCTCTACCCCTTCCAGTCTCCCTTCTCAATAATGCAGTCAAGAGGCAGTCAGAGTACTAATATTGTGATGTTTTTATTATTTGCCTGATGGAGTTTTATTGGAAAAATTTGTGTCAAGTGTTGCATCTTGAGATTTCCCTTGTAAGGAAGGAAGGTGTAGGGGGTCGGGGGAGGGAAGCTGCCGCTGGATTTTGGCCCTTCTGGAGACAGCCGCCTGTAAGGAGCTGGCTTAGTTATAGGCAGGTGGTTGTTTTTTTATGTGACCTACTTCCCAGATGGTTTTCCCTGCATTTCATTTCTGCCACAAAGTTTTGGCATACTGGAGTCAGAATGGAAGAACTGTCAAACCTGTGTCACACCAAAAAAGGAGGGAACCTGGGAGCCTGGCGGGCCTCAGCAGAAGGAAAGAGACGAAACAGGTAAGAAGCTGGAAGTGAGAGAAGTAGGAAAGAGACGAAACAGGTAAGAGGCTGGAAGTGAGAGAGGCAGATGAGGGAGGCTCCTCCGGGCCACTCAGAAGATACATGGCAACCTCCCTGTACAGAACGCCTGGCTGCCAGAGCAGTGATTACCCAGGAGGCCTCTGCCCGGTTTCTGGGTACAAAGCTGAAGATCAGCTCGCTGGAGGGCCCTGGGCAAATTACTGCCAAGAGCAGCCTGGGCTGGCTGGTATGTCCTGTGGTGCTGGACCATTTAGGTGGCCTGTGGCTCCTGAGATGTGGGCAACTTCCCACAAGGCCGTGGTGGGTTTGCTGTCTGACCACTGCAAATGTGGCCTCTGGGGGGTGGTGGCTGGGATTCACTCCCCCACAGAGCCCCCTTGGTGCTGACTCTGACCCAAAGCCACAGGACAAAGAGGCGCTGCTGGCAGCCCAGCCCGTCACCAGAATCAGGGCCCCATTTGCCCCAGCTGTCCAGCAGGACCCCAGATCTTCCTGCTTGGAGAACAGACTTGACAATGCTCATTCAGTCATTCTCCTGCCTTCAGGCAGAACCCTCTTTGACTGTCCTCATCATGAGAATTGGTACAATTTTTAAATGCTTCCCAGTAAGGAGCTCCCCATGCCCTGTCTCCCTTGGCAAACCAACCCCACTGCCGGGAAAAGTCCTACCTCTGATCTATCCCAAATCCTGCACGATGAACCCTGAGTTCATTCCCCACATCTTACCCTTGGTGGGTTTGGAGAACAGCTGCTTGCCGCTCTCTGCTGAGTTGCCAATAGAGCCTTCGACATGAAAGTACTGCACCTCACAGCTGTGAGCTCTGCCTGCCTGTTCTGTGCATATCTGTCTTTCCCCCTAAAACCTTGGAGCAGAATTGCTACTGTTTTTGCAGCTGGAACGGCTCTGAGGAGCCGCCCCACTTCTCTGTGTCACAGCGTGCCTCTTGCCAGCACTAACAGGCAAGTGCAAAATGGATTCCTCATGGTCCTGGGAAGCCACCTTCTAGGCACGTTCAGGGAATTTGGCACGTTCTGCCAGGAGCCCCCATTACAGCACCATCTGGTCCTAGATGTAACTGGTGACACAGCTGGGGGAGGCCATCTCCAGAGGCACTAGGGTCCCCGGAGAGGAAGCCCTCACAGGCCAGCACTGCCACTGCCAATATCCAGGCGTCATGAAACACCACGCATACATTTGATTCATGGCCTTTGTTTTTCAGATTCAAATGAGCGGAAAAAACAGGTGGGCTTAAAACTTATCGTGCTCAGGGGCTTCCCTGGTGGTGCAGTGGTTGAGAATCTGCCTGCCAATGCAGGGAACATGGGTTCGAGCCCTGGTCTGGGAAGATCCCACATGCTGCGGAGCGACTAGGCCCGTGAGCCACAATTGCTGAGCCTGCGCATCTGGAGCCTGTGCTCTGCAACAAGAGAGGCCGTGATAGTGAGAGGCCCGCGCACCGCGATGAAGAGTGGCCCCCACTTGCCGCAACTAGAGAAAGCCCTCACACAGAAACGAAGACCCAACACAGCCATAAATAAATAAATAAATAAATAAATAAATAAATAAATAAATAAATAAATAAATAAAATTAAAACAAACAAACAAACAAAAAAAACCCCAAACTTATCGTGCTCAAATGAGGTGCTGGAGCTCAGGGCACAGATGGGCCACGTCATCTTCTAAAGGCGCATCCCCACCTACAAAGGTCCAGGGACCTCTGGGGCCCACCTCGCGTTCTCCCTGTGTGAAACGCCAACTCCTCAACGTCAGGGAAGGAAAACAAACACAAAGCCAAGAGGCTCTCTTGCTACTGCAGCAGGTCTTAGGGAGGTCACGGCCACTGAGCTGAAGCTCGGGCCCCTGCCTCCTCTGGACCCCACCCAGACACACCCCCTCAGCCGAGCCAGGACACAAAGGCACTTCAAGGCAAGAGGTAGAAACTTCCATGTCTACTTTTCCCATGGAGAGCAGGTAAGTTCTCATCAGAAATGTGCTGTGTGTGGGCCCTGCCTTGGCCCGTGTGCTCACGGAGAAGACACGTCAGGCAGATGGAGGGAGAGAGAGAGGCGAGAAGGAAAAACAGAGTTATGAGCATTTACCAGGCGCAGACAACCCAAGCGGTGAAGACTAGAGGATGCCAAAGGCTTTAGGAATCTACGTTCTAATTCAGGAGCCAGAACTTACCTTCGTGACTTTCTCAACTTTGTATACGTGTCTACAATTATTAAAAACATGCAAAAGGTGACACAGAAGAATGTCAGCGTAAGGAAAGAAGAGGTGGGTACAGGTAGAGAGATACCAGGGGATATGCTGGCAAGGGTGGTTTCCAGGTGTGCCTCAGAAGTAGTGATAAATACGGGGGCAGGAGAAGAGAGGGCACCCAACCACGAAAAGGAGAGGGAGAGGGAGAGCGGTTCCACAGAGCCACCGCTGTGAAGCTAAGGCAAGCAGGTATGGTCTCACCGAGACTGCAACGCTGAAGGGCTGGCGGAACATCCAATCCATTCAATGAGCTGGCGCGGGCGGCGTGCCCAGGCACAGTTCCCAGCACAGAGCCTGGCACCCAGCAAGCACTTAATAAAAGTTAGTTCGCTTTCCCACGTGGAGCGGAACCGACTGGGGGGAGTGGATGGGAGAGTTAAGGACCTGGCTTCTAAGTGAAACTTGTTTTCCCGGGAATGATGAAATGCACGTCACACTGTGTCGAAAGGCAACGGCAGGTGAGAGTGAAGCCCAAGGGTTGGGATGGAAAGGAGACGGGCCCAGGTAAGCACCCACTGAGACGAGCATTCCTAAGCAGGGTCCACGGGTCTCAAAGCCCCGACTGCACCTGTGTACACACGTGCATCTTCTGGAGAGAGAATATCCAGGGTTGTCTTTGGGTCCTTAGAGGGGGTCTGGGATGCTTTGTGAGTTAACCGGCAGTGCTGTGTTTCCAAAGTCCTTTGCCTGGAAGCCCCCTTCCCAGCTCCAGCAATTGCAAAGCACTCAGGGAAGCATATGAGATTGGCTGGCACTGGGTGTGGACAACTGGCCCCACGCTCACTTGTCGCTCACTTGTCGAAGCCATTAGTTTGAAAGTAAGAAACAAGGTTGTGGGGGGAGGGGAGGCGGTAGTGTGCTGGAGGGTGGGAAGTTGGGGCTGGGAACCAGGCAGGCCTGAGTTCCATTTCCTGCCCTACCTTCCCTGAATGTGGGGCTTGGGCAAAGCTGTCAGGCTCCCTAAACCACGGGGCCATAGGTGTCAAATGGGGATTCTTGTCATTCCCATCCCATTGTCATTGGGATTGGAAAGAATGTGTGTGAAAGACACAGAACACCGGTGTGTAACAATAGAAGATGGTGATATCAAGATCTTGGCAAGAGAAATATTGGACCAGGACTTTTCAAAGAGGCTCCACATGGAGAGTTGATTCCAGTAGACAGCATTTCTTAGTACTTGGGTTAAGTCATTGCTGCAGCACAGATGAGGGACAGTCCCTCTCCCACTATCACCACTGACCCCAGGGCAGGTTTCCCTGGGATGGAGATCTGAGAGCTGTTTGCTAGGTGTCAACCATATCATGAGTTGAGGTTTTAAACCCCTCTCCTAGTCCAGCACGTCGAGTGATGGTGAGGGCAGCACATTTTGCAGCCAAGAAAAGAGCCTGTAATGGCAGCCGCGTGGCCACCAACAGACATTGGCACCCTGTGGCTGCATGTGCCCGCCCACCTGGACCCCCTCTCCAAGCCTCCCTGTCCTGGGAGTTCACACCTCGTCGTCTTCCTGCGCTTGATGTTGCCAGGATTGCAGAAGGGGCAGTGCCCCTACTCAGCGCTCTTCTGCCCTGGCCAGAGAGGCCTGCTTGCTGAGAGCTGGTGAGAGAGGCGCATTCAGCCCATGGCTGGTGGTGCATGGAATGATACGCCAGCGTGAGCCCAAGCCAGGCTTCATTAGTGCACAGATGCAAACAGCGAAGGGAGGCCAATTGTTTGGACAGTTTGCTGTTGAGCTGGCGAGACAGGATGAGAACTCAGGATCTTGCATTTCCAGGCTATTTGCAAATCTTCAGGTGCCCATTTCTAGGAGGAGCTGAATCACTCAAGTGCCTCTGTGGGAGCTGCAGGGAGAGGAAGCCCACTTCTTGCTGAGCCCCTCACAGGCGAGATGCTGCTTGCTGCAGTGACATAGCTGGCCTCTCCGCTGCGTCCTTCTACCTGCCACGCCACCCACGCCATGCCATCCAACTATGTGGGGCAAGCCCGGGGACTGATGGGTGGTGGGGTCCCTCTCTGGACCTCCCCTTGGCAATTCCCCCTGGCAACCCCCCCCCCCCCCGCTTCCTGAGAGAAAGGCATGTGGCTCACCTCCCGCCTGCTGGGGGCAGCCCCTCTGGTGGTGGGCAGGCAGCTGATGCTGGCAGATATCTGACCTGTGCCCTCAGTTCTGTGCTCTGAAAGCCTCCCCCCACCCGGAGTTCAGAGGGTCTGGGTGGACGGAGGAAGGGAGGCCCTTGGAGAGAGTCAGGGGTGTGGAGAGGGGAGAGCAGGCAGTCTTCCTGCTGCCGCGCAGCTATAACGCACCACCTGGCAGAGCGAGTCCGGCACCTGTAGGGGGCAGATGCTCATTCATCACCCTTGCAGCCCAGTCCTGGCTCCTCTGCCTCTGGGCAGGCAGAGAGGAGTGGGGAGGGCTGGGCAGCTGTGAAATGCTGCCCATGGGCCAAGGCAGGGTCACGGTCCCAGGGACTGTCCTCTGTGTGCAGAGAGGACAAGCCCCATAGTGAAGGCTTGTATCAAGGAAGAAGGACACGCAGCCGTCATGTTTAGCACACCAGGTACAACCGCTCTTTGTAGACAACAATGAAGCCTTTCAGGAATGCTGAAGCCTCAGCCGATCCCCCACCCTAGGCAACGGGCAACGGCCTTCCTGCCCATCCCTTCTGTTCAAGCTCCGGCACAGGGCAGGAGCAGGCAGGAGGCACTGACCAAGAACTGGCGACAGGTGAGCTGCTTCACGTGAGCCTCCCCAGGGGAGACAGAGTGATGGCTTCATCACTGGGAATTCCACAGGTGGGGCTGGGCAGCCTGTTGGGTTGGGCCTTCCTGGGCCCACGTGTGGTAGGAAGTTCAGGGACAACTTGGGCCATCTCATCAAAAGATACAGCTTTAACCTCAGAGGGACTTATCAGTGAGCCCAGTAAGATTTCAGGGAATCTACTTATCCCTAAATGTCGACTACCCAGTCATTTACATTTCCCCCAACAGGATGGCCCCTTGAGCTCAGTCCTCCTCTTGTTCTTGTAATAGGGACAGAGAGGGAGCTCCTTAGAAAGGTCACTCAAGACTGGCCCCTTCCCAGGATGTTACCACCTGCTGTCCCTCTAAAATGAAATAAAATAAAATTTAAAAATAAATGAAAAGAACAACAAAAATATAAGTACAGCTGCAGAGGTGCCTTCTTTGCCTCCCTGCTCTGAGCTCCAACCTCGCAGATATTTATTGTTCGTTCCCCCCTAAATCATTCCTGACGGCTGGACTGCTTGCACTCCATCACGAGGAGGGGCTGTGCGGAGCCGCAGTTCCGTTTAGCTTGCAGAAAAAGGAGCCTCCTAGGAAAAACCCACACGGGAGCTGTCCGGTGCTGAACTCCTGCGTGATGGACGATTATGGACCATCTGCACTTTCAGAGGGCGACAGATTTATAAGCAGGACAGACAGCTAGAAGAGTGTCCATTACTATAACTCACTACCCTCTTCAGAGATATTCTAATCAGGCATCCTTTCCTCTTGCCGAAAAGCCCAGGTTAAGAACTGGCAAGAGGTGAAATCAATTCCATATTTCTGGGGTGTTTCCTTCCCAGAGCAAGGCTGTCAAAGGTGCTGGGGGCAAGGGTGTCAGAAGGCTGGGGTGGGGGCCGCTGGTGGAGGGACCCTTTGCCTGTCAAAAGCAGGTTCCCTGTCGCATTTCCCAGGGCTCCCCATCTCACCTCGGCTCCTGATTTCTTGCAACTGGTGTTGAAAAGATAGAAGAGGCTAGTATGTCTCTCCTTTCTCAGCCCCTGCACGGACCTACTTGAGATTTACTGACAACCAGGAATCATGCATGGGTGCAGCAAACATATCTGGATCTTCCTGGTAGGCCATGCAGTTCGATATTTATGTGCATAGGGGAAAGGAAAGGAGTACCTCAGTGGAACCCTGGGTCAGGTGCTGAGCTGGACGCCTCCTGTACATTGATTCACAGCAATCTTATTCCTGTTTTACAGGTGAGAGAACTACAGCCCATGGAGGTGCATGACGGGGCCAGGTCTCCTGCCCAGGTCCATCCGACCCTCCCTAGCCTGCTGCCCGAAGGTCCAGACGGCAAGGCAGAGATGCACAGGGAACTTCTCCCTGCCAGAGGCTGCTGGCCCTCTGAGGCCGCCCCCACCCCCCAGTGCCCCTCCAGCAGGACAGCACCTAATGCTTCTCCAGTGAGCTCCCACTCCCTCACATGGCCCTGCAATGAGGAAGTGAACTGACCCCCTGGGCCCCAGCTCCCAAGAAAAGACCCTTACACACAGACAAACAGCCCCCTTATTTCTTCTACTTCAGAGTTCATTTCTTCCTGCTTCAGAATTCACAGAGCACATGGACACTTACCTAATCTGACCACAGCTTTTGCATTAGATAAAAACATTTATTTTTAATCCCCATTTTAAAGATGAGGCAGCTAAGGCCCAGGGAGGTTAAGTGGCTTTCTCGAAGCCACACAGCTAAACAGCAGTCAAGCCAGAATCAAGCCCTCATCTCCTGGCTCTGTGTCCAGAGCCTTTCTGGCCTCTGCCTGCCTTCCCAGGAGGCTGCACTGAGCACAGCCACCCTTGAGAATTTCCTTCCATGGGGACCTGCCCTCTTCCAGGCTCTCCCTCTGTAATTTCTGAGCTTCTCTGCCAGATCCCACCTGCTCTGGGGAAGGTTAAATCACCCAGCTCACTGGCAGAGCCTTTGAGAACTCACCCTGGGTATAGGCTCTGAGACTCTAAACAAAGACCCTGAATATCAGGCAGTGCCCCCCTCCTGCCAGGACCCTGTCATTCTCTGAGAGGGCAGATCAGGGACCCATGCAATGATGCCCAGCTCAGCAGTATGACCGGCTGCCAAGTGTTCTGGAGTCAGGTCTTAACTGGGATAAAATCAGGCTGCATCTGAGAACAGCAAAAGTTCAGCTTGTTCTTTTGTTTTTATTTATTTATTTTTTTAAACTACAGTTCTACCTGCCTCACCCTGGGAACTCAGCTGTGGCCTTTTCACCTGGAAAAAGCCTTCTGTTCTTGCCAAGCCCCCTTCATCCCAGTCTCGCATTTATTCCATCACTCACACGCCCGTGCAGACATTGAGGGCAGGACCCTACCTCACACTGGGCCGTCAGGAAAAGCATTTTGCAGGAGGTTGAATGTGAACTGACCTGGATCTTAAAGGGCATGGAAGGTAGTCAGGTGAGGAAGGAGGGTGGGAGGGCTCTGTCTTGTGATGCAATGTGGGCAGGAAGCATAGCATGCCATCCGTGTATGGAGCAGACAGGGGATAAGTTCGGATTGGTGAGAAAGGCAAGCACCCCCCCCCTTTTTTTTTTAATATAAAACCTTCCCATAGGCCTCTTGCCCTGTAGAGTTAGCTACTCTCTGCTGAGCATTCAGGGCCCAGGGCTGTCCCCGTGCAGGCCACTCTGTCCATCGCAGCAGATCTGATGGAGGATCTGCCTCTGGACCAGTATGTCCAATAGTTGGTGCCACCACAGAGATGCTCTGTGGCCGAGACTTCTCGTTTCATAGCCTCTACCACACGTGGTTTTTGGGCAATTGAAAGGTGGCCAGTGTGCCTGAGGACCTGAATTTTAAACTATTTCATTTAAATTCATTTGAGTTTAAATGGCCACTGTTTTAAATAGCCCAGCTCTGGAGGGTGAGCTGCTCAGACAGCCTCAGGGTCTCACGCTGCCTGACCCCACTGGCCACTGGCTGAGGGCAGGTGTGCCCAAGACCCTCATGTTCTAAAGCTTTGTTCTGGAGCCTGAGCCATGGGAGGGGCACGTATCTCTTTCCAGCCTGAGACATTTTGCTTCACCTGTGGAAAGCAGCATCCAATTGATGAATGGCCAGTGCCTGCACTTTGTGAAATTAAATTCTTTGCTTGGACAGGGCAGCATGGGGATAATCATGGCTGCCCAGGGACAGGGACAGGGCACCAGCGTGCTAGGCAGCAAAGGGCTCGGGATCCTGGCCCTGGAGGTTGCCACAGGAGGCCCAGGGGGAGGGCAAGGTGGGCAGACAGCTGCATCAGCAGGTGCCCCAGGCAGTGGCTGGAGAGGAGCAGGGAAGAAGTCAGGAACGCTAGTGCAAGAAAGGAGCCATGCAGCAGGGAGGGACAGTACCCACGTCCGCCCATCGTCACCCAGACCCTGGCCCCCAGGACACTGTCACTGCAGGTCTCTTCAAGGCACATTCACACCAGCTCTGACCTTCCCACCCAGCTCCTCCTGCCTCAGACACAGGAGAATTTATGGGCCCCTGTTGTTTCCAGCTCAGCTCTGCTCTCCATGGAAACCAAATCCCCTCCTGCTTCATTATTATTATTATTATTATTATTATTATTATCTTCATTAATGCTTGACAGAATGCAGCATCCATCATGGCCATCCTGAGGACTCCCATAAAGGGCCACTTCCCCAAACCCACCCTCCACCCCAGCCAAACTCCTGCAGGCGATCCCTTCCTCAGTGGCGGGGGGACAGCGGTTGGTGTGACTAAAGTGCCTCATCCTTTGTGCCTCTTCTCACACGGTAAAAATTACTGCCAATGATATTATATGGTCATGCCGTAAACTCAAATCACCCCTGAGAACTTGCTTCATTACGACCCTCACTATATAATCCAGCAGTTACCCCAAACCCGGTGTCCTCTCCTCCTTCTCCCTGCAAGGAGGTTTACAGAACCCCTGGGGGCTCTAAAGAGCCGCCTCTGGTCCCTGACTCTCACTCACAAAGCCAGGGAAGCCAGAGGCCACCCTGGCCCAATGGCCATCCCCTGGGTGCATCTTTGGGAAATGCAGAGAATCAGAATGAAAACTCAAGTGCCCCTGCCCACTTTTGCTCTAGATTCACTCCTTGCTCATCCCAGAAGGCTCCATCTTTGCCCTCCCACCCCTGTTCCTCCTTTAAAGAAGTGGCAGGTATGTTACCAGCCTCTCTGCCCACACCCCTAAGTCAGAGCCAGAAGACCACCCCTACCCACACCTTCCCCCACTCAGAGGGTTGTGGGCCTCTGACTCTCCTCTCCATTTACAGCTAAGGAGTCAGGTTGTCCTGAAAAATGGGCCTTCAGATGAACCCCAGAAACTCTCTGTGTGTGCGTATGTGTATACATGTGTTCAAGTGTGTCTATGTGTGTGTCCACTGTCTGCCCACCTGAGGTCAACTCCACCTTGGCATGGACAATTGCCTTCCCTTTCTCCCGTCTCACCTCCCCCCCATCCCTGCCCTCGGTGTCCCATAGAGGGGTCAAGTGGTTTACCCTCATTTAGACGAAAGTAAAGAGTATATTTAGGGTGTCAGGCTGATTTTGCTGCTGGGCTGGGGTTTCACCCCTTGCCTTGGATGGTCCTGGAATTGCCCTAAGACCATCCAGAAGTCCCCTTGGCTCAGCCTGGTTTTCCCCACACAGACTCCAACTGTCATTGCCAAAACCCCCTCTGTGTGCACAGAGATGCCCCCTGCCGTGGTTTCCTTTGAACTCCACAGAATCTTAGATCGTCCCCATAGATTCTTTAAATAGACAGGGTGAGGGGGTTTCAGGGGATGTTCAGGTTTGATGTCCTCCTCCATCTTTCATAGGTGGGATTTTCAGGGTGGAAGGAGGGGTCAGGCATCTCTCTAGCCCCTGACTCTCACGAGTTCTTGGTTCTCAGACGGGGAAAGCCCAGCCCACAGGGAGGTGGTTGCCGTGCAGTTTTGGGGTCATGAAGTTGCGTGGTAGGTTTGTGCCCGGGGAGCCTTCTCTGGGCCTGAAGGTCCTGCGGTGCCCCCTGCCCACTGTGACCCCTTTCTGAGCCCATTGTCTCACAGCTGGTACTGTCACTGGTCACTTTGTCCTGTTTTCACTCATGCTATCTCTTGGGTCCCTGGGTTATTTCAATCTAGTGTTTGATTGGTTGTTTTTTTTCTTTCCATGAGTGTGTGTCTTGTCTCATTAACCTGTCTACTTATACTTTTTAAAAAACTTTTAAAGAAATGTTTTTATACCTCACATCTGTATTACCCAGGCTCTAAGCTTCTATTTCCGAATATATACAGGGCGTGTCCACCCGATGGCCTCTTGACCCCCCGTCCCAGGGGTCCCAGCTCATCACGTGCGAAAAGCAAGAGCTGTGTGCAGAGCTCCTGTTTCTGCCACATGGACTCCCATTCATCTCCTCCTGAGTTCAGCCTCAAAGTCTTTTCTTTGCATTTTTACTTTCCTCTTCAATTCCACCTCCTTCCTCACAATTGGACCCTGGTCCCCACAGTGGCCCTGCCTCTGGCCATGCCATTCTGTCCCCATCATCCCGCAGCAAGCTCTCCCTGCCCCAGAGCCTGGAGGGCTTCACTGCTTGGAGTCAGAGGGTGGGTTTCTCACCCCCATCGGCCCATGCAAACATTTCCCCCGTCCCTTTCCTCCTGCCTGCAGCTTGGGGTTTCACCACGCACCCACTCAGCTTATGACTAGACGTTTTCACAAACTGCAGACTCCTGATCTCCAAAGATACTGGAAGCCCCCAGAAGACAGGCATGGTGCCACAGGCTTTCTGAATTGAGCTCGTGTGGCTGCCTGTCCGCCATTCCCATGGCTCCCCGGTGTCTATCTGCTGGAGACCATACACATTTTAGCTGTGGTCCTTCGTGGGCATTGCAGGGACGATCACAGAATCCCATTTCACTTCAACCGTAGTTCCTAATGCCCATGTGAGGGAGGAGGGTCCAAGACAACAGTATGGAGAGTCCCGAGGGGCTCCCGGGCTGGTCCTCCCCAGCCTGGCCTGGTCCCCTCCATAGTGACATCCACCCCCTGACTGACAGTCACGCCCTGCTGTCTTAGACTATTCTGTTTTCAATTCTGTCTCAGGTCTGAGCAATCCTGTGCCCAGACAGGGTTGTAGGCTTCATGAGATGCCCACCGCTCACGGGCAGCTCCAGGAGCAGGCTCAGGGCTTCTGGGAAAGTCAGCTCGGACCCCTGGCCCCGGAGGGCGAGGGAGTAGATGGTCACCCGAAGCCCAGAGCAGGGGAAAACCAGCACCCTCAGTGGCCTGTCCCCACCACCCGTCACCAACCCCCTGGACCACCTCCTCATGCTCATCTGCTGCCACCTAGGTTTGAATCCTGTCTCCGAACTGGAAATCCTCCAGCCTTTCAGGACGGGAAGGAGCCATTTGTAGCCCTTTTATTTTTTTACGCTGCTGAGCAAAGCAGGGATCAGGCAGAGCACAGCTGTTGGGAGGTGTTTTGTGATAAATCAACACAGAGCCCAAGGCGGGGAGGAAAGGGGATGAACAGGGAGTCCAGGGCGCTGGGGACAAAGGCCAGGTACAGGCCCGAGGCCAGCACCTGAGTCCCTAAGTTAAAATGAGGAAGAAGTAGGGGGAGGGCGTGGGGGAGGGGAGGGAGAGTCAGAGAGACAGAGACAGAGAGACAGAAGGAGACAGAGGCAGAGGGACAGAGACACAGAGACAGAGGAGGGCGGTGGGTTGCAAACCCTATTGTGGAGGAAAATGACCCTCAGAGCCCCATTAAGATGTGGCTGATCATCTCACAGCCTCACTAAGGGCACTGTCCATCATCAAGGAGTTGTCCATCATCAAAGTGTTTTCTTTTTTTAAGAAGTTGCCATCCTGGCTCTTCTCATCGAGAAGCCCACGCTGGCCTCCCCAGGCATTGTGAGCTGCAATGGTTTCAATTCCTTTTGTTCCAGAGACACAGAACTGTTTAATTCTCATCCCTTAAATCAATACCTGATGTCATGTCATCCAAAGCCATTATTTTTATACCAGAAAAAAATGGAGACTGAGTACAGTCTAAAGAAGAGAGAGAGAAGGCAAAAACCACTGCTTAGGACGCTGCAAGCAAAACTCCTGCTCAGAACCATCCAACCTTAGCATCACCCAACTGGCTCTGCCTGTCTCCTGGCTATGGGACAAAAGTGCCTGGAGGGGAGGCAGAATGAGAAGAGGAAAGATCCTTGGGAAAAGAACGTGCCATGACCCCAGAGGGTTTGTCTGATAGCAAATGACTTCACCCCAAAGACCACACTGACCATCAGCCCACACAGATGAGAGTTCTACCAGGACAAAGCCCTCCACACCTTCTCTGACCCTCTCTCCCGTCTCCCCATCCCTCTCGCCCTTCCTGCTCCCTGGATCCTTCCCTCGACCTGTAGGCACAATCAACCTCCACATCCTCAGAGGAATCCTTTCTAGGAATCTTCCCTCCCTCACGGCCACGCAGGTGTCTCCTCTCTCCCCTCCAACCTCCACATCGTCCCCTCCAACCTCCACATCGTCCCCTCCAACCTCCACATCGTCCCCTCCTACGAACTGCAATCCTGCTCCCTTCCCTACTCTCCTTTCAAACTTCCCTCATTGGAGATCCTTGGGAAAAGAACATGCCATGTCTCCAGAAGGGGTTGTCTGATAGCAAGCCCTTTTGTCTGACCCATCTCCAGTCCTGCCCCATCTCTCTTTTCTGTCACCTTTTACCTGTCATCTCTCAGTCCTTGAAATGGTCTCTTCCATCATCTTGTGCTGTTTCTACCCATCACCCCTTTCCCTCATCTCCAATGACTTCCTAAATCATAACCTTTACCTCGGACCCCTCTCCTCTCTCTGGAGATTGGTGTCATCAGTTGCCCAGGAGACATTTCCACCTGGAGACATACCTGAGGCGACCTCATCGGCACCTGGTCCTCCCCCGTGTCACTGTCCCAGCAATGGCCTCACCACCCTCCATGGTACCCAGACTACAAGCTCAAGCCACTTTAACCTCCACCTTCTCCCCGCTCCTCACACTCAGTGGGTCCCCAAGATTGTTGGAGCTACCACCTCTCTAATCTCTACCTGACTCCATCCGGGCATCCCTGCTGCTGCTGGCACCGTGCCTGGCATCTTGGAAGAGCATCTTCAGTGGTTAGATCCTGTCCCCATAGCTTGAACATCTTCAGTGCTCCCCCATTTCCTACAGATGGGCCTCTTAACCTTTGGGGGACCCTTAAGAGGCCTCTCCCCAGACAAAGGCACATGTGTACACAGAACTAAATTTTGCAACCATTTCAGGAGGCCCATGGATCAACGGGAACCCATCTGTAAATCCCTCGGTTTAAGGGTCTGTAGGGCTGAGACAGCTCTCCAGGGAGGCATAAAGGACCATCACAGTCTGTCCCCAACACATCTTCCCAGTCTCAGTTTCCTTATCTGTAAAATGACAGCAGTGACAGACCCACCTCAGAGGGTGTGTGTGAGCCTGAAGATGCACGTGTGTAAACCACATAGAGCTGTGCCCCACACAGAGCCCATGTCTTGCTCCTGACCAGTCATGCCAACTCGTCCTACACAGACACGCTGGCTTTCCTCAATGGGCTGGGCTCCTTTGAACCAGTGAACCTTGGGCGTTCCATTCTGTCTGCCTAGAATACACTCTGCTGGAGAACTGTCACTTGTCCTCCAAAACCCAGCTCAGATGTCACCTCCTCTCTGATACCTTCCTGGCCTCCAAGGCTGTCAGCCAGCGCCTCCTCAAGGCTCCTCGAGTTATTGGTGACGTACAGTGTCTGCCCCGTGCCCAGGAGCTGTACTGCAGGGCTGTGTTCAGCGGACTGGGCTCCGAGGGCTGGGGCAGCTGTGTCCTGGTTCTCACCTCGCTGGTGCCCAGGGCAGGTATTCAGTTTATGAACAAAGCACATGGAGCTCTGTTTGTGACCAAGGGGAGGTGCCTAGGACAGAGTCTGGGAGAACCACTGCACGTGACTTCTCTCTTTCACCTGCTGGGGGCCTAGATATAAACTATCTAGAAAGAGAAACAGGCGTGCACCTGTTGTCAGATGCACGGTTTATTGTTATTCACCTTAACATACGCCCGGCCCTGGGCCAGGAACAGCGCCCGTATTATCTCATTTTATCCTCACTCCAACCCCCTCTGCAGTCGTTATAATCATCACCCTCACGGTGGAGGAGACTGGGGCTCTGAGAGGTTAAACACCAGTCAGACTCTCGTCCCTGATGCCAGAACCCCCCGCACTGTCCGTGTGCGCAGGCCCCTGTCTGCACTCCTGGGCACGGCGCCCCAGCCTCCGAGGCCTGGCTCCTGCTTCCTGCTGTGGCGTTACCTCCAGTGACGCCAGGGACCGAGAGTGCTGTTTCCCAACACCCCTTGCCTGTGCTCGTGCTCACAGGCACCGCGGTCATCCTGGAAGCTCCTCCTTCCTGCTTGCTCCCGTCTGCTCCTCCTCCAAGTCTCAGATCCCCCAAGCCTTCCCCGAGCACCCCAGACCCCAGCAAGATTGCCTTCCCTGAGTTCCATGCTGCCTGCGGCACGTATCTGGAACTTAGAGTCTCCTGTCCAGTATTAGGATTTTCCAGAAATCCTGCCCCGGTTCTTGTTGTTATACTATTCAACTGGTCCTTACAGAAAAAGCAAGACTTGCTATTTCTCACACCTGCCGATCTACCTGCACCATATCATAGTGACGCATTTCTCCTCATCACTCTTACCAGTGAGTTCAGACCCAGTCACCTGCATTTCTTCATTTGCCCTGTAACAGCTCCTTCTGTTCTTTTAAATCCCAGTTTCTCAGATGGGGCAACTGAAGTCCCAAAAGCTGATGCCCCCTGCCCAGCAGCCCATGTAAACAGGACAGTCAGGGCAAGGGGCCCCACGCTCCGGTGTCCAGGCTCCCAGGAGCAGACTCTCTTCTGTGGAGGTGAGCCTTCAGCCCCATCCTCTCTCCTCTGAGTCGGCCCTTCAACTTCACCGTGTCACACAGAACAGTCTGGCCTTCGGGTGCACCGCAAGCCTCTACCTCCCAGCCCAGCCCTGCAGGAAATGGGCTCCCAGGGGCAGCTCATTCACCAGGACGTCCAGAGGGACATGGCTCTGAACAAGGAAATGCACATAATGAATAACAATGGAGAATTCTCTGGGGCTTTGGGGCTATATTGGTGGCTGCTGGCCTTTAGGAGGCAATTAAAAAGGCACAATAAAAAAGTGAAGTGTTCCTATTTCAACAGTCCTGACTCTCACGCTGAGGGGAAGAGCTGCGTCATCCCAGAGCCTCCTAAGATCAGGCTCAGGGCTAGAACCTTTCCAAGGAGAGACTGTGCTTCCTTGGCAAAACTGTTAGTAACAGCTGGGATAGAGCCACAGGTACTAACAAGCTTCCCTTCATATCCCCAGCACCATCCGTATCTCCGGAACCCCTTCTCAGGGCCTAAGGTGCAGGATCCTTGACAGCCTCACTGAATCGGGGCATCTGCACCCTTGCATGTGAACTGCATGCATAACTTCACACGTTCCTATGTACATATGCATGTTCAAGAAAAACGCATTCATAAGTCAGATTAAGAAAATGCACTTGTATTTACTGTACATATTCTCTCTCATACACACACACACACACACACACACACACACACACACACTTCTTACCCACATCCTGCCTCTGAAAAGCAAAGAAACTGGCAAATATGTATATTCCTTGCTACGTGTTCACACCTCTCCCGTGTGTTTGCTGGCACGCCCCTCCAGAAACCTTGCAATGGAGTGGAAGGAAATGGGGTTTCATCTTGATCAGCCCAGTCATCCCCTACAATGGTAGCAGCAAGGACTAGGAAGGCGGTTTTGTAGCTATTCACGACGCTGCAGTGAGCCGAGAATACTTATTAAAGTATTGTGACACTTCTATTACTGTATTCTGTGAAATTTCTCTTCTTCCGTGGAATTTCAGGGAGATTGGGGTGAGATGGAGAACAGTTCCCGTGAACAGCTTTTCCAGAATTGCGTTTGGAGCCGTCATAACTCACCTCCCTTGAGCCCTACCCCCACCATTATTATCCCAAGAACTTCATTTATGTAAAAGGTGCTCTCCATCTGCATCCATTTTCAGCAGTCAATACTCACAGAGAGGTCGAAATACACCACCTAGCAGTGGGATCCATGAGTATAGACTTCTCCATCCTTTCTGGAATTAAAATTGCTACGTGGGTCCCCAGGCATTTCATTACCACAGAGGGAAAATTCCTGTGTGACAGATGCTTTTCCCATGAGCCCTGGATACAAAAAAGGAGCTATAACTCGCTTTGCTTCTTCTCTTCTTCACCCGTGGGCTATTATACGATTTTGGCTCTTTGGTTTCTGGAACATTTGGAAAACCATTGGTTCTCAAAGTGAGGTCTCTGGACCAGCAGCATACGTGTAACCTGGAGGGAAGGTCGAGCAGCAGACGACTGGGCCTGTCCCGGAGTTTCTGATTCAGTAGGTCTGGGGTGGGGCCTGAGAATTTGTATTTTTAACAAGTTTCCATGTGATTCTGATGCTGCTAGTCTGGGCACCACAGTGCAAGGAGCACTGACCCAGGGGGACTCAGCCTATGATAGCACAGGCCGTGTTGGCTTGAAAGTTGGGGTCTGGGTCCTAGTTTGGCCCTAACCTGTGTGACCTCAGATAAGTCGCTTGGGTGTCTTCTTCTCTTGAGTCACATTTTTTTTCATGAGTGAAATGAGCGGATTGGCTTGGATGACCACGAGGGTCCTTTCAACCCCTATGTTTTACGGTTCTAGGCACTGCTGAAACACAGCAGTAACCAGTACCCGGGGTACTAGGGGTGACACAGAGCCTGTTTTACTGTCCCCCATCCTTCTACCGGCTCTTATACTCCCTTCTCCCCCCACCTCCTGATGCTAAACTTGAACACAGTAGAATCTGTTTTGGGAAACAGGCAGCCAGCAGCTGCCCTCCACGAGCCCAGCTTCCCGGAAATTAAATCTCAGGCTTGTTTCTTTCCACATGGGGAAGGCCTCAGAGGGCTGGGTCCCAAGTTGCCCTCGACACACTGATTTTTAGCGTCAGTATAAAGATGACATGTGTTCCCCCTCAGGTCTCCCCTGCCGCACAGGGCAGTGTGACTTTACAGCATGTCCCAGCACATCTCAAAAGTGACCCAGTCTGGGGTGATTAGAGGGAACCCACATGATGATGAGGGTGTAATCATTGGTGCTTCCCGACACAAGCCTGGCACTCAGAAACCAGGAGACGGAAAAGCTTGCAGTTTTCCATGACGGCCTGAATTTATGAGATGAACGAAAAAAAAAAAAAAAGGAAAAGAAAAAGATGAAAACATCTGTAATGAACATCTGGATTCTGTTGCTAACCATGAAAGCAAATCCCTCAGAGTCAGCATGTTGGAGAGGGCTGGGAAAGGGTATATTTATAAACAACTGCAATATTTAAATGGGAAAAAAATGCCCCAGCACCACAACTTCCTGTTTTAAACCCTTTCAGGATGGCGAGGCGTTGAGTTCAGTTCTGTATCTGAGCCACAAGGGAGATGGTTATACCCGCAAGTCAAGCTCTGGACTCAAACTGGCATGGTTACAGCCTCTGGATTTGGGCAGTTGGTTCCCCAAAAAAGTCATTTGAAGAAAGTGTTAAATGCACCTCTGCATGTTTGTGGGTGTGCATTCATGCACTCGGGGAGGCAAGCGTGTGCACACACGCACACGGGTGGCTGGGTGTGCACAGTCATTCACACAAGTCCGTGTGTGGGTGTGTGTAGAGTCATGGTCACAGGCGTGTGTACATGTGCGTCTGTGGGCCCGTGCACAATTACACAACAGCTGTGTGCCTGTGTCAGTGTGTGCATGTGAGTGTACATGCACAGAAATGTCCAAATAAAAAAGTTTACATATTTGCAGGCTACTCTTTTTTTCTGCAACTTCCTTTTTTTTATCTCCTCACACTTTTCAACAGCAAGACCCCCTCCACGCCTTCCCATAACTAACAAATCTGTCTCCGAGTTCTGCCCTCCTCAGGTGTAACTAATGTGACTTTAGAGGCGTCGTCCCTGGGCGACCAGCGACTGGGGCGAAGCATGAGGGAAGGGAGTCGGGAGCTGGGTGTGAACAGTCACCTCTGCCCTGCCCTCACTGCCTGTCCCTCGGGCCACCTGAGCTGTGCACACAGGGCGTTAAGGATCCATTTCTCAGCCCGAGAAGCGGCTCCTGCCCCTCGGCGCATCAGGGACAGAGCCCGGGATGCATCCCCTTCAATCCTTCTCCGGGTTCTGGGCTCTTTGCATAATAGTCTTAATAGGGAGAGGAGTGGAGGGCCTGTCTGCCCTCATGAGCGATGCTCCCTGAAAATCCCTAGCCAGGGCCGTGGGAAGAACGATTTGCTGCTGGTGGCTCCTAATGTATGGAAGTATCTCTATCAGTGGATGCAGGTGACATCCTCATACGAAAGAGATGAGAGAAATGGCATCCATTTGGAAAATTTCACCTTTGGTCCCCGGGAGCTGGGGCGAGAGGGTGTCCTCGGTGGTCTGCCCCATCTTCCGGGTCCTGGTGAGCGGGCGGTTTGCCAAACCGGTCACCTGGCATTAGAGGCAATGAAAACCACACACTTCCTAACCCTGTTGTGTGGTTCGTGTTTAGGGCTCTTGCTTTATCAGTTTTTATTTCGTGTAATATTCATCACACTGGTTTATTTATGGGGCCTTCGTTGGGAAGTTATTTTTCAGGCCTGGTGAATAAAACATTAGCCTTTGCGGCTTGTCAGGGTGACGGCAGCTCCTCTGATGTCAAGCTGACGAACTGCCTTTCTTTTTTCCCAACGACTGCACTTTTAAAGAAATTTATTTGTATTTTGTTGGGCGTTTGCTGTTCTTTTCTCTTTTGGCTGGTGGATGTTGGTCTGAGTCGGGATCTTTTCTGTTCTCATGAAATGCTAAAACCTTCACTTGCTGAGAAAGGTAATACGTTGAGCAGGAGGGGTGAGGACTGAAGTCTTGGGCTGGAGGAGAAACACCCTGAGCATCCCACCCCTCAGCGGGCGTGACACTCTCCCAAAGCACATGCTGATGAATGAGGGACTTCTCAGTCATGTGGGTAAAGGGCCAGAGCCCCACCCAGAGGAACCAAGGGAATGTTGACCCAGCTTCGTGTGTAAGGCACTGGGGGCAGGGGTGTGGAGTCCAAAGTCCCAATGAGAGTCACAGAGAACAATCTCAGTACGTTAAAAAAAAAAAAAAAAAAGCTAAATGCGGCTTTAAGCAAACTCCAAATAAGAAAATCCACATTTATGATAAAGAAAACTAGAGTGAGAAGATTCACTTTACAATTGGATTGTCATAGTATTTCTCCAGTAATTCCTCTAAGTCCATTTAAAACGTGGATTACTTTACGTGACTTTTCAAGTTTCATTATGAGGAAGGAAGGAAGGAAGGAAGGAAAGTAGGAAGGAAGGAAGGAAGAATCTGGCAAGGTAATGCTGTATTTCACATTAAAGAGCGCCAAGTTTTTCTTTTTCTTTCTTTCCAGAAAACAAGAGAGGGGCTTAGAAGACCTCAATCAATAAACACCCAGCCAGATGCTGGTGATTCACTACAGCTTGTCTTTTGGCAGAGGCCTAGCCTGGCCATCTCTTAATTGAGACCAGACTGGTCATCCTCACCAACAGCACAGAAGCTCAGTGGCTCTTTCGAAACTGGAGGAGGAAAATGCGCCTTAACTTCTTGGGCAAGACCACCATTGGACCAAAGACATCTGCTTCCCTCCTTGGTTCCTCCACGGGATCCAGGGTCACTCGGCCTGGATGCAGATGGATAATAAAGGCTGCCATTTGTGGGGTGTGGACTACACATACGGTAGTCAGTAATCATCCCCACAACCCCACGAGATAGGCACTATCAACCAGTCTCATAGATGAGGAAGCTGAGGCTCGGGAAGGTCACACAGAGGAGAAAGGGGAGAGGATCTGGACACAGAGCCTGCACTCCCAGCTACTGTACTGGTGAGGCTTCCTGCTCACAGGGTTGCCGCCCTGAGCAGGACCAAGGGATTGATCCTGCCCCTCTCCTTTTGGGTAGTGATGTGAGATGCCGGGAAGATGCCTGTGACTGGTTCATTTCTATAGAGAAGGAAAACACTAGAAATGGCAAATCAGATCTCCAAGAAGTTTTAAAAAATTGGTTTAGAGGGCTTCTCTGGTGGCGCAGTGGTTGAGAGTCTGCCTGCTAATGCAGGGGACACGGGTTGGAGCCCTGGTCTGGGAAGAACCACATGCTGTGGAGACACTAGGCCCGTGAGCCACAACTACTGAGCCTGCGCGTCTGGAGCCTGTGCTCCGCAACAAGAGAGGCCGCGATAGTGAGAGGCCTGCGCACCGCGATGAAGAGTGGCCCCCACTTGCCGCAACTGGAGAAAGCCCTCGCACAGAAACGAAGACCAAACACAGCCATAAATAAATAAATAATAAATAAATAAATAAATAAATAAATAAATAAATAAATAAATAAAGCAACTATAACATTAAAAAAAAAATTGGTTTAGAGAGCTACACGGCCCACTTCAGAGGTGCAGGCAGACAATGAGGATGCTCAAGCACATCAGGGCTCTGTGCTCAGGGGCCTGAGGCCAACACCCCCTCCTCCAGATTTCCAGGGCTCAGAGCCTAATGGAGAAATGCACATGCATTAAAAAAAAATTCCTTGAACCTTACAGTCTTAGGTATTCTCAGCTGGCTAGTTTGAGTCTGGGTAAATGAAAAACGTCCCGAGTGCCAGTGAGTGCATCCTTAGAAGAGTCCACCATGCCCAGCAGCTTTCAAACAAGCTCCAGTGACTCCTGTCTCAAAGCATCCATAAAGCAAGGATGACCAAGAGTCTGTCAGCTCCTCTCATGTGCTGGAGCTGCTGCCCTCTCTCTATTCTCCTTCCTAGCCCAGTGTCTCAGTAGCTTGTCTACATAGGATTTATCCACTTTGTCACCTTCCATTCAACTCTTCAACCCACTCCAATCTGGCTTCTGTCCTCACCATTCACTCCATCAAAGCGCTCTTGCCGAAGTCACCTTGACCTAACATTGTGAAATGTTGAAGTCATGGTCACTTGCTGTCCTCAGACCCTATTTGACCACCCCCACCCTCCTTCTGGAACAATTTCCTTTTGGGGATTTTGTGACATGATGCTGGTTGTACCTTGCTTTGAGGGCTGATTCTTCTTTGCTTTTTCTGCCTGACTCTAAATGCTGGAGCCCCTCAGAGCTCCAGTCTAACTGCCTCTCCTTCTTTAACCACAGTATTACTCTGGAACCTCATCCTCTCCACCTTGTGTTTTTTGAGAAGTCGGTCTATTTCTTCTAAGTTGTGGGATTTATTGATACATGCATAGAGTTGTTTGTAGTATTTCCAGATTATCCTTTTAATGGCTGCAGGGTCTATAGTGATATCCCCTGTTTCATTCCTGATATTGGTAATTTGTGTCCTTTCTCTTTTAATCTTTGCCCGTCTTGCTAGAGGCTTATCAATTTTATTGCTCTGCTCAAAGAATCCGCTTTTTGTTTCATTGGTTTTTCTCTACTGCTTTCCTGTTTCAATTTCATACATTTCTTCTCTTTACTATTTCCTTTCTTCTGCTGGCTTCGATTTTTTTTTTTTTTTTTTTACTTTTCTTTTTCTAGTTTCTTAAGGTAGGGGCTTAGATTATTGATTTGAGAATTATTTTTCTAATATAAGCATTTAGTGCTATAAATTTCCCTCTCAGTGCTGCTTTAACTACATCCCACAAAATTTGATATGCTGTATTTTCATTTTAATTCAGCTTTAAGTATCTTTTAGTTTTCCTTGGAGACTTTCTCTTTGATCCGTGAATCTAGAAGTGCCTTCAAAAACTTTCCAAATGTTTGGAGATTTTCCTGTGATCTTTCAGTTATTGATTTCTAGTTTGATTCCATTAAAAACAAAGAACATATTCTGCATGATTTCAATTTTCTTACATTTGCTGAGGTTTGTTTTATTACCTTGGATATGGTCTACCTTGGTGAATGTTTCCATTTGAAAAGAATGTGTATTCTATTGTTGTTGGGATTAAACGTTTTATAAACAACTATTAGATCTGTTGGTTGATGGTACTGTTTGGTTCTTTTGTATCCTAGTTTACTTTCCATCTAGTAGTTTTATCAATTGCTGAGAGTGGGATATTGAAGTCTTTAACTGTAATTGTGGATCTGGCTATTTCTCCTTACACTTTTATCATGTTTTGCTTCATGTACTTTGAAACTCTGTGCTTGGTGCACATACATTTGGGATTGTTATATCTTCATACTGTATTGACCCTTTTATCATTATGTAATGTTTCTTTTTGTCCCTGGTAATTCACTTTACTCTGAAGGCTAATTTATGTGATTATAATATTGCCACTCTTGTGTTTTAAAATTAATGTTTGAAACTCTTCCCATCTATTTACTTTCAACTTCCCTATATCATTATATTTGAAGTGAGTTTCTTGTAGCTGCATGTAGTTGGGTCATTAAAAAAAAAAAATCCACTCTGCCAACCTGTCTTCTAAAAATTCTCATTGTTTTAAACTTTATAAAAATAGTATGATGCTCAGAGTAGTATTTGGGAGCTTATTGTTTTGTTTTTTAAACTTATTATGTAGCTCAGATTCATCCATATTGTTGCATGTTGCTGTAGTACAGCCGTCTTGATTTCTGCATAATATTTCATTGAAGGAAAAGACCACTGTAGGACTTCCTGGTGGCACAGTGGTTAAGAATTCGCCTGCCAATGCAGGGGACACGGGTTCGAGCCCTGCTCCCAGAAGATCCCACATGCCGCGGAACAACAAAGCCTGTGCACCACAACTACTGAGCCTGCGCTCTACAGCCCATGAGCCACAACTACCGAGCCCTCATGCCACAGCTACCGAAGCCCACGCACCTAGAGCCCGTGCTCTGCAACAAGAGAAGCCACCGCAATGAGAAGTCCGCGCAGGGCAACAAAGAGTAGCCCTTGCTTGTCGCAACTAGAGAATGCCCACGTGCAGCAACGAGACCCAACATAGCCAAAAATAAATAAAATAAATAAATTTATAAAAAAAGAAAAGAAAAGAAAAGACTACTCTCTCATTCATGGGCATTTTGGTTGTTTCTAGGTTTTTGTTATTATGAACAGTAATTCTTCAAACACTCTTGTACATGCCTCTTACTGTTAGACATATGCAAATATTTCTCTTGAGTGTAGCTGGAATCATAGGTTATGGGAATGTTCAAACTTGAGAGATAATGCCAAACTTTCTTCTAAAGGGCTTGAACCAACTTATGCTTTCCTGCAATGAATAAAAAGCCTAATGATGCTCATCCTTTCTGACATTTGGATCTGTCAGACTTTTTAATTTTTGCCAGTCAAATGGGGGTTAAATTCTTCTCACTGAGGACGTGATTTACATTTCCCAGCTCCTTTATGAGGCTGAACATCTCTTTTTATGTTTATTTATTGTATATTTCCTTTTGTGTAAAATTCTTGTCTTCTGCCTTTTTCTCTTTTGTACTTTTCTTCTTGATTTGTATTGGTTCTTTCAGTGTTCTTGATACTAATCTTTTGTCAACTGTACGGACAGCTAATATTTTCTTCTAATTTGTAAATAACCCAAGATCCACCTATATTTTCCTCTAAGAGATTTTTGACATTTAACTTCATTCAACCTGAGTTGATTTTCAAAATATGATGTGAGGTAGTGATCCAGTTTCATAATTTTTATAGAGTAATGACACTATTTTTTCCAACTCATTTTATTAAACAACCCTTCCTTTAACCAATGATTTGAAATGCTATGTCTATCATAAACCAAAATTCCATGCATCTGTTTCTGGGAATTTGGGGAATTGGTCAATCTTTGTGACAATATCACATAGTCTCAATTACTAGAACTTTGTAATGAGCCTTCATATGTGGTAGGAAAAGTACCCACTCTGCACTCTTCTCTTTAGAAGGGCACTGGCTATTCTTGGTCCTCTACTTTACTGTATAATCATCTTGCCAAGTTCCATGAAAAGTTCTGTTTGGATGTGGACCAGAATTGCATTGGCTATAGTCAGGATAGATCAATATGGGGAAAATGATATTTTAATGATATAAAGTCTTTCTTTCCTTTATTAGAACTCCTTTACTTACACTTAGTAAAGGTTTATAATTTTACCTTTATAAGTCTTAAACATTTAAAAATTTATTTTTAATTAAAAAATAAACATTTTTATTTACAAATGTACTTGACATTTTCTGATACTATTATAAATGGTATTTTCTCATTAACTGTGTTTCCTAGTCTGGGGTTTTTTTTGTTGTTGTTGCTAGTATACAGAATATAACTTATTTTCGTATATTAATCTTACATCAGCCAACTTGCTAAACTCTCCAATTTCTAAAAGATTTTATGTAGATTCTTTGGGACTTTCTATGTAAACAACCATATCATCTGAAAATAATAACAATTTTTTCCTTCCTTTCCAATCCTTATATCTTTAGTTTCTTTTTCTTCTTCTATTGCACTGTCTAGGACAATGTTTAATGGGAAATTTTGTTAAGACTTCACATTTGAATGACAATTTGGCGGCATATAAAATTCTATGTTCTAAGTTCTTTTTCTTTTGTACTTTGAAAATATCACCCCATTGTCTTCTTGCATCTGGTGCTGCTGTTGAAAATCCTGAAATCCCTATGATTCTGGTTCTTTGTATGTGATCTTTTCTTCTTCTCTGGAAAACTTTTAGATCTTTGTCTTTTTTGCTCTTAAATTCATTGTAAGTGTGTAGGTTTGATTCCCCACCCCACCTCCGCCCCCTATCTTTCCTTTTTGGCAATCTAATAAGACCTTTTCAACCTGGGATCATTCATCCATTGTTTTTAATCCCAGAGATTTTATCTTCACATTTTCTTCAAATATATCCTCTGCTATATTTTTCTTTTCCTTTTTTTGTGGGACTTCCATTACTCGGATGTTAGTACTTTAACTTCTTTCTTTCTTGGGTTATAGCTTTTAAAAAACATTTTCTTTGTGCTTTTCTTCTTTTTGGGGGGCAGATATATCAAGCTGGTCCTTCATTTCACGAATTCATTCTTCAGCTGTATTTAGTATTTATCCCCTGCACTGCTCTTTAACTAAAACATTTCAATACTTAACACTTCTGCTTGGTTATTTTGTATATTTTCTTGTTCTTGTTTCACTTTGCTTATAACATCTTCTATCTCTTTTAGTATGTTTGTTAAGCTGAATTTTAAAATTGGTCTCTCTGTTCTAGTATTTCTGCTTCTGATGGAATCTGGAATGATCTGTAACACAAGTTTGTTGCCTTTTTTTTTTTTTTTTTTTTAATGCATGTGCTTCTCAAATGTCTTGTTATTTTGCCTGTGAGCTCATTTCCCTCTGGTGGAAATCCGCTACTCTGCCCTGCAGTCCCTCTGGAGGAAAGCCAGCCCAGGGAACCCATGTGACCTTAGGGGTGGTGGTGGATGCTCTGTCACTGGAGAGGCTCCAGAAGATCGTATCAATCACCCTTCACTCCACCAGACTTCCCCTTAGGTCAGAGCTGCACCTTCCCCCCCTCCAGAGAGAAGCAGCATTAGGATGAGCCCCCACCCCCACCCCCACCACCTTAGCCTGCACTAGTATGATCTCCAGGTAGTCTGCAAGGAGAGTGGTGGGAAGTGACTGCTGAGGTCAGGTGGTCCACACCTGTTTTGCTTGGCTCCCCATGAGCACAGGGCTCTTTGCTGTTCTGATGTTAGGCCACCTGCACGTGAACTCTGCGTGGCCACAGGTGTGGGGTGTGGCCACAGGTGTGGGGCAGGCCTGTTTGTCCCAAGGCAGTGGTAGCAGGACCTGGGATAAACTAGAGCAGATCTCCAACAGTCCCCTTCACTCTGTATTCTCCCACAGCTGTGCTCAGCTACCTCCTGCCCCCAGCCAAAACCCCAGCCTCACGCACATCGATTTGAAACCCATCTAACCCCCATCTCATCAATTTCCCTCTGTTGTTCCCCGGGGGTGATTTTGGCATAAGGAGCCAGTGGTTTTGCTGCTTAAGCATCAGAACCAACACGGGGCTTCAAAAGTGACGTGTCCAAAGCGGAACTCTTGACGTCCCCACTGTCCAGGAACCTCTGCTCCTCCCTCTTGTCCTCATCCAAGTAAACAACCCTTCCAGGCAGCTGGCTGGTCACCTCGAATGGAAGGCCAGCCTTGCCCGGTCCCTTTCCCTCTTCCCCTGCATCCAATTCACCAGCAAGTCTGGTAGCTTCCACCTCCAAAATGTCCCACCACGTACTCCATCATCACCTCAGCATCTGAGGCTTGGTCTTCCTCTGCCCTGGCTGCTGCATGTTTCCTGACGGCAATCCCTGCTTCCCCCTCACCTCTTCCAACGGATGCTCACAGGGTAGCCAAGCTGATCTTTTATTTAATAAATGTATTTATTTATTTATTTTTGGCTGTGTTGGGTCTTCGTTGCTGTACGCAGTCTTTCTCTAGTTGTGGCGAGCGGGGGCTACTCTGGGGGCTGCAGGCCAGGCACTGTCCTGCCTATGTCCCCTGCTGCCCATCTCACGTGGTTCTCTCCTCCCTGTCCACCCGGCCACATGGGACCTTTAGTCCCTCTAACTGCTGAGCTCCCTGTTGCCTTGAGGCCAGTTTCTACTTCTTCTCGCTGTCCTGTCCCCACCCCTTCACCCAACTCCTACCCACCCATCAGGTCCCTACTGAAATTTCCCTTTCTCAGAAAAGCCACCCCTGACCCCTAACCCAGGCACATCCCCATGACACCCCTGAGCACCTGCACCCTTCCTTGGCCACATTTACCACTCTGTGGAATTTTTATTTATTTGTGTGACCGTTTGTCTGATGTCTGTCCATCCCACCTTTCCTGCTGTTGTCCAGTGTCCAGCACAGCCCTGAAATACAGGCTTGCCCACGTCCATCTGGGTCACACTGCCCGGGGAAGCTGAGACAACCAGGACAGAGTGGCCCAGGCCACAGGGCCCACGTCTGCCGTGGTTGCCCTCTGCCCCAGGTGCAGTCATTTCCCGTCCTTGGGGGAAGTGTCCCTACTCCATCCTCGGTGTAGAGGGAACCACGCGTGCCGGGAGCCTTGGCCCCCAGTTTCCAGATGGGAGGCCAGTGGAGGCGCAGGCCTGGGGAGCTGGAGAGAGACAGGGCATCATCCCCTGTCTACGGCATTGCCCTGGCAGCTGCATCCTCCTGCCCCAGCTCCACCACGCAGCCCCTCCTGCTCGGCACTTCTGATGGATTACTGGCTCCGGTGACCCACTCCCCACCCCACTGCCTCTGCAGCCCTAAGATTTGAGGTGCTGTCTCATTGTCTCTGTGTGTGTGTGTTTAGTAGACTTCATTTTTTAGAGCTATTTTACGTTCATAGCAAAACTGAGCAGGAGGTACAGAGATTTCCCATAGAGGTCCTAACTCCCGTCTCCACACACAGCCTCCCGCATTATGAAAACCCCGCACCAGAGTGGGGCATTTGTTACAAACAATGAACCTACGCTGACTCACGATCCTCACCCGGAGTCCACAGTTTACATCAGGATTCACTCTTGCTGTTGTACATTCTGCGGGGCCGACAAACACGTAATGACATGAATCCATCCTTACAGTAGCCTACAGAGCAGTCTCACTGCCCTAAAATCCTCTGTGCCCCACCTAGTCATCCCTCCCTCCCTGCAAACCCCTGTCAACCACTGATACTTTTACTGTCTCCATAGTTTTGCCTTTTCGCTCTTGGTGTTTTGAAAGTTCTCCTCAGAGGGAACCTTATTTATGAGTTCTTGGCAGATTCACAGGACAGGGATAGAGGAAAGAGAGGCCGGTGTGCAGAGGCCATCGGAAGACGACGGAAATAAGGGCAACAAAGCAGACAGCAAATTCAGAGCAAGGGACATTCCCATCTCCTCTGCTTCCAGCCTGTGAGGAGAAGCCTCCTCCAAGACGCTTCTCCCGGAGGTGAGCAAGTGCACGACGCTTAGGACCCTCACTCCCTCCCTTCCCCTTGCACAGGGGTTAATTTCCACATTGCACTGTTAATCGTTACTATAATTATTTTTCTTTCCATAGCACTGAAAGTCGCTTGACACGCTCTGCATTTTTGCAAGGTATCTGTGATCCTTTGAAAGTAAAATTAAAGGATATAATTAGCTCATTTAATAGAGATTGCACTGAGTTCGCCGTCACCTAATGGCCTGCCCAACTCCCCTGCTGCACGGTTATTAATGGGTGTTCCTGCTAACAGCCCGCCCCTTTGATGAGGGCTCGTCCCACCGGCCTCACCTCTTCATGTCCCCACATGAGGTCATCCTGCTTCATGGATTCCACCTCCTCACACACTTCCACAGTTTAACACAGGACCCCGAAATGGACATGGTGTATTTTTCAGGTGGAAACATACAAAGTAATGACTCAGGAAACACGGGGTGGGGGGGGCGGTAGGGAAGGAAGTGTGGGCAGGGGAGGGAAGGGCCCCCGGTTGGGAGCCAACTCTTCCCAATAATAAAGTGGCCCCAAGAGGGAAGACGTGAGGAGTTGGACTCTGAACAAGCATGTGCAGTTCTTCAGCTGCATCGAGCCCTTTGGAGAGACATGTTGTTTGCCGGGGGGGTTGAGTTCTGTTTGCAGGCCCCCAGGCAGGAGTCCTACTGACTTCACCAGGCAAGCACTTCCTCTCTGCTTGGGGTGCCCACCGCCTTGTTCTGTGCTCGAATGGAAACCAGGGGCCCCAGTGACTGCAGAGAAGTCCGCTCTCCAGGTACTGCTGGCTGAGGAGACATAGGCCCCATGACCACTGATTTCAAGTCACAATGGAAACTAAAAAGCTGAATATGCCCAAGTCCATTGATGAACTGTTTTCTTTTTAAATTATGTTTCTTATAAGTGCAAGGAAAATTCCATCTCTGTTAAATGTCTTACAGGCGGCACAACAAAATTATCTAATATGTGATTTAAGAGATTTCCTGCAGTGGGACATCCTGGCTTGCTCCCAACTCCAAATATTACTGAGTCTTTATAAACTCCTCCCTCCCACCCTGAACTTGAGTGTAAACTTGGGGATACAGCTTTGGGGCATTCACCCCAACTGAAGCTGAAACTCAAGCATCTTCGGTTCTTGACTTTCTGCAAGAACTTAAACAAGAGACCTGTCCCATCTGTGGTCCAAGCATTTCTGTCTTTGAAACTGAGAGATAAGTTCTTCCAGAAACAGGAAATGCCAGCAGACCTATGGACTGGGTGGGAAAGAGATGTGTGCCCCAGGGACCCCACTTGGGCACTGCCGAGGGGTGCCTCTCTCGAAGGCACGTGCTTGTCCACTTTGAAATGAGAACGTTCCTATTATTTTTATGCCACTATGAAAAGACATGATATAGCGGCAGGTTTCAGCAACCATTCAGAAAAAATCAGTTTATTTCCTGGAATGTGATCAGAGACGAAGATTAGAAAACAGACCCAAAGTAAGAACTGGTTGGGAATTGTAGGGAAAAGTTCAGTTCTCGGGACTTCCCTGGCGGTCGAGTGGTTAAGACTTCACCTTCCAAGGCAGGGGGTGTGGGTTCGATCCCTGGTTGGGGAGCTAAGATCCCACATGCCTCACGGCCAAAAAACCAAAACATAAAATAGAAGCAATACCGTAACAAATTCAATAAAGACTAAAAATGGTCCACATCAAAATAATCTTTGGAAAAAAAGTCAGTTCTCACTTCCCAGTTAAAAAGTATTACAAGGGCAGACCAAGTCCTTTTCAGCCAGGCCCCCGAGGCCTGAGCACCAGGCCTGGCACAGCTGCCCCCTCCTTCCTCAGCTAGCTCCTGTCTGGCTAAGGGGCTCCCAGCTGCGCACAGATGGGGCCCCTCAGCTACTTGCCTCTTGCTCGAGAGGCTATTTTCTAAAGTGTTCACCTGAGTGCTCAAAACAGAGACTTGGCAACTGCACCTTGGGAACAGGTTCTCCCCCCAGTGACATTGCTGCTCTGATCCAGCCCCACCTTGGCCCCAGGCCCCGGACATTTCCGCACCTGCCGGCCACAAACACATCCTCCGCAGGTGCTGTCGCTGCTGCTCTGGAAAACATGTGTGCACATTTCCTAAAACGCAAATGCAAGCAGGCTATAAATATATGTAGTGGTTTGTCTCTTTTGGGCAGCACCTGGCTGGGTGCATCCGTCAACACATCATTTAAACCTCTCAACAACTTTATTTTATGAGTGAGGAAATCAAGATTCTGATATGTTAGGTGGACTTAAATTTACCCTAAATGTACCTCTTTAAAGGTGGTCCCAAGAGGCTCAGGGCAAGAGGGGAGGGGTGACTTGGCTGATTGACAGTACCTCCCTGCTAGGGCTGCCAGATTTAGCAAACAGAAATGCAGGATGCCCAGTTACATTTGAATTTCAAATTAACAAGTAATTTTTAGTGTAAGTATTAGTATAAGTATGTCCCAAATGTTACACGGGACATATTTATGCTAAAAATTTTTTCGTTGTTTATCTGAAATTCAAGCTCAACTAGGCACCCTGTATTTTATCTGGGACTTACTCTCCCCATCCTCCCCCCTAAATTCCAAAGAGTGTATTTTTGCTGAAGGTGAGGAGTTAACCCTTGCAGGATGGGAATGGTACTCATCGCTGGCTGCTAAATTCTACACAAGCAGGACTGTTATATTTGAACAGTCTGGCCGACATTTTTTGACAGAGGGGAAAAAAATAACCTCTCCATACAGACAAGGTTGGCCTGACAAGACTGGGCTGAGGCAGGGCCCGTTCTGCCACTTCTAAACATCTACCGCAGGGCTTCCCTGGTGGCGCAGTGGTTGAGAATCTGCCTGCCGATGCAGGGGACACGGGTTCCGGCCCTGGTCTGGGAAGATCCCACATGCCGCGGAGCAACTAGGCCCGTGAGCCACAACTACTGAGCCTGCGCGTCTGGAGCCTGTGCTCCGCAACAAGAGAGGCCGCGATAGTGAGAGGCCCGCGCATCACGATGAAGAGTGGCCCCCGCTCGCCGCAACTAGAGAAAGCCCTCGCACAGAAACGAAGACCCAACACAGCCAAAAATAAATAATAAATAAATTTTTAAAAAAAAGTTTAAAAAAACATCTACCGCATCTGGTTCTTTGGGTCATTTTTATTTCTTTATATATTTTTTTCATGTTGGCAGCCAGTGTCTAGATGACTTGGGCTTTCTGATCTTAATGCACCTTAACTAATAAACCATTTTAAGTACACTGAGCTAAAGAAGCAAAATATTTAAGGATACTGGGAATTTCAAAGGGGCATGTAGACACACTTTCAAAAGCCCTAAGCACTATGTAGCTATTAAAACAGCTCAACAAGAGCAAAACAAGGATGACTGCAGTGAGCTTGGAAGCTAAGAGAATGGCTGGTCAGCCTCAGTAGGCGGGGAACCCTGAGCCTGGCAGGGAGCATGGGTCAGACGGCCACCCGAACCTCACCAGCCCAGTCCAGTGCCAAGCCCTGGGGCTCCCCCCTCAGCCAGGTTCTACAAGGGTGCTGGACCAGTATGTGAACAGTTCTCTTGATTCTGCATCTTCATTGAACTAAAACCCATGCAACCAGCTTCAGAGATGATGAAATGGGAAAAGCTCTCATCAGTGCCAGATGAGGGGTTCCTGGCTTGGACTCAAAACCCCTATTACAAAATCATACCATTACAAAATCGCAAGGAAGAAGCCAGGAGATTTCCCTCCACCATCTGTTAATTTATAGGGTTATTGGTGTCAGCAATTTAGGAGAAGTTAAATTATATCACAGCCCCACTCAAAACTCTGCCGTGGAAGATCAGAAATGTAATCACAAATTTTAATTGAGAAAAATTGCTCTGGATCAAATTCCTTGTGTGTGTGTGTGTGTGTGTGTGTGTGTGTGTGTTTAAGAACCAGATTAAATTATGTGTTTTGGGGGTGGGGGAAAGGAGTGGCAATATGAGTTTTAAATTAGTTGTGATAAAATCGAGGTAAGATTGTAAACCGATTTGTGTATTGTGTATTGTGAGCAATTATTGGGAGCAGACGTCTTGTCTGGGTTGTTCCCGCTGAACACAGGAAAATGTCAGCTTTTGGTCACAGGGGGACGAATTCCCCACACACACATTAGAAAAGACCCACATTTGGCCCCTAAGGTTTGGAAGACGGTGACTGACAGCCGTTCCCCAATCCACCATCCAGACCCCACCCCCGTGGACGGCAGTTTTTCCCACACAGCTTACCACCCCCCACCTTTTCCTTGTCCCCAGGTGACAGTTTCTGTCAGTCTCTATACTGACCCACCTGTCAAGGGGGTGACCTATGACCAATCCATGGCTCCATTCAGCTCACACAGGCCAACGTTTCCCCTCTGCCTTCCGCATACAGAAACTTCCACCTCCTTCCCGATCAAACAGCCCTACGGTAATTAGGAGACTCCCTCTCAGGCCACCCTCTTGGTCAATGGAGCCATGAGGATTCCCAGGCCCTCCAAGCCCCACACAGCCCCACCTCCTGCCCCCAGAGCCCACGTGTCCTCTGGGCCCCAGCTCGTGGTGCAGGGCTGACCACCAACCGTGCACAGCGCAGCTGCCGGGACTTACGTCCAGGCTGGTTCCTTCCTCTCCTCCTCCCTACTTCCTCCCTCTTTCATTCTTCCCCCTCCCACCCTCTCCCATTTTCCTGCGTCTCTTAGTCTCTGGGCTGAGGCTGTGTGTGCGTGCACACGTGCGTGCTCGTCGGCGGGTGAAGCTGTGAGAACTTGCTTATTTATTTCGAGAAGCAGAGGAAGTTGAGGTGTTGCTGGTTTTTGCCATTTCATCTTGATTTAGTCATTTTTATATGGCTCGCAAGGCACATGCAGATTTCTGTTTCTTTATTTGTTCATTAAAACTTCAATAAAAACGTTATAAAAATGTCTTATTTTGGTAGTTAATTGCCATTTCCATTTTAATATGCATGCAGTGTCCGCTCTCCTCTGAGATTCCCCGAGCTTCTCTAAATAATACAGCTGCTGTGGACTAATGTTCCCTGCCTCTGCGTATCTACTCAGTCATCAGAGCCTGAGGACCTGCTCGCTCCTCAGGCCAGTCGGGCGATGGCTAACCGTTCAAATCCTGCCACACTTGGGGGTCTTTCAGCCCAAGGCGGGGCAGCCCGAGGAACTTTCTTTGGTTCTCAGATGTTCTCTCACCTTCGAGAAAATGCACCTTGCCCTCTGCATTTTTCTGAAGCCAGAATTGTCAGCTCATCACTACTTTAAATGAGGCGCTCCAGGACTTGGCTGAGATCCCCAGCCCGAGTCCAATGAGGACAGTGGGGAAGGCAGCGTCTCCAAGAGCCAAACAGGCCCCGAGCTCCCAGCGCAGGGAGAGGATGGCCACCAGGGGACGGGGAGGGGCGGGCATGGGCAGCACCTGCACTGAGCCTGGAGCTGGGCTGCAGGGACGGTGCCAGGCTGCGGGCAAGCATGCTGATGCCAGCTGGACATTCAAGGGGGAACAGGAGCCTTTTATGTTCTGTGTGCGGAGGCGTCCAGAGGCCGCTTTTCCAGGCTTGAGATACCAGATATGCCTGGAATATGAGCGCCGGCCTGCTAGGTGATTGCTCCCTGTGACTGAGCAAGCTGCTGGCACCACATCCCCTGCACCAGCCCTGACACGAAGAAAAGGTGACTCTGCCAGAAGCTCTGCCACCTGCCCAATGCCGCCGATCTGGTGTTTGTTGCCCCGGTGTATGGGATAGGGGCCTAAATGCCCCCTTTCGTGTCCCATTAGCTCAGAGGAGGTGTCTTTGGCTAACGCAGAAGCATCGGAGAACCCTCAACGCCTGCCTCTGGGTGTGGAAACGCTTCTACCCTCTGAGACCCCACAGAGTCCAGGGGACCCGCTGGAGAGAGGCTGCACATTGCGGACATCTCACAGGGCAGAGTGTCATCAGCACTCAGAGGAAATTGGGAACCGTGTGTAATTAAAAACGCAGAGGAGTGAAGTTCATACAGGCTGTGGGGTGAGTGGCAGAGACGTGAAGTCAGGTATCAGCAGGTCCTGCCTCTGAGGAGGCATCTTGTCCCTCTGAGAGTGACCAAGGGTCCTGCAGCCCAGAGAAGGGTGAGTGACGTTTGGTTCGATGTGCCAAGAACGGAGGGACTCATGAAGGGGCAGGCGCGCTGTGGACAGAGACTCCCGGAATACTCGAGGATACACAAGGGATTCCTGCGACGTGCAGGCAGATGTGGTCTGTCCTGTGCAAGTGGACGCGGAAGGCCACCTCAGCCAGGCTCTCCAGACGCTAGTGCCTCTGAAAGGCTGTTCCCAGCCATGACCCCACCAACTGCCCCAATGCCTGTCTTCCAGGCTCCTCCGTCTGGCTACCTTTCTGGCATCTCCTGAAAACCCCACAGGAGTCTCAAACCCAATGTGTTCAGAACATGACTCCATCTCCCCTGCCCTGTTCCTGCCCAGGCTCCCTCAGGGGTCCCTGTAAACAGCATCTCCACTCACCCCGTGGCTTAAGCCAAAAATCTGGGAGTCTTGATTTTCTTGGTGCTATGAGGTGATCTCAAAGCCCTTGGACCTGGCTGCCCCACCCACCCGGCAGCCTGGGTCCACTTTAGAAAGGTAATTGGGGGCTTCCCTGGTGGCGCAGTGGTTGAGAGTCTGCCTGCTAATGCAGGGGACATGGGTTCGAGCCCTGGTCTGGGAAGATCCCGCATGCCGCGGAGCGACTAGGCCCGTGAGCCACAGCTGCTGAGCCTGCGCGTCTGGAGCCTGTGCTCCGCAACAGGAGAGGCCGCGATAGTGAGAGGCCTGCGCACCGCGATGAAGAGTGGCCCCCGCTCGCCGCAACTGGAGAAAGCCCTCGCACAGAAATGAAGACCCAACACAGCAAAAATAAATAAATAAATAAATTTAAAAAAAAAGAAAAGTAATCAGTTCTCATCACAGCGGCTCCAGAGACCCTGACCTCCCCTTATACCTCCCTGGTGCCCACTCTGTTTTGGCCACTCTGCACATCAACTCAGAGCCTCTGCTCTGGCCATTCCTGCTGCCCTACTGTGCACTTCCGCTAGCCTTCACACGGCCGCTCCTCCTCCCCCTCCTCCTCCTCCAAGCCCCAGCTCAGACGCCACAGCCTCAGAGATCCCGTCCCCTAGGAAGTGGCCCCAGCCCCCCACCCTCTTGGATTCTTGGGACAGCATGTGATCTCTGGGGTCCTTCACTTGTTTGTTTAAATGACCCCGTGTCTAGAGGTGAGCTCTGGGAGAGCAGGTGTAGTCCTCTGTTCCATCCCGTGCCCGGGGCAGGCCCGGCACAAAATCAGCAACTGTTACCTACTGGCTGATGGGATGAATAAATCCCAACTCTCCAGTTCCTGTCTGGGCAGCTGTTGGCCCAAAGCTCAGAAAGGCTGCCCAGGGCTGGGAGGCAGGTGCTCCCTGCATCAGGACAGGATAGCTGGGCCGCGCAGAGCCAGAGTGAGGACGAGGGGAGGTCTGGAGGGGCAGGGAGTGGGAAGCAGGGCTATGAACATAAAATAAGAGAAAACAAGATTCCATCAGTCCTGGCTGTATTCAGTAGACCTGGGGAGTGGGGAGGCTTGTCTCCTGATTTTTGCTAAGCCTAGATGAAGCCCACTTATGCCGAATGTTTTAATTTCTACTCTGAACACACAGTATTTCTGGGAAAAATTCTTAGCTCCTTGCTCTTTTTAACTCCTTTTAAAGAATCACTTTGTTTTTTTCCAGTTTCATTTTCCTCCAAACAAAATACTCCAGCAGAACCGAAAGAGACAACTGTAACTATGGGGCAAAGACAGCACCGTCTCTGATGTTAAGGAACACAACAAACTCCTGACCGAAAATCCACTGAGGAAAACTAAAATAGGAGGCTGCCTGGGCATCAAAAATGGCAAAATGAAACCGTTAAAGAATAAAATCATTAAATGCCTGTGATAACACTTTATTTTCATGGTACATTTAATTCATACTTAATTCCAGTGGTGCCCCAGCGGCGGCCCCCTCGCTCCCATACGAATGCCAGATAAACGGATTACGGCGAACGGGGAGACAATGAGGGCTTGCCGAAGCCAGCTCCCGGCAGGTGAAGAACGTTGTAACAGAATATATTTCCCATACATGAATCACCAGCACATTTGATAACATCTTCTGTAAAAATAAAACTGAAGGAATATATCTTCCTCACACTGACAACGTAGATTAAACAGTTTTGCCCCATATTCTACACTTACAGCTGCTATCTGATTTAGAGCTCATGAAACCCTCCGGGTAAGGAGGGCATGATCAGAACCCAGCAGAGGCCACAGGGATGGAGGTGGGGGCGGGTGGGGAGGCTCGCCAGGAGCACAGCTGCCACACCTCCACATGGCCCGTAACCATGGAGACAGGTCCTCTCCTGGGTACCACCCTCTTGCACCAAAGAGGCCATCAGCATCAACTGCAGAAGTTCTGCCACAGCACAGCTCTGATCAGGACGCATAAGACAAGAAGGACCGCACTCAGGGACACCCCTGCCCACCGTGACACACACAAGAGGGGCTTGCCAGAGCCGCTAGCTGACTTGCACTTTAGAGGAACCACCTGCAACTTGGGATCCCTGTGCTGAAAGCAGCACTATGGAAAGCAAGGAGGTGTGAGTTTGCAGGCAACAGAGCAAGAATGAAGCATCCCAGTCTCTAGTAGAACTAAGTAGATGGCTGACAGAGGCAACCCCAGGACCAACCTGCAGTCCACGCAGTGACCAGGCACTGTGCTGGCCTCCCTGACAGGTGGGCCAGCCACCTCTAGGGCACCGTCGTCAGTAAAGCCGACACTTCACACATGTGAAACTGACAGCACCATGGGCCATTGGCGTCGTGGGTTGTGGCTCTATCGTCCCCAAGCTTTATTTTTTCTTGAAAGTATTTAATTTTAAAGGAATGGGTGGGCTCCAGCGGCTTATGCCTGCTCAGGAAGTGAGCTGTTATTTTATGGTGTATTGTGCTGGCGCCACATCTCGATCTATCAAAGTCAGTGTCCCCAGAGCCCGAGAAATCAAAACATCATGAATAGAGTGCCACTCTCCAGCTCCCACTGTCTGCCAGTGTGCGAGCCGTCCTCCCAACATGCAGTGTTTTATTGATGCCTCCATCGCACACAGTCAATGCTGGCCTGCTTCACCGCCAGCCCAGCATCTGCTCAATTAGAGGAGGACAAATGCGGGGATGCACCGGCATGTGGAGAATATGTACATGGAGCTGGGAGGCTTCTGTCCCCAGGTACCAGCTGGGCCGCCCGTCCACACTGGTCCTCCCTAGCGGGCACCTCCTCTTCCCTCACCTCCTCACCCTCCTCCTTCTCCTCTCCCTCCTCCTCTTCTCCCTCCTGTCCCCCCCTCCCTCCTCTGGTGCCCTGATCTTCGCCCACTGCCCGATTCTTGTTCAAAACGCTAATCACGTTGGGCAGATCCATGTGTTTGTCACCCAGCATTACTGACCACCAAATGTGGGCCCTGGGCTGCAGGTGCCGGGAGGGAGAGAGAGGAGAAGACAGTAAATAGAAGGGAGCCCCTCCCTGGCTTGGAGCTCAGGTGGTGTAGGCAAGGTGTACTTGAGTGAACAACTCGAAACGATCCCTCCAGCAGCCTTGCCCGGGATCCCGGGGAGGAGAGGATGGAGGCACCGTGCACCTGTGTGGAGAAGCAGAGGGAGGCGTGGCTGGTGTGCACCGAGGCAGGCAGGGGGCTCTGCAGGCCGCAGGAGATGAACCAGAGCTACCCCAAGGACGCCTGCGGCCCGCAAACACTTTAACCATTGTGCTGGGAGCGGGCACTGAGATGGTCCACAGGCAAACGTTCGCCGTGATGGGGTCTTCCGCCTCCACGTCTGTGACCCCCTGGGCATATCTCTGTGTGCATTCAGGGAGGGGAATTAGCTCCAGCCCAAGACAAACAGCAGTGAAGATGCACGGACTCCTGAAATCCTCACAGGAGGTTCTCAGCACATGGGAAGAGGAGTTTCAGTGTGATTTGTGTTCATTTCCTACTAATGAGATGGGAGGTCCGGGGACAAAAGTTCTCGTTGATACTATCCTCTATCACGCATGAACTGTCTCTCCTTCTGGGGCCCCAGTACATGGGTTCTCTTTCAGGACAACTTTCCTTCTTTCCACACCCACACTCACCTGTTCTCTGGAAGGATCAAGGCTCACATAAAGCAAAGGGGGCATGAAACTGGAGGGGGCCGCCACCCTCCCAGCCCAGGTACTAGCAGCACCACAGCATCTGGGATGAGGATCAGGAAGCCAGCAATCTTTGGAGTCGCTTGGCCTGCTCCCCAGCCCCATTACCCAACGGGGAGGGGCTCAGAGGGGAGGTCCACTCATTGGGCATCTGCCACGTGCCAGCACTGACGCTGACACTTGACCAACAGTCACACTCGCCCTGCACGGCCCCTCTCCCCAAACTCCAGATGTGTCCTTTGGGGGCACAGCCAATGTCATGGTAATTAGTGTTCAAAGCTATTTCACATGCAGCATGCCCACCACCACAGTCTGGGTTCATTCTGCGCCCGGCAGTGACTGTTAGAGCTCAGGTGTGTCACCACTGCTGACACACCTGTACCGTCTCCCCTTCCTGAGAGAGCCTTTGGCCAAAGGCTCCTGTGTTCTCCTGTGTTCCAGCCCAGGGGTCTTCTTTTGTGGCCCTGGGTGACCGTGTCTGACCCTGAAGGACGCAGTTTGGGTCAACAGCATCTGAACGAGCATCTGTCTTTGTCTCCTGGCCTCGTCCCTCCTGCCCCGCTTCCCCTCCCACAGGAAGCCCGCACAGAGGGAGGATCCGCGATGTTAGAGGAAGTGGTCTTGGACATCAACGAGTGGGCCCTCCAGGACTGACAGACATTCCCTTCACCTGGATGAAGGCCGGGGTTCCCCCACAAGAGAAGGCTCTTGACCCAGGAGAGAATCTCACATCCAGGGCCTCCCTGGGCTGCGCAGGTGAGGGGGCAGCCGAGGCCAAGCCCCTTTCCTGGTGCCCCCTGCTCCTTGGTCACACGTGATGCCCATTCCCCCAAGGTGTCTCGTCAGGAGCAGAGCTAGGAGGGTTCGAGAGGGAAGAAGCAGCAAAGATGGCGTTTGTACGTCTGAGGGAATCTTCCAGACAGCCTTCCCATGGAATCGAAGTTTGGGGTCACCGCCACGTGGTGCCCCCTCATTTCCCTGGGACGTCAGAACCCCTTGCTGGTGCCTCACTTCCTGCTTATGGGCCTGGCCTGCTGCCGCCCAAATAGTGGTGGCCAGTGTGCACAGCCCACCCACCTTTCACAGGATCACTCACGGACACACCCCCTCCTGTTCACACTCACACACTCAGTACGAATTCATGCACTCCCACACTCACACATGTACAGTCACACCCAATTCTTTTGGAAAATCTTGAGGAAATGATTCAGGTTCTCAGTTCTCAGTACCAAGCACTTTCCGTGCAGAATCTGATAGCACAGGTGAAGCCGAGACAAGCACGCTGGGCTCCCGGACTGGGACGGCATCTGCCCTGCCCTCACCATGTGAGTGTGGAGAGGGATGGGCGTGGGGGCTCAGGAATGGAGGGCCGGTGGGGGGCTGCCTGGCCGGCTGGTACCTCTCCTCCTGCTCTGCACAGGGGCCCCGACTTGCACGTCTGCCATGAGGGGCAGCGATGGGCCCCACGACCCCGCTGGGCAGATAGACCTACGTCACTCTGCCTGGTTTGGAGGCAGCTGTTAGGTTCTGAAGGGCTCTGAATACCCTGTAGCTTCAAGGGAAATAAGGAGGCCTCCCTCTGATTTCGTTCCAGGGGAACCCAGGGCCTCCCTTATTCCTCAACACAACGCCGCTCCCCGCCGGGCCGAGAAGCTCTGAGCCAGAGCCGGCCTTCATCTCCACACTCCGTAGTCCCCTAGCCAATCAATTAAGTGTTTGATTCCAGAAGGCACCCCTTGCTGGGACGGGACACTGGACACGAAAGGGGAAATGGAAGCAGCAGAGCCCACGCACTCATCACCCTCCCGGGCGCCCAGCGGCCTTCGCGGGGAGGGGGGGGGCACTGAAGTATGGGTGGGGGATGTGTGACACCTCCAGGCCAGCCCGAGGGACCCCCGTGCTCTTTCTTCTTCTCACAAATGTGGACATCATGTCAGATTCCACAAAATGGAGGGAACTGGGGCTCAGAATTCCCAGTGGGAGCAGAGGTCCCCTGGCCAGGAATGCCCTTTGGGAGCTTCATGTGACGAGTAAACTTCTGTTGCGTTACGCCACCGAGATCTGGGGGGGTTTGCTGCCCCAGAAGAAAGCATTTCCCCAATTAATACAGAAACAATGATAAAATAATTGAAGGTGTTAAGTGGGCCGAGGAGACCTGCGCATCAACCAAAACCCACAGGCAAGGTTCAGGGAGACGTTCCTCAAGACGCTTTGCTCGGTGCTGGCACAGAGCACGTGCTCACCAAATACCAGTGACTATTATTATTATTATTATTATACCCTTTCAGCAAGTACTCCTCCCTGTGTTGTAAAAGGCTGACTCACCATAGATTGCCCCTCTAGACAGTGCCACTTCCTCCCAGATTCTGTTCATTGCCCCACCCAGCACAGACCCTATGGTTCCCCCCTCCAGTGTCTAGGTCCCCCCAGGTCCTATGGCTCCTCCTGGTCCTATTGCTCTGCCTCTGTGCGAAGGGTGCTCCACAGGCCAGGCCTGGCCCAAGCTCCCATTCATGGGATCCTCCAGCCCATGCCCCACGTCAGGATGAATTCCTACAGGAGCTGCCCCAGGACCCCAGGCCCAGCCACATTTTCCTGGGGATGTGCTTCCACCCACAGGGGCAGGGAAGGAATGGAGGAGGCCAGACACACTGCTTCAAATCCCACCCCTAATCCAGAGAAAGGGAGCGCTGGGCAAGGGGCGTTTGCCCACCCCCGGTAGGCATCAGGAGGGACCAGAGGAGAGTGGAGTGTGGGCGCCGGACTGGCCATGGGTACAGTGAGAGCAGGTGTGATGGTCTGACTGTTTTTCATCCCCACCCCCAAATTCATTTGTTGAAACCCAACCCCCAAGGCAATGATATCAGGGTATGGGGCCTTTGGGAGGTGCTTAGGTCGTGAGGCTGGAGTCCCAGGAATGGGCTAAGCACCCTCATAAAAGAGGCCCCCAGGAGATCCCAGCCCCTCCGCCACGCGACCAGGGTATCCCAGGAGAGAAGCCCTCCCCGGACCATGCCAGCTCCCTGGTCTCAGACTCCAGCTTCCAGAGCCGTGAGCTATAAACGCCTGTTGTTGATAAGCCCCCCATTGGTGATATTTTGTCATTGCAGCCTGAATAGACTAAGACAGAAAGCTAACCTAAGTTAACGTGAGTCTGTTCCTACATTTTCTTCTGGCCAGAGTGTGGGAAGCTGGATGTGAGAGTTAATCGGTGATGCAGAGACTCAGGGTAAAGAAGGTGCGGGGTGCCGGCTGCAGGGGTAGAGCTCAAGGGGTGAAGAAGATGGAGGGGCTGGTGGGGCCTGGAGCCCCTCTGCCACGGCGAGAGCCCAGACCCTGGAGAAGATGGGGTAGGCTCGCCTGGACTTTCATTTGCTCACTCGACGGGGAAGCTTAGTGTGAACTCTTGCCAGGCAGATCAGAGGCCTGGTCTCCAAAGCTCAAAGCTTCCTAGTTTTTGGGGGTGGGGTCACCTCAGGGCTCACACCCTATTTCCATGTGTTGTTTATTGATGCATTGGCCCATCCAGCTGTGTTCCCAGGTGTAGCCCACATCGACTCACAGCCCTCCACAGTCTCCCCCCTCCATGGCCCCGATACTCTCTCACAAGCAGCCCCCTAAAAGCCTAGCCAATCCCCACTTCCATTTGGAGGAAAAACCCTGAGAGAGGCGGGGACTGGCCATGGACCCAGCCCACCTGCTTGCCCTGCCTGCCGAGGGCACTCTGGAATATCCATGGAAGGAAATAATTTGCCCAAAGCCTCTGAATGATAGATAGCAAAGCCAGCCGCAACCCCACCTCACGGCATTCTGAGCTCTTGAAATAGTTTCTTCTAAGTTTACGCAAAATGGGTTGGAGGGGCCAAAAGGGTGCTTGTTTGCACAAGCCTTTGGGGCTGAGCAAATACTCCACCGGAGGACTTGACAACACGGGGCTGGCCTGACTGTGCCCAGGCCGTTCACAGCCTGAACAGGAAGGAGGCTCTGCAATGGGGCTGGTGTCTCCCCCCGACCCCAGAACGAGGCCCGCCTGGAAGGACACACGTGGGACGACGGCCCACCGGCCCCCTCCTCCCTCCGGATGAAACGGCCCCTCCCTGCCTCTGTTCTGTGATGGGTTTTAAGCTCACGGTGGGTCTGCCTCCTCCACACCAGGCGGGTCCCAGGAAAACAGGGCTCTGGAGAGGCAGCGTGAGGGTCTGTGGGCAGGTGGCAGCAATGAAGTGGAGAAGGCCGGGCCTCCTGACGCTGGGCTCCACCTGCTCCTGAGCTGGGGCAGGGTGCGGGGGTGAGTAGGGAGGGGTTGGTGCGCCGGGTGAGAGGGGACAGGGGGCTCTGCGTGCCAAGTGCCAAGACCCTCTCCTTTGGAAAGGACGGGTTTCCATGCAGAAACATGGTTTGCTAACAGCTGAGAATTAAGAAAACTCATTAAGCTAATTAGTTGCTGCAGAAGACTTAGGCCAGCAAATAAAAACTGGAAGGAAGGGCTTTTAAACATTTGCTTTAATTTAAATTGCACTGAGCAATGAGAAAATGCCGTCACTGGCTGCACCCAGGTACGTGCGAGGGAGGGTTTGCACACACTGACACACACACAGGCACGCAGCCTTTTTTTCACATTTACAGGATTTGGGGGGGGTCGGGGTTTGCTATTTAGGTGTGCCCTGCTTTAAGAACACTCCATATGAAAACACATGAATTAAATAAAGAATGATGCTTTGCATCAAGCAAAAGCATTGTTTTTTGGAAAAGACTTCTGGCGAGGTTTCTTTACAGACTGAGCTTCCCTCAGTGCATTGAAAATAGGATTTGATTTAAAGGAACTCTATTTACGTACAACATCCCATAGTACCTCCACCTGCTTCCTGGAGAGCCACCCGCCCCCTCAGCCCAGGGCTTCCTTCTCTGAAGAGCTCCAGGCTGCTGCTTCTTCCTCCCTCCCGCCTGCCACAGCTATACCTGGCTCCCTTCCCCTAGTTCCTATCTCAGGCCCCTGCAGCTCTGCCAGCCAATGCCCTGCTCATGTCTCTCTGATTGCCACCTACTTTCACAGCCAGGCCCCCAGCCCCAGGGGGCTCCCCTTGAGCCGTCGAACCACCTCCGTGCCATTGAGAGACACTCTGTGTTCCCAGAGTAATGTGACATCCCGGGGACTGGGGACACAGCCCTCCTCCCCATCCCTAGTCATTTGGTCAAGACAAGGTTTTCCCAGGAGAGTATGGAGATGGTGGAGGGAAATCGTTTCCCACACATTGATTATAGATCAACCCACTCTGTGACTTGTGGAGAGGCAGGGTGAGGAGGGGATGGGAGGGGGGGATAACGGCCCCTGTCTCTGAGAAGCTGCTGGCCCAGTTGGGAGATAGAAAATACACACTCGTACATCTCACACACACACACACACACACACACACACACACACACACACACATACTCACACTCACACACCGAACACAAAGCTGTCTCCTGATGGCTGGGCAAGTGGGTAAAGTGATCACAGGGTGGGTAGGCAGGGGCTCTTGACAAAATGACTGGGGTTGGAGGGCTGTGTCCCCAACCCCCCGGGATGTCACATTACTCTGGGCACACAGGGTGTCTCTCAATGGCACGGAGATGGTTCGACAGCTCAGAGGGAGCCCCAGGGGGCTGGGGGCGGAGGCAGCAATCAGAGAGAGTGAGGGGGACTGGGGGGCAGAGCTGCAGCTCCCAGGACCACACTCTTGCTCAGAAGAGGGTCACAGAATCCCTTAAGCTGCTCCAGGTGAAACATCTGGTCCCGTGACAAAACTCGGCTTCTGGGGCATCACAGTGGTTATGAGCCCAGACTCTGCAGCCAGATGCCTGGGTTCCAAACCTGCCCCTGCCCTGTACCAGCTGTGTGACCTCCATCCAGCAAGTTACTTAACCTCTCCGGGCCTTCATTTTCTTGGCTGTAAATTGGGTTAATGGTTATGTGTCCCTCACAGTGTGGATGAGGATTTAGTGAGTTATTCTGTGTAAACCCTTAGAATTGTATCCGGAAGATAGTGAGTACTCAATACATGTTAACAGCAATTATTAACCCTGATTATTCCTGGATGTGGAGTCCAAATGCACCACAGCCCTGCCCCCTCCCCGACGCAGGGCCGTCCTTTCTCAACTGGGCAGACACACCTTCCTTCTTTGCTCTCACAGCCCCAGGGCCACGAGCACACCTTCCCTGGCTTGGTCTCCACCTCGTAGTCCTGGCTGGAAAGGATGCCTGATCCTCACGTTTTATTTTGGGAGGAGAGAAAGATCAAGTTTCCATGCCTGAAGCTGCCTTTCTAGCCACTGTGGCACCAGCAAGCCAGTGAGGATTTGGATGAAACAGGCGAGGAGGTGGAGGGATGGGAGTGGCAGGGACCTGCCAGGGCCAGCGCCAGGACCAGCAGGACCCTCTCTTGGCTCAGACTGGGGAGACCGGAGCTGTCAGATGGAAAGATGCCGGGGCTCAATAGGAAGCAACACCCCGCCCCCAATGCACACATAAAGCCAAGCGTTCAGCCGAATTCCTTTTCAAAATATTGTAAGAGAAGTAATATTCCACTGTGAACAAACCGGCTCAATTAAATTACCAGTGGCCTCCCTGGCCTCCTACTGTGAGTTTGCTCAACTACCTCACCCCACCGAGCAGAGAGCCAGGCCCGGGGGCAGGAGAGGGGAGGGGCGGACAGGTGAGGACAGCATCTTCCGCAGGTGGGGAGGGGGCAGCAGGACAGGGCCGTGGAGATCTCTTTCTTCTGTTCTATTTCTCTGCCACCCCTCCGCCGTGGGTCAGCCTGAGCACAAAGACAATAAAGATGCCTGCTCCTTTGCACATTTGCCTGCAGGTCCATTTCCACAACCCGCGACCCCGGAGGACAGGGAGCTTTCTTGTGAATGTGACACGCTGGCACCCCACATCCTCATCTCTGTGGTCTGGGCCATCCCCAAATCTGGGGCCCAGACACCACCCCCCACCCCAACCCTGGCTTCAGTGGTGGTGAAACTCACGGTACTTTCTACCAGGTTGTTGGTCGAGTTTGGGGCTTTTTGTGTTGTCTTCCTAATAGTTTTAAAGAAACTGCAGGGGAGAAAAAATATCCCTGATCAAGCATAAAATATTCCCCTCCTTCTAAAAACTCATTTCCCTAATTTGGCTATTTCTGTGGCAATGCTCCAGACCTCCACCACCTGGCTGGCTCTGCCTGTGTGTGTACAGGGACACACTCAGATACAGGTGCACGGGGACACACACATACATGGAGACAGACACAAGTACACAGAAACAAGCACAGAGAGACACACATATATACACAGACACACATGCTCACACACATACATACACACACACACACACACACACACACCAAGTTATGGCCTTTTTCTAGACATTAAGTTGTAATGAAATACCCTGTCATTGACAGTGTGACCCACCAGAAAGAAGACCAGAAAATCCCAAGCTGGGAAATCACTGTTTTTTCTCAAAGATGTTAAGACTCAAGCTGGGATAATCATGGTTACCGTGCCCTGGGTCCCTGCCCTGCACACACTCACACACACACATACACACACACACACAGAGTGCTCAGCAATGGCTTCTCTGAGTGATGTGACATTCTTACCAAGGCTCTTTCATGCCCATTTTATGGGTAAGAAAGCTGAGGCTCAGGGAGGCCAAGTTGTTTCCTAAGAAACAGAGCTGGACTTGGAAGGCAGGTCTGTCCACTTAGATTCAAGCCTTTCAACTGCTCCAAACTGAGCAGGGAGCTCCAAACTGGGCAGTAACTGGGAGGGGGAGGATGAAGGGGGAGGGGACATCCAGCTTGTGTGTGTCTGCATTGAAATGGAAGGGCTCTCGGCGTCCTGTAGTTCCTCCATCTGTCCATCTGCTCTCAACCCCCTGGGGAACTCTGTAGGCGAAGCCTGAGGCCTCCTGGGCTGTGCGTGGCCTGAGGAAGGCAATGGACCCAACCTTCTCACCCTGAGCCGTGCAAACTCGCTCTCCAGAGCTCCCCGCTGTGCCCTTGGCCACTGCCCTGGCGGACGGTGGCTGCTGGGCAATGACTTGGAGATCTGAGGACGCCGGGCTGTGCTAATCTCCAGCGCCCCAGCGTGAGAGCAGGCCAGTCCTCCATCAGCCAGACCCAGGCGGCACGGTGCCAGGGCCCACGAAAATGTTTTAATTTCTCTTAAAACCAGAAGAAATAAATGAACTTTTAGATTGAGGACAATGTTTCGACATATAATATTAATATATTCATCTTACACCAATGCAGTCATAAAATATAACTTTTAATATTTTTTTATGGAGGAAGGAGCCGGAGCAAGCAGGAGCATCCAGGGCCCAGGCGTTCTAACGTGGCCCCTGTGAGCACATGGCTGGGAGGAAGCGCCCGGGGCCCCACCCCCAGCAGCCGGAGCCCCGGAGAGCACCGTGCCTCCCCTTAGCGGCTCCGCTTCCATCACCACCCAGAGCACAAAGACTGAACTCCATCCTGCAGGCCCAGGGAGATGAGAGTGGGGCCCGAGGGGGGCTGGGGGGTGATGGGGTGGCTGGCTCCCTTCCCGGAGCGCTGCCAGAGTGAGAGAAGCAGGCGTAGGACCCACGGAGGAGATTTCACTTTGGTAATTCATGAGTCGGACGTAGGCCTGCCCCAGACCATAATCTTTCTCCTAAGAACCAGTGGAGGAGATATTAAAATAATATGACAGAGAGCATTTTAAAAAATACCGCATTTGCCAAGGCATCAGACTCACTGGGACACAACCTTTGGCCACCCCTCTGGGTTGGTTCTAGCCTTGGACTAGCATTTTTCACGTTTCGGGGGCTGACAGCCTGGACCAAGCTTCCCCAGGGACTGGTGCCACGGGGCCAGCGGGGAGACAGGGAAGACAGGGCTCCCTCCTGTAATCCCCGCCTCCACCAGCCCCTCCCTCTCCAGGCCGCGTTGCTGTGTTAATGCCTCTCTTTTACACAATTACCCCGAGTTTCTCAGAGCTGGCCTAATAGATAACATTTGCTAGTTACAACACGCTGATTCTTGCTCTAGGTAACCCTGAGTGGGAAGAGCCTGGGTCCTCTCCCACAGGAGCTCAGCGTCCACTCACCCCTGCGGGCTGTTGGCCTCTGCTCCCTGCCCCCAGAGCAACAGGCCCTGTCCAGGCTGCCCAAGCCTCAGAAAGAGCTCTGGACCTGACCGTCCCCGGCCCTGGGTCTGACTATGGGAGCATGAAACTCCAGGGATGGGGTGCGGGGGTGGGTACTTCTCACCAGCATCTACCCCGAACTGACCTCTTTCCTCGACCACCATCGTGTGACAACTGCCCCAGGGCATGCTTCTCTGCAGTCGAAGATTCACTGATTTGCTTGTGGCCTTCAGCCCCCGGGGGTGGGGATTATCTGTTTTGTTCACGGATGTGTCCCTGGTGCTAAGCAGGCCCACTAGCCGCAGCCAGGACACCATCTCCTCTCCTGGCCTCAGGACAAACACTGGGGGTGGGGGGATGAGCTGAAGTGGAGAAAGGCATGGGTTCTAATTCTACTTTGTGTTTATTGTGTCTTTAATCCTCACAAGTCACTTAAGGGAGCTTCACGTTTCTCCATCTTTATTTACACTTCTCTCAATTTTCCAGATTTTCCTCAAGAAGCACGGGTGATTTTTTTAAGCAAACACCACTATCATTTTAATTGAAGAAACTAACACCCCTGCTTTTAAATGTATGAATAAAAATGTGGGTGTGTGAGCAGGGGCCCCTGTCTGGGGTGGGGGATCAGGAGATGGACACTGGTTCCATTGCTGCCCTGGGGGCACCCTCGGGGGCTGGGGGCCACAAGGCTCAGACCCTTAAATCGCCGATGGACCTGCTTGCTTCCCTCTAAGATAGATTTCCAGATCCAGGCCCAACTCCAGGAGATTTCCTGATTTCAGGCCACCAAGAAGCCTCCTGGTTCCCACTCATGACCAAGCTTGTCACACGCCTGAGAATTACAGATTAGTTCCTTGAGCCTTGAGTCGTGGCCTCCCCCTCCTTCCTCTTGGTAAAGCTCCCCTCAGTCCCCTCCCCCGTACCCCTGGCTCTGTCACCCTGCTTCTCTTCTCAAACTCTCCCCTCGCCCTCTGAGTCCCTCTGCCGGCTCGGCTCCCTCCACCTGCCGAAGCTCTCCCCTTCCTCCCAGGACCCCACTGCCATCATTTCTGTCTTTCTCCCAAATCTTCAGCATCAGTAACCCCCCCAGCTTACTCCCCCCACCTAACAATTCTTAGCAACACCCCTCATCTCCCAACGCCCCTCCCCCAGCTGCCAAGCCCATCTCGCGCACTTGGGGCAGATCTTACAGCAGAAGAATTTAATTGCATGTCAAAATTAAACCTCTTTTGATGAAGAACAATTCAAAGACGGCTCTGCCTAATCAAATTAACAAAGTCTTTTTTGATTTTCAATTATCTTCTTCACGGGCACACTTTTTCCAAGGCTCCCGAGATGGCACCGACAAGCTGTGCATACACAATGAGGACCCCTCACCTGGACGTGCTGACCACGGCCCCAAGCTGCCCCCCTCCCCACCTGGGAGGGAGCTGCATGGCCTCCAGGACCTGCAGAGGGCCGCTCAGAGCCTCCAGGACCACCCTGACGCCTTTCAGTGCCATGCAGCCTGCAATCCTGGGGCCTGGGGCCGCTCTAAGCAGGGGGTGGTGAGGAGATGCTCAGTGAGAAATGGAAGAGAACCAGGGGGGGCTGGCACCGGGGAAGGAGGCCGGAATTCGTTGAGTTGGAAATTGTAGACGCATTACCCCAGCGATGGACCACAGTTGTCCAACAAGCTTTCTACAGAGCCAGTTTTGTCCGTGCACCCTCCAGGCAACCCTGTACCTGCCACACTTTCTGTCCACCTCAATTAATACTTGTGTCTTTTAGTCTCTTTCTGCTAGGATCTACAGCCATCAACAGTCCTGTGTGCCTCTGCCTGTCCTGTGGACCAGCACTGCCCGGTGGGAATATAACACAAGCCATAGATGTAACTTTACATTTTCTAGAAGTCATGTTGAAAAGGTAAAAAGAAACAGGTGAAATTAACATTAATAATTTATTTCATTCAAGCCAAGCTTTCGAAAAGGCAGATGAGGAAAAAAGGCTCCAAAGATGGCCCAAGAGTGCATCGGGGTAACAAGCCCAACCCTGATTTCACCGTCAGCACTAAACATACTCAGTGTCAAGCCTCGGTGCACAGATCACTTCTCTCCAGCGCAGCCTGTTATCACCTTTACAGGTGAGCTATCAAATGGCAACACCCAACACATCCTCCCCAAGTCATCCCCAAGGATCCAGAAAGATCGCCGTGCACACACACATTGGGACCCAACAAAACACAAGCCCTTGCTGGGGTTTAAATAAACTCCCTGTGTTGCTTTGGACCCACCTTGCCACCAGACTTGGTTCCTCTGAGGCTGTTGTGCTGCCAGTGACTGAAGCAATAGGGGCAAACTTTGTGCAATGGGCACTCAGATATTTGATGCTGATGGAAGGCAGTTGTCCAGATGACAGGGGGGCTTTTGACCACATAAGACTGGGGGCTCAGGCTCTCCTGCTCGTGTCCCACCAATCATGTTACAGAACAGCCTGAATCTTGCCATGATAGTGGCAAATAAATGTGTGCTTTCCCAGAGGCACACAGACTTGCTTGGGTTTGCTTGGTTCCAGATGAACTTGCTGAGGAACCAAACCCCGTGCAGCCACCAGCATTCCTTTCTCCTCACTAAAGACCTTTCCAAATTGGCCCAAACCACAATTTCACATGCATTTCTGAGGCTTCAGAGCTGGCATCCTTTCAAACAGCTTCCAAAGCCATCCACCCAAAGCAGTCCCCGGCAGCCCCTGCCATGAGCATCTGCCCCTGGGCTCCTTGAGACCTGATGCCAAGGGAACTGGGGTGCCTGAAACCTGCCACTAGTTTCTTGAGCATTTGAGGGTCGACTCCAGGCAGGAAGGAGCAGGGGAACCCAGGAGAGGTGGTTTCAGAGTTTCTCTGAGCTGGTACTGAGGTTTGAAGGTGCACAGGCCAGGATGGCTAATCTGAATGGCTGGTTTAAATTATCTTAATGATTGACTTGAGCTGTTGGGACTGTATTTTGGGGCTGTGTGTGCACACTTCTAAAGCATTCAATCTCACCCCCTCAAACACACGCGCACACACACACACACACACACACACTCACACTCACACTCAGAGTGTAGAATCAATACCACTCTTCACCAGTATCTGATTACTGTTCATCCTGAGACCACTGCACAGGGGAAGATGGGAACGGGGCAGAGGTACCAAGTCCCAGAGTCTCCCGGGGCCTCCAGCCCCGTCCTTCCCCCGTCCCCTCTCTAAAGCCCAGTCCTCTGCTTCCTCCCCAGGGTAGCAGTGGCCTAGGAGACATAGCGTCTCTGGCCACGTGGCAGCCCCCTCCCCAAGTGGCCTGGAAGCAGCGAGGGCACCCCCGCCTCCTGCCCCTCCCGGCAGCCGCACGCCAGGAGAGTAGTTAACTGCACCCAGCCTCCAGCACACAGACTTGTTTGATCAAAGATTCACTTGGTTTTCCTCCCCCTTCTGGCACAAATTCGTGGGCTCTCTTGACAGAGAATTAATTGCTGCTGATGAAATTTCATCGCTGAAGGAACACACCACCCTGGAGGAATCCCACCCAGATGGCTGGTTCCTGCTCCAACGCGTAAAAAGTGCTCCTTGTGGAATCAGAGCAAAAACGGCCCGGGGGTTCCTGGGCACTTTCCGGGTGCCCCACCAGGAAAGGACTGGAATTGGGGGTTTAGAATTGGATGGGTGCCCAGAGCCTTGTCGGCTGCAAGGCCCAGGGGCTCAGCACCACCTGCTTCTCCATCCTCGGGGCGGCACACACCGGCCTGGGGAAGCTCCCTGAAGGGCCTGGAGGCCTCACTAGCCAACCCTGGGTCTCCCAGGCCGTGCGTGGGTGGAGCCGTTGCTGGGCCAGAATGGCATGAGGGCCCAGGAATGGAGGTCTCAGACGCCCTCAGGCGCGACCTCGGCAGAAGAAGAGGCTAGAACCAGGGCTTCAGGGAAGGACACTCCCCCAACTCATGGAGCCAGTTCCTGTTTCTTCAGAAACATATTGAAAGGGTTTCCAGCTGCGTCCAGATGCTCCATCTGCAGGCTCCTTTCCTTCCTCACCCAGGCCAGGCATTATTCAAAGAGAAGATGAGAAAGCTGGTGGGGGATTAAGTGCTCTGGCTGCAGCCGCACTGCCCCCAGTGGCCATGGCCAGCCACATCCCCGGCAGGGAGGCAGGTGGCAGTTCCCCAGGGGCACCTCTTGCCATGCCCCCTCCTGCCTGGGCCCCCCTGCCCGCCAAGGCCTCTGAGCCTCACAGGCAGCTGGTCCGTGATCCCTCCTACCCCCACCACCCTCCAGCCGCCACCTCCAGCCTTGATCCCCTTCTCCTCGGCAGGGAAGAAGTTCCCTAACTCTTGCCCACCCGGGTCCTCTAATCCCTTTAGTGTAGGGGCCTCACTGCCCTGAGCTTCCTTTGCCTTCTGCAGTAAGCATTTCAGAGGGAGCCCCCAGCCCGTGGGCGGGCGTGTTGCACAAGTGTGTGTGAGGGGTGTCCCACGCCAGCAGGGGCAAGAGGAGGCATGGAGGGCCTGCACGTTCCCGGCCTCCTCCAGGGATGAGGTCAGGATGCCCTGGGTGGGTGAGTGTTCACACTTGCCTGCCAATAAGCATCCCCGGAGGTGGAGGGCGCAGTCCCACCCCTGTCTGGGAAGTGGTGACCATGGTCCTCCACAGGTCCTGGCAGTAATCCCTCCCAGCGCTGGGCTCCAGGCTGGTCCCCACCCAGCCCATCTGAACCGCAAGCCAGACGCCCAGTTGGGAGGCAGCTCCACGCTTGGCCACCCGCCTCCTCCGGTCTCCTTCCCACTTTCCCGGAAGGAGGGGAGAAGGAGGCAAGGACCAGGAAGAGAGCACCGTCTGCAGTACTGTCTCCCCCTTTTCTTTCTCTCTGTCTCATATGTGAGAAAGCAGGGCTGCTGGGGGGAGTAAGAGGCGGGCAGGGCTGTGACTCCAGGAGGGAAAAGCAGGCCCGGAGTCCCCAGGAGCCGATAGAACACACAGACGGAACAAGAGCCAGCGCAGCCACCCTGGGACTTGCCACTTGCTGCCATGTGTGGCCGGCCCCCACCTGCAATCGGCCCCTGACATCGTGGGCCTGCCCCTGGCCCAGCCCTCATCCTCCAGCCGGTGGACCTTCCCACCGTCACACTCAAAAATTCTCAGCTGAGGGCCGCTTACGTGCCACCCATCAAATCAGAATGTTTCCCCCTAAAGTTCACTCCAAGGGGGGTAAGAGGGCCCAGGAGAGGGGAGTGGGAGTCTTCTGGATTCTGACCCCATCCGCCTTCGTCTGTCGGGTGGGGGCAGAGGGTATGGCCCCCCGTCTCTGCAAGTCCACTCTCTACACCCATCATGGTCACAGGCGCTGTGACCGTGGGGTGCGTACCGAGGGGAGGGATTAATTTGGAAGGCCAGGGTCCCCTTCCTCCCCCTCCGTTGCTCCTCCAGGGGAGCACGAACAATAGGAGAGAGGTTGTTGGGTTGATCAAGTCATGGGTGGCGGGGTCCAGTGAGGGTCAGTGGGTACGGGACAGATGGAGAAACTGGGGTGGAAACACGAAGGTTTGAGTACCCCCGGGATGAGGTCTCAAAGAAGCTATGGCCAGGTCTCCTCCAGGACACAGCCCCCCAGGACCCCTCCCTGGACTGCACTGGGGCCGAATTCTCCTCCCGGTGGTCTTTGGGGTTATTTTTAATTTCCCCCTGTCACAGTGTGCTGGAGCTAGTTCCCGCTTTTCAGGAACTATTTGAGCTGATTGACAGCAGGTGGGTCGCCTGAAACCAGTCAGCCGTGGTGGGAATATTTACACTGTGGGAATCAGCAAATGCTACAAAGCAAGGCAATCTTTTTTCCCTTTGGAAGAGCCTGTTGTTAAACCTTTACTCCCACACCTCTGCCTCTGACTCAGAACCATCATCGGTATCGCGGGAGGGCTGTTAAGCCACAGGCGAGCTAGCAGGGTCCACTCCCAGCAGGTCGCATTCTGTAGGCCTGGGTGGGGCAGGCGGTTTGCGTGTCTAATGAGTTCCTGCTGGGGCTGACGCTGCTGGGCTGAGGACCACACCTGGGGAAGCGCTGTTCAAGTTCAGCGTGGGCTCATTTACTCAAGGGCGCCAAAGCAAACAGCTCTGGAAGAGAGGAGACACCGGGGCAGGAGGCCATCTTCAAACACCGAAGGGCTGGAAACACAAGTTCTCTATGTGTTTCCAAAGCAGAGCAGCTTTCAGCTTAAGAGAAGGAGGTCTTGAAACAGATGGAGCCAGCCCTCCACCTATCAGCTGCTGCAAACAACGAGCTCCCTGTCTCCTCAAAGAACCCACCAAGGATCTGGCTGCTGGAGGGGAGACCCAGCGTCAGGAAGAAGGAGTCTAGAATGTTCTAAGTCTCCTCCAGCCTACAGGAATCTGTGCCAAATCTCGACCCTGGAAAGTGCCCAGGAGTCCCTCCAATGCCGACTCTGCCTGCTCCCCCATCTTGTTCTCCGTGGACACGTCAACACCACCATCCCAGGTGGATTTATTTCAGTGCTGCACTTAACTTGGTTTTGGCCTGAAACATCGCCCAGACCGCTGCTCCCACTCTGAATGCCGCACCAAGGCCAGGAGATGGGTTGAATCTCCCCTGCGGCTCAGCCTGAGAATCTAAGGACGCCCACCCACGCTGGCTCCAGGAAGATGCCCTGCGGAGCCCAGGCAGGTGGGTGAGCGCTCAGCGCACCACCCATTCTAAATTAGCCCGGACGCAGTGGGGCTGCTTGTTTCTGTCAAGACGCCTCAAAATGAGTCTCCGGTGTGAGCCGCCTCTTACCCCAGGACCAGCTGTGGGGGGAGGCCGCTGAACCTCTGGGACCCCGTCTCTGCTTCCTCCCTTTGCCTAGCCCTTCCTGTCTTCACAGCTCCCAAGCCCTTCAGGGTCTTCTTCGAAAGTCTCTCTCGTTTTCTCTTCAGATCCTCTCCCCCAGGAGATCCCAGTCTCATTGGAGCCTCCACACCTCGCATTGGGGGGTCTGTAACTGCTCCTAGGCAGGGTCCCGACACCTGGCTCTCTTTTCTCAGACATGCCCTGATTCATTTTCCTAAAACTGTCACTGTCATCACATTGCCCTCCTCCTCTCTGCCTTCAGTGGCTCTCCCACTGTTGCAGGAAGAAAACCCAGTTCCTCAGGCCGGCCACTGAGGTCGACCCCCATCTCAGTTCCGAGGACTTCTCACCTGACACCAGACGACAAACAATACCTGAAGGAGAACTGGGGCAGGTTCCCTGACTCTTCTGAGCCTCAGTCTCCTCATCTTAATAGTGGGTGTTCTAATAACACCTCTGCTGTGTTATTACTTAAAATGTCAAGTGTGTGGCTTCTCTGTCTGACTGCAGCATTGCCACCTCTTTAAACTGGGCTCAATGCGAACCACACAGGGGTGGGATGAGTTCAGAAATGGAGCCCACAACATCACTAATTATTAGAGAAATGCAAATCAAAACTACAATGAGGTATCACCTCACACCAGTTAGAATGGGCATCATCAGAAAATCTACAAACAACAAATGCTGGAGAGGGTGTGGAGAAAAGGGAACCCTCTTGCACTGTTGGTGGGAATGTAAATTGATACAGCCACTATGGAGAACAATATGGAGGTTCCTTAAAAAACTAAAAATAGAATTACCATATGACCCAGCAATCCCACTACTGGGCATATACCCTGAGAAAACCGTAATTCAAAAAGACACATGCACCCCGATGTTCATTGCAGCACTATTTACAATAGCCAGGTCACGGAAGCAACCTAAATGCCCATCAACAGATGAATGGATAAAGAAGTTGTGGTACATATATACAATGGAATATTACTCAGCCATAAAAAGGAACGAAATTCAGTCATTTGTTGAGACGTGGATGGATCTAGAGACTGTCATACAGAGTGAAGTAAGTCAGAGAAAAACAAATATCGTATATTAACGCATGTATGTGGAACCTAGAAAAATGGTACAGATGAACCGGGTTGCAGGGCAGAAGTTGAGACACAGATGTAGAGAACAAACATATGGACACCAAGGGGGGAAAACCGCGGTGGGGTGGGGATGGTGGTGTGCTGAATTGGGCGATTGGGATTGACATGTATACACTGATATGTATAAAATTGATGACTGATAAAAAAAAAAAAAAGAAATGGAGCCCAGACAATGAGGCATGTGTGTGCATCTGTGTGTGTGTGTGTGTGTCTCTGTGTGTGTGTGTGTGTGTGTGTGTGTGTGTGTGTTGGATTGGGGAGGTCTTTGGGAACACTGTGGTCACTGGGCCCTGTGTGACAACCAGAGTGCACGTGTTTGGGGCAGCACACCTCATTTATGGACCTAAGTTCCTCTGTAAAAGAAGGGGCTGGACGGAAGCCCCTTGGGTCCCCCACTTCCTGGATCCCAAGTGCACTTGTCAGGTGGCAAGAGGTTTGCGAGAGGACACGTGCTGCCACCTGGTGGAAGAAACTTGCACAGCAAGCTCCCCACCAGGGCTTCCTGCCGCCCGAGACAACGCTTGCCGGTGAGAGCACCGGGGTTCCAACACCACCTGGAACTTCATGCCTCTGGGTGGCCTTACTCTCCCGTAGACTCAGCATCTTCGTCTGTGAAATGGAGCTAATAACCGTGCATCCCTGTGGAGCTGTTCTGAGTGTGAACTGGTATCACACACGAAAAGCACTTAGGTCGTTGCTGGGTCTGCAGTAAATACCCAACACGGGAAAACTACTGTTATTTTCTGAGATTTCGAGGAGAGAAACGAAGAGATGTTCTTTAAGCCCCATGACTCTGTTGGCCTCTGGGTTTGTCTGTTGGCTTCATCCTCTTTCTTTTTAATATTCCTCCTCTGTCTGATTTTTAACCTTCTTCTCCATCAGTCATTGCAATCCTTGTGAGAACAAGGAGGGGTGCACATGATGGGTAAATCGAGGTGACTGACACTTCTCCTCCCGCTGGCCATTCATCGCCATTTCCCAAGTGCGAACTCAGAGAAGCTGCTGGGTGCACAGACTGTCCCCACGAGGCTCGGCCGCTTACCAGCTGTGCGATCCTGAGCAAATTCTTTCATCCCTGTGCGTCAAGGAGCTGTGAGGGTTTATGAGTTAGTTCTCGTGAGCTGCTGCGACTGGGGCCTGGATGATCACAGGTTCACGTGAAGTTAGTTGTGAGGTGCTTCTCGGTGGTCCCTGGGGCTGCTCGTAATCTCCTGGCTCAGGGTTGAGTTGCCCACCCCACACCGCCGCGGGACTTGCTTGCCAATGAAGCGGCAGATGAGGGGGTCACTTCTGGTGGAAGTGTTCAGGACCACCACACTTCCTTTTCTGGCAATCAGCAGGCAGTCACTGTGTGAGCCTGGGTCCTGGGATGTGGTGCCACCAATGCAGAACTGCCCAGGGGACCCGCAATGCAGTGTGAGTCAGAAACAGCCTGTTAACTTTGATTTGCATCATTTGTTACTGAGCATAACCCAGCTTATGTCGACCGACACGCTATTATTCCTCCAGAGCTTCTGAGAAGAAATTATTTCCTCTCATTTACCTTAACACAGGCTTATTAAATGCAAATAAATATAAGTTAATGAACACACATCTTTCCTTTCCCAAAACTTAGAACACCAAGCAATAGTATCAGTGAAATTTGCAATTCAAAGTACATCATGAACTATGACATGAGCAAGAGATGAAACAAAACAGAGTTTCACAGTGTTTTTTTCTGAAAAGGCCAAAAAACCTTTACAGAGAATTGATTTGGGGTTTCAGACCTGGTACCCACCTATGAGACCTCCTGCCAACAGCAGAGACAAAAGCCTGGGGGCACCTCTTCCACCAGTGTCCCCCTCCCCCCCACCACCACCTAACCTATTTATTTCAAGACAGGTGGCTACCACCTATCAGGAGGGAGAAGCTGAGTAAATACAGCTGGTGAGCGCCCCAGGATGTGCTCTCCCTTTGCTGTGGTCCCTGGCGCCACCTAGTGGCGCTGGTCAGCACTGCCTGGAGCCCGCGGCCACCTGCTCCTGCCAGGGCCAGAGCGCGCTGCATGCGACCATCCCACACATCTGACTCCCCTGGACACATGAAGGGAACGGATAAAAGGCTCAGAATGGAAAAACAGGATGTGGCCTGAGGATGGCACCAGCCCGGAATGGAAAGGAGGTCACCACCTGTTCTCCACCGGGAGTCACTCAGACACCCCTGCAATGCAGAGGGGACCCTGAGGCCAAAGCCAGGCAGAGCCCGTCTCCACCACTGGGACGGAGGGCTCACGGGCCCACCGAGTTCTAGGTCCACCAAGTACAGGTGGGGTTCGTGTGGCTACCTAGAACAGAGCCCACTGCGAAGCCCCCCTGGATCGCACCTCGGTGCCGGGCTGAGAAGGGAGCAGCCAGCAGCACGGGCCCATCCTCTGCTGCCCACTCGGGGCTGCCAGACAGGGGGCATCACAGGCCTCTCTGGGAGGAGACAAGTGGAATCGTGTCCACAGCATAAACAGATGGCCTTGCCTGAAAGGCCCGGGTCACACAGGTCTTCTTTCTCCAAGTCATTGCACATCGTGGTTCCAAACAATGAAGCCCCACTTCCTCAGCTAGACATGGGCCACCTGGGGCGGCAGCCATATCCCCCAGTCCCCCAATACCGAGGAGTCCCTGGCACAGGGTCCTGCTCACTGAACGAGTGGCTGATGGAGGGAGAGGGATGGGAGAAGACCCACAACTGGGGGCACAGGGGCATGAGCGCCTGGAGGGTGGGTGGGCAAATGGGGAGGACTCCAAACGTCCTGACGAGGACCAAGGCCAAGTACAGCATCCCAGCACATCCTTAGTGGGGGACAAACCGTCCCAGTAGCACCGTGGCCGCCATTCACTGGGCTGTCAATGCAACGTCTCATCCGACCCTCACGTCACCCACACGCGGGGGATCCGGGCTACACAGTTTTATTTCCAACCCTCATAGAAGACACCAGCCACCGTCGAGGGTTGGCACAGAGTGGGCCAGCCCAGAGAATCCTGATGGTGTCCAGCTGAGGGGTGAGCTGCAGCAGCCTCTGTCTTGGGCAAACCACGTGGCTCCTGGCCCTAAAGGGCCACTTACTTCAAGGGACAGGTCATTCAATGCCCAGAAGGAACAACACAAGCCAACCCACCCTTAGGATTCCCACTTCCCGGGAACTTGCTATGTGCCTGGATTCCTGCTTGGGAGTCCACCTGTCACATCTGTGAGCGATTCACAGCACCCTCCCACCTTTAACAGGTCAGATTCATCCTGGGATCCACCGTCCTGAGTCAGCCTAGGCACCTGAGCGAGAGCCCGGCCCCGGTTCACAGGGAAGAACAGGGCCCTTCACAACTGACACTGGCAGCTGACACTTATGTCGCCATTAGTCATGTGGGCACTGGTCCAAATGCTGTCCGTGGGTTGACTCCCCCAACCCCAAGGGGTAAGGCCACTGTTCTCCCATTTCAGAGAGGGGGACAGGGCAGGAGTGTTTTGCCCAAGGTCAACAGCACTAAGTGGTCGATGAGATCACAGGAGCCGGTGCCCCGGCCTGGGTCTCGGCTGCCCCTCTAAGGTGAGACAGGGAAGTACAAAAATCCCCCCTTCTAGCTGCTTCGTGAAACGCAGGGGCCGTCCAGACCCTCACCTGCGATCCCGCCAGGCCGTGGCTAGGGCTCAGCAGTGCCAAAGTCCTGGCACCGTCAGACCTGGGGGTAGAGTCACTAAAGAGGTAACAGGGGCTTTGCCAGCCACGGGCTTCCTGCTCCAGCATCGGGGTCCAGCACAAGCAAGATGAGGACAGACAGACTCCCAGGCTCTGGGGAGCGAGTTCAGAACCCAAGCCCTGTCCAGGACCGTCAGCACCTCCAGAGAAACCGCCACGTCTCCACCTGGGATGAGAAAGGCTCCTTCCTCCCAAACCCGCCTCCACCTTCTTGGCACAGCTGCCGGCCACCTAGACCACTGGGGGAAAGGAAAACACCCTTTCTGGGGAAGTTGAGCCTGTACTGGAGGGGGGGTTGCTGCTGGCATTTAGTAAGCAGAGGCCAGGACAGCCCCCTACTAAGAATGACCCGGGCCTAGGTGTCAGTAGTGCTAAGGCTGAGAAATCTACGCCACCCAGAGAAATGCTAATACATATAATAACAACAACAACAATAATTAGTACAGCTGACACATAGTGTTTACTAAGGTCCAGAGACGACTCTAGGCATTTTCCACACGTGAACTCATTAACCACAACTTGTGAGGTGGATGTTATGGGTTGGATTGTGTCCCCTCGAAAGATACGTCGAAGTTTCAGCCCCCTGGTGCCTGTGAATGTGATGTTATTTGGAAATAGGGTTTTTGCAGATGGAATCTGGTTAAGACGAGGTCATTAGGGTGGGCCCTAATCCAATATGACCACTGACCTTAAAAGAAGAGGGAAAACCCCGTGTGAAGACAGAGACACGGGGAGAAGACGGCCACTGATGACAGAGGCAGAGATTGGAGTGATGCGCCCATAGGTCAAGGATTGCCAGCAGCCACCAGAACTGGGAGGCCAGGGGGGATTCTACCCAGAGTCTCAGAGGGAGGGTGACACCCATGACACCCTGATTTCAGATTTCTGTGGTCCAAGTGCCCCAGTTTGTGGGACTTTGTTAAGGCAGCCCCAGGACACTAATACACTGGATAATCTTACCCCCATTTTACACAAAGGGCAACAGGCACAGAGACATTCAGGGTAGTTCTCACGCTCCCTCGGCTGGGAACTCCTCACTTTAGCCTCTCCGACTGCTCACATTTCTGATCAGAACATGAGCGTTTGCATTTAGGTTTTGTGGGGGGTTCATGTTATGATTGCGATGGCTTCATATGGAGGGTTGTGTTGGGTTTTATCATTTTGTTGCAGTCGTGCAGGGAGAACCCTGAACATCAGGGATCATTAAACGGGGCAAAAATCCCACGTGGTGGCCCTGCAAGTGCCCAGTGGACAGAAAGGAGAGAGGAAGAAATCTCCCTTTAATTTTGTGGGAATAATGCTGTTAACGTGCTAAGTAACATCCCTGATGACAAACAACCTGTTCTCTTGTGTCATTGTGCTCCCACTTTGCTTTCTCAGGGGCACATAAGCCAGGGCTCATCCCCGGAGAACAACTGGCCCAGCTGGTACAAGGAATCTTTATTTTCCTTTAAGTGAAGTTTTCCTTTCTCTCTAATGTAGGACAACCCAACTCCAGCTCCCGGACCACAGAGAGAGTTCACCAGCGCTTAGAAAAAGTCCGAGACCTCCAGACCCACCCGCCCCTCGGCTCGACCCGCAGATGTGACAGAGGAAGTAACAAGGAACAGCCGTGGATTCCGGGCCTCCGGCCACACTCAGTGTCACCAGTCCAGGATCAGGACTGGAGTCCCTGGGAAAAGGGTGTGGAGCGGGGAAAAGTCTGACAATGAAGATACGAACCAAGGGACCTTAAAAGTCAGGCTCACTGACTCTAGGACTCCCCATAGTGTGGATGGAGGCGAGTGGTTGGCACCAGGACGGAAGAAGGAATAAAGGACCCCAGAAGGCAGGGACAGACTGAGGGAAGTATAGGCATCCCTCAGTATCCACGGGGGACTGGTTCTAGGAGCCCTGCAGCCACCAAAATACACGGATGCTCAAGTCCCTATATAAAATGGCGTAGCATTTGCATATAACCCACGTATATCCTCCCGTATAGTTCAAATCATCTCTAGATTACTTATAATACCAGATACAACGTAATACTATGTAAACAGTTGTCAGTGCGAAGCAAACTCAAGTTTGCCTTTTAGAACTTTCCGGAACCGTTTTTTTCCCAAATATTTTCGGTCTGAAGTTGGTTGAATCCGCAGATGTGGAACCCGCAGATACAGAGGGCCCTGACTGTAGAGTGCGCCCAGAGGGACTAGGCAGATGTTGTGGAAAGCGGGGTGCCCCCATGCTCCCAGCTCCCACGCGGGGTAGTGATTCCCCCCTCAACAGGGCCATTTCACAGGTAAGCAGTCCCTGCCTGTAGCAGCTACTACACAGACACCTGTTGACTGGGGCAGGGCCTCTTCCAGGACCCCTGCCAGCTCCTGACCCACCCTGACCTCAGAGGGTCTCTACATCAGAGCCAAGCCACCTCAGAAGCTAAAATTAAAGCCCACTGCCCATGCTCCTGACCTGGGCCAGACCCCCCAAAAGCCGCCCCCGGATGCTGCCGCGTGGGGAGGGCACAGTCTCCTTGACACCAAGAAAACCTCCTCCAGATGAAAACAAAACAAAAACACATTTTAAAAACCTGTCCTTCCAAAACAGAGAAACCTGGGTGCGCTCATTTTTACATCTGCAGCCATGAAGCCTCTTGAAATGCTGCTTCCATAATAGCTGGCCAGATTGGGTCCGCCCCAGGGGCTGGTTCTAGAATGACAGCGATTCAGCCAGCGGGCTGATGAATTCATACCCAATGTTCAAACAGGAAGATAAAACCTTGGGAACTCTGTCCTCCGGGCTGGTGGGTAGCCTGCACCACCAGGTGGCGGAACATGGGTACTACTGCCCGGAACAAGTAGTTAACTTCAACCAAAACAGGGAGAAAAGAAAGGCAAGAAAACCTGTCAGTCCCAAGGAAAAGACTCCTTCGTGAACCATGGGCACGTACAATCAATCAGTCAGTCAGTCAGTCAATAAATCAATAAATCAAGAACACCTTTGGAGGGTCAACAAAATGCAGCAATTTCTTCGAGTTTATTAATGGTGTGATTCGGGGCCTCTGCCTGCAAAGGGCATGTTCACAGAGCTTCCCTCCTTGCACAGGTGTCCTGGAGTCTCCTGCCAGCCTGGCTTCTTTAGGGAGCGAGGCTCAGGCCACCAGGTGTGGCCTCTCATCTCTGGAGGGTTCCCCAGATCTTAGCCACCCAGAGGGCCCTTGGAGCATCCTATGTGTGTTCCCATCGGAGACCTTGTGTTGGGGGAAGAGGGAGGGGGTGAAAATGAGAGGAGGGGACCTAGATTCCTTTTCTGTCCCTTTGAAAGCAGGGGACACCCAATACGATCCCCAGCTCCCCAGCCCATCTTCATCCCGCCTTCCAATCCCAGTGCTGGTGTCCCAGCACTGCTGACCCTGCTCTGTGATTGTGAGCTTCTGGATGGGGTGTCAGTCTATGAGCCCCAGGGCACCTGGCCCAGCGGGTTATGGGCAGTGCCCACTCAGACACCGTCATGGGACTGAAAGCCAGCCCCAGATGCGGTGGTTTGACACACCAGCCCCAGGCCCCCAAACTGCTGGCCTGCCTGTCCTGAGATGGAATTTGTCTGGGAAAAGGGGCCAGACGGCTGGGTGTATACAGATGAAGAATCTCCTGGGACCCCGGCAGTGTCCAGGTGTGGGAGCATCTGGGAAACACAACAACCTGAAGGGTTGAACCCATAGTGGATTGAACTGTCTCCCATCCCTCTCCCCAAAAGATATGTCCATGTACTAACTCCCAGGACCTGTAAACGGGATCTTATTCGGAAATAGAGTCTTTGCAGGATCTAATTAAGGTAAGGATCTCCAGATGAGATCATCCTGGATTAGGGTGGGCCATAAGCCCAATGACAGGGACAGAGAAAGGAAACGGATACTTGACACCAGGGAGAGGGTCATGTGATGACATGGGCAGAGATGGCGTGACGGGTCTACCAGCCAAAGAACGCCAAGGATAGCCGGCAACCCCAGAAGCTGGAAGAGGCAGGAAGGATCCGCTTCTAAAGCCCAGATGACACCTTGATTTCAGACTTCTGGCCTCCAGAACTGTGAGATGATATATTACTGTAGTCTTAAGCCACCCAGTTTGGGGTAATTAGTTACGGCTGCCCCAGGAAACTCATACATGTCTCATTCAGGTGACACCTTCCAGGATACCTGGATAGTGGCCACCTGGGAGTCAGGTGCCTGAGAAAGAGGAGGAGCAGGTGACTTCGTGGCCTGACACCTGGAGCCCAGGGTAGAGGCCCTGGGAGAGCCTTGTGTCCTCAGAGGCTGCCACGCCAGCAGCACTGCTCAAGGAGAAAGCGGGGTCTCTGGGGAGAGATGAGAGGGAAGGGGGCGAGGGGATGGGGATCCACTTGGCAGCTGCTCAGATTTAGTCTGCACCTCCTTCGCCGGTGCAGGGGAAACAAACGACCTGCGAACTGAGTGCGAAATGGTGATTCATTACCCCTGATGTGTGATGATGGCTTAATTATTTTTCTAACTGGGGAGAGCCGCTTTCTGACAGCAGGTGCAAATGAATTCTCCACTGCTCTAAGGAGTGACTGGCCCAGGACAGGCAGAAAACTGGAAAACCTAATTAAATCGGGAGACTTGTGAAATAAATGGAGCGGGGAGTTTGTTTGCTTTCTGCTGACGGGTATTAACGATTCCCGGAGAGGCTGTGAGGGCCCCTGCCGGAGTGGGCGTGGGGGACATGGAGGGAGGAGGAGCCCCATGGGGTGACAGGACCCCAGGTGAGCTGCACAGGAAAAGGTGGTCAGGGGGCCTGAATGCTGGGCTGCGGGGATATTTTGGCCATGAATGGGTGTCACTTTTGACTCAGTTTCCTCGTCTGTGAAACAGGAGGCTGGACAACTGGAGGAGCCAGGGATGGCTGAGTGCCGGTGGTGGGACAGAACCCGGGTGCACCTGGCATCTGACTCCAGAGCACGGCGTTGGGGTCTGACAGTGGTCTGGATCCGACACATCCCCCCTCTGACCTGGGTCCAGTTTTTTCAGCCTCTCTGAGCTTCAGCTTCCTCATCTCTACTACGGAGCACCCACGGTGCCTGCCCCTGCCCCAGGATGGCTCCAGGCTGTCGTGAGCTGACGCCTGCAGAGCTCTCAGCGAGGTAACTGCACTGGACGTGCTCAGCCAAGGGAGCTGAGCCACCCATCAGTCCTCATGCAAATCAGAGGGGGGCAGCCCCTCCCCGGGGCTCAGGATTCCCCACCCTTCAGGTGCCCTCTGCATGGGTCCCTCTGTGAGTGTCCAACCTCCCACTGACCTCCTGGTCACTCACCCCTACACCCCATCTCTGTCTCCAGCCGATGAGACGCCTGCCCGGCTGTAGTGGAGACATCTTGGCAAGAACTTTAATATTTGCGGGCTTCTCTCTTTCTTGACTTCTGGGTAGGGCCTGTCCATCCCCCTCATGCCCCCTCTCCCCGTCCCTGCCCTCTGGCATCATTTAGAGGCAGAAGCTGCCCAAATCCCTTTCCTTTCAGCACTGGCTCTTGTGCACAATTTCAGGATGTTACTGTTTCCAGAATCCTCTCCTCTTTCTAACAATCCTCCTGCCAGGTGAGTCCCCCTCCCGCCCCCCGCCCCCCTACACAGATGAAGGACCACAGGAGACTTAGGAAGGAGTGAGGGGAGAGAGGAAAGATTCAGAGCTGAGGCTGGGGTCCACTCTGGGCAGCTGGCTGGGTGGGACACGGAGGTGGGAGCCCCCACTGCCACTCCAGCCTGAGGGGACTCTGCTTGGGGCAGGAGGGATACTTAGAGCCCTGGAGCCTCGGCCTGAGTCCTGGAGGCCTTAGCGACTTTGGTGAAGACAGACATCGCCAGGTTGCATCCCCTCCCCTGCTTGCCACAAAGCCCTCTGGGCCCAGGCATGCTGCTGGAGGCCAGCCTGTGAGGGGCCAGGAAGGAATCCATGTGGGTCCAGACCTAAGCCCTGGCTCCTCTCACTCCACCCCCATCCAGGCCACCAGCTTCTCCCACCACCCGTCTGGTTCCTCTAACCACCCCCTGTGCCTAGGTCTGCTGCCCTGCTTAAGAACCATCCATGGCTCCCCGTGGTCTGGTATTTTGAGATTCCCCCAGCCCTGACTTTCAGAGCCTTTTAAAAGCTGCCTGCAACCTATGGAACCCCTAGTTCCCACCTCTGTTTTATCCAGCCTTGGTCTCCCCACACACCCCACACTGACTCCGTTCTTGCAGCCCTTGTATAGGGACACCCTGCCCCCTCCTTGCCATCCCACAGCCTCCAGCCGCCTTATCTGGCTGGTCTAGCCCCCCTTCACTTTTCCATCTCTGGAGCCCAGCAGCATTCCTACCAAACACCATATTTGGCTCAATTAACTCTTCCTTGTATGGCTATTTTGACCTCCCACCTAGTCTGTAAAATCCCCAAAGACAAGAATCATGGGAATTCAAAGAAGTAGATTGTCTCAACCCCCATATCAGGACCTGACACTTGGTCTAGACCCATAGACGTACAAGTAGCATTTGTCTCAGAAACTTGAGGAGCTGCCAGCATCATCCAACCCATGGCACCCAGCATGGAGCCGGGACTCCAGAAACACGTGTGCATCCAAGTGGTCACCACAGTGAAGCAAATTCCTCCCAGTTTCTCCAAAAACGGCCCTTTACACACTTATTTTGCAACTGATTTTTTCCCCAACATTTTATCGTAAACGTTTTCAAACATAGGGAAAAGCTGAAGGAGTTTGCAGTGAACACCTATGTACCCACTGCCTTGAGTCTACCACGAGCATTCTTCTACACTTGCGCTATCACATATCCATCCATCTCCCCATCCCTCGGACCATCCATCAGCATATTTTATTATTTTTGATGCCTTGAAAATAAGCTGCAGACATCCATATACTGGCCCCCCCAAACTTCAGCATGTTTATCATAACTATAGTTTAATTTGCTTACAATTCTTTTTTTTTATCTTAAGATTAAAATCTACACACAAATGAAATGCACAAATCTCAAGTGTCCCATTGGATTGTAACCGAGCAGGACCCTATAGGGCCTTCCTGGGACAGATACCCCTCCACAACCTCTGCCTGCCTCTAAAGTTTGTAGAAAAACTTTAGCCTCCTAGGCCTTCCCTGAGTTCCAAAGAATAATTTAATGAGAGAAGTGAGAAAATGCAGAAGCAAAGGAAAAGTCAAGTAAGACAAAATAATAATAGTTTAGCCATTAAACAAAGTCAAGGACTACTAGTTTCTCCTTAAGGGCTACAGATAATATTGTGAACCATAACCTTTGAGCTGTTTTGCAGATACTGAAATCCCACCAGGTGGAAGAAGTTAATTGTATGCTGCCCACAAGCATGTAGACCCCAGAATGGTTGGAACCAGAAAGTTGATGATGTTGACTTCCAATTATCTCACCACCGAACAATCAGAAGAATGTCCACAAGCTGATCACACACCCCACAACCCACCTCCCTCACCCTGTCTATAAAAAACCTTTCCCTGAAAGCCTTCAGGGAGTTTGGGCCTGTTAAGCACTAGCTGCCTGGACTCCTTGCTTGGCACCCTGCAATAAACGCTGCACTTTCCTTCACTACAACCTGGTGTCAGTAGATTGGCCTTCCTGTGAGCAGGCCAATTGACTCAAGTTTGGTTTGGAAACAGGATGAGTTTGCCAAATGCACACGCCTGTGGAACCCTCACCTGCCAAGATGCTGATCATGACCCACCCCCCAGGAAATCTCCTCACTCCCTCCTAGTCCCTCTGGCTCCTGCTCTCAAGGGGGAAACACTGTTTTAACTTTTTCCCACCACTGATTAGTTTAGTTGGTTCTAGAACTTCATATAAATGGAATCATGCTCTTTTGTGTCTGGCTCTTTTCATTCTACAAAGTGTTTTTAGGCTCATCCATGTTTTTATGTGTCTGAAGAGTCACTTGCTCCTTTTCACTGCTGCATAATATTCCCTGAATGAATGTCCCAGAGTTAATTTGTTTTTGTCCCTATGATGGACATGTTTCTGTGCCTGGGTTCTTATGAATAGAGCTGCTATGAACATCCTTGGTTACCATCCTTTCCTTGAGAAATTATTTTCTCATTCCTTCCTTCCCACCTCTGTTTCTCCAGTGGATGTAGACAGATGGAGAAAGCAAACTCCCCTCCCACTCTTTCCCCTGGCTGCTGACATCTCTAACGGGATTAGCCCCCAGGCTCTGGGGCCACAGCTCCTCCGCTGTGGGGCCCTGACTCTGCCCCATGTCACGCTCCACTTCTTAGGGCTGGAGGGTTCTGATTGCTCCTCCCGAGACACCCCTATTTTGTGTGTCCAGGGAGGACAGCCACCCTCTTCTCTCCAGGGCCAGTGAAGACCAGGCCTCTCAATTGCCCTGTTTCTCCCACCAGAAAACCTCCACTTTACTTCCAATCACAGGGAACTGTGGAAAGGGAGAGGTGTCCCAGGATCTATGTAAGGATGGTGTCCTCACGTCCTTTCATGCCTACAAATGTCCTGTGATAATCACGGTTAACTCCCTGCTTCACACCTCCTGAAGGCCATGACCGAACTTCAGAGAATTGTCTCCACCGAGTGATAAGATTTGATTCACAGGTTCCTGGGGCCACTACACACTTGCTTGTGCAGGTGGCTTGTCCCCTCAATGGAAGAGTTGACACCAATGCTACAGACTGAATGTCTGAACGTCTGTGTTGTCCCCGCCCAATGTATATGTTGAAATCTTAACCCCCAATGTGATAATATCTGGAGGTGGGACCTTTGGGAGGTGATTAGGTTTAGGTGAGGTCATGAGGGTGGGCTCCCTGTGATGGGATTAATGTCCTTATAGAAAAAGATCAAAGCTCTCTGCCGTGACAGGACACAGCAATAGCAGAGGTTTACAAGCCAGGAAGAGGCTCTCTCCAGAAACCAAATCAGTCAGTGCCTTGATCTAGACCTCCCAGCCTCCAGAGCTGTGAGAAATAAACGTCTGCTGTTTAAGCCACCCAGTCTGTGGTGTTTTGTGACAGCAGCCCGAGCAGATAAGAAAACCAAACAATTGTGAATGTTTACTGAGGACCTACTACGTGCAGGGCAACATTCTGAGCATTGTGGGAAATACAAAGAAATACGAGATGCACTCTGTTTTCCAGAAGCCTATGCGCTAACAAGGTAGAGCTGCATGAACTTCCACACGAGGCTGTGCGGAGCCACTGTTGAGTGACAAAAGCGAGTTGTGGCTCCATTACACTCACCTATGTCCATGTGTGTCTGCCTGTATTTAGGAAAAATAACAGCGCACACCTCTTGAATGAGCAAGTGAATCAGCCCTGCTGTTCAAAGAGGTTCCTCCCAAGGGGAGGATGGGAAGGAATGAGGGGATTTCCCTCTTTATGTGGCGTGCATCTGGATTGTTGAAATGGTCAGTGAGCTCATCCTACCTTCTGTTAAAGAAGGATGTAATTTCACTAGAGGTGGACATACACAGTCGTCACAATGCAAGACATGGATCAGGCCCCACGTTTGGCTTAGAGTCACACCAGAAGGCGAGAATGGTTTCGGGGATAGAAGCGTCCCCTGGGATTGGGGGCCGTGGAGGAGGGAGGACTTTGCAGAATCACAAAGGAGGAGGGAGAGTGAGATGAGAATTCCCTGGGGTGGGAGACCTCCAAGAGGGTTTTGTAGAAGGAGCCCTGGGCACAGGGTCTTATTTGCTGAGAACTGAAGAAAGGGGGAATCATTCCTTCATTCACTGACACTATATGAACACCTACTACATGCCAGGCACTGGGCTGGGGGGTCAGAATGCAACAGTAAAAAGATAGTTCCTTCTCGAGGGAGTTGGCTAGTGGGAGATGCAGGTATTGATCTGTTTATGGCCCAGGCTCTGGCTGTCAGCACGCTAGCACCGGCACCAGCCCTAAGCGAGGGGGTTTGTTCCCAAGGCCTCCGCTGTTCATCTGTGAAGCGGGGGTGGTGGGAGTACTGGCCCCAGGGCCATCGTGGGGATTAACTCCGAGGCTCCCTGAGTGCCAAGCAGGTGCCTGGGCTGGGTGAGCTCTCAGTGGAAGTGGCTATTAATGGTCTCTCCTGTTGAGTAATTCTTTTTTATTTTATTTGAGGTGAGATTCACATAACACAAAATTAACCATTTTAAAGTGAACAATTCAGTGGCATTTAGTACTTTCACAATGTTGCATAACCACCGCATCTGCCTAATTCCAAAATGTTTCCATCATTCCAGAAAAAAATCCCTTACCCTTTTTCTGCAGTTTCTCCCCATTACTTCCCCGCCCTCCAACCCCCAGCCCCCAGCCCCTGGCAAACACTAATCTACTTTCTGTCTATGGATTTGCCTATTCTGGACATTTCATATCAAGGGAATCACACAATATGTGACGTTTCGTGTCTATCTTCTTTTGCTTAGCGTAATGTTTTCAAGGTTCATCTATGTTCTAACAAGAACTTTATTCCTTTTTATGGCTGAATAATATTCCATTGTATGGACAGACCACAATTTGTTTATTCATTCATCTGTCCACAGACACTTGGGTTGTTTCCACCTTTCAGCATTTATGAATAGCGCTCCTACAAACATGTGTGTTTCAGTTTTGATGGGTATATATCTATCAATAAGAGTGGAATTGCTGGGTCATATGGTGTTCCTATGTTTAATCTTTTGAGGAACTGCCATATTGTTTTCCATGGCTGCGCCATTTTACGTTCCCACCAGCAAAGTGTAAAGCTTCCAATTTCTCCACATCCTCCCAACCCTGATATTATGTTTGTTTGTTTTTATTCTAGTGGCACGTAAAAGTGCCTGCCACTTTACCTACTTGACCTTCTGAAATCCATAAGTGATATGCAGGGGGTAGCTGGCATGATGCCTCTTGCCCATATGGAAAATTCTAAGCAAGAAGTGAAGAGCATGGGCAGGCAGATGGGAGGTGGTGAGTCTAAAACCCCAGAGCAGGTGGGCCCGAGACCTGGGCAGCTGGGGTTCAGCATTCTCCGCAGACTAGACAGGCAGGCCCTGGACACCAATCTTGTGCTGTCAGCCTGGGACTGTGCACTGGTGAGGGCCGGCAAATGGCCTGCCTCTGGTGTCCCTGTGTCTGCTGCCTTCCTCTTCCAGCTCAACCTGCATTTGGGATACCGGACAAATGCAGCTTCTGAACGCTGAGCCCTCCGGGGCCAGGCTGCCTCTGGGTCAAGGTCCTCCAAAATCTGGGTCCACCCTCTCCCCACAGCCTTAGGCTGCCCCGACCCAGTGGTGTCTGCCTGCCCCACTGAGAATGCTACATGCTCACTCCTGCCTCGGTGCATCGTTCCTGGCAGCATTCCAAAAGGCCCCCAAGGTTCTGGGCCCCTGGAATCCTCGAATCTTCTCCAAGTTATTCAACCAAACACAAATCAAGGTGCTTCTGTGAGGGGATTTTGCAGGTATAATCAAGGCCAACTCAGCCTGCAGGTCCCAGCTCCAGGGTGTCTGACCTCCCTCCCAGATCTGCATTAGGTCTTCCTCCTTAGGGTCCCCTCAACCCCTGACTTCCCCTCACCTGGCCCCTCTTCCTCTGTCCTGTAGGAGCAGTTCCACGTGTAGATGTATTTCTACTGTATCTGTGGGAAGGAAGGTGATCTCCGCGTCTTACTCTTCCGCCATCTTCTCTCCTCCCCCCCTCTTCCTCTGTCCTGTAATCACGGCCTGCCCGTTTGCAAGTCTGTTGCCTCCCCCATCCCACCCACCCAGTGAGGCTGTAAATCAATGAGGGCAGGAGCAGAGTTGGATTCTCTTTTGTATCTCCAGTCTCCTGTGGTGCCTGACATGGAGCTTTTGTTCATTCAACCATCCATTCATTCATTCATTCATTCATTCATTCAGGCAACAAGTAGTTCTTGAGTACCTACTATTGGCTAGACCCATGCGTAAGCCAAACCCAGGCCTCACAGAGCCCTGAGGGAGCCCTCAGGGGCTGTTGCTGAACAGATGAATGAATGAGCCCTCACAGTGGGGCCAATTAAATGAGAAGCATGTGTGTGTATGTGTGTGTGTGTGTACTACTGACTGTGTATATATATGTGATGCAAGAGTGTACATGGTGTGTATTTATATATGTACTATGTACGAATGCATGTGTTTGTGTGAGTCTGTGGTGTGTATATGTGTATGTGTGTATTAATGTGTGTGATGTGCTTGTGTGTGTCGTGTGGTTCATGCCGACAGTACGGTGGAACCCCCAAGCCCCTGTGCACCCCGATCTCTGGCTTCCCCATCAATCAGATTTTCATAATCACACTCACCGAAGCCAGAGAAAAAGCTACCTCTGCCCCATCTTTCTTCCACTCCCAGGAAAAAGGAAATTTGGACTTTTTCCCAAAAGCCTCTGCCAGTTAAAAAAAAAAAAAAAAAAAAAACAGGGGAGGGGGAGCTGCCTGGAAATGTCACTTGCAGATGGAATACAAAAAAGAGAGAGACCAAAACCAAAACCAAAACCAACCCAGACCACCAGACCCTCCCTATAAGGAGAGGCTGCCTGAATGGTCCTCAGCAGGACGGATTTCGGGCAAGGCGCCTTCTTACCCAAGCTGAGGATTGAGGGCTGTGCTCTCTCAATTCCCTGGACCTAGAATCCAAATTCCCCAAAAGGTAGGGTGCTGAGTCTCTTGGGTGGAAGACCAGCCATTGATCTGGCTATCCCTTAAGAACCCAAAAGGCACTCAAAAATCTTGGTGAGATGGGGTGTGGTGAGGGACTGCACACAAAATGATGCCCCATCACTGGGGTCCACAGACAGGAACATGTAGGAAGCTACCAAACGCCCCATCTCCCACCCAGGGGGAAGGACAGCAAGCCCCATCCTCTCCACATGGCTGGATCACACGTGGGAAGCAAGTCTTCACCTGGAGCAACGGAAGAAGGCTCTCAGTGCTGGCAGAGCCACGACCATAGAGATAGAAGACCAGCTTCCTTCCCCTTTTTGGGCCCACACCTGGCGGTGGGTGGGAAGCAGGAGGATGCTAGGCGGCCGGCAATGAGCCCACTTGGGCCCCTAGCCCGGGAAGCACTGGCACCTGCACCCCAGCCTGCACCGTCCCGCTGGGGCCTGGCCAGCAGCCACTCACATTGGCTTCCACAGGGCACACAGCTGCCGCGCCATCTGCAGCACAGCCGGCAGCCCTGGGCCCTGTGCCCTCAGCGAGTGGCCCTTGCCAGCCTTGCACGGGCTGGAGGTGGAGTCGCTGGGACACGCCCAGCTGCCCTGAGCAGGTGGCTGGGGGGCTCTGGGGAGCCGGGGCGGTGGACACAGAGCGGCGCTATGAAGCTGTGGGCGGGGCAGGCGAGGCAGTGCCCTCTCGGCAGGGACTGCACGAGGCGGGGCACAGAGGGGAATGCAGGCTGAGTCTGAGCAACTGGAAGGAAGCATCCCACAGCCCCTGCCTGCCTCAGCCATGCAGTTCCGCCCAGGGCCTGCTGAACCCCACAAATGCTCAGACCCCCCTCCCAAGCCCCCTCAGGGCCCCACTCCTGTCCACACCAGGGACTTGCCAGCAGTACTTTCTAATAAAATGCAAATCAGCAATTGCCTTGTTGAAGTACAAGAGGAAAAAAAAAATCACTGTAAACAAAATCTCTGTCGCCATGGAGATCATTAACAATAGCCTGCCCACCCTCCCTTCTTCTTTCCCAGTAATGTACAGCTGAGTTCCTTCACACCACATTATTATTACTTTTTAATTATGAATAATTTCCTCCTTTCCATAGGAAGATGGATTAATGCACGGAACTTTCCAACGAAGCCCCCCTTTAGGATGTATTTCAATACACAGATGAGTTTATGTTACAGTTAACCCCTTCTGTCCCATTTGCTCTCCCCATCTGTCTCTGCCTGTCTGCTCTGGGGTCATGCTGTGGATTCCAAGAATGCAAAGGCAGGTCTAGGAGAAGCCTGGCCAGGCTCAGGGACTGCTGCTGGGGGAAGCAGACCCCCAGAGAGGGCAGGCGCCACAGAAGAGGTATGTCCGGGGGAAGGACCACACACCACGGGTTCCCTCCTGCTGGAGGACAGCAGCCTCTGGTCCCAGCTCACGGGTGCAATGATGAGACATGATGTCTGTCCATTTTGCCCAGGCAGCTCCTAAATACCCACGGCTAGGATAAGCTACTGTGCAAGACCTGGCAGTGGGGCTTGGACGGAGCCAGGGAAGCAGGAGAGGCCGGCACAGTCCCACCCCATGTCCCCAGAGGGCTCCCAAGCCACTGCTGTCCCCAGCTGCCAACACACAGGAAGCCCCTGCAGCCACCGCCATCTAGGAGAGTGAATAAAAGCCACACCACAGTCACAGCTGCCAGGTTGCAATTTCACCTGCAAGGACCTGAGTCAGGGGCGCACAGGCTACTTCCAATGCCACTCAGAAACTCGGGCCGCACCGTGCCACCTGTGAGGACTGCTGAGCTGGGGTTGAAGCCAGGGCTGAAGCCCTGCAAACTGGGACAGAACCTTTGAATTATTTAAAGCCCAGATAGGTTCCCAAGAGGCAAACCTCTGGCACGCAGAATTCCACCCAGCGTGGGGCGGGATGCAAAGTTTGGCGTGAGTGACTAAGAGGGTTTCCTCTTAGGGCAGTCTGTGTGTGCTGGGGGGAGGAGAAGGGGACCACGGGGTCTCTGAGCACGCTGCAGACCCCAGGAGGAGCCCCCTTATGCTGGAGCCAGCTCCTGCCACCTGCCCAAGTGCAGATGCCCCCAACCCCCAAGGATCTTTGCTCCCCAGGGCTCCCAGAGGGGCCTGTGCCTCCCTCCAGCCCCCTCCTCCTCCTTGCCCTGGAGAGGAGAGAAGCGCCATGAACTCACCTGTAGGCGTCACCCACCCAGCTCAGGGGGAGAGGAGGGATCTGACCGAGGGGAGGTGCTCCTCGTTGCCTGATTAAACCACCACCACCAGCAAAGTCTTCCATGCCCCCCGACGCCTCCCTGGCCAGCACCCCTGGCCAGCTGTGCAGTCTTTCCTGAGGACTCCAGAGAGGACACCCCAGTCCTGTCACAATCCCCTCCAGAGACCAGCAGTAGTGCAGCCTGCTGGGTGTTGGAAAGTAGGCATCCCCACAGCCTTTCTCAGAGAATCGTACTCAGCCAGGGCAGTCCAGACTCAAAATCAATGGGCCACCTCACATCATTAGGGCGGCTGTCATCAAAACACAGAAAAGAACAAGTATTGGCGAGGATGTGGAGAAGTTGCAACGCTTGTGCACTACTGGTGGGCACGTAAAAGGGTGCAGCCACTGTGGAGAACAGTACGGCAGTTCCTCAGAAAATTAAACACAGAATTACCGTATGATCCAGGATTCCTTTTCTGGGTACATAACCCCAAAAAGTGAAAGTAGGAACTTGAATAGATGTGTGTACACTGGTATTTATAGCAGCGTTATTCACGACAGTCTAAAGGTGGAAGCAACCCAAGTGTCCATTGACAGATGAATGGATAAGAACATCCATACAATGGAATATTATTCAGCCTTAACAAGGAAGGAGATTCTGACACCTGCTACAACACGGATGGACCTTGAGGACATTATGCTACATGAAATAAGTCCATCACAAAAGGACAAATCCTGTATGGTTCCACTTATATTAGGTACCTGAGATAGTCAAATTCACAGAGAGAGAAAGTAGGATGGGGGTTGCCAGGGGCTGGCAGAAGGCATGGCACGGTCCCACCGTCTGTCCCCAGCGGGTGGGGAGTTAGTATTTAATGGGGACAGAGTTTCAGTTTGGGATGATGAAAAGAGTTCTGGAGATGGATGGTGGGGATGGTTGCACACCAATGTGAAAATACTTAATGCCACTGAAGTGTACCCCTGAAAATAGTTAAAAGTTTAGTTAACAGTATTATGTTCTTTATATGTTGTTTTACCACAATTTTCTTAAGCTTAAAAAGAAGTCTCTGGGATGCCCCATGCCTCCTCCACTGCCGACTCTCCCCTCTTACACACACCCACCTACGCGCACGTGCTTCCCAAGCTAAAAGTCAGCCAAGGTCTTTCTACAACAAAAGAAAGTACCTGTCCTCCTCCATTCTTTCTCCATCGGAAGTCCCCTAAAGCAACTTTGCAAAGAAGGATCCAAGCTGGGCCCAGCTGATCTTGTGACAGGAGGCGCTCTGGTGGGAAAGCTGCTCATTGTTGCTCCCCTGGTCTGATCAAGTGACACACAGTGTGTGTCAGCCCAGTGCCTGGTTTTTGTGGTTGAAAGCAAGAAGGACACGCCCACAGACGTCCACGTACATCGGGGGGTGGCCAGACGTGTGGCTCAGTCCCCACCAGCATCCCAGCTCTGGGCTGCTTCTTAGCGAGGAAGACCAAGCGAGAACCTCAGAGGGGGACAGAGAGGGACAGAGGGGGACAGAGGGGGACAGAGGGACAGAGGGGGACAGAGGGGGACAGAGGGACAAGATGCTGCCAAGTGCCCACAGTGTCCTGAAGTCTGGGTGGCAGTCCACTCCGCTCAGACCACTTAAGAAACCCTTGGGAGAGGGGTTGCTGCCCACAGGGTGAGCGAGGAGATTGCACAGGTGGGGTGAGACCTGCCTCTTTTGGACACAGGTCGGCCTTGGGGGTGGGGGCTTCAGCTGGGCCAGAGCGGCAGGTTCCAAGGCCATGGAACCCCTCTCTGCACTAACTCAGATCGGGTCACCACCCAGCTACGAATGCATCATCCTTCTTTAATTTACAGCAATCCTACTCACATTCTGCTAGACAACTATGTTTCACGAGCCCTCGGTTCAGTGTGGGTGACATGGTTCCTGGTGCCGGAGGACTGCGTTGCCCGAGCTCCAGAGGAAGACCAGCATCCCGAGTCTTCCGAACACCGTGAGTTCACAGGAACATCCCATGGCAGCCAAGCAATTACCCGTGCCTTCATTTCCCCTCACAACACCCCCCTGCGTCTGTGGGCTGCTCCGCCACACATGCGCACACATGTATGTACATGCAATCCTGTGTTTCAGGCACACGCTGCTGTGACTGGCTCTTCTGTCACCTCAGCTGCTCACTAAGATTTATTTTTCCCCTGGGGAAGCCGCTCCCTGTGTCCGGATGCGGCTCTGTCTACACTTGAACCATCCCCAGTGAGTGCAGACGCTGCGTGCACCCCCAGGAGTGCAGAATTACAGCCACCAACCTCCCCCTCCACCCTGTGCCAGTTGTCCGCCTGCAAACGGCCATCAGGGGGGTGTCCCGGGAAGCTGAGGACACACAGAGCCCTACCGTGGCCAAGACGTGTGTGTTTGCAGGTTTCATGCAAATGCAGGAGCTCAGACCAGAACCTCAGAAAATGCACAGCAAGCAACAGGTGTTCTCCAGCTACTAACAGTGGACACGTGTGTGCTTGTGCATGCACGTGTACGTATGTGTGTGTGTGTGTGTGTGTGTGTGTGTGTGTATGCGCCTGTATGAAATCCAAAGGCACTCGGGGCCTGTCAGCACACAACGCTGTATTGCCTCTTTTAAACAACACAATCTTGGAGAAGGCTCTTAATCTCTTACCCTCAACGTCTTCATCTCCACTTGGGGGAAAGCAACTCACCTCCCTCCCACCTGCGAGCCCCCTCACGGAGTGACTGCCGGGGTTCAGACTTGATGTCACACGTGAAAGCACTTTGGAAAGCACCAAGGAATTCGAAGGTGTGGTTATGTTTGTGCGAGTTCTGGACGCCCCTCGCATCCCCGCTTCCTTCCTTCCTTCTAGTGGGATCATTAGAGATACAAGATTAACAGGCGTGTTGCTTTTAGGCAAAGCTGATGTTTAAAAAACACAAATTGGCTGATGATTCACTTCACAAAAGGTTCCTCGTGGAAATGGAACAGTCCCAAGCGCATTTTAAATACACTGCCATATTTTATCTATAGGGTTTTCAGAACATATGTACAGCACAAAGTCAGGGACTCCCAATCAGGATACCCCCACCCACCTCCGGGTCGTGGGAAGGAAAGCAGGAGTCGGCAGCCCCAGGACAGGCTCGGCGGGGTCCCCTGGCAGGTGTGGCAGCTCCCTTGGACTTCTCCACCCTGGGCCCTCTCCTGCCTCTCTGGGAAGGGTGACGGGGGCCTGCCCACACACCAGGAGGAAGGTTTTGGGGTTCTCCACAGCAATTAGCCGGGAAAGCAAAGCTGAAGCCCCACATTTCCTACTTTCCTGGACTTGGCCCCCTGTGCCTCTTTCTATTGGTTGACTTTAACTGGTATACTTTGGCTGTAATAAACCATAACTGTGAGTATAACCACTTTTCTGAGCTCTGTGAATCCTTCTAGTGAATTATTGAACCTGAGGGTGGTTTTGGAAGCCCCGAACTTGAAGTTGGTGTCAGAAGGGTGGGTGATATAGTGTGGCTACTGGCTGTAATGGGATGGGGTCCCTCAGTTCCTGCAGACAGGAACTGGGGGCTTGCCTGCAGGATGTCACCCCATTGGCCGAGCCACAGGGACCCCTCCAGGCCCATGGGCCACACCCACCACGCGATATCACCACCCAGCCCCTCAGCTCTGAATAAAGCACGTTGTAAACAGTCCAAAATGGGAGGGGTGCGCACGCATCCTTTGGACATGAAGCCATAGACGCAAACCGAGAGTGGCTGGCACTGGGTACCAGGCAAGGCCACAGAGGTTGAGGACACAAGGAATGTGGGCTCATTGCCCCAGCACGGGGACCCCAAGGACTTCTAAACCCTGTGCATCTGACATGGACCCCAAATGACCAAGCAAGACAACATGGCCCGAGGCAGCAACCAGCAACACTTCCTCCTCCTCCTGGGGGCAGGCGGGGTCTCCTTTGAGGCCAGAGGAAGAGGAGGGTGGAGAGACAGGGAAGTGAGAAGACCAGGGAGGTAAAGCTGTGGAAGACCCCAGTGAAGCTGGCCCCTGAAGCCCGGCAGGTTGAAAGAGACCACACCCAGCTTTCCGAGTTTCTCCATCACCCCACAGCTCACCCGCCCTTGGGAGCCACCCCACATCTGCACACGGTCCTCTTACACAATTTTGGATCCTCTCTCAAAATCACAGGAGCCTCTTTCTCACTCACAAGGCAGAGCTGGAATAATGAAGAAAATGAAAAAGCTGAGGGAAAATTCCCCATTTTTCAAACTGGTGTTGCAAAGTCCAAATCATGTAATCTCAGTTCATGAGGGCTTGTTATCCAGGACCCCAAGTAGAGGGCTCTCCTGTGAGTCCCTCGCTCCCCTGTGAGGGCCCCCACCCCCCAGGGGCTTTGGGGGGGTGCTGTCGAGATGCCATTTCTGCCAAGAGTTCAGTTGTCGCGTATCCATCAAAGGCCAGGCTACCATCAGGGGCTGAGTGATGTATGGAGCCAGCTGCGCTGAGGGCTTTATGAAAATCCCACCCAGATGCGATTAGGAGAAGCGTCCTGGTTGCTGGCTTCTGTGGTAAACAGCCGTCAGCCCTGCGGGGGCTGCACCAGGATGGGGAGGATGCAATGGGGCGCCCGGGGTGGGGGAGAGTCGGGGGGAGAGAGGAGGCATGAGGGACCTTGTTCACACTTTAGCACATGTTCTGTTATGGGCAGAGGCAGGACTTGGAGTCTTTGGGAGCCCCAGGGAGAAGGGGATGGGCTGGGAGGGAGAGGAGAGGCCAGGAGAAGCCCCTCTGGAGACAGCCATTCTGGAGAGGCAGTCGAGGCAGCGAAGCAGAGGGAAGCCATGTGCGGAGCAGCTGGGATTAGGCTGGGTGCACGCAGACTCAAGGCTCTCCCAGCAGCATGACATGTGCTTTCCTTAAAAATCACCTGGTCCTCCTCGCAGCCCTCCCCAACTGGGGTATGTCTGACCCTCCATCACACCACCTCTCCCTGCATCCGTGCGCATGGCCCCTCCCTGCATCCGTGCGCATGGCCCCTCCCTGCTAAGTGTGCAGAGGGGCGGCCCTCACATGGGTGGTACCTCCATGAAGTGGGGTTCACACCCCCACCCTCGCCTCCCCAGGGTTTCCTGCCCAGGCTGCCTCCCCTCTGCCCCTTCTCCACACAGTTCTTGTTCCCGTGTAGCTGATGGGTAGAAATGCAACCCTGGGAAGGGTCCCCAGAGCCCACCAGAGTCAGGGCTGGGCCAGGCCAGGTGGGGCCGACGCTGGAGTCTTGGCCTGTTTCAGAGTTGCATATGGTGCCCATGCTGGCCCCAACCTGTCTGAGTGCCCAAGCTGGGAACCTGGGGCTCTCCCTGGCTCCTGTTTCTCCATCATCATCTGCCATGATCGTGTCCCCCCAAAATTAGTATGTTGAAGCCCATCCCCCAATGTGACTACTTGGAGATGGGACTCTAAGGAGGGAATTAAGGTGAAATGAGGTCATAAGGGTGGGGCCTTGACTGATAGGATTAGTGTCCTTATAGGAACAAACAGCAGAGAGCACTCCAGCATAACCCCCACACAGGTGCACAGAGGACAGAGGACACGTTCACTCCCACTCATTCCTACACGCCACATGGGTACACGCACACACACAGGCACACACTTCCTTGAGGCTGCTTTGCCTCCCAACTGCTATTTCCACAAAGGCAGCTAGTGGCAGGGTCACATGGCCCAGGACGTGGTGCCGGGCCTGCTGCCCAGGGCAGACACTTCACCCGATGTGGCTGCCACTAAAACCACTGTGTCTGCAAGGCCTCTGATGGCCGGGCATCCCAGCCTCCCCTTCCTCTGAGAGTGAGTCCAGGTCACCTCGCCCACTCAGCCTTAAGAGAGGCAGCCACAGGGCAGCCGCCACCACATGCCTCTGCCTCCTGAGCTGTCCTTCTCTCTCTCTCTCTCTCTTCTTCCCTCTAACTCAGCCCCTGCAGGCGCCTGGTCCCCCACGAGGTCCCAGAGTGGCACCCCCAAACAATCTCATCCCCACAGTCATACCTGGGAGCTTTGGTTTATGCTGGAGCCCCTGCCGACGTGGAGGGGCCACCTGGGGGACACTCGTCACCAACTGAGGTAAGGGAGGGGCGTGTGCCATGATGAAGCCTCAGGAACCAGCCGCTCCCCTTCAGAGCCCACCCCTGGCCGCCCTCCAGGCCTATGGCCACCCATGCCCCACCTCTCACATCCAGCCAGCCACCAGGCCCTCCCAGACTGGTCTCAACCGTCCACTTGTCCCTCACACAGGGCTTTCCCCAACACCACTCACCCATTCCCTTTCTCCTGCCAAGAGGCCTGTCCACTTTCCTCTGTTTATCTAAGTCTCCCCTTCTGTAAAAAAAGACCTGCTCACAAGAGCTTCTCAGACAGCCTCAGTGGTCAGGGACCACATTCTCCTCCAAATTCAGGGGCACGATCATCCACCTGACCCCTGACGTGACCCGTGACTGTGGAGCCCACGACACGTCAGATCCAAGGGGGGAGATGACATTCCCACCTGTTCCAGCTGGCTTTCCCCAAACGAGCAAACCCTCAGACATCCAGAGTTCCCACCTGGCTCTCCTCTCTGCTTCCCGCCTCCTGCCTCCCAGCAACTCTGCCCCCAGAGACCCCCCCCTCCCACTGTTGATACCAATAGCACCTCTGCGAAAGCAGCCAATGGGTGCATGTGCACATACACCATGCGTGCACACACAAGTGGACGTGCACGTGTACGCACACTCACACACATACCTACACACACAAGCTCATACACACGTGAGCACACACTCACTCACAGCTACTGAGGGAGCCCGCCTAGCAGCATGGCTCTTGCACGGACACAAGAGAGGGGCCGGTGTTCAGGCACCAGTGAAGGTCCTCCTCGGCCGTCGGTCATTCCAGGGATGGCAGCAGTGACCGCTCTGCCTCCACAGGAAGCTCTGATCCATGCCGAGGGCTCTAGGACGGTCCTCAGTCCCATCCTTACCCTTGGGCCATCCCCTGAGGGGGAGACGGGCAGGGGGAAATGGGGAGCGCGGCCTGGTAAGGAGAGGGAGTAGCAGGTAGGGAAGGTCAGAAAGAGAGAGGATGCAGAAGTCTGGGGCTGGAGCATGAAGACCACGCCACGGAACTGGCCAGATTTTCTATCGATTGTCACTTCTCACCTGGTCCTGCAGGCAGCGACTTTACTAAGAAGCACAGCGTGGGGCAGGCTGCCTGGAGCTGTGAGGCCGGATCCCCACAAGCAGAGCCTGAGGTGCAGGCCTGGACCAGGGAGCAGATGGCCTTCCCGGTTCACCCCCCAACATCATCGTTGTCTGCGCCCCCCGTGACAGCCTCCTTCCCAGGCACCTGCTCTGAGCCAGGTTGAGATGCTGACCCGCATTTCAACAGTCCTGCCACGCAGAACCAGCAGTTCCGTTTTACGGATGACAAAACTGAGGCTGGCAGAGAGTCGTCTCGTTGGGGTCACACACTTCATGAGTGGGAGCCAGGATCTGACTCCAGCTCTGTCAGGTTCCAGAACCCATGATCCCTGCATTTTTTGTTTTTTCTTTCAGGAGGAAAGGGAGGGTTTAAAAATTAAACACAGCCTTTCATCTAGGTACCCACGCTTCTACTTAACCCAGGCCCTGTGCATGAATACTTGACCTCGACCTGGGAGCTGGGGTCTGTGAATCTAGAAGGGAAAGTGGTGGGAAGTGGGGGAAACACAAGGATGTGGGCCTCCAGCACCCCACGCCCCACCAGATGGTGCAAACAGGAGGTGCCCAGTGATGGGATCCTGGCACTTAACCGGCTCCCCTGGAGACACACGACCAGCGGGGCTTCCCCAGCTTTATATCAGGACAGCAGGGGCAGCTTCTGGCTTTGGAAGTGTTTGATTCCAACAATGGTCCAGGCTCTGGGAGAGTCACTGATGACAGGAGGAAAAAATCTTAGGAGACTGAGCCTGCCTGAAACATCTTTGAAGGGAGAAAACACCATATAAGAAAAAAGTGGAAAATAAAGATTCAAACCTATGCCTAAAACCTTCCAACACACCGATAAATGGAAAACCACGCCTACACTTAAGGAGTCTCTCCAACCCACAGTTTATTTAACTGTCCTTTTCAAGGGACTCTTAATCAAAGGTGATTTCAAAATCAAATATACTTGTGAAAGTACTTCTGTTCCAAGTAAAGTATAAATATGATTTATCCTACACTATGCTCAACAAATACTATTTCTCATCTGCCAACAGACTCCTTCGTAAGAACACAGGGCACGGGGTCAGGGCCGACGTGCCAACACACGCACGAAGCACTGAATTCCAATGTTGCCTGCAGACATCAGCTTATCGACTCACGTTTGCCAGAAACACGGCGGGAAGGGGTCAAAGACTGGAAATTAGTTGGTATCTGCAGCCAGAAGGACAGCCTGGAATTTCCCAGATTAAATCAGAGAATCGCTCTTTACAGCAAAGTATAAAAACTTTAAGTCAGGCCTGAGACCATACTCACAAGTGTTAGCTCACGCAAACAGTGGAGGAATCCAGGGCCCAGATGACAAACACTGAGTGTGAAATAGAACATGTATAAACATAGGGGCGATTCTCATTATTCCTGGACTGATGTTCTATAAAGTTGCCACCAACTCTTAATTAGTGAACACGAAACCACTGCTCCTGGGGGGGTGCGTTCCTGCGAGCCTCTGGCCATGACATCTTTGTCAGCCCGTCAATACATGATCATCTGAGCCATTTTAAGCGGACAGTTCAGTGGTGTTAAGTACATTCAAATCCGTGTGTAGCCATCACCACCATCCAACTCCAGACCTATTTTTATCTTGTAAAACTGAAACTCTGTGCCCATTAATCACTAACTCCCCCTTCCCCCTCCCCCAGACCCTGGCACTCACCATCTACTATCTGCCTCTGTGAATCTGACTGCTCCAGGTCCCTCACATGAGTGGAATCAGAATATTTGTCCTTTTGTGACTGGCTGATTTCATTCAGCATAATGTCCTCAAGGTTCCTCCATGTCGTAGTGTGTGTCAGAATTTCCTTCCTTTTTAAGGCTGAATAATATTCCATTGTGTGGATGGGCCACAGTGTGTTTATTCATTCATCCGTTGATGGACACTTTGGTCGCTTCTACCTTTTGACAGTTGTGAGTAACGCTGCTATGAATATGGGTGTGCAAATATCTCTTCAAGACCCTGCTTTCAATTCTTTTGCAGAAGTGCGGTTGCTGGTGGAGTGCTTTTCATTTGTTTTTCATAGAAAAACACACATGGAGCTTCGTTTCATGGGCCAGGCCACAGAAGCCAGCTTGGCTCGCAGAGGAGTCTGACAGATGTCAGACTTCCAGGATGGTGGGGAGTCTGTGTTTGTTTCCTGGAGGCACACATTCATTTTTAAATGGTCACGAATGGCCCTTTATTCGAGCACAACGTGTTCAGCTCAAAATATTACCTTATTTGTTTGAAGTGGAAACAAAGGACGATTGATTAATTTGTTAATTATTCTTCCCTCCTTCCCACGCACACCAGTATCAAAGGCCCCACAGCCCAGAGGTGAAGGGAACAGATTCATTTACTGATGAAGAACCAGGGAGATGCCCTGAGGCAGGGGAAGGAAAAAAATAAAAAAGCAAACGTGGTACACGGTTTCGAAAGGAGACCTAATTGGAATGATCCTAGAAGATCCACCGGCTCCTCTTCTCGGTGAGACAAATAGGTCTGTAGGACAAACCCCACAATTTGCAAGGCTGGCTCCCTACAGATCTGAACTTTACGCTTAGTTTGGTAAATGCATACAAGGTGTCCTTAAGGAAAACATCCAGAACACATAGCTTTTGGGATTTCCTCTCTTGCTCCCCCACCCTCGCATTAATTAACCAGTCTCATCCCGCTCCCTCCGAGCCCACCCTCCAGGTCACCCTACAGGAGATAGGCACCTTCCACCTGTCGGTATTGGTGAGGGCGGCAAGCTGGCCTGTTGGAGCAGTGCTTCTGCAGAGACAGCAGGACACTCAGGTGCAAACAGGGACACGGTGAGCAGCTGCTCTTCTGTCCCCTGCCTCTCGGCCAGGATCCCTCTTCTGCATCCCCACCTTCACCCCAGTGACCCAGGTCTCAGGTCAGTTGACCTGGACATCCTCCCTGGGCAGTGTCCAGGGGTGGCCCCAATTGTTCATGCCCCCTGGCATGTGACTTTGGAGCGCCTTCCGTAGATGTGGAGTGCACTTCCCAACCCTGGACCTTGGGCTTGGCCAAGTGACTTGCTTTGACCAGTGGGAGGTGAGCTGATGTGATGCAAGAAGAGGCTATAAAGGTGTTTGTGGGTTGGGTTCGTGCCTCCGCCATGGCCAGCAGAACTCCCCTGGGAGCTGCTGTCCTTCGGCCAGGACCCAGAATGAACCCACACAAGCAGGCCTGAGCCCACCTCAGAGCAAGGAGCCCACAGCTTGAGCAAAAGCACCCCGCCAAGCCCAGCCCAGCCCAGCCCAGATCAGCCGGCACCCAGCCAATGTGCAAGAATGGCGTGACAAGAATAGATTGTTCTTGTTATTCGTGGAGTTCAGTCTAGAAAGTCATGGCTAACCCTTGGTCCTAGGGGAAACACAGGATCCTGCTCACAACGTTTTCATCAACCTATCAATACATAAGCCTATTTTATGTATGTTTCCGCTTGAAGATGCCTTATCTAATACAGGTTGTTGACTCATTACATCGAGTTGAGGGCCAAGAGCACCATAACACACGCTTGAATGAAGCTTATCTAACGCCAGTGTTTTCTCCGTAGGGCACGTCGAAGGCAGCCTCCTGGCTCTTAGGAACAGCAGACAGCACTCCAGCACTATGCTCGGGCCATGCTAACAGCGAAATCAGCAACAAGAAGCACAAAGATACAAAAAGTGTGGCACTAAAATGTTTCAGCATGAGAGAGAGCTGAAACAAGAAGGCAGAGCGTCACCTGTCCAGCCTGAGAACACCTGCGCAGATGACTCAAATTTTTCGATGTTCCGCACATGTCCGCAAATGACCATGAAAGTGCCCTTCGTATTGATTGGGGGTTTACAAAGAAAGGTGAGCAAGGGGGCACATTCACAGATATGGAATCCACAAATAACGAGCGTCAACTGTAAATTATTATCGTTTTCGGCTGCTGACTTATGGGGTAGTTGGTTAGGCATCAAGAACTGACTGCTGGGCTTCCCTGGTGGCACAGTGGTTGAGAGTCTGCCTGCCGATGCAGGGGACACGGGTTCGAGCCCTGGTCTGGGAGGATCCCACATGCCACGGAGCAACTGGGCCCGTGAGCCACAATTACTGAGCCTGCGCGTCTGGAGCCTGTGCTCCGCAACAAGAGAGGCCGCGATAATGAGAGGCCCGCGCACCGCGATGAAGAGTGGCCCCCACTTGCCGCAACTAGAGAAAGCCCTCGCACAGAAACGAAGACCCAACACAGCCATAAATAAATAAATAAATAAATAAATAAATAAATAAATAAAAACCCAAAAAAGTTAAAAAAAAAAAAAGAACTGACTGCTACGTGTGATGAAGACCCAGGGGACCCATGCCCTCAACTTCCAAGATGGGAAAATCTAGAATTGTTGAAAGCACTAGGACAGGCTGAAGTCCATGAAACAAATCAGGGTTCTCCTGATTCTACAACAGGGTAAAAATCCCAGCGTGTATGTCATAGTAGGAAATAAAAGCCTGGCAGCCCTCTTCCAGGCAACGTGCCTCTCCCCCGCCCCTACACGTTACAGCTGCGTTACATCTGTCCGTGGCCCCCAGTAGATCTGAGCACAGGCGGAGAATGTAGAGAGCATCCTCCTGTCCTCAAGGGGTTTCAGCATCCTTGGTGTTGCCTTGACGACAACTAGAGAAGAGCATCTTGGCAGCCGCTCTCCTGCCCATCAGCTGGGGCGCTGTGTGCGGGTTTTAGGCTTTGAAGAGTCAGGAGTTTGGGGCGGGGGGAACACCAGCATGCCAGCCAGGTCCTCTTAAAAGGAGCTGGACCAAGGGGCTTATTACTGCAGGACCAGCTCTGCCTGCAAAATGCAGATACTTCCATGCTGAGAGACACTGAGAAAGGCTTCTTGCCGCAGGACACCAGGCTGACAGTGAAAGCCGTGTTCATTTTTTGGATGATATGGAATCAGAAGGGCAATAAGCAGCCCCGTCCATTCAGAAATAACAAACCTGGTCAGAGCTAGGAGATGAAAGGCAAGCCCACAAAAGATGAGCAGCCCACCTTCATCTTTGTGACCTCGGCTCTTTTCTGATGCCCCTCGGAATACCCAGATCGCCTGAAACCAGGAATAGCTTGAATGCTCCCAGCTGTCTTTGGCACCCGTGGTTCTGACTATCTGACTTTGTTTAGGGGATTAGCTGAGAGGGCAAAGGGGACCCAGATACATTCTGTATCTTACTTAGGAAAGAGCGGATTAAAGTAATGTTGCTTCAAATCCATATTGGTCTGAACTTTAGGGAGAGCTGGATCTTGCTTAGGAACGTGGATGGGGACAGAACTGCTTCTTCAGAGATGGGCTTGGGAGCCGTGGGGTCAGCTAACAGCCGAGTAGGCTGGAATCCTCAGGGAAGCATATGTATCAGTGCTTCCCACCCGGCAAGGTGTTCTTGAAAATAACTGATTATGCAAGGGGGACATTCCTTGTTTCCCAGGGCCCGGCAGAGCCGGGGAAGGAGACAAACTTTCCTGGGAGCCTCCTATGGGTGAGATGTGCCCCTTGCATCTGATCTTCTCCTCCACCCATCTGAGGAAACTGGCTCTTAGTTTAGAACCTCTGTCTCGCTGGAGATGGCATATCACAGAGGATTCGAGCTTGGGCTCGAATACGAGCTCAGCCATATATCAGCTGTGTGACCTCGGGCCAGTGGCTTGCCCTCTCTGTGCCTCACTTAACCTATCTATAAAAGGAGAATGACAGCAGCATCCACTTCATCAGGGCAGTTGTGGGGTTAAATGAGGTAATTCAAGGAAAGGGTTTAGAGCAGAGCCAGGCACATAGTAGGAACGAATAAATGTTAGCCACTAGGCTCAGCCCCCAGGCCCTCCATGCCTGCTCCCAGGTCCCCTCTGGCTCTGCTGGTGTCAGCGTCCACATTAGCTTGTGACTGCTTGTTTACAGGTCCTCTCTGCACAGGCAATTCTTTATTACTGACACGTGGCTTGTCCCTGACAGCCTTTAAATCCCAAACGTCTTCTCTCTGCCACCTCTCACATCCCCCGCTACCTCCTCCCATGCCCCGGCTCTGTGTACTCAGAGAATGCAAAACAATTTTAGCATTGTTCGAAGCCAAACATAATTAGGAAGGTAAATCTATAACAACCGCTAAATCACACAACACATTCCAAATCCAAGGAAACGTCACTGGGGGACGTCTCGGGGTCTCAGATGCTCCAAATCACAAAAGTGACGGCCACGTTTTCCGCTGGCAGTCCCCCTCCCCGCCCCTGAGCCCTCCCCAGCAGCCTGCACAAGAACAGAACTGGCTCCTGGCTTCCCCGGGCCAACACGGAGTTCTCCATATCGGGTGAGTACACACAGCAGATGGATTCTTCTAGAAACGTCAGCGACCACTCGCTCAGCAGGCAGCTGCTGGCCATTTGCTACGTGCCAGCACTGTGTAGATGCACGGGGCACAGTGCTGCCCAAGAACCGCCAGCTCTGGTGAGGCAGGCGATCCATCAGCAGCTGCCCTAAGGTCGTGCAGCAGCCCTACGTGCACAACAGATGCGGGAGGGACGGCTGATTCTGAAATGTGCATGTGTGCACGCACGCACAAGCGTGTGCAGCTACACAGAGGGGAGTGGCCTTGGGCCTGCTTAACTGAAGAGTAGGGTTGGGAAGGGGGCCAGGAGGAAGCCTGCTGGCAGAGGGCACCCTCAAAGTCCAGCCTCTGTCCCATTTCGGAGCCCTGGTCCATTTGTGAAGTTCAAGTACACCACCTCCCTTTGCTGCCTGCCCCTCCCATCCAGCGCCCTGGTGATGCTTTTGCCTGGGGGCAGGGGGTTAGCAAGATTAGGGAGGGTCCTTGCTGGAGCCACCCTCTTCTACCCTGGGCAGCAACTCTGTTAGAAATGGAGATCCCCAGCCAGAAAAGTCTAACTTGAGATTTGGTTCTCATTTTTGTGCCTGGGTTATCTGTGACTTCAACCCCCAGGCTCCCCTGGCTCCCCTCCTTCACAGGGACCTACGGAAGCTCAGGGCATTTGAGCCCTCCCACCCCCGCCCCCGCCCTCCCGTCTGGATTCTCCATGCCGCCCGTGCTGCCCCCATCTGTCCCGCAGACCTCCCTGGACTCTGGGGCCACCCTGGTCTGGGAAGAGGTGTGGCGTGACCTTGGTTGGTCCCAAAGGCCTCAGAGGCAGGTGCATTGACTGGCAGCTGCCCGTGTGAATACTGTTCATTCGAACCTCCGGGGGACAGGGTCACTCTGCCCACCCCCTCCTGCAGTTCCTCCTTCTCCAGAATCATAAAGAGATGATTCAATAAATAATGATTCCATATATACGTGTTAGCACACGGTATTTGTTTTTCTCTTTGTGACTTACTTCACTCTGTATGACAGACTCTAGGTCCATCCATCTCACTACAAATAACGCAATTTCGTTTCTTTTTATGGCTGAGGAATATTCCATTGTATATATGTGCCACATCTTCTTTATCCATTCATCTGTCGATGGATCCTTAGGTTGCTTCTATGTCCTGGCTATTGTAAATAGAGCTGCAGTGAACATTGTGGTGCATGACTCTTTTTGAATTACGGTTTTCTCAGGGTATATGCCCAGTAGTGGGATTGCTGGGTCATATGGTTCTGCAGAACCTAGGGGCAGGACAAGAATAAAGACGCAGACGTAGAGAATGGACTTGAGGACACGGGGAGGGGGAAGGGTAAGCTGGGACGAAGTGAGAGAATGGACATATATACACTACCGAATGTCAAATAGATAGCTAGTGGGAAGGAGCCGCATAGCAGAGGGAGATCAGCTGGGTGCTTTGTGACCACCTAGAGGGGTGGGATAGGGAGGGTGGGAGGGAGATGCAACAGGGAGGAGATATGGGGATATATGTATATGTATAGCTAATTCACTTTGTTATACAGCAGAAAGTAACACACCATGGTAAGGCAATTATACTCCAATAAAGATGTTAAAATAAATAAAAAATAATGAGCACAGGGAGGCAGCTCTGCAGCGGGAAAGCGCACGGCACCTCTGAGCTAAAGCTGCTAATCGCTGCTAATGCGGCCTGACACCAGGCTCTGGGGTCACAGAGGGAGGCCAGCCCAGAGTCAGGAGACCCTATTCCCACACACCAGGCTCCCCAAACACCCCCACCCAGAGCAGGCATCTAGCCACGTCCCCTGCAACCCGCGTCTCCAGGCACAGGGGTCTTCAGAAGGCATTTGGCCTGGTTGCCTTATCCTTTGGGGATCTGGGAAACCATTTGTTCCAGTGGCCAGCACACCCCTCCTTCTGCATTGAGCAGCTTGGGGTGACACATGCCTGCACACACACGTGCATGCACACACAGGGAGCTCCATGTTTAAAAGCAAAACCACCCACTTCTGTGATGCTGGATGGGGTATGTCTGTGGGGCTCCCGATGTGCCAGCTCCTGAGAGTGGGTCCAAACCCCACAGGCACAGCAGGCCTGCAAGCACTGGGTTCTGTGTCCTGTCTCCCTCTTCCCCTTTCTCCAGCCCCAACTGGCTCCTCCACAAAATAAAATTAAACATTAAATAAGATCCCCACCACTGTTTTTAATAGAACGGTCTAGAAGTATCTGGAAGCAATCCATTACCCCTGCCCTCCAAGATCAAATGATGAGTTTCCGCCCCTGGGCATGGCCAAGGCCCGATGCTTTCCCAGCTCTAAATGCTCATCTCCTTCTCCTAGATCTCCAGAAACAGCTGGACAATCACCCCCACATGGACATCAGCACAGCCAGGCTGCACAGATGTAGGCTCCTCTCTTCTCTGGGGCCTTCCATCTCCCTGAGCCTGGCCAGGACCACCAGGGGTGGGGGAACAGGCTAGCCGGGAGGGTCATCGAGGTGCCAGGGGAGGCTGCTTGTCTGGTGGGACCTGCGCTTTCTCCCTACGATCAGATTCCGAGTCAGACATCATCATCATTGATCCCTAGGCTCTCGCCTCCTGTTCCTTTTTCTTCTCTGCCACGACTGTCACCTATATTTCCTCCAGGAGAGACGGATGGCGGGGGCTGGGGGAGAGCACAGGGGTGGAGATGGGGTGGAAGGTAAGGGGTCGGGGGAGTTTGGAAGGCATTGCCTCAAACTCGCCCGCAGCGGTAAGAGGGAATGAATTCCGGGTGTGGAGTCCCGGCTGCTCAGCATTTCGACGTGTGGGTCGGTCGCGGGGCAGGGAGCTGGGGAAATCTCGTTCTTCCCCTCCTCCCCAAACTGCCTTCTTTACAAATTCCCAAGTTCTGATGATTTTAATTTTACGGTTCACATTTTCTCCCAGCAGAATCCTGAGATGACAAGGTAGAAAAGTCTGCCCTGATTAACTGTCCCTCTGGCGCTGAGGCAGGGCCTGGCGTGATAAATAGCAAGAATAAAACCGAGAGAGGCGTGAGGCAGGCAATCGCGGGCCTGGCCGTAAATCCCTGCTCTGATGGGGCCCGAGATGAGCTGGTTATTTTATGGAGGGAGCTCGGCCGGAAGCAGCAGCTCGCAGAGCCAGCGGGCCTCCCTGAGGCCCCCCCCCCCTTTCCTCTCTGGCCCCAGGGCCCCTCCCCGCTCCTAGCTCCCATGCAGTGGATATTGGTTAAGTAAGATAGAGTGGAATCGCTCTATTGTGTCATTGATTTTTAATAAAAGCAGGTAACATGTTGCAAATCTGGCAGTTATTTCATTTCTCCTCTCATCTGCCCAGATGTCCAAAAACTTCCCCCAAGGGCTCTGCCCAATGAGCAATGGCGGTGATGGGCGCCTGGCAGAGGGTGGGGCCCGGGTTCTGAGAGGCTTCCAGGCAGTCTGGGCTCTCTTCCCTCTTCACACAAGCACACAGTGCACATGTGTGCGCACACACACACGCATGAACACATGCATGCACGTGAGCACATGCACATACACGCACTCACACTGAGTATACTCATATACTTAGTACAGTGCCTGCATACATGTGCATACCCATGCACGCACACACAGGCACACACACGTATGCACAGGCACACATGCCCGACTAGCCAGAGAAGAGGGACAAATGAAGCCTGAGCTCTCCTCCTGACCCAACTCTTTAGTCTCTGGTGACCTTGAGTCTGACATGAATAAGCTGAATGTTCCAGGAGTGGAAGAAGGCAGGTGTGTGAGGACAGAAAAGCAGGAGTAGCATCAGAAAAGGAGGACAAACAGGAGGGCTTAGAGGAAGAGGGCGCGTGGGTTCCCGTTAGATCATGAAGAGCCTGAGCCTTGCGCATCCAGGACGGCAACGACATCCCCCACCAGGCACACCAGGCCTCCTGGGTCGGTCTCCGTCAGCCTCGCTGGAATTACTGAACGTAGCTGAAGCTCTATGTCATTCACGGCTGGAGCGAGGCGTGCTGTTTACCTGTCCCCAGAGTCCATCTGGGCTGTAGGAAGAGCAAAGGGCTGAGAATGAGCCTCGCACTGCTGGGGTGTCTCTAACTTTTTCAGAGCATTAGCACAAACGGGGTCTCCTTTGGGTGGCATATTTCCTATCCCCTGTGACTCTGGAGAGGACGATGCCGTAGTCCCCATCTCATAAACGAGGGGCCTGAGAGGTGGTTACTTGCTCAGGACAAGCCCCACTTCCTGAGAAGGGTGGGCCCCAAATCAAATGAGAGTGCCTTATAAGAGACAGAAAGGAAGACACACACACAGAGGAGGGGGCCACACAACAACGGAGCAGAGACCGGAGTGATGCGTCTACAAGCCAAGGGACAACAAGCGTTGCCAGAGGCCACCGGAAGCTGGAGAAAGGCCTGGCAGAGTCTCTTCCTCAGGGCTTCCAGAAGGAACCAGCCCTGCCCACACCTTGATTTCACACTTCTGGTCTCCTGAACTCTGAGAGAGTGAATTTCTGCTGTTTTAAGCTACCCAGTTTGTGGTTATTTCTTCCAGCAGCCCCAGGAACCAATACAGTGTCCTTTTCTGAGAAAGGAGGGCCGTAGCTGTAATGGGCTCACTGGGTGGATATTGGGTGAGACACAGAGCTGCACCAAGTCCTGACCGCCCAGGCCTCGAGCTGGGCCGCAAGCATCACAGGGCCTTCACTGTCTGTCAGGCTTATTTGGAGAGCTTTACACGCACTATTAACCCTCACAGCCTCCCTCTGAGTTACGCTCGGCTATTACCCTCCCCATTTCACAGAGGAGGGAACCAAGGCAGGCAGCTCAGTCAGGCCCCACTCACCCCCTGGCAACACTGCCTCACCTCCAGTCAGGGGGCCACATGTCAGCCAGCGACTCCAGGAGATGGGATGAGGGAAGGACGAGTTGGGAGGGAAGAAGGAACACGGGGAAGACTGGGATGGCAGAGAGAGGAAAGGCGGCTGGGGAGCCTGCACACCAGACCCCTTTGCATCTTCAGGGGTTCATCAATTTCTCTGACCTCAGCAGAGGGACCAGGGACCCACGTGGGTTAGGGACCTGCCAGGACACGCCCACCTTGTCACCTACCCCCACAGCCTGTACATCATCATCACTCAACGCCCAGCGGTGACTGTCCAGTTCATACCTGTTTGCAGGGCTTTTTCCGAGCTCAGCGAGGCTGGCGGATGGCCGGGCACGTTTCGCCAGCTGTGAACTCACTTCTCTTGTGAGAAGAAATCTACAGCCACGGTGCCGACAGGCTGAGCACGGTACCCCATGATGTCCTGAGTCAGCACAGAGCCCCACACGTGAGGTCAGCTCTGAGCCGCACAACCAAAGCCCTCTGTGCCCGACCCCAACCCCCCACCAACCGTCTTCCCACCTCCCTACGGGCGCCCAAGGCCACCAGGGGCTCCCTACTCTCCCCTGATGTGGCCTGTCTTCCTGCCCAGGTCTGACTCTTCACAAACCCTGTGCCTGGGTTTGTATTTTACGAGCTTGTATTTGCTCCCAAACCAAACAGTATCTATAGATACTGTAGAGTATCTGAAATATATAAAGAGTACATAAAGAACATTTCCTCGCCCGCTCAAAAGAAATCCTGTACCCATTAACAGTCACTCCCTGCTCCCCACACCCCCACTCCCTGGCAACCACTAACTGCTTTCTGTCTCTAACGATTTGCCTGTTCTGGACATTTCGCATCAATGGACTCTCACACTATGTGGCCTTTCCGTGCTGGGCTTCTTTCACTGAGCATCGCGTTTCAAGTTCCATCCATGCTGTAGTGTGTGTCGGGACTTCATTGCTCTTTATGGCTGAATAATATTCCACTGGGTGGATACATCACATAAGGTTGACCTGTTCATCTGTTGATGGACAACGGGCTATTTCCACTTTTTGGTGACTGTGAATAGTGCTGCTGTGAACGTGGTGTTTTCATTGGTCTGGGCTCTATTAGGGAGTGCATTTTCTTATAAAGAGGTCCCACTGCCCCGAGGCAAAGCCATATGAAGCTCAAGACCTGGGAGCAAAGGATCCAAAATGAATTTTCTAAATGGAAGCAGCCTCAGAGAAGGATCGATGGGCCTTGGCCTTTAGAGAGGCGGCCAGAGCTCACCGACTCATTTCTGTATTAAACCTCATCCACAGACCCAGGAGGGCCGCCTCCACCTCCCCAGCTCACAGTAGAGAGGTTCCCAGCATTCAATACCACTGACAGCTCTCCCATTAGGACCACCTCTCCCCCGACCCTTCCTCCCCGAGATTCCCCTCCCCATCTGCATCAACTTGGGGCCCATGCAGTGTTTCCCCTGGACAGCCCATCCCGCCTTCACAGAGCACAGTCTATGTCCCGGCAAAGTCCAGGCAGTAGGTCTGAAAGTTACCCACGCATGGTGCATTCCAGGCCTGGTTTTGCTCCCCTGGGATATTCGGTGATGCCTGGAAACGCCACTGGTGGTCACAGCTGGGGGACACTACTGACATCCAGTGGATAGAGGCCAGGGATGCTGCTAAACATCCTACAGGACAGGCCCCCAAACGAAGCCTCTCTGGCCCCAAGTGTCAGTAGCGCTGAGGTTTCGGAAGCTTGCCCTGGAGGTGACAGCTCCTACGAGGCCCCGAGTGCCTCAGCTGCCTAGCCAGCCAAGCCCAGAGCACCCTCACCTAGTCGGGAGCCTGTGGGGGCGGGGGGTGAGACAATGCTGCCTCAGCTGCCCCAGTACTTCAAGGACGCAGATTTCCACTCTTCCAGAAAGTTCCATAGGCTCCTCTCCCAGCTCCAAGCCCAGCACAGGTCTCCCTGCTTCCCCTTCAGGCAGCAGAGCGGCAGATCCCTGGCCAGGAGCCGCAGGGGCTAAGAGGAGAAGGCTGGTGTGGTACCTACCAGGTCCCACACAAACTCCCCGCACCCCCATACCCAAGGCCAAAGCCCATCTGGGGTGAAGGCAGGGCCACTTGGACCTGGGCCTCCCCATCAGACACTCCCCTCCCTCTCTTGACGTCTCTCAGAAAAGCCTGGAAGCGCTGTCACTGCCTTCCGCGTGTGCAGCAATTGCGTGAACCCGTTAGCAGTAAACACTTAAAGCAGCTCAACTTTTGCAACCTGCTTTCCGCACGTCCCCTTTTTTTTCAATTTATCGAAGCCTCTGTGAGCGGATGAAGCTCCGGCTCCGGTCAACTTCTGACAGGCCCTTGAGCAAATCTCAGGGCTTGAGCTCGGAGCCACAGGGAAGTTAAACTCATAGCCTCAAACCACTGCTCCAACTAACGTTCCGCAAACTGCTCCCCACTGCCCCGCAGGCAGCTGGCACTGTTAGCCCTCCTGTCTGCTGGGGCAAGGCAGGTGCTGATGTGTACCCCCATTTTACAGAAGGACCCACTGGGGTGCAGAGAAGTCAAGAAGCTGCCGGAGAGTCAGTGGGGGAGTGAAGGGCTCCAACTCAGGACTGTGCCGCCCAAGCCTGGCTTAGCCACCATCCTGGCTCCTCACCTCTAACTGGATTTTGCTGCAGCCGGTGGAGAAGTAAAGAGCTTCTGCTGTCCATTCAGCTTTGTGCTGCCCACCGCTCAGCAAAGCATCTGCGGCCAGGCTGAGGGCCAGCCAGGATGGGCCCTATCTTGGGTCAGATGCAGCTAGAAGAGGGGATGGGAGTACTGGAAGGTGGGGACACAATTGGGGCAGAGGAACTAAAACCAAAACCTGGGACAGTGAAGTAGGTTGAATTGTGTCCCCCAGAAGGATATGTCCAAGTGCTGCCCCTGGAATCGGAGACTGTGACCTCATTTTGGAATAAGGGTCTTTGCAGATGTATTTAAGATGTGTCTAAGGTAAGAACCTCAAGAGAAAATCATCCTGGATTAGGGTTGGCCTGAACTCCAACGACCAGTGTCTTCATAAGAAACAGAAGAGGAGGAAGATACACAGCGAAGGTCAGATGATGTGGAGGCAGAGACTAGAGTGACACGGCCACAGGCCGAGGATGCGGGGGTCTCCAAAAGCTGGAAAAGTCAAGACACATCCTCCCCCAGAGCCTTCAGAAGGAGCGCAGCCCTGCCCATATCTCAGACTTGCAGCCTCAGGACTGCGAGAGAATAAATTCCTGTTGTTCTAAGCCCCCCCAGTTCGTGGTCATTGTTATGGCAGCCCCAGGACACTCACTCAACACAGACATGCTCAAGGACTGGGGTGAGGGGCTTCCTCTTAAAGCATTTCCCAGGGCAGGGTCAGAACCAGGAACCTGGTCTTGCCACGTGCGGGGAGATAGGCCCACCCTCTCTGGCTGGTTGGTGGCTCCAGCTTACGGGAGAGCAGCCACCAAGACCCCCTCACGGAGGCTCCCCGACAGGAGAAAAGCCCAGCGTGATGGGACTCTGGGGTGAATCAGGCTGCAGTTGGCGCTCTGGGCGTTGGCAGGTTTATTTTGCCAGCCTCGCTCCTCCCATGGTCACTTTTGTGTCCTTCTGCCTTAGCCACTGGATCGAAGCTGCTTTGCCAGATGGTGGGGGTGGGTACCCAGGAGCCTGGGACCCTCTCCCGGCCTTCCCCTGGGTTCCTTCCCAGTGAGGAGGGGGAGAGCAAATAAAACCTCCCACACTGGTTCCATGCTGGGAGGCAGGGGAGGAGCCCCAGGATGAGCTTCTGGCAGTGTTCCCTTTGGTTTCCATGAAGAAAATTAACATTTAATTACAGTAGGAGCTGAACAGAACATATCCCGGAGAAGGCTGTGGGGACCCGTCACTCACCTCCCGTCTCCCTTCCTCTCTCCCTCCTTCCCGCCCACCATCCTTTCTCCCCAAAGCCCATGCCACCCCATGCCATCTCCGTGCCAGCCCCCGCCCCTCCCTCCAATCACCAGTGACACTCAACCCACATCAAGGTGAGTCAGCAAGAATTCCCCAAGCCCTCCCCCAACCCCACCCCAGTCACTCCAGCCCAATTTATTGAACAAAAACTGTTCAGAAGACTCCAACATCTTCCACCCAGAGATATTTCAGCATTTTGCATAATTGCCAATTAAGATCAGTTTCCATCATTCAATTATGGATGAAGATTCCTATGTGCTGATGAGCAACCTGCCCGCACAAACACACACACTTTGTGGATTTGGGAACCTGTAGACCCTACAGAGCATCTCCCTTGGTGGACACTGCCTTTTGGCCCCAGCTCCAGGTCAGCGTGCACCCATGTGTGCACATGCAGCCTCACACATGGACACAAAGACAGCTGTGTGGCTGGCAGGAGTGGACTTAAGGGTTAAAGTCGCGATGGGCTGCGCCATCCCTGCCACCATTCAGTAGGGTCAGCACATTTCCGTTATCCAGCCGCCCGCTTGTTAATTAATCACTCATTAGGCTAATCACAGCTATCTCGTCTCCCACTAGGGGGGAAGATGTTAGCACAGTGGAATGCCAAACCCAAAAAGCAACTAATGGGGCTGCAGGAAGGCAGAGGGAGAGAGAGTGGGATGACAGGAAGTTTCTAAAACCGAGGCGGGCGCTCACAATCAAATGGAAGTCGTGCGTGTGCAGGAGCCCTCCAGAGGGTGGAAGCCGCCCCTCGGCGGGCAGCCACAGCAGCCCCTCTCCCCGTCCTCCTGTGGGCCCTTTCCCATTTCAATCCTAATCAGTTCCCATCTCAGGCTGTGAATTGAGACCTGGGCCCTGGGTACAGGAAGAGCAAGAGAGAGGGGGGACCCCACGGGGACCGCAGGAACATCTCTCTACAAATAGAAAGACAGTCCCCAGATATTAATGAAGATGTTTCCATCGGAGTCCATGTGGGATGTAGGTCCTGGGAGGGTGACTCCAGGGAAATGAGTCACCCCAAATTCCAAGAGGAATTGCAAGTTCATCCAAATCTATGGCCCGGAGGAAGAAGACAGGAGAAAAACTACTAGCCATTTGCCATGACCTAGGCGCTATGCTAGAAAGAAAAGGACCCTTTTCCCAACAAAGCAGCAAAGCTCTGTGGAGACCCATCGGGGAAACAGCTTCAGACAAGGTGTTGTTTTTATGTCACCAAGACTAGTCAAATGCCTATGTCCAAAGAGATAGATCCTAAGAGGAGAGAACAAGCAAAACCCTTGCTAAAGAAACAAATTTAAGAAGTAAAACCTACTTTGAGAGAAGCACAAACCAGGCTTTGCTAAATGAGGGCCGGCAGCCTTCAATTAGAAGCTGGTACGGCATCTTCGAAGAGCACCAACTACCCCCCTCTCCAGCATGAGGAGCCCCAATTGCTCACCTAAAGCCATATTTTCTCCCCAGAAGTTTCCACCCACAGATATGCTAAACCCTTCCTGCTGCCTGTTTTGCTTCATTAGGGCTATTTGCTATCAAAATGCACAATTATTAGGGGAGTAATGATGTTTAGGTGTATCATTTGCAAGAAATTAAATCTAAACACCTGGGTAGTAAATGAGAGAAAAAGATATTAGGAAATTTGGTTTTAAGTGTTTATGCTAATTTATTCGACTCAGTCGAGTGTAATCAACCCTGAACCCCAGGAACTGTCAGTGTGGGTGACAATTGCAGGCAGAGACAGGCTGGGGAGAAGTTGTCACGTTGCTGTGCTCTGAGGCCAGAAGAAAAGCACACCAGCCTCGCAGAAGCATCATCTTGGGGACAGGGAGGAAGCTGGAGAAATGTGTGTTCAAATCCTCCCAGGGGACAAACCTGCTCTCCTTGACTGCAACTCAACCGTTCAACCTGAATCATGGGGCGATGCATGCCCTTGGATCAAATCCGCCAGAAGGAGACCATTTGCTGTCCAGCAGGGAACCCGGGAGCCATCACTGTAAGTTAAACTACATTCAAGAGGTGTCCACGAGGCCCCGGAGTTCATGTCCCAGCTCCTTGCTTAATGGCTGTGAGATCCTAGCCAAGTCGTTTGATCTCCTCAAACCTTCCTTTCCATCGTTTGAAAAATGGTGATGAGAATGGCACCTGCACCATCAGATTGTTGTGAGGATTAAATGACAGTGTGTGTTGATATGTAATCCTGGGTACAATGACTGACACATAACAAGAGCTTAATAAATGGACTTACTTCCATGGGACCCTATCCTCCAGGCCCAGAGAGTCCCTCCCATCCAGTAGGAGCCATATTGTCTACACAACCTATAGGGTGGCGAGGGGCTGACAGTCTTGGTCCCACGGAGCTGAGAGGGCTTTCTGCTACATCCCCTGTGGATCTGGGGGTGGCTCATGGAGGAGGAGAGCTCTGAGCCAAGTCTGGAAGGTTGGTAGGATTCTGACTGGTTGGAATTCAGGAAAAGGACGTGGTGGAAAGAATGGGCTAACAGAAGCACGGAGGTGGGACTTGGCAAAAGGCTTCTTTGGCAGGAGAGGGGATGTTCAAGGAGGAAGCAGACAAATTTGAGTCAGGGTCTCCCAAGAGGTGGGAACTTAGCATCTTAGGGGCAAGACTTGCCCCAAGACTTGCCCTATGCCTCTTCTGTAGATGGGCAAGAGGAAGTATTCTGTCTGCATCCTTTGCTGAAGGGGAGCACAGTGGTCAAGGTGGAAGGGATGGAGAGGGTATGTGCCTGGCAGCTGCAACAGGAAAGGAAGAGTGCCAGCGGAGAGCCCAGAAGGTGGGGTACAGCTAGCTGTGTCCCCCCAGCCACGTCAGGACAGACGGCTGCTCGGAAACAGATATGGGTTTGAGCAGGGCCCAGGGCACTGTCTGCTTCCGGGAGGTGTTCCCTTGTCCCTCATGGCACCTGGCCCCCCAGCTACCTGGGCCACATCCAACCTGAAAACCCATCCAAGACATGTGCAGCTTTGAGCAAGTTGCTTCATCTCCCTGGGTGTCACCTGCCTCGTGGGATTGATTTGAGGATACAACGCATGAGTTTCTGCAAGAGTCCCCAGCCCATGGTCGGGGCAGTGTTATTTACTAATGTTACATACAGTTAGAGTGAAAAGCTAGCAGACCAGGCATCTGTTAGATGTGTGGTACTGGAGCTCAAGAAGGCAGACCAGCTTTGGCCCGGCCCCCAGCCCCACTGCCCATGGGCCAGGTCACAGCAATGGGGTCTCCTGGGGGCAGCAATCTCGTCTCCTTGTGACAGGATAAGCTTGGGGGCTGGAGGCATCTGAGCAAGACCGCTCCCCACATCTTAGCCGGTCACAGTGACAGGAAAGGGTGCCTTCTCCTCATCTCGGGGTAGCCAATGGGAAGTCAGCAGGAGGTGGGAATATTGAAACAAGCATGGCAACAACGCAGGAGAGCTGGAAGACGGCCTGCTACGGCCCCGAGAACCTGGGGAGCTTTCGTCTGTGTTGAGGTCGTGGAGAGAAGGTGAGACTGCAGGTGTGTGCAGTTGTGCAGACGTGTGGGGCAGCTTAATGAACGGCTGTGACCGGCAACCTCAATGGCTTGTCTGACCGACAACAAGAAAGAGGAATCAACTCAGTCCCCAGCGGTTCATTTCCACCATCCCATCGGTCCTGGACAGACAGCAGGCATGCGTCCTGGTCTTGGGGTGCAGCATCCAATGCAGGAAACGCCCTCCCAGCCCACCACCCAGGAGTGCATTTATTAAGGGCTCCCCACCCCCAGCCCAGAGCCGGGTGCAGTAGCCTCTGCTCTCTCCTCACCTCCAGCATCAACTTTATACCTCTCAGCCCCTGTGTGCCCTCTGACCCTCTCATCCTTGTTCTCCTACAGTCAGCCTCACTCCAGGCTGAAACTCATTCACTTCAAGCCAGGGTACGTCATTCTCCTGGCCCAGCCCTCTCTCCTCAAGGCCTTTCTCCCCAGCACACCCTGAGAAAGCCAGCTGAGTCTGAGAGGCGAGGGGGTTCGTCCTACTTCCAGCCTGGCACAGCTCCACCCACCGCATCTCCCTCATGACCCCTTCCTGCCCCTGCCTCACAGCACTCCCTCCTTTCCTGTGGGCCTGCTGGCTGTCTCCTGGGGTCTGTCCCTCTCCCGCCTGGCCCACCAACCCCACACCGCCTGACTTTTATTCTAACCCCTACTATACCCCCGAAGATCCCTGGCTCCTTGTACAATGCTCCCTAGGTACCTTCAAGCAGAAAGGGCATACTCATTCTTGGCCCAAAGAAGGAAGCCGAGGGAAGAATTCTGGAACAGTCTGACCCTGTGTATCACCACACAGGGAATAATTGGGAGCGATGCAAGGAATCAGAGGCTCAGAGAGGGTAAGTGATCTGTCCAGGGTTACACAGCTTGTCAGCAGCAGACACTGTACCCCACCCAAGGCTCCGGAGACCTGCTGTCCACCAAGGGCACAGCGGGCCCCCGCCGCCAACCCTAGAAGCAGCCATCGGAGGGTCCTGACCGCAAAGACGTGCAGGATGCTCTGAGGATCCTCGCAAATGTGTCAACACATTTAGCTTCGAGTCATGGCTGAGGTTTGTGTCTTCATAAAATAACGGCATCTCTGAAACTCACTGATTAATGTCTTAAAAGAATTGGAAGGAACAGGATCTGAGGCAAAGGGACCAGTTAGGAAGCCTTAGCCGTGTCCAGGTGTCCAGGAGAGAGGGGCTGGGCTTGACTGAGGGCCAGTTCCCACCTCCGGAGATGAGCGGCAATGTCTGGGGTTGTCACGAGTGAGAGCAACTGTTCCCACTTGAATGGCCTCTGCTGAGTCCCCACTGCACTTCACAGACACAAACCCCTCTCACCTGCATCTCCACGCCCTTCACAACCTGGGTTCAGTCCCGCCTTGGCAAGTCCCCTCCCTGTTCACTTCACCGTCTCTCTCCGTCTCTCCAGCACAAGCTCCTGTGAAGTCTTGGCACAGGTTGGTCCTAGAGCCTGAACTACCCCCGCCCCCAACCCTGCACATCCTCCCCAGCCACTCGGCACAGGGTCACCTCCCCATTCTAAATGCTCCTCCTCCAGTTGTCTTTAGGGACAACTGTTTCCTTTAGGGCCCTTACAACAGCTTGTAATTATATGTGTTTAGTATCGATCTAGGTATAGTCACAGGTGCTGGATATAGATGATATAGATATAAATATCAATGACAATGGTGTGAGTACAGATAACGGATGATATAGACATGGACCCCTTGTTTGTGGCCACTTTCCTCACCAGATTATCAGCTCCCCCGGCACAGTCCATGCTTGCTTTCCACTCCTCAGGTCTGTGCCTGGCACACGTCGGGCCCTGGTTATGCTTTCTGAGTGGACGGGTGGATGAGGCCCACAGAGCCTTGCATGGCGGTGGGGAAAGGGCTCCAGTAGAGGCAGAGGTGTCAACAGACAGCTTTCACCTCTACGGCGCAAGTGGTCTCAGCATCAGGGAGCTGTCCCCTTGCTGGAGTGTCCAGGGGGAGGGGGGTGTCTTAATACAGCTCATGAGCAGGGGGACGGCCTTTCCAATCTCTGCAAATGTCACCGACTTCCAGAGATCTGCGAAATCACCCAACCAAGACACGCGGCCCATAACTCCTTCTAACGTGCCTTTGTGTCCGTTTCAATATCTCCACCGGCTCTCTCTGGGAAGGCAGCACCTGCGGGTCACTGGCACCCTCTACTACACATGGCTCCTGGGGCCTCCGTATTGGGGGAGAGTCAAAGCATCCAGTCACCCCTGGCGGCAGCAGTACCCGGTGGCAGAGAACACCGCTGGTCTCTGCTCCCAAACAAGATCTCCTCCCCTACAGCAGACCCCTCCCCTCTCCTGTCTCCCACATGCATAGTCTCTGCAGACCCCAGACCTGGCGGGCTCCGTAGCCGGAGCCTGGGGTTCAGGTCCTCGAGGCCCTCCCTCAGCGCAGTCCAGCTAGCTCACAGGGCTCCTGGGGACGGTCGCGTCGCCTCCAGGGAGCCTGGCATTCCGAGGCCAGCTGTGGAAGTGGGGAAGGCCTGGTGCTCTCCCTCCAGCTTGTCTCGGGTGAGTGGGTGTGGGAGCGGCTAGAAGAGGAGCAGCTGTGCCGGGCATTAGCGCTCTGCGCCCCACCACCCACTGATGCCAGGATTGCTGTTTCTCCAGGAAGCCGGGAGTCCCGGGGATCCCAGTGTGGTCAGAGCTCAGAGGGGCTGATGGCATGGGCGGTGCCCCACCTGGAGAGGAAGGAGTCCCGAGGAGAAGACGGTGCTCCTCTTGGCAGGAGGACACTGGGGGAGGGGTAGGCTGTTCTGTGTTCCTGGGGAGACCATGTCCACCGCCCTCAAATTCTAGAGACTTCTAGACTCCACCCCCCGCCCCCCCATGGCGGCCACATTCCTAAAGCCTGATAATAAGGTTCCTCAACACATCGCAGGTATTGAAACACCTGTTGCTTGAAGGTGGGACGTTGAGATTATGGTGGGGGGACAGGTTGGAGGGGTGGAGGGGTTATGGGATTCGTGGTCACAGTTTTATTTCCTCAGTCAGCTAACACACTGTGAGTGCTAAAAACCTCCCTCTTTCACAACAGCCAACTGTCCATCAACAGATAAATGGATCAACACAATGTGCTCTATCCATGCAGTGGAATACTATTCAGTCATGAAGAGGAATGAAGTACTGGTGTGTGCTACAGTAGGTGTTCTATAGGAGCAGTTCCACATGTAGATGTATTTCTGATGTATCTGTGGGGAGGAAGGTGATCTCCGCGTCTTACTCCTCCGCCATCTTGAAGCTCTGGTGTGTGCTACAAAAGGCCAGATTTGATCCCATTTATATGGAATGCCCAGAACAGGCAAATCCGTAGAGACAGAGAGTGGATGGATGTTCCCCAGGGGCTGAGCACGGAGGGCCGGGGAGTGACTGCGGATGGGCACAAGGTTTCTCTTTGGGGGGATGAAAAGGTTCTGAAACCAGATAGAGGTGGTGGCTGCACCATACTTTGAATGTACTAAAGGCCACTGAATTGTCAACTTGAAATGATTCTAGTTAACCGTACGTTATGTAAATTTTACCTCGATTTTTAAAAATCTGGCCCCTCTCTGCCTCTCCTGCTCCCTCTGAGTACAGAGTTTCATCCTCCCCATCCCAACTCTGGCAGAAAATTCCAGAAAGGACTCTGGTCCACCCTTCACCATACTAACACCGTGGCCAGCTTCCAAAAACCCAACCTCTTCAGGTCTAGCTGCTGTTCTCTCCACAGGGTACACAGAACCACCACACAGGAGCTCCACCCACCCAGGCTCCCTGCTCAGGCTCCAGCCAGCGCCAGCCTCTGTCACTCCTCTTGAATAAACTGTCCTTTCTTACCTCCATGCCTTTACTCTGTCTGCAGTCCTCTGTCCACCTCTTTCTCCCCAGAAAACTCCTATGCATCCTTCAAGAAAGCTCAAAAGCCCTTCCACTGGGCTCCCAAAGAGTCTGTTGTGCCTCTATACAGCTCTGCCCTCACTGCGAGGGACGGATACACTGTATCCTCCGTGGGACAGCAAGCTCCTCCAGGGGAGGGGATACAACCCCAAGAACCAGCATGACGACTAACATCTTTTCATTCCACAAATACCACAGGAGGCCAAGGATTCAACGAAGAATGAATAAAGGAGGGCGGCTCAGCCCATGAGGACCTCTGATTCCTACAGGGAAATAGTCTCTCGTCATTCAGATTCTTTCTGTTCAGCTTCAAAACACCCCAGCCCTCACATCTTCCTGGGAAAGTGAGCCGAGTTGGGAAGGGAGAGGACGAAGATGGGGAGGTTACTTCTACAACAAGTTGCTCCTTCTTTGAACCCTGACAGCATTTCTCCATGGAGCTACACCATTTAAGAATTAGAGACCACGTCTATGTTTATACACTCCACCCCTCGTGAAGGGCCCCCCAACCCTCCTGGGCCTGGACCCTCCCTGCTGCATTGTTTCCCCATGGTAAGTGCTACTTGCTAGAGTGATTTGAATAGCATCCCCCCAAAACACATGTCCACCCAGAACCTCAGAATGCAGCCTGATTTGGAAATGGGGGTCTATGCTAACATAATTAGTTACGGGCCTTGAGATGAAAGCTCCTCAGTTTAGGATGGGTCTTAAATGCAATGGCTGGTGTCTATATAAAAGAAGAGAGAGGGAGGTCTGGGCACAGAGATCCAGGGAAGAGGGAGGCAGAGATGGGAGTGATGCAGCTACAAGCCAAGGAATGCCCGGATTCACCAGAAGCTGGGAGAGGGGCCTGGAACAGACTCTCCCTCAGAGATTCCAGAAGGAACCAACCCTGCCAACACCTTGATCTCAGCCTTTTGGCCTCCAGAACTGTAAGACAATACATTTCTGTTGTGTTAAGCCGCCAGGTGGTGGAAATTTGTTATGCTAACCCTAGGAAACTAATAAACTTGCTCACATTCCAGATAATTTACCGATTATGTTCATTATTTGTCTCCACTTTCCAGGATGCACATTCTATGAGAGCAGAGATTTCTGCCTCTTTATCCAGCGGTGGGTCCCAAGCTCCTAGAACGGTGCCCACCACATGGAGATAGATCAGTAATCACAGATGAGTGGATGTTGTACCTGAGCCCGTCAACCAGTTACCAGCTATGTGACTGGGCAAGTTCCCAGACCTCTCTGAACCGCAGGTTCCTCTTCTGTAGGGCACAAACAGTAGCAACCACTTCCCATGATGCTGTTACAAAGAATACATGATTAGAAAGGCTTATAATGTGCCTGGTACAGAGTAAGCCCTCAAATGTTAGAAATGGGGTTGGAAATGGAGTCACTTGAAAGTAGATTAACAGTGGTTCTCGGCAGGGGCAACTGTGCCCCCCACCCCAGGTCCACGTCTGGAGACAGTATTGTCACACCCGCTGGGAGGGACGCTTGGGCACACAGTGGGTGGAAGGGTGGAGGCGAGGAAGGCTGCTCTACATCCTGCAGTGTCCAGGACAGCCCCCACCAAAAAGAGTTTATCCCGCCCCCAGGTCAATAGTGCCCAGGTTGAGAAGCACTGATGTCAAGTCCAAAATGGTTTCTGGAGTGGAAGGAGCAGGACATCAATGCAGAGTGAAAGCTCAGACACACAGTGATATACGTGGTTTGTGCGGGGGGCGATGGCAGGAGGCTATGTTTCTAAGGTGAGGCCAAGACCTGCCTCATTGGCTGCCATCTTGAAAACTCCCACAGAATTTCTCCAGTCTGAGCGTAGGGGTCGTCTAACCTCTACTTTTTCTGGAGGCACTCAGCCCACACCCGCTCCAGGCGGAGGGAAGACGGCAGGGAGGAGCCTCCCTGATTATTTTGCTACTGCTCTCACCACTGCCATCCCCGCCACCATCAGTAGCACCAAATTTTCAGAGGGCTGCTCTACAGAAACAAACTCCTCCTGGGCTTAACCCTGAGGCCCTGGCAGCCACCCATTACAGGGACTCGACTGCGGCTTCACTGGACCCAGACCAGGAAATCCAGAGGGGGATGCATAGGAGAACTCACCGTCCCTCTGCTCTGCAGCGGGGTCTCTGCAAGACAGTGACACGTTACGAAACTTTCACTCCCCCTTCACCACCACAGAAACCAGTGTGTTTCCTCTGCTCCAAAGCACTTCCAAAGCAGTGGGCAAATTACCAGGGAAATGTTAGCAATGGCCTGGAGAAGAAAGGAGCAGGCTTGCCCGATGTGTCACTCCCTCGAGCCCGCCGATTTGGGGAAGACGCCCACTAAGACCAAGAATGGGTAGAAGAGAAGGAGCCCACGTGAGCCTAGCAGAGCAGGGACCTTGGCCCACAGCGGAGGCTGCCAGGCGCCGGGCCCCCAATTTAAGTCCAGTACATATGTCAGGGCGGCTGGAAGACAGGCCACAGATCCCCCCGTAGACAGCTGCCTGCAGGAGGAACCGCTCTGGTGCAGGCGCTGGGGGGACCACACAAGCTGGTTACTTCACTCAGGGAGGAGGAGGGAGGGATGAAGGGAGGGAGGCGACTCTTTTTATAGCAAGCAAACAAACAAACTGTTTTGCTTTAAGAAGCCAAAAAAAAAAAAAAAAAGAAAGAAAGAAACAAAGAAATGAAGAAAGAGAATGTTTCTGGAAGCGTAGTAAGCCATTTTGGTTAGAGCTAGAGGGGAGGAGGGTTCGGAGCCAGGCACGCTGAGGCTGGGGTCTGCCCCAGCCCCCAGAACAGCTGAGCGCAAGGCAGGACAGTGTCAGTTGGTCCCCAGCCTGCACGGTGCGTGACTCACCCTCACGCTCACAGAAGCCCGGGGAGTGGGGGGATCGCTACCCCAATTTCACAGGTGAATAGCACAGGGCTCAGCCAGTCGGTGAGGCCACCGGTCAGTGAGAGGGAGAGCAGGATGTGGCCCAGCCCCGAGCCCCCCCGCCTCATCGACCGACTGACCGACCGTGCTGCCCTGGGGACCCCAGGGTCTCTCAATCCTGAGCAAGCTGGGAGAGGAACCCTCCCTGACTTCCCTCTCCCTCATCCGCCTTCCCCGTCACCTCCATCCACTGAACCAAGAACTGATTCGATGTACTACGACTGGCCGAGGGCTCCCAAGGCCGTCCCCGTTAACGCCCCCAGACTCCAGAGCCAACACTGTGCCCTCCCTTCTTTCCTCCCTTTGTTCTGTCCACGTAGACACCGGAGCTGCTCGTCAGGGAGAAAGCTCCATCCCATAATAAACAGCATGAACTATTTATAACCCTGAAAACATCTTTATTATTATTTTTCTTCCCTCCACAGACAATCTCGCACAATCCTGCCCAGTGCACACCGCGCGGACGGCAGGGCCGCGGGCCGGGCGCTTCCTCCAGCCCTGCCCGCCCGGGGAGCAGATGGCGGCGTGGGCGTTAGGTACCAGCCTCCTGGCAGTCCGAACATCTGTTCCCGTTAGAAAATGCTAATTGCCATCAATCAGGACAGCACCTACCCACATTTACATGCAAGCGCATACACGCGCGCGCGCACACACACACACACAAATACATCGAAATTTCTCCAAGCGCAACACTTCCTGCATGATAACTAGGTGGTTGGTGCCTTTGCCACACGGAGGCCAGCGCCTCCCCGTAGGCTCCACCTGGGCTGCGCAGCCTCTCCAGGACCTGCCTTGGGCCCACAGCAAGGAAGGACGTTAAGGAGTCCCTCAGTGGGTGACTGGGCTCCAGCTCCCATGGCCTCTCGTCTGCCCATCCGGGGGCGGACACAGGGTCACTGGCTCTGCGCAGTGGGGGTCGGGTCACCTGGACAGAATGCCTGCAGAGACCAGACGTTCCTTTGAGCTCTCCTTCTCCATTTGGCTGGGGCATCTACATCGGTGACCTCTCTCCGAGCAAAGGTTCTGGGCGCCCTATTACCTCCCAGGAATAACCTAGCCAGATCTTTCAGCCCAGAGGTCTGTCCCACTTCCAGATCTGGAGGGTGGTCCAGAAGGTTCCCCGCCCCCACCACCCCATGTGCTTGTGGGGAGATGCTCTGCAGCACCGTTCACAGCCCCGAGGCCGGCCTCCTCTGAACGTGTGTTGCGCACCATGTGCTGGGACCGGCTTTTCCTGCCCTCAGGTGTCAGGTGGGACCTCGCCCTTGCTGCCAGCCTCCATCCCCCAGCCTGGGGCCCTGGGCTTCACTAGACCCGTGGACCACAGTTTGATTGACACATCTCCTACTTCCCCAGACCCCAGTGATCTGGAATAGTCCTGGGGGCCGGGGGGCACGGTGCTTCCCACCACAAAGCCTTGTCCTCCTGAAGGAACACAGACCCAGGCTGCTCCCCCCATGGGAGGGCAGTCTGCAGCGATCCAAGATACTGACAACAGGTGACTCTCTGCCCAAGTGTGCAACCTGAGGGCCCCAGTGCTTCCAGAAGGTGGGCTTGGAATATCAGCCTGTTATATAAGGAGAAACGAGCATTCTCCTGAGAGCCCTTCCCCATCCCACCCGCCAACACACACACACACGCCCTGAAGGAAGCAAGCAGTTTTGCTCTTTTCCTCCTGGGTGGCAGGTGTTGCTGCTGTTGGGCCCAGGGACTGGTCTGAGTGGTCAGCTCAGATGACTGAAGGAGCCGTGTCCATGTGGACAATTAGCCAGGCCCAGGCTCCTCTCACCTGGGGATCCAGGCACCAGGTGGGAAGAAGGGACTCCGGACACGGCTGGCAGGTGACCTCCTGACGGTGTAACATCGCTGCCACTTGTGAACCCCGGCACGGGGCTGCCTTCACTCCCACGGTGATGGGAGGAGGTGCACAGCTACGCAAGACAGTTAGGAGAGGCCGGCAGGTCACACTTCCTCATCTGCTCTCGTTCCCCAGTGTAGGAATTTCCAGAGAGAGCAGAAAATAAGGAGCTGGGCGGGGGCACAGAGGAGAGGAGGAAGGAGGGAAAGGGCAGAAGACCTGACACAGGCTCCAAACACCTTTTCAATTGTTCTGTCTTTAGGAGGGTCCTGCGAACACACACGGGATGCTGGGACACGGCCACATGATGTCCGCAGAGCACGTTCCCATTGGACTCGGGCACCAGGACTGCTGTCCCCACTTCCTGCCCTGCCTGCCTGAAATAGAAAGGTTTAAAAAACCCGCCAAGCAACTTCTGCCCTGGACAGCTCCCCATCTGCCGAGGTGGGCAGCAAGACCTGTGTACACCTGTTCACCGAGCTACTCTCCCCTACGGCCCTGTGGCCTGCGACCATCAGCATCAAGGGGAATGTTACCCCGGACCTGTTCCACGCCAGGCTCCGGGAGCTGGTATGTGGTTTCCCGGGCTCCACTTTAACTGGGCTTGTCTCTGTTCAGAATTCCGTGTTCCTCTCCACTAGGCCTGTGAGTGCTCAGCGTGGAGACCTTGAGTAGGGTTCCCAGGAAGTGTCCTTCTCGGACTGGATCCCTCCCGTCGTGCTCTCCCAGCCTCTGATTTCTCCTGCAGCTCCCGAGCACGCCTGGCCTGTCTCCCACTCAGGAGCCTGGACTCAGGCCCTGGAGGAGGTCCTTCTCCAGCCCCAGGGACAGTGCATAGTGCCGCCCCCTGGCCCAGCACCTGCAGCTTCCCCCGCAGTACCCCTCAGTCTGCATCCCTTCCCTGTGGAGACGCAGAATGCCCCCTCGACAGGTGCCCTGTGGGACACTGGGGATGCAAGGACCACGACCACACCAAACCTGAGCGCTAAGTCCAGTCCCAGGAGCCATCATCTGGCCCAGTTTCTCAACCCCAACTGTGGACATCTGGGGCCGGTCATTCTCTGTTGGTAGGCACTGCTGTGCGCACAGGAGGACACTTAGCAGCTTCTCTGGCCTCCATCCACGAGATGCTCACAGCCTCCCCCAGTCGTGACAATCAAAACCGTCTCCAGGGCTTCCCTGGTGGCGCAGTGGTTGAGAATCTGCCTGCCAATGCAGGGGACACGGGTTCGAGCCCTGGTCTGGGAAGATCCCACATGCCGCGGAGCAACTGGGCCCGTGAGCCACAATTACTGAGCCTGCGCGTCTGGAGCCTGTGCTCCGCAACAAGAGAGGCCGCGATAGTGAGAGGCCCGTGCACCGCGATGAAGAGTGGCCCCCGCTTGCCGCAACTAGAGAAAGCCCTCGCACAGAAACGAAGACCCAACACAGCCATAAATAAATAAATAAATAGGTTTAAAAAAAAAAACGTCTCCAGACATTGCACGGTTGCCCCCAGCTGAGTCCAGGGTTCTAACCAGAAAGCCTTACAGACGACAACCATAACCCAGGTGGTCGTGCTCTCCTGTGGAATGAACAGTGTCAGGGACAGTGGAAGGCAATTCGCCCTGCCTGGGAGGTCAGGAGGGCCTGTGAAGGCCTCACAGAGGGGATGGCAGCGGCGCTGGGCCTGGAAGAGGAGCTGGATGCTTACCAGCTGTGAGGAAGGGCAGGGCGGGGAGGATAAGGACGGAGAGGCAGCAGTGTGGGCGGGACAGCGAGGAGGGAGGGAGGGGCCAGAGGGCACAGGACAGATCAGGGGCTAGACCTTGAAGGCCTTGGATGTCACAACCAGATGCCACATGTCACATGTCAGTCCTGACCATCATTCCAGGAGGCTCCTTGGGCACATTTCCACATCCCTTCCACCTTCTGCCTGGCTTTCCTCCCCTCCATCCTCATTTCCCACTTCACAGTTTTCCTGCCTCATTGGTTGACTAAGGCCTGAGAGCTGAGAGAGGCCCTAGTTAAGCATGAGAGACTGCAGAGCAAGGAAATACTCCCACCCCTATAAGATAAAAAGGGATGAAGTTTAAAAATAAGCTTTGTAATAATAATAGTAAGCAATGAAAACAATCAGTGACTTCCAGAGAGGGGGTGGGTGGGAATAGATGGATGGACGACGATGGGTGATGGATGAATGGATGGATATACACATACATAAGTGGATGATAGATACATGAATGGGTGAGTGAATGGATAGATAAATACATGTTTGATAGATAGATATATACATACATACATATGTATACACACATACAGATAGATACATGGATGGATGGATATAGAGAGAGAGAGAGAGAGAGAGAGAGAGAGAGAGATAGCAAAAAAAATCCTGCATTTTTTCTCTGTACATTCTCCTTTGGGGTTCATTTCAGAAAGGTTGGCCCAGGGCCCTGATGTTTAGTGCTGGCTGAGGAGCCGTGTCCAAGCCTGGACTAATTCTCACGGGGCATGAGTGAGGCGGTCTGGATCTGTGCGGAGCAGGCTCCAGCCCAGGGTTCTGCTCATCTCTTGGCAGCACCAAGGCCCCATGACTCTCCCTTTCTGTCCTGCAAAGCCCCTCCAGGCCCTGGGGCCAGCCCTGAGCTGAGATGGGCTTGGAGCGGAGTGCCCACACTCCATGTCAAGTCCCGGCCCTGCCACATGCCCCTGGCTGGATAACTGTGCCCACATCCCTGTCTCAGTGCCCTGCCGATGAGGACCTGGCCACCTGCTCTCAGACCTCCCAGCGGCGAGGAGGGGCTGCTGCTTGCACTCCCCAGATCTCTGTTGTATACGTTGGCCTTTGGGTCTGATTCTCCCCCAAGCACACTAGGGGCTGCATGGAGCCTGCCGCACTGGACTCCCCACCTCTGCCCACAGCTGGACACAGCCGGATCTGTGACCCCAGGAAGCAGGTTCCTTTCAAGGTCCTAGGCCTTCCTGGTGGGTTCCCCCTCCTCCCAACAGGAAGTGATAATGTGGGCCAAGGAATGTTCCACGTAAGGGGGAGGGCAGCTTGCTGGGCCAGAGTCAGGAGAAGATGCATGAAGTGGTGGGGGAGAGAGATTCAAGGTCCTCTGCTTACTGAGGTATACCTCCAGACCTGGGCTCCTCCCACAGAAATACACATCTCACAGGGTGCTCTGAGGATTAAATAAGAGCCCAGTGTGAGAATTTTGCACACATGTGTGGGTTGTCCTGCCAACCACAGGCTGTATTTTATCAATCTCTGTACCATCCTATTCTTAGCTCAGGACCCACAGCACCAGGCTGTTTCCTGCCCTTAATGTGCTCCATAAACGTTGGAGAGTGAATACGTACACACTTGGATTTCATCCTAACTATGGATGTCACCAGCCCAAGAGATCACCCCACCCTCAATGGTCAACATGGGTGTGTCTGAGACATCACCCCACCCTCAATGGTCAACATGGGTGTGTCTGAGACATCACCCCACCCTCAATGGTCAACATGGGTGTGTCTGAGACATCACCCCACCCTCAATGGTCAACATGGGTGTGTCTGAGACAACAACCTACACCCAGTGGCCAACATGGGTGTGTCTGAGACATCACCCCACCCACACAGAGGAAAGAGTAGAGATTGTTACCAGCAAATTTGGCAGGCTGGTGGGGGTGGGGTGGTGATTGGGAGTGGGGTGTCTTCACCGAGTAGCTCATCTCTAGGGTACTGGGCGCTCTATATGAAATGTCATAGCACTATATGAAGAGGCTCATCAGATTTCACAGGTGATGGTATTAAAATTCATCTAATCCAATCCACGCCCCACGAACACACACGTGCACCTCACGTTAGAATCCCTTCCCCCACATCCCCACCAAGTGCTTCTCAAACCAGGGAACCACCCCCACCCACCGCCTTAAGCCCCTCAAGGAAACATGGTGATGAGATGGGGGTAGCTGAGTAAGCACATACAGCATTTCTAAAGCGTTTCAGCCAAAGTATTTTGGAGAAATAGTACTGTTATGTTACAACCAGCAAGAGCATATTGTGGATAAGACGCGTAAGATCTGCATGAATTTTTAAGATAACAAGACATCAAAGAAATGTCAGGTTTCCTTGGACCCCCTTCTGGCAACAGATGCCCAGTCTTTCAGGGGTGCAGGTTTAATATTCGTGCCCTTTTGGAGTCTTCAGAGGAAAAATTCATACCTCCAGTGAAATGCTGTGTGCTCTCTATCACCCAAGACAAGCCATTTAATCTCCCTTTTCCTGAGCACAGCCTACCACATACAGGTGCACGTTCTACCTCTGGGATGCACCATCACATTAAAGAAATTATAACCAGTCCTTCCTTTAGACTCAGAAAACGAGAAAAACTCACTCAAATTAATTTCTTCATAGAAGATAAAATAAGGCTTGTACCTGCCTCAGCGAAAATGCCTCCTGAAAATGCCTGCCTTCCAAAAATGGAGGCGGGTCTTGGGCCCATGCATGCCTTGCTCTGGAGGCTGGGAAGGATGAGTAGTCTTCCCTAGGAGTGGCCCACCGTGTATCTGAGCTCCTGGAAAGTGGGGTCAGAATGCAATGCTCTAAGTACGCACCGGGGACCGAGAGCAAAGCGTTTTTGCAAAGAGTGTATGGGGCTAGGTGAAACACTAAATAATTATTGATAAAAATCATTATGCTCTTGCCTTGGGAACTTTTTGAGCAGCAGAATGGTCTAGAACAGTGGCCAATCCAATGATATTCCGGCTCACAAACAAAAGGAAACGTTCAAAGGCCACCTCTGGTCACGTCTGGTGCAGGTGACATTTGTCCTGGTTGTCCAGGAGGTTACCTAGCACTTGGGTGTGCAAGCATCTGCTTCCTTAGCTGCAAACAGCACAACAGAAATTAAGACACACAAACCTATAACCTCTCAACCAAATATACTGTTTAAAGGATAATCATGGTCTGAAAGTTCTTTGTATGGCAACATGCTCTCCTTACTCTGTAAATGCTGTTGAGTGAGTAATGTGCTCCCGTCCCCTCGGACAGGGTCTGCCATGGACCAGATTATTCCTACATCACACCTGGGGTGAAGGGAGTGCATTTCAAGAGAGACAACAATGTCTAGAACACTATATCAAGACGTTCTGTGGAAAGTCTTTTATGGAAACCTACTATGTGCAGGGCTATGGGAAGAACACAGAAACAGCAGAAGGCTGTGCCCTTAAGACACCCAAGAGAGGAAAGGAGACAGGCAAAGAGGGGAAACATGGACTCAGGAGGAATTTCCGTGGGCAGAGAATGTAGAAGGGCAGCCCCAGTGCCTGCTTCACATGCCTTCCAGCTGCCCTCTGTGGACTTGGAGGGATAGAACCAGAGGGCAGAAAGCAGAGAGGGGCAGGGCCTGGGCCATGCCAACTTGCATCCATCCCAGAATCTTTCCCCCAAACCTGGGTTGATGGGTGTGCCTGCTGGGACCCCTCCAGGCAAACCACAGTGGCCACACTGTTTGGGGGGAGGTGGGTGTCATCCTTAAAGAAAACTTTTTATTTTGAAATAATTTAAGACTCAAAGAAATTGCAAAAGTAGTACAGAGAATTCTTGTGTACGCTTCTGTTACGGGCTGAATTGTGTCCCCTCAAAATTCATATGTTGAAGCCTTAACCCCCAGTACCTCAGAGTGCGGCTGTACTTGGAGAGAGGGTCTTTAAAAAGGTAATTAAGTTTAAATGAGGTCATATGGATGGGCCCTAATCCAATCTGACTGTGTCCTTATGAGAAGAGGAGGCTAGGACACAGACACACAGAGGGACGACCATATGAGGACACAGGGAGAAGACGGCCGTCTACAAGCCAAGGAGAGAAGCCTCAGAAGAAACCGATCCTGCTCACACCTTGATCCTGGACTTCCAGCCTCCAGAACTACGAGAAAGTCAATTTCTTTTTACCACCCAGTCTGGGGCACTTGGTCATGGCAGCCCAAGTAAATGAATGCACCCTCACACATGACCACATCCCCAAACAAGGATGCTGCTCTGGGTACACCAGTCAGCCACAGAGCTTATTCAAACTTCACCAGTTTTGTGATCTGACTTATGTATCCTCTGTATCTGTGCTTCTCAGACTCTCTGTGGCAAAGACCTCACTGTTTTACTTCTAATTTATTGCAGACCTACATTTTGGTTTTTTGTTTTTTAAAGCTATAAAAATGGGATTACTGGAAGAATGGAATAAAAAGACATACAAAGCCCAATTTCTTATTATTAGATTCAGTAGACACAAAATTGGACAGAAAACTGCTCTTTCACATTGGCTGTAAAAGGTTCTAAGTGAATACTTCCATCCTCATCTTGCAGAGACCAGGGCAGCAGCTCACAGGCAGGCACTGGTCCTTGGACCTCACTTTGAGTAGCTCTGATTTGGATCACAGAGACACGTGAGCCAGTGCTGTCACCAGGGAGCAGCTGTGGGATCAAATTCTAGATGGCCCCGTGCTAACCATTCCTCTGTAGCTCAGTTTTCTCAGGGAACCTAGCTTACAGGGTCATTGTGAGGATTAACAGAGATGAGGACCTTGGCTAAGATACCTGAAACATGTGTAAGCTGGACCAATATCCAAGCCCCAAGTACTGCTTTAGAGGCTCCAGGCCCACGGGCGTCTCCCACGTGAGGTTGTTTTATGAGTGTGCTGTTTGATCTATGCTGAACTTGGGTTTGTCTTCTGATTGCTTCCAGGTCCTTCCGGAACGCTGGCATCCTGCTGAACCCCCACCGGTAGCTGCAGGTGGCCACACCCTGCGAGCTTCCTGCAATTCCAGCAGTTACTCAGCCACACTCAGCGACACAAGGTCACTCAAAATCACCATCTGTCCATGCACCACCTCCTCTCCTGCCTCAAAGAAAAAGAGAAAAATGATTCTGTTCCACCTCCATGTTTTCTCCCCTACACACACACACACACACACACACACACACACACACACACACACACACACACACACACACACCCCACTAACGTTAAGCTTGTCTCGACCTCTACTTCTAAATGAATTTTTCTTCCTGAGGCATTTGCTGACACTCCCTTTCTGTTCTTTGCCCCTCAGAACACCGATGTCTTTGAAAACACCAGGCCTGGGAATATTTAATGTATCCTTGCAAATCGGATAAAAAAATAATTTTCTCCCAATCCATAAAAATCCCCATTCATCTGTTTGCCCTTTGAGGGGAGTTCACTGCCACGTCAACGCAGAAGAACAAAGTCAGGCTTCTATGGAATCAGATCCAGGGGCCTAGGCCGGTGCCCGTCTGGCAGTGGGACCAGCCAGCACACGTCAACTTCTGGGTTAGGTCGGCTCACAAACCCTCATGGCCCCCAGTAGCCCATTCTGAATCTAGAATCAGTGGATTTGTACAAATCCATGTAGAACCTCTCACACCTCTCCGTCCAGGATTTCTCCTCGAAGCCCGAAGTTCTTTACAGGAACTGCATGTGATACATGCACAAGTGTGTCAGCATAGCATGCTGAAGCACAAAAACTTGTCCCTCCCTCCTCTCCACGCACCTGCCTGCTGCTGTTGATGGTGATAATCATTTACAGCTCAGACCAGAAGACATGGCCCTGATACCGATGGCCCGTAATCTCACGGGAAGATGCACCACGTGCACATGAAGATGACTGGGAACGGCGTTTTCCCAGGAGGCCACCCCACCCACGTTGGACTTTTGTATCCGTAGACTGCAATGCAGCTGGTACCAGGCTGTCTGCAGCCTCACCTCCTCCTCGTCCCCTGGTACCTTTGTTCCTTTCTCCACTGGCCTCCCCCAGTTCTGGATTCTCACTCCCGCACTTCCGCCTCCTGTAGCCTGCTGCGCTCCCCAGCCTTCAGAGCCTCCACGTTTCTAACCCCCAGTGCTGCTACGCGCCCGACCACCTCCTTCCCCCGAGGCCTCTCTCCCTCACCTTCCCAGGCTCGGCCCTGACTTCCTCTTCCCATCCCTTCCTTCGGGCCTCCCGAGCCTCCAGGGAGACCCTCACTGGCCCAGCTCTGAAACAGCTCCCAAGATGTGCGGCAGGAACTATTTACTTTTAGTTTGCTCTCAAGACCAATCTCAGCAGTGGACCGATGGGAAGGGGATGACACAGAAAGGATCTCAGCCAAAAGCACCTGGCACTGCTGCCCCCTCTTGGATTACAGAGGACCTATGACCTTGGGTTGGGGTTTTCAAGAAGCCCCTCTTATAGCTTGAGGGTTCTGGCCTTCACTTCCTAATTGGCCTATGGGTACATTCTTATCATTGTCTTTAAAATGACCAATGATGGTACTTCTGGGCGGGGGACAAGTAGAGTTCACGGTGCCTAGGCTCACCTTCCTCCCCAGTAGTCTTGGCGGATACAGTAGGTAGAATTGTGTCCCCCCAAAAGGATATCTTGAAATCCTAACCCCAAGTACCTGTGACTGTGACCTTATTTGGACTTAGGGTCTTTGCAGATGTGATCAAGTTAAGATGAGGTCCTCCTGGAGTAGGGGGGCCCTAATCCATAGCCGGTGTCTTCATAAAGTGAGGGAAACTTGGACATACACATACATACACAGAGGGGCATGGTGTTTCAAGACACAGGGACAGACAGACACCGAGGGGAGAAGTCACGTGGTGACGGAGGCAGAGACCGGAATGATGTGTCTGCCAGCCAAGGAACGCCGAGGGCTGCCAGTGACCACAGAATCTGGAGAGAGAACGGGGCCCTGCTGGCACCTTGACTGCAGACCTCCAGCCCCCAGAAGTGTGAGAGAATAAATCTCTGTTGTTTTAAGGCCTGCCGTTCTGTGGTCCTTTGTTGCGACAGCCCCAGGACTCTCCCACAGAGCATCTGAATCTGGAGCCGCCACACACACACAGGTTCCCCATCTCAAAGCTCTGGGCTCTGATGAGACGGCTGCTGATCGCTGCTACTCTTCTCAGACTATTTCCATCCTGGGAGCAGCCAGCAGTGCTTCCCTTCCAGCCCCAGAGCTGAAGCTACATCTGGAAACTCTCCTCACCCTTAATTGTTCTTAATGCTTTAACACACTGAGTGACTAATGGGCTCTAATTGGACAGCTCCGTCGCGGAGGGGGTGCTCTGACAGCGCCCTCCGCCACCCGCCCAGCCTCCTGGGCTGCTCACTCCCGGAGTTCAGAGGTCACCAACAAAAAATATGGGCCTGTTCTCCTATTTTTAAAAAGATGTCACACCAGTGCCAATAAGCGGTTTCATCCTTCAACCAACAAACATGAGGCAAAGAAAAGGACAGCGAAAAAGCCAAAAGCAGATGGGACAACATATCATCAGTGCCACCGAGGTTTGTGACACCTGTCTTGGACAGAAAGAGGGGTTCTTGGAGGCAAACCCGGCGCTAGTGAATGTTAAAGAGGCTGGAAGATTCCAGCCACAGAGAAACAGGGTCCAGGCCTTCCCCACGCAATCAGAGGAAAGGAGAGGGGAGAGAGAGAAAGAGAGACAGAGAGAGACAGAGAGGGAGAGAATGAATATAAGGAGAGGGTTCCAGACTCTTCCCCCTTCCTCATGGGCACATCCCCAGAACTTGTTCTAGTAGTAAATGTTCAGAAGGAAGGATTAAAGCTGACCTCAGTGCTCTCCCAAGTCTTCTTTTCCAAACACACTTAGCAATAGAAGAGCAACCACAGGTATTTCTAGAAAGACTCATCTTTCCAAAAGCTGGCTCAAGCTAAAGTCTTCAAATTAAAATATCAGGCATGAGAAGCAAATAAGATGCCTCTGCAAGAAGGGAGAAACACCAGCCTCAACGTTCAGGTGCGTATTACCTGTTCCACCCAGCAGCCACCGGGACTTCCTCAGGCGTGGCAGGAATGTATTAACTGCAAGTGTCCGAGAAACATCCCATTAGCTTCTGGTGTAACTAGATAAAGTCACGCTCTCCCTCTCCCCACCACCGGGGAGACATTTACCTCGATGCTCTAGAAAGCTCTGTGTGCATTAATATTGCTGATGCGGGCAGGCTTTGCTACGGCTTGGCCCCCCGAGGGTGCCATGTGATGGATTCCAGTTTAACAGCTTTTAAAAACAAGCAGACAAGAGACGAGCGTGATGGATGATGCAGGAAGCACGCTCATTCGGGAATGATTTATGGGAAGTCGCATGTTGCCGCTTAGGGGTCCGTCCCCTAGGGTGGGATCTGGGGTAGACAGATAGGTTCTAATATTGTTGGGGGCGACAACAGCCTGAAGTGCCAGCTGCACAGCCACGACACGCTCATGCCTGACCCAACACGAGTGGGGCAGCCCCTGCTTTGGCACACGCTCTCCCCTGTACTTGAAAAAGTGCGACTGGCCCAGACCAAAGCCATTCTTCTTGGGTGTGGACTTTCCCCTTCTCTCTCCCCTGCCGGTTGTAGGAGCGCCCTCTGAGGGGCCAGAGGTCAGAGCAGAAGACTTTGTTCAGCTCCAGAACAAAGGTGCTCCCCCACCCCAAAAAACATCTGGAGAAGGAACAGCCAGCTGGGCCCTCTGCTCTGTCTGAGTGACCGTGACGCACAGCACCGAGGGCTGGAAGGAGTCAGACCGTCCAGTGAGAGTGGTGACGGGGAGGGGAGAGAGAACAGGGAGGGTCATAGACAGAAGAGTGTGTGATGCCCACTGCGAGTTTCTGTTCTGCATACTGGCAGGCGGGTCCTGCCCCTTTGATCTGGAGCGCCCATCTGCCCCCAGCCTCTGCCACTGCACGTAAGAGACAAATCTCATTTTGCAGCAGATTAATTTCCACCCATGTTTTTAATAAGGACTCAGAATTTACAGTAAAATCCAAATCAAATCCATATTTAAAGGTTGAGCCTCAGAATGGGATCTAATCTATGGGACCCTTTCCAAGGCAGAGGAAGGGAGCCAGGGATGGAACAAAGGCTTGGGAGGTAACAGCGTCCTCCCATGCCCTCCTCTGACCCCTTCCTGGCCCCATCTGCCTCCAGGGCTCCATCAAGGATGCGTCTGCAGTGATGGGGAGCTACACTAGACAGTCCCACATGCCACAGGAAATGGAACAGCCCGCTCACCAGTGCAGAAGCTCCTGCATGCTCTTCCGTGCAGTTTCTCCATCACGGATCCCAGAGTACCCCTAGGGAGCACTTTCTCCAGGCAACCTTCCACTGCGAGAGGGCATGGAAGATGTATATATGCAGGGGCTCCATATGTCCCTGTGTTGGCGCCTCTCCCCACCACCGTCATCCCCCAAACCTCCATCCCCCAGGCCGACTTGTCTCCAAAACGCCTGCCCCTGCTTCTCATGATTAAGTCACGGATGAGGGGGCCTCTGGGGGAGAGAAACCAGGTGGGATGCCTGCTGCCCCATGCCTCATTTTCTTTTCAGACCTCAGCTCTGGAAGCATGGGGGCACCTGGAGGGTGGGTTTGGCAGCCCCCTCTGAAGCCTGCATCTGGATCCCACTGAGAAGAGTGGGGGCACCGCCACTGGGTGGGAGGGTGTCTGCAGGGGGTCAGCAGCCGGCACACCTGACCGCTGATCAATGTGCCTGGCCCTCTCCCGTCAGACCCACCACCCACCTGAAGGTGATCAGAAGGCGATACACAGAGCCCAGCTACCTCTGCAGGCTTCAACGCTGCTCAGGGGGAACAGGACGTGAGGGTCTTCCCTTTGATGCTTCTCTCCCCTGGACTTCACCCCATTGGAAGGGAGAAGACCCTTGATGCGCATTCTCTATTTCATAACTTCAAGCATGCCTTCGGAAGCCACAAGGGGACAGAAAGGGCGTGTGCACCCAGAAGCCTCTCAGGGCGGAAAGGAGCTTGCATAGCCACTCCTCTGACCCCCAAATTCCCGGACCTGCCATCGGGATCGGCCAGTCTAGTGCTTTCAGCTTCCACAACACCAAGGATTTACCTTTTTAGGAGAATGCTCGTTCTCAAACCCACAGAAAGGCGAGGCTGGGGCCTGCAACCTCCTTCAAGGAGGCAGCAAGGAGAAGTACCTTCCGAGGGATCACAGAGCTGATCCACAGTCACCTGCCCTCAGGATGTGGGCACTCTGCTGCCCTTCCCCCAGGGGCAGAGCCAGGTGCACTTGCTCAGAACCAGGAGCCTGAGATTAAGGGGATGGTGCATGACCCTAGGGGTTCTTTGGCTTACACTGAGGTCAGCCCCAAACCATGTGTCCAGTGAGGGTGCTTCAGAGAGCTGGCAAGGCTGGTATCTCGGTGCATGCAGTGACGAAGGGGCTGCGGAGGATGGCGCCCTGGCACTGGTTTTATGGCAACGCTGTGGGGAGCCCCAGAGAGGAAGCTTCAGAAGGTCCCGGGGGATTGAGACCTTCTGATCGGTCGTGAGGACTTGCTCCTCTGTCCCAGTGTGGTCTGGGGCATATGGTCTTCCTTTCCGGGCTCGCTAAGTGGCCTCCAGTGGCTTAGGGAACGGAATGCCAGCATGATTTCAGTGTAGAAGAGGGGTTGTTCAACATACTCAGCTCCAGCACGTCCCGAGACCCGCACCTTTCTCATCCCAGGTCCATGGCATGGTCACCCCTCCCTGGGACAAGCAGCATCCTCCTCGCTGGTCCCCCTGCTTCTGCTCTGACCTCCCTTCCCTGTTTGCCCCCCACCCAGAAGGCAACGTCGTCTTCATACAACTCAAATCAGGTCATTCATCCCTTGCTCAGAGCCCTTCAATGGCTCCTACCATCCTTAAGACAAAATCCAAAATCCTTAAGCCTGACCTAAAAGCTTCTGAACGCAGCCTGGTCACTCTCTACCTCACCTCCTTCCATGCCCTGCTCACCCACTCCACCCTGGCAGACCAGCCTTCTTGCTGCTTCTCCAATGTGCCTGTGCGTCACTGCCTCAGGGCCTTTGTATCTGCCGCTCCCCTGCCTGGACCTCTGCCCTCAGAGCCCTGCCAGGTCGCCTCCTTCAACCTCTGCTCACACCAGCACCAGGGGCCGCCCTGACCGCCTGTGTGCTCAGCAACCTCCACGGTGCTCAATCACCTCGCCCACCTCATTTTCTTCATAGCCTTGTCACTACCTGCCTTTGCTTTAAACAAGCATCTGTTTACCCTCCACGTCCCCGCTAGAAGATAAACACTACGCGGGCAAGAACTTGGTGTGTCTCCACTGCATCTCCAGACCCGCGCCTGGGCTCGGCACCTGGAGGGGCTCAGGAATGGCTGGATGACTGAATGCAGACCAGTCAGTGGAGCCATCAGCCCACTGAAGGAAAGGACCCAAATGCTCTGAGGCAGGAAGATAATCGATTTGCATCATGAAAAGAACATAAGCAGTGCATTCCTGCAGATCCACCAGTGTCGTGTGTAGAATCTGATTCCATGGATTCTAAAATGGGCATCTTTTAAGGAGCATTAGAGAGACCAGCCTGTGTTCTGGTCTCTTTGCCCAGAATTCTTGTTGGCATCTTTCCGACTACGGGGTATGGGGGCTCTGGTCTTTCCTGCCCTAGATGACATGGACCCACCAGCTTTGTGCAGTTTCTCAGCGGGGAGCGGGGCTGCACGAACTCCAAGGTGGTGTAATAACGAGTTTTCCTGGTTTCTGTCCCTGGTACCTGAGAGGTAACCTCTAAAACCTGTGGAATTCCTGAAAGATGGGAGTGCCTTTTGTTACTCATCAAGTCCCTTCAGACCACAGCTGACTTTATGCTAACCAGGTGGCTCAGGTAGACCCTCAGATAGTTTCAAGGAAGGGGTACTGGTTAGAGGTTTGGTATTTTCACTTCCCACCTCAGGGGAGGGAAGAGTTGCTAAAGACTGAGTTCAACCACGTGGCCAATGACATAATAAGACCCCGATAAAACTCTGGACACCCAAAGCTCGGGACCTTGGTGGTTGATGAACACGTGGATGTTCTGGGAGGGTGAGCTGCCCTAACTCTATCGGGAAAGGGCATGACGCTCCAAGTCTGTCCGGGACCCTCCCAGACCCCTCCTGTGTGTATCTTTATAATAAAACGAATTGCAAGTATAGCACTTTCTTGAGTTCTGCAAGTTGTTCTAGCAAATTATCAAAACTGAGGGAGTCGTAGGAACGCCCGAATTTGTAGCCAGTGGTCAGAAGTGCAAGCGGCCCTGAGACTTGCAGCTGAAGTGGGGCAGTCTTGCGGGAGGACGGGCCCTAAGCCTCTGGGGTCTGCCAATAACTCTAGGTGGCGAGTGCCAGGGTTGAAGTACAGTCCAGCCACTGGAGGTGGGAACAGGGCAATCACTGAGTCCCCTCTAGAGCCAGATGAAGGCATCAGAGCCCATCACTGGGTTACAGGGCAATGGGCACGGCAGGACACAGAACCGTGCAGGGGAGGGTGAGACCCCAACCTTGGCCTCTACGGCATTTTGTGCTGACACTGGACAGTGGACGCTACACCCTGTCCACCTTCCTTCCTGGGATAACAACTTCGCAGCCAGGCTGATGGATTTCAGCAGCCACTCCTTACAAAACCCCACCCAAGGCATTCCTGGGGATCTGCTGATTCTCCCTGCCCTACTCCCTGAAGCCACAGAAAACACCACAATCAGCAAACCAGAGCCAGCAGAGGAAGGTCCCTGCAATTCCCTCGTGTGAAATAAAATCGCCGCATCAAGATGTTTTTCCACCACAAATGCAAACTCCGAGGATGGGTGTGGTGGGCAGGTGGCGCCTTACCTGGTAGTGGAAGGTGAGGTCTGTTTTGTGGTAGCAAGGAGGCCCCCTGGGGTTCTTTCTGGAAGTCCCTTGGGGTGGAGGGTTTCTAGGGAAGGCGAGTATCAGCAGGAAAAGCTTCAGGGTCTCAGAGACAGGCTTCCAACCTGAAGGAAAAGAAAAGAAAAAAGGTTAAATGCCTTTGGAGCAAACATCCGTTTTCTGATATGAAACAAACATTGGTGTTAATAAACAAGAGAAGAGAGAGCAGCTTCAAGGCCAGTTGGTTGCTACCAGGGATCACACCCCAGGGGAATAAGAGGAACCTTGTAGAAAACAAATCATTAGAACCTGACTGCTGCCTGGGGTGTGACGTCCTCTGCTGACCCCTGCAATTCTTTGACCCCACTGTGCTGGTCCAGAACCACCTTGTCTCATGCCCTCTCCTGCTCGTACTTCCCGCCTCACCCAGTTCAGATTCCAGGACCTGTCCCTGCCACCACCCCGGCAACTGCCTTGTACCTCTCTTTTTAACAGGTTCCTCAGGTGATTTCACTCTCCTGACGCATCACTCCAAAGGTGTCCTATTTCACTGGGAGGAAACACCCAGATTTGCCTGCAAGCCCGGTCAATCCAGGTTTGGGGACTCTGAAGCTTATACGATTTAGGGGGCTTTCTAAGAAAATGAGACAAGATGGTGGATGCAAAAGTAAGGTGCAGGGTCTTCCACGGGGCCCATGGGTGCATAACTTCATGGTAAATCCTCCTCTACCCACAGGACCCTAAGCAGTCTGGCCTCCTGCTGCACCACTGGCCCCTCCTCCGACCATTCCCCACCCCCTGCGGCCCCTGGGCCTCCTGGCTGTCCCTCCACACTCAAGCACCTGCATCCCCCCTACATCAAGCCTTTGCACCAGCTGTTACACGGACAATTTCCCAGAAATTATCGAATCTGGTGTCACACAAATGCACTTGTTTCCTGTGGTGTTTTTTGCCCCTCCCCCACGCCGGAATGCCAGCGTCCTGCGGGCACTTCATCTGTTTTATTCAACTCCATCTCCAGGGCCTGGAACATGCCTGGCACATTGTTGGAGCTCACTCAGTATTCGTCGAGTGAATAAATGAATGAATGAACGAACCCCCCCTTTTATTCTCCTGTTTCACACTCCTAGGTTTACTTAGAATAGCCTCCCGTATCAGTCTCTAGAGCAGGAATTCCCAGGAAGCAGAAGGGAGCTGGTTGTTTCTGTTCATTTTGTTGGTGGTGGCTGGTTGGGTTTTGCAGGGGTAGGAGGCACCTGGGCCTTGGATTTTTTTTTTTTTTTTTTTTTTTTTTTTTTGCTTAATTTACTCCAACCGAGTGTGTGTGTCATCAGGCAAACAGGACACAAAACCATTTAGGGGATTCATTCTGATCATCCTGGAGAGACTGGCTTTGGGGCAGGGTTGTGAGATCATGTTGGCCAGGGAATGGTTAAGCTCTGTCCCACCCCACCCCCAGTGGAAAGACCCCCGTTGGCACATCCCCAGAACTCTCACAACAGAGATTTTTTAAAATAATAAAGAAAAAATTACCAGTTTTTTTCTTTTCCTAAAATCTGGTTACTTAAGGGAGCACTGCCCCATCCCAAAGGCAGGGCCAAACTCACAGAGCGCTGCCAACTTCAGAGACATGCCCGGGCACATGTGCCTTTCCAGTGACCATCCGTGCCATGCAAAGAGCCAGGAGCTGGGCATGGGAGAGGCCAGGAACAGCCCTGAGCTCCACAGGCCATTTTTCAAGGGGAGAAACAAGTGTGTGATCTGCTTCTCCTAGGTCAGTGGGCTAAATGCAATGAGAGGGATGGCTGGGGGAGGGGCTGGGGGAGAGAGAAAGAGGGGCTCAGGCGGAAGTGGAGGGAGCCCGGGTAGAGGCGGCTCCAGGTGGTAACCCCAGTGGCGGGGCTAGAAGGCAGGTAGGCTGGCTTCTCTTACAACTAAACGCTTGATTCTCAGCAGCCAGCATAAAAGGCAAGGGCTGGCGTTCATTCTCTACCAGACCCGCTGGAACAGGAGCCACGTAGGGCTGTGGATGCTGCCCAGCCAGGCACCACACCCCGTGTCCCTGGTACCTAAACCGGGAAAGAAAGTGACAAAGGAAAGGCCGCAAAAGTAGGGGGGACAGGCAGTAAGAATCCAAGGGATGCCCCCCAACTCCTCCAGTCCCCAGCACCCCGATCGTTATGGACGATCCCCAAATCCAGGCCACCTTCTCCAGGGGCAAATGCCTCCACATCCCCCACCCACCTGGCGCCCTAACTCTGCCCCACGTGCAGTGCCTGCCGAGAGCAGGGCCAGGGCCAGGGCCAGGGCCCGAGGGGGGCCCCTCTCCCCGCTTCATTTGTTTGCCTCCACCCGAGCTGAATGGGAGATTATCGAATAGCTTGTCCCTGGTTGCAGTGGCACATTTTCCCTCACTCCACAGTAGGAACCACCATCCATCACCCACACAGCAGAAGCCAGGCCCGCAGTTTCAGGGACCACAGGGCTCACCCAGGTGGGGTGCCCCAGCTCCCGGGATGCCAGGGGAAGGAACTGGTCCCATCCTGCCCACGGAGCTCAGCGTGGGTGGAGGCAAAAGGCCAAGCATGAAGTCACCAGGATGCCTCCCTCAAGGCCCACAAGGTTGGCTCGGTTGATGAGGCAAAAAGAAAAGAGCAGAAGGCCAAGCCTGCCCAGGGTCAGGCCCAGGGTCAAGGCTACAGCCTGTCATCTCGGACTCTGAGGCAAAAGGGTTGGCTAGGTTGCAGGAGCGATCTGCGTCTTCCTCGTTCTCGGAATTATAGTTCTTGCACCCGACCATGTGCCAAGCTCGGTGCCAGGCACCCGTGGTTCCAGGCTTTGCCAGAGCACACCCTGTGCAGGAGGCAGGCAGGGGCCTCCCACTGCTGCCCTGCAATCTGTGAGGCCTCCTCGCCCCTCCCACTGCAGGGAGGCAGGCAGAGGGGGAGAATTCAGAGGTCCCACCCCAACCCCTGCCCCACACCCATTCCAGAACCCCAGGGTCACCGGGGCACAAGGGCTCACTGTGGGCCAGGACTCTTCCCTGCTCCCCCTACCTGCTTCAGGATCCACACGCCTGGCATTAGTGGCGGATGCCCTCAAAATAATTTGGGGATTGACAGAGGCTTATATCCCAGGACGGCTGGAGATGTGATATAGAGAAGGCCCTGGATCTGTCAAGTGCCAGGCATGGTCCTGCCAAGGGCGAGGGCAGGGAGCCTGGGCGGGAGGCAGGGCTGAGTCTCAGAGGGCAGTAAAGAGCCCATTCCCACTGCCTGCCTCCCGACATCTCAGCTGTGAATTGAAGTCTCCCAGGCCTGTGGCCCAGTCTGACTACTCCAGCCCATGGCAGCTGCTGAGCCAGCCCGGCTCCCAGCTCTGCTCCCAAGGTGGCAGGAAGCTGGGGGCTGCCTTTGGTGCTCCGGCCCCAAAAGGCCTCCTGTTGGATTCTCGCCACTGGGGAGAGAAGACGGAAAAATTAACACCTGGACTTTTAAAAGGTGTCTTCTGCAAAAAATAAGCCAACACAGAAAGGGGCACAGGCCCCAGCAGAGGCTCCTTCTAGAACAGACTTGCATGGATGACAAGGTCCTCTGGCCACCGTCAAACTCCAACCCTTCTGACGAGCAGTTACACAGCCAGGGACTGGGCAGTCAGCCCCTCCATTCCTCTCTGAGGGCCCCTGTCCTCTGCCCACCATGCAGCTGGACTCTGTCCTGAGGGGCTGAGCAGAGGGGTCCAGGAGGAAGGGGGGAGGGAAGAGAGAGGGGAGGGGAGTGAGGAGGTGGGGAGAGATGAAGGGTCTGGAGGAGGGAGGAAGGGGGGAGGGAAGGAGGGGGGAGAACCTGGCTGAATCATCATCATCATCATCATCGTGGAAATAGGACTGAACGTAGTCCCACGAGGGCAGACCTGTGTTGATCTTTGCTCACCATGGCTCCTGGTACCTGGCCCAGTGCTGCACACAGTAGGTGCTCAGTCAATAAGTGAACAATGAAAAGAAGGAGAGGAAGGCACAGCCGGTTGAGCAGTATGCAGGGGAGTAAGGTTTCTCATTAAAATTCCCAGCCAACCTTAAAACCAACACATTGGAATTAACTGTTCTTAATTTGGGTCTGTCAGCGGGATGGTCTCCGACTCCCAGAGGTAGAATGACCTTCACGTTCTACACAGCAAAGCCGGCAATCCGAGCCCACCAAAGCCCCTCACACTCACAGCTTCTCTTGCAGAGAGAAGGTCCAGCAGCCAAGCAGATATTCTGGATTTGCTTCCAAGCCTCCAAGAGAAAGGTGCACTTGGACTTTAGGGCCCAAGGACAGGCTGGGACGACAACAGTCCTTTATAAAGGACAGGTCACCTGAGCATGTGTTTTTATTTACAGGACTTGGGTTGAGGCAACACAGAGAAGCAGAGACAGCCCGTGCGTGAGCCAACACGGAGCCCTCCCTGGAGTGCCCTCCCTGGGTCCCCTGCCAGCACATGCGCACCGTTGTGGGCTGGCGGGGGTGGGGGTGGGGCGGGAGGGAGGCTGTTTAAGACAACAGCGCCCCCCTCTGGGCATGTGCAGCCCTGCAAGTGCAGGTCTCGAATTCGGGATCCCTTCATCTCCTCCTTGGAACAAGGCACATAGTCGCTGCCCTCCATGACAGACTGGGTGACATCCCTGGAGACTCTGGGGCATTCGGGCAGAACAGTTTGGAGCATGTTCTCCTCCAGCCCCATCTCCGACACACTGTGTGACCCGGGACAAGCCGAATGAATGGCTCTGACCCTTTGCCCCATCGTATGAAGAGCCTACTGCGTGCAGACACAGACCCAGGCGCCAGACGTTCCAAGAGGTGTGATGTCTGGAATGTCACTTGACCTGCTCCCCCCAGAGGCACAGGGATAATACATTCCGGAGGCTTTGCGCTAAATCAGAGGCATTTTCTCCTCATGCCTCAAGGAGTCAAATGACCTCTCAGGGTCCCTAGAGCCACAACCCTCTTCATAAAGTTCAGCTATGGACCCCAGGAGCCACCTAAGGGGGTGCAGGATGGAGTATAGGGGACCCCATTTCTTATGGCAGAGGTTTTCCCAAAGGACTCTGAAATCTTCAGAAATCAAGTTTTGGGGAGTTTCTTGTACTTTGTTTGTTTTAATGAGGATACTAACATTGCCAGAGATGTGCCTGCATTCTTGTGTGGCCTCCCAAAGGGACTCCAGAAATGGCATCAGCAGAATCCCAGAGGACTCAACATACACATCTAAGAAATGGGCTTTTCTCCCCAAATCACACCTTTCTGCTGCATTTCATTGCAGAAAATGGAGCTTTTTTAGTCCTCCAGTTCTGCCTGGCAGAAAGTAAAAGAAGTTCAGAGTAATGGCACAGATTTTCCATAGAAACAGAGAATAGATTGGTGGTTACCAGAGGCAGGGGGTGGGGAGTGGGGGAAGTGGTGAAGGTGGTCAGTAGGGACAAACTTCCAGTTATAATATGAATATGCTCTGGGGGTGTAATGCACAGCATGGCGACTTTAGTTAACAGGGCTACAGATATGCTCTTGAAAGTTGCTAAGTGTATATCTTAAAAGTTCTCATCACAAGGAAAAAAATGTAACTATGTGAGGTGATGGGTGTTAACTAGACTAATTATGGTGATCATTTTGTAGTAAATACAGGTATCAAATTATTGTGTTGTACATCTTTAACGAAGACAAAGTTATATGTCAATTATATCTCAATAAAACTGGGAAAAAAATTCAAAGTAATGGCAGGGATTCGGTTTTCGTTTTTAAAAACCATCCAAATTTCCACACCAAACAGAGCTGCGTATCCTGCTAACTATACCCATTCGTTAAAACGTGGAGTCCTCATTCACTTGCCTGCTCTGTAGTTCAGCAAGGCACTGTGTTCCTTCCTTATTTTTCTGAAACCCGCTCCTCCCTGTGTGCCAGCATCCCTTCTCCCATCTTCTCTCTTCAATCTCTCTCCAGGCATCTTTCAGAGATGCTGGCGGCGTTCCCCTCAATTTCTCATCACACCAATTCCGCCTCAGTCTGCTTCCCCCAAAACATGAGCTAATAACCAAAACCAGAGCTTAAAATGGACTCAAGCTAAGAAAGCAAAACTTGCTATTTCTTTAACCAAGAGAAGAATGTGAAGCATCTCATTTCAGTAGTAAAGATTATAGGGGATATGTAATATTCTGAATAAATGAATCTCCTCCTCCCATTTTTAAACCACTCTTGTGAAACCAGCTTTGTTCCCGACTCCTCTCATGCCTTATGAATCCTGTCCCTGGCAAAAATAATTTGGGTTTTATTATTCTGGCATCTAGTGGGAGTCTGTGACAATTTTACTGTAGCTCCGCTGGTGTTGCTTCTTCTTTTTTGAACACCAGTGTGTTTTAATAATAGTGTACCTTTAGGTATTGTTGAAATGTTACATTATTCAGCGTATCCAACGGGAATGGGAAGGGCCTCATGTAATTTACGTGTCCTCGGCGCTGTGCTTAAAGCTTGTGAAATGGAGGGGTGTCATTTGGGAAGCAATTTTCCCCAAGGTCAGGGAAAATTGGAGTGGCTGGAGACTGTGTGACCCGAGTGACAGCCGGGCTCAAGCTGGGGGCTCAGAACCCCTGACGTGAGGCTGGGACCAGTGGCCAAGGGACTCCGGGCCCCAAACCAGAAATATTCCCCAAATACAGGAGAACTCCAGTATACTGCTGGATTGCTAGGCTGCTTGGGTTTCGAGCAAATCTTGATGAGATGGCGTTGCCAAGGCATGATCCAAAGCGTTCTCAGGCTCTGCTGTCCATTTCCCTGCCTCCCTCGCCAAACTGGGGTTCCTATGTCTAGGAATCGATGACCGAAACCCCGGGATGGTTAACTGGGCCTGTTCCAGACACGTCAGGGGACTTCAGGTCATCTGGTTCCCGCATTCTGGCCCTTCCAGAAAGCACCATTCCTGCGCCAAACATCCATCAAGTCCCTCCTATGCTAGATGCTGGGGACACAGATGAGAAACACCACACTGACCTGTACCCAAGGGGCTTGTGGTATAGAGGGAGAGATGACAATAAACCAAAAATCCCAGCAGAGGTGGGGTAAGGCCACAGCTGGCAAGCTCCACAGGGCAGACCTTAGTTTTGCTCAATGCCACGTTCCCGGCATCTAGAACAGTGCCTGGCACATAGGTGTTAAAGGAATATGTTTGATGACAGAATGAAGGAATAAAGTACCAGTGAGAGAGGTGGACAAAGGATGTGTGGGACCCTGAGCAGAGGCTCCTCACTCACACTTGGAAGGTGTTCTTGCTCCCAGGTGCCAACCCTGGAGTGAGTCAGAGACTCGAGGGGAGAGGAGGAGACAGCAGGTGCAGAGCCAAGAAGGAAGAGCAGGCGAGATGTCTTCCAGGGATGCAAATAATGGGGCAGGAGGTGTGGGATTTGATGTACTGGAAGATGACACTGGCCAGTAAGTCAGGAATCAGATCATGACGCACCTTGAATGTCAGGCCAAGGACTTTAAAAGGCCACTGGAAGAATTTTAAGCCGGAAACGATGCAGATGCATGTCTTAGGAAGCTCACTCTCGTGCCAGTGTGGACAGGATGGAGGGGGTAAAAACCAAGGCAGGAATCTTAATCAGGAGGCTGCCGCCAGGGATCAAGTGAGAAATTAAGGTTTAGGAAAGGGCAGATGGAGAATTTGTGTGATGCACAGGACTGAGGGAAGGTTACACTGAGGGGGCTTCAGCTGGGTTGATAATATAGTTTATAAGTTATTCTTTACACCTTTGTATATGTTAACAATTACGTTATACAATTTTTCCAGGCTTGTGGAATTGAGTTCAGATTTCGACATGTGTTCAAAGAGCCCCTGATATGTATGGGGGGGTGATATTTTGTAGATGGTTGGGTACTAGGATCTAAGGCTTAGGAAACAGTCTTATCTGCTTTGGAGATTGTGGCAGCCTGCCTCCAAGGTGGCCCCTACAATTCTCACCTCCTGTCCCCTTATGTAGCCCCTGCCCACATCAGACCAGCGCTGGTCTGTGTAACCACTAGAACATGGCAGAAGTGATGGTGCATTGATCCTGAGATCAGGTCATACTTACTCTGGGGGAAGTTGGCTGCCACGTCATAAGGACACTCAAGCAGCCGTAGGGAGAGATCCACATGCGAGGAACTGAGGCCTCCCACCAACAGCCAACATGCTGCAACCTCATGAAAGACCCTGAGCTAAAAGCACTCAGCTCAGCCACCTCCAGACTCCTGAACCCCAGAAACTATGAGCTAATAAATGATTGTTGTTGGAAGCCACTACATTTCAGTGTAATCCATTACAGAGCAGTAGATAACTAATGCAGGAATTACCAAAATATAAATATAAATGGTGGCTGAAGCCATGGGCATGGATAAGAACACCTAGTGAGAAGGTGGAATAGGAGTACAGAAAAGGCAATGAGAGGGCATACCTGGGACACCCCAGGAGTTTGTGGGAGAGAAAGGAAGAACAAGGAGAGGCCCCAAAGAGAAGGAAGATGAGATTGCAAAATACCACAAAAGCCCAAGGAAGGAGGGCATTGGATGCTTCAAAGAGGTCCAGCAGGACTGGACTTCTAAGGGACCCAGTTGTCCTTCACCCCCCAGGTGAGACCTTCTCACTCACTGCTTCCTTGTGAGACTGCTGGCTCCGTCCTGTCTCTCGTCCTCAAGTGGAAATCACATCTCTGATGAGAGGCCTTTCTCAACCACCAAAGCTAACGTAGTCCCCACTCCAGTTCCCTGGTCACTCTCCTTGGCACTTCTTGCAAACTAATTATATTTTGATTTATGTCTTTACTCAACCATGGTCTGCGAGAGCTGGGAAATATGTTTTGTTCACCACTGTAAATCCAGTACCTGACATATACTAGGTTCTTTATATTTGTTGGAGGAACGAATAATCGAATGAATGAACAAATGAATGGAAAAACTAAAACCCTGATTCTCACCTAGTGGCCCAGGTTAACTGGTGGACAAACCATCCCTTCCCCCTTCACCCCTCCACTTCACCACACACTGCTATGGGTGGCGGGCCCCTTGGCTGTGAAGGAAAACACAGCTGGATGGGGAAGGAGGTGAGGAAAGAGAGAAGACTCTGAAAGTAACCCTGATGGGCTCTTGGGGAAGAGTCTGGAGGAAGCCCAAGTGGCCGCCATACTTCCTCCAGGTATTCAACAAATCTGAAGAGCCTGTGCCACATCGAGCTAGGTGGTGGGAACCAAGGGTACATCCTATGTGGCCCCTTAGCAGTTCACAGTCTAGTGGGGAAGTGGGCAACCAGACAGGGGTGTCTAAGGGGTGAGGCTGGGAGGCTGAGTGTTCCCCACCTTGCCACCTCTACCTGGGAGACCCTGGGCAAGTTGCATAACCTCTCCTTCCTTCAGCAGCTCACCCATGAGGGGCTACTCAAACCACACAGGTGGTGATAGCACCACCTTTTGCCCCTCACCTGCAAACACTGGGGCCTGGGCAGGAGCATAGGTGTGCACTGCCATGATTTAAACAGGAAATTACAATACACTCTGATGGATGCTACAGAGGGGACGCACAGGGCACTGTGGACACAGGAAGGGTGGGAGTGGGCTGGGGTGCGACTGGCTTTCTGAAGGAAGTAACAGCAGAGCCGAGCAGAAAGAGTGCAGCAGAAACGTAGGAAGGAGGTCAGGCAGGGGAGCCTCACCAGCCAAGGTGAGGAGGCCTGAGCGCAGGGCAGGTGGCAGGAGAGACAGGGCTGCTGGGGCTTGAAGGTCCCAAAAGGCTCACTGAAGAATTAGCCCAAACCTGCCTGCAGGGGAGTCCTTCGGCCAGCGGCATGTATCAAAAAGACAGCCCCTCCAACAGACACACTTGGAGGGAACCCACCCCAGGATCACAGAACTGAAGGTCAGTGATTTTTTCATCAGAACTAAGGAGATGGACAGGTGCAAGGAGAGAGCCTGGAGCCGACCATGTCAGCCCCATCTTCAGGCCATGTCTGTTCACAGAGAAGACTCTGTGATTTGGGCCCGGGATGAAGGGCAGCCCATTCCCCACAGTTAATCCTCACACTGGGTATTACCCACAGCCCACGCCCAGTAAAGGGTCAAAGCCACCTCCTCACACCGGTCCCCTTTCTTCTGCCCTCTTGCAGGCCAGAGACACCAGCTCAGGGATGCCCTCCTTGGGAGGGACAGGGACAGGGGAGTTCCCCCATCTAGAGGGCCTGATGGGAGGGGCCAGGAACACCAGCTATGAAGGAGTCCCTGGTAATGCAGGGCTTCAGGAGTCAAGGGAGTGGGGGATTCAGGGGCAAAGGGAGGTGTAGAGGCAGCTCAGAGGATGGAGATGCGGGAAGGGGAGAGGGTACTGGGGTGGGTGCGGTGGCTGGCACAGGGCAAAAGGAGATGTGGGAGGAACACAGGGGGCTGAGACATCTGGAGACCGGGCGCACTGCGTAGGGACAGGGGTGCAGGTAGGTGGGTAGGGTTGCAGGGCGTGTAGACATGAGGGAGGGGACAGAGGAGGCAGGATGGAGTGCAGGGAGTGAGGGAGGGGCATGGCCGAGAGGGATGGGGAAGAGGGAAGGGGTGGGAGGAAGAGGGCTAGAAGGGCAGAAGGGGTGAGCAGGGGAGGGGGCGAAGAAGGTGAGAACTAGGTGGAGGGAGTTGGGGAGAGCACGGAGGGTAGGGTAGGAGGAGACACCTGGGGTGGAGGGGCTGGGGGCTGGGGGGTGGTGATGAGACCATCCGCAGTTGCTCCCGCGCCACGCAGCTGGGCCTGGCAGATAGCACAATGCCAGCAGCAATCAGAGGCTCTTTTTCACTTATCTCTGCGCTGCCTGGTATCTGCGTGGTGGAAACAGGGCATTTGGTAATAGGATTTTGATGTTGAACAGCTGACGTTTGCTCCAGACTGGCTTTACGTCACACGTGGAGGGGGCCGAGATCTTAATAGGATTCTAAATTTCGGAAAGTGGAGAGGTAAGGAGAGGGCGGAATAGGGACTCCTAGGGTTCCCTCCTGAGGATGCCTCAGTGCCTGCATGGACTGGCATCTTGGGGTGCCGATGGGAGGGGCACTGGGGATTTCAGGGGGGTGTTGTGGCCTCTGGGTCATAATAGCCAATGGGCCTGGGTGAAGACTCAGTCCTTGCTCTCACAGGGCAGGAACCGGAATGACTGCTTCCCCCAAGGCCCTTTCAGACCTGGGGTCCTTGGGATCCCCTGACCTGGCCCTGAGACCTCCAGGTCTGGGGGTTTGCCGGAGCCTGACTGTGTCTCCTGGAAGGTTTTTTAAATGGTCCCCCTGTTGAGCCACACCTCCCTCCCTGGGCACAGGGAATGCAGTTCCAGCCTGAGCTTCAGGGAACTAACTTAGAATGGTAACATGCTTTAAAAATGTATATCGCTAGCTACTGTAACCACATGACCTTTGCACAAACATTCCAAAAATTCCCCAAGGGCCCTGCTGTGGGATAATTTGGCCACTTGGAGAAAGTGGCCTGGTCCTGGTATGGGTACCAGTCCTCGGCCACCCCCACCTCCCCTGAGCACAGGAGGCAAACAGGGGCAGAGGCAGCAAGAGGGATTTGGGGCAGAAACAGTGAACAGCAGGATTCCTGGGCGGGACACAGCACTGAATCCCCGCCCAGGGCGAGGTGTCACACATCCCCTTTCTTGACAAGCTGGCACACATCGATGCCCACCTCTGAGCCTCCCACATACGGTCTCAGGTGTTCACAAGACTGTCACTTGAACGCCAAATGCCTATCTGCCCCGCCACAAGTCGGGAGTGCCTGCCACATAGAGGGACATGGACATCTTCCTGGGGGACCTGAGTGTGATGTGCATGGAGGTGGGGAATGAGCTGATGATTTTGCCTGGTGCTTTCCAGCCGAGGACCCTTCTCCTGGCTGTCTGTCCCTCTGCTGGCCCTTCTCAGCCAGGCCATTAGCCCAAAGGAGCTGGGTTCTCACAGGCCTGCATTGGTTGAGGCCATCCTGAGAGTCTTGCTAAGGCTAGAACTAAGTCCTGTGTTCACCTGCCTGCATCGCATCTCCCCACCCAGGCACTTCGGTACCCCCTGCCGAAACAAGGAACTTTCTCAAGAGATGGGGAAGTTCCATATCTCAGTCTAGGTAATGGTTAAACAGGTGCATACATCTGTCAAAACTGTTTGGTCTGTACTAAGGCCTATAGATTTCATAGTATGTAAATTAGTCTCAATTTTTTTAATTAAAAAATATGTCACCTCCCGGACTGACAGTAGATCCTGAGTTACAGCCACTCTCTCAGGTCCCTGAGGCTTCGGAGCCTTTCGACTCGCCAGAGTCAGCGACAGGAGCTAGATCAATACGTCTGGAAAGAAGCAATAATCAGTGTAATGATACTGCAGGTGTCCCACACTCGGGGCCGAGAGACTTGCCCCAGGGGGCTTCTACCAGCAGTGGCAGGAGGGCCACAGCTGTCAGCACGCTGTCACCCAAAGCCTCAGTCTTCCCTCATCCGCTCTCTAGCCGTGAGAAGAAAGGGGGGGACATGACAACACAGGAAGTGTCCTCGCCTCAGGCCCCACCCTGGCCACCTTGCACACCTGCAGCAGGGACCGGAATCCACGCCTGGCCTCCTCTGGTGAGTCCCAGGTGGAGATGGACACACCACGCACAGGGCTGGGGGCATTGAGAGGTGGGGCACACCCACAGCTGCCCCCTTTCCCTCAGGAGCACAGTGGCCACTTCATCACCACCGGGGAAACACCCAGTGTCTACCCAACCCCCCCTCAGGTCAAGAGAGGCTGCTGCAGGACTGCAGAGGCCTCTCCTCTCCCTCTGGCAGCCACAGGGCCCTGGTCTCAGCCAGGCCTCCCTGGTGAAGCCGATGTGCAGGGGGGCTCAGGAGGGTCACAGTCAGAACAGCTGGCAGTGCTGAGGAGCAGACGAGAGCAGATGGGAGAGACGCTGGCTGGAGAAGCAGGGGCCACCACAACCTGCTTCCTCTCTCCCCATTTGCTTCCTTGGCGAGAAGCTGTCCTGCCCACCTCCTGCCCTACCTTCTGGATGTGAAACTTAGACCAAGGTCTGGCAGGGAGGAGGCCTCTCTGTGCAAGCCCAGGTCAACCCGGACCCTGCTATGGCCTTCAGTCTGCTCTCCCTGAGTGATCCTGGCCACGACATCTCCCTTCCTAGGAACCTCACTTTCCTTCAGAGCTCCTTTGGGCAGCATTCTTACTACCCAGGAGATAAGTTTTAGCTCATGAGGAAAGGAAGACCTCTCCAGAGGCAGCATGGCTTGGTGAAACTAGGAGTATACATCAGAAAGAGGCTAAGGTCCCTGCAAATAATAAATGCTGGAGAGGTTGTGGAGAAAAGGGAACCCTCTTACACTGTTGGTGAGAATGTAAAATGGTGCAGCCACTATGGAAAACAGTATGTAGGTTCCTCAAAAAACTAAAAATAAAGTTGCCATATGATCCAGCGATCCCACTCCTGGGCATACACCCAGACAGAACTATAATTCAAAAAGATACATGCACCCCTATGTTCATAGCAGCACAATCTACAGTAGACAAGACATGGAAGCAACCTAAATGTCCATCGACAGATGAATGGATAAAGAAGATGTGCTATATATGTACAATGGAATATTACTCAGCCATAAAAAGAACAAAATAATGCCATTTGCAGCAACATGGATGGACCTAGAGATTATCATACTAAGCGAGGTAAGTCAGAAAGAGAAAAACAAATACCATATGATATCACTTACATGTGGAATCTAAAATATGACACAAATGAACATATCTACAAAACAGAAACAGACTCATGGACATAGAGAACAGACTTGTGCTTGCCAAGATGGAGGGAAGGGTGGGGAAGGGAAGGATTGGGAATTTGGGATTAGCAGATACAAACTATTATATATAGGATGGGTAAACAACAAGGTCTTACTGTATAGCACAGGGAACTATAATCAATATCCTGTGATAAACCAGAATGGAAAAGAATATGAAAAAGAATGTATATATATATATATAACTGTGTCACTTTGCTGTACAGTAGATATTAACACAACATTGTAAATCAACTATACTTCAATAAAATTTAAAAAAAAGAAGAGGCTAAGGTCCCTGGAAACATCAATTCCATTTGTCTACTCAACCATCTGTATATCTGCCATCCATCTGTCTGCCCATCCATTCATCCATCCATCCATTCACTCATCCACTCATCCATCAACCCACCCACCCACTCATCCATTCATCCATCCATCCACGGAGTAACCCCAGTGAGGGGCAGAGAAGGTCCAGAACAGGGGTAGAGGCTGGAGGGCAGTGCTACAAGACTAAAAGGTAGAGTACCTAAGAGTCTGGCCTTGGGAGTCAGATAAACTTCGATCAGAATCCTGGCTCCCTGGTCACTAACCTTTGTCAACCTCAGTTTGCTCACCTATAAATTCCGTAATAATAATTCTCTTACTGGGTTACTATAAAGAATAAATAAGATCATGTATATAGAATGCTTAATTTAGTTACTAGTCCATGGTAAGCACTAAATAAATAATGTGACTTTGCAGTTTTTCCTGCTAAAAAGGTGGATTCTCTTTTCCCACCCTCTGTGAATCTGGGCTCAACCATGTGAGTTTGGCCAACAGAATGAGGCAGAAGAGATGGTGAGCTATTTCCAAGCCGAGGCTAGAAGAAACCTTATTTGTTTCCGCTGTTCTCTTGTGCCTCTGCCGTTGCTATGGTTGGGCCCCTGGTCCCAGGACAGGGATGAAAGACACATGAAGCAGGGCTGCCCCAGCTTGACCCAGCCTGGAGCAGAGCCACTGAGTCAATCTGCAGACCCACAGGGGAGCCCAGCCAAGATCAGCTGACCCCCAACAGACCAGGGACCTGTGAGCAATGAAAAGAAATGATTCTTGTTTTAAGCAACTGACCTTGAAGGTAGTTTGTTATACAGCAGTAGCTAACTAATACACCTTTTCCCCTTTGATATCTCTACCCCCTCCTCCTGTCTCTGTATCAAAGACATTATATAACTTCTAATTATGTCTCTCCTACAAAGCCAGAAAAGGAAAGACTTCTGCAAGCAGATCACGTGAAGCCTCAATTCCCTGCCTACGACCCCTGCTACCTCACTGGAAACAGGAAGTGACATTGCAGCTCACAGCTCAGGCAGAGGAATGACCACTGAGAGAAGTTCAGCAAGGTTGTCCATGGCCTGGAAATGCAGACGCCAGTGAAAGGGATTTGTCTGTTTGTCTGTCTATCTGTCTACTTTGAAGTCGAGGTAACGCAATTTTCAGAATCTCCAGGGAGCTGGGCTCTCAGTGGCAGGGAAGAATGAGAATTTGTCGTGGAAACTGCTGCTCAGTGTAGATTAGGGCTGCGACGGAGGGTGCGTGGCTCTCTCCTGCAAGAGCATTAGGGATTCCGCACGGCACGCTCGCTGTAAATCACTTCCCATTCAGGCCCGCTGCTGAGGGGCCAAAGGTCGATTTTCCATGGTTATGACAACAAAAACTAAAATTGGGTCAAACCTGAAAGGTATTACCTTCCTCTGAGCTGCTAAATGCACAAGAGTAATGAGGTTGATTAAGCAATATACCTTGGCCCGTGCCAGTTGCTTGGAAGACAGATTAGCCAGGTAAGTGGGTGGCTCCGGCCACCCTACCATGCCTCCCCCTAAAGGTGGAAGGTCCTGGGCTTTTCATCTTGCTGACACCAGAAAACTCTCCGGCCACAGAGACTGGGTATCTAAAGTGCTCGGGAACCCTCCCAGCTACGAAAGAATGGGGACATCCAACGGCTCCAGGGAACTAGAGGCCCTGGGGACAGGCCACTGCTGCTTCTGGGTCCCCTTCCATGCCAACCCCTCCTGGTCATCACCATCCACAGCCACGAGTTTGAACCCGTGAGAGCCCAGGGGCTGAGGATTTGCTCCAGCTCACCCCTCCCTCTATGGAATCCTAGCATTTATCTGTTGCAGACACAATGCCAATACCTTGAATTTGCATAACATGCCCTTCTCCTTATAAATTATTGATTCGTATTCCATGCGCGTGCACACACCCCGCCTGGAGCCCATCCTTCAAAGCCTCACTGTCAACAGGCTTCAAATTGGACCCATCATCTCAGGTTATACAGTATTTATAAACTGACCTGTCCCATCACATGGAGTTATTCTTAGAAACCACCCTGCCTCATCTCAAGAGAGAGGGAGAGGGAAAAGAGGGGGGAGACACGGAGAGTGAGAAGGTTTTCTTCCAGAACTGATTTTATTTTCTACTTACGTGACAGTTGTTATTAAAATGGTGGGTGGGGTGTGTTGGCAAAGCTGCGGACCTGCCAGTGTCACCTGGCCAGGGTGAAGTGGGCAGAGCCCAGGGGGGGAGGTCAGAAAATCTATGTCATCGCCCCCATTCACTGGCCATGTGACCACCAGGCTGTCTCAGTGAGTCTCCATGGTGAGCCTCGGTGCCTTCATCTGCAAAATGGGGCTAATATAACCTGTGTAGAGGATGGGGAGAATGGAGCAAGACTGGCTACATGGAAGGTCTTTAAAAACATTAAACTCTATTCTAACACCTGCTGCAACATGGCTGAACCTTGAGGACAATAGGCTGAGTGAATAAGCCAGCCACAAAAGGACAAACACTGTTTGATTCCAGTTAATTTTGAGGCACCTAGAATAGGCAAATTCATACAGATGGAAAGTGGGATGGTGGTTGCCAGGGGCTGGAGGAGGGGACGTGGGGAGTTAGCATTTGATGGGGAGAGAGTTTTATCTGGGGAAGATGAAGAAGTTCTGGAGATGATGTTGGTGATGGCTGCACAACAATGTGAATGTCTTTAATGTCACAGAACTGTACACTTAGAAATGGTTAAAGAGGTAACATTTATGTTATATATATTTTACCACCATAAGAAATTTTTTCAATGTTTGACTATGATAAAAATGCAAAGTGATGCTATAATGATTCACCTGTAGGCCCGATAAGAAAGTAGTCTTTTATGAGCATTCTGTCTCACACATCCACCCTCAAAAATCAACACCTGTTTGGGCAGTGGGGTCTCTGCTGCCCAAAGAGCTCAAATCCTGCCTCTGAACTGGCAAAAATGTGCTTCTGTTTCTTGCATTGCCTGTTCTTGTCTTCCCCACGACTGCATGTGCTCCTGAGCAGGGAACACAGACTGAGCGGGGAGGCCAGTCGTCCCGACTCCCTGGCCACTTGGGTCCAGGCAGGCTTTCAACACAGGAGACACTGCCACCACCATCCTGGCCAACCTCTCCTGGGGTTTCACGGTGATTCCTTTGAAAGCCCCTTCTTTTTTTTTTTTTTTTTTTTTTAATTTTTATTGGAGTATAGTTGCTTTACAATGTTGTGTTAGTTTCTACTGTACAGCAAAGTGAATCAGCTATACATATACATATACCCCTTCTTTTTTGGATTTCCTTCCCATTTAGGTCACCACAGAGCACTGAGTAGAGTTCCCTGTGCTATACAGTAGGTTCTCACTAGTTATCTATTTTATATGTAGTATCAATATTGTATATATGTCAATCCCAGTCTCCCAATTCATCCCACCCCGCCTTTAGTTGGAAAGAGAAAGATATCGTATATTAAGGCATATACGTGGAATCTGAAAAAATTGGTATAGACGATCTTATTTACAAAGCAGAAATAGAGACACAGACATAGAGAACAAACGTATGAAAGTCCCTTCTGATAAGGGGCAAACAAACTAGTGCCCTTTGCCTAGAAGTGGGCAGAGGGCAGTGAGAGCATCTGTCAACCTCTGGAGCTGTCTGGTCCAACAGAAATATCATGTGAGCCTCCTGTATAAGCTTACATTTCCTAGTTGCCACATTTTCTAGTTTTAAAACAATTAGAAAGAAACAAGCAAAAGTGATTTTTATGATTTTTTAAATTTAACACAATCTATAGCACAGGGAGATCAGCTCGGTGCTTTGTAAACCCCTAGAGGGGTGGGATAGGGAGGGTGGGAGGGAGACGCAAGACGGAGGAGATATGGGGATATACGTATATGTATGGCTGATTCACTTTGTTATGAAGCAGAAACTAACAAACACCCCATTGTAGAGCAATTATACTCCAATAAAGATGTTAAAAAAAAAAGAAAAAAAATAGTATCATTTCGACATCCATATAAAAATGATCCATGAGAAATTTTACCTTCTCTGTTCTGTGCTGAGTCTTTGAGAGCCAATGTGCATTTTCCATGTTCACAACATCTCAGCCCCAAACTATCCACAGTTCTGTGTCCAACAGCCCTGTGTGGTTGTGGCCGCCATATTGGATGGTGCCACTCAGGGCTTCCTCCATGTCCTACAGGCACACGACAGAAAAGTGGGACCCACTATGTTTGCAGTGGTCCATCAGGAAAATCTAATGAGAAGAAGCAGGGTCACCCGGTCCTGGGAGCTGACCAGCGGGAAGGACTGTCCTCTGCCTGGCTCCCACAAACTCCTCCCTTCTGCCTGGCTCCCACAAACTCCTCCCCTCTGCCTGGCTCCCACAAACTCCTCCCCTCTGCCGGGCTCCCACAAACTCCTCCCCTCTGCCTGGCTCCCACAAACTCCTCCCCTCTGCCTGGCTCCCACAAACTCCTCCCCTCTGCCTGGCTCCCACAAACTCCTCCCCTCTGCCTGGCTCCCACAAACTCCTCCACGGCCAGCTGTCAGAATGCAAGCTCTCTGAAGGAAGGTGCTGGCCCTGTGGGATCAACAGGGGCTCCTGGGCCAGCACAGGGCGCAAAACCCTTCATCCAGAGCTAGAATCCAGCAGAGGCCTGTGCTCACCTTGACCCCTCATGCCCACCCACCTTAGAGACTTCAGACAGGAAAGAGGAAAGGACACGTGTGTGGGTGCCTGGACCCCTCATCTTGAGCTCTTGAGCGCCCTCCCTCGACGGAGCTCCTAGGACTGGGGCCTGAGCAAGGTCATCAGCCCCTCAGGGGCTGCCTGCGTAAGTAAGTGCCCAGTCACTAAAGCTTTGATGTAGGACGTGTACCCCAATCAGAACAGGCGGAGGAGGAAATGAGAGGGAAATATCCGTAACTGAGTCACTTACAGCCTATGTTTAAAAACCAAGGCTTCTCCATTGCCAAGTCAGAGGACAGCCATGGGAGAGGATTCCCTCATATCTAGTGTAGCTCACTTGCTACCCACGTGGTGCATTTTGTTATGACACTGCGTGAGTTTCTGCTGCCATAAATGACCACAAACTGGGTGGCAAAAACCAACAGAAGTCTATTCTCTCACAGAGGAGGCCAGAAGTCCGAAGGCAACTTCACGGGGCTGAAATCAAGGTGTGGCAGGGCTGCACTCCCACCAGAGGCTCTAGGGGGGAATCCATCGCCTGCCTTCTCCAGCTTCTGATGGCCTCAAGTGCTCCTTAGCTTTTGGCTGCATCTCTCCAGTCTCTGCCTCTTTTGTCACTCACAGGCCTTCTCTTCTGTTTGTGTCAAATCTCCCTCTGCCCCCCTCTTGGAAGGACATCTGGGATTGCATTTAGGGCCCACCTGGATAAAGAAGAATAATCTCCCCATCACAGGATCCTTAAATTAACCACACTGCACAGTCTGGTTTTGTCATACAAAGTAAAATTCACGGATTCTAGGGATTGGGACATAGGTATCTCTCAGGGGCCCATTATTCAGCCAACCACAGATACCATACGACACCAAAACCATACGTCAATAAACATATGCATGTAGGGATCAGGTTAGATTTGAGTAGATTCGATTAGATAGATTCATTCCCTGGTGACAAAGCTGGCCACTTGCCACAGGAAATCGTTCTTGGGGAGGTGCCAACTTAGCCTAGCTGGACTAAGGTGCCAACTTAGTCCTTAGCCAGCAAGGTGAAGGACCCCCCCGGCGGGGCAGCTGCAGCTGAACGTCCCCACAGCCCAGGCTCTAAGACCAGGTGGGCAGAGAGGTCCATCGCTCCCTGGGGAGGGCCACCCCAAAGCTGTCCAAGTGGGGCACCACCAAAGTGCTCTGTGTCATCAGCCATCATCACCACTTCAGGTAAGGGTCTGCAGAAGACACCGCCCAGGCCCTGCCATATCCCCTCACCCTTAACATATCAGTGGCCAACCCTTCTACTTCCTAGGACCACTCCCAGTACCAACTCTTTATCAATCAGAGTCCAATCAGGAGGCAAAACCACACATTCATTTTTCCTTGAAATTACAGGGGATGCTTCATGTAAAGAATTATTAACTACTACAGGGAATTGAGATAAATGGGGATTGGCTAGCGAGAGGGAAAGAGAACTCTAGAAACATGAGATCAGCAGATATGAGGATCTGCCATTACTCCTAGGTCTGAGCTAGAAGAGACTCCAAGGAAGGGGATCCCCCACCCTCACCCCCAGGCCGAGATCCAGACTTTGTGGAGAGGGCACAGCTATGTCCCCCCAAAGAACTGCCAGCCCCTGCCCGGGGGTCTCTGTTTGCCAGGGCCTGAAGGCCTGGAGTCCAGGCATTATGCTTCCTGAGCAGCCTCGAGAAGGAATGGCAGAGGTGAGTGTACACAGACCCCACCTCCTCCCCATGGTGAGAGAGCCCTGGGGGGCATGTTCTCACTGGCCCCCGGAGTCCCAGTGGGATAGGCTCCAGTTGCCCTCGAGGCCGTGGGCTGCCTCTCTCCCTGTCGCCCTCCCCACTCCCCTTCCTCCCCATCACTGCCTGTCCCTGACCACCTTATCTCAGGGTCTGCTCCTGGGAGCCCCCAGGCAGAGACACAGGCACTGCCAGAACACCAGGCAGGCACAGCCAGAAGCAGAGGTGGGTCAGCCTGGAGGTGTCTGGGACGAAGTGGACCCAAGAAGGTGGCTGAACGGGGCAGTGCTGGATTGCTCCGTCGAGTTTATGATGAGCATTTTGACAATGAAACTGATCTGTATCACTGTCATCCACTAAGTATTGACTAAAGGCTAGCAGAGGTGCTGGATGCTTTACCGGCACGTGTCATTGAACCCACACAACCAAGAGCTTCTGCTGTTGTCCACATTTTATGGTGGAGGAAACCAAGGCTGAGAGCACCTCCCAGCCAAGGCCGCGCCACTAGCAAGAGGCCGAGGGTGGACTCAAGCCCAGGTGCTCCCCATTCCCCACCCTCATCCAAACCAAACACATGAACGCTTACAGCTGACTTCGTGAAGTTCCCAGGCTGTGCATGAAGATAACCAGAGAAAGCAGGCCTTTGAGGGAAAAAAGAGAAACCCAGACGAGGAATGAGGACATAGAGAACCCGAGTTCCTGCAGACCTAGAGTGACCCCAAGGTCTCCACTTGGAAGCTGCCTCTCCCCAGAGCGGAGCGGAAGCAGGAGGGAGGAAGCGGCAGGAGGGACCCGAGGATGCCAGTTTCCTGCCCAGCTGGACTGCAGGACCCTTCTGAGGGCGTGGAGAAGGGCTGAGGACTCTCAGCTGTCACTTGGCTCCCATGATCACTAAATCACGAGTCACGGGGACATTGGAGGACCTGCTGCGTGGCCATCTGTCATGGGGCACTGGGAAGCAGAGGCCCGCTGGGCAGGAAGCTGGCTTGGGTGACCTCCACGTCCTGGCCCATCCTTGGGTCCAAGTGCTGTCAAACTTCTCAAGCGGGGATCCAGGCAGCCCCACGTTCCAGCAGCGCTGCCCCAGCCACAGAGCATCTCAGCCTGGTAAACAAAGACCGAATCCCGGACAGTGAGAGAAAGGCTATGTCGAGGGCGGCGAGGATGGAGGGGTTGAGCTGGACCTGCCCCTGGCTCCGTCCTGTTTGTCACAGGTTGGGAAGGTAGGGGCGGGGCAGGGGTGGCATCTGCCAGCTCAGCAAGTCTTGGCAGGACGAAAGCATTAGGTCACAGAGAAGTAGACGAGGAAGGGAGGGTGGAGGAGCACAGAGACCGTTCCCTGTGATGACCATTCTGGATGCTGCCCTGTGAAGGCCCCAGGATGGAGAGCATCTAGAGTCTCTAGGCTTCTCCACTAGCCACGTCATCACTTCACTGCAGTGAAGGGCTGAGCCTGTGACTGGCGTTCTGGGACAGCACTCACTGTCAAGCAGCTGCCTGAGAAGTTAAAGAAGCCCCCTGTCCCCCCAGAAAATGGTCAGCACCCTTCGGTGGAATCTGAGAGGCGGGAGAGCGGAGGAGCCTGGTCCTGAGCGCCTGGCCGTGTGGTGGGGGCCAGGGCGGGGCTGCAGCTCCAGAACCCCACCTCTGTGGAGCCAGGAGGAGGCAAGTGACTGGGGAGCAGCCTGGGGCCTGTGGAGGTGACCTCTGTGCCCTGCCTGCTTCTCGCCCCACGTTTGGAGTCAGACGCTGTCACTTCCAGGCCCTCAGTTCTTATTTCAGACAGGCTGGCCCTATCAGATCCAGCCCTGCTCTCCGACCCTGGGAAGACCCCTTCTCTCAAGGTGCCCCTCAGACAACCCGGGCTGAGGGTGCAGGCGCTGGACCTTTCTAACCCCGCTGTTGTCAGAGCTCCGACACACACCCACACTGCCGGCCACTCACAGGACCTCCAGACGGGGAAGTGGCAGCTTCCTTCTGATGTCCTCGGGGGCCCCTCCCAGCAGCACCGGCCTGAGGAGGATGGGGCTTTGGCCTGGCAACCCTGACCCACACGTCACGTGGGCATGTTGGCAAAGGCCCGATCTCAGCCTTGGGGTGAGAGAGGGGACAGTCCTGCCAGCCACCCCTTGGTTGTGCAGTCATTCCAGTGGTCAAAATGGATTCAGGGCAAACAGAAGCCCTGCCCCCCTAGATCCAGGGGGAATGCCCCACCCCATGTCTCTGATGGCTCCACCACCCACACACGTGACTCAAGATTACAGTGTGCTCTAAATGGCTGCTTCTTACGCAGCAAAGAGACCCCCTCATGTTGAACCGTAATACACCACTGACTCCACGTCTGGGGTTCAGACGAGACCCTCTACTTGGGGCAAGCATCATCACTGCTTCTCATAAGTTGGCTGTATCCTGCAGCCCCTGGAGGAGACGTTCATGAATATCTTCAGTGCTAACAGGATCTTTCTAGAAGGTTCCAGAGACTTCTCTAACTGCCACTCTGCAAAGGGAAGGGGGAGGAATATCTTCCTTCCTTTACAGATGAGAAATGGGAGGCCTGGTGTCAGCACAGCCCCACAGAGCAGGCCAGGAAACCCCCCCCCCATCCTCCTGAAAGGCAGATTCTACCTGCTCCTGCCCCACCCACTGGGGGCCTGGGAATCCCATCACGGCAATGAGACCAAGCGAGAAAGTCTCAGATTCCAGAGTTTTCCCACCAGGACACCCACCAAACAGCTTTGCTCTAGTTCTTCTCATCAAAGACCTCAGATGGGCCTGAGGAACCCGGGCTGCAGTTACCTTGGAAAAGGATCACGTCCCACCCAGATTTAAACCACGCGGCCGGAGCTTCACGGGACAGGCTTTCAAATTGGCTGGTAACAAGGATACTGGCAGACCTCAGAGGTTACAGTGAAGGCGGGGTGTGTGGTAAGAAGGGGGAGCATGCGGGAGAACCCGGTAGACAGGGGCACTGCGGAGGGCAGACGTCATTAACCCCCAAGGGGACATTCCCGCAGCAACCTGGGAGCCTTCTGGGTTGGTGGTGGATTTTATCTGTCATTTACTCATTTTTGCTGGAAAGAGCTCCCACAGCCTGACCACTGGGGTCAATAATGAGAGTGTGTGGGGTGGCAAAAGGGGACCGCAGTGGGGTGATCACCCAGCTGGGGTGGACAGGGGACATCACCACCAAGTCAGTGTCACTGGCTTGTCACACCCTTTCCTGGGTTGGGGCCCCTGACGGGGATTTGGGGGCATCCTGTGCTGGACCCAGACCTCCTCTGCTGCCTCTCCATTGCGGGTCCTTTGGGACGGGAGGGTCACCCTGCCCTGCACGGCCCCTCAGCCATCAGCCCCCTTTTTGTCATTCTCCTCAGCTCCCTCCTTTCTCTCCCTGCACCCTTGCCCCTCCTCGCAGTCACCCCACAGCAGCGCTCAGGGCCTCCCTGCTCTGGCTCTGCTGAAGCTGACTGGGGTTTTAATGACTCCACTGGGGTTGAGGCGGGCGCCCCTGCCCTGGCCTCCCAGGCCTGTCCTCCCTGCCAACCCATCCTCCCCACCAGCTCCGTCCTCTTCACCGGCCTGCCGCCGCGCAGCCCCTTGCCCCACTGCAGAGCACAGGGGCGCCCTGGGTGGCAATCCCCACCCCGTGTCCCTCCGCTTCTGCGATGCATGCCCAAGTCCTTGACTTTCCCTCAGCATCACAGACACAAAACTCAACACCCCCCCGGGTCAAAGGGCCCTCCTGTCCTTCCTACCACCTGCTCCGCCTGGCCCCATGCCCCCAGCAGACCCCAAGAGGCCATGCTCAGATTATGAGAATGTTTCTGTTCATTGCAACCCTGGCTCCTTGCCCCAACTGCCCTCGGGTCCCCAAGGGCATTGTGAGCAGCTAGGACCACCAAGAGGCCTGACAGGGCATCGTCCCTGCCACGTCATCAGCAGGAATCCAGGGACCTGCCCCTTCCTTCCCCTCCAGGCCTGCAGGATTCCATCATGCCATTCATCTCTCCAGCTCCTCCGGGAACTCTCAAGCCAGAATCCAAGGTTAGGGCCCAGGGCTGGGAGCTCCAGGCAGGGCAGGGAGGCTCCTGATGGGAAGCAGGGTCCCAGCCTGTGCTTCCACTGACCCATGGACTCTGGGCTGGCCACTCCACCCCTTTCTGAGCCTCAGTTTCCCAACTGTCAGGATGGGCCGGCACTAGGGAATCAGCAGAATCCCCTCCATCCTACTGTTGGGCACAAAAGCCTGAAACAAGGAGGCACTGCCAGGTATTTTCTAATAAGCATATATTATTTTTATAATTGGAGAAAAACAAACTTCATGACAGGAGTAAATCACAGCAAAAGCCATAAAATTACCTCCGGGCCCCAAAGGGTGGCATGAATGGCCTCACACGGCTCAGAGAACAGCCAGAAGTTGGCCCTGATGGTCAGCCAGCCAAGTTTCCCACAGGGGGACAAAGCAGCAGAATTGCCTGGTATGGACAGAGGGACCACAGAAAAGTTGCTGAGCTCACCCTGCAGGCAGGACGTCCGTGGCCATACCACCGGTGGGCCAGCAGGCCTCCTGGGAGCTTGGCTCCCAACCCGGGCCAGCCGAGCCCCGGCCCTCACTATCCACAGTGCCCCACCTCCTACCCACTGCCTGTCTGGCAAGCATGCAGGACACTGGGAGGGGCGAGGCGCACAGCCGCTACTGGCAGCCAGCCACCCCAGCCTCAATGACACGCTCATTTCTATGCACTGTCAGCCCCGCCAAATCCCATGACCTTGGCATTTGGGGGCCACGGGAGAAGGACGTGGTGCGTGCACAGCCCCTCCATCCAACGCATCAATTAACATTCCCTGTGCAAAAGTTGGGGCTGTAATTACAGCAAGTGATTAACAGGCCGAGGTAGCCTGTCTCAGAGGGAGAGATTAACAGCCGAGGTTGGGAGTGCCTGCGCTCACCTCGGAACCACCGGTGCGTCTTAAACAGGGGCCTCGGTGCCCTGGAAGCTGGTGATTAATGGAGGGATGAGAGTGGGGACGTTTCCCTGGCACCCGTCACCGAGCTTTTTGCTCTTGGCGGTCACCGTGCTGGCCAGGTGCGGGAAAAGGGAGGGCAGCCAGGACTTGAGGCAGAGCACCGGAGCCCCAGGGGAGGCGCAGGCCTCGCTCTGCCTTCCCCAGGCTGCAGAGGACCCCGGGGCAGTGGCTTCCCCATGGGGGAGAGGCAGAGGAAGGCCAAGTCCACAGGGCCCACAGACATCAGGAGACTCAGCCCCTTCATCAAACCACGTGGAATCCGTGGCCACCCCTCCCCTCCCCCGCCCCAGGTAACACTCGGGCCTCCTCTAACAGGCAGAGGCTCCTGCCAGGACAGCCGCCATCCCAGCAAGGGTGCCCAAGTCAAGCAGAACGCCTGCTCAGCTGGCCGAGGGAATGGAGGAGCCTGTAGCGGGGGGCACCTCCGAAGGATGGAGGGGAAAGGCGAGGGGGAAGACACCCCCGGCGAACTGGGTGTTTGCAGGTACGTGGATGTGCTGACACCCATGCAGGTGAAATAGCACACGGTACGTGTGTATGAGAGTGTGTGTGTGTGTGTGTGTGTGTGTGTGTGTGGTGGGCTGACACAGTGCAGCAGGTTACCTATTCTTTCAGGGTTAGACCACCTCCTGTCTCCATGTGAGGTGCTGGGACACAGGCAATGAGGGACCAAGTCCTGCCCAAGAGGCTCTTGGTCTCACAGAGAAGATGGTCATGCCAACTTGATAAATACCCGAGGGCTCTGAGGATGAGGCCTGCATAGGGAGCCCACAGGCGTCACGGGTCTGACCTGTGGGAGAGGGACAGGGGCAGGAAGGGCAAAGGAGAGAGGTGACCCCGAGATGAACCATGAATTCAGCTGGGAATTTATCTGTCAGGTGACTGCTGCCAGGCACACATCACCATGGACATGGCCACCGTGGCCAGGCCCCGGTCCTCAGCTGGACCCCAGTCCTCACGGTGAGACAGCACAGGCTGCTTGGGTTCACAGCCCAGTGCAGCCACATGCTAGCTGTGTGGCCTCGGGCTCTTCCTGGGCTTCAGTCCCTCTACTGCCCACGGGAACGACAGGAGCTCCCGCCTCTTAGAAGGACACAGCACACGTGCCAGCACCTAGCAAGCTCCCATGGGGCCAGTGCCCAGAGTGGTTCCCCCCATGGGTGTGTCCCTCAGTGTCTATCTGGGCACACACCCTAGTGGACCTCTGCGTGGGTCTACCCTGACTGCCCCTCTTCGTCCAGTAACTAGATCACCCCTGCGATTGGCGAATCACTGCTTCCTCTATTCCAACCAAAACATCCTGCCCATCCTCATGGCACTGTGATTAGTCCACGGGTTCACCTGTGACCCCAGCCAGACCTTCCCAGACAGTCCCTGGAGTTTTTACTTACTAAAGGGCAGTGGGGAGAGGCCCTCCACTCCCTGGAGTCGCTAGACCTACGTGAAGGGCATCCAGACTTGCTGAGGGCATGCCTCTTCCACCTCCAACCTGAACTGAGCAGGGAAGCTGTTGGGACGCAGCCAACACGCAGGGGCCCTCTCCTCCCGCTCAGTCCCCACATCCAGGCACCCGGGGCCAGGCTCACTCGCGCACTCCCGACCACATGAGCGGCAGAGGCGGGCATCTGAAACTCGCACCTGGGAGATTTGGGACTGGCACACACAACACACTCAGCAGTCGCCCACGGATGACCATCGCACGTGCGGGCACTGCTAGCACCAGTGTGCGCAGGACGCCTCACGAGCCCCCCCAGGGGTAGATTCCACACCCGCCCCACTTCACGGCCCGGGAGGCCACCTTTACACCGCCACACACATACTCCAGGTGCCCTGAACCAGCCAGGTCCAAGCTGCACCCTCTTCCTTCCAGAAACCCGGCTTCCACTGAGGTGCTTCCACTGAGGACTTAAACCAAGGCCTTCTCCCCTTGACCAGGACTAGCCTTGAGTCCGCGGTTCCATGTGCCCACGGCCAAGAACATTTCCCCAGGACAACAGAGAGAGAGCTAGAGCGAGCTCTGGCCGGCCAGGAGTGTCAGCTGCTGCCATGTCAGCCAGTATCCCGGGCGTGACAAACGCTCAACACAACAAATGAAGAAAAATGAACTATTTCTTCCATTGCCGAAAACATTCCCATCCCCATAGGGTTTAAGATGCAAAGTAAGAAGGGACAAGTTACCTGCCAGCCATGCCGCCCCTCCCCGGGCACCCCCTCCCCTCCCTCAGCTCCCTGCCTTCCCTGGATGGCCCCTCACCCTTTCCCTGTGTGCATCTATCCTGCGCCGCCGAGTGCAAGGCCAGGAGGCTGCCCCTGGAGAGATGGCCTTGGCAGTGTGCAGTGGGAATGAGGCAGAAGAGAGTGCTGGTCAAACGTGAGGTGTGGGGACGTGTCCATGCACGCAAGACAGGCAGCCTGCGGTGGGCATTTAATAGAAATCACTCCTGAGGGATGCACCATCCTCACTCTGAACTTCGGGGAGGCATCTCAGTGCAGTGTAAACCTGCCTTCCCCTCTGGTGGCCGCCACTCTCCCCTCCAAGTTCCTGCAAGCGTGGAGGCTGCGTAGACAGATCTGAACACGGACCCCCACCCGTCTTCCCTCCTGTTCTAAGGGAACGCCACCTGAGGACTCACCCCTTCCACCTGGGTTCTGTCTGCAGCACTTCTAAGGCTTTTCCTGTGTGCCAGAAGCTGGGTACAAGTTAGGGTTTTCTGCCCCCACAAGCTTGTAATTCTGCCAAGGATGAGAGATGTTGAAATACAGAAGGCAGTAACCTGTTTTGGGAGTGACCAGTCCTTTGCCAGGACTCCCCTCCCCTGCCCCCAGGACCACTGTGAACCCCTGACCAAGGCTGGATGCACCATAGTGTCGCGCTGGGAACCATTGGACCTGTGGCTGCCCCCTGCCACCCCCCAACCAGGGCCTCCATCAGCACCATGCCCCCGGGGGGATTCTCAAGGAGGCAGAGGAGATGGGGCATTGCAGAGCAGTTTTCACGGCTACAGACAGAAGTTTCCAGGCACTGCGGTGTCTTGATTCCATCTGGTAAGGGTGGAGTAAGATGGAGCCACCAGGCAGTGCTGGATAATAGAAACACAACAGGCTTTGGGATCCAGAAGATGTGGTCTTGGGACTTGGTGCTGACCCGTCCAGAGGGACTTGACCAGATCCCTTGATGTCCCTTGACCTTGCTTTCCCCATCTGTAAATGGAGGTACCATCCTCTCTTTATGGGTCTGTTGAGAGGATTAAGTGAAGATGGCCCAGGAAGAGCTGCTTCATGAATATTCATGCCCAGGCCAGAGGGACCGCTAGCTCAAGGCTCTGCTGGAGTCCCAAGTTGGAGGGCATCTACAGAGGGGGCCCGGGGACCTTCTTCTCTGACTGGCAGAGATGACACAGCGGGGAGGAGGGGAATGCTCAGGTAACTTGGATGAGAAGTTTAGATCATCTAGATGGGGCCATGGACTCTGGACCATCCCAAAGCCCACTAGAAAAACCACGTCCATCGCCCGTGAAAGGATAAACAAAGTGTGGTCCATCCACACGATAGAATATTATTTAGCCTTAAAAAGGAGTGAAGCACTGACACACGTTACAACATGGATGAACCTTAAAAACATTACCCTAAGTGAAGTAATCCAGACACAAAAGGATAAAGATTGTATGATTCCACTTGTATGACATCCCTAGAATAGGCAAATCCATAGAGACAGAAAGTAGAAGAGAGGTTTACCAGGGGCTGGGGGAGGGGGAATGGGGTGTTATTGGTTAATGGGCAGAGTTTTACTTGGGGACGATGAAAAAGTTCTGGAAGTAGATAGTGGTGATGGTTGCACAACAGTGTGAAGGTCCTTGATGCCACTGATGTGAACACTTAAAAATGGCTAAAATGATACATTTTACGTCATATGTATTTTACTACAATAAATCTCAAAAAAGAGAAAGCAGCATGCTGGACTCTGTAGGGAAAGAGGCGGGTGCAGGAGGGGTCCCCATTCTGCTGGCCAAGCACTCACTAAGTGCTTCAGTTACTGGGCAGAGAGGACCTGTTGTCAACACAGCTCTAACAACCGGCTTCGGAAGAGGGGCAGTGGAAACCCCGCCTGCCCACCCTGGCCTCTCACTGGCTCTAGAGAGGGAGGGTTGGGGAAAAAACCCCCTGTGTTGCTGTACTGCGGGGAGTCATCTTTTCTGTAACATCAACAGTAACATCAGGAAATTTCCACTTCCAAAGACACCTTACCCTGCATCCAGCCTCCCCACCAGCAACTTCAGGAACCCCCTCTGCTGTTCTCGACTCCACACCACACTCCCTGCAGATGGCTGGACTTCTTGAAAGCAGCTGGCCTGCGGTCTGACCAGGAATCAATCCTCCGTGCGGACGGGAGGCCGCCAGAGAAGCCCGACAAACCTCCAATAATTACAAGGAGATAAGACCATCAGGTATAATTAAACAGTGTCCACAGGCAGACCACTCGGCTACAGCTTCTGTCCCCCACCCCCTCCTCCTTTTCCCCAAGACTGCAAAATAAATTATCCTGTGAAGTCAGCAGAGGTTGAGCTATGGAAACAATTAAACAGAAGTTAAAGCTAATTCATTTATACTCCAAGCACAAAGTGGATCATGTAGGTTTTTTTTCTCTCTCTCCTCTTTTCGCCTTGGTGTTAGAGAGGACTATTATGGGAAATTAATCACGAAGCAAAGCAATGAAAGTGATCTATCACTCGCTAAAGTGCACTGACCGACTGTATAAAATCTATTATAGCAGCTGGAAAACGTAGAGGTAATGCTGTTTGGGAGAAGGGAGAGGCCAGGGAAAGAGGGGGTTCCTAGCTGAGGTCCGAGTGATGGCCAGGCCAAGGACCCGCTTCCTCCACGTCACATTGTGCTGGAAAGAGGTTTGCATCTGAGTCTCACTGGACTTGTTCAAGGTGTCCCTGAGGCGAGGCTCACACCCACAGAGGAAAAGCATGAGAAGGATCCCCCAAGGCCAGCGGGGCTTGGGCCTAGGGGTCAGAGGGAGAATCTGTGTGATTCTCACCATTTTCCTCAACATAGAAGGGTGGGGCTGTGAGGACAAGCCCCAGGAAGGAGCCCTGCAAGAATCAGCCAGGCCTCAGTGTCCCCATCTACAAACTGGGGGTGATGCAGCCTGCCCTGCCCCCTCTCCCAGAACCACGTGAGGATGAAATGAGCAAGTGGGCAGGAAAGTCTTCTGGAAGTATGGAGCGTGGAGATGCCGAGTGGCTGGCGCCAGGCCCAGTAAGCCATGTTCCTGGTTTCCTACTTCCAAGAGAAACAATTTCGAAAAATTGTTTTCCCATCATGTGGGGGGTGGAGATGGCATAAGTGGAACATTTCCTCCAAACGAAGGGGGGCCCAGGGCTGCTGGGGCAAAGAGCTCAGAAGCGCGGGGAAGGAGGAGGCCGGCCCAGGAGAGGCATCATCTTCAGGATGCTGAGCTCGGGAACTGCTGGGAGAAGACCTGGGGCTGGTGGATCCCCTAAAGCCCTGGGGGCATCCGCTCAGGAGGTAAACGGGGGAGCTCAGGAGTTGGGGGGAAGGCTGAGCTTTGAACTCAGCATAAAAAAGGAAGAGACAAAGGCCGCCTCCACTCTGCTGCTCTCCTGAAGGGCAGACAGCCCTTTCGGCAGATGGGGCTGCCCCTGGGAGCCCACACACCCCACTGCTGCCCCAGGGCTCACTTGCCGAACCAAGGCCTGCTGCCATGCTCTCAGGCAGGTGCCAGGGGACGGCCAGAAGGGGAAAGCAAGGCAGGAGAGAGGAGCCAGGTGATGCGTGAGAAAAGGCACGTCCAGCTATCTCCTAAGCCCTCTCATTCAAGAATGGCCCTGACTTCACAGCCCAGCCCAGAGCCAGGCCCAAGTCACCCAGGATATGCCTGAGGCAAGGCCCTCAGAGAACAGGCAGAGGGGCCAGTCCCCTGGGCTCAGCCCCTCCTCCTTCCCCCTCTGCCATTCCTGCACACCATCCCCTGTGCTAAGAATGGGGGTGGCCTTCTCTCCCCTGGATCGTCTTCCCTTTACCTCTCCTGTCTGCACTGCCAGAATCATCTTGGGGCCTGTGCAGTAAAGGGTTAGCTTTGCTCCGAAAAAGGTTTGGCCCTTGCCTCTGGTTCCCGGGAGGTCCCCTCTGAGCCCTTGGAAGGTCCTGACTAATAAGTGTCTTTGTTTACCTGGGGGTCTTGGGCAGCCAGATAGTCACACTACACTGACAGTGTGATTTGGGAAGGGGGCCTGGGGCCGTGCTGTATCAGTTTGACCTCCTGGGGGGCCACAGACAAAGGTCAGCCACGTGGGTGGTCAGTGATGTCTATGTGATCAGCTCCCAGTGAACACTCTGGACCCCAGCGCTCAGGTGAGCATCCCTAGGTGGTGAGCACTGTCAAACATCGTTTTGAAAGGATTGAGGGCCGTCCACACGACTCCACTGGGAGAGGAACCTGGATATTCACCCCTGGTCTCGCCTGGACGCTGCCCTGGGCGCCTCTTCCCACTGCTGACTTTTATTTATTTATTTATTTGAACATCTTTATCGGAGTATAATTGCTTTACAATGGTGTGTTAGTTTCTGCTTTATAACAAAGTGAATCAGCTATACATATACATATATCCCCATATCTCCTCCCTTTCGTGTCTCCCTCCCACCCTCCCTATCCCACCCCTCTAGGAGGTCACAAAGCACCGAGCTGATCTCCCTGTGCTATGTGGCTGCTTCCCACTAGCTATCTATTTCACGTTTGGTAGTGTATATATGGCCACTCTCTCACTTCGTCCCAGCTTACCCTTCCCCCTCCCCGTGTCCTCACCACTGCTGACTTTTATTTGCGTCCTTTCCCTGTGATAGACTGTACTCTTGGGAGTGTAACGGCTTTGCTGAGTTCCTCCAGTGAATCACTGGACCTGGGGGTGGTCTCGGGGTCCCCTGAGCTGTAGCGGTTCACAAGGCATATTAGGAATCATCGTGTCCAACTCTACCCGTGCAGTTGAGGAAAATGAGGCTGGGGTTAAGGGAGTTGTCCAAGGTCGTGTAGGGCCATGGGAAGTGGGCTGGGACCGGTGTCCCCTCCCTGGGACAGGGCCTTCCCCCGTCCAGCTTTCATCCTTATCGCCTTCCCCAAGGGAAGGGCTCACTGGGCAGTGTGTCAGCAGACTGAATGAGTGAGAGGGGAAAAGGGGAGATGCGGGTACTAAGGCTGGTCCCCACTGGCCAGAGATGGCTAAGGAGCAGAGTGGCTGCCAAGGTCGTCTGCTTGGCAGCCGAGGGTCGGCACTGGGGACGAGGAGAGTGTTGGGCTGAGATAGGGAGCAGCCTGGAGCCACAGCAAACCAGGCTGCCCTCCACAGTGCACATGCTGGGGCCCCGGGGGCAGGAGGCAGGGATGCTAATTAAAACTCCAGCACATGCTCCCAAGTGCAGACTCACAAGCTCCACATTGCCCTCCCCACCCCTCAGACGCCAGCCCAGCAGCCAGCTTCCCTCTGCCCTGCCCAAAGCAAAGGGACGCAGGCCTGAGAGTGACTAATGTCCTCTGCCACTTCAGCCTGGCACCTGGGCTGGGAGGCATCCAGCGTCACAGCACCAAGAGGCCAGCACCTGCCCCTCAGCCTCGGGTGGCCAGGTGTGAGGGCGGGATTAATGTTGGGCTCCCCTCCAAGGCTGCAGGAAAGAGCATGGCGGGGCCTCTTCCAGACGGGGCTTCTACTTGATGCATTACTCTGTGTGGGAGGGGGTCCCCACCAGGACCGGCCACATGAGTTGCAGGCCTCAGAACAAAATGAAAATGTGAGGCCCTTGTTCACATTTCAGATAGCAACAGCAGAGCTTTAAATCAAGTGCCAGCCCTTCCGAGTTTGGGACCCTGCACAGCTTTCCAGGTGGCACAGGAGCAAAGCTGGTCCTGAGCCACAAATACTGAGCCCACGTGCCACAACTACTGAAGCCCGCGCACCTAGAGCCTGTGCTCCACAGCAAAGAGAAGCCACTGCAATGAGAAGCCCACGCACTGCAAGGAGGAGTAGCCCCCACTCGCCACAACTAGAGAAAGCCCGCGTGCAGCAACGAAGACCCAACGCAGCCAAAAATTAATTAATTAATTAATTTTTTTAAAAAAGAAACAACACAGCAACTCAGTGCACGCACACGCACACACACACACTCAGAGGCTCCCTCTGACACTCGGGAGACACTGAGCCCAGGTGAGAGTTGGCTGAGATGACAGCACAGCTGACATCGAGGAGCAGCTGTCCCAGAGAGCGCCCAGAGGGCCAATTCCCCAAAACGTGGGCGAGAAGATGGGCTCAGCCCTCTGGCCCAGGATCTGAGGTCCCAGAGCTAGAAGGTGCCAGGAGACCAGCTAGTCTGACTCCCTCCATTAGCAGATGGGGAAGGAACTGGAGGCTAAGAGAGGCCAAAAAGCTGCCTGGACTTCCCTCCCCAGGAGGTTCTTGGTGGACAGTGGAGGTTCTGCACCAGGACCTTCCTCTCCTTGCAGGTCTGTATTACTAGCCCTGACCCATGACTCAGTAAGAGCAAGGACCTCACAGTTGTGCCCTGTGCTCTGGTTCTGGAGCCCGGCCTGGGGCAGGACACGCTCTTCTGCTTCCAAGATGCTCAGAAAGGGCATGCGGGTGTCCAGGGTGATGGGGCTGGGGAATGGTTGGGCTGGGCAGGGCCTTCCAAGCCTGTGTCCCCGACCCCTGGGGGACACCACATGCGAAAACAGAACTCATTGGCCTCCTGCACCAGAAGCTTAAAAACTACCTCCTAGGGGGAGGGGAGGAGGGACAAATTAGAAGCATGGGATTAACAGATAGAAACTACTGTTCATAAAATAGATAAGCAACAGGATTTACTGTATAGCACAGGGAATTATATTCAATATCTTGTAATAACCTATAATGGAAAGTAATTTGCAAAAAAAATAACTGAATCACCATGCCATACACCTGAAACTAACGCAATACTGTAAACCAACTATGCTTCAATAAAATTTTTTAAAAAAGAACAAAAAACCACCTCCTGGGTCCTTGAGAGCACTTGAGCGCTTGGAGCATAATAAAGAGTTCTGGGCGAGGGGACGTCAGTTCACGGCATCATTTAATTGCAGCAATTACAGAACGTAAAAGGACCAAAGCAGCCCCTGCCTCCAGCTCACATGATGAAGTAGAGGCATGGGCACCCAAGAGGCAGAGAACACGGATGGTGGAGCCCACTGTCCATGAGACCAGGCAGGAAAGTGCCTGACCTGGGACCTAAGACGTGAGGGTTGTTAGCGCCTGGAGCTCCTGGTCTGGTTCATCACACAAACATGAGCCCACCACTGCCAATGGCCGGAACTCCCAGCAGGGTGAGTCAGATCCCTCTGCTTCCCCCAGCACCTAGAACAGCACCAGGGACACAGTAGGTGCTCGGTAAATAACTATTGAAAGACTTTAAGGAAAAATGTTGCTTTTCATTTCCCGCCATCACGGCCAAGCCGGAGGCTCTTCCTGAAGTACAGGACCAGGAAGAAAGCCAGCAAGTACCAGGACCAGGAACAGGAACAGGACTCTGTGGTCACAGAGAAAGAGACAGCACAGGCACATGTAAAATTTGCATAAATACAGAGAGATCCACGTTTATGTTTCGGGTTAGCAGGACGATAGATGAATTCTTTTCTTTCTGATGTTTGGTATTGTTCCATTTTTCTACAATAAGTATAATGTCTTAATAGGAAAAACAATGTAAGAATAAGGGCTTTATTTTTCATGCAGGTACCCTAAACTGGGATGGGGATAAAACAGCTCCGTCGAGTCCGGGATGGGGGCGGGGTGACAGTAAGGCCTCCAGGACTGCAGGTCAGAGCGGCTGGGTTCCAGTTGTGGGGCCGTAATTCGGGATCTGTGAGCCCTGAGCAGGTAACTTCCCCTCTCTGTACCTCTGGTGCCAGGACTGTGGAATGGGCTAAGGTTAGAATCTTCCTCCTGGAACCAGGAGGAGCAAATGGCTAGATAAAGGAAAGGCATGAGCAAAGGGTAGTGAGCAGCCCACAAATGCTGGAACAAGCTCTTGCCGGTCCAGCACAGGAGGGGGTACCAGCGGGGGGCAGGAAGGGGGGTGGGCACAGTGACAGGGAGGAAATAAGAAGAAAACGCAGCCCATGGCAACGGGGTACGCGGTGGTCTGTGTTTAATTAATGCCCAGACACCCCCTTCTCTGGAATCCACCCTCCCTCCTGCCCTGCGGGGTGGCCACGCCATAGACAATGCTGGGTCTCGGGCGCAGGGACCAGAGCGCTCGGGTACAAGGTAGGAATGGTGGGGAGGAGGGCAGCAGTGTGGCTCCCTCACTCAGGAAGCTACACCCCTTCTCCACTTGTGACCTCCCATGACCTGAGCCACAGCGCTCCAGAGCAGCCCTCCCACCATGCCTCCCACCTCTCCCCAAGTCACAGGCTGGGGGCACCGGTTTTGAGAGACTAATGAAGGGAGAAAATTCAGTCTCTGGATCTTCAACAGTGTTCTCCACCAACCCCCTCAGTCTAATACATGGCTACTTTTTTGTTTGTTTGTTTTCAATTTAAGGAAGTTGAATTCCTTTTCCTAGACAGAAAGGACTCATATTATTTTTCTCTGAAGAACACTTTAGTACCAAACTGGATTTTAGTGTCAACTAAAAAATAACGTATAAAAACATTATGTTAAGTGAGAGGAGCCAGTCACATGATTCCATTTCCATGAAAAATCCAGAACAGGCAGATCTGTAGAGACAGAAAGTGGATTCGTGATTGCCAGGGGCTGGGGGGAGGGGAGGATTGGAAGGTGACAGCTAAAGGGCATGGGTTTTTTCAGGGGGGCACAAAGTGTTCTAAAATGGATTGCGGTGATGGTCGCACACCTCTGAATACACTCAAAACCGTTGAATGGCACACTTTAGATGAGTGTGTTGTATGGTGTGTGAGTATATATCTCGTTAAAGCTGTTATCAAAAAAATTTTCTTTTGAGATAGTCAAACTAACTAATGCAAAAGCAGCAGGTGCCCACTGCTGGTCTGGATGACCAGCCTGCCTCTATCTCCACCTCTCACTGCCCGTCTCTCGCTCTGTCACACAACCCTCAGGCAGGTCCCCCAACATGCCACGCGTTCTCCTTCGTCCCACCCTGGGCAACTGTGCACCCCACATGTCCCGCCCTCATACACACACACTCGCCCTTCTCCTAGCCATCCACCCTCCAGGAATGATCGCCAGGGCAGGGTTGTGAGTTTTCCTAGGGGCGCCCACAGCCCCCTGTCCTCACCCTGCTGAGCACTGGTCACTCACCCTGGAATTCCAGCTGTTGACTTAGCTGACTCCGCCAACCGCTAGTCAGCAGGCCATTCAGGGCAGGGATCTGCCTCTGGGCTCACTGTCCTCACAGGGCCTTGTCCATGGCAGCAACTCAGACAAAAGCCACTGGACGAACAGAAAGGCTCCCAGTTCTCCCATCATCGACCTGCATTCGCAATTGTCAGGAATCTGTTTTATGTGATGTGATTTTAATTTGATATTATTTCAATAGGTTCTTCTATGAAATATATAATCAGCAAATTTGTCATTCTTGACGACAATGCAGTATTAACAGTTTAAATTCTTCCCGCTGTTAGTGCAGATGTAAACATCCTTGCACAAGTAAGACTGGGCATTTTTAGCAACTTCTGTGCTCCGTGCTTCCTGAAATGGGATTACAGGATCGATGGGCATTATCCATTTTATAATCCATTACATACTGGCGGAAACCACTGCTGAAAGGATGCCTTGAGCAATGATTGTTTTTATACAGTCCTACTGGGACTTGATATTTATATATTCTCAATTTACCTTTTTGCTAATATAAACAGGTGGATTACTTCAGGTCATTGAGAATTCTATACAGTTTAACCTTTAACTGTATAGCCTGACAAATCCCCATTCAGGGTGAAGTAGACATGCGGGTTTTTCGATGAAGTTACTGCTCCAGGACCTGGGAAGGGAGCCCTCTTATTACTCCCACCACCATTGGGGGGCCAATCTCAGCCACTGGGGGAGACAGGGATCAACTAAGGCCACGATGGAGGGGAGGACCTGGAAACGCTCCTAAAAAGTGTGCATGCCTCCAAGGCTGGAAAATGGAGTTTGGGAGGCACTGGGTACCCCACAGGACTCCCAGTCTCCAGGTGTCTTTGCTCTCTGACGCCTGTCCTGAAAACTGCTCTGACTGCAGAGGCCCTGCGTAGTGAGGCCACGCTGAAGGTATCACCGTGCCCCGAGTCCAAGAGTCTAAAGCGTCTCTTCCTCCTTAGAAACCACTCCTCAGTAGCTACAAGTCTGCAACCATCTCCAGACACAGAAACTCTCCTGCTGACACCAGGGCCAGGAGCCCCATGGGGCCACCCCCACCCCGTGGAATGAATGTGTGTGTCCCCCCATATTCAATGAGACGGTATCTGGAGGTGGAGCCTTTGCAGGGTGAGTCAGTCACGAGGGTGGAGGCTTCATGATGGGATTAGTGCCCTTGAAAGAAAACACCCCAGAGAGATGGTCTCTTTCTCTGCCACTTGAGGACACGGTGAGGAGTCTACAGGCCAGGAAGAGAGTCATTTACGAGACACAGAATCTGCCAGCACCTTGATCTCAGACTTCCCAGAACTGTGAGATAGAATGTTTGTTGTTTAAGCCACCGAGTCTATGGGATTCTTGTTCCAGCAGCAGGAGCTGAGATACGCCCCTCCCCTGCCACGTTACCTTTTATCCATCTGCTCCCATCGACCATTTCCAGGGGTCTTATGAGATCTCCTGTCATACTAAGGCAGTGTCATCTTTAAGTAAAGTCCGGACACACACATGCACACACACAGACTCCACCCCTAACCCCAGGGAGGTTATGGAGCTCACCTCAGGGATGTTGAATCTCATCTACAGTAAAGAAGAGAATGTCATGATGTTAGTATTTATCCAAAAGAGAAAACACACTATGTAAAGAGTTTCTTGAGTGGAAGCTCTTTTGCTCTTGAGAAGGATCTCTGACAACCCATCCTCATGTGTCCAAATCCCACCTCCTCTCAGAAGCTATGTGAAATGCCAGCTCGCCCAGGAAACCCTTCCAGTTCGCCCCTGTACATCCTAGCCCTTATCAATGTCCTCCCTGGCATTCACCATTCTGTGCTTGAGTCTCATCTCTCTTACTAGATGTTGAGCTGCTTGAGGCCGAACTGTCTCTTACACATTGCTGCATCCCCCAAAAGAGTGACTTATAGAAAGTGCACAGTAAATATTTGAACCAGAAGTTCAAATACTTGTATCTCCCACATGATGAATTAATCAATTTCCAGACGCAGAAATAAAAGATTATAATAGAAAGTTTAAATGTTTTATCCAGCAATTCCATGACTGGGTATATACCCAAAAGAATCGAAAGTGGGATCTTGAGGAGATATTTGTACACCCAGGTTCATAGCAGAATTATTCAAAATCGCCAAAAGATGGAAGCAACCCAAGTGTCCACAGACACATGAATGGATAAACAAAATGTGGTCCATCCATACAATGGAATATTATTCAGTTTCAAAAGGGAATGAAATTCTGACACAGGCTACAACATGGATGGACCTTGAGGACATTATGCTGAGTTAAATAAGCCACTCACAGAAGGACAAATATTGCATGGTTTCACTTATACGAAATACCTAGAGTAGTCAAATTCATAGAGGCAGAAAGTAGAATGGTGGTTGCCAGGAGCTGGGGAAGTGGGAATGGGGAGTTAGTGTTGAATGGGCAAAGAGTTTCCATTTTGCAAAAGGAAAACGTGTTCTAGAGATGGATGGTGGTGATGGCTGCACAGCAACGTGAATGTTCTTAGCGCCACTGACCTGGACGCATAAAAATGGTTAAGATGGTAAATTTTATGTTACATGTATTTTACCACAATTTTAAGTTTAAATGTTTCCAGTATGATAGGAATTAAACTTGTCTAAATGTCACCAGGCACCACCAAACCCCACTGGGGTTCTGCATGTTTGGGCGCCTGGAAATGGGTTGGGAGGAAAGAAAGATCATCCTGTGCTCACAGAGGCCCTGATGCTTCCATGGCTTCTTAGTCAGCTCCGGCTTCTATAACAAAAATACCATAGACTGGGTGGCTTAAACAGCGGACATTTATTTCTCACGGTTCTGGAGGCTGGAAGTCCAAGATGAAGGTGCTGGCAGATTCAGTGTCTGGTGAGAGCGCTCTTTCTGGTTCATAGATGTCCATCTTCTCCTGTGTCATCATATGGCAGAAGGAGCAAGGGAGCTCTCTGAGGTCTCTTTTACAAGGCACTAACCCCGTTCATGGGGGTTCCACCCTTACTACCTAATCACTTCCCAAAGGCCCTCACCTCCTAATACCATCACACTGGGGATTCGTTTAAACACGTGAATATTGGGAGGTCGCAAACATTCAGTCACAACATCACAGTGAAAGACCAAAGTCCTAGTCAATGAGTTTCTCTCTTCCAAGTTCAGTGTCCCCATGAGCTGATCAAAGAGAGGTGATCAAGGAATCCATTGGTTCATTCAACAGGAGTTACTGAGCCTGAGCTCTGAGCACTGGGCAAGCCCAGACGCCAGGAGTACAACCAGGGGTGGGACAGCTGTCTGCCCAACGGGAGAGAGAAAGACTGGCAAACACACAAATTAAATGCAATTTGATGAAATGCAAAACTAATCAAAGTCAAACCTTTCAAAGCTGCCAATATCAGGATATCCAGCATCCTGATATCTTACCTCCCACAGTTTCCGTGTCCTGAATCTCATACTCCCCTTCCAGCCTCAGTGCCACCAAAATGAATTGACATCACTAAGGGGTCGTGGGGTTTCGCCTCCTCAGGGGGAGTAGGCATTGTCCTGGGAGATGAAAAGCTGGGATTTCAGTCCTGCACTTGTGACCACCTCATTGATTTTCCCTTCTGGGCCTCAGTTTCTCCACCGTTAAAACCAAAGTTGGGTTAAATGATCCCCAGGACCCCATTCTGTGATGGGAAACTTCCACTCTCCCACCAGGGAGGGGAGCCCAGGATTCTGGAGAGTTCTGAGCTAATAAAATAACTCCATTCCCCATTTGGATAAAAAATGAGTTTGACAGAAGGGTATTGCAGAGAGTGATGTTCAGGCAGGTTTACCAACACACGGCAGACAAACTGCAGGTTAGAGCCGGTTCCCTAGAACCAATATTTACAAACAGTCTCAGCATTAACGTGGGCAAGCGGCTTCCTGTGCATCTAACTCAGCCTCTCCTCCCCCCACTCAGCTTGGTGGAGGCAACAGAGCTCTGTTCCAGCCTTTCAGCGGTTTTAAAGAGGAGAAACAAAAGCAAGACAACGGCCTCTCTCTCCTGCCCAGCATGTCCGCCCTGGGGTTCCATTGCAAAGCAACATTCTTGAATATGCAGCAAGGCCCCCTTCCCTGGGATGCCAGCTTCAAGTGATGAAAGCTGCTCCCCCCAACAATGTGCAGAACGCTGGGTCCAAGACTGCCGGCCCCCGGGAGAGTGTTGAGTCTGGACCGAGCACAAGGGCATCGCATCTGGAAGCGAACGCTTCTGCTGGAGGAGCAATTGTAAAAGCAGCCCTGCTTTGTCTCATGCCTTGAGAGGCAGAGAAGTCACCCCTCCCACAGAATCTCTCCAGGCACCACGTGCTCAGGACCTACACAGTCACATAACTGGATAACAAGGATTCTGGCATATAATTCACCATCGGATAAGTGCCCATCATGATGCTTAAAGAATGTTGTCTTCATGGCTTTAGCACGGAAAGGGCCCTCCGGCACCTCCCAGCCTTGCCAGTTGCCCCTGTAAATCAAGGTTTCTCAACCTCAGCACCACTGACAGGTGAGGCTGTCCTGGGCACAGTAAGGTGTTGAGCAGCATCTGTGGCCTCCACCCTCTAGATGCCAGAGCACCACCACTGCCCCCCAAGCTGAGACAACAAAGATGTCTCCAGACAATGCCAAACGTCCCCTGGGAGCAAGACCTCCCCTGGTCGACAAGGCTGCTGTAAATTAAAGGACCACAGGTACATCAGGTGGCAAGAATCTCTAGTCTGCCACAGACCAGGTAAGCCAGAAGGCAAAGACCTCCACACCACCCAGCAGGCCCCTCTGCTGTGATTACTTGGATTCACCAGTGAGTTTCCCAACAAGGAAGAAAGCCCGCTGTCCTCATTTCCAAGAAAATGATTCCTATTCTTTCCAGAGGGGCTATGCCTTGGCAATTTCAGTTTCATTTCTAACGACAGAGCTCTCTCTTACCCCCATTCCAACCCCAACGGGGGAGAACTATCTGCACCTCTGAAGCTCTCTCTAATCACACACGTGTAAATCAAATTGAAGTTTTTACGCTCGCCAGGACCTCAACATCTGAAGGCACCTGGCTGGAATTCTTTGAGAAGTATATTGTAATATCACTCATCACCATCTATTTTTCTAAGCTTGGAGTTTTGTCATGGAAATCTCTTTTCTTGTCTGAGTATATACCTTATGTGTATAAATTGCAAGCCAAAAGGCATGGAAACTCATTTTTATTTAGAATTTTTTTATTTAGAATTTATTTAGAATTTTTACAAAATCTCTTGAGATGACTGGCAAAATGCTGGGGATGTTGCCCACCCAGGATGGAAATGGCTGGACTGTGGCATTGAGCCAAGTGGCTTCCTTCCCAAAGAAGAGGTGACCCAAACTGTCGTCCTTATTTTTTGTCACCTTTGTCATAGTATTAAGTCCCAGGGAGTTAGGTGGGAGTGGCCCCCAGCCCCACTACTGAAACAGGTCATAAAATAGGAAGCGTCTGATCTGCAGAGTTCAGAATGGTCAGAGCGGAGGACACTGGAATTGACAAATCAAAGGTGGGTGGGAGGTGGGGGTAGTTCTGTTCTGGCTAAACCATGTCCCAGTGGCTGGACATGAAACGGACACTGGCTCTCAATTCTGCCACCCTGGTACATACAATTAAAAGATCATGGCGCAGGGGCTTCCCTGGTGGCGCAGTGGTTGAGAATCTGCCTGCTAATGCAGGGGACACGGGTTCGAGCCCTGGTCTGGGAAGATCTCACAAGCCGCGGAGCAGCTGGGCCCGTGAGCCACAATTACTGAACCTGCGCATCTGGAGCGTGTGCTCCGCAACAAGAGAGGCCGCGATAGTGAGAGGCCCGCGCACCGCGATGAAGAGTGGTCCCCGCTTGCCGCAACTACAGAAAGTCCTCGCACAGAAACGAAGACCCAACACAGCCATAAATATAAATAAATAAATACTTTAAAAAAAAAAAAAGATCATGGCGCAGATGAACCAGGCCTGCAGATGGCCCTGTGCAGCCAGGGACCCACCTCCCATCTTCCCCTGACCCCTGTGTGGGTGAGAGAACCAGGCACTTGAGAAGGTGCGAAACAAAACCACTGTGTGACACCAGCCCAGCCCCTCCTGCTCTTAGCACTGCAGCCAGCAAGGCTGAGGACTGCGAGGGGCCGGGACACAGAAGGACCTCACAGGTGGCAGACCCACAGAGCACCTGCCAGCCCCTCCACACCAGTGGCCAATCCCAAGGTCAGGTACCGCCATCCTGAGCCCACCCTCTCCTCTCCTCTCCTCTCCTCTCCTGGCGGGATCACCACTCTCTGAACCCTCACTCTCAGCTGTTTCTGTGCACAGGGCTATCCCTCTTCTGCACCGGGGGACCCCGAAAGCACGCACAAACTCCTGTCTGCCAGGATCATCCAGCCAGCTTGCTGGTAACTATGCTCTTCTTTTTCTTGTCTTTCTTTTTTTTTTTTTTACCAATTGCCCTTCTGGGAGAGAGAAGAAAAGCCAGATCTTTTGGAACTACCATCCTGCCGTTGCATGTATAAAAGCCATCAGTTCTGAAATCACAGTGCTGGAAAAGAAGCTGGAGGGAGGGCCGCCCCGCAGCTGTGCCTGGAGTTCTGTGCTGGGCACTAGCTCTGCTCGTTATCCTCTCCGCCCGCCTCCCCCTCCCTCCAGCCCGGTCTCTCGCGCATCTATTTTTGTGGTTGATCAGTGTGCCTCTGTTTCCCAACCAAGGGCTTACGTATGTGTATTTCTATACATCATTCCCTCCGTGGAGGCTTCTGAGCCATGCAAATGGCACCTTATGCAAATCAAAGACTCCTCCATCTGCTTCCGATATTCCCCACTTCCCCTTAATAACCTGTTTTAGGGGATGCGGTACATGCAGCAGATGATACAACTTTATTTTTGTAAACCCAGTTGGTCCTGGAGTGCTGGCAGCCACAATAATAGAAGAGTGCGCCTGTTACTGCCTCTCACTGAGTCTGCTGTTAGGCAGCACCTCATTAAAACAAGCCGGGAGGGGCTCCAAGAAGAAGGGAGAGGGCACAGTGGGGTCCCAGCAGAGCAGAGTGGAACACGGAATCCTGGCCTCTCCCTCTTTCTGCTTGGTCAGTGTTTGCCGTGGGTCAAATTGTGTCTCCCCAAAAATATATGATGAAGCCCCTACACCTGGTACCTCTCAGTGTGACCTTATTTGAAAACAGGGTCTTTGTAGATATAATAAGATGTAAGTTAAGATGAGGTCATAATTGGAGTAAGGCATTTGATCCAATATCATGGGTGTCCTTACAAGAAGAGAGAGGACACAGAGACAGGGAGAAGGCCATGTGACGATGGAGGCAGAGGCTGGAGTGATGCAGCTACAAGCTGAGAAACGCTGAGGGCTGCTAGCAACCACCGGAAACCAGAAGAGGCCAGGAAAGATTCTCCCCTAGAGGTTTCAGGGGAGCGGGGCCCTGCAGACACCTCCCCATCACAGCCTCTCCAAGGGCCTCTCCTTCCCACCTGCGACTTCATAGGTGTTGGTGTAACTGGGGTGGTGTTTATTTTCCCTGCCCATTGTGCCCCCAGCCCCTGCTTCAGGGCCTCGGGGTAGATGCTCAAAAACTCCCTGGCAGAATGAAGGTAGGAGGGCTAAGTAACTGCCTCCAGGTAACACAGTGAGCAGGTGCAGATGGGGTAGGAAAACATCACTCAGAGTCAACTCCAAACTGTTTTTTTTAAGACCTCTTTTAGTGCCCAAAGGATACTCTTGCCATCAAAAACTCACTCTCACCCCAGTGAAGGGTACCTAGGATTCTGTGCACTGATTTTTCAATTTCCTGCGAGTCCACAGTTATTTCCAAAAACAAGTTAGGGGGAAAAAAGATCATTTTCTTTTTGTTTGACAAGATGCTGCAAAGCCCCCACAAGGGCTTACCCCTCTCCCCACTCCCACCCCACGTACATCACCTGGCTCACAGGTGGGCTTGAGGCCTGACAGTCTAGAAGCAAAGTCTGACTTCCAGTAAGAGGTAAAGAGAGGCATTCAGAGAAAAGTTGTCACTTAGAACCTAAGTTTTTCAAACACCCATGGAACCAGTTCTGTGGCTCCCAGGAGAGAGGGGTACTGGGGGCCAGGAGTGCCTAGTGGGATTCAGACAAAGAAGGGAGGGACCTAGAGTGGAGGTGGGGCAGCTGGCCACCGACGAGGTGCCCAATGCAGGAGCTGGCCAGTCCTGAAGGGCAGAGGTGGTCCGTGTAATTGGGAAGCGGTCATGTGGAAGCAGCTGGCCGCAGACCCAGGTAGCAGATGCAAGTCTGTGCAAGAGGAGGGACCTTCTAAAGGAGACGATGGGCTAGACCTACACACATGTCACGGGAGGTGATGCCGGGGAACGTCTGGGGTGTTACCCGTCAAGGGAGCTCCAAGCGAGCTGGAGGAAGGAGGGAGAAAAGGAAGAAGAGCCTTTCATTCTCCAAAGGGAGGAAGATGGGCCTGAAAGCTCCTGGGCGTCCCTGGAAGCTCTAGAACAGGTCAGCAAATCAAGGCTAGGGGCCAAACCCAGCTCGCCACCTGTTTTATAAACAAAGTTATTGGAACACAGCCACGTTCGTTCACTTACATATTATCTAAGGTGGCTTTCACGCCGATGGCCAAGTTAAGTTGTTGTGACAGAGACCGTCTGGCCCTAAAATACTGACTACCTGGCCAATGACAGAACAAGTTTGCAGAGCCCTGCTCCAGAGCATTTCAACTCTATGAGAGCTGGTTTGAACTTACGCAAAGCCTGGATGGGGGGATTTTTAATGGGATGCAAAGACAAAAATGCACCCCCCCCCCCCCCCCACGGAGAGAGGAACCACCAGCAGTGTTCTCCTCTTACCTGCCCTGGGGGAAAACCTCAGTTCTGGCAAAGCAAAGGCACTCTGTGACCTTTGGAGAGGCCAAGCTAGGGTCAGGCACCTGCACTGTTACCTGGAAGTAAACTCTGTTTTCAGAGAAGGGAACATGCCGTGAAGTGGTAGAGTATTTCTGATGTGATTCAGGACAGGAAGCCCAAACTAAGAGAATTCCAGAATAAAGATAAAAACCCAAGTGGCCAGAACATTTTTAGAACAAAAATCAAACCTAGGGAGAAACTTTCATCTAAAATTGATTGTCCAGACAGCTCACAAGGGTGACTGGTCCACACGCAGCCAGGGGGTCCTGTTCCGAGGGCTTCTTGGCCCTGGAGTCCAGTGGCCCCATCCACTGAGCCTGCCTAGATCCATTGTCGGAATCCCACATCATTCTCCTGCCCACACGCACCCCACCCCCCGCAACCCGGGCATCTGCAAGGGTCCAGGCATCCCAGGCCTCTGGGCCTCCTCCCTCTGGTCTTGCGCACCTAGGAGGCCAGCAGCCCTTCCTGCCATGGAGAGTTGCAATGAGTCTTTGCACGTGTGTTTCAGGGATGGTGAGGGGGTGACTTACTGAAAAGGCCGTGTTCCTCACCCTCTCTCATCGCCTTGGCCCTCGGTCCTCTGTGAATAAACACCTGCCAGCCCCCCACGAGTGTATGAGATGCATATGGGCCAGAATCTTGCCATCTCCATCTTCGTGCCTCAGCCCATGCCCAGTGATTGCTCACCCGGGGCTCAGCTGACAGTCTTTTATTTTGAGGTTGTGATGAAATCCGTCCATGAAATTCAGCACCAACAGGCAAGCCAGCCCTACAAGGCAGACCAGGAGAAACCAGGGCGGGTGGTGGTCTGCCCCCAGTTCATTCACTCACTCTATCCTTGGGTGCTGGCCTGCGTAGGCCCTGGGGCTTCAGAGACAATGAGACTCTGACCCAGCCCTCAGGGTGCCCACAGCAGGGCTGGGGGAACCGTGATAAAGCCCATATGGATGATCATTACAGAACCATAAGGCGTGTGCAGAGTGCTGAAGGAGCACAGATGATGGGACTCCGGGAGCTTGGGGGGCAGCTCCTCCAAGGGCATGTGCATTTTAAGAGGGTCTGCTTTCAGTGGTGGGCTCTAAGCAGCTTGGGGTTGGTGGTGGATGCTGGTGGTGGCATTCTAGTGCCTGCCTGTGTCCCCCAAGCTCTCTTGGAGCGTTGCCCCTGCAGTCCAGGGGCTCCACCAGACCGAGGACTTGGCCGGTTCTGGCAGTGAAGACAAGAGAACAGCAGGCTCCCCCCGGAAGGTGCAGCACAGAGAAACATCGGCGTCGTTGCCAAGTCCCCAGGCCCTACCTCTCAGTCCCCACACAGACTGCGCCTGCATTCAGGGGAGGGGCCCCTGTTGCAAGCCCACCCTTCCCCACGGCCTCTGATCGCAGCCCTGCCAAGGAGGTCCCAGGCGGGGTGAGGAGGTCGCAGCGCTCAGAGGAGGGTGGCCCAGGCCAGCAGGTGGGGCCCAGGAAGCTGGCAGCTGCCATGCTCCTCCAGCTTTAGCAGCCTCGTCATCTAAGGCAGCTTCACTTTTAAGCAACCAGTGAAGGACAAGCACCCTGTAAATTTAGAACGCGTGATGGCTGGTAGCTTTTGGTATTCATCTTAGCGCATGGGTAGGGGGAGGAGACAGAAAGATCCACTCATGGCCGCACCATCACATCCCAGCCCACGGAGGTGCTTGCAGAAGGGAACGTCTTTCCCAAAAGGAAAAAGGTAGCAGACACTCTGAGGCTGGGTCCCAATCCCCACCCCAAGGGCTGCCCCCTTCACCACTATTCCCACCAGCACGTCCCCACCCAGGGCACCTCGGCCCCCACCTCTGGGCTCCCCTTCCCTTTCTCACATTTGGCTAAAAATAGAGCCTCTTTTGGCAGCAAATACACCCAGTTTCCCCAGAACATAAGCTTCCTGGGAATCTAGAAAAGGGAATAGCTCTACCTCTCATGGAGCGCAGATGGATTCCTGAAAGTTTGTGTCAAACCAATTTTTGTAAATCCAATCATGTTCGCAGTGATTCACCTCCATCTCAGAAACACTTCCCTCCTGGCCAGCTGCTCGCTGACCAGCTGCCTCCACATACACAGATATGCTCACCAGCAATGGGCTCGAGCAAACACCAATTCAAGAGGGGTCTGCAGCCAGAGAGGGTCCTCTTGTGATCTGAATACTCATGCCCAGATTTTGCTGTGTCAGGGCTCAGGTTTCCAGGAAGCGGGGCAGACGGCACAGCGCTCTCCTCAGCGTTTCTTTAGCCCTCATCTGATTTCTTGTAGGGAGGTATCACCAAAAGCACCCTCACACCTCTCACCTGCTTCCCCAGGACATCACAAGGTGGTCCTCTGCTGTGTGATAGATCTGCATGAGAACTGCACAGGAGTGGGGCAGGGAGGGGGAGAGGTAGACTCAGTTTCCCTGTTGTAACACCCACCACATGATGGCCCTAAAGGCAGGGTGGGGTGGCCTGCAGCAAAGCCAGGCTGGACCGTGCAGAGCCCTTGGCCAGCACAGAGCGGGTGAGGCAGGCGCCAGCATGAGCAGACCTGCAGTGTGGGAAGACGCCTCTCTGCAGGACAGAAGCATCAAGGCTGCAGGCAGGAAAGCTGACAATGGTGCTGGTGACCGAGGAGATGGACAGAAGTGGACAGATCCAAGGTCCAAGGTCAGTGGACTGGGCAGAAGACTACATTTGGGAGGTCAGAGGAGAGGAAGGTGACATAGGACAGTGACAGAGGCCCACGCCTTCCAAGTAGGGAGCCTCCCCCTGCTCCTGCAGCCGCACTCCTGGACAGACCAGCCAGGAGTAATCCTGGGGCGCTGGCCTCTGTGCCCTGTCTTGATGATGCTGGAGAGCATGATTGCTGCCCCGTCCAGGGGTGGCTACTGTTGAATCACCTGCACAGTAGACTCCGAGGACACAAGCAAGGCCACAGGGACCAGTTCCTGCTCCATGATTTCTTCTGTCAGGCGACTATTAAAAACGTGTATGTACACTCATGCATGTGTGTTAAAGAATGGGTGACTGCGGGCTTCCCTGGTGGCACAGTGGTTGAGAGTCTGCCTGCCAAGGCAGGGGACACGGGTTCGAGCCCTGGTCTGGGAAGATCCCACATGCCGCGGGGCAACTAGGCCCGTGAGCCACAACTACTGAGCCTGCGCGTCTGGAGCCTGTGCTCCACAGCAAGAGAGGCCGCGATAGTGAGAGGCTCGCGCACCGCGATGAGGAGTGGCCCCCGTTTGCCGCAACTAGAGAAAGCCCTCGCACAGCAACGAAGACCCAACACAGCCAAAAGTAAATAAATAAATAAAAATAAAAATAAAGGAATTCCTTTAAAAAAAAAAAAAAGAATGGGTGACTGCTGTTGAACTAGCTCTGAGCAATCTGGAGCTGAACGTCCACTGGCATGCAGAAGCTCTCCCAGTGGGCTTCACTGGTTTATACCAGGGTGGGCGTGTCCCCAGCTGGATTATACATTCCTTAAAGGACAGAAAAAGGATGCATATGTGCTCAGCACCTGTCCTGTTTCAAGCCCCACCCAAGGTACCTGACCCTCGTATTTCAACTCATTTTCACAGCATCACCCTCGTTCTGTAGGTTAAGGAAGCTGAGGCTCAGAGGGTCGACCACGAGCTAGTTGGTGGGGGAGCTGGGGTTTGACCTTCTCTACCACGCAGCCTCTGCCCTTTGTTTTTCTCACAGGACCACCCTAGGGATGGGACAGCACCCTCCTCCAGCAAAGGGGGTTCCAGGCCTCAGAAATCCTCCCGAGGCCACGCCCTGGCCACGTCCCTAGACTCACCCGGCCATGCCCCCAGCACACCCATTGGCTGGCATGGATAGAATAGAGGACTAGAGGCCCATCAAGGAGGGTGGTGATAAACTCACCTGTCAGGGAGGGGTCTCCAGGTCCCTTCAATACTAGGGAAAACCAGCATCAGCTCTGCACAGCCCAGAGTCCCAGGAGTGTGGGAGGGGAGCTTTTGGTGTGTGGCCCCTAAGGCACCCTGGGGCTGAGCATGGGAGCTGTACAGCACAGGAGGGGCGACCTCAGCCCCCTGTGGTCAGGCAGTCTGAGCAGCCTTTGGCAAGATCTGTAGTTATAATTGTGTCCTTATTATAAAAGTGATACATATTCACTGCAGAAAATTTAGAAACTACACATATGCAAAAAGAAGAAAATTTAAAATAACCCACAATCACACTACCCCGAAATAACTCCTGTTAACATTTTGAGCATATATACCCTCCCAGACTTTCCTATGCATAGAATATATATTTTGGTACCAAGTGGGATCATACTGTACATTCCATTTTGTAACTTTTTTCCATTTAACTATGTCTCATAACAAATCACTAAGTATTCTTCCACAACACCATTTTTAAATGGCTGAATTAGCCAAAGGATACTAAAAGGACAGCTGAAGACAGGAGAGGAAAATTTTATAATACAGAACGCTGCAATCAAGCATTAAATAGGAAAATGACCTTTGTCAACAAATCAGCTCTACAGTTACAGAAAAATATGATTTTTTTAAAGTTATTTTCCTCTTTAGTCCAAATTCTACAATATTAAAAAAACCAAACCTGACTTAAAGACATGACACTCAAAAGAGAGCCCCCTTCTCTGAGATCTTCTCTTACTGAAACGGACCAATGATGAAAATAGCCAGATCTGAGCATCTAAAAACCTTCCAGTCTACCTATGTGTGATCTCTATAGTTCTGAGAAGCAAAAGTATAGAGTAATTTAAAACAATAAGGGGTTAGGCCTAGGGTTGTGTGTGTCTGTGTGTGTGTATGTGTATATAAAGACAATGGTGGATATCTGAGGATTTGTTGATGGATGAGTGAGATTGGGGTGGGGATGTATGTGTATGAAAGGTAATCAGTTCTGAGCAACGATGAAAAGGTTTTGCTACTGCCCTTTATAGCTATAGCTATGAACATTTCTACGCTTGATCTGAGCTCAAAGTAGGGGGTGCTCCCCTTGGCTGGTGATGTCTTCAGAAACAAACAACATCATAGTTCTGAAGGGCTGACTTGACTTCCTCTTACTGCAGGTTTAATGGACTGAATTATTTTATCCCCACAAAATTCATACGTTGAAGCCCTAACCCTCAATGTGATGGTATTTGGAGGTCGAGCCTTTGGAAGGTGATCAGGGTTAGATGAGGCCATGAGGGTTGGGCCCTCGTGATGGGATTAGTGCCCTAATAGGAAGAAACACCAGAGCCCTCTCCCCACCATGTGAGGACAGCGAGAAGGCAGCAGTCTGCAAGCCAGGAAGAGGGCCCTGACCAGAACCTGACCACACCACATCTTGATCTCAGACTTCCAGCCTCCAGAACTGTGAGAAGTAAATTTCTGCTGCTTAAGCCACCTAGTCTGTTGTATTCTGTCGTGGCAGCCAAAGTAGGCTAAGACCTCAGGTAAGATGCCTAGGGTAGTTTGGGGACGGTAAGATTGCAGTCATCTGGACTTTGTCAAGCCATTCCCCAAGGAGAGACCCACCGGGGGCACGTACAGAGATGGGAGGAGTGAGGAACCTGAATCCAGGACTCGCAGCTGCTCTGCCAGAAGGAGGTGTGTCCCTCAAATATGAAATGGGAGCTCGGGCTGGGTCTGCTGTTTCACGATGATGACAGATGAAGTGCAAAGAGCCTGGGGACAGCCCAACAGGGCTGCTCACGGACAAGGCTCGGGCAGAGCGCCCAGGCTCCCTCCCACAATGGTCTCACCGTGTTTGCGGCCTTCTTCTCCCGCTGTGAGCCCAACAGAACAGGGGGAAATGAACGGAGAACACCAGGGGGCTTGTAGGGCCCAGAGCCAGGGCCAACTCCAAGAAGGGCAAAGAGGGCTCCTGCAGGGTCAGGAGAAATCCTGGGGCCAAAAACATGGGGTTCCTCTCCAGGGACCAGGGGTTGGGGCACTGAGAGCAGTTCTGCACAGACTCAGGCCCTCACCAGAGCAGGATGAGCACGGGTGCAGGAGGGGCTGAGAACCACCCCCAGGTCCGGCCTCAGGACCAGCAAGCAGCTATTCCTACCACTGGTCCCCGCAGCTTGGTTAAAAATCCAAGGACGATTGTACTGGGGCAGAACCAAGGGTGACTGGCCGTAAGCTGTGCCAGGCTCAGATTCACTGTGACCCAAATCCGAGCTTGTAAAGCATCATGGGTGCCAAGCACCAGTGGCTTCTGGTTTATTGCTTATCTTTCCTATGCACTTTAGGGAAGCTACTTTAGGGAAATGCCAACCTGCCACGTATGAAATAAAGCTAGGATCTCTTTCCAGGTGGGAGCCACTTTAACAAGTGGCTCCCTAGAGGCTGAACCCAGGGAGAACAGGGCTCAGGGACTCAGGGTGCTGGTGGCCCTGGGAGACACAGCTTCAGGGGCTGATACGTAGGCCTCCTGGCGCCTAGAGTGATGCCACACGACGGGAAGTCCAGGCCACGGCTGGTGCAGGGCTGGGTGATTCAGCACCTCTCTGTGTCACAAGGACACAGGCTCTGCCCCCTGCCCGCTCTGCACCCTCCCGTCAGGCTGGAAGCAGGATGGCTGCGGTAGATCCATAACAACGTCCTGAGGCCTCTTTTAGGAGCCAAGAACTCTTCACGGAAGCTGACCCTCCCTGCTGGAAGATACTCCTCTTGTCTCATTAGCCAGAACCAGTCACGGCTAAGAGCACAGGATCTCCCATGGACCAAGTGCCCAGCCCTGAGGTCAGGGTGGGCCTCACTCTCCCCAGCCCTGCCCGAGGGGGTGGGAGGATGGACACCTGCACCAAGCCCAGGTCAGTAAGAAGAAGGGGAAGGGCCCAGATGCCCCTGGGAGCTGGTCAGCCTGTGGGGCCCTCTCCCCAGCAAGGCTCTTCCCTGCCTGCCCTCTGGAGATGTCACCGGGAGCCGGCTGTCTTCACTCTCACTATACCTTTACCCTCTCGCTCATCCCCCAGAGCACTCACCCCAACGTTTGGGTCCACAGGTGATCCAGAGGGTAGAAAATGGCCCAGCTGCCCCTCTGGAGTTCCTGGGCTCACAGGTCAGCTGCCTGGACAGGCCACATTCTGGGGGGCACAGGGCAAGACAGGATGGCCAACTCCCAAGGACAAAGTCGCCTGGGTGGGGATGACCATTCCAACGCAGGAATGGCCTGTGCCAGGGCCCTGGGAGGCCTGCAGGATTTGCATTTGTGGGGCCACTGGCTGAGCAGAGTTGGAAGAGCCCACACGGACAGTGGGTCCGCCAGGCAGTGGGAGGGGTCCCTCTTCTACTGGGAGCAGTTGAGCCCCCAGTCACGAGCCAGCCTCTGGGGAAGGGGCTGGTTTCCTCCGTGCAGACCACTCAAAAAGCCCAGCCCCCTCTGCCTGTGAGCAGTAGCCGCTGCAGGTCCGTCTGCACAGTGCCTCCCTCCACAGCTTCCTACGCACCGAGAGACTCTCTCTCCTCGCCCTTCCCACTTCCATTCATGGCTAGAATTAAGAGACCCCACGGGGGACAGGGAGGAAAAGTTACCATCCCCTTGGCCTGACAGTTTGACCCCAGAACCCCCATTATACTAATCACCACCCAACTCACACCCTTATCTTGTGCCACATAGCCCTGGCAACACCAGTAACATACATGTGCGTTCCAGTAAAATGCACCACCACATCCTGTAAATTTGCCAGCCAAGGGGCCCTGCTTAAGTGTAGCTCAATAAGCATGCACTTGTGGCCACATCAGTTCTGTCAAAGGTGCGCCATTGTGCTGATGGACAGATGGACAAGCCAGGCTTCCCTTGACTCTCGGGCTGCCAGCCATTGGCTTCTTCCTGCTGAATGAGCCAGCCATGGGCTCCTGGGGCCGCACCCAGCCTAGCACTTTGCACAGAGAATCCCCTGTTGTCTTCTCCAACCTCTAAGGGACCCAGAAGGTGGGACATTGACCTGCTTGGCAGATGTATTTGTCTCCTAGGGCCGCCGTAACAAACTAAGCAGCTTAAAACAACACCAATTTTATTCTTGAACAGCTCTGGAGGCCAAAAGCCCGAAACTAAGATGTCGGCAGCGCTATGCGCTCTGGAATGGCTTGTGCTGCATCACTTTAATCCCTGCCTCCGCCCTTACGTGGCTGTCAGTCTTCGTATGTCCTCTCCTCTTCTTATAAGGACACCAGTCTCTGGATTTAGGGCCCACCCTACCCCAGTATGACCTCATCTTAACTTGATTAAATCTGCAAAGACCTATTTTCCAAATAAGATCTCATTCACAGGCCCCCGGAATTAGGACTTGGACGCATGGGGACACAAAGCAGCACACAGAGTAGGTCTCTCCTGGCAGGTGAAGGGTGGACAGGCACTTACGCCAGTGCCAGGGTTGTCTCCCCACACCCCTCCATCACCCACATGCCAGCCAGCCTCTGCTCCAGAGCCCCAGGGCGGAGTCCTCACGGCCTCCTGAGTCCCGCTGATGCTCGCATCTCTCAGACAGAACCAAATTCTGTCTCCCTAGAGCTTACACCCACACATCCTTTTTCTGCCTTTGAACACAAAGGGACAAACCTACTTCCTCCTCCACACGACAGACCTTTGAATAAGTGGAGCACGGCAGCAGGCCCATCCCCACCCACCCTGCCTCTCCCAGTCTCCTGGTAGCTTCAAGGGCCCACCTGTCATGGGTGGGCATCCGTGCAAACCCCGGCTGAGCCAGCCCCACTGGCCACTGTCTCTCCTAAAGCAAGACACAGAACTGACCACAAATGCGCCAAGGAGATGCTTCTCCCCAAACATGCACAGGGTGCTGTGGGCATAAGGCTGAGGGTGCTGGAGAGGGAAGGTTCAGGGACTCTGGATCCTGGCTGAGGGTGTGGGGTGGGGATGGGGACAGCCCCTCACCCGAGGTCGGGCTATGGAGCCCCCAACGTGGGAGACAGATGGAAGAAGAGCTGGTCCCAGCCAGTGTGTTGATAAAATCTGTGTGATCGTGTGATGACTTCTCTCCCAGAGGCTGACAGCTCCCTGACGGCAGGGTCAGGTCTGTGTGTCTACCTGGAGCTTGACAAAGTCTTGTTGAATGAATGAATGAATGAATGAATGAGTGAATGAGTTAATGGCTGAAGTGGACTGGGGGAACTGGAGACTTCCCGTCTTTCCCCTTCCCACCTTGCAGCCCCTGAGATGCCTCCCTGTGGAGTTACATGGTGAATGTGGCTGTTGAGGAGATGCCCACGATCACAGCAGAACACCCTCAGTGCTGCCTCCCAACACCCAGTTCCCTCCTCTGGAGCAGAGCTTCCTGTGCATGCAGAGAAAGCAGGGTAACAAAGGGGGGTGGGGTTTTGAAAGCCATCCAGGGCTGTCGGCTGTCTCTGGGGCAGCACCAGGGCAGTGAAGCACTAACTGAGGCTCTCGAGCCACACATGGTTCCTTTAAACCCAGGAGTTTCAGACAAAAAGATCAGCAGACCTTAGGCACCCATGTGGGGCTGGAGGTCTACCATTGTCACTAGACCCAAAAGGCCACCACCATGAGAAGCTCAGGTCTAAGGCTTCGAGATCAGGTGATGGTTTAACACAGCTGGTCCAGAAGCAACTCCAAGACTGCATGTAATAGTCAAAGTCTGAGGGTGGCCCATATGTAAAGAGCACCCTGGAACGAATAAAGAAAAAAGACTCCATGGAAACACAGACAAAGCACATGAACAGACAGTTCACAGAAGTCAAATGCAAATGAACAATAAACACAGAAAAAGATAATGAACCTTCCTAAAGTTGAGGAAATGTAAGTTAAAATGATATTTTGTACCTTAGACTGGCAAGTATTTTAAGAAATAATAATAACTGATACTGGTATGGATGTAGGATAAAGGATTCTCACATGGCATGGAGAGCTCTGTAAATACTTTCAACTTTGTAAAGCAATCCAGCTGTAGTTATTAAAATTTAAGATATACATGCCCTTGGCCCCAATAATTCTACTTTTGGGATTTTCTCCAAAAAAGCAGAAAGTACCCGGGAAATACATAGCACATGCACATGGGTGGGTCAGTATGGGCAAAGGGGAGATTTGGGGAGGGGACACTTCCAACTGTTAGCAGAAGTCAGAAGTCATCCCGGAGAGCTGGATCTGGGGAGGAACAAAGGAGACTAATCGTTTCACTTTAGACACTTCTGTCTTGGAAGACCTAACACAATAAATAAATAAAGACTTTTATAACTCATGTGACTGCATTTTTTAAATGACTATGGAAATGATTTCGAAATGAAAGCTTTCTACCTCCCCTGCTGTTATAGGTGGGGTTGCCAGATTTAGCAAATAAAAACACTGGATCCTTGGATAAGTTTGAATTTCAGATAAACAACATTTTTTTTAAAAAAATATAAGTATGTCCCATGCAATATTTGGCACATACTTGCACAAAAAATTCTTCGTTTTTCATCTGAAATTCAAATTTAACTGGGCATCCCGGGTTTTATCTAGCAACCCTAGTTACAGGGGGAGGGAAAAGGAAGATCTCTGCAACTCTAATTTAAATCCATTTCTTCTAGCTCCCCGTGAAAACCTGTCATAGCCATGACAATATTTTTTTCTCCCAGTGATCACACGCACTCACACACACGCGCACACACACTCACATGTTTTGATCATCACTCGTCACCCTCCAAAAGAGCATCCTCTGACTTGCACGCACTGATGTTCGTCACGGCTCTTATTTGAGAGTCAGGATGTCACAGCAAAGCTCCTAGAGCAGCATCTGTGCCTTTCGCATTCTGTGTCCAAGCCCAGCAGTACTGGGCGCACAGAAAACAGTCAGCAAACTGGGGGAAGCCAATTAACAGAGGACCAGGCGTGCCCTGGAGGGAGGATGGTGACCCTCTTCAAGGTGTGTGGCATTCAGCTTCCGGCCAGTTGCTTTGCTGGGTCACGCCCCCCAACTTCTTAGCCATGGTGGGCATCTTGGAACCTGCTCTATCTGCCAGGTCCGCCTTCCGTCCCCCCTCTCCCAGCACTGAACACACAATGCATGAACCTCATACAGAGTGGCCTAAGCCGTTGCTTCCAAAGGCTATATTTGCATCTCATTCCACATTATTCACTTGCTGTCAGGGCGAGGAGACCCAGGGCTGAGGACGGGGAGTCTGGAGCCAGGGCAACCTTGGCCAGCTTGCAGGCTGCTCAAACTCCTCACGTGTACAAGCGGAGGTTGGGCAGATGTTCTTGAAGGGATTTCTAAGCCTTCCGGGTTTAAGGTCAGACGTGTCCCCAGCCCTCCTATTCCAGAGTGTGCCACTAGCCCACCCTTGCCCGAAGCGGAGAATGTGACCGCTAGCCACAGGAAAGTCCTCGGCCCTCTCCTTGAGGCCCAGGCGGCTCTGCAGGCCCAGGTATCCTGATGGAATCGCTGCTTAACCCGCTGTCCATCGTGTCGAGTTGCGAGCTGAGGAAGCCGCAGAAGCGACATTAGCATTACAACCCACACTGATCTTTGTCAATTACGCGCCAGTATTTGAGCTCCAACCAGCTTTAAATTGAATCAGGACGAAATCATCAGAATAAAAAGAGCCCAAGCCCCAGCCTTTCAATTCCAGCACTGGAAAAAAAAAGTTATACATTTCATAATGGCCTTCTACCCCGTAATGAACAGGATAAATAAATTAGATTCCAAGCTAAGGGTATATTTATGCAATTTCATTATATGCCCATGAGCAAGCCTGGTTTTCACCAAGATAAAAATGAGCTCTCAGAAACACTCGCACTAAATAAATGGAGTGATTTAACAGCTTAATGGGGAGCGTGGAGGAGGAACTGAAGGACAATGTCAAAAATGGAAAATAAAAATAAGAGGGACGTCTGACATGCCTCCCGTGCTGCGCGCACAACGCCAGAGGCGCCGGGTCTGCGTAGCCCTCTGGGCAGCATCTCTCTTCTTGGTGCCCTGGGTGACCAAGGCCAGGATGGGCGGAGGGAACATGGGTTTCCCCCGAGACAAGGAGCGCTGCAGCTCTGCACACTGGTGCAGAACATCTGCCCCCAGAGCCCCAGGCCCAGAGGTCAGTTCTTCACAGTCCGTTCCGGCTTCCAGAGACGACCTCGCTGCAGTAGCTTCTGCAGTAAAATTCCGGGTTATCTTAGCCCTTCTGGTTCTCATCACTAACCTTTCTTCCCTCCTTTCCAGAAGTTCCTCTCGGTTCTTTTGCTTCCGTATCAGAGCTACCTGATGTTAGCGTGGCCCCAGCTTGGGGGGGCAGATGTGGCACCTCCATGCCCACGGGGTCTCCTCCAGAGTCCCCACACACCGGTTGCCCAGCCTTCACCTTAGCATTTCTTTTGCCAGAAGCGAAAACAAGTTCTCTGCTGCCTTCGATCTCTCCAAGCGTGCAGTTTTGTTTTTTTTTTCCGGTGCACTGTTTACCGTGCGATGCTCTGGAACCTCTGTGTGAGAGGCGTTGTGGAAGCTCAGTTGTTGTGAAGGTTGACAAAATAATGGATTTATTTTTATTTTTTTAATGCATATTTACAAAGCTGGAGGGTGTCTCCCGAAAACCCCACTGGTGCATAGCTGGGAAGAATTCGGAGTTAGACAGCTCCGGGACCTCTCTCAAAGGCAGCGCTTTCGACTTCCTGAGGTCCCCTTTTCAGCCTCGCTAAGGGGCTCCCTGGTGCTGTCAACTAGGGCAAGGAAAAGGTCATCGACTCCTGGAATGTCAGTCCCGGGGCACCTTCTGGGGGAATCTCCCTCTTCACAGATAAGGATATAAAGGCTTCGAGAGATCAGGAGGGATCCAACTCATCCGTGTGGGTGGGGGGGTGGGGTCTTACATCAGCCTGCCCCACAGAAATATCATGCCAGCCACAAGGGTCATTACATGTTCTAGCAGCCACATTTAAAAAATGTTTTAAGTGGGTGAAATTAATTTTAATAATATATTTTATGTAACCCAATATATCCAAAATATTATCATGTCAATATGTAATCCACATAAGAAATTACTAACGAGGTGATTCACATCCTTTGTCAGCATGCTGCGTCTTTGAAATCCGGTGTGCATTCTACACCCACAGCCCATCTCCACCCGGACAGGCCACGGGCTAGTGGCTTCCCTCTCAGGCGACGCCAGCACAGAACTCCTTCATGTCACAATCGTCTCACTTACAAACAACCCCAAGCCTAAGTCAACCATGCAGCCGCATGTGGCTGCCGACCGGTGCAGGGAAATATGCCCGTTGCTCAGAAAGGCATGTTTACAACCTTCATGATTAGTGACTTCCCAAAACCTCTATGAGACCATAATGAAAAATCACCACCCCCGTGACTCCTCGGGCATCTTCTGTGTCAAGAACGAAGAACTCTGCAGGGGACGTACTGCTACATCCTCTGCATAGCTCTGAGAGGCAAGTCCTATCATCACTGCGACATCCCATCCATAGCAGAGGCGGTGATGGGGTTGCTGCAGAATCACACAGTGAGTCAACAACCATCAGGGAGCTGAAACATCGATGTTTATCAACCTCTGAGGGCAGAATATCCCCTCCTGACAAAGCGAAACCACTTAGAGCCAAACAGGCACGGGATTCCCCTACTTCGCACTTTGGGCAGCCTTCGGCCAAAAGGGGCAGCTCAACATGGGGTGAAACCAAGACCCTCCTGCCTCTGCATGTTCCCTCCTTTCCCAGGGCCTCCAAGGGGAAAACATAAACAAACAAGCAGATAGATAAATACCAACCAACGAAGATAAAACAAGCTGTGAAGATTAAGCATGCCGAGCTCGCACCGGCCTGGGCCTCGGCCTCGTGGTCTTAGGTACCAAGCCCATCAGCTCGTTAGTGCAGACAGAGCTGGAATTCCACAGCACAGGGTGATTCCCGGCTCCCACCCAGTGAAAATGCAGAGCGACTGACTGACCAGCGAAGACACAGCCAGTGTCCACAGAAAGGGGCACGGGTGTAGCTGGAGCGCCAAGAAGCTTGCTGAGGACACTGTGGGACAGAGGGATCCAAACACCCAGCCGGACCCCCCGCCCTCGGCATTGATGGGCTCCTTCCTGCCTGCTGAGGTTGGCGCCGGGTCCACAGCGGCCTGGCTGTCATCCTCACAGCGGCCCCACGAGCAGGTTTGAGGATACTGCGCCAGTGGCTGGTGGGCGGTGGTGCCTGGACCCAACCCCGGCCGCTCGCTGTTTCAATTATCACCTGCTCAGGTTTTTGTCCCTCCTTGTGGGTCAGGCGGGGCCCTACCTGTACCAGGAAAAAGCACCAGCGTCGGCCCCTGGGCTGCTGTAAAGCTCAGGACGCGTGCTGCTCTGTTGTCACGTGGTGATGACTGGTGCTGGGGGAAGGAGACCTCGAGGAAACGCGGGAAATGAAGAGGTCTGTCGCCTCGGTTGCTGGGGAACTGATTTGGAGAGAGGGGAGCAGGAATGAAGAGGAGAGAGGGGAGGGAAAGAGCAGAGAGAGAACGAGTCCTCCCCAGGCTTCAAGAAGTTTGCTCCTCCTACCGGAGCTCCTCCACCTTCCAGGCCTCCCGCCTGCCCTGCCAACCTGACACCCTGAGAACCACCCGCAGGCACCGCGCCTGCCACGACACGGCCACCAGGCCCCCAGCAGACAGCGCCCGGCCGCCTTCCTTGACGGCCCCTGTAAGGGTGTCTGCCTGCATCCTCAGGCTCTGTCTGCGTCCCCAAGCCACCCCCTCGATGCTCTTACATAACTTGGGTCCTTCCCCACCCACGAGCAGCGCCGTCCTCCCAGTCCCCCCACCTTCTAGACACGGGGGTGGAACATCTGCTCGCACCGCTCGCTCCTCTCCAAGGGAACACCGTCCCCCACACACCACACCCCAAACTCAAACACTGTCACCCTCCCCCGAAGCAGCAGGGGATAAAAAATAACATAAAATGAAAACATGCTACCACTGCCGCCCACCACATCATTAAGGGCAAGAAAACCTCTCCTACAAATAAAACTCTTTCCTTCTTGTTCTAGAAAAACAGTAACGAATCCTGGGGTGGGGCGGGGGGCGGGGGAAACGCAGGGAGGGAGCAGACGAGGGCTGCTCTGCCTTTTCATCTCCATTGCTGAAATCATCTTTGATATTTCTTATTTTTAAAAAAGAAAGAGAGAACTCCACAGAGGTGCGAGCACAGGCTCCCAGCGCTCCTACAGCATTCGCGTGGGGGGAGGGTATTGGAATTCAGTACCAGGAAGCAGCATCTGGGGCCCCAGTTTCCCCCGCCCTCGTCCTCACTCCCCTCCCTACAAAGGAGCACATCTAATGGAACAGAGGAGGGGCCGTGCTTGGTTTTGGATCAAGAGGCCAAGATCTGCATCTTTGGAACCCCGACATGTTGGGAGACATCATGGGAGACACACGTCTCCCCACTCCCACCTCAACCTCAAGGCAGCGAGGGAGCCAGGGCTCCTGTGTCCTTCCAGCCAGCCGAGCGCTAAATGGCTGCCTTCCCTTCCAAACGCTTCCATGAAAGCAAGAGGGAAATCCGTAATTTTTCCCCAGGAGATGCTGTCTAATCCACTTCCCGTTATCCAATTCAGCCTCACAGTTGAGACTGTGGTTCCCTTTTCTGTGTGTTCTCAGCTTCTCTGTGTCCTCACTGCCCTGGTCTGGATGCCCACACCCGGATGCAGCCAAGAGTCCGTCTGGTTCAGCGTCTGGGTGCACACTCACTCCTCCTCTTACTCACTCGGCTTACTGCACTGTCTTCGGAGGGTCTTAGTGGGCATGGAAGGCTCCCCTTTGATTATTCCTATATAGCTAATGGTGTGTGTGTGTGTGTGTGTGTGTGTGTGCACATGAGTGTATACTACATGCAAAAACCATCATGTTACAACCTAGACAAATCCCAAATGTGTGGGATACAATTTACAGATGTGCATAACAACATATTTAAAGCAAATAGTCTTCAAGAGGCTACAGGTGGGTCCAGGAAGGTCACGGCTGCGGTCTGGATTTCAGGAGGTTCTTATCTCCCCGGATCTAAATTCCCACCTGTCGCCACTGCTGAGCCATGAGTGTGTGAACCCTTCATGGACAATTCTAAGTATAGCAGGAAAAAGCCCAAACCCCAGGCTTCTTTCCTGCCAAAACAGAGGGATCCAGCCCTGGAAAGGCGCGCTTATGGAGGACCTACTGGGTCTTTCACAGAGTCTCCCCCTTTCAGCCACAAGGCTGGACAAACAGGCTCCATCAGGTGAAATGTTGTCACCAAGGTCTCACAACTGCCAGTGTGGTCCTGTCTGCACCCTGAGTTCATCCAATCTCTGCTCTAAGCCCTCGATACCCAGCACCCAAAGAGCAAGCTTTCTAAAGAGGGATGACTGATGGCTTGTCCGAGCAGGTGCACGAAGAGCAGGGCATCCCTTACTTCCCTGCTGGCGCTCCCCGACATCCTGTCCTCATAGTTAAGATTCAGTACGTGGCAGGCATCCCACTCAGGGCTGAAAATGGAAGCTGGATGTTGGGCACTGCCCTCCCACCAGGGAGACCCTCACAGGCAAACCGTTGCCATGATGGAGAACAGCACAGAATGATGACAGAACAGGAAAAGGAGCATTCCCGCTGCCCAGTGGCTCAGAGGTTACAGAATCTGGAGGGCCCACATCACTCCTTTTCCCTTTTCTATTAAAAATCTGCTGCCTGCAGGAGGAGGGCAGGGGAGAACCAGGCATGGGACCCCAGGAGCAAGTCCCCAGACAAGCTCTCTCACCCACTCTCTCCTCGGAATGGGGGTCCACTTGCCAAAACAAATCTGGAGCACAGGCAGGAAATGCGCATGCTGCATTTTCAGAGAACCTCCGCTCAGTGAAAAAGAGAAAGACGTCTTTTTATTCCAGTCGAGCAGCTGTTTGTCCAGCACCGACAGCGCACATGAGACCAACAGAGAAAGGCAAAGGAGAGACGGGACAGGAGGCTCCAGGGGGGTTCAGGGAATAGTGGGGGGGCGGGGGTGCTCCACCACGGTGCTCCCCCTAGAACAGGCCTGAGTGCCCAGCTGCACCCAAACACGCTCATGTGTGCAGATTCCAAGCACCCCACGTCCCCTGACCTGTGGTGAAGGATCCTGATCTTTTCCCACACTGCCCTTGGCCGATAATTCATTCAGGGAGGCTTTGCCATGGGGTGGCTGCCTCCCCACACCCTGGAGGGAAACCAGCTTCCCTCCTCACTCACTGTGGTCTGAACGGCCTGGGGCTAGTCAGGAAATTCCTTTGCCTTTATTCAAATCTTAGGGAAAAAATCAAATTCCCACGCAGAGCCTCGCACGGGGCTGGCGGCCACTACCCGCGTGGCAGAGTGGGCCACCCCTGCCGTAAAGGAATGGAAGCAGCACAGGGCGCTCCCAGCTCTGGGCAGGCCCCAGGAATCGAGCCCAGAAGATCCAGCCTGGCTCAGAGCAGGTGTCGTTCCAGAGGCCGTCCTAGATGCAGCCATAGTGCCGGGTCCTGGGTCTGAGGATGCCCACTCCCAGAGACACACTTAGCCCCCACCCTCACCCACTGCTCCCCTCTCTCTCTCCCACACTCTCCCAGAGAAGAAGGGCCAGCTTGCATTTGAGATTCCCGGAGCTCAGAAGTCCAAGCAGGCATCTTGCTAGGGGTGGGGGGAGGCAGCGGTTCCCTTCCCTCTCTGAAGGGCCGGCACAGCCCCGTGACATGGCTCTGTCACCACCCCCAGAGCCACAGGTGTACCTGGGATGGTGGTACAGACCAATCCAACAGAAATGCGCTCATTAAATAGCACCAGCTCCTGGGGAAGGGGTCTGCTTGGATCTGCCCCCCATCCCCAGGCTTCAGCTCCCTGGGCCTCCATTCTCCTCTGTGAAGTAGGGGACACCCAGCTTCTTTGGCATGGCATTGTTCCTCCACAGGATTCCTCTAAACCTGAGAAAATAGCCTGTTCACATCTGCAGCTTTCATACGTCTTTGGGCATCTCTTCAGTCCCCGTGCCTATGTCAGGGCCTGGCACGCAGTAGGTGCTCAATAAATATTTGTGCAATGAATATAGAAATGCTTCCTTGTTGCATTTCATTTTTATCCTCATAAAAACCCTGTGAGCTAGCAAGAGCCCTCATTAGCCTACTGGGGACAATCATCATTATTGCAGGAACGCATGTGGTTGACTGTTGGAGCACTCTGTTTGCGTGATCTCGTTTCTTTCTTTCCTCCAAGCCCTGAGGTGGTACGATTATTATTGCCGTTTTGCAGATGGAAAAACTGAGGCTCAGGATGGGGAGATGCACTGCCCGAGGTCCCTTGTCCCCAGATCAGAACTGACGCCAATTTTAACCCAGCCAGCCTTTGCCTACTTTCCACGAAGGCTAAGGAAAGGCTGCTGGTGAGCAAGAGAAAACAAAGCCTCAGGTTTTCACCAGGGTCTCTGGGTTCTACCAAGCAGGAGCTTGTCTTATTTAAAAAGTCCTAAGGGAGGCTCTGAAACGACATGGGGGTGGACGGGGCTCAGCCTCCAGGTGGGAGCCTGCGATGAAAAAGCACAGCTGTCGAGCTGGCTGTCACCCACTCCTCCAGGGCAGGGGGAGCCCCACACAGCCCCGGGAATGAGCAGATAGTTCCCCCCCTTTTCCACTGGAGACAGGCAGGGATGCAGCTCAATAGAGGTTACAAGCAACTGCAGCTCTGAGGCAGGCAGAGCTCAGGTTTCTGTGGAGACTCGAGAATGATCTATCTGACACCAGTGTTAGAGTAACCAGAAGACTCTTGAAGGAGATCAGGGCAATGGTTTGTGTCTGTGTTGAGATGGGGCAGTGACTCCTGCCTCCAACCCAGAGGGAGGCTTTGGAGGACACCCCAGGGAGATGAGGGGGGCTCGGCAGAGCAGGCCTGAGGCTTTCCTGTGCCGCTGAGGGACAGGAGCCCCCAGGAGAGGATGAGACAGAGAAAGGAAATAGGAAGCAGATTCCTGCTCACGCTCCACATCCCTGCCCCTCAGGAGGGAGAGGAAGGGAGAGGGGACAACATGAATATTCCTTCACCATGTGGCCCAATATCACAGCTGAGAAGTCCCCACAGCTGTGGGCACAAGCCTCTGCCTGGCAGAGCTAACTTTAAAATAAGAAGAGTTGAATCATCATAAAAAGTAAGAATTTTCCAGGCTCAGAGACATGACAGATGAAGCAGTTTACCTAAAAAGCCCCAGTGTTCTCGGAAGAACACACACCAAAAAACCCAAAACTGTGGGAAAGCAGCCTCCAAGGGCACAGTGAAGGCACGTCGTCGACTGTCCCTGCTGGGCACCCACTGAGAGCACTCGTGTATCCCCCCCCTCAAATCCTTCTTCTTTCTCTCTTCTGGGGTCTACACTAGGAAAAGTCTACACCAGAACAACGGGTCAGAGACAGGCCTCCCCCGAGCCAGGGCCTAGTTAGGCTTATGAACCTAAATACCCCATGTGTATGAGAGGCCAGGCACAGGGTGCTTGGAATGAAGGGGTCTGGAACCAGGAAAACAAGAGGGTCAGAAGGCACCCCCCCCACACACACCCAGAAGCATCCCCATGAAAGCTTGAACAGTAGGACAAACTCTCATAAAAGGGGCGACTTCGTGGAGCCAGATCTCTTCCATAGGAGTCAAGCTCATGAACCAGTGGGGAAGGGAGGATTGATGGAATTGAGCGGATATGATGCAAGTAAAGCTAAACTAATACAGTAAGATAGGGTCCCAGAGATCGGGGGAGAAAGTTCCAAAAGCAAGTCCACATGCTCACGGCAGGGAAGCATGGCACATACGTGTCCAGCACCCAGCTTTGGGCTGAGGACTTCATACTTATTGAAATAGCACTATATGCCAATACCATCTGTGGAATGACTGAATGACTTAAGTGGTTGGATGGATGGATGGATGGATGGATGGATGGATGGATGGATGGATGGATGGAGGGACCAGACCCATGGATGGATAGGTGGATGATGCTCTGTTGACACAAAAGGAAGAAAATGGAGCTCAGAATCCAGAGCATTGAGAACATGACTTTGCAATTCAAAAGTTCTCAAACTCTAGCACCTGATATAGTCTAGATCAGTGCTGCCCATTAGAACTTTCTGGGATGATGAGAATATTCTACACCTGTACCCTCCAATATGGTAGCTGCTGGCCACATGTGGCTACTGAGCACTTGAAATGTGGCTAGTGCAACTGAGCAACTGAATACTTAGTTTTATTTAAATAGTCACATGCAGCTCGTGGCTACCATATTGGACAGCACTGTTCTAGAGTTTTCCAACACACCTTTGTATATGCTGATCCTCCCTGAGTGGCTGTTTGGAATATGCGCTACCTGAGGGCAGTTGGGAAGGGTGACTTTTTGAGAAACTGATACCAACATGAGCAGGGCAGCTCCGTTTTCCTCCAGCCTTAGATTTCTGCTGAATAAGATGGGAAGTTTAATGTCCATACGAAGCACCCAAAAATCTTGTTAAAATGCAGATTCTGAAATTCAGCAGGTCTAGGGTGGGACTCAGACATCTGTAATTCTAATAAGCCCTTAGATGATACTAATGATGATTATCTTATTGTTGACTGTAGTAGTTTTTCATTGATTCTCTAAGATTTTCCTAGCATACAATTGTATCATCTACAAAAGAGTAATATTTTTATTCCCTACTTTCTAATATTTACTCTTCTCATTTCTTTCTCTTGTCTGATTGCATTGGCTGATGCTTCTGCTACCATATGAAAAAGTAGTTAGTGATAATAGGCATCCTTGCTTTGTTCTTATGTTAGTGTTTCCACATTAAGAAAAAGAATGGATTTTGGACATGATTACATATGGTCATGTTAAGGAAGTATCTATCAATCCCTATTTTTATTGAGTGTTTATCAAGAATGGATACTGACTCTTCTCAAATGCCTTTTCAGTATCAAAAAAGATAATCATGTGATAATTCTTTTTATATTGATTAATATAATGGATTATATAAATAGATTTCTTAATATTGAACCATTCTTGCATTCCTGGAATAAACTCCAAATGGGCATAGGGTATTATTATTTTAACATAATGCTTGTTAACGTAATGCTTGAATCCTACTTTCTAATATTTTATTTAAAATTTTGCATCAATATTCATAAGCGAGAATGGCCTATAGTTTTATTTTTGTACAGTCTTTGTCAGATTAAGAAACACTGGTTATTCTCAATTTAAGAAAATTATGTGGGGACTTCCCTGGTGGCACAGTGGATAAGACTCCATGCTCCCAATGCAGGGTGCCCAGGTTCAATCCCTGGTCAGGGAACTAGATCCCACATGCATGCTGCAACTAAGAGTTCACATGCCGCAACTAAGGATCCCGTCTGCCGCAACTAAGACCCGGTGCAACCAAATAATAAATAAATAAATAAAAAGAAAATTATGTGGATGTTTTTCTCCTTTTTATTTGCTGTTGTACAGTTTGATAAGCATTGGAAGTACCTACTCTTTAAAGGTTTGGTTTAAATTCCCCCATGGAACCATCCAGACTTCCTCCTTTGTGTGGGAGTAGCTTAAAAACTTTCTATCTTCCATGCAATTGGTCAGTTTTGGTAAATTATATTTCTCTCTTATTTCTTATGTTGTGTTTCTTATGCCTTCTTCCCCTTAACCGTGCTTGCGCTAGCCAGTAGTTCAGCTATTCACTGTTTTAAAAACCAGCTTTTTATTTATCAGTCCCATTTTCCATTTTGTGACTCCTATTCATTATCTATTAACTTCACTAATGCCTTCTTTCTGCTTTCCTTCAGTTTATCATTCCTTTGTCCACTTTCTGAGTCATATACTTAATTCATTTATTTCTAATTCTCTCTCATTTACTGAGTTTTGAAGGCTATGAATTTTCTCTACCCCCCTCACCCTCACCACTGCCAGGCACAGCTGGTCCTTTATTGTAGGTGCTTTGTACACGCCTCTGGGAGCCTGACCCTCTTGCGATATATTTGCTGACAGTGTGTCTGCCCCCTTGGACTGGGTTCCTCAGTCAGACTCCTCCGCAGCTCTGGACGCCTAGCACTTAACACAAGTGTCTGACACATCAAAGGTCATCAGTAAATGTGGAAAACATTATGAAGTGGTGAAAATTTGTATTGTGATAATTGTAAAACCCGCATTTGAGCATTTATTCTATGCCAGGCACAGTGCTAGATGCCCAACGGACATCAGTTTCTCTCATCCTCAGTCAACTCCGTGAGGTGGGTTTTGCTCTCCCCCTTTCACAGTGTAGGAAACCAGGGCTCGGAGCAGTCAAGGACTTCCCCAAGTCACACCATTCAGAACTCATGAACCCAAAGCCTGTGCCCCTAACTAAGTGCTGATCACAAAAAGCAAAGGACACCAGCCTGTGTGGAACAGAGAGAGCCCATGAGGCTCTGCAGTTAGAGCACAGGCTTGGGTATGAATCCAGATCTACCACTAGTAGCTGTGGGACTCAAGGCAAATAATTGAACTTTTCTGTGCCTCAGTGGTTTCATCTCTAAAATGGAGAAAAATACCCATACCCCCACAGGACTGTTGTAAAAATTACATGGGATGATAGACATAAACACCCAGCATAATGCCTGGCCTGTGGTAAGCACTCAGGAGCTAGTGGTGGTAATAATGATTGTGATGCTGGAGATGGTGGTGGAGATGGTGATGGTGATGACGAAAGTGACAACAATTGTATCATCCGGTATTCCAGTTACCACAATGCCACCAAAACCCAACATCATACAGTAGAAACAGGCCCCATTATGAAGACAAATAAATGCCCACAGAGTTGAAGGAATAGAAAAGCATAAAATTTCAGAACAGGAAAGGATTCTTAAGACCATTCACAACCACGCTATTTTACAGAAGGGGAAAGCAAGGACCAGAGTAGGGCAGGTGGTTTGTCCAAGGTCTCACACCTGTTTATGGCCAGACTGAGACTAGACACGGATCTTCTGATCCATGCTCACTCCCCGCCATTGCCCCAAACACCATCTGAGCACTCACCCTGTGCGGGGCCCCAGTAGAACCCAAAGAGATGAACACAAGAGGGACATCATCACACAAAGCACAACAGATAGTAATTCCATTCGGTGCAGGGAGGAGGGAGGAGCCATCCCACTTGGCATCACAGAGCACTGCTCTCAGGGCCCAGGCGGGGCGGCAAGACCAGGGTGGACGTGAAGTTGGCGGGAGAGAGCACAGCATGGGCTGCCCAACGTAAGGGTTGAGGGCAAATGCAGGGGCAGCACAAGATGAGTTTAACCAAACTGAGTGACAAGAGCAGGAGTTGTAAACACATCCAGAGCGGGTGGAAAGAGGAAAGTAAGTAGACAAATTAGGGATGATATGAAATTAATGGCTACTTAAAAAAACGCATGCTAATTTAACATCTTTGTAAGCACGAAAAAACATGAACTAGAAAGAAAAGACTGGCAAAATATTTACTGACAAAAGGCAAAATAAGAAAATATTTGAAAAGCATGTAGCACATAAACGCACGCCTTGAGGTGGCAATTCCCTAGGAAATTCGTTTCCTTCTGCAGGCACAGAGTCAACCGGAGCAGCTGGATGGTAAAGGGGACGGAACCAAGGCCTTCTGTCCTCAGGGGCTGCTGCGCATTGAGGGCTCACTTTGTGCCAAGCCCAGAACTGAGGTTTTCCATGACTGTCTCCATCATCCTTGGAGAACCCACCTAGGAAACTGGGACCGGAGAGTGAGCCATGGGTCTGGCGTTCAAACCCAGGCAGTGTGGCCCTGGTGCCCAAACTCTTAGCCACTGTGTGGTCTGTTCTCCTCTCCCCTAAGGGAATGCTGAATGGGACCACCCTTCAAACACCGAGAAGACAGGAGTCCGGCCACACGTGGCCTCCTGACATTCCTTAAGGGACAGCACCTGAGGGCCTATGGGAGCCGAGACACCACGGGATGAGTGTCCGCTGCTGGCCGCCAGAACACCGTCACACACACACCACCGGATGAGTGGCCATCGGTGAAGCATTTTCAAAGGAGTCTGAAGAAACTGTCTTTGCAAAACCGAACTAGGTTGGCTCCAGTATAAACATAGTCACAAGGCCAAAGGGAGGTTTGTAAACCATAAACAAAGACCAAGGCAGAGGCCAGCATGTGGGGCAGGAGGGGGCGTCTCAGGGGAGTTCCCCCGGGCCATTGCAAGGACCCAATCTTGTTTAATATCCAAGCTAATGATCTGGAAGACAGCAGGCAGGTCGGGAGCAAGGTCTGTCGGGGAGACGGGCAGGCGGGCGCTGCAGTTTGTGTCGGGGGGGGTGGGGGGTGGCAGAAATGACCTGGAGGGAAGGTAAGTGGTTCCCAAGTACACTGAGATTCAGCTTGAGGGAAAATTGCGAACGCTCAAGTCTAAGAGAGAAGAAGAAGAGGAAAACCCAGCCTGAAACAGGTATTTGCTGAGCAGAGGAAACCCAGGAAGGAGGAACCGTGCCACATCAGATGCCTAGGGGTCCTGTACTTGAGAAGCTTGAATGCAATAAGGGGGTGTGATTTGTGTTTTCAGCGCTTTGGGGGGAGGAAAGAAAGTCCCTCAGAGGAGGTGGAGAGTGTGCTGCTCAGGGCATCCGCCGAGGCCACACTCACCCAGAGGGGCCTTAGTAACAGAAGCAAGCAGGTGATCAGATTCAGGGAGCAGAACTACCAGCCTGTGCACAAGAACCCATTCAACACCCATCACTCAGCTGCCTGGGGTTGACCGGAGGAGGGAACACTCTGGAAGGTCGGGAGGGTGGACACAGGACGGAGCAGCTGGAGGGTCGGGGTGGGGGACCGGGGCTGCAGGGGGGTAGACTCTTCCTAAGAGGGATCTCATCAGGCCCCGCCCCCCAACCCTCTGCCTGCCTGCACCTGAGCTGAGAGGCTGCAGTGGAAACGTGTCTAGAAGGTTGATTCAGCCGACTGAACAGTGCCGGGCCTCCCTGCTCAGCCCATTCATTGCTTGGGAGGAAAACGAAGTCATCAGCTCCGGACACATTTGGAAATTTACTGGAGCAGCCATTTCACGCTGCCTTGTGGGGACTGGGTTAGTCATCCAGTTAACCACATAGTCCCACAGCCCCCCTGTGTGGAGGCTGCGTGGGTCTGCTGGGAGCAGGGCGGGGAGGGCAGTACAAGAGGGGGTGCATAGGCTGGGGCTGGGCCCCACACAGAAAGGCAGTGGCAAAGGGCTGACAGAGAGCAGGGTGAGCTGGGGGGATACAGGGGGTGGGAAGGGGTGCGGAGGGGCAGCTTTCATGGGGCAGGACCACTGAGCCCGAGAGGCTGAATCAGGCTCTACACAGGCATCAGCTTTAAATGCAACCGGCCCCCACTCAGTAGGCATTTACGGGGGGCGGGGGTCCTGTGCAGAGCAGCTGGACTACTCTGGGGCCTCTCACCATGAGACCCCAAGGAGAACCAGCAAGGCTGGTCTCAGGCCTGGCAGCCAACAGTTTGCCCCAAGTCTCAAATGGGCAGGAGCTCAGATGACCTCTACTCTCTAGCATATTGTTTGTGTTCTTACTGGAAGTGACCTCTTTGAGGACAGGGAGTTTTGTGTGTTTTTTTTCACTGCTGATACTCTGATACCTAAAATACTATCCAGCATATATTAGATGCCTAGTAATTATTTGTAGAATGGATGAATGAAGGGATGGGTGGATGGGTGGGTAGATGGTGAATGGTGGATGGATGGATGGATGGATGACATGTGGGTGGCGGATGAGTGGGTGAGTAGATGGTGGATGAATGGATGGATAGATGATTGAGGGATAGATATGGATGGGTGGGTAGATAGTGGATGGATGGATGGATGGATGGATGGATGGAGGGTAGATGAATGGATGGTTAGGTGATGGGTGAATGGATGGAGTGGCCCCCTGCTGCATCTTCAGCAATTCCTTGAACATCAAGTTCCAGGTGACTGTGTCCTCATCATCAGTCCCCATCCCAGCCCCAGGAGACCAATGAAGAAGAGACTTGGGCTGAAAGGGTCGCTGGAGAGTCTCTGAGCCTAAGCAAAGCACGGGAGATGCTGAAGAAGACCCAAGAGGCTGAGAAAGCCTTGCCCAGCTCTTGCGAGGATTAGATGAAATAATATACATAGCGGTACTTTGTAAACTACAGAGCAGTGAACACATGCGGAGTACTCATGCTTTATTCTCCATCCCGCAACACGACTGAAGCACCCTCCCTCTCCTCTGGCGGAATGCTTGGAGAGCAAAGCCACTTTCTTCCCACTGTAGCCCCAGGACGTGGCCAGAATACTGTGAGCACATCACTGTGTTTACGAGGGACAGCAGGCAGCTAATGAGTGACTACTGACCACCTGGCCCCTGCTGTGTCCAGGGACATCAAGTGACCATAACACATGGTGGCTCATGCTTTAACACCAATCTCCAAATCTAAGATGCCAGCCAGTTCTGCCCACGGCAACATCAGCCCCGCCAGGGCCAGCCACTCCTGGCACAAAAGCTGCTCAGTTGTCTTAAGTTGTGACGCCTCCCTGCCTTTCCCATCCCCAATGGCATTGCCAGCTTACTGACTACAGTGGGGTCTTTACTGAGCTTAGAACTATGCTGAGGGCTTTACTGCATCAGCTCATTTTCTCCACCCAACTGCCCTACAATGGAGGATGATTGATCCCATTTCACAGATGGAGAAACTGAGGCCAGCTGGGATTAAGTAACTGGCCCTAGGCTACATATTTGACCAAGGTGAAGCTAAGACTTGGACCGACACCGACTCTTATGCACCAAGGCCCCCACCAGACAGACCCAGGTGGCTCTTGGCTGTTCCCCAAATCAGCTCCACCCTCAAGGGATCATGTTCCCATAATTAAATATACCTTGGACCGTGACTGTAATTCCCAAAGAGGTGTCTCAAAGAGCTTTAGGGGTTTGGGGCCTAAGTTTAGAACCCTCTAAGGTGACTACTCTGAAAAGGGTCTTTTGGTCATTTTCCATGTACCTACTTGGGCCTTGGGTTCACCACAGCGCTCAGGGGCCCAAAAGTGTCAGGGTGGCAGTGGCAGGGTCACCCAAGGAGCTGCTGGGAGGAGAGCCTGGCCTCACCAAAGCCAAGTTGGCCAGGCACTTGGCTCCCAGGAAACAGCCTTCCCCTTGGCTCCCAAAACCCCAGACTTTCCTCTGCCTCAGACAACCCCAAAGGTGAGCAGAGCAGGGCCAGCCACTGCTGATTCACATGAAAACAGACAGGGTTCACGCAGGCGTCCTGAGACAGCTACAGAGACCCCAGGCCCATGAGCCCACTGTGTCAGCACCTTTTCACCCAAATAGGGTCACCACCAAAGCTGAAAAGTGCTGTGTGTGTGTGACGGTGCTCAGCGCCGCACAGCCTGGGGTCCAGCACAGGCCAGCACAGTCCAGCTGGTCAGGAAGCAAACAACCTTGAACTCAACTGACTCAGGCACTGCAAAAGGAGTCCTCTCCACGTCCTGGCTGGCGTCACAGACCAGCAACCAGCACCCCAGGAGCAGCCCCCACCTCCTCACCAGGGAGGGGCACAGGCTTGTGGGGACTCAGGCCCAGGATGGGCCCAGTCTCCCATCCCCACCTGCACCCAGCAGCACTGGTGCAAAGATGTTGTCTCCTGGTATGGGGATGTGGTGGCACTGGGTTTCCCATGCACTGGTTCCACAAAATCCAAGCTGTCTCCTCGACACGCTCCCATCATGAGTGAGGACAGAGGAGATGCGCAGTGGGCAGCACATCCCACCACGTGAGGCCAAGCTAATCACTCTACCCCAGAATGCAAGTTGGCAGCCATTCAGCAGCCACCAAAGGCCAGCAACGGGCAGATCAATAAGTCTTTGTGACACACATTAGCAAATTCATTAGTGAAATTAATTCTCCCCCCAAACAGTTGAGGTCATGTTAAAGAATAGTTTGTCAATTCCTTTTTTTTTTTTTTTTTTTAATTTCCATGTGTAAGGAACGGCGTGGAGGCCACGGCTCCTGGGAACCAAGTTGAGAAGCCCTGAGCCCTCACCTGTGTCCTCAGTTTCCCCATCGGCAGAGGAGGCCAAGCACCTCTCAGGCCAGAGTTCCACAGGTCTCCCTAATGTCTGCCTAACGTCTGTCTCCTCTCTCGAGTACTTGAGTCTTTTCTGTTTTCTTCCTCTCCCCCTGAAAAATCAAGTAGGATGAGTGTTGGGTTGAGCTGGATGCTGGAGATTAGATTGCATCTGTCTGGATATAAATAATTTACTGCTTGATGGTCAGAGGGAATTTAATTAGTTCTTGTTCTCCTGATAGAATCAGCCCACCATTGCTAAAACATTTCACTCTGAATTAGTCTGTAAGGGGCCAACAAGGCAATGCTAATTTTATACACATGACGTCCCCCGCAGCTTCTGAAAATACACATCCAGCATGAAGCACTGCCCGGCTGTTGCAGCCGCTTTGGTGTCTGGGGGCGCTGGATAAAGTCCAAGGTGGCTGGAGAGAGTGGAGCCGGGGAAGGGCCAGAACTCTACTGCCTTCCATTCACAGCTCTTCTCCTCCCAGCCACTGGATAAAAGGATCAGGGACCAGGTGACGTGATCAGTGGGTGAACTGGCCCAGGCAAGGGGCTTGTCCCCACCCCAGTATTCCAGCAGGAAGCACTCAGTAGAACTGCACATTTTCCCCTCTTCAGAGCATGGCTCTGCTGGATGCCAGCCTGCCCACCTGCCTGGGGAAATCACAGCTCAGATTAGGACCTGAAGATGAGGCCCTGTACCAACCAGCACACGCCCACTGTCTCCACGGGGGCAGCACAGGGAGGTGATGAAGGGGAGCGAGGCGGCCCTCGCTTGTCCTGAAATTCCCTTTAGGAACATATGAAATGAAGTGGATCTCAGAAAACAAGCCAATGGGATCAATAGCCCACAAAAACCACCATGATAGAAAGATGCTCTGGAATGTGGGAACGTAGTCAACGGGTCTTCTCCAAGAAATGTTCAGTGAGAAGGAAGAGGATGAACAGGCCAAAGGCTGACTCATCTGTTGAGCTGAGACTGCCCCCGTCAGAAACTGCGGCCCATGAGGCAGGAAACAAAGGGCCATGTTTCTGTAGGCAAGGAAAGGGCAGGATTCCACTGCTGTCAGCTCTCTTGTCCATTTGAAAATGAAGACGGCCACTTCTCAGCATATTTATAGCTTTGACCTACAGAGGACACGATTTCATGGCACGATTTAAAGAAGTACCTGTTTCACCACAACCTTGCCAACACTGCATGTTCGCATTTTTTTAGGCCTTTGTTAATATGAAATGGGAAAGGGGGTGTCACGCTGTTTACATTGGTATGGATTTGGTTACTAGTGTGATTAATTTTCTTTCCACATAGAATAGGAATAGAATATGTCCTCTTTTGCAAAGTGTGCTCTGTTTTGGCACTTTTCTTCTTTGGAATTAAACCAATATGTTCTTCAACTGCCTGTCTGAATCCCCTGCTGGCCTGGAATTTAGGTCACAGAGCGTGTCTTTTCTCTATCTGCTTGTCCAGTGCAATGCTCTCCGTCACAGAGTAGGCACCTAATAAATATTTGTTGGGCGAAACAGAGACCAGAATTGAGGAAGTGAGTTCTGTCATGGTTCACAGAAGCATTCCTCATATAGAGGAAGGAAATTGGAATAGCAGTACTCAAAAGAAAATCATCTAAGGTTAAATGAGAACTAACCCTGTGCCCAGCCCCCGCTTAACACTCCACGTGTCTCTGTGCCCCCACCAGCATGACGCTTGGCCCCAATGCAGATGGGGGACCCAGGGTTTCCTTGAGGTAACTTGCCCAAGGTCACCCAGGTAAGGGGTGATGACCAGCATTTACCCCAGGCAGGCTGGCTCCTGCTCTCATTCTGACCCACACTTGCACGTGTGCAGTCCAAACCCTTCTGGCTCCCGGCTGGGTGGCCCCAACCTGACTCTTTCATCCAGCCATCCTTCCCCATGAACTTAGGGCCAGATGAAGGAGACATAGTCCCCACTCTCAGGAAACCCCAAGACGTGTTCACCATGCTGGGAGGAAGGCGTGCGATCCACCAGGCATCACCAAACAGGAGGCAGGACGACCAAAGGGTAATTCAGCCTCTCACAACAATCAAGGAAACACAAATGAAAGCCGGGCGCGATAACATTTCCACCTACTAAATTGGGGAAGATCGCTCCGGAGGATAACAGCCGTGTTGGCCAGCTTGCGCACTGACACCCGCAACAGCTGATGGGCACGTGTTAATGAGGGAACAAACTTCCTGGGGACCCCTTAGCAAAATGTTTCAGGAGCCTTACAAATGTTTGTGTTCTTTGAACCCAAAATTCTGCTTCTAGGAATTGATCTCACAGAAATAATCACAGGCACAGACCAAGATTTATATACAAGGAAGTTAATCACAGGATTATTTATAACATGGAAAAAAACTGGAAACAACCCAATCCGCCAACAGGCAAGGAAGGAAGAAACAAATTACGAATTTTCGGGACATCCATCCAACAGACTAGACAGCAATCACTAAAGACTGTGGTTTTGGTGGATGCTTTAAAACATGGAATGACGCTCACCATATAATTTTGAATGAAAACAAGGCAGAGACTATATATAAATGTCATCCTAATCTCATTTTTAAATGCATATTTTGAAAGACTAGTAAGAAATAAGCCAAAATAATAAAGTAGTTACCTCTGGGTGGGAAGATTAAGGTTATGGCTAATTTTTGTTCCCATCGTTACACTTTGCTGTGCTTTATTTTTTACAAAAAGAAAATATTTACTATAATAATAATAAATATTTTTAAGTAGCAAAGAATAAGTTTAGCACATCACTTTTTTGTCTGTGGAATTCATTTTGGAAGCTTACTCGGCTCTTCAAAGTCCTTTATGAAATGGGGCATAGAGATCTGAAGACAGGACCCCAGCAGTGCTCTATCTGAGAAAGGATAGAGCAGGGTCTCCTCCTTTCTGCTGGAAATAATACTTCTATTAATGCAACTTAAACCGCCTATGGATTTTTTTTAAAATTTATTTATTTTTTGGCTGCATTGGGTCAGTTGCGGCATGCAGGATCTTTCGTTTGGGCGCGCTGGCTCTGTGTTGTGGCACGCAGGCTTCTCTCTAGTTGTGGGACCTCAGTTCCCTGACCAGGGATAGAACCGGCATCCCTTGCATTGCAAGATGGATTCTTAACCACTGGACCACCAGGGAAGTCCCATCCCCCTATGGATTTTTGATGCCACCTTATCACACTGTTGGCTCACACGGTGGCTTGCTTAGTATTATATTTGCCACCACCTAGCCCTGTCTCACCCATCACAGGCTTGGAGAGTTTGGCTATTTGGACCCAAATAAAGTGCTTTCAATTTATTCCTACTAAATTGTATCCTGCTAGATTCATCCTATCATTCTAACTGCTGAGATATATTTAAATTCTGAGTCTGTCTACAAAATGCACTCACCATTGCTCTCAGCTTCGTGTCATCCTCAAATTTAATAACTCTGCCACCTGTCCCCGTCTGAGTCATCAACCCCCATAAGGAGCAGGAAGAGCATGATGACAGAGCCCATCTCTAGATGGCTTATGGCGCATCTCTAGAAACCTCCCTCCATGTTTTATCCACTTGTTAATCAGCTCTCATTTGTTGTTCAACCAATTATAAGCATTTTGAACAAAGGTATTTGACAAGGCTGTCATAGTCCCTATTTGAGCCTTGCATGCTGTATCTGGGATCACCTACTTGTCCACTAAAAGAAGCGGCCAGACAGTCTTCCCCAGTAGCTCCTTCCTCCACTGCACTGCCCGGCACTCCAATGGGACTCTCAGCTGTGTGCCGGAGAACCAGTTAGGACCATCGTGGGCCCCAGTCCCCCATCCGTCCATGTGCTATGCACCTTGGACCCTTAAATAGGAGAAATGCTGAGGTTTACACCAGATCCTAAAGCCAAACCCTGAAACCCCATACCTTCCATTTCACGCTTTCAACCACGATGTTGCTTGAACATCACCACGCCAAGGGGGCATCTCTCCTTATGATGGATGGAAATCCACCAACATAGGTGGAGCTGTACAGGGCTTCCAGGCCACCCCAGCCAAGATGCTGACCTGCCTGTGGATGGGGACCTTGGGCTGCCCTTGAGCCCAGTGGCAGAAGCCTTACTTGCCATCCTTTAGATGCAGTGTCCATGGTTCATCCATTCCATGGATCTCCGAGCACCATCAAGAGAGTTACTACAGACGGGACGCCTGGCAGATCACCACGGGGTAAATGGCTTGTGCCTTGAATCCTACCAAACAGGTTCAAGTATCTGCCCTGCAGTGAAAGAGCTACCTGCAGTGTGCTTAGCTTCTTCTTAGGCAAATTACCTGGCTTGTCTGTGCCTCCATTTCCTTCTTTATAAAATGAGGCCACTGCTTTAAGGATTCCCAAGTCTCTGGCAGAGGAAGCCATCGCCTGTGTTGACGACAACAGTGTCCTCTCTGGGGACTTCATCTCTGGGCTCTGGACTCGCTCCAAGGCAGGGCTGGCTGAGTCATGTCGATTGAGAAAACCTTCTTTTCTTCCAATTCAACAAATTCAGAATTTGAAAATCCATTTGAAATTCACATATAAGAACTTGCCTGACCTTCCCCTCCATACTCTCTATTAAGAGATGGTTTGGGGACTTCCCTGATGGTCTGGTGGCTAAGACTCCACCCTCCTAATGCAGGGGGCCCAGGTTCAATCCCTGGTCAGGGAACTAGATCCCACATGCCGCAACAAAGATCCTGCACGCGGCACCAAAGATCCCACGTGCCGCAACTAAGACCCGGCGCATTTTTTATTTTATTAAAAAATAAAAATATTTATTTTTTAAATAAATATTTTTTAAAAAGAGAGAGAGATGGTTTGCAGACCAAACCAATAGCACAAAAGCCCCCAGAAGGCTGCTTGGATGCTCCCAGGACCACCTGGGCCCCTCGGGAGCCAGGACCCAACACAGGGCAAAACACACAGGGAGCACAAGGGCCTCATCTGGTTTTAGCGCCATGAAACAGCACTGGGACCCCCAATTCTAGTATTTCAAATAAGTATGTACACAAAGTACAAATGCCCTATTCCTTTATAATGGTCTCTAACAACCAAGCTTTTGCAGGCCTTCCCCACCTCCCACTACAGCAAAACCTGGGGTTAAGGCCTCTTTTTTTCAACATTTCTCCCCATGCCCATGGCTGCCTGACCTTACCACACTCCCCATATTCAGAACAGGCGATTCCTCCCTATCAAAGCCTGGGCAGATGCAAGAGCCCCGTCCACTCAATGCAGGGGACAAGCAGGCTGAATTCCCACCTTTGCCCCATCAAAAAACCCTCCCTCTGAAAGTGACTGGTCCATAACCCAGGATCCTGCATCCCACTCGCAAACCACCACTGAGGACAAACCAGCCAAGCCCCCAAATCCTGCTCTGTGGGAGCAGCTAGGCTGGTGAACCCCCCTACTGTCCCCAAATCACAGATTCTCAGATACAGGGTGGGGACCTGCCAAGGGGGCGATGGCGCTTCTCAGTCCACCCTCTAGCCACACACTGGCTTCTGAAGAGAGCAAGGAAAACCTTCACTAGCCTCCCAAACATGTTTCTTCTTTTCTCTTTTTTTTAAAATTTATTTTTATTTATTTATTTGGCTGCGCCAGGTCTTAGTTGTGGCACGTGGGCTCTCTAGTTGTGGTGCACAGGCTCTCTAGTTGTGGCACATGGGCTCCAGAGCACATGGGTTCAGTAGTTGCAGCATGCAGGCTCTCTAGTTGTGGCGTGCAGGCTCTAGAGCACACGGGCTTAGTTGCCCTGTGGCATGTGGCATCTTAGCTCCCCAACCAGGGATCAAACCCATGTTCCCTGCATTGGAAGGTGGATTCTTTACCACTGGACCATCAGGAGAGTCCCTACTGTTCTTCTTTTTTTGAAATACTTTTATTGTGGTAAAATATAAGTAACAGAAAATTTGCCATTTAACCATTTTTACATGAACAGTTCAGTGGCAATAAGTACATCCACATTGTTGTTCAACTATCACTAACAACTGTTTCCAAAACTTTTTCATCAATTCAAACAGAAACTCTGTAGCCATTAAGCAATAACTCTCTCCCCTCCCTCCAGGCTCTGGCAATGACTAATCTACTTTCTGTCTCTACGGATTTGCCTATTCTGGAATTTCATATAAATGAAGTCATACAATATTTGTCCTTTTGTGTCTGGCTTCATTCACTTAGCATAATGTTTTCAAGGTTCATCCACATTGTAGCATGTGCCAAAATTTCACTCCTTTTCATGGCTGAATACTATTCCATTGTGTGAATATACTACATTTCGTTTATCCATTCATCTGTTGATAGATACTTGGGTTGTTTCTACCTTTGACTATTGTGAAAAATACCTATGAGCACAGGTGTACAAATATCTCTTTGAGACCATGTTTTCAGTTCTTTTGGGTATATGCTAGTAGGTTTATTTCTTTAATCCACCAACCTGCATTTATTCCATTTGCTGTTGCCCAGGGGTACCTGCTGCAAACATTGGCACCAGATGCAAGATATTCTGGTGGCCAAGGTGAACTTCTGAGAATGTTTGGATGGAGGGATGGACTGATGGATGGATGGATGGACAGGTGGATGGATGGATGGATAGATGGATGATAGATAGATGGGTAGATGCATGGACAGATGAGTAGACACCCCACTATCCCACTCCTCTACCCTATCTTTCCCCAATTGACTGGCACAATAGCAGTTTAAGAATTTCTGAGTGGACAAGGCTTCCTGCATCTCAAATGTTGTGTGTAAATGACGTTTCCTACCAAGAGCAAAGACTGCCACTGGCTCCCAAACCCTCCTACCCCTCAGAATCACCTGGATAGCACTTTCAAAGTGACACTTTACAGGACCCACCCCAAGACTCTGACCCGTCAGGCAAGAATGGAGTCCTGCAGTCAGTATTTATTCTAGGCTCTCCCAAGGCTCAGAGGATCAGCCAGGGCTGAGAATCCCTGGTGTAGGTCTAGCTCTCCAGGAGTGGGTCTGGGGGCCCCGCTGCTCTGCACAGCTATAGCAGCATGGGTAGCTTTTAAGAAAAAGAATGTTGTGTCTTAGGAAGGATGGAGAAACCTGTAAATTACAGATAAGAGACTGACTGCAGGATGAGGAGGGGCCCTGGGGGAAAGAACTTTTTATGAAACAGAGAGGCAGGAAGGAGAGAACGAACGGAGCCAGAAGAGCTGTGAGGAAGTTAATCTATTAGGTAATTATTGTAATGCTGGCTCCACAGCCCCTGCCCTGTCCTAGCTGTCATTAACTCACTGAAAAGGATGTTTCTCATTACTGCAATCTCACCCTTTGGACTGATGATCTGGTGATCTGAATGATCACTGATGATCTGAATCTGACTGATGATCTGAATCTCAGGTCCAAGATTCTTAAGGAATCCCGGAGTCTCCTGCATCTCTGAGTTCTCTAAAGAAGTCTGCGTTGTAGTTTCCAAATACACATCCCGAATAGGGGAAGCAATAGACCATGCCCTTGCCTCAGAACAAAAGGCGAATCATGGTCCTGCCTGTAAAACGGGCTGAAGCGAAGTCTTGACTTTGTTCCATCAAGCCCAGGTGAGGACAGGCTGTGATGCTTCCTCCTTCCCTAGTCTGTCTGTTCCTGAGGTTGTAGGACCCTTCGCCCGCCCCAAGGACCCTTCGCCCGCCCCCCACCAGAGGTTGCCTGGCCCCATTCTGCCCCGAGAGGAACCGAAATTCACAGAGGCCCAGGGAGAGTAGAAAACCCACACCCCCATCTCCCAGTGGACAGAAGAAGCCCCAAGGCCTGCGTCACCCCCACCCCAGGGAGCAGCTAGCATCCCAGTGCCTAGGGCCCATTCCTCCAATACACATTTACTGAGCATCTACTATGAGCCAAAGGATCTCACGTTGACAATGACATCCATGTCCACCTTCAGGCCTCCAGCCCATTTTCCCCTCTCCAAAGAGCGCTTTTTTGAAAAAGCAAATTCCATCATGTCAGCCCCTTGCTTCAATCCTTAGTTTAATTAATCAATCAAACCTACAAATACTTCCTGGGGCACAGGGTCAGATTTCACTCCACACGGGGCCCTCCAGTCATGGCATGCCCACAACCCACTACCCTTCCTGAAGGCATTCGGCCACATCAATGGGGTGGGAGTTAGGGAGAGGTGGGGTCCGGCAGGGGCGGGGCCAAGTCAAGTCCGAAGAACCCAAGAGCTGGGGACCCTTTCCTTGGTGGTCAGTAGTGGGAGCCCATCGCCCTTGTGTGCTCATTTCTAAAGTATCAATAGCAGGTAAGGGATCAGCCTTATCCTTTTACTCTATTGCCTACAGCAGTTTCCAGACATGCTCATTTTGGGCGCCCATCTCAGCAGGTAAACAGCAAAGGCCTGGGTTTCAGCAACAAGGCTCTGAGGCCTGGAATAAGGACCGAAATGCAGGACGGCAGAAAGCTTACCAGTAGTGCCCCTCCCTCCCCAGGACACCATCGCAACGTCCCTCCCCACCCCCACCCCACCTCCACTCCACGTAGGGTTGCCAGATACAGCAGATAAAAATACAGCATGCCCAGTTAAATTTGCATTCCAGATAGACAACAAAAACCTTTAGTGTAAGTATGTCCCATACAATATTGGGGATATACTCATTCTAAACAATCACTGTTTATCTGAAATCTGAGAGGCAACCCTTTACCCCATGGCATTTGACCTCTTTCTCCCCTGTACCTCAGTCACTGCCACCTCCTCTCTGCTCCCTCCACCAAAGGCAAGGGCCACTCCAGTCCACCCTAGAATTCGCCCTTCTTCCCAGAGCTTTGTAAAGAGCTCTAGAAAATGAAGCAGAGGTACCAAAAATACTTCCTCAGGGCCTGAAGCAGATGAGAAGGAGAGAGAGACAAAGTCCACCAATAGAGAAAGACAGAGGAGGACTGGGCAGATGAGACCCCGTTGCCTGCCGGTGTCCTGTCCACACACCTACCTCTGGGTGATGCAGTTCCAAGGGGTGACCTGAGGCTCTGGGCATCTCTGGGGACCTCATGGAGCCTGCGGGGAGGGGCTGGGAGATGAGAGGCCCTTCAATGCTCTGCAATGGCTCACACCCCCAACACAGGGAAAACAGACACTTTTCCTTTAAGGGGCCAGGCCCTCACCATCCCACAGCTGTGGCCACTCCGAGTGAAAGATGCTGCTGGGAGAACCACATCTGGGATTTTCCAAGGCAATGATTCAAGCCAAATGTGTTCCAAAACCTCACTGTCGAGTCTAAGTGATTATTTCCGCCTTCCCATCTTCCTCTGGAATGTTCCTTCTCCCTCCCCTCCCTCCTGCATCACCTGACTCCCATCCCCATCCTGGTTTGGGTTTTCTTTATGAATCTGCCAGCAAGGGAAGCCAAACCATGACAGGGGTGGGGGAAGGGGGGACGGGACATGTACCAGCCAGAGAAAGGCAGTGTCTCCTTCTCTACCTGGGCCAAGGATGACATTCTCTAGGAACACACAAGATTGTAGAGGTGGGAAACCAGGCAGGGGAAAGAGGACCACAAACTCCAGATTCTGCATCCTGCAAAAAAAGGGTACGCTCACCCCCACACATCCCCTACACTGCCACCTCCCGGGCCTGCTGCCCGGGAGGAAGTGAAAATGGTTCTAGGGGGCAGGGTGAGCAGGATGGGGGGGGAGAAATTTGGGGGATTGTTTAAAAATTATTCATCTGTTCACTTAATAAGGATTTATTGAGCAGCTACTAGGCTGGTGCTGGAGAAGCAGTGGTGAGCAGGATGGCAGGGCTCCAGCCTCATGCAGTGGTCAACTGAGTCCTCCTCACACCACAGTGTGCCCTCAAAAAACATGGGGTCCTGTTAAGGGGCAGATTCTGAGCCAGCAGGTCTGGGCAGGACCTGGATTTTGCATCTCTATAGCTCACACGTGGGTGGATACTGAGAGCGAGGCCCCGCTCTGAGCCAGCGCTGGTTCCCAACTTTGAGTGCGTATTGGCGTCACCTGAGGAATTCTGAAATCAACTGCTGCCTGGGTCCCACCCACAGAAGTTCTGACCTGTTGGTGTGGACCACAGTCTGTGCGTCGGGGATTTTGAAAGCACCCAGGTCGAGAACCACTCGTCTAATGGGAAAGATGGGTCGTTAAACAGTTCACCAAACTACGAGTTATTGAGTTACAATTGTGGAAACCCTGCAAAGAACAGGAGCAGGCTGTCTCACTATTGCAAGGACACGCACTAGGGAAGCAGGGGCTCCCAGGTTAAGGGGTTCTCAGTGAGCAGATGTTGGGGTGGCAGCAACCAGGGAGAGGCATGGAGACAGACTCACATGGGCCGAGGCCCTGAAGACCAGGAGAAGCCAATGGAGCTGGCATGCGAGAGGTGCCGGAAAGAGGGTTGAGGGGGTGGGGAGGCAGGCAGAGCCGGGCGGGCGGGACTTATGGAGCCCGAACCATCTTCCAAAGGCAGCCCTTTGAGGGGGTTTCAAACATGGGAATGACAAGATTAGATTTCCTTTTTAAAAATATGACCGACTTTGGCTTAGAGAAATAGGTGAGACGAGCACCAGAAAAAGAAAGAAAAGAGTAGTTTGAATCTCCATCACTCACCTTTGAAACAGCAATTCAAAATGAGGCTAAATACCCGAGAACTGGAGCACCTCTGTCTTAATGCCAAGATGAGGTCGGGTCATTTCCAACTTCTGGGAAAGAGATAAGGCCCTGCCCGGGACAGGCCTGGGGCAGCAGATTTATCTGACAGCTCAACATGCACTGTTTTCAGTCTGGCCCACTCTGCAATGGTCTGCAAATTATTTCCTGGGGGCTTCCCTGGTGGTGCAGGGGTTGAGAATCTGCCTGCCAATGCAGGGGACACGGGTTCGAGCCTTGGTCTGGGAAGATCCCACATGCCATGGAGCAACTAGGCCCGTGAGCCACAACTACTGAGCCTGCGCGTCTGGAGCCTGTGCTCCGCAACAGGAGAGGCCGCGACAGTGAGAGGTCCGCGCACCACGATGAAGAGTGGCCCCCGCTCGCCGCAACTAGAGAAAGCCCTCGCACAGAAACGAAGACCCAACACAGCCAAAAATAAATTAATTAATTAAAAAAAAATTATTTCCTGGTTTTCCTGCGATCTGAGCAGACCTCAGATCAGGCTGAAACCACCAGTCAGAGCCTCGCTCCCAAGGGGAGGTCACCCAGTCCTGTTGGGAGCCTGGAAGGCCACTGTGATGGTCAGTTTTATGTGTCCACTTGGCCACGCCATAGTTCCTAGTGATTCAACCAATGATCTAGGTGAGGCTGTGAAGGTGTTGTGTAGTTACAGCTCCCATCTATAATCAGTTGACTAAGCACAGATCTTCAATAATGTGGCGGGGGTGGACCTCATCCAACCTGCCTAAGGCCTTAAGAACATATGCTGAGGTTTTCAGGAGAAGAAGAAATTCTTCCTCAAGACTGCAGCATAAACTCCTGCCTGAGTTTCTAGCCTGCCAGCCTCCCCTAGGAATTTCGGACTTGCCAGCCCCCATAATCAAGTGAGCAAATTCCTTAAAATAAATTGCCTGATATAGATAATGATAGAGATAGAGATAGCCAGAGATAATAGAGATAGAGATAGAGACAGAGATAGAGATAGAGATAATATGGATATGGATGCGGATGGAGATGGGGATAGAGATGGAGATATACGAAATTGTCCTATCGGTCCTACTTCTCAGGAGAACCTCAACCGACACAGATACACACAGCTCTGGCCTCAGATACCTCTAATCACCTCTCACCTGCCCATGGTGAGATCTATCCAAGCATCTACTTCTCCATCGTTAAAATGGGGTTCACGGAAGCCCCAACCCAGGCCCCATGGGCCTGATTAGGATGGAGCGGGTAACTCAAACCTGTAGAACGCAGCACGCTAATAGCGCATTACTGGGAAGCATCATCCGTACTGTTCACTCTGACAGGAAATGTCCCACACCAGACCCCCATCACAGCTTCTCGCTCAAAACTGGAGAAATTATCTTGGCTTTGAAGAGGACAGAGAGAGCTAGTGCAGAAAATTTCTATCATCTTCCAACTCCCAGATTTAAGCTCCCCGACAATTAGATTTCCCAACAATTCTGGCTAGAACAGAAAAGCAGGGAGTGAGAAACACGTATGAGAACCTGGTGGAGTGTAGGGTCGCCAAAGGAACGCAGTACTACAAATGGAGCACGCTGGCACCCTCAGCACGGAAGCTGCACGACCACAAAGAAGAAGAAAGGCAACAGATTTTCACATACCCAGGTGGACTCAGCTGGACAAGAAAATGCCCTAAAGGGAAAAGGAGCATGATCCAAAAGTGTCCCTGAGCTTGATGATTTAAAAACTTATCACCGAACTCAATTAAAAACTGTTTCAACGATATTACGTTTTTTAAAACTCTTATATTTCTAGTGCCGAGGTCTCTTGATAAGAGGCAGCAGTTTCCGAAAGTCCAGTGTTAAAAGCGATGGGCAGGGGCTTCCCTGGTGGCGCAGTGGTTGAGAATCTGCCTGCTAATGCAGGGGACACGGGTTCGAGCCCTGGTCTGGGAAGATCCCACATGCCACGGAGCAGCTGGGCCCGTGAGCCACAACTACTGAGCCTGCGCGTCTGGAGCCTGTGCCCCGCAACGGGAGGGGCCGCGATAGTGGAAGGCCCGCACACCGCGATGAAGAGCGGTCCCGGCACCGCGATGAAGAGTGGCCCCCACTTGCCGCAACTAGAGAAAGCCCTCGCACGAACCGAAGACCCAGCACAGCCAATAATAAATAAATAAATAAAAATAAAAGTAGCTATAAAATTTAAAAAAAAAAAAAAAAAAAAAAAAGCGATGGGCACATGCTTTGCCAATTAAGATCCCCGTGCCGGCACACACAAATCTTGTGGCTTCTCATTTCTGCCAGTTTCAGAATTGGCTCTGGCTCCTGGAGCAGCTGGTCAACGTACTTCCGCCCTGAAAAACCCAGAGAAGGGGAGGCAGGAGCTAGGGATGGACTGGGGGAGACCAGCACAAGGGAGACTGGGGTACAATGCTCTCTGGACTAAAGTAGCATTGGGCTGCAGAGCCCTTCGTGCCAAAGCTCTGACTGGTCGCCAGCCCAGGTCCCCTGGCACAAGGGTGGCTCTGGACCACTGCCAGAGGGATAGATCTGCGGGGAACGCCATGTAGACCCAGCGGGGAACGCCGTGTAGACCCAGCATGGGCAGCAGTGCCCACAAGCTCCTAAAAATAAGCATCCGCTCAGCTCGGAATCCCACTGTGCCTCCACCTGGCCCCAGAGTGCCCTCCCTTCTGGGACTAAGAGCTGGCTGGCCGATGGGCAGGAGGTGGATGGTTGGAGGGGTAAGGGGGCTGGCAGAAACTTGTCCAACCAAAAGGGCCACTTGTGTGCTTCCCTCTCATCTCCCTTACCCACTGGGGCTTCAGCAATGCCAGAGGCAACCACAAAGTCCAGGGAAATCAGAAGTTTGGTAACCTTACAGCTCTGGGAGCACCAAGGCAAAGTCCTATCCTCAAATAACTCCTGGTCCATCAGGAATGCAAAGCAGGCAGATGGCAGGTACAGAGCATGAACCAAGGTAGAGGCTGAGGGTGAGGCCGGCTTTTTCAGCCGAAGGACCTTTGGGAGGCAGGTACCTGCATTTCCTCATCTGTATGGCCACAGTTAGGGAGAGGGCTGGCGGGGGGATGCACACAGAACCGCCCCCTTCCCTGGCAGCATGAGGGGAAGGCTAGGACTTGCCGGCCAACCTCCTGGAACCCACTATGGACCACGAAAACTGTGTATTGATGCACATTTTCTAAGTCCTCAACAGAGACTGTTTGGAGAGATGTCATTTGAATTCACAATGTCTATGGGAAAGGAACTCCCGGGCCTGACTTTTAAAAATAAAATAGTAAAATAGCATAAAATTTTAAACCTATACACAGCTTCTTCTAGAAAACCAGAGGCACAAGTAGCTACGGTAGGGTTTGCTTGGCATTTTGAGGTTTTGAGCAAATGGTGGATCATTCCAGAATTCCACCATTCTCCCAGCTCAGACCATTTGCCAGCCGCTGACAGCAGGGCTCGCACCATCACCACATATCCCTGACTGCACAGCTGTGGCTACACTGGCTGCAAACTCCCCGGTTTATTACATCCTCCAAAAAGCAGGGGTCTACTAGAGAGTTGGCTGCATTTTAAACATACAGCCCCCAAATGTCCCCGTCCTCTCTGCAATCCTGAGTTTCTGCTCCAGGACGCTGTTCCCATGCACCTCTGTCACATCTCTTCCTTTCTGAATGGCACAGGCCGTCGTCTTTCTGTTTCCCTCTTGCCCTGCTCTGCTTCCCACACCTGCCCTTGCCTAATTGTTTCCTAGGCCCTTCGGGACCTCATCTGGTCCTGCCACATGGTGAAGGCAGAGACCTGTCAGGGATCCCTGTCCCCAGCCCCAGGCACCTGCCCTCGTGCAGCGTTAGACACATGTGCTGGCCCAGCTGCCAGGTGGATGGCCCATCACTCCCCCGAGAAAAGCCCGCACCGGAGAGAGTATCAAATCAGCCCATTTGCTTCAAGCTCCCCAGAACAAAGAACGTCCCCCCTTTTCTGGACTTGATATTCACATGTCATTTTCCCTGGATTTCCACAGGAAGATACTGTTCTGCAGACTGTTTCCACAACACCTGGCCTTCAGATCTGCTCGGGGCAGTGCCAGCAGGGGGGTGGGGAGCAGGAGGGGCCCCAGATGCTGAACCGAGGGGGAGATCCACCATGTGGAGGTGAATGATGGGAAGGGGAAGAGGAGGGCTGAGCTCCTGGCTGGTTTTCTTCTCCGAGTAACAGCAGAATGGGGCCCCAGGGAGCAGGTTGGCTCTGCTACAGTGGACAGGCCCTTGAAGCTGAATGGGCTATTGGGAAACATGGTGGAACTTGGCTGCTCCAGTACACAAGCTCTGTGGCCTTGGGTATCTGCTGTCCTCCAGAGCTGCACTGGATGGCCATTCACTGCCATTACTCATCCTTAAAGGGGGATTGGGGTCATAGGACTGTTGGTCTCAAGGGTAGCCTCCGGATCTTAGCTCTCAGAACGTGCCAACGCCATGCCCTGCAGCCTGGTCTCCTGATGTCCTCCAGGCCTGCATGCTCAGTCCTCTGTCCACATCTTTGCTTATTTATCCTGGAATTTGTTAGGTGCCACCTCTACTGCTCATTCCCAGCCCCAGTCCCTCCATCTCCTCCTCTCCTTCTTCCTTCTCCTCCTCCATTCTTTGACGGTCCAAACTCTATCCATCAGCCAAGGGCTCCCGCAGTCCACCCTGAACCACTTCCTGTTTCATAGATTTAAAAGCTCATTCCCCAACCAGTCAATTCCAATAGACCAAAGACTGAACCCAACACTGTTCTAACATCCCGCACCACTCTGGGGGCACAGACCATGATGGTTCAGTAGGTGCCCACTGAATTCAACTGCAAGGCTGAGAGGCTGGCACCCACACTGGGCTGGGAGATTTTGGGAGGGGCCTCATGTCGGCCCGGGGAGGGGAGGTCATGCTGATGTAACAAAGGTCACAGAGTCACCGTCACTTTTAACAGCAAAGACCTTTCTTGCTCATGCTACATTTCCATCACCAGTCCATATATTTGTGATAAAAAATGAGTCTGTCTCAACAGTGCTGACCCAAGGCCAATGTAGACTGTAAACCGTTAGTGCATTAGGACATCTTAGATGCTGCTGGGCTTCCAGAGTCAAGAAGGAAGACTTACACCCAGCCTTGGATTTATCTGACCGTTCTTCCCACGGTCACCCTGTCCCTGCTTCACCCACATTTCTGCTGACCCCAATTAAGGGGAGGCAGGGCCGGCTGCAATCCCAGGTGCTGACATACTAACGAGCTTCAGGCAAAAGAGAATAAATGAAACTAAGCGGGAGGGACTATCAGAGAGTCACCTGTTCGATTTCTGTGCATGTATGCACCAAGCTAAGAAACACCTCCTTTAAAGAAGGACACAGGTCTTAGAGAAGCTCTCTGGCCCACCCTAGCCCCAGGTCACAGATGCTTTCCGCATTTCGTGTGATACAGGATAGGATTTCCATCTGGTTTCCCGATAGGGAGGGGACAAGGGCTGTTCCTGTGCCCACACAGCCTGGGGGAGCAGGTGCCACCTGCTCCAGACCTGGCAAGGGAGGCTGCTTGCTGTTCCAAGGAGCTGGGAAGCTGGACCCAAAAGGGACTTGGCTTGGTTTCCATGGATGCTGCCTTGGAACCAGGGCCACTTTGGAGAACCTTCTTTTAATGAATCGTGCTGACCCTGAGGCAAGGTAACCCCTTTACTAGAGCCCTGCACACACACGTGCATGTGTGAGTGTGCATGGGTGTACGTGCATGCGTTGTGTGTGCACAGGTGTGTGTGTGTGTGTGTGTGTGTGTGTGTATCTGGCCTTGGAAAAGTGGGCATTCACCTCCACTTCCCTGTGGGTGCTCCCTTCCCACCTCTCCATGCCTCCCTTTGTCCTTCACTAATGACTTGGGGATGCCAGACAAGATCCTTCTCTTCTCAATGAAATGTAGCTCAAGATGCATTTCCTGGAGGGACCTGAGTTGCTAGCAGCTCCCAGTGTGTGATTGCCACATGGGATGTGGCTAGATGTGGTTTCTGAAGGAGTGGTCATTCTTTAATCTTGCCTCAACCGGAGCCATGGACCACTGGAACCCCGAATGGCCTGCTGTGCCCCAACCTCCAGGCAGGGCTTCCCAGGGATAAGCTGTTTTAGGCGAGGCAGGGGACAGGCAAGACCCCATTCCTAAGGGCCCCTGTCAGGGACTAAGACCCAAACCCATAAAAACCAAACAATGGAACTACAGCAACCTAGCACTGGATGCTGCAGAGAGGGGACGCCCTCTGGACTGAGGCAGTGTGACTCCAACCCCCCTTCCTCTGCCTATGACCCTGGCCTCCTGTGCCTTGGTTTCTTCTCGGTAAAGCAGGGCCAAGGATGTCCATTTCACTGGGTTATTTTCCGGACCCAGTGAGCTAATGTGTGTGGTCATAACTGACATGTTCATCCACTGATCTCAACCATTTGTTGGGCTTTTCAGGAGCAGGCACCATGACATATTCTGAGACACAGTGATGACTCAGACTGAACGGCCCCTGGCCCTACGGAAGGCAGAGGGATGTCAGTGCACCACACTGATTGCACTGCAGTTGTAGTCAGAGCTACAGGGAGACCTGCAGGGGGAATAGGAAAAGCTAGCTGCAACCTCCGGGTGGGGGCAGTCAAAGAAGGCTTCCTTACAGAAGTGACTAAAAAACTGAGCTCTGAAGACTAATGAGATTAATGACAAGGTAAAGGGAGTTGGGATTAATTGGGATTAATGACAAGGCTGGGATTAACGACAAAGTAAATGGGGAGAGGAAGAGTGAGCACGCCAAGCAGAAGGAAAGCCTGTGCAAAGGTCCTGAGGCTCCAAGGAGCACAGCCTGTCTGAGGAACTGAAGACCAGGAGGCAGGATGGCCCCAGGGTGGCTGCTGAAGTCAGCTAGAAGCCCCTCAGGATTTTTGTGTTTATCCTGAGAACATTAAAGCCATTAAAGCATTCTAAGCAGTGGATCAGTATGATCAGATCTGCATTTTTCAAAGATGCTCTAGCCACCCCGCCCCCAATCTACTTCCCCCACTCTGCAGCCTAGGCCTGTTCAGGCAGGTGGGAGGCTATGGATACAGTCAAGACTAGAGAAGGTGGCATCTGTGGGAAAGGAGAGAAATGAACAGGACTAGAGAGAGAGAGATGAAGATGACAGCAGGAGTCCCGGGCTTCTGGCTTGTGCAAGTGGGGGCGGGGGAGGAGACGTATCGTCTGCTGAAACAGAGAGGACCAGACTCAGGAGGAGTCCTATATGTTTGGACCCGCCGAGTCTGAAGAGGATGTCTGAACAAACCCAGGGGAGATGGGGGTTCAGGCAGGAGGAGAGTCAGGACTTGGGTGGTGGCTGAAGGCCCAGCCCAGGGAGAGCAGAGAGAGAAGATCAAGGCACCAGGAACCACCAGCAAAGGGCCAGCAGAGAGGAGAAGCCCAGGAGGTGAACACGTGGACCGGTGAGCACAGTAGGCCCTGAGAAAGGAGAGCTGATATTGGGACAGGCTCATGGGAGGGCTGAGAAGGGAGCTAGGACTGGACAGGTGGCTGAGCTTGGGCATGACCCTCCACTGAGTCTCCATGCATCTTGGCAGTACTGACCACCCCCACCCCCCGCAGCCAAACTCAAGCACCCACAGACCAGGCTTCCCATTGCCCAGGCCGTGCCTTCAAGACTGGATTGGCTCCCAGTGTCAATGCTTCCACCCTGGGTAGACTGATTTCAAAAATGCCCCAGACTGTTCCCACCTCCACGTAAACACTCCCTTTGCAATGGGACGTTAAGGCTCCTCCCACAAAGAAGTGGGGTCTATGTCTTCACCCCTGGAATCAGGGCTGGCCTCCTGACACGTGGGCCAAAAGAAGTCCTGCAAGTAGCGGTGAATCAGCTCCAGGTCCGGTTCTCAACAGGCCTTGCTCAATTCCATTTCCTGCCTTGGAACCCAGCCTGAGCTAGCCTTCTGTAGGGTGGAAAACCATGTGAAGCAGGAACCAGTCCTCAAGTGCTGTCAATCTCCAGCCCTCCCACCAAATGGCCACAGATCCATGAGTGAGCCCAGCCAAGAGCAGTCAAGCATGGCCCAGATTAACAGAAGTAACCAGCTCACCTATAGACTCATGTGCAAGAAGAAACAACTGTTGTTTCAAGCTTCTGAGTTAGGGGGCTTGTTTGTTATACAGCAGTACCTGACACTCTTCCCCCTGAAGGCAGGAAGATGCTCCACAACTTCATCCTGCTTCTCAGTATTAGACAGAATCCAACAGAGGCACACAGCTAAGTTCAGTCTGGTAGGGTTTATAATTGATTTACTTGGTGAGATCTTTGGTTTAAATTTTTCTTTTAATATATTTTCAATCAGAAATGTAAGGAGATGTTTGGAACGTCCCAGCAGAGTTCTCAGAAGCATCCTTTCCTGCGTTTCTCCAGAGAGACTTGTTTTGTTTGTTGGAGAGTGTGTTCTCTTGCAGCTTTTCAAGTGCTACGTCTTCCTCTGACGGCAGCCAGGGCATCTGATCGCAAGAAAGATGGTGATGTGGTTGCAATTGCTGTCGATATTCCTTTTATGCCTCTGAATTTGCATCTGTGCAAGGCTGTAATTCTTATCTGAATGCCAAGCACAAATAACTGAAACTTATTTAAAATAACTGGGAAAATTCCATGCTGGAGGTTTAAAATAATTTTTTTCCTTTTGCTGCTGCAGATGGAGAAACTGGTCCTGGCAAGGCCGTTTGAAATTGACTCAACAACTAGCCAGCCCCAAAAATTATGTGGCAGGTGTGTGCAAGGCAGAAAGATGAACAACAGAGACCCAGAACACCCACCCTTTGGTGCACCGACTCTGCAAGACCCCCTCCAGTCCCCAGAAAAAAGAGACAGTGTGAGAAGAGGGGAACACAGGGACATGATGGGTCACTGTACAGGTGACGCCCCTGCACACACTCTGTCATGTGTGGTCCTCGTATCATTCTTGTGAGGGGTGCAGAACCAGCCTGATCCCAAAACCTCCACCTTGCAGTTCTTTACAAGATGCATCTGCAGGGGTTCTGCTGTTTTGATCCTAATTTAGAGCCCTCTGATGCTCCGACCACAATAACGGCGCAATCCTTCTGCTCAGGAGCAGGGGGCGGGGACGGGGAGAAAAGTAACCCCGATGTCATGACCAGGAGGACACTAGCCTCATCTACCAACCCGCGGGCTGCCCAGCCAGGTCCCGCAGCCCAGGACTGCAGAAGTCACCCAGCCAAGCAGAGGACCAGCTTGAAAGTCTCTCCCACAAGCACCAGCCAAGTGCAACACCTCAGAAGCCTGCCTGGATGCCACCTAACCCCACACTCCAGTCTCGACACACAGCATCCTTCGGGATCTCCTGGGGAGCTGGTTACTACTGACTATGTTGGCCAAAGGTGGAGTCTGGCCTGGGAACCTGCATTTTTTCAAGAAACACAGTGTTTCTGCTGCAAGGGGTCCAGGGACCAGACTTTGGGAAATGCAGCCATAGAAAGGGACTGGGCACCCAGAGGAAGAACAGGATACGCCACCAGGAAACTACAGGCCCCCCAGTCCAGGTCCCCCTTGGAGGCAGGGGAGAGGCTATGGGAGAACAGATGAAGAAGCCCCTGGAGGAATCAGGGCAGGACCACTTCATGGGAGAAGGGGACACTTGAGTTGGGTCTTAAAGCATGAGTAGGAGTTTCCAGGGTTGGGGGGGGGGGGCGCAGGTGGTGATGGGCCATCCAGATCTGGCTCTTGAGCCCACTGTAATGTTCATAAACAAATGCTTTTGAACCTTACGTCCCAGCCCCACCCTGGGCACTTTCTCACATGCGTTCTTTTCCACTGGGCAACTGATCTTTTACTCATCCTGGGAACTCTCACTGCAAGAAGACCTCCTGGGCTTCATCTCGCCGCTCCGACTGACTTCTTCCCAAGGGCAGCTTGGTGTCCTCCTTAGGCTGCCCCAGATGCCCAGCACAGGGCCTTCCCCAGGCAGGAAAACAAGTTGATGGGTTGATTGACAAGCCCCCATTAGGAAGGAATCTGCAAGCCAGGTTACTATTTGGTCTAGGAAGCTACACCCGACCCCGACCCCCCAACATCGTCATCATTTCCAGAGAAGTGAACAGCCTGCCAGGACTGCCGGCCCCGGAAGCCCAGTCCTGAGCTTGGACATGCCTCCCAGGTGGCTGGGTGAGTGTCCTGGGGCAGCCCTATCAAAGGACCACACCGTGGGTGGCTTAAGACAACAGGAATCGATCCCTCACAGTCTGGAGGTGAGAAGTCCAAGATCAAGGCAGGCACGTGCGAGGCTGACTCCTTCGGAGGCTCTGAGGGAGGACCCATCCACCCCGGGCCTCTGTCCTAGCTTCACGTGTTGCCAGCAACCCTCAGCGTCCCTTGACAGGTAGGCGCACCCCTCCAGTCACATGGCCATCTTCTCCCTTTGTCTTCACAGGTCTTCCCTCTGGGCAAGTCTGCATCCGAACTTCCCCTTTTTATAAGGACACCAGTCCTATAGGATTAGGCCCATCCTAATGACCTCATTTTAACTTGATTACCCTGTAAAGACCCTACTTCCAAATAAGGTTACATTTTGAGGTGAACTTACTGCAGGTTAGGAATTCAACATATCTTTGTGGGGGGACACATTCTTCCCCCTTGCCCCCAGGCTCCTGTGTGTCCCCTGGGAGGGCAGGTGGGCCTCGCACACCTATCAGAGATGGCGGGAAGGAGCAAGGACCCCCCCCAAGAGGACTGAGGAAGGTGCTAAGGACAGGCCGGCTGTATGCCCTGCTCACTCTGTCCTGCATCGCCCCTGCACGGGGGTGGGGGTTGGGGGGAGGTGGTCTGTCCTTCCAGCCTCTCTAAAGCCCCATCGCCTGGGTGGGGAGGGCTGTCAGTTCCACAGTGGATTCCAGTGTTTGATATGGAGATTCTGGCAGTGAGAATGGATGAGCCTCGGTCAGAGGTTTATGTAAAATGACAGCTTCTGGAGAATGAAGCCCTGGGATTAAAAAAGAAAAGAAAAGAGGAGGAGGAGGACAAAGAGAAGCCTTGGGCTCCCTCCCCTCCCCTCCCCTTCCCCTCCTCATGCATTTCCTGGAGGGTTGGGGGCACAGCAGCTCCTAAGGTTGTGGGACCCCCAGAGAGAAACCCATGCATTTGGGGCTGCTTCTTCTTCACCTCAATTTGTCTCACCTTTGCCCCAACCTGCCCCTTCCTCTCTAATCCCCCTCCCCTCTGAACTGCCCCCCCCCCCCGACACTCCTCATTTACTGTCCTGATCTGTCATTGCCCAGGATAAGGACCCTAGATGACCAGGCCCAGGTGGGTGACAGACACACACGAAGATATTGTAAACTATGAACAATCATTCTGAAACTTTCTCGTCCTATCATGTTAAGAGGATGGGTACTAGGGTGGAGGGACCAACTCCAGATCCTTCTTGGGAAGCCGACAAAAGCAGAGAAGGATTGCGTATAATTGCCCTTTGTTTAAGAGGCAAATGAATATTCCTGCAGAGCTGAAAACTCATTCTTCACACAGATAAGCTTCCAAAAATTGCAATCCATTTGTTGCCAAGTTTGCGACTATTATTTCCTTCCCAAACCCTTCAGATTTTTTTTAGTGGCCTGAAATGCAAATTGCCTTCCTTGGTGGTCCTTTGGGGCTAGAACCTTGGTCTAAAGAAGTCTATCTCACCTGGACCTTGGGAAAAGAGATGGCCCCCCCTGGGAAAGAAAGCTGAAGGTCAGGGATACTGATGAAGGTCATTTTGGCCACCTCTCCCTGTCAGTGAAGCAGGTAATGAGACCTGTTCTCCTGTCTCACCTGGAGGTCCCACCTCCATTCCCTGGTATTCTTTTTCTCCGCAGAAGGGGCAGGGGTACACAGGGACATCCATGCAGCCCTGGGAGAAACCTTCTCACTGTGACCCATGTCAAGGAAGAGGACTAGCATGGACCCCACCCAAACCTCAGAGCAATCTTCAATGAACCTCTTAAGAGGAGAGGGGCTCAAGACTGGGACTGACTTGCCAGAAATCCCAGGGGGTCCCACTTCCCAGAGCACAAAATAAGCCTGTGACAGCTTCTGAAGACACTTCTGGGCCCTGGAAGGAGGGAGCTATCCCTTGTCCAGAAAATTCAGCTGGTGTGTTTTCAGCTCAGGCCTGCTTATACCCACGTCCCCAGCTCGCTGTCCTGGGACACGGATCCAGGACTGAGGATGAAGAGTCCCGTCACGAGAGATGCACCAAGAGAGACCCCTGAGCACCTGCCCTGGGGTCCCAAGTGCTGGCATCCATTGCAACACGTCCACCCAGGGCCAGGTAGCCCCAGGCTGAAGCTTTGTGAGTCAAGGCTGGACTGAGCCCACCTGCGCCAGGGGCTGTACTCTGCTTGCAGCTCAGAGTCTTCGTCACAACCACTTTGCACTTCTGGAATTCCCAGGGGTGGGGGACACCTTCCTATGACCAATCCTGGCACCAAAAGGAAGACCCCCCAGCCAGGCTCCACCACCCAGAGAGGCAAGGGCACCATGTCCAGACTCATCAGTCCACAAATGTTCACTGAGCACCTACTGTGTGCCAGGCGCAGCCCAAAGCAATAAAGCAGCACCGTTCCTACAAAGGTCCCACACCCCACCCCATCGTCCTCCTGAACTGAGGTTTCCTGTAGGGTTGCTAGGTCAGCTTGGAGCCCCTGACATACAGCCTGAGACAGGGTGTGGGTACAGATTACTTGTCAGGGAGTGATCCCAGGAAGCTGGAGTGAAGAATTGGGAGCCTGAGCCAGGGATGGAAGAACAGCCGTGTGTTTGTGTGTGTGTGTGTGTGTGTGTGTGTGTGTGTGTGTGCGAATTTGTTTATTGTTTATTTATTTATATAGTATCATCAAACTAGTCACCCTGTGGGCAGCTGGGGCTCGATCCATGGGGGATCCTCTGGGGAAACACACAGACTGCCCCCTGTCCCTGGGGAGGCAGGGAAGCTGAGGAGGAATTTCCACCAACCCTGGTGGAGGGCTGCCCCTGTTACCAGCCTGAGCGAGCCCTCTTCCCTCTAGAGAAAGCTCAGGGGCAGAGAAGCACAGGTGCCCAAGACAGGAGCTGCCAGCATGCACAGGAGCTGACCGCCATGGCCACAGCCGCAGACAATGAGGGTGAGCCCAGAGGTCTCCAAGGGACACACACTCCCGCAGGCCCAAACCAAGGCAGTTGTCTATTTCCGGGGAGCATGTGCCCCCACCTCCACCCCCCAGCCTGCCTCTCGAAGGCCAGCTTTTCAAGCATCCCCACCATGAGACTGGTTACTGCAAGAAGCGCCCCTTGATAGGTGTTTGTGTCCCCTCCAAATTCATATGTTACATCCTAACCCCCAATGTGTTGGTATTAGGAGGTAGGGCCTCTGGGAGGTGATTAGGTGGTGAGGGATTAGTGTCCTTATAAAAGAGACCCCAGGGAGCTCCCTCGCCCCTTCCCACCTGTGTGGACACAGCAAGAAGGCTCCGGCTACGAACCAGGAATCGGGTCCTCACCAGACACTGAATCTGCCAGTGCCTTGATCTCAGACTCCAACCTCCAGAACGGAGAGAAACACGTGAGTGTTGTTTATAAGCCACCCAGTCTGTGCTGTTCTGTGAGAGCAGCCCTGAAGGACTAAGACAGTAGGTAAATGTACCTGCAGCCTTCGCGTATCCAGACTATCTCCTCCACTGACAGCATCACCTTAGGCTTAAATCCCTGCCCCTCACCTCCTCCCTGCCCAGAGGGAGCCAGACACACCCCACCACCCGCAGCCCTGCCCTAGCAGAGCCCAAACCACAGCAACAGCCAGAGAAGAAACGTGACTGCTTGGGGAATGGCAGAGAGAGGAGGGACCCCAGCCCCTCAGTCTAGAATGGATACACACAGGGTGAGGGCGGCACACAGCTCCCCTTGGCTGATGCCACCCTCAGGTGACAGAGGTGGGCGGGCAGCTACTCCGGGAGAGGCACGGGTGCAGAGAGACCTGCACAGGAGGGCAGCCCACTCCGGGCAGGCCGACGCCACCCAGGAGGTTCCCCCCGCCTCAGACCAGGGACAGAGTCACCACCGTCCTTCCCACCTGCCCCCGATCCTTCCTCCTCCCCTTTGCTCTTTCTTCTTTTAACTAAGCTTCTTTTGTTTTTTGAGGATCCCTTCATGTGTGCACACCCGCACATGCGTGTCAAGTTTTTATTCCAATCCTTAAATGAGGTCTTTGCTGAGAATTTACAATTCCCCCGTGGTCTCAATCTTGCAAAGATTGCTTTTTTAACGCTGTTAGGCCTTAATTCTAATAAGCCTCCTCTTTATTACAGAACCAGGTCACATTGCCTTGACACCGCCAGAAAATCTTTCATCGGCAGGGAGGGGTGGGTGAGAAGCGAGAGGGGCAGCGAGAGGAAGGGGCACGGAGACAGGAACTGGAGAGAAGAATCCTCCCTTAATTTGATGGAATTCTAAAATAATCTAATTTCTGGGAACCAGAGTGGCCTGATAGCTTTAGATAACTCTGTGATATGATCGTGTCTCCTACCAATGTTAGTTTTCTTTTTGTGTCTTGGTTTTTTAAATGACTAGAGGGAGAAGGGGAAGCAACAGAACCCGATGGCCACGCCGGGCACAAGTTCAGGTCCCAGCCCTGGACAGAAGGTCATCTGCTCTGGCCCAGCACGTTTTCTCCTGCCAGCCTGCTCTGGTCCTGAGGGCCAGCAGAGGAAATAGAAGAAAGGGACCAGCAGGCTCCAGGACAGAAAGCAAAACCTGCTCGGAGAAGAGGCTCACTGGATCAGGATACCTGGGGAATCCGTCAATAACACGCTCTCCCTCCTCCCTCCTTCCTCCCCCTTTCTGAGTTTGTTGTTTTAAGGTTTAGGGGGATATGCAGGGAGAGATGTTACTGAGGAAAATGAAGTGTCAATCTGCATTCTCAGGACAAAAGGACAGCCCCCCACACACACATTCTTTCAATGTTTATTAAACATCTACTGCCAGGGAGATAAGAGGCTGTTCCCCTTTCCTCTCTCTTGTCACTGGAAGTAGAAGAATCCAAGAGCTAAGGGCTGAGATGGTGCAAGATGCTCCTTAAAACCTGCTGGAGCTTTCTGAGACTGAGGATGTGAGTCAGGAACAAGGCCTTCATTCTAGAAGTTTCTGCCTATAAAGCTGTGGGGCAGTACCCTGCAGAAGCACTCAGACTATGGGAAAGACACAGAAGGAACTAGACCATTGTCTCCAGATCTTGAGACATTCTCTGGAAGCATCTTTTCCTCACCATCAATCAGCCCCCCTCCAAGCCCTGTTTTTCTTCTCTCCCCAAAAGTCAACTTGAGAGCCTTCATCCCAGTTGGGTATATAAATCAGGCACCACAACCCTGGACAAGCACAGGCACACTCAGACCACCACAGGCCTGCAGCCACCCAGCCTCTGAGCACAGAGAAGATGCACCCTGTAGAGCCAGCAAGCCTCCCTGCCCCTAGTCCCTGGTCCTATCCTGAGTCTGTGTGACTTCACAGTGTTCTTCTGGGAGGACAGTGTGAGCCCAGCCAACTGTTCAGTATAAAAATTTAAATCAAGGTCTAATGTAAGGCACCTTAGAAATCAAAGGTCATTTTTTAAACTTTGGTGCCAAAGAGCACTGGTGCACAGATTGAGGTGCTGTTGTGGGGGAGAGGAGAGTCGTGCATCTTCCACTGAAGAGGGGAGACGTTCCACGTGTCACAGGGCACGAACGCATGCACCCCTAGAGCAGGCCCATCTGCCCGCACTGGGACCCTATGCCCCTAACTGAGCCCCCAGCCACTCACCCAGCAAGTGCGTCTTGAGCACCTACTGTGTGCCCTGAGAATACAAGACGAAGACAAGACAATATATGTGTATGTTTCCATATTAAAGTACACAGATTGTTCTGCCGACTTCCCTTTCCAATTATACTGTATTGCGGATTTCCTTCCACATCATCTAAAACAGCTGCATAAAACCCACTGTTTGAATAAACCATTCTTTCTAATCGTTTTTTAAACAATCCCCCACTACAGGGGGTCTGTCAGCAGTGGGAGACCTTTGAGAGGTGGGGAGAGGGCAGGCACTGGTAAGGATGGCCTGGCACTTTCCTCTGTGCTGGTGGCCAAGTCACGAGGGGTTCGAGTGCGTGTGTTCCAACAACTCTCCTGGACGGACAGCAAGGTGGCAGCCCTTGGCCCGCCGACAGCAGATTCTTGGATTCTGCAAAATATAATTGTGAAGGCCAATCTGCCAGCGGAGAAATATGCAGCGCATTCAAAAGCTAAATATAAATAATATTGATTAGTCTGCCATCTTGAATTATCCATTTCACTTCTGTTTTCCATTAGCATCAATAATCACGAGCTGACTCCCCAGTAGATGGGCCACATTGCACTCCACAGGATGCAGCCAGCCCAGGGTCACGCATCTAAGGAGTCTCAGGCTCTCTTCCAGAACAGTCTGGCATCTTCTAGAAGAGTCCAGCACCTTCCTAGGAATGTTCCTTCCCTTTCATCTACTCCTCACTCCAAGCCCAGCAAACAGCGGGGCTCAAAGACACATCTGAGTCACACACACCCCCGCCCCCCACTTTTGGAGGCATTCTGCTCTCTTTGGCAGCTGACCTTGGTTCTGGGAAAACAGTGGCACACAGTCCAAGGTTCACTGAAGGGAAGGAAGCTAGTATGGCTGGATGCACAGCCCAACCAAGCCCACAGGGCACCACCTCACTGCTGCCAACCCCAGGGGCAGAAGCTGGGCCCACTTCTTCTCTGAGCCAGAAACCACATGGCTTTCCTACGGACCAGCGGGTTCCTCATCCCTCTGGCAGCACCCCCGCTCCAGGCCCCTGGACACAGAGTGTGCCCATAACACACCTGGGAGGAAGGCCAGGGCTCCTGCAAACCCTCCCACCACCAGGACTCAGCAGGGATTCGAGCGACAGAAAGAACTAAGGCACGGAAACTCACCAGGCCCCTCACAGCCGACCCAGCCAGGATGGAGGGCTAACAAGACACAAGGCCCACGTCCACCCCACCCCAGCCAGCTGTCAGAACCCCCGCAAACAGTGACTGAAAACATACTATGAGTACAGGAGCAGCCTACATGCGCTGGGGGAAAACAGGGTCCCTGCTTTCAAAGCCTTTACACTCTGATACAGGAGACGGGTGTGCAAACACCTAGCAGGATCTATCTATCATTTTTCATTCTTCCTTAGGAGTGCTAATTACCGCTCCCAGAAAGTGCTGCAAAAGACAGGGTGCTGTCAGGTCCGGAGGAAGCCATGAGGCGGGTCCTCCGAGGATGGCTTCTCATGTCCTTTGTGTGAGGTGTGCAAGTAAGTTCCTAATGCCCACCCGCCTTAGATACGGCCACAGGTGCAGCTCTGCCCCAGGTTTGTGGAAGTATCTAGAACCTCCCCATTTGTCTTCACCATCTACCCACTGGCCAACTACTCCCAAGATTCTCTAGGAGAAATGCAGGTCACCCCCAGCCTCGGCATCCCACTGCCCACTCCACATACAGGAGGACGTCATGAGGAGACACCAGGGCTCCTGGTTCCTCAAGAAAACACCTGCCCTTATACCAGGGGTTCATGAATTGGTCAAAAACACAATGCCAGAGCCTGAGATCACACCCCATCCATGGAAAAGTGAGACTGGCATGAAGTTGGGGAATTGGCTCCAGTTGGGGAATGAGCGAGGACCAGCTGTGGGAGAAGGGGAGAGACAGGCCTCCTATGGAGGTGCAGAGGGTTTTCTGCTCTCGGCAGGGCTCAAGGGAAGGAAACAGAGCTCTGGCCAAAAATGGGCCCTCTGGGGTCCCCACTGCCCATCCTTGGCCACACGGTCCAGCACCAAGGCCTTCACCTGTCACTACTGTCCCAAAAAACTGGAATTTACTGCCCAGAGTCAGTCCCTGCCTCCACCATCACATGCTGAGTGCCCCCACATGGCCCAAGTTGGCTCCTGCCTTTCCGGGGAAAGAGAACAGCTTCACCCTGCAATAAGCAGGGAGCAGATACCCTACAAGTCACTGGGGCCTCAGGGCCCCCAACACAAAAATAGCCAGACACCCATGCTAGAAAAGTAGTCAGACCCCAAGGCAGGTGGTGACAAGGCAGTTGGCCCACAGCCTGGTCTCTTCTCTTTTTAGCTGATGTTTCAGCAACAAAGGCTGAGCTTGGACCATGGGTACCCTGGGGGTCCCTTCGGAGCCCGGCAGATAGCAGAATGCGCCTCTACCCGTTCTGAGGGCTCCGCTCTCTGAGTAGAAAGAAGTCTGGCCAGAAGGAATCTTGGCCTGGCTTCTTTCTCCCCCAAAGCCCCCCGCAGAAATTCATATCCCATAGCACGCCCTGGGCACATGTTCTGCAGCCGACAGGTGTAGGGACTCTGCGGGTTGTGGTTGTCCTTACACGTATAGCCAGGTACAGGCAAGTGCTCCTTGAAGCAGCCAGGGAATAAGGCATGTGCACGCGCGTGCGCGCACACACACACACACACACACACACACACACACACACACACACACACACCCCTCACTGTTAAGGACCTGGAATGATGTCTTCTCTGTTCTCCCGGCTATAATTATTTTAGCGTGGGAGACAAATTCTGTCTCCAGTATCTCAGAAGTGCTACATCAGAATATTATATCCTATGGTCCTGCAAAATCTCAGCAGTAGCTCCTTCCCTCCATGCCAGAGCACAGACAGGTTCCTCAGATGGGCGGACACACCGTGGAGGCCCTGCACCAAGGGTTTAACGCCTGCTCCGAGCCACTCCACTTAGAGCAAAAGAGCCAGGAACCACGCATGCGGGTAACCATGGCAACTTCAGGGAAGTTTAAAAAAATAAGTTTGTGAGTTGCTGGTTGTTATTTGGTGCTTGGGTTCTTTCCTTCTTTTCTAAGATAACAAGGTCCCTGAATAACACTTTTATGAGTTTTTCGGGTACAGCATCCAAGGTAGCGGCTGCCTCCAGACTTCTAATTACCTTCAAATGTGGCGGCACATCTCGTCCAAGCACCACTGTCACATATCCAGGTTCTGTCCTTGGGTGGCTGTTCTGCGTGGGGTGACCTTGAGTCATTGCACCTCCCACACGTGTCTCCATGCCTCCCCCTCTTCAGGAGTCCCGAGACTGTCAATCCAGACCCCTGGGGACCACAACCAAGTCCCACGGCACCACTCAGACATCTCCCAATTTGGGGAGAGGGTCAGGCGATCCCCTACAAGATCCTAATCTCCACATGCAGAGCTGCGCACACACTCACACACATGCATGCACAAAGAGCCAGCATGAGTCGTGTAAACTACATTCCCCCACAAAACAACATCCCGCCTAAACTCAGAAATGCCCAGGTGGTCTCCGTGGAGGCCAATGGGAGCCGCACCCCTGACACAGACCCTTTTCCGTGAAGGCAGCAGGAACAGGCTCTCAGTGCTGAGGGACGTGCTCACGTGTCGACGGGGCACGCACGCCACGCACATAGCCATTGGTTCAGTGGCTCTGGCTGTGCCAGCAGTTAAGTCACCGCGGCAGGAAGCACACTCCTCCAGGCCCGCTGCCCCGATTGTCACAATGGTGGGGCCCCGCCCACCCTGCTGCCCACTGTGCCAACGCATCTATTAGGGTCGGAGTCAGGAGTGTCGAGGAGCGCTTGAAGGCCACGCACCGTTCCGTGTCACAGCTGTGGCGCCAAAGGGCTGGGCAGATGGCTGTGAAAAAAGGAATATTTTTTTTTAAAGCAGAAAAATCCTAAATGGCCCTTTCAGCCTTTCAGCGCACATAATTGTAGTATCCGAGTTAATGAAAGGCCTGGCGTGCTGGCTGGCTGAATACCCCTAACGCCGCAGCCTGCAGCTCACGTGGAGTGGCTCCACCGCCATCAGGGAAAGCAGACCACAGTGGGGAGGTGGGAGGGGGTGGGGAAGGAGGTGGGGAAACGCAGGAAATAAAGAGCGTTTCCAAGAATGGCAAGGCTCCCACACGGGATCACATCATCAATTAGCCAGTAGGAGGGCTGGGGAGTGCTTGGCATCTCATTTCCACAAAGACAAAGTTTCCTTGAGGAAACTGCCAGAGTCTCCAAGGCACTGAAGTCAGATGCAGAACAAATGAAGAGGGACGATGGCCAGGCTTGGCTGTTACTCAGACGCCCGCCCCAGGCAGCCTGGCGGAGGGTTGTGTGGGTTTAGAGACACAAGTGGAGCCTGCGCGTGTCCAGGAGGTGAGCACGCACAACACATATGTGCATGCACACGTACATCATGCACACGCATGCCTACACGCACACGTGTGCACACACACGCATACATATCCATGTGCACGCACACTCTATTAGCAGGTTAGGGTCCACTATTCTGACCCACAAACATTCCAGTTTGTGGCTCTCTCGCCTGCCAGGTGCTAAGGAGATAAAGCACAGATGTGTTATTCAGAACTTCCGCAGAAGACCCTACAGCACATCCCCCATCTGTGAGGAGACCCTGGGGTCTTCAGCCCTGGACTCGGATGGAGCTCAGAGTATGTCAGATCCTTCAACAGTCCATTCTGGAGCCTTCACACCCACACCCAAGGGGCTCCCGCCCTAAAGGCCCCAGGAAGCAGCCTAGCTCGGCCATCTAAGTGGAGGTGACTGATTTATTCTGACCGTCCTGCCTCTTAACGACACGCTCTCCTCCAGCCATGCAAGGCTTTAATTGTCCATCCAGCAGGGCAGGGAGGAACCGTAAATCTTTCCTCCCAGCTGCTCTGAGCTCAGCGCTGCTTGACCTGCCGTTGCCAGCCCCTCGCTTGCCTCCCACTGGAGCAGTCTGCTGGCTTTGAAGGTGGAAGAGGGGAGTGGGAAAGCGGGAGCAGGAGCAGGAGAAAGGGGCTGGTGGGGTCCGGGAGGGGGATAGAGGGATGGTGCATGGCCATGTGCTCTGTCTGCTCCTAACCCGGGGCACTGCAGAGGAGTCCTCACTGCAGCTTAAAGGGGAGGCGGCGGTAGGTGCAGTGTGCCCTGGGCTACACCCTCCCGGGCCAGTGTCTACACACCTGCCTCACCGGGCCCAGCTCTCAAGCAGCCTGACTCTTATGAAGTGGCCCAGACCCCAGGGGAGTCTCAGCATTCCCTTGCTTTGCTGGAGAACAGCACAGCCCTGAAAGGAACCCACTGGGGAGGAAATACTATCCTCCATCCAACCCTCATTGTGTGTGACTGGTCCCGGCTGGGGGCACAGGGACCTCTCTGTAAGAGATGGTGGGGGGTAGGCCACAGGCACATAGAAAGTCAGCCTCAGGCTCCAAAGCAGGCCTCCTTTCCCCTCCAAAAGGCTTAATATTTTCTGTAATTTTAGTCTATATTAATGCATTTCTAAGTGGTGAACATTATAGTTATGATTATTACCTAAAGACTTCCTTTATAGCCCTCATTTTCTAGCGTTCGTTACTTTCTGAAAAATTATCCTTGGGGGCGGAAGTTTTCCAAGTCTGGTCTTGTGAATTCTCTTCTTAGGATCTGAGCAAAACATATTATTGTGTCCATGACAGGAAGGGGGGCAGATGGATTAGCTCTCCCTAAGTCAGTCTCCGTGGTGACTTCTGACAAGGAAAGAGTAACGTCCGTGTGGGGAGGGGCAGGGCTGCGAGCTGCATTTTAACATGTCAGCACTGATATCGATGACCTGGTTTTGGTTTTGCCCATCTGTTCTGTCCAGACAGTTCGACTTCTGAAATGGGATTTCCATCTACACGGGGGGAAGCACCCATGCACCATTCATTTTACAAGCTTAAGCACAGACAAGTCAGGACTGCAAGTGCTAATCACCGCAATACTGTCAATGCATGGATACAGCTGGACACTTATTTTCCAACACAAAGGCAACCTTGGGGAGAGAGCCCAGTCATGGCCAAGGGGTGTTGGAAGGGTCAAAAGAATGCAGATTCTGTGTGCATTCTTCTCAACTGTCCTAGGAGAGATCTGTCTATGAGGAAAAAAAAAGGACATGCTGGTAAGCTGCCTTTTGTCCTGTTGTAAAGTTGTCCCAGACACCAATCCCAGGGCTTTCGAGGTTAGGATAAGGGCAATGGGGTCTCCCATCAAACAAAGGTTATCCTCTGGCTTCTCTATCCCTCCCTTTGGTCATCAGTTAAAGGTTCACAGCTGACAACATATCAAAAAGACTTCTGGTATGATAATACTCAATACAGCGTTGGCTGTCTGAGAGTGTTGATTATAATATTACACCACTGAAAACAATAATTCTCATCTTAAATTCCTCCAGCACTTCTCTTTTCTGCGAACATTTCAAAATACTTGACTAATGTACCCATGGATAGCACCCCTAAGAGGTAGGCAGCAGGCACTATCAGTCCCATTACGAGCAGCCTGGGGGACACAGCAGGGAAGTTGGTGAATCACGGCCCCCACCCCCGATCTGTGAGGAGCCTGGGTAAGAAGGCCCCTGGGCCCTAGTTCCACTTCGCCTGTCCCTGCAGCGGGGGCCCCAGCTGTGCCTAATGGCATCACAGTGGTCCCTTCAATGAGGGAGAGTCAATATTCCAGAAAGGCATGCACACTTTATGTTTATTTCTAATGGGTTTTGCAAAACTGGGTTTCGGTTTGTCACACATTGAGCCCTGAGAACCAAAAACATCTCCGTGCTGAAGGCAGGGGTGGGATAGAATCACTCGGTCTGAAAGTGCCATGGTGGCGATCTACAGGTTCAGAGGAGTCTGGGAGGAGAGGGGAGGTCACGATTCTTCTCTTCCTCCTCCTCATGGAAAATCCAGCTGGCATTGACCTAGGGCCCCCACCTCTTAGAATCCAAAGCCGCTCCTGCAAAAGCACAGCGCCCAGCACTCCCCCATCCTTCTGTGTCCTTTGACATTCCGCCGGGAGTGGAGGCATGGGGAGGGGGTGATGGTCCATCAATGGGGCACACCACGAGCAGGCAGAAGCCCCTCCACTCTCCAGATGTCCTGGACAGGGCGACCCCTGGGTCCACAGCCCCACAGACAGGACCTCACTCACATCTTTCTGCCTGGCCATGGTGTTCCTGAGAACATGAGCTTCCAGGTTCCTCCTGGGGGCCCTCCTAGGCCCCCGAGCAAGTAAGGATCTCCTCACCTATACGGAAATGCTAAGACTTGTTTCCATCTTGGCACCTGCGACTTTATCTGGAACCATTTTAAAACAGCATCATCTCCTTGTGGCCACAGTAAACAGCACAGAATCCATTTCCTTAACTCTGACGAGATGCTCGTTCCTCCAACGGGCAGATGGCACCGAGGAAGGTTCACGCTCACCACCAGCTGTTGTGTGCCTACTATGCGCCAGCTCCTTTACATGTGTTTATCGCCCCTCTTCGCAGCTGAGTAAACTAGGGTTCAAGAGCTTGCCCGCAGGTCACAGGGTTGGGAAATCTGCATGTGCCCTCTCCCACTGCATGTTGCAGTCAGCCCCACCACTCAGGAAGTCAGAGCCTGGCCTCACACTTCACGTCCCCTGCACACAGACTCCCTCTGTATCACAGGCATGTGCCAGAACTGCTCCCTGCTCCCCTAATGGGCTTGGGGTCTCAAGTAAGGTAATCAGCTCACAGCTTTGTCCAGAAGTTACATTCCATTTAAATGTGCATCTAAATGTGTGTGTCCCAGGGGTGAAGGGTGGTTCTTACAAGAATCAGCTGACAGGAGGAACGGCCACGATGTACAATCTCAGGGAAGCCAGCACCCATTAACAAGGAAACTAACTGAGTGAAGATTCAGACTAGACCTCCACGGAGAAGAGAGGATGGGAGGGCAAGTCAGGAAAGGGTGGAGCCCAATAGGAAACTGTGTGCAGACCCAGCTTGAAGCATCATTCCGATTTTCCTTTTTCTTCTAGGATCTCAAGGTGATGGGAAACATAGGGAAACCATGGTGTGTGCGGTGATCTCACTGAAGTATTAAAAATTCATCTTAACACCTCTTGCTGAAAACAGAAGGTTAAAAAGCCCTGCTTGCTATTGCCAAAAGAAAGAGGTGTGGGCACGGGGGAGAAGTCACCAGCAGGAGCTTCGATTTCAGGGGGCCCAGAGGCTCTTATGTACAGACCCCTGGAGCATTGCCCTGCACCCAATCCTTAGAAGTTCCAGAAAAATTAGGAACTATTTTCTTTTTAATCCTCTAGAGAAACCTCTCATTTAGATTCAGGAAGGATTTTGAACTATCAAAGTTTAGTGAGAAATTATTTCTAAATGTGCCTAGGTGTTTGTGCCTCTTTAAATCTTTCTCCAGGTTATATCCACCTTTTTAATACAAGTAAACTTTATGTTCTTTGGCTTCAACAGAGCTTCCCATTTTTACATAAAAAGTCTTCATTGCTGAGAACAATGTGCTTCTCTGTGTTCTCATTATCCTTGCCTAAAAGAAAACCACCCTGAGATGCGATGCCCAGCCTGGTGCCCAAAGACACAAATTTCAAGGGTACAGAGGAAGTACCCAGACTCTGGAAGGCCACCTTTCCTGCCATCACCATCCCTCAGTTTCATTTGGTGTCACAGACAAGGAGACACTGATGAGCAGAGCTGCAGCGTTCTACCTATTCACAGATAGAGCTCTGAATGGTCCCTAGGTTTCTGCAGTGCATGCCTGCGCAACTGTAACGGCAGCCCTGTGAGAGAGGATCTTTTTGGTGGGCTTGGGTTACTTTTTTGCTTGTTTGATTTGGCGGAGGGAGATTTTTTTTTTTTTGACATAAGACAAGATGCCTTGGAGAAATAGAAGCACATGGGAGTCTCTTCTCTTCCATACAAAAAACACGTGTTACAATTTCACCTGGCCCTCCAAAAGGAACTTGATGAAACTGTGCAGGGTCCGGCTGGTAGCAAGTGTCTGTCCCCAGGCAGTTTCCTCACCTGCAAGTAGGACTGTTTTCTTGAAGGGCCAAAAGAGACATACATGACCACCTGCCTCTCCTCCTGGTTTCCAGCCACAGCCCAGGGCTATGAGAGACCAGAAGGGTTGGCCCACTTCCCTGAGCATCAGCTGAGACCTGGCACACAGAGTTGACGACCAAGAGTAGGTCTGAGAGGGAGCTGGCGTGGCGAGATACAGGGCAGTTCTTCACCCATGCCTCTGTTCTTCTAGAATCTTGGGAGCAATCTCTGGGGACAGCCATTAACCAAAGCAATCCGTGGTAAAATTCTGCTCAAACTATGTATACTCTCCCTCCTTCTTTTTTCTGCTGGAAATTCACTCTGACTTTAAACAAATTAAGCCTTCCAAAAAACTTGCAACTAGGACTGCTTTGTTCTAGGTCCTCAGAGGAAACACAGACTCTGAAGACCCCACCCCATCCAACACAAACTGATGCCAACGAGTTACAACCCACTTCCCGGGTGGAATTAGTAGGAACCAGCCCTGAGCTACACAGAACGGGTAGAGACTAGATCCAAAGGAGAGGTCCCTGTCACACAGTGAGGGTATCTTTAAGGCCCCAGAATTTAAAATGAAATTGGCAGTCCTTTCCCAGGCCCTGAGGGCCCTGCTGGCTGGCCAGCCCTCACGTGGCTCCCCTGGCTCCTGAGCCAGAGCATTCAGCTCTGCTTCACCTGGACTCTGGCAACACTTTCCAAAATGCAATTCATATACTGTGAGCTTTCCCCAAGCTACTAAAGGAAACACTTTCAAATGAAGTAACAGATTTTTACGCTCTTTGTTATCTCAAGTCACCTTCTAAGGCATGTTTTGGTGTCAGCTCGTGTGGAGAAACTGCGACAGCAAACTAATTTACTAAGTGCATTGCACTTAAAAACATGCATTTTATAAACCAAACCAGTCTGCCACAAGGTATTTCTTTAAGCAAGGATACTCATTTTTCTGTCTGCAATCCTCCACAAAAAGAAGACCTCACTGTGTACTCAATTACTACCCATCCAACTAGTAGATGAGAGCTGTCCTCAACTCTCATACGTAATTCAAAGAGAAAGTCACATACCAAGTGCCCACACCACTCAGAAAGTATAGGGAGAAAAAAAAAGACATGAAAGGGGAGGAGAGAGACACACACACAGACGGACAGTGAGAGAGATGGAACCAGAATGTTATAAATAAAAAGGAGACAGTGATGGCTCAGAGAGAAACCTACTTCAGAGAGGCAGCAAAAGATAAGATGTTTAGGCTGTCTGAATGTTTCACGAACCTGTGAAAATAACGTGCTGCTTTATAAAAGAATGTGGGGAGATATTGCAGCTAATCAAAAAGATGCAGGTGCAAATGGGATGTGTTTATAAAGCCAGTATCTCGTGCAGAAGAAAAGGCCTGCTGCAGGTGGGGATTTAGGGAAAGACAGGTGCCCACATTGGAGCATAGCATCTCTGTTCAAGGGAGGAAGTTTCAGGATGGTTTTTCCCCTTCACTTGTTTAAAAACAAAAAACTCCTCACCAAATGTCAGCTGCGAGTCAGGTTCCATTTGTCTTTATAACAAACTATCAAGCAGGAGTGTGGAAATAAATAAACACAGAGAGACAACCAACCAAAAATTGCAGGCACACGGATGGGCTGGAGGAGGTAAACCCCACACTACAACCGCTGAAAAATAACATTTCAGTTTCATGTTCACTGTTGCTCCATGCTCACTGAGATGTTTCCCCCTGCGTGACTCCTCCAGGCCCCTTATACTGCCCCCCACAAACACACCACCACTCTGACACTTCTGGGTGGGATAGGAGCTCCCTTCACTTGTACATTCCTTCACTCCTAATTCCACAAGCATGCATCAAATAACACTGCGTGTACAGGAGGAGGTAGGGATAAATCAACCAGCATCTCTGCCCTTAGAAGCAAGGTGCCTCCAACTTCTACACACCACAGAACAAAGGGGTCTCAGACCACGGTTGAATGGGGGTGGGGGGGTACTGTAAAGAAGACTGTAGGGTAGAGGCAGCACCCAAGCTGGACCAGGCTGGCAAGGATCCAGAACCAGGGATGGCATTTTCCACGGCCAATACCATGCCTAGTTCATTCCCCAGTACTAAAGAACTCCATAATTTCTCTCCATTTCTCTGATGCTATTTCTTTGAGCCATTGGTAATGCTCAAAGTTTAGTAAGTGGCAGGAACATAACAGAAGGTCCACTCTGGAATAGTACCCAGGAGTCCTCCCACCTGCCTCCTTCTTAAATCTGCCTCTTTGCTGGCCTCGGGCTAACCCTTCCCCCCAGCAGGGTGAGGTGAGCCACAGCAGCGCCCCCAGCGGCCCCAGGACAATGTCAAAGGCGAGAGTGGGCCTCGGCAGGCTGCGCGCCCTGGCCCTGTCCTTGGTGCTGCCGCCAGCTGCACCCCCTGTGGCAGGGGGCCTCCCAGGGCGCAGCCTTCCCTCCAGCCCAGCCTCTGGTCCCTGCGGAAGGGCCATGAATACACCCAGATCAGCTGCAACTCCTATCCCAGGGCACTGGACCAGAGGCATTTGCAGTGAAGGCCCAGCATAGTCAGAGCCTGGCCTGCAGGGACTTTCCTGGACTCCAGCTTCTCCAGGTGACCTGAGGCTACCCGAGGCCCAAGCGTGGACACAGGTCTCTCTAAAGCTCAGGCCCCTGGAGGGGGGAATCAGAGCAATCATTCAAGTCCTCTTTTAATGGAGGAGGGGATTGCTGTTGGAAATAGGCAACTTGTGCCAGAAAACCCCAGCAGCTCCAACACAAACAGCCCACATGCCCCTGGCAAACCCTCCCCTTCGCTGGCAGCTGTCTCACCAGGCCCAGTGTTCCACCACTCAACTCTGCCTCTGCTCCCTAACCCCTCAGAGTTTCCCACCTCACTCTCCAGGAGTCTGCTCTACCCTCTCAGAAGCTCCCAGTGGGGAAATGAGGGGTTAAACGTTGCTTCCAGGAGTGTGCCAGCGAGCCCCGAGCCCCATGCCCATGCAGGGAGGCCTCCAATCTCGGGGGAGGGACGAGGGTGGCAACCTCCATCCTCAGCGCAGAGGGGAGCTCTGAGCCCGAAGGTGGAGGCAGGGACTGAGGGGGCCCGTCCGGCTGGTTCTCAGAAGGCGCCCGGCCTCCCGCTTCTGCCGCCCCCCAAACCCCCCGGTGCCAGCGCTCTTGCGGCCTGAGGGAGGCCCACATCTGCCCGCATGCCGCTTTCATCAGGCGGCGCTTTCACTGCAACTTTTCTCCCTCTCTCCCTTCACAATTTTCGCTCACCTGGAGGGTCTGGTTTTAATTGGTGTAATATCCCCGTTAACAACGCAGCCTAATTAAGACATCCGCCCAATTCCGCGATGCACACTTCATGAACAGGTTCTGCCGCAGTGTTTATACTTTTATTATTTGCAGACCAGTAAAACCAAAGCCGGTTTCTGCCTGAAAGACCTCATACGGGCGACCCCACTCTATTAGCCTCGTACCTGCTCGGTGCTAAGTGCACTGGGCTTCCGGGTGTGCGCCCAGGGCGTCCCAGCGCCGAGCGGGTGTTTCAGCCGGAAATTAGCCGCCGGGCGCGCGGGAAAAGCGACTTCACCTCCAGCTGGGGTGGAGGGCTGGGTCCCTCCGTCCCTGTCCTTTTCCTCCACCGCGGGATGTCTCGTGCATCAGCATGAGCAGAACCGCGGTGTCCTTTTTAAAGTGACCATTAAAAAATAAATCTAGTCCCTCCCCAAAGCTGGAGAGCTCCGTCAGGAAGGAGTTTCTCCTCACCCCCCCTGGACCCCGCACCGCTGGCGGGGCTGCAGTCCTGGACTCCAAGGAACATCCCTCCTGCCCCACGTAAGACCCCGCATCCTGGGGCCGCTCTGGAACGGGATGGGGTCCCATTGTCCCTCCACGCCCGGGGCCGCATCCTCGTCCCCGCGCGTACTGTGTGAGGGCCCCCGGCAGACCCGGCACTGCGGGGATGCACGCCGGGGGAGGCTCCGCGCCGAGGGAGGCTGCGACCTACGGCCTCGTGCCACCCCTAGGATCCTCGAGAGACAGCCCTCCCGAGGGGGCGACCCCCGGACGCCCTCCGGCGAGTCTCGCCGCCTCCGGGGCCTCTGGGGCCTCCGGGGCAGAAAGTTTGGGCCGGGTGTGCCCAGCCGCCTTGGAGCCAGCTTCCCCAGCCGCGCTGCGCCGGCCCCTGGGGGCGGCCGAGGCTCGGAGAAGCAGCCTGGGTTCACGCCCGAGCCTCCCTAATGCAGCTCCCAAGACTCTGCGGGGAGCGCCCTCAGCCCGCCCCCTGTTGGGCCCTGCGCGCGGCTCGACCCCTGCCGCTTTACACTCGCGCACAGCGCGGCGCTGCGGGCCCGGGGCCTCTCTAGAAGACCGTGGGAGACCCTTCCTCCCCAAAACTCCTTTGGGTCATCAACTCCTCTAGTGAACCCTTCTCCTCGAGGACCCAGGCAGGGCTCCCGGGGACTGGGTGCCTGGTGAGAAGCGCATGCATCCCGTGGAGATCGCTGACCGTCCCCCCACTCCCACCCGCGCGAGCTCCAGCCGCGTACACGGACGCACCCCGCGGGGCCGGGATCTCCTCGCGCTCGGCCTCCCCCCGCCAGGGAGTTCCCCGCGCCGGGCATTGTGCCGCCGCCGCCACCACCACCGCCACCGCCACCACCGCCGCCGCCGCCACGCAGTGCGCGGGACTCCCCGGCGTCTCCATGGAGCCGACCCCGGGGCCTTCCCATTCACAAAACCGCCCCTCCGGCCGTAGGCTGGACCACGTGCCCCGACCCGAGCCCAAGAGGGACACGGAGAGCCCCGACCCCGAGGGCGCCACCCCTCCCCGCGCGCCCTCGGGTCGGTCCCTGGCCGCGCTCTGCAACCCCGCGCCCGCGCCAGCCCCGCCTCCCCCTACGGGGTCCTGTGCGCCCCTCCCTGGGACTTGCCCACCCCCACCCCGCTCAACACGAAGGTAATGACCGCCGCAGGGCGAAGCGCTGGCGGCGAGGACCCGGCTACTCACGGGCTCAGCGCTCCCCGCGGCAGGTGACAGGGGCCCGGCGGCCATGCCCCGGCTGCATCCCGGCGGCCGAGCTGGCAGCGGCGTCCCGGGGCCGCGCGGGCACCGGCGAGCCGGCGGCGAGGAGCGCACGGAGCCGGGCTCAGGCGGCGGCGGCTGCGATCGCGTCTCCTCTGACCAAGCGAGCGGCTGGGGGCCGGAGCCGGGGCCGCTGTCCGAGGAGGCTCCGCCGGCTCCGGAGCAGCCCCGCAGCTAGCTCCTCACTCGCTCTTCCCTCGCCGCCTCCTCTCTCTCTCTCTCCCTCTCCCTGCCTCCCTCCTCTCTCTCTCTCTCTCCCTCTTTCTCTCTCTCTCTCTCTCTCTCTCTCTCTCCCTCTCTCCCTCTTTCTCTCTCTCTCTCTCTCTCTCTCTCTCTCCCTCTCTCTCTCTCTCCCCCCCGCCTCTCTCCTCCCCCTTTCTCTCTCCCTCTCCCCGGCTCCTCTGGCTCGCTCGGCTGGAGAGAGGCGACAGCAGGAGCACGCGGCGGCGGCGGCGGCGGCGGCGGCGGCGGCTGCCCGGGCGGAGCGCGGCAGCGCGCGGCGAGGGAGGGGGCTCGGGCAGCCGCTCGACCGGGAAGGGCGGCGGGGCGGGGAGGGCCGCGGAGGAGACAGCGCAGGCCGGATGCACCCTTGCGGCCCTAAACGCGCGGGCCCGGAGAGCCTGCACGAGAGAGGTGGGCGAGGCGCGGAGGGCCCCAGAGCTGCCCGGTTTCCCGCGAGCGCCGCCCTCCGGTCCCGGTCCCCGTCTCCCCTCCCTCCCTCCGGCGATCCTGAGGCCGGGCAGCCCCAATCAGGACCCTTACTCTCCTGCCACCCTGGCCCTGGCCCTGGCCCAGAAAGGACAACACTTCGGATCCCCATAAATGGGACTCGGGCAGCGGGGGTGAATGCCCCGCAACCTCTGCCGCCGATCTGCACTGCCTGACCTCCTCTTCCAGTTTGCCCCTCCCACACACACACCCCACCCCTTACTGGGGCTTGAAATTCGGTGTCTTGCCTTCCCGGGAGTCCGAGAGTGAGTGACCAGCCACACAGAGTCACCACTGGGGTGTTTGTCCAGATTGACCAACCAAACCAATTCAAACATTTCCACCTTGGCTGGGGAAGAGAGGCTGTCATCGTAGGAGGTCAGCTAAGGATTTGCCTAAAATCAGAAAAGCAGGCATTCCCTGTCCCCACTCCCAGCTGCCCAACCCTAGGGGAAGGGACCCTGATGTAGGGTCTGGGACGGTCTCTATCCTTGGGATAGAGAGCGAGGGGGAGCAGAAGGAAAGTGGAGGCTAAGGGCCAGTGGAGTGGGGACCGTCTGGGCTGGCGGGATGATACCCATGGAGAGCTGTGAGGTCACACCAGAGGCAGGCAGGAGGGCCTTGACTGTCCCAAACAGAACCACAGGATTGGGCAGGGCCTTGCTCCTGTTTCTATGCAAAAGACAGGCGGATCCAGTGCCTGGAGCACCACTGAGGAGGGTAAGAGCAGGGATGGAAGTGAGCTGCACCCTCAAAGACATTCTCAACCTAAAGGCAAATGAAAACCTGTGCCAGGTTGCTTTTACTTCTGGATGCTGCTTCTGGAGCAGATTCCTCCTTGTACCTGACTGTCCTGCTTTTCTGTGTGAGGCAAAAAGCATGTCATGGAATCTGGGGTTTGTTAGGGGCCTGGAGGATTCAGAGACAGTGAAGGGAGGGACGTAAACTCAGTTCCTACGTGCCTGGAGCTCTGCACTGCTGGCTGCCTTCCCTGCAGAGCGAGGACAGACAGTATCCACGACAAGTGGCTACTGTCCACTTACGAGCTTAACGCTTTTAATTTCTGGCCCTTTGGCCTGTCTGGGTCATTGATCTTTCTTGGTCAGTGGGAGTCATGCTATACAATTTCGAGTTAGCTTCTTGGCCCTACAGCTAAACACTGGATAAATGCCTTGTCTACCAGCAAGGCAGCTGCTTGGTTGACTGAACTTTCCCAGCCCCCGTATTTGAAACGGCACGTCCCTGCTCAAAAGACCTAATTGGCTCTCTCCGTCCTCTGCTGTCAGATGGTCCAGGCCTCCAACTCGTGGCTGGGCCCACCCACTCCTCATCATCCCTATAGGCAGGTCTTTTGCTTCCAGGAGAGCTCTCTGAAGACAGCACCAAACCTTGTTCCCAAGCTCCACCAGACCCAGCCAGCACTCAGCATATAGTAGGTCTGCTCAGACACCTGAGCCTGTGAATTGAAGTTGGCATCTGTGGCAGGATCAGCCACAGGACCTGCACATCAGAATCCCTGTCAGGGACAGGCCCTGGCAAGGCTAGCCTCATTACAAGCCCCATGGAATTTGCCCTTCCAGCACCAGCTGCCGTGGAATGGGGATCTGGCCAGAAAAGGGGGTCAGGACCAATCTGTATGTCCTCATACTAGGATCAGCCAAGGGGGGTTCTATCTTGGGATATCATTGAAAAGAATTTTACAAACCTCTGATTTGGAAACTTCATTTAAAAAAAAAAAAAAGTGAGACCATGAAGAAGGAACCAGGAACAGTCCTTTGCAATACTGATTAGCATAGAAGCAAAAGGAGATTTAGCTCGGAGCCTAAAATGACAACTGAACACACATAGCTAATTTTACTCCCCCTGAAAACCCCACTAAAACTACTGAAAGAGATTTTTTTTTTTTTTAGGATACAAACCCCCAAGGAGCTGGAGAACAGAGAAGAGACAACCATGAACAAAATGTGGGAAGCAGGAAGGCAAATGGGCAAGTGGTGCTTGGCCTTGCGGAGCTGAGTCCTAACCCTGCCGTGGGGAAAGCTGAGGAACAGAACCTCCAAAGGCTTAGAGCTGTGGGACAGGTAACTGTGAGGCAAGAAAGGCAGCTAGGAGCAGCAATGATCTGTTTAAGAAGCCTGCAGATCCTGGATGGCTGCCCACTGTGGAAGGGTATTCCTTGAGGAGGGTGTAGCAGGGGCTCTGTGGCCTGGGGGACTTCATGCACAGTGACAGAGGGGCATCCTGCACTCTGAAGGCTGACAGCCCCCCTCAGTCCCCATAGCACCAACATCCTCCAGGCAAGAGGCTAGAAAAGTCTCTTCCTATTCCTGTAGATTTTAGGAGAAACCTAAAGATTTAATTTTGCTGTTTCCCAGCAGACCACTGAGCCAATCTCCCTAGAGAGAAGCCCCAGTGGATGAGCCCACCCAATCCTCAGACCTTCCAGTCAGCTCTGCAGTTCCCTCCCCTAAATGTGAGTAGACGACCCAGGATTACCAGGCACCTGAGGAAAGCCTTTGAGAGAAAGAGCCACCCAGGTGGGGACCTAGGGGGCGGGCATCTTTGAGGAAACAGACATTAGGCAGGGAGGAGAAATAGCCATTTAATATCCTAAAAGACAGGGCTTCCCTGGTGACTCAGTGGTTAAGAATCCGCCTGCCAATGCAGGGGACACGGGTTCGAGCCCTGGTCTGGGAAGATCCCACATGCCGCGGAGCAACTAAGCCCGTGCACCACAACTACTGAGCCTGCGCTCTAGAACCCACAAGCCACAACTACTGAAGCCCTCGCGCCTAGAGCCCATGCTCCGCAACAAGAGAAGCCACCGCAATGAGAAGCCCGCACACCACAACGAAGAGCAGCCCCCACTCACCGCAACTAGAGAAAGCCCGTGCACAGCAGTGAAGACCCAACACAGCCAAAAATAAAATAAATAAAATAGATAAATTTATTTTTAAAAAAATCCTAAAAGACAGCAGATAAGATATTGCATCTATGAACCAAGAGCAGGATGCTATTTTAAGGAGAACATCTAGAGAACAAAAAAGGGCTGGAAAATTAAACATGTGAGAACGGAAACAAAAACCTTCAACAGACAGGTTGGAAGATAGAAGGGAGGGGATGTCCCAGAATGCAAAGCAAAAAGACAAAGAGGAGAAAAATAAGAAAGGATGAAAGAATTAGATGATCAGTTCATGGGGCCCAGCACCTGTACAAAAGGAACCCTCCCTTCCATTCCACCCTGTCTAAGAGAAAGAGTTATTTAATTTAATAAATTTTAATAAATTTATAAATTTAATAAATTTAATAAATTTTCCCAGAAATGAGTTTTCAAGTTCTCAGCACAGGTTGACCCACACCAAGGCATATTATCATGAACAGCAAAACACTGAAGAGAAAGAAAAGTTTCCACAAGCTTCCAGGTTCCACAGAAAAGAGCAGGAATAAGACTATGCTTCAGAAGTCTCAACAACAGCAGAAGCTAATAGATAATGGAGCAGTGCCCTCAAAGTGCCGAAGGAAAATATTTTCTGGCCTAGAATCCATTACTTAGCCAAATGAACAATCTAATGTGAGATTAAAATAAAGATGTTTGCATGTGCAAGGTCTCAAACAAATTTACCACCCATGCACCATTTCTCAGGAAACTACTAGAGGATGTGCTCCAACAAAACAAGGGAGTAAAGCCTGAAAGAGGATGATAAGGGATAGATGCAACAGTGGATCCAGTAAGAGAGGGAGAGAGGAGGGGAATTCCACAGGATGGGAGAGAAGGGAGATCACAGGAGGGTAGCTGTCCAGATTAGAGCAGGGTGGCGACACGTCCAACTGCCCAGTACACAGACCTGCTGAGGGTTGTCATCACTAATATACCTTCTGACATTGTACTGCCCTTTTAATGCCAGATGCACCTGCCAGGTTCTTATCTGTACTTGGCCTGCTTGGGCCAGGTCCTGATGGAGTTCCAGCTCTCCTCTGCATGCACTGGCACCTGTATAAGCTGAAGACACTCATTTTCCCCATCAGAAGTGTCCTATTTTGTTTTCTTAGAAACAGGAGGATGGCCATAGTGAGCTAAGAAACAGACAATTCAGATAGGTCTATTCCCCCACCCCCACCAACCTGCCAGACATTCCAGCTGGGGATGGCCCTCAGTTCCCCAGGAAGTGTCCATGGCCTTGCCAAGAGCCTCTTAGAACAGATGCCATGGTCCTTTCAGGGCCAGTGGGTACACTGACTCCCTAAAAAGGACTCTAGTAAACTCTCAGGCAGCTGAGGCCAGTCTGTGACCCCAAGACTATTCCTCTTCTCTTCTCCCAGGCTCTTCCATCTACGAGTAGCAGCTCAAAGTAGCCACAAACAGAAAGGATACCATGGCTAGTTCTCTACATTAATCACCTTGCACATAAGTAGATGATGAAAAAACAATAAAATGTTTGAGGAAAACACAATCTAAGGGGACTTCTTTGTCCTTGTCAGTCTTTCATGACCAGCTGGTGGACTGCTGGAGAGTGTACTTTACACCCATTGCTGGGCCTCCTTGTTTGGTCTTTTAATCCAACAGAGTAAATTAGAAGGTTACTTAATGCGGTCATAACCTCCTTGCTAAGAATGGATCTTTCTCTCTCTGTCTCTCTCTACACACAGACACACAGACACACCTCAATATTTATGTCACATATAAATATATAAATTTTTTCATTTCCTCAGCACCATTGTTGGTATTTGGGCTTTCCCCTTTGGCCACAGTCCAGGCCGTGCTAGGACACTGTGGAGAAGTGCTCCCTATCTTAGTGACTTCCCCATAGGGACAGCCCCACAGCGCCTGAGGGAACCTATTATTCAAACAACACATCAACATTCTTGCACACAAAATGCAGGGCAGCCATGAAAAAGCTTATATTCCATAGGGCTCCAGGGGTTGTATCTCTCTGGATCTTGTGAAATATAGGTCACAATGAAACCTCGGAGGTCAGAGGCACCAACCTGATTAATTAACAAGTGACATTGTGGAGGCTGGCCGGCTCAGGCCCACACCTCTACTCACAGCTGGTGGAGAGGCACCGCAGCGACTGGGCCGGCTTCCCAGTCTTCCCTCATACCTGAGTAACAGTCCCAAACTTTGCCCACTCCTGGTCCTCCGGACCCCGATTGCTGGCAGACAGACAGACAGCGCTGTCTTCTTCGCCGAGAAGGGAGGGCTCAGATTTGAGCAGCTTTCTTCACTCTCACCTTCCAACCGTGTTCATCTCCTCTTCCTGCTCCCTTTCCTTTCAGATCCTCCCTCTACCCCCATCCAGCCCCCTTGGGCTTCCTCCTCTTCCACCTTCCCTGCTCTGGGGGGTTCTAGCCCACCAGCCTAAAAGCATGGTCAGTCCTTACCCATCCTTTAAGAACAGACCCTAGAGCTGCTCTCCTCCCATCTCCTTCCCTTTATCACAAGTGGTCCCCACCTCCTCTCCAACACCCCCTGGAAATAGCCCTGCCAGGGTCCCTGGTGACCAACGAGCCTGTGTGCCCTCCTCCATGCACTGGATCTTTCAAGGCAGGTGGCACGCTCTCCACTCCCTTTCTAGAACCTTCTCCCTTATCCTCTATAACAGCACTCTCTCTGCTCTTCCCTCCTGAGGCAGCTCCCTCCGCATCTCCATTTGGTTCCCCTGCTTCTCCCTAAATGCCAGCTTTCCCCCGAGACTCCATTGCCAGTCCCTTCACATTATTTTCCTCGATGATCTCACCCCCTCCCCTGGTTTCACCATCGCAGACGTCATCCCAACATTTCAGAGCTGGAAGCAACTCCAGAAAGATGAGAAAACTGAGGCCAGCGTGTCCAGGTGCCCTGCCGGGGCCTCCCAGCACATGGGCAGCAACTCCGGACCTTGAACCCAACCTCCGACTCTGCCAGCAGCGCTGCCCCAACCCCTGCCATGCTGCCTCTTATTTCACATGCAGGGGAGCAGGTGGGTGCATCTGCAATGTCACACACACACTTCCAGACTTGATATTTTATTTAAGAGCATGCAGCTCTATATCAGTACCCAGTTGCTTTCAGTTCTGACATTTATCTTCTCCAAAGGAGGGTGAGCCACTTGCAGATCATCCCATCTCTCCTCCCACGTGGCTGGGAAATGTCAGAGGGAGATCCAGGCAGCTCAGGGTCCCTTGCCCACATTGCACACATTTCAGTCATTGGGCTGCTTGGTAACCCAGTTGCTTTGGGAGAGCTGAGAAGGCCTGGGAAATGCATGAGGGGAGCCAGCAGAGGGTTCCCAGGCACTGTCCAACTTTCATAACCAGGGGCGACAGCCAGAGCCAAGAGCCTCCCAGAACAGATGCCATGGTCCACTCAGGGGCAGGTGTGTCCTTCCCCATCTTCTCAGATCTCCTTGTTTTGAGTGGGACCCACGCCATGTCTTACAGCTCTGCCTGCGATTGCACAATAATACCCACCCAGAAAACAAATTAAAAATAGGAAAAATCCATCCGAGGCGTGTGTCTGCTGAGGCAGAGTGCTGTCAGATTGCTAGGCAACCCCAGGCGATCCTGTGGGAAGGTCTGTGCTAAGCTTGTTCCACAGAAGTAGCACTCTTGTCCCTGTTGTGTAGATGTGCTCAGCCGAATCTGAGCAAGGTCATGAACAGAGGGAAGGCACAGGCTGCCTGAACTGAAGACGTGCCCATCTGCCTGGACAAATGCATTTTCCGGAGGACAGAGAAGAGGCCGAGGGTGTCCGCAGGATGAGAGGCATCTGGATGCAGGCTGGAAAATCTATCTGGTTTCCCCATGTTCCCCAAAATACAGGTGTTTAGAACTGTGTAGGCAAAATGCCTGAATCTTAACTGATTTTCCCATCCAGCAGTCTTCATCACCTTCAGCCAGAGGTGAATTAAGCAGGTTCAGAGGCTGAAGACAGAGGAGGAGGAGAAAGGAAAGATGGATGCACGGCCAGAGCCCGTGGAGGAGCAGGGAGGAAGCAGAGCTGGGATCACCCAGGCGCCGCCATTCTTGGCTTTGTGCTCCCAAGGCCGAGATTGGAAGAGCGTGCTTTCTTGTTACAGTTCCATTCAAACCATAATCACGATAAAATCTTTGTGCGTGTTACAACGTTGGCCATGCGCATAAAATACTTTTAAAAGGAAAAGGCAGGGGATGCGGCATCATGAAAAATAACGAGAATTTTCATTTTGACTTGAAGATCTTTAAAACAAGGGTGAAGCCAAGAGAGCTTCTTCCCTTTTACGATGCTGCACAGAGACTGCCCAGGGCGAAGGCGAAAGGGTGTGTTAGCTTCCTGGGGCTCCCATCACACAAAAACAGGGGCTTTAAACAACGGAAATGTATTCTCTCACAGTCCTGAAGGTCAGAAGTTGGAAAGCAAGGTGTCAGCCTGCTGCCTCGAAAGCTCCAGGGAGAAACCATGCCAGGCCTCCCTCCTGGCTTCTGGTCACTGCCAATGGTCCTTGGCATCCTCGGCTTGTGGTAGCATCACTCCAGTCTCTGCCTCTGTCTCCACGTGGCCTTGTCTCTGTGTCCTCTTCCCTTCCTTATAAGGACCCCAGTCATTGGATTGAGGGCCCACCCTAATCCAGCACGACCTCATCTTAACTAACTGCATCTGCAAAGACCCTATTTCCAAATAAGGTCCCATTCTGAGGTTCTGGGTGGGCATGAATTTGGGGGGACATTATTCAATCCACTCCAGGGGGATTGATATGAAATCAGATGAGCTTCAGAGCAGGCAGGCACTGGCCATCACCTGGTCCAGGCTGTCCCTCTCTCTTGAGGGAGTGTCTCTTACAGCACCCAGAGACCTCGGAGCGCTGCGTTATCTATGGGCTCCCATACACACAGTCCTGTATGAATATACCTGATCACGTCCCCAGCAACAAAGGCAGTGCCAGCCACCACCACCAGCCAGACTCACAGCTCCAAGGCCCTCTGTCTGAGCAAGGCAATAGCAGGACAGGAGATGCCTCCCTCCAGCTCCAGCTGACTCTGGAGAAGGTGCCCATTGTGGGGAGGGCTACCCACATTGCACTCCTGCCCTGTGTTAGTGTCCCCGGGCCACCAAAACAAAGCAGCACAGGCTGGCAGCCTAAACAACAGACACTGGAGGCCAGGAGGCCAACCAAGATCAGAGTGTTGGCAGGGTGGTGCCTCCTGGGCCTGAGGACAGATGTCTTCTCCCTGTGTCCTCACATGATCATCCCTCTGTATGTCTGTGTCCTAACCTCCTCTTCTCATAAGGACCCCAGTCATGTTGGATTAGGACCCACCCACATGACCTCAGCTTAACCTGACTGCCCTCTCTAAAGGCCCTGCCCCCAAATACAGGCCCATCCTGAGGTGTTGGGGGTTAGGGCTTCAACAAGTGAATCTGGGGGACAGTTCAGCCCACATGCCCTGTTGATGTCCCTATTTCTCCTAAGAGCCAGTGTTCCCAGTCCTGAAACTCAGCCATAACTCTCACTCTTCCTTCCCCTCCCCACTCAGCCCCATCTACATCCTAACTAAAACTACATTTCTGTCTCGATCCAGCATTGAACCTCCACGTGAAGCTGGGAGGTGGGCTGGGCAGGCGGCACTTTTCACATATTTGTGAGGTGTGGCAACGCTGGGGTCACAGGTCTTCCACCCCTGCCCAGCAGACCTGGTCCCTTGGCCCATCCAGGGGAGCACCCCCTCTGCCGAGCTGGGTCTCTTGTTTTGTCCCCAGCAGTGGCAATAAATGACTCTGAGCCCCCAGATCCTTGGACCAGGGCCTCCACCCAGTGCCCCCTATATGCATCTTCAAAACAGCCAGCCCCCCGGGGTGTCCAGGACAGATTTCCACCAAGATAAAAATGAACATTGAAAATGAGACACTAACTCCCGGAGACTGTTCACCAAGCATGGCTCCACAGCCACAGGGCCCCTGACCCACTTGGCCAGTTCCTGAGAAACAGGAAAGTAGCCTCCCCTGTTGAGGAGGACAATCCAAGGTGGGAGGACAGAGGGCCTGGGTGCCTGGCCCAGCCTGGCTGCCTGGATGATGGGGACCTACCATTAGCATCTTTAGGGCTTGGTTTTCTCCTGTGCTAATGGGCAGGGATGGACCTCATGACCCTCAGTCCATCTCCAGGGATGGGAGCCTACAGTTCTGTCGGAAGCAGCCTGGCTGCCCCAAACCAGCCCAGCAGTGCCAGGGCTCGAAGGAGACGTGGGGGCAGGAGGAGAGGCGAGCTGCCTATTGTTCCACATCTTCCTCCTTCCACCTCCTCCTCCAGGAAGCTCATCCTTTTCCAAAATAGCTCCTCTGCCTCCTTCCCTCCTCTCTCCTCCCTGCTTCCGGGAGCTCCATGGCCAAGTCCCACCTGGCAAGGGGCAGCAGTGTTGGGGGAGGGAGGGTATGGCTCTCAAGCTGCAAAATTTCAAGGTCAAACAATGACCCCTCCGTCCCTCAACCTCCCTCCCCTCCAGGTCGGGCTCCACCATCCCCACAGCTGGCAGACCAACAGAAGGAGCCTTGTTCTCAGGCCAGTTCCCCTGTTCCGCGGTCCTCACAGTGCCCAGTCCCCAGAAGAAGGGTCACTTGAGCATTCAGAAGCCCCTACAGACTTGCCTCCCCCTGCCCTGCTTGGGGAGCCCAACTCCAAATGAAGTGCTGACCCTTCCTTGGCCAGGCTGTGGCCCCTGCCCACCCGGAGGGTCCTCCTCTGCCCCCCACCACAAGGACAGGCCTAGGGATAGTCAACCAACCCTGGCCAAGCACTTTGGACCCCACACTGAGCCAGATGTGCCCTCTGTTCAGCTTTGTGCAAACCCAGCTCATCTCCCCGCCGCCCCCTGCAAACTCCCCTGGACAGTGAGACCCGTTCTGACCTGTGACTTCAAGGCTAACACAGCAAACCAGGGGCCCGGTACACCAATGCAATTTCCTGCTCCACTGCAAGTCAGCAGAGTCCTTGGCAGTTGTGACACACCACGTATCAGGCTGAAGTGGCCAGGAGCAGAGGCCAGCCAGGAGAACCTTGTACTTTTTTTTTTTAATTGAGATGAAATCCACATAACATAGAATTAACCATTTTAAAGTGCGCAATTCAGTGCCGTTTAGCACATTCACAATATTGTACAACCATCACCACTATCTAGTTCCAAAACGTTTCCATCATCCCAAAAGGAGACCCTGTACCCACCAAGCAGCCACTCCCTATTCCCCCAGCCCTGTGCTTTTTGATGTTAAATGAATAAAATGCAAATTGCTTCTACTATTCTTGCTCCAAAGCACTGGCGCTTTTTGAATAGGACTGTCACACTGTCCTCATCTTCTTGGCCTGCCCACTTAACACTCAGGGATGTTCCAAAAGTGTCACATGAAGGGACAGGCAGTCTTAAGCTGCCTTCGTGAACAACTTTGCCATTTGCCCAAAGACAGTAATTCCTCATGCGTTCATTTACCCAAAAAATATTCTTTGAGCCCCTTCTAAGTGCCCAGCTCTAGGTCAGTCGGTGGCTCACAAGCATGAAAAGGATCCAATCCTGCCCTCCAGGCTCTGGGTGCTGAGTTGGGAAAGCAGATGGGTAAACAGCTAAATGACAAGGCCACATGGTAAGTGCTTTGAGAAAAACATGAAGAAATACTCCACCCACAGAGTGGCCTTGCCACCCTCTATCAATATTTTTATCCATACTCCCACATGTTAACATGGCCGTCTTCACCTCCAACACCATCTTTAAACACCAAAGATGGGGACACATATGCTGGATGAGACCACAACAGGCAGGGGCTTGAAGAGGCAACTCACAAAGAAGACTTTAAAAGGGCCCCAAAGTACAGAAAGTGTCTAATTTCACCAGCCACCAAAGCAATATAAATCAAAACAAAAACACACTTCCACTTTTCCACCCGCCAGATTTTGAAACTGCTGATTGCATCCAGAGCTTCTGCTGGGAAGTGACCCTCTCCCGCACTAGATGGTGGGGTCGAAGTTGGCATCTGTCTGGGGCAGATTGGCACTTGGATCAAAAGCTTCCAAAATGTGTTTAACCTTTAACTCAGCAATTCCACTTGTAGGAATTCACCCTAAGGAGAAACTCAGGAACAAACGCAGATTTATCTCGAAAGACTTATGTACTAGAATATTTGCAGCATTGCTTATGACATCAAGAGACTGAAAACAAACTGAATGTGCAACTCCTGGGTGCTTGGTAAATAATTTGTGCACTCATTAAAAACCCTACCATAGAAGACTATTCAATACCACTGCAAAGTGTTCATAAGCCTTCAAATGGGAAGGTTTATAAAACAGAGTGTGCAATCCAATGCCATTTATACTCCCCAGGCCCTGAAACAGGATGGAGGGACAGTCTCTTGGTCGGCAGTGATTCCCTCTGTACAGGTGAACGACGGGTAATTTTTCTTTTTGAAATTTTATTGTATAGTCTAAGTTTTCTACGTTGGATCTCAATTGCATTTGTAACCAGGAAAAATATAAGGAGTGTTTTTTAATTCGATTAGAAATGTTACAGAGGCAGTTTATCTGCCAGCGCACCAGCTCGCAGGGGGAGGAAGAATCTGGACAGTTCCTGACAAACACAGGGCCCCACCTGCAGGGGTGAAAGGTTCCCATGCCTTTGATCAAGAAGCTGAGGGAGTGCCGTAGTCAACCTCTTTACTTCCCTTTTCAGATTAAGTTTTGATTTGATTTGCTGGTATCATGCCATCGGGAGCTCCACATGTGTCCTTGGAGCTCATGGACCATCTTGGCAACACATTCTAACCCTCTCTCTGGCTCCTCTCAGGAGAAGGCCCCTCCCGGGTTTACTATTTTGAGCTGAAGTTCTGGAAGTTTCATCATTACAAAATAAATATTTTTGAAGCTCATGATTCGTGAGAGCAATAAAAGAAAATTAATTTTTTCTTTTTAGAAAGGTAATTTTAAATTTATTTATTGATTTATTTATTTAATTATTTTTGGCTGTGTTGGGTCTTCGTTTCTGTGCGAGGGCTTTCTCTAGTTGTGGCAAGTGGGGGCCACTCTTCATCGCCGTGCGCGGGCCTCTCACTATCGCGGCCTCTCTTGTTGCGGAGCACAGGCTCCAGGCGCTCAGGCTCAGAAGTTGTGGCTCACGGGCCCAGTCGCTCCGCGGCATGTGGGATCTTCCCAGACCAGGGCTCGAACCCGTGTCCCCTGCATTGGCAGGCGGATTCTCAACCACTGCGCCACCAGGGAAGCCCAGAAAATTAATTTTTATTGAATTCCTACTGTGGGTTACACACCTAACATGCAATTTCTCATTTAACCTTTGAAATAATGCCTTGAGGTCAGTGTTATTGCCCCCAAATTACAGATAAGGAAAATGAGTCTCAATAACCCAGACACAGAAAGCTGGCCTAGGACTCAGCAGCTGGCTTCCCCCAGAGCGCCTGATCTAAGAGAGCCAGAAAGTCCCAAGATGGGGGCCACAATCTTTTTGTAACCTCACAGCCAATAAGGGCTATAGGAACCCAGACTCCACTTGGACCCCAAAGTAAGGGCTTGATGTCCACCCTTCCTAGAGAATGGACGGCTCAAAGAGAACAGTGCTCCGTGTCACCTGGCCACCCCCCACCCAGCCACAGGGACCCGGCAGCTGATGAACTGGGGCGCCTGCAGCTGAGGGGACTATCGGGGGAGACTGTCCAGCCACGCACACTGCAGGGACCTGAGCCTCCTTCCTCGTGACTGCAACATCTCTGAAATGAAGAGACAACTCTATTGGGAGAACAAGCGCTAATTAAATTTCCTGGGATCACTGAAGAGGAAATTACTTAATATTCTGAACAGATTTAATATTTGAAAGCATGGACGGCCTTGATTGTCGTGGATGGGTTCTCTGCCATCGGGCTTGCATTTGATGGGATCCACACAAGCTAGGAGGAGCGGATGGAGGTGGCTGGAGGCTGTGATGTCCCTGGAAGCCAGAGGAGAGGGAGAGAAACTGGGCATGGCCGGAGGGCAAGGTCCTCGTAACAGCCCTCCACAGGGACCCCAGGCACTGCTACAGCGAGCTGGAAGTCATATTCATGGTCTCTGCAGCCCCGTGTCTTTGGGTCCCTGACATCTGCCTACATTCACCCCACCTTTCTGTAACTCAGGACCCTTGTTGGCCAAGGTACCCACCTGAGTGAGAGGGAGGTCTTGTATTCCTTGGAACGCACGATCTAAATACCCCTGTGTCTCTTGGAGGAAGTGGGAAGAAAAACAAACACTTTTACCACATCCCCAAGATACACAAGTCTGGAGCTTTCGGGAGCCGCTCAGCCTCGTCACCGTAATGCCACCCAGGGACCACCCACAGGTTCCTCTGAGAGCTGTTTCTGGAGGAGCCGCACCCCACAAGCTCATCCAGGTGCCAGGACGTGGTCTCCAGACTCTGAGCAGCAGCTGAGACCTGGCCACTGGGGGCCCCTCCCTGGAGGCTGGCCGGGGGTGTGGGGGCCCAGGCTGGGAGTCACCCTCAGTTACTGCCAAGCAGACAAGCTCAGGGTCACATCACTCTGGCTGTGCTGCATCCACGGGGGCCATTGCTAGGCCAGGTGACCAGCTCAGCCAACCCCAAGGCAAGCCCTGCAGGCTCCTCGAAGCCCTGAGAAGGGTAGAGGGCAGGGGAGAGGTGGGTGAGCTCAGCTCACTCCCTGATGAGGAGAAAATAGTTTCCTGATGGGAACCGGTGAGGTAGGGGGTGGGGTGCAGAAACTCCAGATGAGAGCTTGGGCTAGCCATGGAGATGAGGAATTCCCACCCAGCCCTCAGATATGAGGCAGAGAGTCCAAATATTGGGGGAGCAAGTGACGGAAACTCAACTCACCCAGCTTAATCTGAAAGATAGTTCATTGGTGCCCACTAATGAAGTAGAGCTGGCCTTGGAGACAAAACGTTACACACACACACACACACACACACACACACGCACACCTGGTCCTCCCTTTCCATTGACCTAAATCTCCCTGTTGAACATGTGTCCTGCATACACTGGACGTGGAGGACAGAGTCCATGGCTGCTGAACACGGGGGCTTAGAGCCTCTCAGCTGAGCAGCCCCCCAGGACATAGAGAGCATCTTCCCCCATCTCTATACAGAGAAGCCACAGTGAAGGATGCAGCTCTCACGTCAGTGGGGCCCATCCTGCACCATGGCCACCCTGAGAGGGGGGTGCGCTGCACATGTGGAGGGAGGGGACACACAGACTGCATGGATCAGGGGCAGGAAGAGGCCACAGCAGCTCCAGCCCAGGGGTCCTAGATGCCCAGTGGGCAGCCCATGGCTGCACAGCACCGAGGCCACCAGCCGAGAGGCGTGGAGGCTGATACCCGCCACACAGAGCTCGGAGGAGGCGCCTGGTCAAACTCCAGACTTGGAAAATGCCAGCACCAGCCTTCAGAGTGATTTTTTTTATTACAAGTGATTCTGTCTGCTTCACACTTCAGGGACTGGAGATTGGACATGCTTTATAATTGTAATTAAAATAAACCAAGCGCCAGGAGGGTCAGTAGGATTCTACATTGAGAGGCTCCTTCTCCCATCTTTCTTACCCTTCTGACCGACCGGGAGTTTCCCAGAGCCAGTGTCCCCTGACATACAACCCTTGGAAGAACAGAGCCCTGAAATAAGTCTGTAATTTTGTTTTTTTAATTGTCTCTCCTACTTAGTTTCCTGTTCAAACAGATCCCCATGCCAGTCTGTAATCCCTATTTAAGCACCTAAACCTCCATAAAATAACCCACAAACCAGTCCCATCTTCCTGCTGCTCTTAACCTGTCTCCCATAGTCTTTGGTTGTTCAGCCTCTTTGACACTAGGCTTGTCTGGCTCACCTGGCTCCGGGCATCCATCAGGGAGGAGTGGCCGCTGGAGCCCCAGAGTCCAGAACAAATGCCTCTCCTATGCTTTCCGAACACTGCCCTCAAGCTCCATTTTCAGTGAAGAACCGCAGATCCCCTGCACTTGACCGTGAGTCAGCCCCTGCCCACCTGCCATCACAGCCACTGGCGAGTGGCTGGGAGTGCTGCTCCTCCCCTCCCTGCAGGTCCTCAAGAGCCCGTAGCAGAGTGAACCCTACTCCCACCTTGTATCCCCCGTGATCCATTCCAGGGGACCTGGAGGCCTTCTGCCCCTGCTGTTCCCCAAAACAGGCTCAAACCACATCCAAAGTGGACCTTCTGGGTACACTGGGCTGTGGACACAGTGCCCATCCTGCAAAGACAATGACCCACCCCTAGGGGTTCAAAAGCACCCACTGCCATTCAGCTCTGTCTAATGAGCTGCAGGAGGCCCAGGAGCATCCTTGGGGAGCCTTCAAGGAAACTGACTCAGAGAGGACGTGAGCTGTGAGGGGTCAGCGCTGGGTCCAAAGAGACCTGGCATCTAGGCCTCCCAGCCTGTCACTTACTGTCCACACATCCTTGACTTTACTTGTTTCTCTGACTATAAAATTGACTCTGACATAGATGATCTCTAGGGTTTCTCCCAGCTCTAAAATTCTCTGCTTCTGTAATTCAGGAATAAACTGTGAAGCATGGATGAGACAGGCCCAGAGCTCAGAGGGTTACGGTCAACGGTTGTAGGGTTCAGGGGAGGCTTCCTGGCATCCCCGAGACTCAGCCTGCACACAGGCCCTGGCACGTGGGCCATTTCTTGAAGGTACCACATGGCAACCTGAACATTCTGACCCTTTGAGAGGCTGGAAAGAGTGGCTGTGAAGGAGTCCTGGAAGTCTGGGGCCTGAAAGGAGCTTCCCTGGTCACATGAGGCCACATGAGGCCACAACCCTTCCCTTCCCCCTCCCAAACTATTCCCCTGGATGCAGAGCTTGAAGCTAGGGAGACTGAGATAGTCACTTTCACTAGACAATAACACGATGAAGTATTTTAAAATTCTGAGTGGACAATATTTAATATTACATAAAACATAGAAGCCAAAAAAGGAAAAGAGTTTTGACAAAAAGATAAACAACTTCTGTATCAGAAAAAGAAATACTATAAACAAAGTTAAAAGAAAAATTATACAGTGAGGAGAGATTTATATCATGTATAACAAAAGATTGATCACCTTCATAAATAAAAAGTTCTGGCAAATTAATAAGTGAAGGACAAACAACCAGTAGTGAAACAACCAGTCCACAGAAAAATGTAAACAGCCATTAAACATAGGAAAAGATGCTCAACTTCACTCATAATTAAAGAAATTCAACTAATAGCAAGATAAGTGTCAAACTGGCAAAAGTATTTAACAATACCCAGTACTGGATGATACACAGTAGACAGGATTAAACTGGTAAAATCTTTTGGAAGGACTATTTGGTGATATTTATTAATTTTTAAATGCACATGCCTTTGATTTAACAATTCCACTTCCAGGAATCTATCCCACTGACTTACCCTCACAAGTAAGCCAACATTTACTTACAAGAAATGAAGTTAATATTATTATAGTAGCAGGAAATACACTGAGAGGGAAAGGGTCCACCCACTAGGAAATAAATTATGGAATGCCCACATGATGGCATATTCCACAATCATTCTTTTTAAACAAGGGAGAGCTATAAGTGCTGATGAGTCACTGTTTCCAAAGAAAATTGTAACCAAAAAAGCAAGTTCCAGAACAATATACATAAAATCCTGTTTATGTAGGAGAAAAAAAGGGATATTCATATATATATATATATATATATATATATATATATATATATATATATATATATATATATATATATATGAGATTTTCTGGAAATATGCAACACCAACTTTACTGCTAAGCTGTGGAAATGGGGTGTTAACAGAGAGGGTCAATCAGGGAGATTTTAGTTTCTACTTCTTAACTTTTCTATATTGTTTTAATGTTTTTGCCATGAGCAAACATACTTTGTTCATAGAAAAAAATGGCTTTAAGGGAGATGAGAAAGTCATGCTCTGGTTTTCTCGGTGAATTTAATTATCTCTGTCGCTTCACTTTTTTATTTTTAATGTTACATGAGCTTATTGTAAGGAAAAAAGTATAAAGTACAGATTTTCAAATAGAGACAAATACAAAAATCATTCATGATCCCACAATCAAAATATAACTACTGTTAATAAATATGTGTCTATGCATAAATGTGGTTTGTATTTTAGATTATATGTTTTTCACCACATCCTGAGTCATTCCCATTAGTATAAATATGCTCTAGTATCTCCCAACAACAACAGTAAAACCCTCCCTTGACTCAAATCTCCCTCCAGATACTGCACTGCTTCTCTGCTCCCCTTTGAAGAAATATTTCTTAAAACTTGTCTTTACGTGCTGTTCCCACTTCATCCCTTCTCATTCTCTCCTGAAGTAACTCTAAACAAGTTTCTTCTGACTCTTCAGTAGGAAAAACTTCTGCCAAGATCACCAATGACCCCCCCCAAGCCCCACCAACATGGCCAAACACAGTGGTCAATCCTCAGCCCCCATCTCACCCCTCCTTTGTCAATGTGGACACAGTCATTAACTCACTTCCCTAGAAAGCCTCTTTTTGCTTGGCCTCAGGGACACCACTTTCTCTCTTAGAGGCCTTCCCACCTTAATCAAGGCCTTCTCAGTCACCTTGGCTAGCTTCCCCTCATCTCCCCAAACTCTACACATTGAGGTGCTCAAGGTCTCAATTCTGGGACGTCTCCCCTCCGTGTAGGAAAGATGTCACTTCTCCCATTCAGTCTCGTGACTGTTAAAAAAAACATTATAGTCCTCCCTAGAGCAACCACTAAAAAGTACAGTGGATGAGGCTACAAAGGCAATATATAAATTGAAGTGGAGCATAAAATTAACCACAATGAAGGCAGAAAAGGAGGTACAAATGAACAGGAAGCAGGAGAACAAACAGAAAACAAATAGTAAAATGACAGACTTAATTCTGGCCATATCACTAACTACATTAAATGTAAACATACTACACACTCCAATGAAAAGGCAGAGGTTGTCAGCAACAGAGATAGACTGAAAGTAGAAATTTAAAATAATACAAGGCAAATAATAAGCATAAGAAGGCTAGAGGGGTTATATTAATAACAGATTAACTAGACTTAAAGACAAAGGGTATTAACAGAGTTAAAGGGTGATACTTCATAATAAAAAAGGGGGTCAATTTATTAGGAAAGTGTAAAATTCGCAAGCCTGAAAGGCAAAATAGAATTTCAAATACATAAGGCAAAAATTGAAAGAATTAAAGAGAGAGATCCACAATTACAGTTGGAGATTCTCATACCCTTCCCTCAACTGTTGATAGAACAAGTCAACCAAAATCATTAAGGAGATAGAAGATCTGAACATTAACCACCTTGACCTAATTGACATTTATGGAACACTAAATCCAACAACTGCAGATACTCATTCTTTCCAAGTGTACCCAGAATATTAACCAAATAGATCACGTGCTGAGCCATTGGGAAAAAACTCTCAAGTGATGGCAGCGAGATGAAGAGCCAGGAGGTCTCAGCGCTCATCTTCCCCCGAAAAACAACGAATTAACAACTATATTCCGATGAAAACAGCAGTGATGGAACTCCAGAGCACAACAAAGAGGCAATAGAAACCCTGCGGAACACAAAAATCAAGGAAGGATGCATAGAAAAGCATACCTTTCCTTCTGCTTGAAGACAATATGGAGCGCTCTTCCCCATAAGACAACATGTGCTGAACTCAGGGTCTGCCTCTGCCTACCTTCCTGTCCACCAGGCCTATGACTAGGTTAAGTCACAGCATAACCCAGCTGGGAAAGTGGAAGGAAAGGGACAATACCAGCCCCACCACCCCAGGAGCCAGGAGACCTACCAGGACCCACAGGAGCATGCTGCTTGGGATCAGATACTGAGGGAGTTTGACCAGGGGGGCTGGGGCACCACCAGTGCTGGGGAAAATTAGCCATGTGGTAGCTATGGGGGAAGGTCACTCATTGCTCCAACAAGCAGGGATGCTAGGCTCAAGATCTACGTACAAGATCTACAACTGCAAATAAAACACGCAAAGTCTCTGCCTTTGGGGGGTGTCCAGTATGGAAAGAGCAGAAATAAACAGGAAAGGGAACAATATAAGTGTATGATTCCACACTGAGAGGGGTGCTGGGAAGGCTATGAATAGATTCTGAGTTGACAAATGAGCGGGAAGATGCCCCGAGCCCCTCTGAGCCTTCCCAAGAAGGCTGACACTGGACGAGACTCAAAGTCGGAGAAAGAGCCAAAGAGATTAGCATGGGAGATAGCTCCAATGCAGGTAAGAGCTCAGGTGTGCTCTACACACCAAAGGGGGCTGGGATGGGGGGTGGGGCTAGTATGTGGTAGTCAAGGGGATGAGGTTGGAAAGGGTCAGCAGAAGCCAGATAATGCCAGGGTTTTAGCTCATGCCCAAGGTTTTAGAGTCCATGCAGATGCAGCCCAGTGGAGGGCTTCAGCAGGGAAAGATGTGGGAGGACTGACAGTTTTAAAAGTCCATGCTGGCTGCAGCACTAGAATGGCCCGGGGTGAGAAAAATGGGGAGATCAGTTGGAGAGCTATTAACGTCCGGGAGCAGTGAGGAGGTGCAAAGTCTGCAGGGAACCCTCGTAACGTTGGTGTGAAGTCAGGGGGTAGGCCTCAAAACCACCCTCACTTCTGACACCAAGTGCAAGCTGGGGGTCCTCAAGACCACCCTTAGGTTTGATAATCTGCTAGGAGGACTCAGGGCTCAAGAAAGCTGCTACACTCACTGTTATGATTTACTAGAGTGAAAAGATACAGATTAAAGTCAACCCGGGAGTCCAGGAAGATACGAAATGTGGGGCTTCCACTGTCCTCTCTCCCTGGAGTCAGGACAGTGCTGCTGTCCCAGCATCAGTGTGTGGTGACATTGCCAACCAGGGACGTTCCCAAGCCTTGGTATCCAGTCTCTGCTGGGGTCCACCATGGAGGCACTTTGATGCCCACGTGGCTGACCTCAGTCCAGCCCCTCTAGAGGTCAAGCTTATACCATGTGACCCAATCCCACCCATGTGACCCACCCATGTCACATGTTGCTGGGGCCCAGAGCCCCATCTTGAATCACTTTGTCGGTGTGGCCCAGAGCTGCCAGGAAAACCAAGACCAGAACATTCCAAGGGCTTAGAGATCCCCTTAGAGATCCCCTTTGTCCAAGGGCAAAGGACAGACCTCTCTTGGGACAAGGTTAAATCCTCTGCTACACGGCCATTACCCCTGGAGTCTGGCTTTGTAAGCCGGACAGTCTCTGCTTGGCATTTTGTGGAAGTAGATAAAGAATCAAACTCCAGAGCAATTTTTCCAGATTCTTCTTCTGGAGTCATGGTCCACATATTAGTTGGGGCAAGAAACTGCTGAGGAGTGAAATCCCAGTGCTTGCTGCTCTGGGTCCATTCTGCGAGACATTGTGTCCCCTGACTTTTCTGTCCAGGGGGACCGAGTTTCAGGTCAGTAAAAAAAAAAGAAAAAATGGACGCTTCATATGTCACCACGGCACTGGGAGTTGGGGGGGGGTGGGGACCAAACAGAGAAGTTACTCCCAAGAAGCATCATTTCATGGGGAATGTGCAGTAGAGAAAAGACCACCTCTTCCTGCTCCCCAGTTTGCACAAATGTGTGTAGGGGAAACTAGAAATACAGTGAACAGAAATTGGTGAACACAGACTGCATGTGCCCAACACATAGCCTCTGGATAAAGAACTGGGAATTCTCTGTAACTGGTATCAAATCCGGATTCAAGGGAAGCCCCCCACACAGCTCATCACACCAGGACCTCAAAGCCAGGCCCTCCCCTTCTCAGCCCAAGGCTGAGGGTCAGAACTGGGCAGCCTCAAACCCTGGACCCTTCCTGGTAGCTGCGAGGATCCTCCCCGATTCAGCCTCACCCATTTTGGCTGCCCCATCACTCGGTCACCACCACCAGCCCTCCTTCTGCCTCTGGGTCCACCAACAGCCCAGCCCAGCCGAGGGAGCTGGGGGGGTCAATGAGAGCTTTCTGAGAGCGACAATGACCCTGGGGGGCAGGTGAAGGAGGCACGTAGCTCCCTCATCCTACTCTTCTCCCTAGTGCTGTCTCCCCTCTTCTTTACCTCCTGGGGTCCAGGCACGCAGCGTTTTGCTTTCCCCACCCCCCTGACATCATCCAGCTTGCATGTCTCTCACTTAAACTCTTGCCACCGGGACCACAGTGGCCTCCTTTATTAAGGACACAGACCCACCTGGGCCGGGGAGAAGGGAGGAGGGGCAGCAGCAACAAAGCCTCCACTAAGGACTAGGGGGAGGGGTCCCACTGGCAGCGGATTGGGGGAGGCAGAGGCAGTGGTGAGATGCCCCCATTGAGGGCCCGGAATCAACTGTCAAGTGCGTACAGACATGAAGAGTCTGTGTGCAACCAGCATGAGGCGTACGTGTCAGAGACTCAAAGGCATCCGCAATCATTTGACATCCTTGATTTAGACTGATGTTCCTGCACGTCCTGTGAAAGCGTTTTATCTCATTGCATCTTCCTCTCTCATCCACGTGCGCCTCACACTCTCCCTCTCACTCTCTGGCACGTTCCTCCTCCTCCTCTGGTCTCTCCCCTCTCCGCTTATTCATGGTGGTGAGTTTCAATATCTTTCTATCCTGCTCCCCCCACCTCCTTCCCATGAAAAGAAGCCTCAGCCTGTCTTTTATGTACCCAAAATGCACACTTGATTTTTTTCTTACAAAACTCACCCTCTGTCTTTGTCACACATGCCAAGCCCCAGGATGTACTTGAAAACGGAGTTTGCATGTCCCAGGTGTCGTGCAGAAACTGATGGCTCACTGGAGGGTGTTGTCAGGAAACTCAATGAGGAAGAGTACCCATTATCACCTTGGGGAGCATAAAAGCCATCTTACCTGCTGGGGCTGATTTAAGAAAAGCCTGGACAGCTGCATGTTAATCAATGAAGTTAGAACGCACCCTCACACCATACACAAACATAAATTCAAAATGGCTTAAAGACAAACATAAGACATGACACCAAAAAACTCCTAGAAGAGAACACAGGCAAAACGTTCTCTGGCATAAATCATATCAATGTTTTCTTAGGTCAGTCTCCCAAGGCAATAGAAATAAAAGCAAAAAAAAAAAAAAAAATGGGACTAATCAAACTTATAAGCATTTGCACAGCAAAGGAAACCATAAACAAAATGAAAAGACAACCTACAAACTGGCAGAAAATATTTGCAAATGATGTGAACAAGAAGGGCTTAATTTCCAAAATATACAAACAGCTCATACAACTCAATAACAAAAAAAAACAAACAACCCAATCAAAAAATGGGCAGAAGATCTAAATGGACATTTCTCCAAAGAAGACATACAGATGGCCAACAGGCATATGAAAAGACGCTCAACATGGCTAATTATTAGAGAAATGCAAATCAAAACTACAATGAGGTACCACCTCGCACCAGTCAGAATGGCCTTCATTAAAAAGCCTACAAATAACAAATGCTGGAGAGAGTGTGGAGAAAAGGGAACCCTCCTGCACTGTTGGTGGGAATGTAAATTGGTGCAGCCACTATGGAAAACAGTATGGAGGTTCCTTTAAAAACTAAAAACAGAGTTGCCATATGATCCAGCTATCCCACTCCTGGGCATATATCCGAAGAAAACTCCAATTGGAAAAGATACATGCACCCCATGTTCACAGCAGCACTATTTACAATAGCCAAGACATGGAAGCAAACTGTCCATGGACAGATGAATGGATAAAGAAGATATGGTTTATATACACAATGGATTACTACTCAGCCATAAAAAAGAATGAAATAATGCCATCTGCAGCAACATGGATGGACATAGAGATAATCATACTAAGTGAAGTAAGTCAGAAAGAGAAAGAGAAATACCATATGATATAAATTATATGTGGACTCTAAAATATGACACAAATGAACTTATTTACAAAACAGAAACAGACTCACAGACATAGAAAACATACTTATGGTTACCAAAGAGGGAACGATGGGGAGGGATAAATTAGGAGTTTGGGATTAGCAGATACAAACTACTATATATAAAATAGATAAATAACAAGGTCCTACTGCATAGCACAGGGAACTATATTCAATAACCTGTAATAAACCATAATGGAAAAGAATATGAATATATATGTATAACTGAATCACTTTGCTGTACACCAGGAACTAACACAACATTGTCAATCAACTCTACTTCAATAAAAAAAAAAAAGAAAAAGAAAAGCCTGGAAACTGAGTCAGAGCAGAGAATCAGTGGAGGGAGACAAAGCAGGCTGCAGATGAAGAAAGAGTGCCAGCATGTGGCAGGAAGCTCTTTTCATACCAGGAGCCCCAGGGACTCCCCCAACCCTGGCTCCAGTTCCCCTACAAAGCACAGAGCTCAGCATCTCAGCTGCTCCTCCAGGCCCTCCTACACAGACACCCTCAGTAATGAAGGACCCTCAGGAGCGGGGTGGCTTCGGGAGCAGGACCTGCCTTCCACCGTGGTCCCCGTCCTCTGCTCTGGATGCAGAGAAAGCAGGTCCCTCACATGACGACGCTGCATGTGCTCATCATCCCCACCTTCTTCTCCAGCAAAAGACCGGCTGCCTCATCCTGAAGCGCAACCACCTCCAGGAAGAGAGCCCACAGCTTGCCCTCCAGGCCCACCAGGGAACCCCGGCCAGCCCAGAGTGTCCTTTATCATCCAAGCACAGGAGTCCCTGGCTCCTGTCTCCAGAGGCAGGGGTCCGAACAGCAGCACGGACCCCTTCTCACTTCATCTCTGAAGTGAAGCCTGCAATCATTTGGTAACGGTAGTGTGTCCGTCTGTTGGGGCTGCTCTAGCAGAATGCCATAGCCTGGGGGCCGTGTAAACAACAGAAATCTATTTCTCACATTTATGGAGACTGGAAATCCAAGAGCAGGTGCTGGCATATTCAGTTTTAGATTCAGTTTGGGTGAAGTTCTGCTTCCTGGTTCACAGACAACTGTCTTCTCACTGTGTCCACTGATGGCAGAAAGGGTGAGGGAGCTCTCTAGGGTCCCGGTTTCCACACTTATGACTTAATCACTCCCAAAGGCCCCACCTCCAAATGCCATCACATTGGGGTTAAGGTTCCAACATATGAATTTGGGGCAGGCACACCAACGTTCACAGCAGATGGACATTCACCTTGCAGGGGTTAACAAGGAGCACGTGCCCCCTCGCTGTCCCTCCATCCTGTCAAGCACCCTCCTGCCACAGGGCCCTTGCACTTGCTGATCCACCTGCCTGGGACACTCTTCCCCAGAAGAGCACAGGTCACTCACTGGCCTCAGTCAGGTCTTTGCATAGCGTTGCCTTAGCAGAGAGGCCTGCCTAATGCGGGGCAGCAGCACCTCTCAGCTTTACTTCCACCTGCTGTGTGTGTGTGTCTGTGTGTGTGTTTCTGTGTGTGTTGCTTTGCCCCATCCACTAGAATGACAACAGGGACTCAGCTAACAGCTAAGCCACAGCCCAGGCGCCTAGAACCATGTCCAGCAATCAGACGCCTTTAATAAATAATCGTCAAGTAAACGGCCACGGTCAGCATCCCTCCCAGGATGTCTGATGCATATCGTCTAACATATGCGTAGCAATGGCTCGCAGGGATAACCCAGTTCTCTGAATGTGGGCAGGTTTCTCTCTCCCACCACTTCCGGCACCCCGTCCCTCTCCCTGCCTCAGTGCAGCCTCACGTCTCCCAGTAAGGAAAGCAGGACAAGTCCAGCAATGAAGTTGCTGCTGCTCTAGCAGTGATGCCTTGAGCTAATTCCTGCCACTGCCAAGGAGGACGCCCAAATACCTCTGCACAGACAGAGTAATTACTTCTAAACATAGCCACCTCCCCAGCTGTCACTATCCGATGCTAGCAGGTCTGGTCCAGAGTCAGCCCCCAGCTACCTCCCCAATCTCAGGAGCCCCGGATCGTGCAGACAACCTTTGGGAGCACCAAACAGGCACAGGCCACCAGAGCACCCCAGCCCACCAGCCCTGCCTCCCCCAACTGAACTGGGCCTCGAGACACTGGCATAGACCAGGGTCTAGTGACCTCAGGGTTCATCCACCCTGACCTCAGTCTCCTCCTCAACCCTCCACCCTGCTCACCAATCACCTGGACCATCCTGCCTGGTCCCCAACTCCTGCCCGGCTCCCCTGGACCAGAGACTTCCCAGGTGGGGGCCTCCCAGGGCAGGATTGCAGGGCCAAGGGAGGAGGGAAGACAACCCCCAATCCTCTTTTGGGAAATTGAGGTGAGAGAGGGGCCAATTCCATTTATGTGAAACATCCAGAATAGGCAAATCCAGAGACAGAGAGTGAATTAGTGGTTGCTAGGGACAGGGGCAGCAGCAGGGGAGGGGGTGGTCTATGGGATCGATGGCTAGTGGGTATGGGGTCTCTCTTGGTTGGCGGTGAAAACGTTCTAAATTCTGGTGGGGTGGTGGTTGCACAGCTCTGTGAATATACTGAAAACCACTGAATCGTACACTTCAGACAAGCGAATTGTGTGCTATGTGGATTCTATTTCAATGAAGTTGTTGAAAAAAAAGACTGCTGGAGCAGTAAGGACCCCTCCCCAAGCCCACAGAAGGGCCAGGGAGCCCATGCCCAGCTGTGGGGCCCATGCCTTTCTGGTGGACTCACGAAGGGAGGAGCCTGAGGCTGACCCAAAAGGAGAGGGTGGGGGAGGGCAATGGGAAGCCCCCCCAGCCGGAGGCCAGGGAAGGAAGGAGGAGTGCACATGGCTCACATTATCACTAACTCAGAACCAACCCTGCCCCCAAATGGTGTTCAGTATAAACAGATGCTCCACGAGCCACAGTCAGAATGCACATTATTAATACAATATTATTATATTCCACAATCTCTTCCATCACTTCCCTCTAGCCCAAAAGACAGAGCTCTCCCAGGGGTCTCCCCACCAAGCCCTCCAGGGCCACACCTGGGTTCCCCACAGCTGAAGGGTATACATCCCATGATGCCCCCCAAAAAACTCACCCTCACAGGATCCTCTGCCTTGCCAGGGGCTGGGGGCTAGGGCGGGGCACAGCTGTCTGGGTCTGCAGTGGGGACAGGGTGCCTCCACCCTTGAGTTTCCGTCTTCACAGACTTCCCAGCGCCAGCCAGATGCCCCACCCCACTTCCTGATTCTAGGGCTCGAGGGCTCCCAGAGGCGGGGATATAACCGACAGGGTCTGTGCAAGCTCTCCAGGCCTGTGTGGGCCATCAAGGTTTCCCAGACCCCCTTGCAGTAGGTTGGAGTCATGTGGCCGATGGAGAGAAGTGATACAAGCCATTTGCAGCTCTGGCTCTTAAATTGTCCTTCTCAACCTCCCCAACCCGCCAGGATGCCCCACCACGGCCATGGAGTTACATTCCAGATGCACAGCCACAGTGGAGCAAGGCAGCTCAGCCCACCTCAGCCTTGGTGTGAGTGAGAAATAAATCTTTCTTGGCATGAGCCATCGAGATGTCTGAGTTTATTTGTTAGCACAAAATAGTCTGGTCTAATTCTGTGCTGATTAATCCAACAGCTCTTTGATGTTTTATGAAAACACCTTTGCTGCAAGTTCCCGAAGACTGATTTAAAGAACTCTTGTGAGTGATCCCAATTTGAAATGGGGAATGAGACTTTTCTGATCCCTTTTCTTCTCAACAATCCCCCAAAACAAGTAGATAGAGAAACAGAAACACAATGAATGGGCAATGTGGAATCCCCAGTCATGATGAAGCCAGGAAGCTGAGAGAGGAAGGCTGGGTGACCCAGGGACAGAGGAGGCAAAGCGAGCGACCTCCAGGCTGGGGCCAGGGAATGGTGCCCAGCTGATGTGCTCCATAGACTCCTCCCCCAAAATTATGGAAGTTGGATACTATGAAGGCCAGGGTGAGGCACAGATGCAGCAAGCTCTAAATGAGAAATGCGGGCCCTGCCCACCTCCATACAACAAGGTACCCTCTCCTAGCCCCACAGAGACCTGATACTCATTCTTGTGGGGAGTGAATCAGAGACACCCCAGGCTTGGGGATGCCAGCTCAGAGAGGGTGAGGTCAAGCACAGCACTGAAGAGAAGAGGATTGAATAGAAGTCCCCACACTGAGGGTGACAGCCCCACCCAGCCAGCCTCCCCTACCAGCCCCAGAGCACCAGAAGCCAGACCTCTCCCCTCACCCCAACCCCATCCGAGGCAGGAGATCAGAGGATCATTCTCTGGAGAGACGAAAAGCTGTCCCAGAGAAAAGACCTACAAATATACTGAGTCATATTGGAAAGCAGGCTGTCCTCCCATCACTCTATAGCAAAGCCCATGCATGGTCAACGTCCGTGCCTGCCAGGGCCTCAGACCTTAGCCATGTCCGAGTGCTCTAGACTCCAACAGTGGTATCTGCATCTTGTGCCTGAAGGTTTCCCTAAAACCTCAGAAGACTGCTCTGCCTTCTTGCAGCAGGTGGACAGGTCCTGACATTTACCCTCCCCCTCCCCCATAGCCCTCAACCAATGACTCATCCAAGTCAGGGCACAAGTACCCCAGTGCCATCAACATTATCCAGGTGGATTCACTCTGAGGTATGTGTTTTGCACCACTTCTCAGAGTTCTCTGCAGGATCGAGTTCCAAACATGCACTGCAATGCCTGACTTAATATCATACCCTTTCTTGGCCACCTTCCTTTCCATGTTCCAAAACCCCACTCCCCTACTGGGGTTTCCTTCACCTCCCAAATAAACTGCTTGCCCTCAGATCTTCATAACAGGATTGGCTTCTGGAGGAATCAGATAGAGACAGTCTACAAGCTCCCCACATAGGCACATACACACAGCCTCCAATCAGCTTGTGGACTGAAAATATGAGGGGACAGAGAGAGAGATCACCAGATATTCAAGAAAAGCCTCCAGCATGGACAACAGAGACCAAAGCAAGAAATATGGGGAAATTCAGAATAAGTGCTGTGGTGGGTCAGCCTCCTCCAAGATGGCAGCCTCCTGGTACTCACGTCCTTGTGTCCACCCTCTCACAATGTATCACGACAGAAGAGATGATGGTTACTTCTGAGATTAGTTTATAAAAAGCACTGAAACTTCCATCTCGGTTCTCTCTCTCCATCTCAGATCACTCACTTTGGAGGAAGCCAACTGCTACGTCCAGCAGCCATATGGAGAGGCCTGTGTGGTAAGGAATTGAGAGCTCTGGCCATCAACCAAGTGACTGAGCTTAAAAGCAGATCCTTCATCTCCACGAAGCCTTAAATGACTCCAGTTCTGGGTGACACATTGGCTGCAAACTCATGAGAGACCCTGAGCCAGAACCACCCAGCTAGGCCCTACCAGACGCCTGGCCTACAAAACTGTGAGATGAGAAACATTTGTTGTTTTAAGCCACTGTGTTTGGGGTAATTTGTTACACAGCACTAGATAACTAGTACAGGTATATACTTCACAGAGAGAAGAAAACTTCAAAGAATGTACCATTAATATCTTCACAAAGATGAAACAAGCTGTTGCCATCCATGAAAAAAGAAGAAACAATTAGAGAACAAGAATGCCTGGAAATAAAAAAATATAATAATATAAATTTAGGTCAATAGGAGCCTTGGAAAATTAAGTTAAAGTTTCCAGACAGCAGAACAAAAAGTCAAAGAAATGTACAATAGGAGATCTTTTTTTCTAATTGAAGAGTTAGATGATGAAGCCAGGAGGTCCAACATCTGACAAATAAGAGTTTCAGAAAGAAAGCACTGAGAAAATCAACAGAATAAAATTATCAAAGAAATAATACCAGAAATCTTCCCAGAACTGACAGGCATGAGCCTTCAGATTGAACAGCATACAAAGTATCCAAACAATAAAAGAACAAAGGCACATCTTTATGACATTTTAGAACACCAGGATAAAAGTTTCCAGAGAGAAGAAAATCAGGTCATAAAATAGGATCAAATATTTGAATGGCATCAGACTTCTCAACAACAGCATGGAAACCAGAATTTGGTGGGAAAATGCCTTCAAAATTCTAGGTAAAAATAATTTCAAAACAAGGAGTCTACGTTCAAACTGAACATGAGAACAGAACACGGTATCTAAGATGTTATAAGAGAATGAGCTCCACTAAGACTAGGTAGGAAACAGAAGGATGAAGCTGCAAGATCTAAGAAGTGTGGGCTCCATGACAGGAGTGAGCAAAGGGAAGTCCTGGACAAGAGCCATGCAGCAGCCTGGAGCAGCCCATGTAGGCTGGGGCAGGTGTCAGAAGGCTCCAGGGCAACTTCAGAGGGCTGAACAACTATCTGACAGGACTGACCTCACGGACGCTTGCATGGGAAGGCATGTGGGAGGGCCTGTGAAAGCCTAAGAAATTATTAACTTCAGGATAAACAAAAAGTTGTACAAAAAAAAAAAAAAGTTGTAGTTATTATAGTCATGATGAAGAAAACCTGTATGTAGATTTAACCAAAAAATGAGAAGTTATTTGGGGAGGACAGAGGAGAGGGAAGAAGGAGTGTAAGTAAGCTAAAAACCTGATCTACCATAAAAGAAAGCTCAATGACAAAGTCTAAAATTGATGAGTAAAGAAATTTCAATGTATAGGTAATGTTTAGAAATAGAGAGGTATTATGGACTGAATGTTTGTGCCCCCCCCCCAAATTCATCTGTGGAAATCCTAACTCCCAATGTAATTGTATTAGGGGATGGGGCCTTTGGGAGGTACTTAGGTCACAAAGGTGGAGCCCTCATGAAGGGGATTAGTGCCCTTATAAGAAGAAACAAGAGAGCTTGCTCTCTCTTTACTCTCCTGCTAGCACCTTGATCTTGGACTTCTGCCTCCAAAACTGTGAGAAATAAATGTTTGTTGTTTAAGCCACCCAGTCTATGATAATTTGTTACAACAGCCTAAACAAGAAGTAAATTCCAGAAAAGACAGCTAAGAGTACGCAGAGATAAGGAGGGAGAAAGAGGCTGAGAGGGTGTTTGTTATAACCTTGGAGCACTATTTGACTTTTAAAACTACTCTCTTGTTATACACCTTGATTTTTTTTTAAAGGTTCATTTAGTTTCTTGAGAATAAATATTGGAGTACCTGTACAGCGAAGTCTCACCAATTCATACAAGTCTCGTGGCTTGTATAAATGAGTAAAACATCTGAGCAGTATGATACTGAAATAAATACTGCTCTTTTTTTTTTTTTCAGCTTCACAAAGTAGGTAATCCAGAGCAGACTAATGGTTTTGCCAAGATAAGCAAGGGCATAAAAGAAAGATGGAATTGTGGAATTGTGCAGCTTGCAAAGATCTTTTAGTTTCCTGGCCCAAAGCACCTATGGTACAGACTTGTAAACTGAGCCCCAGAGGGGCTGTGCTTACCCCAAGGCACGTGGGTAACAACCAGCACAGCCAGGACTCGAACCCAGGTCTCTGACTCTCCAGGACCTATTCTCCTTTATGTAGCCGGAGCACCTGAACCCCTCAAGAGCACCCTCCAAAGATTTTATGCACAGTGGGAAGAGTCTTCTAGAACAAGTGATCTGGCACGGGGGGCAGGGGAGGGGGAGAGAAAACGAAGACACTGGGAAAATTAGCTCCAGAGATACTTTAGGGGTCACAGAGTGACATACATTGGCTATGGGACATCTAAAAGGCTCAGTCCCATGCCTGATCCTTTTTCGAAAATTGACTCTATAGATCTAACCCCAAAAGTCTATGGCTCAGGTTGGAGTTCAAATAAACGTGGGCATGGCCATCCAGCCCTGGGCACAAGGCCCTCGGCGTAAGGGAGTCCATCCTATTATGTGAACTCTGACGATCACAAAATGACCCGTTTTTCAAATGAAAATCACTGGACTTTCACATGTACTAGAATATTGCCCTTCGGAGCGCTTCTGTCACCTTGGAGAGGGCTCACTTTTGTTTTTTTAATGCTACCTATTTAAAACACCTGGGGACACCTCTTTTGGAGCTGGCCTTCCGAGCCGATGTAAAGCCACCACAGGGACGTGGGTGTCCCTCCCTCTCCTCTCCCTAAAGCCACGTTATTCAAATGCCTCTTGGCTGTCCGCACAAAGCAGGCCTCCCCTCCGAGGACTAAGACCTGACTCCACGGACCATTTAAAAAAGAGAGAACTTTAGAATCCCGAGGAAATCGTGAAACAAGAGTCGCACCACAGTGGTGCCCGGGGCCGCAGCTGGGTCTGGGCGCTTGGCTTCCCTGGAGGCTCTGAGGCCTCGGCCTCAGCCTCCGTGCCGGCCCGGCCCTGGGCTGCAGCCTGAGCCCCGACCTCGACCAGAACAAAGGAGAAGAGGGCCTGATGCCCGCGGGGCAGCCCCCCAGCCAGGCGGCCCTGCGACCCCGCGGCCGCCGACCCCGGGCAGCTCCCTGGACGCCTCCGGGAGTGACTGACAGGACCCGAGGAAGAGGCGCAGCATAGGCACAGCGACTGACCGGTACATAGAAAGTTCTGTCCATGTGAGCTGGGCCCACGTGTCCAAACCCCTTATTACCTCAAGTTCCAAAATCCAGAAAGCTCTGAAAACCTAACGTTTTCTTTTCTAATTTTGGCGCCAAAATCTGACCAGAAGTGACCCGCGGCCATTGCTTACCGCGGTCGGTGACGGGAGCCGCGTTGCTTCTCTCTCTCTTCCGAGCTTCGGGGTGAAGCCTGAAGCCCCCGCGCGGAGACAGGGGGACGAAGGCGGAGGGCGAGGCAGCCACGGGGCTGGGCCGTCACGGGGAGCGGCCACGCGAGGCTGGTCGCGGGCGCCCAGGGGCCGCCGCCAAATCCGGAACGTTTACAGCGAGGTCCGCGGGCCGGGCACGTGGCCGCCCGGGCGGTCTTGGCAACTCTCTTACGGCTGTGGCCTTGCAAGCGGCACCGGCGGTGGGCTGTGGTCGCCGGGGGCAGAGCGGAAGTTCCGAGGGAGAGGGCGGGGGCAGGAGAGGGCGGGGTCGGGCGAGGAGCCTCGTGTGGCCCGGGGCCAGCTCGGGGTCACCCGGCGGTCACGTCCTCTCAGTGACCTCCGATGAGGCAGTGCCACCCCAGGCCCGCGGAGTCTCTTTCACAATATAAAGTCCATGTATCCCGTTATCTTTTCTGAAATCCGAACAAGCCTGAATTCCAAAAACCCGCCTAGTTCTGAGGGAGTTCTAGGGCTTCAGAGAAGGAAATGTGGGTCGGTATTATTTTACATTCCAGAACCAGGAGCCCCCTAGAACCAAGGGAAAAGATGAAAATTCCAAGAATAAGTAGTTTCCAAAGGAAGGAGAGACTATGTCTGCTAAGGGTACCATGGAGGTCCTTGAAATGGGGCATCCTATGGCAGGGGGAGGGGGTCTCCCCTGCCACAAGATGACCAAGAGTCATCGGACATCAATGGGACAACTGCTGTGTTCTCTCAGCCCAGTGTTGCCCAGGGCCTCCGCACTGTGGCCGGCCCCCTTCCCCGACCCCCTGTGTAAAATAGCATGCTTGCACATATGCACACACATGCACACCCACGCACCCCAGGAAGAGTCCTGGCCGCGTCCAGTGTTTCTCCAGGGCTCTTATCACCACCAAACACATTATACTTTTCGTGGTTGTCTCACTAGGACATGTGTGCCCAGCAGGGAGGGCACGAGTTTTGTTAACAGCTGATTCTCCAGGACCCAGTGGGTTCTTGATACATATTTGTTAAAGCAATGAATGAATGCCTTCCAAGCCTGGCCTTGTATCTGCTTCTCTAAACCATGTAGCTTAAAGAGGTGGCACAGAGCAGTGGAAACCCGCTGGGCAACAGGGCTGCCTGGCTCTGCCCCTCACTGGTGAGCCTGCCACTCTGAGCCTTATTTTCTCATCTGTAAAATGGGAATAACAACAGGAGCTTATCTCACAGGGCTGTTGTGGGGATTGGGTTCATTTATGTGAAGTTCTTACGTGAGAAGCATTAGATGCTGTTCCCAACTTTCAACGTATACAGAACACGCACAGCCGGCCACACCACCATGCTTGGGCTAGGATCGTGCAGAAAACTGTCTCAGGCACAAAGAGCCCTGGGAATCAGGTATGAGGCCCTGTGCTAGTGACCTGGGGCTACCCTAACAAATGCCACATAGGGGGCTTCAAACAACAGAAATTGTTCTGGAGGCCAGAATCCAAAATCAGCAAAACTAGTCTGAAATCAAGCTGTCGGCAGGGCTCTGCTCTAGGACAGAAGCCGTTCCCTGCCTCTTCCAGCCCCTGGGGGCTGCTGGCCATCCTTGGTTTGTGGCCGCATCACTCAGTCTTCAAGGCCAGCGTCTTCACGTCTCTCTCTGCTCTGTCTTCACGTGGCCTTCTGTGTCAAAGTGTCAAAGTGGCAGATCTCCCTCTGCCTTCCTCTTATATGGATACATAGGACTGCATTTAGGGCCCACTCAGATAATCCAGCATAATCTCCCATCTCAAGATCCTTAATCCCATCTGCAATGACCCTTTCTCCAAATAAGGTCACATTCACAGGTTCCAGGGATTGGGACCTGTATATCTTTGGGGGCCATTATTCAGCCCATCATGGGCCCTATCAGATTCAGAGGCCCTTTCCCCTAATTCACTCTAATCTGCTCTGACTCTAGGAAAATTACAGGAGATTTGGGAAGATGCCATGAGGTGTGGTTGAGAGAGCCCTGTGTGGGGACACCAGGATTAGACCCTCTCCCTCACTGCAAACACAAGACCTTGAGTTAGGCACTTACCCTGAGTCTCAGCTTCCAGGACCATCAAGTGAAGGTCAGGGACCGACCGCATGGGGTGCTATGAGGACTAGAAGATGAAGTGCCCAGGGTGGGGTGACTGATGGGCCATGGGAAGTAAGTGTCACGGGAGCATCATTCAGCCATAAAAAGGAACGAAGCACTGACTCACGCTACAACAGGGAGCTTTGAAAACCTGCTAAGTAACAGAAGCCCGACACAAAAGCCATGTATTATGTGATTCCATTTATATGAAATGTCCAGAATAGGGAAATATATAGAGACAGAAAGTAGATTAGTGGTTGCCAGAGGTTGGGGGGCCTGGGCGGATGATAGTTATCATTATCAATTTTAGAGGTGATGAAAATGTTCTAAAATTGACTGTGGTGATGGTTGCATAACACTGTGAAGATACCAAAAACACTTTCCATGGGTAAATTGTATGCATGGGAATTACATCTCAATAAAGCTATTTTTTAAAAAGAAGTGAAGGGACACAGGGAATTCATAGAGCAGATTCCCACTGGATATCCTCCAGCTGGGATGACCGTGGGCTCTGAGCTATCTATGTCTGAGGGTGAGAAGTGAAAGTTCCAGCCCAAAGGGGGAGTTCCAGCCCGTGCCCTCAGCAGGGTTTATTCTGTGGGGAGAAACACGATCCACCTGCCATGCCAGACTTAGCCTCTGTTCTGTGATTTCCAGTGGAGATCCTGACAGACAGGGGCACAATTTTCCCTTCAGACAGGCTCTGCCTGTGGAAATGCAGAGCAGTTAAAGATATTAAAACAGCAGCTGATTACCCACAATGCAGTGTCCTGGCACAATGATTTAATGCAAACTTGAAGGGCATAATTAGGAATTAGGCAGACAGCCACTTTCTTGACCGGGGAGAGAAAGGATGGTACCCATGCTTCGCTCAGAGAGACACTCCCAGGAATCGTGGGTCATGTTTGGGAAGAAGGTGAAGAGCCTTTTCAGTTTCATGAGTGATCGTGGTGGGAAAGATTCATGGAGCATTATTCAGCTACAGAGACTAGAGGTCATCTCGTAGAGAAACAAGATGAAGGTTCCGGAACAGTCGGGGTGGTCAAGGCCTGCTCAGATCTGAATTGGAGGTCAAGCGGGGTCTCCATCAATATCCTCACTTCTACTCTCTCACCTGACTGACATCATCCATCCTCACGTCCTGTCGGCCCCACTTCCTAAATCTTTAACCTCCACCCACCCAGCATTATTATACCTGCGCCCACATCCTTGTGTCAGCTCTGCTTCCAGGACAACCCAAATTAAGGCAGCTTTTTAACAGAGCTGTTAGCAACCTTTTTCTGTAAAAGGTCAGAGTTAATATATTAGGCATCAAGGGCTATATATATGGCCTCTGTGGCAACTATTCCACCTCTCGAAAGCAGCCATTGGAAATACATAAACTACTGGACGCAGCTGTGTGCCAATAAAGCTTTATAGACACAAACAGGCCATGGGCCGGATTTGGACCACAGCCCTAGTTTGTCGACCCCTGTTCTGGTTCACCCCGGCCCTCTGCCCTCTTCCAGTAGTGTCTCCACATAGCAGGCAGAGACTGATCTTTGCAAAAGGCAGATATGGTGTCACTCCCCAGCTCAAAGCTCTTCCAGGACTCCCATTGCCCCTGGATAGAATGCAAACCCCTTGCTTTGGCCTACGGCCCTTTCTGCCTGAATATTCTGGCTTGATTTCAGGCCACTCGGGGTCACCTGAGACATTTTTTCTGCCTTTCACATGTCTTCCTGCCTCTCAGTCCCTCCAGATGACCCCCCTATTCTGTGTCCAACACCTACCCATCCTTCAGATGTCAGCTGAATGTCCCCTCTCCAGAGAGGGGGCCTCCGACAGCCCCTAAGGCCGCATCAGCTCCCATCACCTACGTTCCTAGCACCCCTGCACCTTTTTCATGTTCATCACAATAGTGCTTCTCTTGTGTGCTGGGGGGTCCAGTGCTGCCTCACCTGATAACGACAGCACAGCGCCTGGCACGGAACAGGAACTCGATAAACACATGGTGGATGAAAGAATAAAAGGACAAAAGGACAAGAAAACTGTAAGTTCCTTATGATGGAATTTTGAAAATGATACGACATGCTTCTCATACCATACAAAGATGAGTTGAAAATGCCAAGTAATTAGGAGCAGGTTGAGGGATGTTGCCTCGAAAAGTTCCCCCTCAAACAGCTTGAAGAGTTGAAAGAATCATGTCAATGGAAAGTGTGTTTGTTGAATAAATGAATTTCCACGCAGCGTGACCCAGACCATGAATACTCCGAGTTCAGAGAAAAGAGAAGGTAGTGTGGGCTGGGAAATCACTGGGGTTCCTTCTCATACACAGACCTTTCCAACAAAAAGCCCAGGCTGGGTGGCCACAGATGGGAACTGCAACGGGCCATCTTGTTTAACTCAAGCCAGGAGTATGTGGGGATGAGGAGAGGGGTGGGGGGATGAGGCTGGGCAGGCCCATAAATTCCGTCAGAGTCAAGTTGGAGGGGCTCCAATGCCCTGCTAAGAAGTCTGGGCCCCCTGGGACGTGTTTCCTTCTAGAGGTAATGGGGTTGAATGTTCTCAAGCAGTGGCATACGACAGAAATAGCTCTGTTCCTAGAAAACACCTCTGAAAGCAATGGGATATGTAGGCCGGGAATGTCAGGGATGGGGGGAAGAGGAGGCCTCGGCAGTGGTCCAGGTGGGAGATAAGGAGGTACTGGAAACTAGAACACAGGAGGTGAGGCCAGCAGGGCGAGGGGGTGTGGAGGAGAAAGAGCAGGGACAGGGAAGTGGGAGGTGGCCCTGCAGGTGGAGCCCTGACTGTGGCGAACAGGGGGGAGGCCCCACCACGTGTGTCATGGGCACCAAGGAGAAGAACCATGGAGGCCAAGGGAGGCTGAGCCCCCTTCCTTTCACTCTTGAGGAGTTAAATCTGACTGGAAATTCATGGCTCAGAGCTGCTGACGGGCTTCCCATGCCTCTGCTTCTTGGTCCATGCAGGTAGGTAGTCTACATAAAATACAGGTGACCACATGTTGAGACGGGAAGGCATGCGGGATGTGACACACTGTCCTGGGAGTCAGGAGGAGGATGGGGCAGGACCTCCACTCCCACCACATCCCAAACCCTCCAGGATGCTTTCCTCCTGCGGCCGCCCTTCATTAGTGGGAACATGGGGGGAAAGCAGGAATCAGAGCACAGTCCTGATGCCATAACCACTTTCCTTCATCAAAGTGTTATGGGCCTTGACAAATGGTCCCCCTAGAAAAGCACAGCAGGCCAGGCAAGGGGGTGGCCCTGAGGATGCCGGGCAGGCAGCAAGACATCCCCTGGACCAAGGTTAACTTCCTGGCCTTGGTGAAGACACTGCTATAGGTTTCTTTATTCTGACTGTGCCCAAGTCCTTTGCCATCCTGGAGGGCTCCACCCCATCCAGACACATTTGGGCCAGGACACCCCATCCCCACCACACATACACACATATTCGTGCTTATGGTGGCATAGAGCACAAGGGCAGATCTGTCTGGAAACGGGCTCTTGACACAGTGCCTTGTTGGTGGCAAGTGCTGAGGGGGGGATGGGGGGATGATTTGTGAGATGGAGGGGAAGGTGGGGGGGGGGAGGTGGGGGGGGAAGGAGGAGGAAGCATGCACACAGCGATTGGAAACCTCCTCTGACCCTGGTTCTCAGGGGGTCTTTAAGCCTCCAAGTACCCTGCCTCACCCCCACATACTCTTAGAAGGTTCTCAACATTCCAGCCACACATACCAACGCTGGATGGATTCTAGAAGCCCACATAGTACTGGGCTGGATACCAACACCCACACTATTCTGCCATGGAACGCTCTGGGGTCACTATAGCAATCAGCCTTGAACACTTAGGAAAGAATGCGGGGGCCAAATGAGCACCCCAAGGGTCTGCTTCCCGGGGTTTTAAAGGAGACTCAGCTCCCTCGGATAAATGCATCGAGGCCACACTGAGGGGCACATCTCAGTGGGGCCCGGTCCCTCCTGGGGACACAGACGGCATTTTCCGGACAGAGCCCCTCAAGTCCACGTGAGCCCATGCTTTAGAGGATGAGACAAAGGGCAAGAACACTTTGTGCTGTAAAAATGACAAACGAGACCCTTTGTTCTCAGTGGCCCCAATACAGGCAGCACAGGGGAAGAATTTAATTTACTCACGGGTTTTTTTTTTTTCTTTGAATTGACAATTCACTGTTTTAAAAGGGAAGGACTCATAGTACTCATAAGAGAAAGGAGACAGAAGACTTAGAAGGGAGTCAGCAGTGACTCTGTTCTCTGTGTCCTGATTTACACGTGGACAAAGACACACCTCCTCTCTCCTTTCCTCTCTCTCCCTCTCTCAACATGTGATCCATCACACCTGCACTCCTGGATCATTTCCAACACCTGCTTGCACCCCTTAACCTTCAGCTGCTCCAGGTTCCAGATGCCCCTGGAGGTTGGTGAGGGTGGCACTGGCAGGGAGCCCAGACACACACAGGTGACCTGCAGGTTGGCACTCGGTGACCCCTCCAAGATGGCAGTATGAGGTTGGCACCCCCCCCAACCCAAGGGGGGCGGTGATACCTGTCCCTCCTGCTCTGAGGCCTTCCCTCCCTCTCCTGTAACTCCATCCCCATTTATCTCTGTGTCAGCCGCTCAACACATCCTTTTAAATGGTGCGTGCACATGGCAACAGTATCCACTCAACAGGCGTGTGTATTCCTGTTCTAGAAGCAAAAGGAGATGGGGGCAGAGAGGCCAAGCTGAAACCCTACCAGCACCTGGAGAGGCACCCAAGGGTCAGGGAAGTGGGGATGGGTGTCCTTGCATTGTCCAGCTCTTGGCCTCGGGATAAAAACTGTTTGTAGACGTAACTGCTCCCAACACCTGCAGGGCCCTGGGTCCAGAGTGAGCAGGGCAATGAGGAAGGGGGCAGATGAAGCCAGCCTGCTGCCCATCGTTTCAGAGCAGGCAATCATAGGTGGGTTTTTAAAAGTAACAACTCAATGTGTTTAAGTCACGTCTCCCAGCGGCCCAAGGGAAATGCTGGACTAACAACATTTTTTAATTTAGGTGAAATTCACATACATAAAATTAACTATTTTAAAGTCGACGAGTTCAGTGGCATTTAGTGCATTCGTAATGTTGTGCCGCCATGGCTTCTATCTAGTCCCAGAATATTTTATCACCCCAGAAGGAACCCCACACCATTTAACAGTCACTCCCTACTCCCCTGTCCCCCCAGCCCCTGGCAACCACCAATCTGCTATCTCCATGGATTTGCCTGTTCTGGACATTCCGTATAAGTGGAATCATACAACTCTGTCCTTTTGTGTCTGGCTTCTTTCTCTGAGCATGTTTCCCGAGTCCATCCCTGTTACAGGATGTCATCAGGGCTCATTCCTTCTTATGAGGAAATAATATGGGCTAACTTTTTGTCACTCCAGTTCTACAGCTGCAGCATTTCAAAAACATTGAGACAAAGCAAGAAAAGAACAGCTCCTTCATCACCACCTTCACACCTTCCCTTTTCCCCCCAAAGTAGCAGATGAATGAGAAAGCCAAGAAGAGGGACCAGCGGAGGGTGGGGAAGGAGCCAGAGCCCTGGGAGCAGCAAGCCGGGAAGCCTCATGCACTTAGAGGGTCGGGCGTGTGGGGAAGCCCGGAGGTCACGCCTCACCTCAGATGCAGCCAGATGTCACCTGCTGAAGGGACTAAGCCCCCTGAGCTGAGACCATCACTGCCCAGCTCCACGTGGTCCCAGCAAGTCAGCTGTGCTCTGAAGACCCTGCACCGAGCCTAACAGCTACAGGTGTCTGCCAGCTAGAAAGAAGCTCCGAGAACACAGCTCCTTCGTCTGAGCCTGACGTCTGCCCACAGCAGCTCGGGCCACCCCACTGGGACCAAGAGCAGGCGAAGGGACACTGGAGAATTAGCAGTGGCCGCTCGAGTCTTCCCACCTGACAACACGTGGGTCTTGCTGAGCTGGAGAAGCAGGGCAGCCTGGGAGCCAGGAAACCTGCAGCCCTGGCCCCGGTTCCCACTGTGAAGGACAAAGCAGGCGACTCCTTCAGACTCACAAGAATGGGTGCATTGGGCAAGACCAGGGGTTCAGAACCTGGGGAGAATTCAGAGGGTCTGTGAACTTGAACAGGAAAACATCTCATTCTTTCCCATGCACACCTTGATCTGACAATTCCTTGAATTGTGAATAAAGGCCCCAGCCACAGCAGTGAAGCAGTCTCTGCCACAACATCACAGGCGTTTTCCTGTCACGTGTCAGTTGTTGCAGACATCTTGAAATCTCACTTACCCAGATCATTATTTCTAAATTAAGGTGGTTCTCAGAGCCGCCTTACTTAATGCCTTAAAAGAAGCACATACAATCACCAAAAGGTAGAAACAACCCAAATATCTATCAATCGATGAACAGATAAACAAAAGTCAGCCATAAAAAGGAATGAAGCACTGACACGTGCTACAAAATGCATGAGCCCCACAAACATTATGTTGAGTGAAAGAAGCCAGTCACAAAAGACCATATGTTGTATGATTCCATTTTTATAAAATATTCAGAATAGATAAATCCATAGAGAAAGAACACATATAGGTGGCTGCCACGGGGGAGGGGGAAGGAGAAATAGGGAGCAACTACTTCTTGAGTACAAGGTTTCCTTTTGGGGTGATGAAAGGGTTTTAGAACTAGTTAGAATTAGTGGTCGCACAACGTTGTAAATGTACCAAATACCACTGAATTGCACACTTTAAAATGGTTCATTAGGGCTCCCCTGGTGCACAATGGTTAAGAACCCTCTTTCCAGTACAGGGGACACAGGTTCAAGCCCTGGTCCAGGAAGATCCCACATGCCACGGAGCAACTAAGCCCTTGTGCCAGAACTACTGATCCTGCGCTCTAGAACCCACGGCTCCGCAACAAGAGAAGCCACCGCAATGAGAAGCCACTGCAATGAGAAGCCCACGCACCACAATGAAGAGTAGCTCCCTCTCGCCGCAACTAGAGAAAGCCCAAGCACAGCAACGAAAACGCAACGCAGCCAAAAATAAATAAATAAAAATACATTTAAAAAATAAACTAACACACCATTGTAAAGCAATTATAGTCCAATAAAGATGTTAAAAAAATACATTTAAAAAAATAAGAAATAAATTCTGTATTTAAAAAATGGTTCATTATATGTTATGCGTGAATTATGTGTTATTATATGTGAATATCTCCTCAATGAAAAAGAAGTGTATATAACAATATCTTGTTTTTTAAATACTTTGATAATTACATTTCAATACTATAACCCTAGGAAGTTTCTTTTATACATTTAAGACCATTATTCTGAGAAGGAATTCATTGGCTTTGCCAGATGCCAAAGGCTCTTTGGTATAAAAAGGTTGGGGTCCCCTGGACTGGATGTCCGCCACGGCCCACTCTTTGTACCTGTTTTTACCTGGGCAGGTGCAGTCCTGACTCCTGGTCCCTCCCAGGCCCATCCTGGCACTGTGGGGAGAAGCTGGTGGCTTCCCAGGTGCTGCCTGTGGTGAGAGCGGAGCATTGGTTTCCTCCTGCTTTTCACTGCTAACGGGGCTGGTAGTAGACAGACAGGGCAAAATCCCAAGTGTGCCCCTTATCACCGCACACTTAGAGGCTTTCATTCGGTGTGGAAGGCTCTCTGATCTCCAGGACTCACCTCTAAAAATGTAGATGTCCCGGGAGAGGTGAAATCCAGCACTGTAACCAAGGTGAATCTGCCGACAGGTGAGGCTGGACCAGGTCGCAGGTAGAGGAAGATGGAGCTTCGGGGGACGGAAGCAGCAGAACACGAAAGGGGAGGCTGACGGAGGACCCTAGGGTGAAAAGGCTGCCTTTTGTCTGAGGTGCGTCTGACGCTGGCTTGCCTCCCTGAACAGGGAATGTCATGTCACTGCCACCTGCTGTGAGTGCAGAGGGCCTGGCATCTCTTCCAGATCCCACCCAGCGATGAGCCCACCGGACCCCACACCCAAATGAAAGTGCAGCACTATTCACTGAATGCAGATGCTAGCTGATTATTCCTGACTCAGCCTTTGGTTCCCCTGTGCCTGTTTCCTGCCCCTCTACATCTGCATGCATGTGCCCCTCTCTGGTTGTAAACCCCTAGGGTGATAAAAGAGATTACATACTGACTATCTGCCATGCAACGTGCTAGATGTTTTATAAGCATGATCACATGTAGTCCTTCTGCAAGTCCACGGAGTAGGCACCATGTACAGATGGAGAAACCACAGCTCAGAAAGGTGAACCTGTCGCTTGTGCGGAGCTGGGACCCAAGGTCCAGGCTCTCTCCTTCACGCCCCTCCTCCTCTGAGAACGGGAAGTCCTGTCTTGAGTCCTCCCAGGGCTACATCACTCACACCTCGAGAGAGAGTTGCCGAGCCCCTCCTGTTTGCCGGGCTCTGTGCTCGTGGGTTGTGGGCAGGCACGTGTTCTGCTTTAGCTGATTCTGCTGAACAGTTTCCAAAGTGCTTGTTCTGGTTTTCACTCCCACGAGCAACGTATGAATGTTCCTGTTGTTCTAGGTCTTTACCAAACCTTGAGGTCGCCAATCTATTTTAGCCATCCTGGTGGGTTTATAGCAGTGTCTCAGTTTGCATCCCTGATGACCATAAAGCACTCTATGAAATGATTATTTGAGTCTCTTTCACAGTTTTCTATGAACCCCTTTTTTGGTCATGTATTTTGCAAATGGCTTCTCCTGCTCTGTGCTTGCCTTTTAACTCTCTTAACAGCCCCTTTGATGAACAGAAGCATCCAATTTTAATATAACCTAATTTGTCAATCTTTTCCTTTACAGTTTGCACTTTTTGTATCATGAAGATATTCAGATTTTCTTCTATGTTATTTTCTAGAAAGTGGAATTGATTTTCATGTATGGTGTGAGGTAGGGATCAAGCTTCCTGTTTTTTTCTCCAGTGGCTATCCAACTGGCCCAGCACCATTTATGGCAAATATCATTCATGCCCCTCCTCAACAGTGCCACAGTTGTCATATATCATATACCCATATGTGCTGAGTTTATTTCTGGGCTCTCTGTTCATCGGTCTATTTGTCTATCCTTCTATTCGAATTTTTTTAACCTCTCTTGGTGATTCTAACACGCAGCCAGGGTTGAGAACCACTCATCTGGGACCTTGCAGTTCATGGGGAGAGGTTTGGGTGTTAGTCTAAATGCAAATAGGTAGATGCCCAATAAAAGATTTTCAGAGGAAAAATAGCAATCCATCCTCCTCTCCACTCCCTCTCGTCTCCCCGCTCTGACCTCCAGATCCCCTGAAGCCAAAGTGCAAAGAAGGAAGTACAAACACAAGAAGGGAAGCTTTCTGCTTGGGCCACCGGCCATGCCTGAGGAAATCTGATCCCTCCTGCAACCACATTTTGTTCCCAAGTTGCCATGGTACTTCCTGTAATTAATGGCTAGGTTTTAATTAAACATTGATTAGCTCCTAATTAGTCTAATGATTAGTCTTGGGGAGGAGACAGAGCTGTCAAACCCCATAAAGGAGGCGGCGGAGATAATGAAAGATTATGGCTTAGGTGGAAATGTTATTTCTCCCTCCCTCCAGGCCAAATGTTTTCTATAATTTTGGTCTATTATAAATGATGCTTTCAAAGTGAATTTTTCTAATCGGTTTGAGTCTGATGAAGTCCCAGGTGAATGATGCAAGGAAGATTGAATGTATTCGCCTTTTCATCAGATTTCAGCGTCTTAATGCAGCTAAAGAGCCTTTTCCCACTTAGAGAGGAATTAGTTTCTGTCTCCACAATGAAGTCATCCTGGGCTGAGGCTGTCCCCTCCCAAGGCCTTTGTGGGGGGCTCAGACCTTGCCAAGGACTTCTGGGATGCGAGAGTAGCAGGACTTTCTCCCCCAGAGCAGATTTTGCAAGCACCTAATGCCCCGTGTCACCTCTCCTCATTCTTCTCTACTTTACCCACACCTCCCACCATGCTGATGCAGCTCTGGTTTTATTCTGAAAACAGAATACCAGTCATGTGTAACCTGCTCCCAATAAAAGATGCATGCAGCCTCCCCCGAATCTCAGCCAAAGAGAAAGTTTGAGTGGCTGCACATGGACACAGCTCAGAGTAAACTGCGTTTGAAGTTAATCTATAGACGTCAACTATGCAGCAAGTCTTGCAGGGAGAAAAAGGATTCGATGATACTGGTTAATCATCCCCAGTATATCTTTTGGAAGTTTGAATTTATGCAAAACAATACAAGATTCCCTTAAAGCCATGTGTTGAGCACAAAGCTCGGGAGAGAACAGAGACATGAAACCTGAAATCCAGAAAGGCTTAGGGTCGAGGAAAAGATGCTGGCTATGGAACAAGGCAGGTCCTGACAAGCAAGACTTGCCAACTTGAGAAGCCCCAGCATTTGCCGTTGGGGGTTCCTGGTGCTACCAGAAACACCCCAGCCAGAGTCAGAGAAGGCATGGGGAAGCTCAGAAACCAGTGGAAATACTCACAATTCTTTTTTTTAAATTGTGGTAAAATACACATAACATAAAATTTAGCATTTTAACCATTTTGAAGTGTACAGTTCAGTGACATTCAGTAGATTCACATTGCTGTGCAGCCGTCACCACCATCCATCTCTAGAACTCTCTCACCTTCCCAAACACTAACTCCCCCTCCCCCCACCATATCACCTCTATGACTTTGACTCCTCTAAGTACCTCATATGAGTGGAATCAGACAGTATCTGTCCTTTTGTGCCTGGCTTATTTCCCTTAGCATCATGTTCTCAGAGTTCATCCATGTTGCAGCAGGTGTCAGAATTTCCTTCTTTTTCAAGGCTGAATAATATTCCATTGTGTCGATGGGCCACTTTTTGTTTGTTCATCCATTGATGGAAACTTGGGTTGCTTCCACCTTTTGGCTATTGTGGGGAATACCTACACTTCTTGAACTAACAGGCAAATTTAGTTATTTGAGTCTTCAGGTGGAAGATTAGGTTAGAGAGGACTCTGTGCTAATCCCCCAAATCTCTGCTTTACTCTCTCTTTAAATAAACAAGGAGGGACTTCCCTGGGGGTCCAGTGGTTAAGAATCCGCCTTCAAGTACAGGGGAGACGGGTTCGATCCATGGTCAGGGAACTAAGATCCCACAAGCCTCGGAGCAACTAAGCCCACGCGCCACAACTACTGAGCCCGCGTGCTCTAGAGCCTGTGCGCCACAACTAGAGAGAGGCCCGCGTGCAACAATGAAGAAGATCCCGCATGCTGCAACTAAGATCCGACGCAGGCAAATAAATAAATAAAGACAAGGAAACCCAACAGTTATATCCCCTTTTATCAATTTTACCTGTCATTTTCCAATAGCTTTTGACAGACAAGCACATGGGAAATATCCAACGCAGACTTTTATCATCTTACTGAGACTTGGCCATATTTGGCCTCTTTACTGGTGAGAGTGAGAATAAACGTGCAGGGTGGTAAGTCAGTGGGGCTTGGGGACCACTTGCTATGGCAGTCAGCAGGACTGACTGATACACCTCCCCACATAACCCTGGGGTGCCCTGTGGCCTGGTGAACTGGGATCCAGGTGTCGGTTTCAGAGGGAGGCCTCTGTCCTGACGGAGAGCACCCTCATGCCGTGGGCCGCTTCCAAGCCTGTTCATAATGACCACGCCCACGGGGTCCCTGCCGCGTCCCTGCTGCTGGAGGAAAGTCCACCTCAGCAGCAGGGAGCGTGGCTCCAGGGGGACAAGGCCAGACGCCGGGAGACCATGGCGAGATCCCCACCGATCCTGCTAGCCCCTTGGGGTCCAGGCAAAATGGAAAACACCCCCACCTTTAATGGATGGGCAGTAGGCAAAGACCCGGCATCAGATGCCCAAAAGAAAAAAGAGAGATTAGGTCACATTTGAGACTTAACTTCAAAATGTTGACACAGCAGTATTACTGCCACCCGAGGCACAGAAATTGAAAGACTCAAAATCCATCTTCCTCTCAAAAAGAAACCCCAGATGAGAACAGGGACAGCCAGCCACAGCTCTGCCGACCACTCCTATTTAGGGAGAGAGAAAGAGAAGCAGCCATCGTGTGTCAGGGAGACACGTCCGGGGTCACTAAGCCCCCCACCTGAGCAGGGGGAGCAGCAGCCTGCACGCTGAGTGGCAAACACACCCCATCTTTCGGGACGTGTCCCTCCTGCCTCCTTCTCCTGAGCTCACTCTTCTGCTGACGTGGCTCCGCCATCCCGCCAGCCCCCCACATCTGCTCCTCCTCTCACTGACCCAGGTCCCCACACCCAGGAAGCTCATCTCCAGATTCACAGGTGCGAAGCACATGGGCTTACCTGTGCTCAGCCGGGGGCAGACGTCCAGGAAGGTGCATGTTCTAAGCTGGAGGGGGCCCCAGGAAAGCTGGTCTTCATTCCTGATGGGACTTGTCAGGGGAGGGATGGGCTCAGGCCAAGGATCCCAGGGTGGGTGGACCCAAGGAGGGAACTGGGAAAGCTGCAGACTCCACACCACCCAGCTGAATGGCAGCATCCTTATCAGGACCCAAGGCTGCAGGCGTGTCCCTGGTGAGGCTGAAAAGGGGCTGGGCTCTGCCTTAACCATGGGGCACTGCCCAGGAATACAAGATCATCCCCTTATGTTTTCCTTTAAATAATCATTGAAATAAATGCTTATGATCTGCCTGGGGCTAAGCCCCACTCCGGACAGCATGGGGAATAGATTAACCAGTGGGTGGGTCTAGGCTCGAGGGAGAAGCCCCTCACTGCTGGAAGGCTATGAGACAACAGAAAATTCCAGGAGCTCAGGGAGGGAAGGACCACTTCTAACTGAAGGTGCACGGAAGGCTTCCTGAAGGAGGTGACATTTCAGTGGGGTTCTGAAGGATGTGCAGGAGGATTTAAAAGGGGGGAAATACCCAGGTGCACGTCCCACACAAAGGTCCTAGGCCAAGGCAGAAGCTCAGATGGTGACAAGATGCAAATGGGGCTGTGACAGTCATGGGGGAAAGGATGGCCCCACCAGAAATTCACTTAGTCATTCCACAAACATTAATTGGCCACCCAGGGCTGAGTGGACTGAGGGTCAAAGCCAGACTGCAAAGAGCCTTCCAGGGGCAGCTGTTGGAGACACTGGACAAGAGGTGAGGTGGGGTCAACCCCTGCCGTGGGAAGATGACGGCAGCTATTTGCTAGTCTGGTGGTCCTCAGGAGGGAATTCAAATCCTCCTCCCAGCCCAGCCACCCCTGGGGACCTGCAGGTCCAGCATGTGGGAGAAACACCCCCTTCAGTGGCCGATGGGCTCCTGGAGCCCAGCTCCGGGGACTGCGGGTGACGTCCCCGCCCAAGTGAATTACTGATCACACCCACCTTCGGTCTGTTGGGCTCCAGTGACCTGTGCCTGGCTGACCTTTGCTCTTCACGTCTTGTCTTTGGGGTGCAGCCTTGGCCAGAGGGTGGCTTTTCCTGTTGACTGCAAGGCCGGCCTGCGTGCTAGTCTCCCCAAGCCATGGGTTCTCTGCCTCCCGCTCCCTTCCGCGTTCACTCACAGGACTGCAGGTGTATTGATCCCTGCGCAGGTCTCATCAGATGCAGATTGGGGGAAATCGATGGGATTAGGGCAGGGGTCAGGTGCCATCCTCCAACCCCAAGACAGTGGCAATGCCCACCCTCACAGTCTCCTGCCCACAGGGACCCCCGCAGAGTGTGCTCCTCTCAGACTTGCATTTTAAGGATAAAGAGGCAGCGGACCCTCTTGCCAGGATGCATTTAGGGATCTCAGTCTCTTCATGGGGGGAGAAAAGGTCGCTCTTAGCTGAAAGCAGCCTCCTTCCAGGGTGAAGGTCACAGTCAGGGCTCACCACTGCCAGCCACTTGCTTTGTAACATGTCCAGCCAGCTCTGCAAATTTAAATTCCCGGGAGGCTCCTGAAGCACAGTCAATGGTGACAAGGACGGAAGCCAAGGCTGTGGACTGAGAGAGAGAGCCGGGTGGTCAAGAGAAACGTCCAGTGCTGCCCGGCCAGGCTCATGCCACCCAGCTGCTTAAGACCCGCAGATGCCCCAGCCCGCGGGCCCCCCTTCGGTTCCTGAAACTCTGGGACACGCACACGCGCACACGCACACACACACACACACATACCCGTTATGTTGCTGCACCAACTGAAACGTGTCAGCAGCAGAAGAAGCGAGGCCCCTGTCCCCGGCCTTCATGCTTCATGCTTTTCTAAAAAGCATCTTCCACCTGTGCTTCTGTATCCCTTCCCCTGTGCAGAAGAGCAAGTCTCAGAGACCAGAGCCCCTGGATGCTCGTTTATCCCAGGGGCTCCCTTCTCCCAGCCAGCCTCAGAGCCGTGCTCCCTTGGGAATAAAACAGACACACGTGAAAACGTTTCTCGGTTGAGGCAGCTGGGCCAGCCACATCGGGTGCCTAGAAATTGCTTCTGTCTCGGTCACATCCAGAGAGCCATTTCTGAGGGTGTTGACAGGCCGGGGTGCGCCCTCAAAAGCCAGGCGTTCTGTCATGATCCACCGTCCAGGCATGTGGATGACTCAGAAAAGCTGTGGCCAACTCCGCGTGGTCAGCTCCCACCCGGCCACGACACCCCATCCTCTGAGCCTGAGGGCAAAGAAGGAATGTGAGGCCCCACCGGCTGGTGAGGTGTAGCCCCCAGTGGAAGCCGCATCTGGTTCTTATTGGCTCCTGTCCTGGGCAGGACGTGGACACAGGTGGGCAGGGCCAGGAAAGGGGTGATGGCACTAGGTTTGAACACACCTTGTTTGAATCTTCACTCGCGTCACTTTGCTTGAAATCTGCCTCCCACATAGCAGACTCTCTGCATGCCCCACTCTTGCCCCACAGCTTCAGCGCATGCCGGCCCAGCTTCTAAATGCCAACTCCTGCCTTTATTTGTCTGAGGGTTTTCTGCAGCCCTCAGAGCCGCTGTGTCCACATCCTCCCCACCTCGGATCCCAGGGAGCAGCCCTCAGAGACTGGGGGTTGGTGTATGAGACCTCCAGCCCCCCTCCCCTCTGGTGGAATAACCCTGAGACACGTCAGCAGCTGACCTGATAATCCCCCTTAGGGGCTGCCTTCCTCTCCTCCTCTCGCCCTGACGGATGCGCTTTGCAACCTCAGGTAAACTACCTGCATGCATCTCAGGGTCTGCTTCTGGGGAAACCCTATCAAAGCCCCCACCCTCAGCTCTATGACGGGAGGAGCTGGGAAGGGGAGGGGACATGTGACCCAGGACTGGCTGGAGCAGGAAGATGCCGCCTCCTGAAATGTACATTATGTCACTCAAGGCTGAGCCCACAACACAGGGGGCACTGAGGGCCAGTGGGCTCAAGGAAAGGCCTGTGGATCAGGAGCAAGGGGAGGAAGCAGGAAGAGAGAAGTGGGCAGCAAGGACAGCTCCTGGGAAGACAGGTGAAGGGCCAAGAAGCCCGTGGAAAGACATCACTATCATCAGGGAGACGCAGATCAAAACACAGTGAGACACCACTTCACACCTCCTAGGATTAAAGAAAGGTGGGGGGGAGGGAGGGAGGAAGGGAAAGGGAAGGAAGGGAGAGAGAAAGGAAGAAAGAAGAAAACAAACAAGTGCTGGAGAGGACGTGGAGAAAGTGGAACCCTCATGCATTGCTGGTGGGAATGTGAAATGGTACTGCCACTGTGGAAAACAGTTTGGTGGTTCCTCAAAAACTTAATCATAAAATGACAATACAACCCAGGATGTCACTCCAAGGTATATGGTCAGAAGACTTGAAAACAGATACTCAGACAAATGCACGCACATGCTTGTTCACAGCAGCACTATTCACAATAGCCCAAAGGTGGAAACAACCCAAATGCCCATCAACCAATGAATGGATAAACAAAATGTGGTCCATCCATACGGTGGAATATTACGCAGCCCATAAAAAGGAATGAGGCACTGATACATGCTACAATGTGGATGAATCTTGAAAACATTATGCTAAGTGAAAGAAGCCAGTCACAGAACACCACACATTGTATGATTTCATGTATATGAATTGTCCGGAACAGATAAATCCACAGAGGCAGAAAGCAGATTAGAGGTTTCAGGGGCTAGAGGGAGGCAGGAATGGGGGAGTGATGGCTGATGGGGATGGGGTTTCCTTTTGGGATAATGAAAATGTTCTGTAAATAAAGGTGCTGATTGCACAACATTGTGACTGCACTAAAAGCCATTGAATTGTTTACCTTAAAATGGTAAATTTTATGTTAGGTGAATTTCACCCCAATTTTAAAAAGTCCATCTGTGTATCAAATTTAAATACATCTTTCTGGATTAAAATTAAAATTAGGGGCTTCCCTGGTGGTGCAGTGGTTAAGAATCCTCCTGCCAATACAGGGGACACGGGTTTGAGCCCTGGTCTGGGAAGATCCCACATGCCGTGGAGCAACTAAGCCCGTGTGCCACAACTACCGAGCCTGCGCTCTAGAGCCCGTGAGCCACAACTACTGAAGCCCATGCTCTGCAACAAGAGAAGCCACCACAATAAGAAGCCCACACACTGCAACAAAGAGTAGCCCCCGTTCACCACAACTAAAGAAAGCCCACACGCAGCAACGAAGACTCAACGCAGCCAAAAATAAACAGAATAAATAAATTTAAAAATAAAATTTAAAATTAAAATTAGTTGACTTCAATCTTTTATTAATATGAAAAGAAACTGCAACTGAGGTGGAAAAATAAAGCAAATTCTGCCACACGTTCACAACCCAAGAGAAGGCAGCAGGCATGGCAACCCATAAAGGGCTGACCTTGCAGGGCACTGCACTGATTATAACTGATCTCTGCACTGAGCCAACCCAGTAAGCCCTAAATTCCTGTATCACTGTGGTTAATCACAGAGATCATCACTATTGCTAGCATCCCTTTTCCTTAAGAAGCCATTCGCCCATTACCTGGAGTGGGAAACTGAGGACTGCATGCAGTCTGGAAACTGAGAGAGGTCCCTGAGGGGTCCTCAGTGGGGCACCCTAGAAGGAATGCCCAAGGTGGGTATTCCCTCACCATTTGGTGGGGAGTGGGATTCTGAGGGAGGGTTCCCAGGAGAAAAAACAAGAGGGAGGGAACCATGTGGGGCCGAGAAAGTCACGGTCTCAGCAGAAGGCCAGCTTCAGCCTGGTCCTGCAGGACCACCAGAGCCACTCCCTCCCTGGGACCGGCCCTTTGCACCTCCTGTTGCCCTGCTGGTCACTGGGAGGGGGGGTAATTCTCTATAGAGGGTGCTGCTGCAAGTTGGCAGAGCTGGGGAGGGGGTGACTCAGATCTTAGGGGGCAGCAGCAGCACCCACAGAGTCCAGTAGAAGGGAGTTTGGCAAAATTCTCTCCTTGGCCTGAGAGCTGACCCTAGACCCAGCTCTGCCTGGGCCCTCTGCTCAGCATCTCTTGGTGGCCCTATAAAGCGATGATCACCAGTACTTCCAGGCTGTCCAGAACCTTTTGGAAGGCATCTTTGATCATTACACGGTTAGAGGTGCAAATAATGGTAATAATAATTAAAAGGCAGTTTTTCCAGGCTGCACTGATTTCTTGTTTTGTTTTGCTCTAAGTGGAGCTAATCTTACAGCTAGCATTTAAATGGGTAGGGCAGGAAAAAATTACATCCTTTTTTCTCCTCCAAATAGATTTTGCCCTCATCTGGTGACATGAGCTTGGCAAGGGGCTTGGGTGACAGGCCGTGCCATGACCCGGGAATGGCGGCCGTGAGCAGCTGACTCTTCTGATTTGTTGCTGCCACCTTAGCAAACCGTTCCAGTGGATTTTATGTTGTGGTGCTGTTAGCCATGCCCACATCAGACCCCAGCACGGAGAGAAACCAAGCCACCAAACAAGAAGGCCCAAAAAGGGGACGTGCAGGGTATCTGTGCAGACTGTGGCAGAAGGCTGGGCAGCCCGGGGGTCCCGGCAGATGGGAGCGCACTCAGGTCTCCAGGGGCAGACAGAAGCTTCTGGAGACATCCTCCCAGCGGCTGCTGCCTCCTCGGGCTGCACGGGGCTTGTTCGCAGTTAATGAGCCCTAATTAACATGTTGATGGGGATGTGCGCTGTTTATATTTGGAACATTTTTACTGTGTCAGTTGTTGCTTTTGTTGGGTTAATGATGTTCAGGTTGGATCAGGAGTCTTGGGAAACCGATAGTAAAAGAAGCTGTTTCCCCTCCTCCCCCCACCTCCCAGCCTTTTCCTCTGGATGATGCTGTTACCGCAGGGAGGGCCTCCACCCCCAGCTCTCGCCCTCAGCCAGCCATCTGACCCCACACGTGCCCAGGCCACGGTCCAATGGCATCCGGTCACTCTGTCCCTATCAGTCATGATTTCACAGGCCACGTGCCCAGAGTTCCAGCCCTCCCTGCTTCCCGCCGGGAGACTCACCAAACCTGGCACCTCGTTCTGTGTTCACACTCTTTAGTGGGGCATCTGGGAAGGGGGCTCCTAAGAGACCACTTGGTTGGGTCCCATGTAGAGGAGCTGAAGGCTGAGGCACCGGAACCAAGTTAAAGCTCAGAGCCTGGATGTGCTAAGAATATCTCTCTCACTGAAACATTCCAGGTGTTTCCATGGGGTGCAAGCAGCAGGCACCTGTAACCATCCCAGAGAAAATATTTAGCTCCCAAGTACTATGGCAATTCAGGAGCAAGCTCAAATTAAAAGGATAAAAAAGGAGGATGCCTGAGGTAGGGTGTCATCTCTGAAACCACCACTGGCTTTTACAGCCTACTTCCAATGTGCCTTTCCAACCCCCCCACTGCTCCCTGCTTGACCCTCTCCAGTCTCCCTCCTACCCACCCCCCCACCCAGAGTTCATATCTCCTTACATCTGCACCTCTGCATAGTCCTCCCCTCCCCAAGTCCTAAGAACACCCTCATCTCTCTCCCCAGCGTCAACTTCTCAAAATGCCACCCCTCTTCTAGGCCCAGTGCATAAGTCAGCTGCTGCTGACCTAATGCTGTGTAACAAAATACCCCCCAGAGTCAGCAGCTTATGAAAGAATTTATTCATACTCTGACAGGTCTACGGCTGATCTCAGGAAGCTGGTTGAAGATGGCTCAGCAGAGGGATTCTGCTTCAGGTTTCATATCCCACAAGCTAGACTCCAGGCTGTAGAGCAGCAGATCTCCCATGAATGGGATGGGAACTTTTTTGGATCTAAAACTAAAGAGACGTCCCGTTTTAAACAGGGATCTGAAATATGTGAATCAGAAAGGAGAGATGCAGAGAGAATGGAAATGCAGGACAGAGATTCAGACAGAAAGAGGAGAGAGAGTTGAGGGAGAGAAGGAGAGAGATAGAAAGATGAGTAAAAGCAAATAAGTACACACTTGCCCATAGAGTAAGACTCTCCCAATCTGGAAATAGGAGAACTGTCACACTGACCCAGTACCACCAAGCAGAGCCCAGGGGATACCTTCAAGCTTGAGCGGCCCCCACGCTGATACAAATTTGGTCATGAGAATTCACGAGCAGATGAGCCGTGAAGGGTGGGCTCTTCAGGAAACGGAGCTTGGATGCCTGGTTACCCTATATCTTTTTTTTTTTTTGGCTGCGCCACGCAGCTTGTAGGATTTTAGTTCCTCAACCAGGGATTGAACCCAGGCCCTCAGCAGTGAGAGTCAGAATTCTAACCCCTGGACCACCAGGGAATGCCCCTAGTTACCCTATTTCAAAAATGAAATTGAACACCTATCCCACACCACGAGTGTGCATCACACAACTTTAAAATTTTTCAAAGAAAGTGCAAAAGAAAAATTTATGATCTTGTAGTCAATAAGAAAGTCTTTTTTAAAAAATCAAAACCCAGGGAGTTCCCTGGTGGCACAGTGGTTAAGAATCCGCCTGCCAATGCAGGGGACACAGGTTCGATCCCTGGTCCAGGAAGATCCCACACGCTGCAGAGCAACGAAGCCCAAGAGCCACAACTACTGAGCCTGCATACCACAACTACTGAAGCCCACGCACCTAGAGCCCGTGCTCCACAGCAAGAGAAGCCACCACAATGAGAAGCCCGTGCACCACAACGAAGAGTAGCCCCCGCTTGCCCCAGCTAGAGAAAGCCTGTGTGCAGCAACGGAGACCCAACGCAGCCAAAAATAAATCAATAAACAAATTTTTAAACAAATTTTTAAAAATCAAAACCCATAAAGGAGATAATTGAGAATTTTTAACTACATTAAAATTTTAAACTTTATACAAAAAAGACAAGAAAGTGGGAAAATGAGCAACAATCTGGGAGGTGTTTACACCATGCATAAGTGACAAAGGATTCCTATGCAGAACGTGTGTAGAACTCACAAAAATCAACTTTTAAAAAACCATGACAATAGGAAAATGGACCAAAGACAAAAAAGGCATTTCATAAGAGGAAATGTGAATGTCTTTTAAAACGTGATGCTGTATTCAACCTCGTTAGTAATGGAAATGGAAATTAAAACCTCAGTGAGGTCCCATTTTACAGACATCAGATTATCAAAAAATTTTAAATGAGACAGTATCAAGAGTTGGCGAGGGTGTGGGTCACTGATCAATCCGACGCTGCCGGTGGACGGACGTGCCACAGCCATACTGGGAACAATTCGTCATCATCTCATGAAGCTGAAAACGCACCTCCCTAAGAGCCTGAAACCCCCCTTCTTAGCCAATTTTCTAGAGAAACTCTTGCCCGGGTTCACCAGGAAACGTGAATGTTTACAGCAACGTTGCTTGAAATAATTAAAAACATATCCGCCAACTGGAGAACGGAGGACTGTCGTTCCCTCACGCACTGGAATTCTACACGGCACTGAAAAGAAATGGACTGCATTTATATATGAATCTCAGAAATAACAACATAGAGTTAAAAAAAAAAAAAAAAGCCAGGGTGCAGAGGAATCACACAGCGAGACTCTGTTCAAGTAAAGCTCAGAAATCCACAACTAAACAATATGCTGCTTAGACCTAGACACAGAAGAGTTCAAATCACAAAGAAAAGCAAGAGAATGAACAATTCCAAACGCAGGGCAGAGTTCTTCTATTTGGGACAGGGAATAAAACGGGGGGGTGGGGGGGCAGCAGGACCCGAGGCCAGGTTACCTGTCTGTGCCTCTGGGTCGGTGGTGGGTCCACAGGCACATTTTGCTTATTTATTATTTACACTTCGATGTCTATGCATATTTCATCACGCAAGGAAGGAGCAAATGGGGAAGGCAAGAAGCTAATGCAATGGGACAGAGGGCAGTGAAGGCGAGGGGGGAAGGGCAGGGCATGGGCTGCAGGCTTGTCCTCAGAGCCAGGAAGGTGCCCCCCAACCAGCTGATGGGGATCCACCCCCAATCCGCTCAATTTTGCCTCGAGGCCCATCCTGCAGACCGTCTCTGCGTCTGACACCCGACCAGAACAGCATCTCAGGCCGTGGGGTCTATCCTCCCACCTGGAGGCTCATGTGGCCTGGGACACGCCGCTCTCCCCTGGGCTGACCTGGGCTGGATGGGGTGTGTGGTCCAGCTGCTTGCGGGGAGGTTCGCCTGCCATTCAACTTCCCCCCGGACCTGCACTCACCCTCCTTACTCAGCACCTCCCCTCTTCCCTCCTTCCCTCCTTCCCACCTGACCCACAGGGCAGGTGGGGCTCCCTGCTGTGCCCCCTCCACGTGGGTGGCCGGTGGAGAAGGAGCAGCAGCCCCAAGGCCCTAAGGGAGACTCACCTCCTCTCCCAGCGAAACGCTCTCCTGGGCATGGTGCCCTCCACCGGAAGATGACGGGCATGTGGCACTGCTGTCCAGTCCTCTTTGGCAAAACCCTGTTGGGTGCCCCCTCCACCTGGCCCAGGAGGACACCCTGGGTCCCCACTCGGCACCCACAGTGCACAAGCTCAGGATGGCTAACCTCTGGCAGAGGGAGGAGGGTGCCATGGGCGAGTCTCCCCTCTCCGTCTGGACAGACCCTCCAAGGACAAGGCTCCTTGCAGGTGGTCCTGAGGGCTGAGCCATCAGTCTGCCTGGTGGGCTCCACCTCCCTTCCTGCCCTGCCACCTGCCCCTCGGGTAACACGGGATCCTGCCTCTCAGGCTGTGTTTCCCCTCCCCCTTGACGATGCCTCTAGTGCCCCAATATTCAGCACCAACCCCAAATCTGGATGCCCGGCTGCCTTTGTAGCCCCTCTCACATAATGAGATGGATTTGGACCACAGCTCATTTGTTCAGTTTTATGGAGTATTACACAAAAATGCTGTGAAATTAGGTTCTGGCGCTAATATCACGCTGTGCCCATCCGTCTGCTTTCATGTCCAGCACTGAGACTAAAGGAAAGGGGCCAAGACAGGTGGGAGTGGGAGGCCCACGGGCTGGAGTTTCCAGTCCAGAGAACAAGGAAGGGGAGACAGGGCACAGGGAAAAAGGCCTGGACCCCCCAGGAAAAACCCAGCATGACTCAGAGGTGGGGGCGTTGGAGAGGGTGGGGCTCCCAGACCCAGACCCATGCAGAGTCCAGAACACCTGTGAGTTGGGCCTCTGGTCTCTGAGGCTGGTCACTAATGCAACCAGCAGAGTGCTGCTACTCAGCGCTACTCAGGGGAGGAAGGGGGGAGGAGGGGGGGAGGAGGGGGGGAGGAGGGGGAGGAGGGAGAAAAGCCACCCTTGGGCCACGGCCGTGCCAGTTCCCTCTGGCTGGCTGCTCTGAAAAGGCTGCATTATTCCCAACACCCCAGGCAGGTGGCCCTGCCTCACCTGCTTCCCTCTTGAGGCTCTGGGCTGTGAAACCCTCAAATGCAAGTCTTCCCACCTCACCCAGTCCCCCACCCACGCATGCGCACACGCACACACATGCGCACTGCCCTAGCTTTCCCCTTCACACAGCTTCGCCTGCCTCGTGTCCCACAGGTAGGGTTTTGCCCCATCCAGGGTCCCATGGGCCGTCCTCCACTGCTGGGGTTCTGTGGGCTGGCATCTGGGCTGACCCCACAACGGAAGCCCACTTAGCATGTCAGAGATGGACACCACCTTGGAGATGGGTTAGTCCAGCTCTTCTGCCATCAGACCAGGCGGCAAGGTCCAAGCAGCCGTGTGACTGGCCCATAGTCACCAGCCTGTCTGGGGGACTGGGTTCAGGGACGACTCCCCAACTCTTCCCACCCCCAGGAGCCCTGACGGGTCAGGAACTTATGACTGTGGGTAAGAAGCACAGAGCTGGGTCAGGGTGCTGGCAGTCACTGGAAGGAGAAAGCCATCAGTAATGGACGCTTCCTGCTCACGGTGTGGCAAGGGTGAGAGCTGGGACGAGGCCATCTCGAATTGGCCACCACCCAAAAGAAATAGCGTGTTTTAAGTACGCACAGCCCTGGCAAACACGGCTATCAACATTTGTTTGCCTAACTCAGGGGGAGAGAAAAAAATACCAAGACTCAAGCACTGAAAGGGAAAATGCTCCAATTTCCCATCCAAAGATTCTGCCGCGGGCCCGCGGCCAGGAGCACTGGCGCATTGGACCTCGTCCCCTGCCCTAAATTTAACCAGCTGGAAGTCTTTTTTTAAGTCGCATCCTATTCAACCTTTTGAAATAAAGATTTGCCTTTTAATGGGAAATCTGCATTTTATTGTGCGGAGGAGCTAGGCACCCCTGGCTTCACCCGTCCTCCTCCTGGACAGCAGCCTCCTGGTTTTGGCTGCAAACCCAGGGAAACGCGCAGATGGGGGCGGGGGGTTGTGGGGGGGGGGGTTGCTGAGGGCCCTGACCGTCAAGGCTGGTGTCCCTGGGCTGAGGGCACGTTTCTGAGATGGCGGGCACAGAGGCCTCCTCTGAGAAAGCAGGAAATTAAAAAAGCAAAAACATCGGAAAGATGCCCAGCCAAGAAAATACATAAGACATTCTTTAGTTCTTGCTCACGCGAGAGACGCACTGGGATCACGGAGAACCTAGGCACAGATCGGCTGGGTTCAAATCTCCCCAAACCTCCCCAGCTCCGTGGTCCTCGCCGCTTACAAACCATCTCTAGGCCTCAGTTTCCCCATCTGCAAAATGCACCTCCCTCCTTGGGGCCGCTACAAGGAGCGCAGGAGTTAACATCTGTGAGGCGCACCGTAAGAGTCACAGATGGTGGCTAAATAATAAATAAGTGAGAGCGTTCCCTCGTGGAAGCGGCTTGTCACCGAATCATGTGGAGGTAGAGGTCACAGGCAGGGAAGAAACATTCATGACATTCAGTCCTGTGACCCCGTGTGTGAGGCCAGTGCTATGCTGGGCTATGGGGAATAGAGCCGTGACCTTCACCGACCTTATCATCTCACTGAGAGACGAGGCAGACGTAGGGGTAAGCCCCGAAGTAGGGGGCCAGAGGGCAGACTGGGGAAATGCTAGGGAGGGCCCAGCAGTCGGGAGCAGCTATACGGATGACAGCAGATGTGAGCTGACCCTGAAGGAGCCGGGCAGGCAGAAGGGGAGGCCCCAGAGTGGGGCGCACACAGGAGCAGGTTAACGAAGACACCGGATGACTGGGGTGATGAATCCTGTGTGTCTCTGCAGGTGACCCTGGTCCAGGCAGAGGTGATGCAAGCAGTGGGGATGCAGGGAGAACTGTGGGTCTGAGAGCCCCCCTCCTGGGCCCCAGCCACCTCAGAGCTCCCTCCCTCCTGCTTTTGTCTTTTGGGAGGTAAAACCTCGCAGGCACGGGGTTGAGAGCCAGCACACATTCAGAGAGCGTGCACACAAAGGGACCCTGAGTCTGCAGGCTCTCCCCTCACTGAAGTCAGACCTTGCCTGAGCTCTGGACCCTGCAGGTCACCTGGGTGACTGTCCCCCCAGCCTCGGGGGGCTGCTGTGGATTCCTGACCATCCTCCGCTCTCTCCTCGGCCCCAGCGGCTCTGAGAAGTTCAAGTAACGCTCACATAGGTCTCAGACCCAGCACGGCATCCACCGGACTTCAGACTGGGGACTTTAGGCCCAGGCCAAATAGCTCTGAGTCCATCCCACCTGGGGGTTGTTGAAGGTGGCAGCTGTACGTTTACACTAGCCTTCAAGTTTTTATTTTAAATTATCATAAACTCACCATCTCCTTCATTTTATGCCCGTACGTACAACTTCGCTGTGGCCAAGCCTGGTCTGGCCCTGTGGGGACATCACAAGGGACAGTCCTGCTGCCCCCCTCAGCCCCCTGGACCCAGCTCAGCAGAACCAGGAAGGGCCACCAGCACAATCGGGAATATTTGCCCACAGAAAGTGGATGAGAGGAAACCTCTTCACTCTTGGACATGATTTGACTGATGTGGCCATTACAGCTCCACTGGAGTCCAGGCAAGGAGTGGAAATGGACAAGAGTAGAACCCGGTCCACACCTACCCACTGCCCCAGCCGTGGGACAACGCCACCACCAGTCTGCTGGTCCCGACAGCCACCCGGTATGCAAGGAGGCAGACGAAGAAGGAGTAGCGGGCTCTGGCTGCCACCTGGCTCCTAACATTCTCCTGCGGCCTGATCTGGCCTCCAAGAATTCATCAACAATTCCGGGAACTTCCTGCCTCGGTCCCCGCTTCTGTCCCGATCTTCAACCTGCCTAGGACCCTAGGCCTCCTGAATGTGACGGGTCCATGGGCAGAAGGACGATGGGGAGAAGTCAACCCATGATGTCTCTTAGATGAAGACCTAAAACATTCTATGAATCCATTGTTGCTTCTTTGTTGGAAGAGACGCACGCAACCGAGTTATCTTACCGCGAAAGCAGAGTTGCTGTTTTGCTTTGTTTAAATGGCACACGTTTGTCACCTCGCAGTTGGTGATTCAGATTAATCCCTTGCCTTCCCAGAGTCTCACATCTCTCTCTGTCTCTCTATCCCTCTCTGTCTCTGTCTCTCTCTCCATCTCTCTCTTCATCTCTCTATCTGGCTCCATCTCCCCGCAACCCTCCCTGCCCACAGCAGGTTCCCAGGGGACAGAAACTTCTGAAATGACAAGAAAACACAGTGACAGGGCTTCCCTGGTGGCGCAGTGGTTAAGAATCCGCCTGCCAATGCAGGGGACACGGGTTTGAGCCCTGGTCCGGGAAGATCCCACATGCCGCGGAGCAACTAAGCCCGTGCACCACAACTGCTGGGCCTGTGCTAGAGCCCGCGAGCCACAACTACTGAGCCCGTGTGCCACAACTACTGAAGCCTGTGCGCTTAGAGCCCGTGCTCCGCAGCAAGAGAATCCACTGCAAAGAGAAGCCCGCGCACTGCAACGAAGAGTAGCCCCTACTCGCCGCAACTAGAGAAAGCCTGTGCGCATCAACGAAGACCCAACGCAGCCAAAAATAAATAAATTATTTTTTAAATAAAAAGAAAACACAGTGCTTCTGCCCACCCGAGAAGTGTCAGGAAAGGGGGAAGATGCCCTCCTGAGTCAGGGCAGAACAGCCTCCAAGTTCCTGGTAAAACCCCTTTCCCCAGTCGGTTCCCCCCAAAGTTTGAGTTCCAGCTTCATCTGCTTATAGATCACCAGCTTCACAAGAAGGATGGGGCCAGTTAGCAGTTCATGAATAACAGAGAGGCCAGCGGCCCCTGGACCGACTGGAACAGGTTTCTATTTTGGGGCTTTTCGGCAAAGCCTCAGGGACGGGGAGCAGCGGCTCCAGGAGGGATGGGAAGCAAGATGGCTGTCAGAAAAAGCCATAAAAAAGGAAACATTTCAATAAAAAGGTATTAATATATAAAGGAATGGTACATTTGTAAACGCTTCTCACTTGTTTTTCCCCAAGGTCCTTGCAACTTGCTTCTGGAAGGGTTAAGGGAAGACTTTGGAAATGTGAGTTTCATTGTCTGCTGAACAACACCCAGGGCTGCGCCCCCCCCCCCACCCCGCCACCGCGCCCGGCTCAAGGGGGCGTGTCCAGCTCCCGTGGAGGCCTGTCTGCCGGTGCAGTGACCAGGTCGGCAGCCCGCGCCCGCGCGGAGCTGTCTGGCCTTCACGGGCTTTTTATTGTATTATTTAACACCCAACCATCTCAGCGTGTGCTGCAGCGTGTGCACAGTTTATGTTCCCAGCAGAGGGGAAATAACTGAAGGAATATTTGCAAAAAGCTGAGTTACGTAAATATTTTATGCCCATTGATGTGAAGGCTGGTGATGCTGTGTGAGGGGACCACGCCCCACGGAATGTGCAGAGGGTACCGAGGGAGGCCCCCGCCAGCAGCAAGCAGATCTCCCCTGACTCTCAGCCTGCCTGTGAGGGCGAGACCCCAGGCCTCCCCAAGGCAGAGAGCCCACACCCCTGCCGCCCATTCCGACGTCTTAGAACTGGCTTATTTCCAGTAGAGCTTGAAACAAGAAAAACATGAAACCTGATGTCTTTACTAAAAAGGCAAAACTTTCCATGAGCACGCTCTATGAGTTCAGTTAATGTGGTTCTCAGAGTGGGGTTCCCAGGAGCAGCAGACGTTAGAAATGCAGAATATCAGGCCCCACCCATCACCCCACGGAATCAGACACTCTGGGCCACACTCACTTGGACTCGCCCTGTCAGGGACACAGTTTTCTCTGCAGTATCTCCCTGACTGGATTGGACTGAGCGGGTTGGCTGGAGGCAGTGCCAGAGGTGTTCTCCCTGCAATGCTGTCCTTAGGGTATTTCACAGGCTGGGGTGTCTCCCTGGCAGAGAGGCTTCTGAAAGGGGCCGAGGATATACAGCTGCACAGGGCCAGGTGGCAACTGCAACCCCAAATCTGGAAGACCCTACTGCCCCTCCCGACTCCCTGAGCCCCAAGACCCCATCTCAGGCCCCGGAATCAGAGCAGGGCAGGGCGGGCAGGGGTCCCCGGCTAAGGGGGGGTGGGGGAGCAGAGGCCTCTGGCCTGCTGGCCGGGTACTTTTACTGGACTGTGTCCTTCAGTGACATTCTCCTTGGCCGGTTCCTTTGGGGCAGGGAATCCAGCTTTCCTAGACAGGAAGTGGGAGAGGAGGGGGAGCGCTGAAACTCCCCACTCCTCTGGGGAGCTCTACAGGCCCGCAGACAAGCTGTGTCCGGTCCAGGGGCTGCAGCCTCGGCGAGGAGCTGGGCCCGGCCTGCCCAGCCTGGACCCAGCCCCCTGGGCCACCCAGCACCATCTTCGGGGGACTCCCCACCCTGCCCCAGGGCCCTATGATGGGGCATCCAAGGGAGGGGACTTTCCTGGAGCCAGGCCCTAGGCAGAGTCTCCCCTCCCAGGTCAGGTTGGGGTGCAAAGTCTGTAGGTGGGAGGCTGAGGCCAAGGTTAAGGGGGGGCCCATGAAGTAGCACGACCCACCCTCCCTCCCCTGAGGCTTCCCACTAGAAAGGTCCTCCTCCCAGCCTGAGGAGTGTGAGAGGAAGGGAGAAATTCTCTTCCTGGCGGGGGCGGGGGCTCATGGATACTCCTTCTTCCTTCTGGAGGGGCCTGAAGAGAGGAGACAGGGCGTGGGGGAGGGCAAAGTTCAGGGAGGGGGGGCTGGGAAGGGTAGGACTAGAGGGACATGGTGGGGGAGGGGACTGGCGCAGCGAAGCCTCAGCCGCCATCAGGCACGGTAAGCAGGTGCTTGACTGAGACACTCCCTTACGCAGATCAATGTCAGCAGAGCCATTAGCCACGAAAATGGGATGGAAGCAAAGGGCCCAATTGGCAATCAATGTGGGGTGAGCAGGACAGACAAGAAAGGGCCCAGCAGAGGACACCAGGGCCAGCAACGGACATCTCAACCCCGGGTGGCAGCTGGGGTGTCCCTTCTCCCCCTCCAGGGACCAGCTGTCACCGCCATGGTCTGGGCTCCCCGTGGCCCGAAAGAACTGCTGACTGCCAGACACTGGGGTGGACGTGCGGGTGGCACCGAAGGAAGGACGTGTGCAGGTGTCCCCAGGAGGTCGGCTGCTGCGGCAGCATTGGCCGGTATGAGTCAAGGCGGCACCCTCTGTCTAAGATTCAGAATCCACAAGAGGTATTGGGGCCCGTTGGAGGGGGGCAGATCCCCAACAGCGTCCGCCAGCTGGGAAGGGGCCTTCCCACAGGAGGAGGGATGGAGCTCCCCGAGCTTCCATTCCTAGAGATTCGAGAACACATGCCAGCCATGTGACCTCTCTGGGCGCCCCCTGCAGGGGGGTCCCATGAGAGTGCAGCGGCTGATAGAGGGCTTGCCCAAAGCCTGGCAGGCAGTGGGCACCGTTTTCCCTGTCACCTGGGGTGTGTGGGTGACCACATGCGTGTTTCACTTGTTCCCAGGGAACTGCAAAGACCCTCGTAAGCGAGTGAGAACTTACACTTGGATTTCCAGATCTCAGCAAGAAAAATGTGTCACCTTCTTTCAGTCCACACGAAAAAGAGAGGTCGGGGACAGTGGCTGCTGAAGCTCGTCCACACGGCTCCCCCTCTCCCTCACAGACCCAGCAGAGCCAGCCGAGCCCCTGGGCCTCTTTCCCCTGGACCCACTCTACGCCCCCACCGGGTCCCTCCGAGTCCCAGGCAGCACTTTCAGGGTCTTGGTTCCACCCAGCCCAGGCCTGGAACCACAAAGACACGGGTCAGGTACCAGCCCCCTGTGAGGACCTTACAGGGATCCTGGGCCACTCTGGTCCTCACCATAAAATGGGAACGTGAGTTATCACAGCAGTTACAATTACAGCAAGGCCACGGGACAGGAGCACCAGACCACTTGTCCCCAAACTGTCCCTAGGAGAAAGGCTCTGCAGAGTTCTCTGGGCATGAAGGGCCCTGGGGCTCCTCCCTGTGGGGACAAGACACACCCCCGACTGCCAGACTCATTGGAGCATCTACAGGCCGCACATAGGATCTGCATCTGCTCTGGAAACCAAAGGTCTAAAGGAGATATGAGCAAATCCGTAGCCCAAAGAGACACCTGCAGGACTAGGGACCCCCATGGGGGTTCCAGGATGATCCCAGAAGGTCTCAGCAAAGGCAGGAGGAGGAGGGAGAGAGAGGACACAGAGGCCAAGAAGGAGCAGAGTGGAGGTGGAGAGAGGAGAGGAAGAAGGCAAAGGGTGATCCAAGGCCACTGTGCCCGATGGGGAGCCCACGACACCAGGGCAGGGCCAGGCCCAGGGGAGAGGGCTCAGAGACACAAGGGGAAGCAGAAGACTGTAGGCAGTGACTGAGCCTCTCCGTGCCTCAGTTTCCCCATCTGCAGCACGAGGCAGCAGGGAGTCAGCCCGCGAGGCGGAAGCCTCGCAACAACATGGCAGCCTGGATGCTGTCGTTATGTTTGGGAAGGGCCCAGATAATAGATATGAAAACGTGCAATGGGTGCTCCCCTCGGCAGCGCATAAACCAAAACTGGAACGATGCGGAGAAATTAGCCTGGGCCCCCGCAAGGAGGACTGCAAAATCTGTGAAGGGCTTCATATGAAAAAATACAACAGGCATTCAAAACCTTGTACCAAAATGTAGAAACAGCTCAAATGTCCACCAACGGATGAATGAATCAACAAAATGTGGTCCCTCCATACAACAGAGTATTATTCAGTCATAAAAAGGAAGGAAGTTCGACACACACTACGACATGGATGAACCTTGAAAACATGGTGCTAAGCGAAGGAAGCCAGACACAAAAGGCCACATCTTGTGTGATTCCATTATAGGAAGTACCCAGAATAGGCAAATCCACAGAGGCAGAAAGGGGATTGGTGGTTGTCGGGGGGTGGGAGTGAGGGGGTAGGCAGGGGAATAAGTAGGACGTGATTGATGATGGGCACAGGGTTTCTTTTTGAGACAATGAGAATGTTCTGGAACGAGATAGAGGTGGTAGTTTCACAACACTGTGAACCATTCACTTTAAAATGGTTTATTTTAGGTTCTGTGGATGTCACCTCAATAAAATAAAATAAAGACAACAACAACAACAATAGTAATAATAATACCGAGTGCCAGCTGTGTGCTGGACAGGGTTCTAAGGGTGTAGCTGGGAACCCTACTCTCCCCTTTTATAGCTGAAGGAATCAAAGCTCAGAGAGAGTGAGTGACGTACCCAAGGTCTCCGGGGTAACTGTGTTTGAGGAGGAACTCAGGAAGGAGGATGACAGGAATCACGCAATGGACGGCAAGTAGCTGCCAGAGCCCCAGCCTGGAAGGGGCATCTTGGGCCCCCAGAGCTGGCCGTGGAAGGACATCGCACCCGCTGGCCGGGCAGAAGGCGCCGCCCAAGCCCTGAGCCCTCCGCTGGCTCCTTGGAGAGGCCGTTGCAGCAGACACCAGGACCACACTCCACCCGGCGTCCAGAGTGACCTCTGGAGGGCCATCTTGACCCTGTCATACCCCCTCTCCTTCACCCCCTGAGGCCCACAGGCCCCTCCCTGGTCCCTGCCCCTTGGCCTTTAAAGGAGCAGCTCCCCTGCAGTGATGAAAGCACAGAAGCAGTGCCCTGTCTTGCTCCAGGAAACAGCTGCTGATGGCACACAGTGGCCGCAAAGATTTTTCTTTGTAATTGGTTAAAAAAAATAGAAGAAGATATTTTTGGGTTATCATTATCAACGTAAGAATATAAGGTGATAAATTCGCCCGGTGTGCGCAGGCCTCGGGACACAGCTGTGACGCCCCCACCCAGGGGTCTAAGGACTGAGGTCAGGGAGGTGACTCCACCACCTTAGTGGGACCCCTGGGGCCTTCCCGCCCACCACACTCGAGCGGACCCTCCGCCTCCCGGTCTGGCTTCTCCCTCGACCAGGAGCCCTCCCACCTGCCCACCTGCCTGCGTGGGCCCCACCTCCCCCTCCTCTGAGAAGCAGCCCTGACCCCCGACCAGGGCGATCCCTCCCCCTGCAGGGCCCCTCTTCCCGCCACCCACACCTCCGCTGTAGGGGGCTGGCTGATGATGACAACTGAGCAGACGCGACTCTCATCTGCGGTTCCGGGAGCCTCTCAGCCTGTCTGCCATGAGCAGCTTTGTTCCCAGGGTGCGCCACACACTCTGCCCGGGCGCCCCCGGGACCCTTGGGAATCCCTCCAGCTCTGTGAGCACGGCCATGTGCTGGCTGCCAGGAGAATCAGCACCAGGAGGGGACACCCAGCCCTGAGCCTCGGGGACAGATGACCCAGCAGGACACGAGCAAACCTGGGCAGAAGCCACCCTTCGGCGTCATCCCAATTCAGCCCCAGGTGGACGAGAAAAGCCCCACCAGGGGCCTGGAACAGAAGGGCCAGGCTCCAGACCCCTGCCCGGGCCACCATCTGTCCTGACAGTCAGCCCGTCTGCCCGGGCAGCCTCTCCTCGCAGCCCACCATCTGCCCAGCCCACTTAGCCCTCCTCCTTGCTCTACCAGGGCCCTCAGGAGGGCACAGGGCAGGAGCCAGAGCCCAGACCTGACTGCCTCAGACCAGCCCCATCTGGCACCCCTAAGGGGAAGGGGACAGCAGAGCCCCGCCAGGGCAGGGGGCACCTCCAAGGCTCTGCAACTGGGGGTGGCGGAGGGAGGAGGACAGAGGGCTTTGCCCCTGGAGGAGGCAGCATACCCCACCTCGTCCTCCTGCGCCCCTGAGGCCCACGCGGCCGGGTCCAGCTCCTCAGGTGTCCCTGCTGGAGAGGCCTTGGCCGCAGCCCTCACCCAGACCTTCAGCCCCCACTCACCTCGCTCTTCCAGGTCCCTGGTCAGCACCTTCCCCTCCCCAGGACCCACAGGGCCTGAGAAGGAAGAAGAGCCACTTCTGTCCAGGGCCCAGTCCGGGCTGGTGAGGGAGTAGGACACCAGAAGCCCCAGCTCTGCCCCCAAGGCCCACAGCCAAGTGCAGGCCCCGTCGTGGCGACCCCAACCCACCGCCCCCCCCATCATCTGCTCAGAGGAAACCAACATCCATGGCAGGGCCTCCCGTGGGGACCCACCTTGGGCACAGGGCATCTCGGGCCCTTGGGAGACGGCAGCTGAGCCCGGGAGTGTCAGCTGCAGCACGAACACCCCGAGAGGTCAGATCGGGTGACGAGATGAGACCTCAGCCCCTCCCTCCGCCTCAGGACCCCCCCCCCCCGTCCGTGAACCCCAGCCCCGCCTCCTCCCAGGATTCCCCTCACTGTGTGACATGATTGCTCCTCCACAGACGAGATGGTGGGCGGGCGAGTTGTCCTTGGTGAAAGGGGCTGGCTCCTCCCTGGGGAGGGGAGAGGGGAGGAGGGGCGGTGGGCACCCCCCACCCTCATGAGCAGGGCTCGGCCATCTACCCTGCTCTCTGCTGGAGGGTCAGCCCCTGGCTGTGCCTGGCTTCTTCCTGGTGGGTCAGACACGGAGGCAGGTCCACACTGCAAGCCACAGAGGGCAGCCTTGCAGGTGGTCAGCCGCTCTGTCTGGTCCCACAGCCCCCCACTCCCCAGCCTGGAAGTAGCCCCCAGGCGAGCACCCAGCAGGGAGGACGGCGAGGGACCGGAGGATAAGAGCCCCCGACTGCCGCTGTGTCCCCTCCCCCACCCCAGGAGCAAGCAGCCAATGGGACCTTGCCGCACACCCCCCTTTCACGACCCTCCTGCGGGACCCCCAGGAAGAGCTTCCGTTTACCAAGCGTGATGCCTTCCAGCTGACACACCATTCACCACGAGACATCCTGGAACAGGTGGGTGCCCTTCCCGAAGTCCACCGTATTGGACCACTCCCCATTCCCTCCCGGGGCAGGAGTCTGGGCCCAGAGCCTCAAACCCCCAGTGCACCCACCAACTCGTCACCTCACTTCAGTGACACCCAGCTGTCCCCATCAGCCTCAGTCAGATAACCACGCAAACGTCTGCTTTCCGTGCAGGAGCAGGTGGAGGAGAGCCCGAGTCAGCCGGGTGGGAGGAGAGGGGCCAGGGAGCCAAACCAGCTCTGCAGCTGTCATCATCACGAGGCTGGGGACAGCACCACCAAACCCACCTCTGCACACCCTGCAGGGCACAGGAGCCTCTGTCCTCCCTTGGCTTCCCAAGCCTGGCCGGAGAGGGTGGGCAGTGGCACTGACTGGGGACAAAGTGTGGGAGACCCCAGCCAGCTGCTGAGACCAAAGCCGGAGGAGCCATGGCTGGACAGCACCACCTGGTGGACACATCGGAGACTACAAAGCCAGTCGGCGTTTTCGTTCCGGTTCTGGGATTTTTAGTCTGGGGAATTCTTCCCCTTTTCCCAGGGGGGCTCTGTGACTATCAGAACCCCCTGCCCTCTAACTGGATTCTGCTTAGATATGGCTCGTTATCAGAGGGCCCAACCCAGGCACTTCAAACAAGGCAGGAAAATAAACCCCCCAAAGAAAGAGCTTCTGGTCAGCAAGCCCCCTCCCCAACGCGGGCATGTCTGTCACCCACTGTCCAAGCGAATCGCCCTTCCTCCCACCACTGATGTGACAGGCACCTGTGACCTGCCTTTTGAGGGGGAAAATCAGAAATCCCTGGCCAAAGAGGGGCAAATGAAGCCTAAGAGAGTATAGTGAACACAGTTGGCTGAAACAAACATAACACATAAAATAGAAAAATATACAGAAAAAGGGGGAAGAGACAAACCAAAACAAAACCTCATGGGAAACTCTTTGGAAGTAAGTAGGGCCCAACTTGCTACTCCAAATATTGTTCACTAAAAGAAAAAGAATTAATGATTTCCCTTTTTAAACTATATTTCAGGATAACCTGATAACTCTAGTTGACAAGGGAAGGTTGGTTTAACAGAATTGTAGCTGCTCGTTGTAAAACAATGATACCATGAGGAAATCACTATTTTGCAAGCTCTCGTGAAATAATTATTTCTCAAAATGGTCCTGAATGGATAGACCATTGATGAAAGACGTTACCAAGGAGCTCTGGGACCTGTTGGTCAATCTTAGCATCACAGGTGTGCCTCCGAGTGAAACTCAGAGCCCCAGCCACAAAGGGTTCTGGCAGAAAGATAAGCCTGAATCAAGCTTCCAGAGCTAAACTCCCATTTCCAGGAAAGGTGGGGATGAAGTGACAGCAATAGGATGCAATCAGACCCAGAATATGTGGGGCATTCAGCAGGACAGAAGATCTGGTTTCTGCAGCAAGTCATGGCTGGTGGAAATGGGGAGGGGGTCCTGATCTAGATTAAGAGAGATTTAAGAGACACAACAATTAAATTAACTTGTGGTCCTTGTCTGGACCACGATTTAAACAAACCAACTGCAAAAAGGTATTTTTGAGACCATCAGAGAAATTTGGTTATAAATAGGGCATTAGCTGATACTAAGGAATTACTGTTAATTATGACATTGTGCTAATGGAGCTGTAATTATGTCACAAAGTTTCCCATATTTGGAGAGTTGCATCCTGACGTTTGACGGAGGAGAGTTACAGAATGTCTGCTACAGGCCTGAAAGTACTTCAGCCAAAGGGAACAGCAAAGAACAAGAAAACAGCAACAGATGAAGTAAATGCGATGATTCTTGATAATTGTCAAATTGGGGGAATGCACACATGAGAATTTATTGTGCTAATCTATCTTTAAGTACTTTGAAAACTTACATTATAAAAAAAAAAAAATTGAAAGAAAAACATGTCCTGTCTCCTACAAACCTCACCTGGCATTGTAGAAATTTTAGAAGTTGCAAAAGTTGACTCATCTTGTATCCCTGACCCCCACCTTCTCTCTTGCTCGGGGAATATTCATTTGGGGGAGGGAAAGTCTATGGTGTTATCATTGCTCTTTTATGGTTCCTGTACCCACAAGGCCATGGGGCTCTCGCTGCAGGGCTGGGCACCTGGGGGGGAGTTCCTACTGGGCCCCCACCAAGCATCCTGGACGCCTCTCATCCCCTCCACACCCCTCATGGACTTTCAGAACCAGTTCAACACTGTGCTGGGGAAGGAGCTCACCCAGACGTCCTATAGCCCCTACACTCCCTCTCTGTGGCCGGCAGAAAAATGGCCCCCAAGGTGTCCTCATCCCAATCCCTGCAACCTGTGAATATGGTACCTTATGTAATAAAAGGGACTTTGCAAGTGTGACTAAGGATCCTGGGATGGGAGGTTATCCAGGATGATCCAGGTGGGCCCAGTGTCATCATCACAAAGGTCTTTCTAAGAGGTCGGGAGGTCAGAGAAGATGTGACAACAGAAGCAGAGGTTGGAAGGATGCAACATAGCTGGGGACCATGGGTCCAGGACCACAGCTGCCCCTAGAAGCTGGAAAATGTGAGGAAATGGATTTCCCCTTGAGCCTCCAGATGGAAGGCAGCCCTGCCAACTCCTTGATTTTAGCCCAGTGAGACTTCTGACCTCCAGAGCTGTAGAGAATGATGTGTGTTATTTTAAGCCACTGAGCTTATGATCATTTGTTACAGCAGCCACAGGAAGCTCATGCACTCTGCAAGGCTCATCTGAATGCTGGACTCAAGGGAGCCAGAGGGACTGAGAAGGTCACCCTGGTGGTTTGAGGGCAGGTGATACATCAGCGACCTCCCTCCACTCCTCACCTCCCTTCCTCCTTGGCCTCCACCCTTGACAGAGTGCAGGGGCAAACCCGCAGTGAATCAGCCCCCCTGGGCAGGCTGCACTAATTCTCTGTGAGACAGAGCTGTTCCCCAACAGCCCCTCCACCGACCCCGAGAGGCCAGGCCTGGGCAGCCAGTGGGAGACAGGGCCCCGCACATATGCTCTCCTCCCTTCTCTGGCCCTGGCCCTGCCTCCCTGCCTGGAGTGCAGGCTCTTGATTTCATCTCTCTGCATCCCCAGCTCAGCCCACACACCCCCAGTCATCACCCAGTGTCCTGTGACATGGAGCCCGTTACTATCAACAATGCTGTGATGACAGGAGGGCAGGTGGGGATGACCATGGGACCGCATAAAGGTGGTTACCTGCCCAAGGACTTTCACTGCATGAAAGGGACACTTCCTGTCCCCAGATAAGGATGATGTGTTGGGAGGAGCAGGCCTGGCAGTGATATCCTGGATATCCCCTATCTGCCCACCATGGCCAAAGGTAGACCCTTATCTGTCATGATACGTCCCTTCTTCATTATCAGGGCATAAACAGCATCCAAATAGTTATAAAATAGATGGTTCTGGAGATGGCAGGTCCTCCGAAAGTCTTACGGGAGAAGGTTCTGTGATAACAGCCTGATGAACAGAGACGCCATCTGTCGTGTTCCTTTGCCCACAGTGTCTGGAAGAGTCCACAGCCGACTCCGGACTTCAGCACCTGCCACTCCTACCCCACCATCTCCGTGCCTCTTAGAGCCGCTGCCCCACCCCACTAACGTGGCCAGGTGCTTTCTAGGAGCCAGCGGAGGAGATAGAGAGACCTCAAACACTGCCCCGTGGCCCAGCCCCCTGGAGCTGCCACCCCCTCTCTCCCCCTGCCCATCAGATCTCAGCCACTGGGGCAAGAGGGAAAAACCGTTTACACCAACACACTCAGGAAAAATCCCTTTGGAAAATTCTAGGCCTGAGTCCTGAGTGCCCCTGGAGACCACAGCTGGTGGCAGAGGACTGGAGTTCCAAGAAGAGAATAGGGAAAAAGATTTATACCCAAAACAAGTAGGGGACAATGACAAAGCAAGTCTGAAGAAAAAAACACCCAGTAGATGAGCTCTATGGAGGCCGAGGGGCTCTGAATGATGCTATGACTTTCAGAAGAGCGGGTCCCAGGCAGTGGGTTCCTGGGGGGTGGGAGGTGCTCAGCCAAATACAGGACAAAGGATTTGACCAGACCTGGCCAGCAGGGTCACAAAAGGGAGGGTCCTGGCTGCCCCCCAGGCAGTCAGGAACTGAGCAGCCTCGGGGTCATTGTGCGGGGCCCAGGTGGGAAGGGAGGAGTGATTCCAGCAAATGTGACTTCCTGCCCCAACTAGCAGAGGCTGCTGCTGACCCCCTGCCCATCTCCCCCCCCAACCCTGATGCATCTCCTGGGGGCACTCTGAGAAGATGAGGCTGACACCCGGAGGAGGAGGTGGGAGGGGAGACGCCCACTCAGGCCTTGCTGTCTGGGAGAAGGCCACTGCTCCAAGGACACTCTGATGCGGGAACCCCTCAGCAGAGGCAGGAACCACTCGTGTCTCATCGTCCCCCCCTTGCAATGGGCCTCCCCGGGGGCTGCTGGCCCCGCAGCCGAGGTAGATCCCTGAGATAGATTCTTGGGGCTGAAGGGACAACGCAGGCTGCAGGGTCCCCGGTGGAGAGACAGCTGGTACCCCAGCTAGCTGTCCACCACAGGACTGGCCTATCGTGACCCAGCTCACCAGCTGAGCAGCTCGGCTGCTCCCCTCTCCCCAGCTGTTACAAATCAGCAGTTTTAGATGAAGGCGGCAGCAGGAGGAATTACTGGAAAATGTGTCCAGAGGGGACTGTGCCCCCAGGACCTAAAGGCCACGGAGGCCGGCAGCCTGCGTTAACAAGCAAGGTCTCCTCCCCGCCCGGCTGACCGCCAGCCCGGAGAGTCGGGCTAGACCCCGGTGCTGGGTCCAGAGCCGCCTGCCCAAGGTCCCACCTGCTTCTTTCCAGGGTGACCAAATCCTTCCCTGCTGGTCTGTCCTCAGTGGGAACGCAGGGCAAGCGCCTGGCCGACCCCCAAGCCAACCTGCACCTCACAGATGCAGGAGGAAGCAGGAGCGGCTGGCCTGTTCCAGGGAGAACCTCGACCCCAGCCAACCCCCAACCGCCCAGCAGACAAGCTCCCAACCCTGGCCAGTGTCCTGGGCCCTCTGAGATTCTCAGAGCCACAGTCTATCGGTGAAGGGACGAATCACGAAAACGGCAGTTTCCTTTATGCCAACCAGAGCCGAAGAAAGCAAGCTTCTTAAGTAAGCGTTGGATACCATGGGGCATTGCCCAGAGCACAGGGAGGACTCAGAGACACACAACTGTGCCTGGCAGCTCCCAGCTGCCTCCCTGGGCCCCTGAAGGAAGAGTCCCAGAGGTGAGTCTGGGCGCCTGGCCCGCCAGCCCGAGACCCCTCTCCAAGGTGAGCAGACCTCACTGTCTGATCACCTCCGTCAGCCAGGACCTGGGAGTCAATTCTCGTTTAATGGGCAGCTGCTGTCACGGAACAAATGATGGAGTGATGTGTGAGCAGGGAGGAGCGTGGTGTGGAATAGCTAACGGAGGGCAGGAAGAAGCGGGGAAGGTGAGAGCAAGGAGACAGGGGCTCAACTTCAACAGCTGGAGCCCAGGGAGGGAGCCAACAAAGGGAAGAGGCCAAGGAGGGCAAGACTCTAGCCGGGTGAGGGCCGCAGGCAGGCAGAGGTCTGCGGGGCAGGGGGCTGGCAGACTCTGCAGGCTTAAGAAGCGACCCCGAACAGTGAAAAGAAACAGCCACGAGAGCACCAAGCATCCTTCAGCACCCCCCAAATGTGGCCGCTGCCCCTCACGGCCCTGCCCTGATGGATGAGGAGGGCTGGGGCTCCCCCACTCACATCCTGCCTGAAATCCAGGGCTTTGCAGCTGCTGACCATCTCACAGAAAGTCTGCTGAAAGGGAATCAGGACCCCGGGTCCTGGGCCTGCGGGACCGGTGGAGCCTGGGGGAGGCCGAGACTCCTCAGAGCTCAGCATGGGGGCTGCACCTATGGAATTGTTTCCTGCACCCCACACCCCACACCCCATCCTGCAGGCCTCCTCACAGTCCTCGTCACATTGCCTCACTGGCCTGCAAATGCTCTGTGTAATCACTTAACACTCACAAAACACTATTAAGAAGGAGAAAGACAGGGACTTCCCTGATGGCGCAGTGGATAAAACTCTGCGCTCCCAATGCAGGGGGCCTGGGTTTGATCCCTGGTCAGGGAACTAGACTCCACAAGCCACAACTAAGGAGCCCTCCTGCCGCAACTAAGAGTCGGTGCAACCAAATAAGGGAAAAAAAAAAAAAAAAAAAAAAGGCCATGAAGAACCTAGTGGCAAGACGGGAATAAAGACACAGACCTACTAGAGAATGGACTTGAGGATATGGGGAGGGGGTGGGGTGAGATGTGACAGGGTAAGAGAGTGTCATGGACATATATACACTACCAAATGTAAAATAGATAACTAGTGGGAAGCAGCCGCATAGCACAGGGAGATCAGCTCGGTGCTTTGTGACCACCTAGAGGGGTGGGAGGGAGGGAGATGCAAGAGGGAAGAGAAATGGGAACATATTGTATATGTATAACTGATTCACTTTGTTATAAAGCAGAAGCTAACACACCATTGTAAGGCAATTATACTTCAATAAAGATGTTTAAAAAAAAAAAAAAAAAGGAGAAAAACAGAATCAAAAATAACATTTATGATGTGCGTGGCAAAGACGGTTAGTGGCTGTGGCCCCTTGGGCTGTGAGCGTTAAAATTACTCCCATCTCCCTCTCTATGCTTTTCTGTATTTTCCAGATTTTCTGAAATATGTTTGAATTGTTTTCAAAATGATCTCCTAAGTTAGTTTTGAACCTTTAAAATTGTTTTAATTATTTTTAAATTTGGGAGAGACAACGGTTTTATTATTGTGATTTCATTTTATGTGTCTGCCCTCGAGTAAGGACCCCATCTTTCTTATCTTTGTATCAAAGTCCCCCACACAGAGCAGGGCCTCTCTGGGGTTTCCCATGTTTTAGAGAATCATCCCTCTGCCTCTAAGACAGAATCTAGAATTCTCTAAACCTAGTGTTAAATCACCCCTAACATTCTTGACATCTCTGAAAGGTCCTCAGATTCCAGGATCTTTTTATTTTTTAATTTTTACTTGGAGTGAAATACACAAAACATAAAATTTACATTCACGCGTGTTGCAACCCATCTCCAGTACTCTTTTCATCTTGCAAAACAGAGACTCTGTCCTCATTAAACAATAACTCCCCATTCCCCTCCCTCCAGCCCTTGGTAACCTCTCTTCTACTTTCAGTCTCTATAAATTTGACCCCTTTAGGGACCTCATATAAGTGGAATCATACAGTATTTGTCCTTTTGTGACTGGCTGATTTCACTTAATGTCTTCGAGGTTCATCCATGTTGTAGACTGTGTCAGAATTTCCTTCCTTTTTATGGCTGAATAAGAGTCCATTGTGTGGATGGACCATGTTTTGTTCTGTTTCATTTTGATTGTTTTTATTTTTTTATTAAAAAAAAATTTATACAATTTTTAAAGGTTATTTTCCATTTACAGTTATTACAAAATATTGGCTCTATTCCCCGTGTTGTACATCCTTGAGCCTGTCTTACATCCAATGGTTTGTACCTCCCACCCCCTCCCACCTCGTATGTACCTCCCCCTTACTTGTAACCATTAGTTTGTTCTCTATATCTGTGAGTCGGCTTCTTTTTTTGTTATATTCACTAGTTTGTTGTTTTTCTTAGATTCCACATATGATTGATATCATATAGTATTTGTCTTTCTCTGTCTGACTTATTTCACTTAGCATAATGCCCTCCAAGTGCACCCATGTTGTTGCAAATGGCAAAATTTCATTCTTTTTTATGGCTGAGTAGTATTCCATTGTGTGTATGTATATATATATATTTACCACATCTTCTTTATCCATTCATCTGTCGATGGACACTCAGATTGCTTCCATATCTTGGCAATTGTAAATAGTGCTGCTGTGAACATTGGGGCGCATGTATCTTTTCGAGTTAGTGTTTTTGGTTTTTTCGAATATATACCCAGGAGTAGAATTGCTGGGTCATATGGTAGTTCTATTTTTAGTTTTTTGAGAAATCTCCATACTGTTTTCCACAGTGGCTGCACCAATTACATTCTCACTAACAGTGTATGAGGGTTCCCTTTCCTTCACATCTTTGTCAGAATTTGTTATCTGTGTTCTTTTTGATGATAGCCTTTCTTACTGGTGTGAGGTGATATCTCATTGTGGTTTTGATTTGCATTTCCCTGATGATTAGCGATGTTGAGCATCTTTGCATGTGCATGTTGGCCATCTGCATTTCCTCTTTGTAAAAAAGTCTATTCAGTTCTTCTGCGTATTTTTTAATTGGGTTGTTTGTTTTTTTGATGTTGAGTTATATGAGCTGTTTATATATGTTGGTTATTAATCTCTTATCGGTCATATCATTTGCAAATATTTTCTCCCATTCAGCAGGTTGTCTTTTTGTTTTGTCAATGGTTTCCTTTGCTGTGCAAAAGCTTTTAAGTTTAATTAGGTCCCATTTGTTTATTTTTGCTTTTATTTCCTTTACTTTAGGAGACGGATTCAAAAAAATATTGCTGCAATTTATGTCAAAGAGTGATATGCCTATGTTTTCCTCTAGGAGTTTTATAGAATCTGGTCTTATATTTAGGTCTTTCATCCATTTTAAGTTTATTTCTGAATATTGGACCCTGCTTTGTTTATCCATTCATCCACTGATGGTCACTTGGGTTGTTTCCACCTTTTGACTATTGTGAATTGTGCTGCTATGAATATGGGTGTGCAAGTATCTGTTTGAGATCCTACTATCAATTTTTGGGGGTACATCGCCGGAAGAGGGATTGCTGGATCACATGCGATTTCCACTTTAACTTTTTGAGGAACCACCATACTGTTTTCCACAGCAGCCAAACCATTCCACATTCCCGACAGCGGCGCACAGTGCACTCCACATCCTCACCAACACTCGTTGTTTCCTGGTGTTGTTTTGTTTGGTTTTGATGCAGCCAGCCTAATGGGTATGAGGTGCCTAAACTCTTTTTGCAGGAGTCAGCATAGAGAAACTGGAATGAAAACTGCCCTCCAGAGGATTTTGAGGGCAGTGACACTACCCTGTACGATACTATAATGGTGGATACATGTCATAAATTTGTCCAAACCCATAGAACGTATTGATACAACACCAAGAGTGAACCATAATGGAAACTATGGACTTTGGGTGAGGATGACGTGTCCATGCAGATTCATCGATTGTGACAAACGTGCCGGGGGCCGGGCGGGGGGGGGGGGGGGGGTGGTGTTGATAATGGGGAGGCCATGCATGAGTGGGAGCAGAAGGTATATGGGAAATCTCTGTACCTTCCATTCAATTTTGCTGTGAACCTAAAATGACTAAACCCAAAACAAATCTTTTTTTTTTTTTTAAATATACCCTCCATACGTCTAGGAGACTGGGGAGGAGAGGAAAGTAAGAAAGGGGCAGAGAAGGTGTTGTCCCTCAATTCAACGATGTAAGGGCCCAGTTCTAGACTGACCTACAGTCTTAGGCCAGTACCTAATGTCTGGGGCCATTTAGTCAAATCCTGGAGGTGGCCCAGGCCCTGAGCCCTCCTGAGTCCCCCATCCACTCCATGTCCCTCACACCTCCAGTGCTGGACCTCCAGGAAGGAAGGGTGATGGGCCCCTCTCTCCTCAAGTAGGGCCCCGTGGGAGCTGAGTCTGGGGTCTCCAGCTGGGTCTGTCAGGCTCCCCAGCCCAAAGGGAGGAGAAGGCTAGCCCAAGGGCAGCCAGCACACCTCCCCGCTCCCTTCCTCAACCATTCATCCACCCATCCATCCCTCTCTCCATGAACACTCTGATACCTCCACGTGCTTAGATACGAACAAAGTACAGACATGTCCTTTCAGGGGCCCACTGCCCAGTGGTGGGGAAATCAGACCCACAAACTCATAATTTCAGAAAAGGTGACAAGTGGTTCAACAGAAGAACCACAAAAGACAGCCCCAAAGGTTCCCGCCTCTGCCTGGGGCAATGGGGAGAAGCTCCCCAAGAGGGGATGGGGGTGGGGGGACCAGGGCTGGTCCTGAGCAGAGAAGAGGCCCTTCCTCCATTTATGAAGGAGACGGTGGCTCCGAGGAAGGGCAGTGATACCGACATGACACTGGGGGACCCTCGGGGGCCGAGCACAGGTCCTGAAAGCCCTGCCTGGGAACCTGGGCTTTGTCCTCTAAGTGATGGAAATAGGAGAGGGGGCAGACTTGCTTTTATAAAACTTGGGTGGAAAGTGAAATCTTGTTCCAGGAGAAAGATCAAGGTCCGATGCTGGCAAACTTAGAGGCTGTGATCCTCTCCAACCCTGGGGGCTGAGATACGTGGGCAAGTGGGCGTCAGCAAAGCAGCCCTCCTCCTATCCTCTCCCTCCCTCCCGCCCTTTCCCTCTCCCTCTCCTTCTCTCTCTCTCTCTCTCTCCCCATCTCTGTCTCTGTCTACCCCGTCCGCAGCTCTGGCTCCATCTTCCTCCTTTCTCCCCGATGGTGGTCAAGCCCGCTGATCCCAGGAAACAGTCTGCAGTCTCTACAGGGACCTCACCCTGCAGGGTTGTCCCCACCCCAGGACTAACCTGCTCTTCAAGACAAAGCGTCCCCCACCCAGCCCTCCCACCCACCTCCCCCATCCCATCCCATCCCATCCCAGGCTCTGGAACAAGCGGCCCCATCTCCAGGGGGACCTCCCTGCACACCAGGAGGGAAGCCTGCGGGGAGGGGAGAAACTGTGAGCGAGGGGAGTGCCCAGAGTCCCCCGAGAGCACTGCTAACCACAGCACATAATCCTGTTAAAATATTAATCCTCATTTAGCCGGGAGTCGAGGTGGCCGCTGAGATAAAGGCCCTGAGAAGTAATAAAAGGCAATAGCAATTGATAAAGGGGATCATTGTTGCACTAATAAAATCCCAGTTGGGAAGGTCAGGTCAGTAATCAGAATAACCGTCAGCAGGCAGGTCCCGGCCTCAGCAGGAAGGGGTGACCGCCTCCCATGACACTGGAAGGTGCCAATGGTGGGAGGTCTCCAGGAGAGAGAGGGGAGGAAGCCAGTTCTCTCTGCTCCTTCTCGCCACAGCACCACTGGGCCGAAGCAGCCCTTTGAGAAGGAATCGCCATCCTTGGACCATGGTCTCCCTCCCACATAAACCACTGTCGTCAAGATTGTGGCCACTCCCGGCGGCACACCTGAGAAGCCCAGGCCTGTCTGTGTGTGGCTCCTGGTGGCTTCCCACTGCCCCCCAGGCACTTGTCCCAGGCTCAATGGCTCAGCCCACACACCCCCGCTCCAGGGACATGAGGATGAAGCACCCACTCCAGCCCCCAAGCCAGGAGTTCACGCGGACCACCTCCCAAGACGACGAACGCAGCAACCACCTGCATCCTGGACCCTGTTTAGGAACGGTCATCACCGTGTCCCCAAGTCAAATTCTTCTTTGTCCAGGTCCCGCCTGATGGGGACATTCCACTCCAGCTAAATTGCATAACCGTGCTGCTCTTCGTTCAGCATCCCCAGAAGCAAACAGTGTGCCGGCAACACCACACTCCCCCCGAAAGAGCATGAACTGGCAGCTGGGAGAGACCCACTCAGACCCAACTTTGCACTCATCACTGTGGAAATTCGGGAGGTGGGCCCTTGACCTCCAGGGCTCATCTAACAGAGGGGACAGCCCATGGCTGGAGGACCCCTGCTCCCACACCCACTCCCCACCAGGGCATCCAGGGCTCCTTGGCAGGCAGCACAGCCCAGGGGGCACGGTGACCAGAGAGGGAGAGAGAGATTCCCATTTTTAGAAGGAGACAAAGGAGAAGCAAGGAGATCGGTCAGGAGCAGCAGGCCACAGCAGTGGTCCTGACCTGCTAATTTCATCCACGTACTCTCTCATTCATGCATCAAGAATCCTGCAATGCCTACTGTGTGTCGGGAGGCGGGGATAAAGAGTCGCTCACAGCCTAGCAGGGGAGACACAGAAACAATTGCAATGTAATTCACTCATACCAGGTCGTGAATGAGAACAGGGTGGCACTGACCCGGGAAGCTGACCTTATGGGGACAATGCCTGGTATGTCCCTCTCCCCAGCAGAAACCGAGCACAGGGCTGGGAAGACCTGTTCTCTCCAACCTGAGCCCCATGCACTGCTCAGCTGCCCAGGGTCACATGTGTGCTGCACACCGCCACCTGTACATGTGTCAAATCCACCCGGTCCCCAGGCCTCTGGGTCAGGGCCCCCTAAACAAGAAAAGCAGCAAATAAACCACTTCATGCTTCCCTCTGTGTCCTCAAGGAGGGGTCCTTCAGGACCTCTCTCCATCATGGATCCTGGTTTGCCCATAAACACTGCACCCAGAGGAGTACATCAGCCCTGTCTCTCAAAGCTGCACATGCACCTGACTCAGCTCGGGAGTCCTTGGCTTCAAGAACAGCTAAGATGGTGACTTTTTAAATGTTTTATCAACACCCCAGTAGCAAGGCACACACCCACCACCCAGATCTAATATCATCCTCCAATAACAGGAACCAGGGCTCCTTGAGAAACACCTGACTCCAGGGCTGAGGTAGAACATGTACAAGATGAGCCTGGAGCATCCTGTGCTCCAAAAAGCAAGGGAGTGCTCCAGGAGACAAACGACGGGGTGTGTCAGAGTGATGCAGGAGCCAACTGAAAGAGTTCCCAGCGGCCAAAGCTGGAGTGATTTAAGCAACACAATAAATAAGTAGTATTGAATTATAATTCAAAGTATAAAATAAATATCCATGAGTTCATACTGATAGAAATGATTGAATAAATTAATAAAGCAGAAGAATAGACAAATGTATGTAAATGCTCCCAAGGAGGTGGAGCGTGACCCCTCCCTCCTTAAGTGTGGGTGGCACCTAGTGACCTTCCTTCCAGAGAGTAGAGTATGAAAAAGGAGGGCAGGAGAGAGTAACTTCATGGTGGAGAAAACTGGCAGACACTCTGCTGGCCAGATGGTCAAGGTCAACAGCCACAGTGATGAGTCACGTGGACAGTATGTACCCTTGACATGACATAATGAGAAGATGCTTTATCTCTGTGCTCTTCCTCCCAAGAAGCCATAACCCCAGTCTAATCAAGAGGAAACATCATATCACCCCAGCTGAGGGACTTTCTACAAAAGCCCTGACCCGCACGCCTTAAAATCTGTCAATGTCATGAAAAACAAGGAAAGTATGAGAAACTGAAACATACAAGAGGAACGTAAGGAGATGTGATAGCTCAATGTAATGGGGGATCCTGGAACAGAGAAAGGACACTGGGGCAGGCACTGAGGAAATCTGAAAAGAATATGAACTTGAGTTAAAAACGGCTTAACAATACTGGTTCATAAACTGTGCAAAAATACCACATAATGTAAGATGTTAATAATAGGGGAAACTGGGCATGGGGTGTATGGGAGCTCTCTACTATCTCTGCAGTTCTTCCATAAACCTAAAATTATTGCAAAATAAGTTTATTTTTAAAAATGTTTTGCCTAACCAGAAAGTATGGTAGATACTTGCATAAATTTTCCCTCTACATGTGTTTATTCATATTCAATAAATATGCGTTGAGCACCTACTCTGGGCTGGCATCGTGCCAGGCTCTGGGGACATAACAAACAACAATACGGCAGGCCCTGCCTGCAGGGAGCTTTGAGTCTACCTGGAGAATGACCAGCATGCAAGAGGGTGGGGAAAGTTACGGGTGACAAACATAAATGACGGGAAACTGAATTTCAGAAGTATATCTTTCCAAAAATATATGCTGCAAATTACACAAAGAACTAATAAAGCCCTAAGATTCAATGATCGCATTGACCACTCAATCAATGGTCAGAGATGATGAAGCATCTGCATGCAGGGAGCTAGAGATAAGAAATCGTGACATGAAACTCTCCTGGCCTCTCTGGCTTGATACGTTGAGACGGCATTACACACCCACTAAGCTACCCAAAAGGAATAAAAAATAAAACCCCATGAAAATAGTGGGGCAGAGGAGGTATCAGCAACTATCCACTTCACCCGTTCCTGATGGCAATCTGATTGTAAGAACCAAGTAGCCTTTACATCCCTTGTCCAATAACCCCTCACTAGGGACTGTACCCCAAGGAAATAATGTGAGTGGGAAAGAAATGAAAAAAGTCAGTGATGGGCTTCCCTGGTGGCGCAGTGGTTGAGAATCTGCCTGCTAATGCAGGGGACACGGGTTCGAGCCCTGGTCTGGGAAGATCCCACATGCTGCGGAGCAACTGGGCCCGTGAGCCTCAGCTACTGAGCCTGCGCGTCTGGAGCCTGTGCTCCGCAACGAGAGAGGCCGCGATAGTGAGAGGCCCGCGCATCGCGATGAAGAGTGGCCCCCGCTCGCAGCAACTAGAGAAAAAGCCCTCGCACAGAAACGAAGACCCAACACAGCCAAAAATAAATAAATAAATAAATTTATTTTAAAAAAAAAGTCAGTGATACCAAGATATTCACAGCTGCACTATTCTTTAAAGAAAAAATTCAACAGCCCCCAAAGCTGGACAAGGAGATCCCAAGTGGCTGGTAAGTCAATGGGATCTAGAAGTGGTTCCAAGCGGGGGGGTTCTGCATCCAGAACACCTGGGCGCAAGTCTCAGCTCCTCCACTAGTTCAGTGACCTTAAACCTCTCGATGCTTCAGTTTCCTCACCCGTAAAGTGAGGGTATTACTAACTCCTGCCTCCAAGAGCTGCTGCAAAGCTTGAATCAGGTCGTGGATAAAGCCCTGGGCTTGATCTGCAGAGATGCCCTGTCACTGTTAGCTGCAGTCAACTGCACACTTTTTCTGCTGACATGCTCTAGGAGACCAGGGAATAAAAAGGAAACTGATGGAGGGTGAGCCAAGGAGCTCCCTGTGACAAAAGGTGAGCAAGGTACAGAGCCAAAAAAAAGGAGGGGAGCTACCCCAAGTCTGGCTGAGAGCGGGAAGCAGACCTTTCATGCCACCTGCAGGGCAGACCCAGGCCAGCAGGAGAGGGTGAGCAGGAGAGGGAATTCCAGTATCCCCGATGAGGACCAGTGCAGAGTGAGAACAGAACAGCGACTCCTCCCTCACCACACGCCACACCCACCCACCACCAACATACCCCGGGTCTGTGCCCCTCTGCCCCTAGCCCCAGCTTTGCCCCTGGACCACTGCATCAGCCCCTCACTCACCTCCCGCCTCCCGACCCCCCACACACAGCAGCCAGCATATTATGTCACACACACCCTGCTTAAACCCAGCAGGGCCTCCCAGAGCCATTATCCTATTGGATTAGGTTAAGATAGGTCCTGCTGAGAGTGACAGAAAACCCAAATAACGGCAATGGAAGCAAAGACAGAGCTTGTATAACTCTCACTTCGAGGGTGCCCCGGGGGCTGAGCCATTCAAGGCTGGCTCGGCCACACTGCCCAGGACGCCTTGGGGGACCAGGCTCCTTCTGTGGACCCTCTCCCGGGGAGCCCTTCATCATCACTCCTCGGGACAGCCTCTGAGCTTGAGGCGCCAGAGGGAGAAAGAATCAAAAAAGAAGGGCAAAGCTGGCGCTGGGAGGAGACCGGGGGCTATCACATGACATTTTTCTTTTGACCCATTGGCCAGGACATGCTCACATGGCCAAACCACACTGCAGGGCATGTTGGGAAATGTAGTCTTTTTTTTTCTTGGCAGACATTTTATCATGGAAGAAAGGGAGAGTACATATTAGAAGATATAAGAACAGATATTAGAAGACAACTAACATAAAATCCAGATTCCCCCAGGCCTGCCTCCCAGCCTCAAGCCTGATCACTCCCTTCCTCCACCTCCTCACCCTCATTGTCTGTCCTTACCTGGAAGGCTTTCCTGCCCACTCTTCTCCCGGCTAAATCCATCCTGTAGGTCTGGATCCTCAGAGTAGGCTTCAGGTCCCCACTCCCAGCACTAGTGTGAATGTGGTCCCCGCTACTCTCTCCTAAGGCACCCACACTTCCACCGTGGTGCCCCACATTCAGTGGCTACTCACACAGGTACCTGGTCCACCGGCTGGAGCTCTGGGCCGTTATCTTGGTGAGGGAAGGCCTGCCCTCTGGTCCTCCTGCACCCCAGCTCTGCGTGACGCCGGCCCACGGCAGCCCCCACATGCCCTGGTTGTAGGAGTCCACGCGGGGGGCCATCTCCAGCTCTCAGACTCCAGCATCCGAGAGAATCATGAGGGGCGGCACCGTGCGTGGGTTCCCCCCAGGGTGTGGCTCTGCAGATGGGGGGAAGGGCCCAAGAATCTGCACCCCGCGGTCCCCACTGCCTCACCCCAGAGGAGTCTGCTGACGGCTCTGTGACGCTGGGGATCGCCTGATGAGAATCCCTCTCGCCAGCCGAGCAGAGTCCTAGGTAGGACCGCCCTCAGCAGGTCAGCAGCTGAAGACAATTTAAACCAGGACATACCAATGACTCGGCACCTCCCGTCAAATTTCTCATGGGCACCTCCAACTGGACGTGGCCAAAATAGAATGTTCTGCCCTCAACCTGCCCTCTGACCTCTGATCGTCCAATGGGATATATGCAAGACCCTATCACCCTGGCTGCCCAGGTGGGAAACCCAAACGTCTCCCTTGATTGCTCCCTTTCCGTCTCCCCAACATGCAATCTAGAAGCAAATCCCTCCAGGAAAACCTCCAAACTCCCTCTGCTTCTGTCACTTGCACTGCCACCACCCTGGTTTAGACACCAGCAGTCCCCTCCCTGTGGAGCACCCAGCCTCCCTTCCTTTGTCAGGTTGACTGTCCTGCAAATGGAGCAGCTTGTGTGTTCTTTTTTTTTTAATGTTAAATCAGTTTATGTCACTCCCGTGTTTAAAAAACCATCCCATGGGGGCTTCCCTCGGGGCGCAGTAGTTAAGAATCCGCCTGCCAATGCAGGGGACACAGTTTCAAGCCCTGGTCTGGGAAGATTCCACATGCCACAGAGCAACTAAGCCCGTGCACCACAACTACTGAGCCCGTGTGCCACAACTACTGAAGCCCGTGCACCTAGAGCCCATGCTCCACAACAAGAGAAGCCACCGCAATGAGAAGCCCACGCACCGCAACCAAGAGTAGCCCCCGCTCGCCACAACTAGAGAAAGCCCGTGGGCAGCAACGAAGACCCAATGCAGCCAAAAATAAATAAATAAATAAATTTATTAAAAAAAAAAAAAAATCCCATGGCATCCTCCCTGCACTGCACAAGAATGCCAGGCTCCGTACAACAGCCACACGCCCCAGGACCTGCTCTGCCGCTCTCCCACCTGCCTCAACCCACTCCCCTGGCTGGCGACCCCCACAATCACTCCCTCACAATCCTCCTCTCACCAGGCCCTGGCTGACCACCGATCCGGTGCTGCCCCCTCCTACACACCCCCCAGACAGATGCTCCACCTCGTCTCCCAGCTTTATTTCTTTCTGGTGACTCTATTTTACTGTTTTACTTGTTTATTCATTTTATTTTGTGTGTCCCCAACCGTGATGAAAGAAGCCAAGAACACCGTTTATCTCGTTCACTGCCGTGTCCCCAGGACTTAGAACGGGGCCTGGCTCACAGAATGTGCTTCATAGGTAGTGAGAGAGACAGAGACAGAGAGAGAGAGAAAGTGAGTGAGACAGAGACAGAGAGAAAACTGCACAATGAACTCAGGGGTCCCTCTCCCGCACCACCCTCCCCATGAGCACAAGGTAAAAAGGGAGGCCCCCCCTTCTGACCACCTTGTTGATGAACTCCAGCAATGAGATTGCCCATGCCTGTGCACCCCTCTGAGGCTCCCTGGGGCCCGAGAAGGAGGGCACAGCAGGTGCTAACCCGGGCCATCAGGTTGGATCTCTGCCCGCCCCATCCCAGGAGCCCCCCTTAACACAGGCAGGGAGGGGAAGAGGCACTCCCCCAAGCTGGGGCTCCCTGTGGACAAGGCCAGCCGCCTGGACCCTGGACCCCGGTCAGCCCACCCCACAGCCCTGGCCCAGACAGGCCTGAGACCCACAGGCCTCCCCAAAGTATGGTCTGGAGGAGGGGCTCCCATCCAGGTGCTCTGGGAGCAGAGTGAACAGGGCACAGGGACGGAGAGTTACTCTGAGAGCTGGGGTGGGGACACAGGCTTTCCCAATGGAGTGGGTCCGTTCTGCTCTCCAAGCCTTCGGGAATGGTCCCCATGCTTCCTGTAAAGACACTTATGCACGAAGGGGGCAGGGCATGGGGCCCAGAGAGATCCGCTGGCAATAAAGGCAGATGTGCATGAGGGCCGGGCAAGGACACGTGGCCGGGGGCCACTCTCTAAAGCACAGGTAAGTGCACAGTTTCATTTCAAAGTTGCACAGGATAAGACTTGCCCAGTGACCCTGGGACTTTGCTCTGCTGCTCAGCAGGAACCTGCCTGGGTCCTTGCATGTCTGGAGAACCCATCATGGGAAGCCCGGCTGTCCTCCTCGCCGTGGCTCTGGCCACCCTCCTGGTTCCAGCGTCAGGGGCACCCATCCGCGGGCAGGGGTCCCGGAACAAGCTGCTCCTGGTGAGCTTCGATGGTTTCCGCTGGAACTATGACCAGGACGTGCACACCCCCAACCTGGACGCCATGGCGCTCGATGGGGTGAAGGCTCGCTACATGACTCCGGCCTTTGTCACCATGACCAGCCCCTGCCACTTCACCCTGGTCACTGGTGAGTGTTGGCCTCAGGTGGGGCTTGGGGGTGGGGGGAGAGCTGAGAAACCAGGGAACCAACAAAGGGAACCGAGCACATGCATGGAGCCCTGACCCATGGGGCTCATGGTGCCGGAGACCAAGGAAAGACCAAGGAGGGAACACTGTCACTGGGCAGACATGGCACCGGCCAAGGGGGTGGTCAGCAACCCTTACCGTTGGTGGCAACGGACAGAAGGCAGATAAAAACACCTGGGTGTCTCAGTTTAAACGGTGATCGCAGCCAGGGTGGCAACCTGGGAGGGCTTCTGGTGGAGGTGAGGGTGGCCAGGACTCAGAAAGGCAGGAGAGACGAGCCTGAGGCTCTTTCCACTGCTCATCCCTCTCAGCCACCCTCGAACCTGCTATTGCTCTGTTTAGGCTAAAAGCCTAAAATCCAGGTGTCACAGGGCCACCCTCCCTCCGGAGGCGGTAAGGAAGGATCCTGCCTGCCTCTCCCAGCTTCTGGTGGCCCAGGCGTTCCTCGGCTTGTGGCCACAGCTCTCCAATCCCTGCCCCCTTGTCACATGGCCATCTCCCCTCTATGTATCTCTCCTCTTCTTATAAGGACACCTGTCACTGGGTTTAGGGCCCACCCTGATCCAGAATGCCCTCATCTTAACAAAACCAGTTACATCTGCAGAGACCTTATTTCCAAACAAGGTCACAACTGGAGGCTCTGGGTGGACACAACTTCGGGGCACGTCATTCGGTACAGACGGCTTATTCTCGCACCAGCATTCCCATGCCCACAGCCCCTTCCACGCACAAACGGGGGCACCTGGTGCTCCCTTTTGCATGTCACCCCCTTACTTAACATGTCACAATGGGGATGTGGAGAAAGGAGGCGAACTCTTCATCACCCTGCCTTTTCCGCCTTCTGAACTCACACACAGGCATTGCCCATGAAAAAAATAAATTGTAAAACCTGCCTCCTCTTGGTTCATTTATCTTCCTGCCTGGGATTCTATTTCATGGCTGGGCCATAATTTATTTAACTAGTTCCCTCCTGATAGCCAGCCAGGTTGCTCCCAACCTTTTGCTAAAACCAACGAGGCTGCGAACGATATCCCGGCACGTGTGTATTTGCGCCTTTGTGCGCGTTTAGCTGCAGGGTAAGCTGCTCAAAGTGGAAGCAGAATCTCTGAGTCAGAGCATGTGGTTGTGATGGCCCAGCCCGGCTCCCATGGCGGCGTGTGCTTCCCCGCTGCCCTGGCTGTTTCCTGCCCTCCCGCCACTTCCTCCGCCACTTTCCACGCCCACCCACCCCACAGGCAAATACATCGAGAACCACGGGGTGGTTCACAACATGTTCTACAACACGAGCAGCAAGGTGAAGCTGCCCTACCACGCCACACTGGGCATCCAGAGGTGGTGGGACAACGGCAGCCTGCCCATCTGGATCACGGCCCAAAGGCAGGTAATGCTGCACCCACACCCACTCGGACGGACGGGGGAAGTGGGAGGGGGACCCAGCCAGCGAGGCCATGACCACGTGACATCCATGGCAGGCCCAGTACCCGCCCTGGGAGTCCGACACTCCCGGCACAGAGGGGTGTTGAGTGCGGTCCCACGGGATGTGGGAGCCCATGAGGACCCACCAGCAGCTACACAGCCTGCCCAGTCCTCCCTGGAGCCCTGGGACCCAGAGGGGTTGTTCCATCCTCCCGACCGGAGGGAAAACTGGACTTCGGTACTAGTGGGAAGGGGGCCGCGGGGAAAATAATGTGACTCCACAAAAAGGCAGGTAACAATGAAATGGCTTCGTACTGTTCCCCTCCCGCACGCCTCTCAGGGCCGGGCGGCTAATTCTAAAGAGGTGGGTCATCCTAGTGAAAAGCCCAGGACCCCAGCATCTTGCAGTGTTCTGGGCTTCCTGGCAACAAACTCAAATGAATGTTTTTCAAGGTGAGCCCAGGATAAACTTCAGAGGCTACACCCACCTCATAGGCAAGGCATCCACTCATATCTGAGTCCCCTCGCTCTGGAAGGAGCTACCAGACACCAGGCTGACTTGCAGAAAGCGTAGCCAAGAACTTGGCATCTCGAGGAAGAATGGCCAGAGGGAGTAGCCAGGCAGACGGGGCATGCATGGACAGATGGTTGTGAGGACAGATGGATCTGTAAATAAAACAGCAATCGGTTTATGGAAAGACAGACGGATGGCCAGGTTGAAGGCTAGAAGGGCAGGTCATGGGCGGTGTGTGGAGGGGCCGATGGACACACGGCTGGACGAGAGTACAGCAGGCAGAAGCCGGGTTGCAGGCCGGAAGGGGAGGGCTCTTGGGGCAGCACTGTGACCTAGGGCCACAGTGTCGATGAGGACGCAGTGTATCTGGGATACTTTTATATCTACTATCTCATCAGTGCTGAGTCCACTAGGCACCTGCTCTCTCCTCTATAAAATCAGTATCAGCCTTAATAACATAAGAGCTATGAAAGGCCTTTCAGAAAATACGAAGTCCCGTGCCTGCAGTTAGGAGCAGGGATGGGTGAGTGGGCAGAGCAAGGGCAGGCGGTGAGGGCAGAAGCGTCAGCAGTTCATGACAGGCAGGGGACAAGTGGGAGGAGGCCCGCGGCACTGACACCGCCTTCCCCGGCAGGGCCTAAAGACCGGCTCCTTCTTCTACCCGGGCGGGAATGTCACCTACCAAGGCGAGGCCGTGACGCTGAGCCGGAAGGAGGGCGTCCTGCACAACTACAAGGACGAGGTGGAATGGAGGGCCAACATCGACACTGTGATGAAGTGGTTCACAGACGAGGGCCTGGACCTGGTCACCCTCTACTTTGGGGAGCCAGACTCCACGGGCCACAAGTATGGCCCCGAGTCCCAGCAGAGGAAGGAGATGGTGATGCAGGTGGACAGGACCGTGGGCTACCTCCGGGACAGCATCAGGAACAGCGGCCTGGAGAGCAGCCTCAACCTGATCATCGTGTCCGACCACGGCATGAGCACCGTCAACAAGGCAGCCAGCGACCTGGTGGAGTTCCACAAGATCGCCAACTTCACCTTCAAGGACGTTGAGTTCGAGCTCCTAGACTACGGACCCAACGGGATGCTGCACCCCAAGGAAGGAAGGCTGGAGAAGGTATACGAGGTCCTCAAGGACGCCCACCCCAGACTCCACGTCTACAAGAAGGAGCTCTTCCCCAAGTCCTTCCACTACGCCAACCACCCCAGGGTCACCCCCCTGCTTATGTACAGTGACCTCGGCTATGTCATCCATGGGGTGAGTTCCTGGGGGTGCGGGTGCTTCCCTGGGCTGCTGGGTCTCTTGCCAGTTCTGTAAAAAGCACCCCCTGTTTCTAGCCAGACCCTAATTTGAGGAGTGTCAGCCACCAAAGGGACACACGTGCACTGTGTAACAGGAGTGGGGGGGGGGGGTGTACGTGCATTGCATACCTGTGTGTACGTGTGTGCATACGTGCGCACGCATATCTGTGTGTGTGCACATGCGTATAGGGTAAAGTGCGGGAAGATTAAGCTGTAAAAGTGACACGAAAGAGGTGAAAGCAAAGAGCCCAGGGAGGCTGAGTGGGAAGCAAGACACAGAGCAGGGGGAGGAAATCTGGAAAAGGAAGTACTGATGTTTGGGGCGCCCAGCGATGGAAAGGAGCCCAGCGAGCATCCTTGGGCTGAAGCTCCACCCCATTTACTTGGGGGTCTCCATTCATGTCACCGGGACTTCGCTACGGCTCCTTCTTTAGGCCACTGATCTTTGGGGGCTGAGAATTCAGAGAAACTGAAGATCAGAATCCTCCCCACCCCACCCCCCAACTCTGAACTCCTTCCAGGGGTCCTCTGCCAATGCAGGGCCGTGCAGAGGGTGCTGGTGGCGAGGGTGGGGTGGGCTGGGAGGGCCAGCAAGCACTCACTCGGGACCCTCCCTTCCCGCAGAGACTGAGCGTGCAGTTCAACAACGGGGAGCACGGCTTTGACAACAGTATCATGGACATGAAGACCATCTTCCGGGCCGTGGGCCCCAGCTTCAAGAGGGGCCTGGAGGTGGAGCCCTTTGAGAGCATCCACGTGTACGAGCTCATGTGCAGACTGCTGGGCATTGTGCCCGAGGCCAATGACGGGCTCCTCAGCACCCTGCTGCCCACGCTCCGGGAGGCCGGCGATGGAGTCCTCAGCACCCGGCTGCCCACACGCAGCTCCGAGGCCGGCGAAGGGGTCTTCAGCACCCCGCTGACCACGACCCCCTCAGGTGCACCCCTGCCCTCCACCTGCACCCATTGCGCCTCCAGGCAGTTCCAAGTGATGTGTGCTTGCACAGCTCTGACCAGGGTGCCCAGCCTGCCACTAGGTGTCGTCTTCTCTTTCCCTGTCCCTGGCTCCTGGGAACGTCTCGATTCCCTGACATTCCCATGGCACCTGACATACTACAGTGCACTTTGTGCATCTTGGCTGCGCAGGCGGGAGAGCAGGTGGATGTGAGCAGCCTTGTTTAAGATGGGGAGGCTGAGGGCCAGAGGAGCTGGCAGTTTGCCCACGAGACAGGCCTTCCAGGTGAAGTCCACCTCCAGGTTCCACGGCCACATGAGGGCTCCTTTCTTCCTAGAGTCTTCCTCTGCCAGCCTCCCACACACACACCCTCACCCCAACCCTGACCCATCTCAGGGGCAAAGGTCACCTGTGAGCTGGCAAGGTGGCAGCCCCCGTGGGTGCCTGGCTGCAGGTGGGCAGGCCCCGCCGGGCAGGGGCTGTGAGGGGTCACACTGAAATGAGCCAGGAAGCCAATGCAGCTGGGGCAGGAGAACAAGGCTGGGGGGCGGGGGGGGGGGGGGCGCTGGTGATGAAACCAGGGCGCTTGTGGGGGCAGCCTGGTGGCATCTCGCCCGCCATTAAGCAGTCGGGGTGAGGGACATGCTCCCATTTCCCTCATTCACTGGCTCCTCTGACTTTCCTTAGGGTCTGCCCTCCTGCCAAGCAGCTGGCCCCCCTTGGTGACAGGACTGCTGGTGGCTGCATTTCTCCTGGTCGAGGTCGCATAATACCCACTGCTGAAGGTCAGAGGCCCAGGAGGTAGAGGGGAGGGTGGGACCATGCTCCCTGCAACTCCAGCTGACGCCCCCACCCTGTCAGTCCTCGGGCGCCCAGGCAGCCCCTGCCAGCCTCTCTGCTCTAGACTCGGAGCAGGTCTTTCTAAAGCAGACAGCCCAGACGGAACTTCCCCGGCCCCTTCCCTCCTGCCTGCAATGTCTCTGTTCTCCCTGGGAGCGAGGGAAGCCACAGTGGGTCAGGTTTGGGAGGAGGACTGCAGGGCAGTGTTCCTGGAATACGCGGGAAGCCAGCTCGGAGGACTCAGCTTGCTGCTGACTGACAGCCCCTGGCCAAAGCAGAAGCAGGTCACTCGTTCTTTCTAAAACTAAGCAGCGGGAGTCCGCTTGGTGTTAGGCTCTGGCCTGGGCTCTGGGGACACACAGTGAACCCTGGAGTTGGTAATTTAGGGGCCAGGGGGGGCAGATAGTACGAAGAGAACAAATACATACCCAATAATGGCAGAGAGCAGGCCATAGAGAGGGTGGGGGAGAGGGGACTGCTGTTTAGGTCACCTGGCCTCGCCTGGAAGAGCCTCTGCGGGGGGAGGGGGGGATGTGGGATGAGGCCTGAATGATGAGGACCAACTGGCCACACCAAGCCCCAGGGGACGAGATTCCAGGCAGGGAAGAGCAAGAGAGAGGCCCTGCGGTGGGACATGCTCCTGTGCTTCTGGGAAAGAAAGGAAGCCAGTGTGCTCAGCGGCTGGTACACAAGCATGGGTACGCGATGGGCTTCCATGGGAAGGCCCTGGGGGAGCCCCCAGCTGAGGTCACGCAGGGACGTGCCGTGGTCTGACATGAATGATTAAATGGCACACTAACTGCCAGGCAGGAGCACAGGAACAAGAGCAGGTACGGCCAGTGAGGGGGTCACTCAGGGGTCCAAGCAGGACATCTCAGTGGCAGGGCGGAGATGGGCCAAAATGGACAGATTCAAGATACCTTTAAGGGTATACCTGACCTCCAAGGTTCGTGGATAGATTGTGGAGGATGGAGGGTGAAGAGAATGGAGAGATGAAGGCTGAGTCTGAGGTTCGGGGCCTGAGCTGCCCAATGAAGGACAGAGCCACTTACGGAGATGTGAGGACGCCTAGAGTCATTCTGCACCCCCATGCCCCACCTTCACCCACCCTGTGCCCTCCCAGGTCCAGCTGAGGGTCAGGAATTCCCACAGGGGCCCTCCTCAGACTCCGCCCATCATGGGTGCCTCTGTGCTCCACCCTGCCCAGCCGAATTCCCTCTATCCCTCCCTCCGGGCACGTCTGCTTCATCTCCTCCACCAGACCCGCCTTTCCCCTGCCCCATCCCTTCTTCCCAACCCAACACACACCTGTTCTTCCAGGTCCACCTCTTCCAGGAAGCCTCCAGAAGCTGGCCACAGGGCCTGAGCCTGCTCCTGCTGTGATGGTCTACTGGACACGGATGGGCCTGTCTCCTCCGTAGACCTGGGACCTTGCCTCCCTGACCCTACAGCCCCAGCCCATGCTTGGCCATGATGGTGCCGGCACTATGACCTGCCCAGGTTAGACCTCCGGAGGCACAGGTCCACTCACCGGTCCATGGCTCCCAGACTCGCAGGACGCCCCCACTCCTTCCCTCCCCCTCCCTCTCCTTCTCACCCCCCTCTTCTGCCACTCCACTTCCTCTCACCACAGAACGGTCCCATGCGGGTGCCACCATCTGTGGCCACGGGGGCGGGGGTGTGTCGGGAGCCCGCTCGGGAAGGCGCTGCAGGCCTGGTGGTCGTCGAGCTATAGGACCAAACCCTCAGATGCTCGGACCTCAACCTCCACCTCCGATGGGCGGCAAAGAGGCTCTGCCTGGAGCTCCCAGTCCCAAGTCCACATGCCTCCAGCCCAGGGGCCATCTCCATCAGGGCTGACCAGGTCCTGCGCCCAGGCCACCGGGAGGGTACCGCCAGGCAGAAAGCATGGATGGGAATAAAGGACCGGGCTGGTCGTTACTAAAACGCAGTGACCAATGTGGGTGTGACCTTTTATTCTAAAGCCTGCTGGTTTCTTACAGCCTTCCCACTTGGATCCAGTGTATAATAAACTCCTAATTCCTTAGGAGGCTGACAAACACAGGGGAACCCACTCATTCTTGTTGGGGATGGGCCCTAGAGGGACAGCCAGCAAGAGGTGGTAAAGGGTGGGCTCCCCGTTAAAAAGGAAAGGGGGGATGAGAACTGACAGGGAACCAGAATCTCTATGCCACATTGTTCAGCAAAAAAGAAAACACTGCAAATGGTAGAATGCCACTGGGGCAGGGAGAAAGGAGGGATAAGTCTAGACATAAGACATGTCCCTGGAGAAGTTTCAAGAAAGGGTGAGCATTGACTGGCTCCAGAGAGGGGACCTGGGGGGCCAGGCCAGGAGCAGGGAAGACACTGTCCGCCACCTCGTGCCTTGGACACTGTCAGTACTGAGCCACTTCAAGGACTGTGCATTCACAACTACTTTCAAGAGCATAGACTTTGAAGTCAGACCAACTCCTGCTCCAGTCTGTCCCCACCCACAAGCTGTGGCCTTAGGGGGGTAGCTTACCTCCCCCAACCTCAGTTTCCTCATCTGAAAAAAATGGGATGATAAGGAGGTGCCTGCCTCCCTGAGATTACCCCAGGATGAAGCACTGCGGCAGGTGCTTCATAGATGGTAGCCATGGGAATGATTAAAACCCTACTGTGGGAGGTGCTGAACTTGTCAAATTCAGCTCTTTTTCTTTTTCTTTTTAATAAATTTATTTATTTATTTTTGGCTGCTTTAGGTCTTCGTTGCTGCTTGCGGGCTTTCTCTAGTTGTGGCGAGCGGGGGCTACTCTTTGTTGCGGTGCACAGGCTTCTTATTGAGGTGGCTTCTCTTGCTGTGGAGCACGGGATCTAGGCGTGCGGGCTCAGTAGTTGTGGCTTGCAGACTCCAGAGCGCAGGCTCAGTAGTTGTGGCGCACGGGCTTAGTTGCTCCGCGGCGTGTGGGATGTTCCCGGACCAGCTTTCGAACCCATGTCCTCTGCATTGGCAGGCGGATTCTTAACCACTGCACCACCAGGGAAGTCCCAAATTCAGCTCTTAAACAAATAAATCCAGCTGTAACAATGGGAGACACATTCTTTGAAGGACAGGTTTGTCAGGATCTGCCTATTCCTCACCTATGAATCCCCCCTCTCCCTTCCCCGGGCCTCCTGCTTCTACCTGCCGCTTGAGCTTCATATCCATCTGCAGGATCCATCCATCCCAACCTGCCCTCCATAGCTGCCTAACCACCAGCCTGGAGCTGGAGTCCTGCCTGACTGGAAAGGCCCTGCGGCTCCCTGGCCCTGCCTCCCATAGTTGTCCTGGAAGGACTACCCCGCCCCCACTGCCTGCAGCCATACCAGGATACCCAGACCCTCCTGCCTGCCCGTACCACCTTCTGACTCCAGACAGGCCCAAATCAGGCTGGAGGAGACCAGTGGGTTACCCCTATACATCCACGTCCACAGAGCAGTGAGTGTTCACAGGTGCCGGCATAACAACCACGACCCCTGGGTTTCCAAGAGACACCCAACCTTTAACTGAGAGCCCACAATTATCATGGTCAGCCTACCCTACTTTCCAGGGATGGGCCAACAGATACGCTGAGAATCACTCTTGATTGGCTCTTTCAAACAGAAAAGAGAAAGAGAGAGAGAAAAGAGAGAAAAATAATCTGGTCTGTCCCACATTAAGTATTCTGCTAGTACAGATGTCTGGCGTCACCAGAGCACCCCCAAAAAAAGTCCAGGCAGTTGACTGACCTACTGAATAAGCTTCCTGCATCGGGAACACAGGAGCTAAGGCAGGCAGTGAACTGTGGGCTGTTTCCCATCTGTGCAGCTGGGGGTGGACCGGGGGCGGGGGCACTGCCCTGAGCAGCATGGCGGGTTCAAACCAGCTCCCGAACTCCAACATTCACTAACTCAACACTCTGCAGCCCTGGGCAAGTTCTCACATCTGGGTCTCAGTTTCCTCACCTGTAAAATCAGGACCAATAGCAGTACCTGTCTCATGGGGTGGGCCCGATGACTGAGTTAATGTTTGCAAACTGGGCTTCCCTGGTGGCGCAGTGGTTAAGAATCTGCCTGCCAATGCAAGGGACACGGATTCGAGCCCTAGTCCGGGAAGATCCCACATGCCACGGAGCAACTAAGCCCGTGCACCTCAACTACTGAGCCTGCACTCTACAGCCCGCGAGCCACAACTACTGAGGCCCATGTGCCACAACTACTGAAGCCCGCGCACCTAGAGCCTGTGCTCCACAACAAGAGAAGCCACTGCAGTGAGAAGCCTGCGCACCACAACAAAGAGTAGCCCCGGCTCACCACAACTAGAGAAAGCCCGCGCACAGCAACGAAGACCCAACACAGCCAAAAATAAATAAATACATTTATTAAAAAAAAAAAATATTTGCAAGCTGCTTAGAACAGGGCCTGGCCCACGGAAGGCTTACATGTTTTAGGAGTTATGAAGAGACAGGGTATCATGCAGTGAGAAAGTAACAACGGCTCCCTTTTCATCTCCAAGCCTTCTTGTTTCTCTAGCAGGAAGTTTCTGGTTGGTGATACTAAATCTTAAACACCTCCCTCTGTAGCATAGAGAGAGGACCCAGGCTCAGAGCTCTGGCGGGCAACTGTATAAGGGTGGAATGTTACAACCCTGTTTTATTTGCATTATATTTGTTTTTATGATCACCTTCAGCCTGGATGAGTGCTACTGATTTTCCATTTGAGTCTGTTATTTTAATTTTTTTCCTTTTAAAAGTAACTTAAGTAAAAAAGAATGAGTTGATTTAAAGAAAAATGTTGACTGGTGGACATAACAAAACGTATAAATAATAAAGGAGGTTATCCAGAAGCAGACCTGCTGGAGGTTGTCCACGATCCTCCTGCCTCCCCTCCCTCCCCAAAGTGTGGCCAGCCCAGGACACTTCTGGAGGGCAGCACTCGGCCTCTCTATGGCCGATGTCCAAAGATTCCCCCTCCCAGCCCCTCCACAGAAATACACTGTATTTCAAACATGCCCTGCACCCTTCTCGGCTACCTATCAGAGGAGTTCAGGACACCACAGAAAACTAATGTTGCAGTTTGCTGCACAAAGTTCATTTTACTATCAGTCCAACTAAAAGAGTCTGGAGAAAACCCCAGCTGAAACAAAGCCATGCACTGCATTCTGGAGCCCCATGGAGATGACTGGGGACTCACACATCATCCACACACAACTGCCTGTCAGCTCAGAGCCTTTGTTGAATTTGGCCAGTGCAACTGCTGGCAGTAATGGATGAAACATCTGAGTAAAGACTGGGTAGTTCATGCTTGGCTGGGTGTATGATTGGGACACTGAAAGCCCCCTTTGTCAAGAAGCCCCATTCTTTAGAGCCAGCTCTGCACGCTGTCACCAGGAGGCAGTACTCTTGGGCTCCTCAACACCCCTTGAAGCCTTTCTCAAGCAGCTTCTGAAGTAGAGAGCAATTCAGAACCTCCTGTTCCTCCAGCTTCTCCTTCTCCTCCTCCTCTGAAATAGCTGCACTCCTCCTCAGACCAGCCTTGGGGAAGCGGTCAAGCAGTATTTATGTTTCCTCTAGTTTTAGATGGAGCCCCAAGCAAAATACCGGACGTTCAGAGAAAACTAGAACTTTCTACACTAGATTTGTTTTAGGATCCCATGAGGGAAGGGATCATGTAGCCCCATGCTTAGCACAAGGGCCACCCTGGATCAGTGGTTCTCAAATTGGTAGGTCTGGAAGTGGGCCTGAGAATGTACATTTCTCACTAGTTCCCAGGTGATTCTGGTGCTGCTGCCCCTGGCACCACATTTGAGAATCTTTGCACTGGACAAAGGTTATGGATGAAAGAAAAGAAAAGAAAGAGGGAGGGAGGGAGGGAGAAAGGAAGAGAAAGAAGGAAAGAAAGAAAGGAAGGGAGGGAGGGAGAGAGAGAGAAAGAGAAAGAAGGAAAGAAGGGAGGGAGGGAGGGAGGGAGAAGAAAAATGGCCTAGACCAACCTCCTCGTGTTAAACAGGATAAGAAGGTGGCGTCACCCACCAGTTGGCTCTGGACAAAGGTGGGAGGGGAGCACGGCTATATCCAAGTTCAATCCTGGTAGGCTTGGCCAGCCTCTTCCCGAAAAGGCTCTACTTGCTGGCAAAGAAGTCTGTGCTTTCCGGAACCCAGCGAGCTGCTCCCCTCTCCACTGAAGAGAAGCCTCCCTTCAGCCCTTCCCAGTCTTTTCATTTGTCCTGGGACCCAACAGGAGCACCTGCGAGTCTTAAAACCCGACAACTGCTTGCGACGCATTGCGGCGACCTTTAGAACGCGCGGGTTCATCTCCCCTGAGCAGGAGCCTAAGCGCCGAAGCCTTCCTGCGCCTTCACGCCTCACAGCAGCAAGCGCTTTGCGCACCGGAGTCGCTGGGAGGCGAGACGGCAAGAATCCTTCGGCCCCGGCCCCAGGCCTGCAGAGCTCCCGAGTCAGGTCGCTGGGTCCCCCAGGCAAGCAGGGTCACCAAGGAGGGCAGCGCGTCCAGACCCCCAGCCTGGGCGCCTCATCCGACGCCTCCCCACCCCCCACCCCCGCCACGGCTGTTGCCATGGTTACCCGCCGCATTCCCTGCAGCCTGAGCCGGAGTTTCACCTCGGCAGGCAGAGGACCGCTGAGCCCGCTTGAGCTGGGGACTCAAGCAGGACGGGACGCGAACCTCACGCGCCGCATGCGCACGCTGTACACTGTCACACGCGAACCGCACACGCCGCGCACTCATCTCACCCGCACTCGGCACGTCCTACGTCCCACCCCACACACACCACATACACACAAAACACACGCCACACGCACGCACACTCCACACGTGTTGCGCACACTGCATGCACCCCGCGCTCTGCACCACCTCACTCCACACCCAGCCACACACAGCATAAATACACGTACAACACACACACACACACACACACACACACACACACACACACACCCCTACTCGGGACCTGGACGCCGGAGGATACCAGCCCTAAACAGGCGCCCCCCCCTGGCCCCGCGCCGACTTCTACCTCCGAAGGCACAGCCCGCAGCCGGGTAGAACCCTTGCCCGCGCACGCGCAGCAAACTGGTGCGCCCGTCCCTTTTGTGATCGGCGGGCAGCGGATTCCCTGGCCCCCTCTGCAGCTCGACCTTGAAGGTCACTTCAGGGACGGGGCAACACCCTGGGGCGCGTACCCCCAGGCTGGACGGTCAGCGCGGTGGCCCCGGACCCCCCACTCCTCATCCCGCCCGGAAGCGCCCTGACCCCGCGTCTCCAGCGGGCCAGCCCGAGGGTGTCCGGGTCGGACCGCCCGGGGGCGCGCTTCCAGGGAGAGCTTGCCAGGGGCTGACACTGGGGGACCCCACCACCACCACCATCACAGGGACGCCGCCTCCTAACCCCATCGCACCTCCGGAGGTTGCCCCTCCATCCCACAAGGCAGAAGGAGGCTGGAGGTGGTGAATCTCCCAGGAGGGGAGAGACCCAGGCCACTCACATAACCCCAGTGCCAAGAAGGCAAGTCGCTAAGGCCTGGAATCTTTTCCATCCGGATGAGAATTTAATCTGGTCACGTTTTTGTTTTGCTTTTGGTGATAAATCACTGAAACTTTCGGCTTAAATCTCCAAAGAATTTCAAAAAGTGGAGCGACATAGCTCTAACAAAACTATCCCATTACCATGAATAAATTTTATATGAACAAGTTTTCTCATAGTCTACACCAATAAAAATGAAAAACAGGGTCGGAATTGATTCTGAACCACATGTCAGATAATAAGTGATATTCATCCAATGACACATGAACCATTTGAAGACATACAGCCCCAACTATCTCGTTAAGAGGTGCAGTCCAACAAAAATTTAACTTTTATATGTATATCATAAATATATACCACAATTTTAGTATATTTTTGTTGGCTTGAGGAGTTGATTAATTGTATAAATCACTCAACCCAGAGAAACTTTATTTTAAGAGTCTTAGAATCACAGGAAATAAAATATTTTAAATTTACATTACATACATGTTTTTGTTGCAGAGACCTATGCTTGAGTGGTTAGTGAATTACTTTCAAACGTAAAAATGCTTTTATCAAAATAAAATTCAGTGGAAGAAGTGAAAGGTGGAGGAGAAAAGAACCAAGAAGAATCTTCCCATGTCTTTGGTATCGCGAGGTCACATTGCTACCTAAATTACATTTCGTTGGATATATTTAAAAGAATTGCCCAAGGAAAACTGGAGGCAGATGCATTTAGAAAAAGAAAGTTTTCTTGCAAAGAGTGCAGAAGAGGCAGACTTTAAAAGGACTGTCTCACCAAATCCAAAAAGCCATCAAGTATTTAAAGGGGGAAAAAAAAATCCGAGAGAACTAAGGTCACCAAATTTACACTCGTCTGTCCTGGGTGGGTCAGCAGCCACTTTCTGCTGCGATCATGCTAATCCTACAGGTCAGGACACGTGACAGGAAGAGCACATGTCGGGGCTAAAATTCTTGTTATCGAATAGATTCGAAGTTCACAGGAAATAGGCAGGGTTGGATCATTTAGAGACTGTGATTTATGTTTATCTCAAGGTGCAAAGTGGTTTGCTGGGTTAGTTTGGGTTTTTTTGGTTTTTGTTTTATTTGGCTGCGTTGAGCCTTTGTTGCTGCGCACGGGCTTTCTCTAGTTGCGGCGAGTGGGGGCTGCTCTTCGTTGAGGTGCGTGGGCTTCAGTAGTTGTGGCCACGCGGGGTCAGTAGCTGTGGCTCGTGGGCTCTAGAGCGCAGGCTCAGTAGTTGTGGCGCACGGGCTTAGTTGCTCCGCAGCATGTGGGATCTTCCCAGACCAGGGGTCGAACCCGCGTCCCCTGCATTGGCAGGTGGATTCTTAACCACTGCACCACCAGGGAAGCCCCGGTTGGTTTGTTTTTAGCGGAAGAACGTGACTTGCTCAATGACCTTGGAAGCAGGACAAAATGTCAGATTTTGCTTCTCCAGAGTGAGGAACCATTTTATTTTTGAGTCGAAGTTTACAATACACTGGAAATCACATCGTTTGCAACCTTGTAAACCTCATGATGAAAAACAATAGATATCAACCTGAAAAGGTACCAAAGTCGCATGATTTTTCCAAATTCTTTTAGGAGTTATGTGGACAAAGCAGCTTGAAGGCCATTGACCTAGTTCAACTCCCTTCTGGACAGACTTGTCCACTGTTACACAGAGTGCTGGTAAAATGCAAGGGAAGCTGGGCAAATGACCAAGGAGCACAAGGAAAGACACTCAATGTCACCATCTTCAAGAAAATGCAAATTAAAACCACAGTGAGATGCCACTTCACCCCATAAAATGACTATAATTTTTTTTAAAAAAGGAAAATAAGTGTTAGTGAGGATATAGAAAAGTTGGAACCCTCATATATTGCTGGTGGGAATGTAAAATGGTGCAGCCGCTGTGGAAAACAGTGTAGTGGTTCCTCAAGAAGTTAAATATAGAATTACCAAAGGACCCAGCAATTCCACTCCTAGGTATATACCCAGAAGAATTAAAAACAAGTGTTCAAACAAAAACTTGTACACAAATGTTCATAGCAGCATTCTTGACAGTCGCCAAAAGGTGGAAACAGCTCAAAAGTCCACCAACAGAAGAATGGAAAAATGAAATGGGATGTATCCATACGGTGAAGTAGTATTCAGCCATAAAAAGGAGTGAAGCACTGACACACGTTACAACACAGGTGAACCTTGAAAACATGCTAAGTGAAAGAAGCCAGACACAAAAGGTCACATATTGTATGATCCCGCTTATATGAAATGTCCAGAATAGGCACATCCTTGGAGACAGAAAGCAGTTAGTGGTTGCCAGCGGCTGAGGGGAGGGAGAAACAGGGGGTAACTGCTTCATGAATGCAGGTTTCCTTTTGGGGTGATGAAAATGTTCTGGAACTAAATAGTGGTGATGGTTGCACGACACTGTGAATGTACTAAATGCCACTGATTTATACACTTAAGATAGTTTAAATGATATGCTTTATGTTATGTGTATTTTAGAAAAAAAAAAAAAACAGGTACTGGGGCCCCACAAAAAAAAAAGCAGGGAGACTGCATAGTGGCCGTGTTTCAGGCCACGAAACACAGGGGACCCAGTTTGCTTAGCCCGCTTCCAACAAAGCTGTCCCGGTCCTCTGCTTAGCTGATAAATGCTGCTGCGGGGACCCACAGGGGAGCCAGGAGGAGCAGCTTGGGTTGTCCCCACTCTGAGGAGGTCAACCCACCTCCCACCAGAACCTGGCTGGAGCCCCAATTCCTCCATGAGAGAAGCTCAGGGAAGGTGGACGAGGACACTCCAGGGAGCACCTGGAAACTCCTCCTCAAGGCTGCTCTGGGCTCCAGTTGCGGGGTATCAGCCAAGTCCCGGGGAATTGATTCCTGGTGGCTCAATGTGGAAAATGACATTTTTCAATCATCAGATTCAAGTCATCAGCAGATTGTTTTTGTTTTTTTAAACAGAGCACACCTTAACAGGCACCTCCCACCCTCTTAATAAAAAGTTAAGGTTGATGTATTCCACATCTGGAATTAATTAGGAAAGTGGTTCTTTTAACCGGCAGTTCCTTGGGAGAAACTCATTCTGGAGAACAAATGCAAGAGCCAACGTTTTTGGACAAACCACGCCACAGAGAAAACCCCTCTGGAAGTCCAGTGTTTTACATGGAAACTTCTGCTAAACAAACAGGTCAGGGGCAGCGGTACGTAATTTGTAAATGTCCAGCCCAGGGAACAGGAAAGACCCAGTGTCTGTCCAGAACGGTCATCCCTCCCCAGCTGCACACTCCCTACAGGAGGATCCTCCCGGAAAAGGCTCTGGTTGTTCAGTTCTTACTATGGCTACTCTTAAGACTTTATTAGAAAATTAGCATTTTCTGTTTATGTCATTTTCACCAAAGGTTTGCTTTTCTCATGCAAACCATGGGTAAATAAATTCTGCAAAGAAATTCAAAGGACCAATAAGCAAGCATAGGGAAGGATGTCCATCCTTTCTAAAGAGCCAACAGCAGAGGGATGCTATTTGGACCTAATAATTGCTTTTTGAGATAAAACACAAAGGCAGGTTCCCACCACCACTCACCCAGATGGGAAGCAACTGTCATCACCCACCTTTTCACTCTTTCTGTGGTTCTGCTCCGCCACCAGTTTTGCCACAAATTATGTATGAGACCCTGTGCAAATCATCACACCTGTGTGCGCAGTTTCCTCTGTTAAAACGGGGTTCTGTGTGGTTTTTGCACTTTATTTTTTATTTTTCAGCTGCACTGTGTCTTCATTGCTGCAGGCGGGCTTTCTCTAGTTGCAGTGAGCGGGGGCTACTCTTTGTTGAGGAGCATGGGCTCTAGGCATGCGGGCTTCAGTAGTTGCGGCACGCAGGCTCAGTAGTTGTGGCCCACGGCTTAGTTGCTCTGCGGCGTGTGGGATCTTCCCAGACCAGGGCTCGAACCCGTGTCCCCTGCATTGGCAGGCGGATTCTTAACCACTGCACCACCAGGGAAGTCCTTTTTGCACTTTAGGGAGTGCAAGTTACATAGACTGAGCAGGGCCTCACTGTCCTGTTATTCTGGCCACAAAGGCCAACGTGATGCCAAAAGCATTTCCGTATTTTTAAAAATTATTTATTTATTTATTTATTTATTTATTTATTTATTTATTTTATTTATTTATTTTTGGCTACGTTGGGTACGTGGGATCTTTCGTTGAGGCATGTGGGCTCTTCGTTGTGGAAGCGGGCTTCTCTTGAGCTGTGGCGTGCGGGTTTTTCTCTTCTCTAGTTGTGGCACGCAGGCTCCAGGGTGCGTGGGCTCTGTAGTTGCGGCGCGTGGGCTTAGTTTCCCCGCGGCGTGTGGGATCTTAGTTCCCTGACCGGGGATCGAACCCGTGTCCCCTGCATGGTAAGGCGGACTCCTTACCACTAGACCACAAGGGAAGTCCCAGCATTTCTGTATTTTGTATCTTCAACTGTATCTTGAAGTTACCGACCAATACGCGCTCTTTCATCCACAGAGACAATCCAGCTACCTGCTGTGTGGGTTTTCTGTGGCGGCTCTAACAAAGTACCACAAACTGGGTGGCTTCAAACAATCCAGACTTCTGGAGGTCAGAAGTCTGACATCCAGGTGTCGGCTGGGCCGGGCTCCCTCCGAAGGCTCTGGGGGAGAATGCTCCCTTGCCTCTTCCAATTCCTGGTGGCTGCCAGCATTTTTTGGCTTGTGGCCACTCACTCCAGTCTCTGCCTCCGTCACCACGTGGGCTTCCCTTCTATCTGTGTCTCTACTCTTCTGTGTCTTATAAGGACACTTGCCATCGGATTTAGGGCCCACTCTGTTCATCCAGGACGATCTCATCTCCAGATCCTTAATTACATCTGCAAATACCCTTTTTCCATAAAAGCTCACATTCAGAGGTACTGAGGGCTAGGACTTAGAACACATCTTTTTGGAGGCTGCCAATCAACCCACTACACCTGCTTACTTTATACATCTAACAACTTTGCCATGGGAGTGATTAGGTATTGTTATCCAGATGGATTACCAACCCATTAATAGGGGTAGAGCTACACCTGGAACCCAGTGCCCCTAAAACCCCAGCCAGAGGTCAGCTGGAATGCCCAGCAGGAACCTGAAACAGGTGAAGGGGCTGGTTTATTTCATAACATGAAACAAATCCTCTGTACTTTTTGCCCACACACCTACCCCATTTGTATGTTCAATAAGCAGGAATAGTCCTCTTTCCCCAAGACATGGAGACCTCTCCAGCTGTTTTTTATTTTCCACTTTTTTTTTTAATAAATTTATTTATTTATTCATTTATTTAATTTTTGGCTGCATTGGGTCTTTGCTGCTGCACGCAGGCTTTCTCTAGTTGCAGTGAGCGGGGACTACTCTTTGTAGTGGGGCGCAGGCTTCTCATTGTGGTGGCTTCTCTTGTTGCAGAGCACAGGCTCTAGGCGCGCGGGCTTCAGTAGTTGTGGCACACGGGCTTCAGTAGTTGTGGCTCGCGGGCTCTAGAGCGCAGGCTCAGTAGTTGTGGCGCATGGGCTTAGTTGCTCCGCGGCATGTGGGATCCTCCCAGACCAGGGCTCGAACCCGTGTCCCCTGCATTGGCAGGCGGATTCTCAACCACTGCACCACTAGGGAAGCCCTATTTTCCACTTTTGATAGAGACACAGGTAATGGAAATATTTTGCTTTTTTCTCAACTCAACCATGAGAAAGACAACAGCATAAGCACAATAATATACAGCAGTCAACCTCTGGTCTCACTGTCTGGATGACACTGTCCCAGGGTCAAGAGCAGCTCCTATCTGCTCTGCGGTGGCTGACATGCAGGACGGCAGCCCAGTGTGGCCAGATCTCCCTGGTTTTCACAAGAAACTTGACAGTGGATGTTCTTGGGGGGTGAAATCTCCCCATTATTAAATGTTGACAATTAATTCAACATATTTAAAAGCCCGTTTGGTATTTGTACGCCCGTGTTCACAGCAGCACCATCTCTAAAGTCAAGGGATGGAAGCAACCCAAGTGTCCATCGATGGATGAATGGATAAACAAAATGTGGTCTACCCATAAAATGGAATATTATTCATCCATAAAAAGGTAGGAAATTCTGACACCTACTACAATGTGGATGAACCTTGCGGACATGATGCTCATTGAAATCAGCCAGTCACAAAAGGACAAATATTCTGATTGCGTTCATGTGAGGGACCTGAAGCAGTCAGATTCACAGAGACAGACAGTAGATGGTGGGTGCCAGGGGCTGGGGAAGATGGATGGGGAGTTAGTGTTTAATGGGCAGAGTTTCAGTTTGGGAGATGAAAACATTCCAGAGATGGATGGTGGTGATGGTTGCACAATGATGTGAATGTACTTAATGCCATGGAATCGTCCACTTAAAAATGGTTAAAAGGGTAAATTTTATGTTATGTATAACAATTTACAATTTAAATGTACAATTTAAAAAATGTTTAAAAGACCCAGCTTGGACCCAGCATGGGCCACACATCACATCTGGATGCCAAATGAAGCCCACTGACTGCCAGTCTGGGGGTTGAGCAGTTTCTTGATGGCAGCAAGCCTTATTCCCAGGTGTTTCCCCAGCACCCAGCCCACGACCTGTCTGTCCCCTAGTAGGTTTAAAATGTGTCATTTGATGTTTTGGTTTTTCAATGCAATGTCGGTAATATACACAATACAAAGGAACTGTATACAGGGAGAATTGTGTGAGCCTTTACACACACACACACACACACACACACACACACGCCTGCACAGAGGGATGGGTTGGTAAGGAGGTGCATGCAGGGTACCTAACGCCATCCACTCAGCTCCACGAAGAAGGCTACCTGTGGTGATCTGGATGTTAAAACGTTTCCCTCGAATTACATAAAAACATTTTATTTCGCAGTGGAATAAGAAAGAATGTTGAGGGATACACAAAGCCAATGAACTAATTGGGAGGATATGGAAAGTAACCAAGTCATCCCAAAGTGGCTGTGGGAAAAGGCTTCAGCATTTTCAAGTTTAAATTGCAAAGCCAGCTGGAGGCAGATGGGAGAGGCTTCTCTGTACAGGAAAAGGAACAGGCAAAATGCCCAGTCGGATACATTTTTTTCAAGATCTTCAGCCTGAAACACAAGGTGCTTAAAAAGTCGGCCTTTGACACCCGAGACCTGGCCAGCCCAGCCTAGAACAAGGACAGCAAAGACTTTGGAGAAGGGAAGTAGGAGGTGCCCCTGTTGTCACCCAGGCTTCCCTCCCTTCAGTTCTGTAAACACACCTGTGGGGGCAACAAGCATGGACAAGGACCAACAAACACAATCAATGTATCTCTTGCTCCAAAACTGGATCCTTTACATTTATCACGAATCCTCCTAGGCCACCAATCTCTCCTTCTCACCTTCAAAATGCAGACATAACCTCATCACCAACATTCCATCAACTCTTTAGTGAGAACCTACTATGGCCGTGCACAGCTTTCTAGGCAGAATCCCTGCATCCCCTGCCCGGAGCTCCAAACTCCTGCCCTCAGCCTGGTGAAACCGGTACTACCCCGACCTCTACTGTGCACCACTGCATTCAGGTAACTTCCAGGAGTCGGTGACATTCCATTGTGGAGGCACAGAGGTTTCAACTCATGCCAACGCAAGACACCACGGGCCACATGGAGCTTTGGGTTAGGAAGGATTCTGAGACCCAGTCTAGGCTCAAAGGGAAACCATTCTGTGGTAAATTGATGAAGTCATCCCTGGAAATAAGATGGAGAAATGATGGTGCCTCCCACTTCTGGGTTTATTGTATTCTAAAGCACTTACCAAAATTAAACTCCTCATTTTTATACTGTGTGATCAAGGTATACAAGCAAAGGAAGAGTGTGGCTCGACAGTTGAGTTTCGAAACTAACATCAGTAGAAACTCCTGTGTTTTGCTGTAGGTATAAAATTATTTCCTTCCCATGCTTTTCAAATACAAGGTCCTAATTTCTTCAATATACAAACAGTGGTCACAAATACAATTTTTAAAAGATGAATGACGTAATAGAAAGGACTTGAATAAAATGTTTAGACAATTCTCAAAAAAGAAGTGTATTAATGGCCAACAAGTCCAAGAGAAGGTGTTTAGCCTCTCGCTCATAACTAAAGCAACACAAAGCAAAGTGAGATGCCATTGCAGGGTGGCGGGGCGGGGGGATCTATTTTAAAGTTGAATAAAAGCACTCTCGCCTAATGTTGGTGGGCGTGGGCATTGGTGAACGTTTCTGGAAGAACAATTTGGCTTCATCTATCAAACTTTAAGATTTTATATATTCTTTGACCCACAAATTTCCCATAAGCCTGCAAAGATACTTTCTATGAGGAGTTTACAGCAGCATTATTTGCAATGTCTAACACTTGAAAACTACCCAAATTCCATCAACAAGACAATGAGTAAATTCGTGGGGTAGACATTCAATGGGATACTACTCAGCAATAAAAGTGAACTATCTGAACCTTGCAGACTAATGCTGAGTGAAATAAGCCAGACAGGGAATTCCCTAGCCGTCCAGTGATTAGGACTTCTCGCTTCCACTGCAGGGGGCACCAGTTCAACCCCTGGTCAGGGGAACTAAGATCCTTGCAAGCCACGCAATGCAGCCAAAAAAAAACCAAAAAAAGCCAGACAGCAAAGAGGACATCCTGTATGATTCTATTTATATGAAATTCTAAAACAGGCAAACTAATTTATGGTGTTAGAAGTTGGAATAGAGGTGACATCTTGGGTGGGGGCCCAAGGGAGCCTTTGCCTCAGTATCCTCTACCTGAGTGGTAATTACAAAGATATATACATAATGTGAAAATATACTGAGCTATTTCCTTAAGATCTGTACTCTTTAGTATATGTAAGCTATATCTCAATTTTACAAGTTATTTTTACTGTGAGCATATGTTACTTTATTTGTACAAAAAACACAATATATTAAAAATACTCAAAAAGACAAGCTATAAATATATTTTTACCATGAGTATGTATTACTTGTGTGTGTGTGTGTGTGTATATATATATATATATATGTGGAAAACACAGTATATAAAAACACATTTGAAATATTTTATGTATATATTAAACACACAAAATAGAAATATATCTTTTATGGTGAGCACACATTACTTTTATATATATGGACAACGCAAGATGTAAGGAAAATATAAGACCAGACTCTTGAAAGAGTAAATCTCCTCGTCCCCCAACCGCCAAAGTGCAAACTAGTCCCCTCCTTTGCACCCGGCCTCGGGGGGAATCTGCACCCCTCCCCAGCCCGCCCAACTCCTCTGTCTTGCCTGCCCTCCTGGCACTTGGCCACCTGCTTCAGGGCAAGAGTCATTTCTAAATACTTGCACTTGAGAAGCTGTGAGATCAAAAGGAATTCTTGCTTGTGTTCAAGAGGCCTCGTCCAGGGGAAGGCCTCGGCCCAGGTGTAACTATCAATACATCTCCAGCCGAACAACTCTGTTTTGCTGGAGATGGAGACAAAGGACTCTGGGGGGTTCCTGGGAGGCTTCCAGAACATCGGAGGAGGTTTCCTGGGATCGACTATAGTGAGAAGGGCAGGAGAGCTTGGGATGAATCCAAGCGAGACCCCACCTGTGTCGAGGGCAAAATGATTCTCCTGGCTGTTGGCTTTACAGCTGCAAAGTCAGTCCCTAGGGGGCAGGGAGGAGGTGTCCGCAGCTGGGCCCCAGGGCGGGTGCTGCAGTCCCCCCAGGCACCTGTGTGGACAACCAGGAAGAAGGGGTCTGAGTGGTGGGAAGTGTGGAACACTTCCTTTCTCTCAGGCGGTCTCACTGGTTAGATAATCAGTGGGTCTGCTGATCTGATCAGGGAGGAAATAGGAAAAAGGAAGCAAGCAGACATTCCCTGTGGAGACAGCTCAGCTCTCCTCCCAGGACGGGGCTTCTGGGTTCCCGCTGCCACCAGATGTTGGCTGTTTCTTTCCTAAGTGAAACCACCAGTGCCTCCCAGCTCAGAAACAAGCCCCAGGAAGATGAGGACCACTTGGCCCTTTGTCATATGCTGCAACTTTCAGCTGGAAGCAGGATCATCTATACAACCCAGGCCGGAAGCATCTCCTCTTTTCAAAGGAGGGAAGCTGAGACATGGTGAGATTGCACATTCCCAAAGACATACAGGGCTACTGAGGGGGTGACAGGCACCCCCTGTCCATTTCTACTCCCTGGAAGCCATGGCCAACCTAAACAGGAGGCCCCAAATGCTGCCTAAAGCTGGATACCAGAGGGACAGACAGAAGGGGGAGCTGAGATGTAGAAAAGTGACCAGTCCTGATCTAAGAGAAACTCAAAATGCCATCTGAGCCAGAGCTGTCTCATGTGTTTTGACTCAAGTTTAAAAAACATGGTGGCTGGGACTTCCCTGGTGGTGCAGTGGTTAAGAATCCTCCTCCCAATGCAGGGGACACGGGTTCAAGCCCTGGTCCGGGAATATCCCACATGCCGCAGAGCAACTAAGCCCGTGTGCAACAACTACTGAGCCTGTGCTCTACAGCCCACGAGACACAACTACTGAGCACACGTGCCACACTACTGAAGCCTGCGCGCCTAGAGCCCGTGCTCCGCAATAAGAGAAGCCACCGCAGAGAAGCCCACATACCGCAACGAAGAGTAGCCCCTGCTTGCCGCAACTAGAGAAAGCCCACGCACAGCAACGAAGACCCAATGCAGCCAAAAATTAAATAAATAAATAAATAAAAAGAGAAGACAATAAAAAAGTAATAATAAAATAAATTTAAAAAAAATAAAAAACATGGTGGGTATTTCCAGCACCAGGCTGACCAACCCCTTCTATTTGTGCAGGATTCTCCCAGTTCTAGCACTGAAAGGCCCTCACACAAGCTGTGTTAGTTTCCTAGGGCTGCCGTAACAAATTACCACAATCTGGAGGGCTTAAGACAACAGAAACCCATTGTTCTGGAGGCCAGAGATCTGAAATCAAGGTTGGCAGGTTGGTTTTTTCTGGAGGCTGAGAGGTAGTCCATCCTTGCCTCTTCCAGCTTCTGGGTTTACCAACAATCCTTGGCTTGTAGACACATCACTCCAATCTCTGCATCGCCAGCACACAGCTTTCTCCCTGTGTCTTGTTCCAAATCCCCCTCTCCTTCCTCATATGAGGACACCTGACATTGGATTTAGGGCCCAGCTCAAATCCAGGGTGATCTCATCTCGAGATCTTTGACTTAACCACATCTGCAAAGACCCTTTTTCCAAATAAGGCCACATTCACAGGTTCCTCAGGATTAGGACTTGGACACATGGGGGACACGATTCAACCCACTACCCTGGAAACTCCTCCATCTCAGAGAAACTAGCACAGTGGACACCCATCCCCCTCCTGCTGCTTCTACTATTGATGCTGCCTGCATGTCCAGCCCCAGAGCAGACATTTTCAGGGGGCAGAGAAGATGGGAAGGGCCCTGCTCCAGCCCTGTGCTCATTTCAGAGAGTGGACACCCTGCCACCGACCCTGGGCAAGGCCTGGGCAGAAGTCCCTCCAACTCTGGGTGTGGGGAGAGATGGCAGAAAGCCCCCTTGCCTGCCTGGGAGCATGTGGTAGCCCCACTTGTTGGGGTGGAAGACCCCATGGCTACCATATCTGGGGCCTCTCCTCCAGCTCTATTCTACTCCCTGACATTTTACTATATTCTGCTCTGTGCCTTCATCTTGACAAGTTATTTTTGGAGCGGGCATACAATGATGTAATAATGAGATGTCGTAATGACATCTAACATTCACTGAGGCCCAAGTGACTCTCAGCCCTGACGTCACCCCAAGTGGCATCTACTACTAAATCCCTCCCAACTCAGGGCAAATTCCGAATCTAAATCCAGGTGTGCCGGCCTCTGGAGGCCCAGGCCTCACCCCAGCGTCCAAGTGAGCACTAGCTCATTTCCTACAAGCAATTCCCACTCTCATAGCCCTGAGGGCTGAACCCTGCTGGCCAGCTAGGTGGTTTAGCCTTTCCAAAAAAGTTCAGAGAGCATCTGTCAGAGAAGCCACCTGCCCTGGCCCTGGGCAGGTTTTCATGAAACAAGAGTCACTGAACTTTGAACCAATCACAGTGTCGTGGACTGAATGTCCGTGTCCCCACCAAAATTCATATGTGGAAATCCTAACCCCTAATGTGATGGTATTAGGAGCAGGGGGCCTTTGGGAGGTGATATTGTCACGCGGGTGGAGCCCCCATGAACAAGGTTAGTGTGCTCATATAAAAGACCTGAGAGCCCTCTCTCACCCGCTTTCCACCATGTGAGGATGCAACAGGAAGTCTGCAGACTGGAACCCAGAATATGTCCCTCACCAGAACCCTGGAACCCCAATCTTGGACTCCAGCCTCCAGAACTGTGAGAAATAAATGTCTGTTTTTTATAAGCCACCCAGTCTATGGTGTTCTGTTATAGCAGCCTGAATGGACTAAGACAGCCACTTACAGCGCCTCATTGATCCAGGCCTTACTTCACCATCTCCCGCGGCCTGTAAGAGAGAAACCTGCAGAACAGTCAACACCGCACAGCACCCAAAGAGGCTGAATCAGGAGCCCACCAGGGAGAGGAGCCACGAGGGGGAGGGGTCCAGACCCACTCCAGGCTGGGCATCCAGTGTCTAGAGACAGCACCGAGCAAGCAGCACCCCACCCTCCATGGGAGTTGCCATCCAGGCTGGGTAGGCCCCTAAGTCCAGAATGGCAAACAGGAGCGAGAGAGAAAGCAGGTGCATGCAGGAGCCCGTGGGGGGAATCCACCCAGGGTTACCTGACTTTTACGTTTTTTCAAGAGATGACTAGCTCCAATTAAAAAGAACATGTGTACATTAGGGAGATCAAATCAAAACCACGATGAGATACCACTTCACATCCACTAGGATGGCTAGAATTTAAAATACGGAAAATGAAAAGTGTTGTTGAGCATGTGGAGAAATTGGAACCTGTGCGTTGCTGGTGGGGATGTAAAATGGTGCAGCCACTGTGCTCCTCAAAATGGTAAACAGAGAATTCCACAGAATCCCTCAATTCCACTCCTGGGTGTATACCCCAGAAAATGGAAAATGGGTGTTCAAAGAAAGACTTGCACACTGAGGCTCACAAGAGCATTATTTGTAACAGCTAAAAAGTGACAACAACGCAAAGGTCGTATCAGTGGATGAGTGGATAAGCAACACATGACACATCCACGTGGTGGAGTGTTACTCACCATACGCAGGGGTGAAGCAGACACGCCACACGCCAAACGTGAACCTTGAAAACATGGTGCTCAGTGAAAGAAGCCAGACACAAAAGGCCACGTATTGTATGATTCCATTTATATGAAATTCCAGAGTAGGCAACTCCATAGAGAGAGAAAGTAGGTTAGTGGTTTACAGGGGCTGGGTGGTCGAGGGGTAGGGGAGGAGGGAGAGTGACCACGGACGGGTTCAGAGTTTCTTTGGGGGATGGTGGAAATGCTCTAAACTGACCGTGATGATGGTTGTACAACCTTATTAATATACTAAAAACCATTGAATCGTATACTTTAAAATGGTGAATTTTATCTTGGTGAATTATGTATACATTTTTTAAAGTGTGCAAGCAAAATAAAGGAGATCTATGGGCCAGGTTCCACCTGAGAACAGCAGTTTTCAGCCCCCAACCTGAGCAGAAGTCCTCCGCCTCAGCACTTGGTCTCCATGCCAACTGGATTCACTTTTTGCTGTCCCTGCTCTAAGACAAAAATGTGAGCTAGAATTCTCTGATAAATATGGTGCTACTGGGGGTGGACAGTGGCCAATCTTTTTGGACAGCTCTTAGTATCAAGAGCAACGAAATTATTATACCCTTTGATCCCAAGATTCCCTCCAAGAAAACATACCATAAGGAAATAATTCAAATTACAAAATGTTTTCTATTCAAAAATGCTTATCCAGCATTATTTATTCAATGTTACAACAACTGGAAATAATCTACCCAGCCAACAATTTGCAGAGGTTGAATAGATCACAATGTGTCAGCAGGGAGGAATCTGGCCTCCATCACTTACACTGTGTCATGTGGGCAAGTGTGGTGGGCAGAATAACAGCCCCCAGAGATGTCCACGTCTGAAAGCCCAGAGCCTGTGAATATGCTGCCTTACAAGGCAAAAGTGATTGTGCAGACATGATAAAGGTAAGGGCCTTGAGATAGGAGATGATCCCAGATTATCCGGGCTGGCCCATGTAATCACAGTTGTCCTTATAAGTGAAAGAGGAAGGCAGGAGGGTGGGAGTCAGAGGAGGAGATGTGAGGGGGGAAGCAGAGGTCAGAGGAAGCAACAGACAATGCTGCACCGCTGGCCCGGAAGATGCAGGGAGGGGTCACAAGCCAAAGTAGGAAATCTAAAGTTGCTAAAGTGGGAATAATAATTTTACCTGCTTCTTGGACTAGTGTGAGACGAGGATTAAACACGATCATCTCTATAAACTGTCGTCACAGTCCCTGGCATGTAAGTGCTCAACAATGACAATTATCCAGGGACAACTGTGCCATCATGTAAAATTACGTTTGCAGAGAACTTTCTTTTTACGGGAAAATGCTCCTGGTGTAATGTTAAGTGAAGAAAGGATAAAGATTATAAACCATATAAAAGAGTAAGGAAGAAGCAATTATATAAGTATATTAATATTGCCCTTTTTCTAGGTGATCTTTATTTTATCTAAATGTTCATGTATTTTCTATGGAATATGTTTTACTTTCTTTTTTTTTTTTTTTTATAAATTTATTTTGTTTATTTATTTTTGTCTGCTTTGGGTCTTCGTTGCTGCACGCGGGCTTTCTCTAGTTGCAGTGAGCAGGGGCTACTCTTCGTTGCAGTGTGCGGGCTTCTCGTTGCAGTGGCTTCTCTTGTTGCAGAGCACGGGCTCTAGGTGCGCGGGCTTCAGTAGTTGTGGCACGTGGGCTCAGTAGTTGTGGCTCGCAGGCTCTAGAGTGCAGGCTCAGTAGTTGTGGTGCACGGGCTTAGTTGCTCCGTGGCATGCGGGATCTTCCCAGACCAGGGCTCGAACCCGTGTGCCCTGCATTGGCAGGCGGATTCTTAACCACTGTGCCCCCAGGGAAGCCCTGTTTTACTTTCATAATCAGGAAAAATGTGGGGAATTCCCTGGTGGTCCAGGGGTTAGAACTCCGTGCATTCACTGACAAGGGCATGGGTTCGATCCCTGGTCGGGGAACTAAGATCCCACATGCCGCATGGCTCGGCCAATAAATAAATAAAGATAGATGTTTTTTAAAAAATAAATAAATAAAAATTTTAAAACTTTAAAAAAGAACACTGTGTTTGTTTTTCAAATGGGGCCCCTGGAACGAAGTTTTCTCCCCTCCTTTCGCGGTCTCTGTTGATGGCCAAGGCTGACTGCATGCAGCCGACCCACGCTTGAGCTTGTATCCCTCCCTACGTCCTCACCATCTGTCCTTAAATGCTTCTGTAGTATCAATTTTTAAAACTGTTGGGCCGGGACTTCTCTGGTGGTACAGTGGTTAAGAATCCGCTTGCCAATGCAGGGGACAGGGGTTCGAGCCCTGGTCCGGGAAGATCCCACGTGCCGCGGAGCAGCTAAGCCCGTGAGCCACATGGCCCACGTGCCTGTGCTCGGCAACAGAGACAAGCCACCGCGATGAGAAGCCCGCGCACTGCAACGAAGAGTAGCCCCTGCTCATCGCAACTAGAGAAAACCTATGCGCAGCAATGCAGACCCAACGTAGCCAAAAATAAATAAATAAATTTATTTTAAAAAAAAACAAAACTGTTGGGTCTTCCCTGGTGGTCCAGTTGTTAAGACTCTGTGCTTCCAATGCAGTGGGCACGGCGCGCATGCCCCATATCCTGCGTGCCGCAAAGTGGGCCCGAAAAAAAAAATTGTTGACAATCTGATGGGTGAAAATAGGTGCTGTAATTGATATTTTACTTTGCATTTATTTGGTTATTACTAGGATGGGATCATCTTTTCCGTGTATTTATTTACCATCTTAACTTTTTTTCTGCAAATTGCTTCTTTATGTCTCTTTGCCCATTTTTTTCTTGGAGTCTCTCTTTGTTTTTGTTTTTGTTTTTTTTGGCCATGCTGCACAGCTAGTGGGATCTTAGTTCCCTGACCAGGGATTGAACCTGGGCCCTTGGCAGTGAGAACACACAGTCCTAACCACTGGACCACCAGGGAATTCCCCAGGACCTCTTTTTTTTATTTCTTTTTTTTTAATTGAAGTACAGTTGGTTTACAGTGTTTCAGGTGTACAGCATAGTGATTAAGTTATACATAAAAATATGTATCTATTCTTTTTCAGATTCTTTTCCATTATAAGTTACTACAAGATATTGAATATAGTCCCCTGTGCTATACAGTAGGTCCTCGTTTTTTATCTATTTTACGTATTATAGTGTATATCTTTTTTTATTTCTATAAAGGATAAAGCATGGGCTTCCCTGGTGGCGCAGTGGTTGAGAATCTGCCTGCCAATGCAGGGGACACGGGTTCGAGCCCTGGTCTGGGAAGATCCCACATGCCGCGGAGCAACTAGGCCCGTGAGCCACAACTACTGAGCCTGCGCATCTGGAGCCTGTGCTCCGCAACAAGAGAGGCCGCGACAGTGAGAGGCCCATGCACCGCGATGAAGAGTGGCCCCCGCTCGCCGCAACTAGAGAAAGACCACGCACAGAAACGAAGACCCAACACAGCCAAAACAATAAATAAATAAATAAATAAATAAATAAAATTTAAAAAAAAAAGAATAAAGCATGGATATTAACATCCTGTCCACCTATAATTTCATTTTTCTCACTACCTTTTCATGATAAAAAATGTCAAACATACAGCAAAGTTGAAGGAAGAGCTCATGAACACCAGGGTACTCTCCACTTAATTCTCAGCATTTTGCCACATTTGTTTTATCAATTTGTTTTTGCCGATTCATATGAAAAGAAGTTGTAGGTGTTGATGGCATTTCCCCACTCAATACCTCAATATACATCGCCTGAGAACCAGGCCCGCCTCCTACCTAGCTGCAAAACCATTATCACACCTGAGAAAATGAAAAATCATTCTCCATCTCATCTAATATTCAATCAAGATTCAAATTTTCCCAGCTGTCCCCAAAATTTCTTTTTCAAACAAAGACCCAACCAAGCTTCAGCACTGCATTTGTTTTTTGTTTTTTTTTTTGACTGCACCACCAGGCCTGCAAGATCATAATTCCCTGACCAGGGATGGAAACCCGGGCCCCGGCAGTGAAAGCCCTGAGTCCCAAACACTGGACCAACAAGGAATTCCTGCATTTGCTTTTTAATGCATCTTTATAGTTGTTCATCTTTTTTATTTTAATGACATTTGTATTATGCTTAGAAAGGACTTTCCATGAGTAAACAAATTTATCTTTCCTATATTTTCTTCTGTCATAGCCTTACTTTTTAAAAAAATTTAACCTTTTATCCATCTGATATTTTTAAATTTTTGTGTCAGTGTAAAGTGTACAACTTTATTATTTTTTTCCTAAAAGATTACCAATTAGTCTGACACCTCTCATTGCCTAACCATCCCTCCACAATGATTCAAATGTCACAACCATCAGGGGCTCAAAGTCCTCTGTATGAGTTTCCCGGGGCTGCTATTACAAAGTACAGCAAACCACATGGCTTAAAACTACAGAAATTTATCCTCTCATGGTTCCAGACACCAGAAGTCTGAAATCAAGTTGTCGGCAGGGGCACATTCCCTCCGAAGGCTCTAGAAGAGGACTCTTCGTTGCCTCTTCCAGCTTCTGGTGGTTGCCAGCCTCTCTCAAAGTTGACATCTTGCATAATTATAGCACAATATCACAACCAGGAAATAGACATTGATACAATCCACAAACCTTATTCAGATTTCTCCAGTTTCACTAGTTTCTGCTTTGGGGGATATAGCTTAAATACAATAAAATACACCCATTTTAAACAGTTCTATCCGTTTTGGTAAATGTATATAGTTGTGCAACCACCACCATAATTAAGTGTTAGGATACAGAAGATGATGAAAGAAAAGACCAGACTTTCTGTTTTTTTTTTATTTGGCTGCGCCGGGTCTTAGTTGCGGCACACGGGATCCTCGTTGCCATGTGCGGCATCTTTCAGTTGCGGCATGCGGGATCTAGTTCCCTGACCAGGGAACGAACCCAGGCCCCCTGCACTGGGAGTGCGGAGCCTTAACCACTGGACCACCAGGGAAGTCCCTCTCCAGGCTCTCTTACAAATACCTTTTCTATTCGTTCATTATGTAAGCAATACACATTCTTTGAGCAGACACGATTTTTAAAAATAAGCAAAAATTAGACAAATGTATTTCCAGCCTTTTGTGGACATAGTTAACAAACATGGAATCATTTTGTGTATATAGCTTTATAGTCTGCTTTTTTAAAAACTTAACACGTCTGTCTGCCCAGGACAAGAAAAAAAAAAAAAATTCTACGGCACTTTTTATGACCATAAGACATTCTGTTGTATGGCTGTCCCATGAGAGAGGCAGAGGAAATCCTAGGACAGTGAAGAAAGACTTTAGGACCACATCCCCAGTCCAGTTTGGGGAGCATCCTGCCAAAAATCCCCACGTGCCTTCTGCAGACAGCCCCCACCCCCCACCCCTGGCTCAGGCAGCCACTGATCTGCTTCCTGTGTCTGTAAGTTTTGCCTTTTCTAGAATTTCATAGAAATGAAAGCATATATATGTAGTCCTTTGTGTCTGGCTTCTTTCACTGAGCGTAAGACGTTGAGACGTGTCCGTGTTATTTCTTTCATCAGTAATCCCTTCCTTTTAGTTGCCGAGCAGCCGTCCCTAGGATGGTTGTACCAAAACTTGTTTATTCATTTACCAGCTGACGGGCATTTGGCTCTTCCGAATGAAGCTGCTATGAGCATTCACGTACAAGATTCATGTGGACATGTGTTTCCAATTCTCTTGGATAGATACGTAGGGGGATTTCCGGGTCATATGGTAAGTGTCTATGTACTTAAAAAAAGAAACTGCCAAACTGATCCCCAGAGCGGCTGAACCATTTTGCCTTCCCCCCAGCAGTGTGTGCAGGTTCCAGCTTCCCCACACCCTCACCAGAACTTGCTATTGTCAGCCTTCTAAATTGTCTCTGCTCGGCAGAGGTGTGGTTTTAACGTGCATGTCCCTAATGAGCAGTGACACGAAGCATCTTCTGAGGTGCCTGTTGACGCTGATGTCTGCTCCTGTGATGTGTTTGTTTAGATTCTTTCTAGACATCCCCCCTTTTTGGTTAGTCTCCTGTTTTATTACCTCGTGATCAGAGAATGGGGCCCATATGGTTTCCACTTTTGGAATTTGATATTCTTTGTGGCCTAGAACATCAAGTTTTACAAATGTTTGATGGGAAGTTGAAATGAGTCTTGGGTTGACGGGAGGGGGCAGAAACCCAATTCAGACTAGCTTGGGCCACCAAGGGGATGTCCCAACTAGGAAAGCCCCTGTGGATACTCTGGGTTTGTCCCAGGTTTCTCTCTATTTTTCTCTATTTCTCATTCTCTCCTTCTTAGCCTGCCTTTCTCTGTGTGCTGGCTTCAGGGTCTCTCAGTAGACACGCTTATCAAGGGGCAGCGGGGGGATGGGCATGACGAATATCCCTCCAATTTAGCCACCTCAGAGGAAGCAAGACCCTCCCGCAGGGTCCTTAGGTGAAGGCCGGGGGACGGCTGTAACTGCCCCCACTTGAGTCACGGCCATCCCCAGGATGCATAAGCTCCCAGGATGCATGTCCAGCCCCACAGCCAACGCACACACAACCACACGGAGAGGGTGAGGGTTGGCACCCCAAAGGGAGGTGGATGCTCTCCCCAGAACCAGGGCTAGGGAGCCAAGCATACAGATGCATCCTGCCCGGGAAACCAGATACTCCATAAAGACATCAAAAGTGCCAGGGTCTGGTCCGAGGCCTCACCCTTTCATGCCCACTGGGTCTGTGATTTCTCAGAAAGATGCCTGAGAGTCTCAGCCGCAACTGTTGTCTCCTTAATTCTTCTAGTTGTGATACTTACCACTTGCTGCTTTTTTTTTTTTCCTTTGGCTGCGCCGGGTCTTAGTTGCGGAGCGAAGAATCTTTGTCACTGCGTGCGGGATCTTTAGTTGCAGCATGCAATCTCTTAGTTGCGGCATGTGGGATCTAGTTCCCTTACTAGGGAACGAACCCCGGCCCCCTACACTGGGAGCACAGAGCCTTAGCCACTGGACCACGAGGGAAGTCCCGCTACTTGTTGCATTTTAATGCTACCTCTCCTGCATTAAAATTCATGAAAAGAAAAATTTGACGGGCTGTAACTTATTAAGATGCAACAGCATTCTTTGTTCTGGTGCACAATTTTTGAATGATTTTTTAAAAAATTAAACCAGCACCTCTTCACTTTTCTTCCCTCTCATAATTTCTACCACTCTTACTCAAAAAGTCTGTTCTTCTCGAGTCTGCCCCCTCCCACTCCTGCCACCCTGCCACCCAACTGTCCGAATTTGAGCATCTGAGTTCAGAAATGCTGACCATAAGCGTAATGTGTACTCATCACAGAAATCTTGGAAAATACAGACAAGTATAAGAAGCATCAAAAAACTAATTTTAATCTCACATAAAGTATTTTTATTGTTTCTCTCCACTCTTTTTTTCGATGCACCTAGATAGATATTTTTATAATATTGAGACCACACTGCTTGTGTTTATCTAATCTGCATTTTTTATCTAACATTACACATGGTTTCCAGCATGTCATTTAAAAAGATCTCCTAAAACTTGTATTTTAAGGATCATAGAGAATCTCCTTGGATGAGCACAGCACGCTCCATTTAAGTCAGCTGCCCACTGATGGACATTGAGCTGTTTCCAGTCTAATTATAAGCTCTACTGCAGTGAACAAATCACGACATAAATAAATCTTTCTGTGCATCTCTGATTTTTTTTTCCTTGGGCAAATGGATAACAGAAGGGCGTGACTGGTGTTAAGGATCTGGAATCGCATTAGCAAATTACTTTCCAGAAACAATGAAGACATTTGCATTCCCACGCACGGTGCATGAGGGCTGGTTTCACATAGTCACCCAACTTTTACCAGGGCCTTCTAAACTGATTTTTAATTTAATTGAGGACTTGGGGGGTTAAAATCACTAATATGCTCTTTCTTGGGATCAATTTGCCCCATGCTTACCTTCAAATTATTCATTTTTATGGCTAAGGCTGGGGTTACTGTTCTGTGCCAGGTGGTGTGGTGGATTTAGGGATGTACCAATTCCATTCCCACCCTTGAGGGTTTATACCCTGATGGGAAGGAATTTAAATCAAGAAACAATTAAAGAACAATACACAAATTAAATAAACCAAGAAACCCTCATGTACCCTCAGGAGGTCATCAAGCTGAAAAGGCCTGAATGAGCCTGTGAAAGTGAGAGGGAGGTTGTGTACACCTGGGGGACGCGGGAAGTTGGGGTAATTCTTTCCATGGACATTTTGGCAATTCATGTCAGAGTCAGAAAAATGTTTGAACGTTTTCATGGGATTTTTCAAACCAAAAAGAGTGTTAAACTTTGATCAGAAGGAATCATGCTAATGTCGCTACAAGTAAATGGGCCGGGCTGCAGGCTGGCATGTAGTGTCCCCCGATACACATTGTCCCTAGTACATACTGTCCCCTTGTACATGCTGTCCCCTGGTACACATTGCCGCTGGGTCATGCTGTCCCCTGGTACACAGTGCCCCATGGTGAATAGTCCCCTGGTACGTACTATCCCTGGTACACTCTGTCCCCTGGTACACACAGCACCTGCCATCCTTTTGCAGGTCCCATGGCAGTACCTAAACTGCTCATACCACTGTCTCAGCCGTGGACCCTGAATCTGGTCTTTGTCTCCTCCACCTTGAGGTTGAGGTTGAGATGTGTCCCACATGTAGTGAAAGCATCAGAAGTCAGCTCCAATCTGCTGCTGCCTCTCTGGCAGGTGGTCTGAGGCAGCCTACAACAAGCCCGCGGATGAGCCCTGGCCTCTAAGTCTCTCCTGCCGCAGCCCCACTGTACCCAAGTCCTTCCCTGGCCATCTTCACCTTTGAGTGACAGGAAGTACCTTCTTCATTCATTCAACAAGTTTTCGAGTGTCTTTTGTGCCCGAGCCCTCTCTACACAGTGGGGCCACAGCAGTGAACTAGCCAGACTTTGAATTGTGAGTCCTCCTACCTTGTTCTTTTTTGAGATTGTCTTTTTTAAAAAAATATATTTATTTATTTATTTTTGGCTGCATCAGGTCTTAGTTGTGGCACACAGGCCCTTCGTTGCAGTGTGCAGGCTTCTCTCTAGTTGTGGTGCGCAGGCTCCAAAGCACGCAGGCTCAGTCGTTGTGGCTCACGGGCTCAGTTGCCCTGTGGCATGTGGGATCTTAGTTCCCCGACCAGGGATCGAACCAGTGTCTCCTGCATTGCAAGACAGATTCTTAACCACTGGACCACTAGGGAAGTCCCTTGAGATTGTCTTGATGATTCCAAGTCCTTTTAGAATTAGCTTGTCAATTTCTTTTTTTTTAAGTATGCTGAGATTTTGATTGGGAGTGTGTTAAATCCTTAGATCGAGTTGGGGATGTTGACATCTTAAAAATAGCAAATATTCCAGCTCATAAACAGTCTTTCTTTTGGCCACGCATAACGGCTTAAGGGATCTTATTTCCCTGACCAGGGATCGAACCCGCGCCCTCAGCAGTGAAAGCTCAGAGTCCTAACCACTGAACCGCCAGGGAATTCCCAACAAACAGTCTTTTTTATTTATATCTTCTTTAATATTTCTCCACAACAAAGAAATCAGAATATATTGAGGGGAGACTAGGGCCTGAATATTTTTATTACAGAAAATTTTTATAAAATTTGAGTTTTAAAAAACACATTAAACTGTAACAAAGATCAAAGTAATCCATGAGCTTAAAAGCTAGATAACTCAGGAAACAGTATTTTATATAAATTTATACATGCACAAGGTAAAATTTTTCAAATATTCACAAGGCCATAAACTGATCATTAAAAACCTCTTCAGGGACTTCCCTGGCGGTCCAGTGGTAAAGAATTCACCTTACAATGCAGGGGACGCAGATTCAATCCCTGGTCAGGGAACTAAGATCCCACATGCCGCAGGGCAACTAAGCCCAAGTGCCACAACTACTGAGCCTGAGTGCCGCAAACTACAGAGCCCACACGCCCTGGAGCCTGCAAGCCACAACTAGAGAAGAGAAAACCTGCACACCACAACTAGAGAGAAGCCCGTGCGCCACAAGGAAAGATCCTGCGTGCCTCAACGAAGATCCCGCGTGCCACAACTAAGACCCAACACAGGCAAAAATAAATTAAATAAATAAATAATAAATCTGAAGAAAAAAAAAACCTCTTCACTGCCCCCCAAAAATAACCACTGTCATGCATGTCTTGAGTATCTTCTCAAAAGATTTGTATACATGCACCAACACACAAATTCCTTTTGGTTGCACAACAGAAGTAGTATCATATATATTTGTAGAGGGCTAAATAATGGCCCCCAAATAGACATGTCCAAGTCCTAACCTCCAGTATCTGTGAACGCGACCTTATTTGGAAATAGGGTCTTTGCAGGTGTGATTAAGTTAAGGATGTCAAGATAAGAGCATCCTGCACTTAGGGTGGGCCCTACAACCAATGATTGGACTTATTAAGACTGAAAATGTCTTTATAAGAGAAAGGAGAGGGAGGTTTGAGACACAGAGAGACAGAGGAGAGACAGGGAAGGAGGCCATGTGAAGATAGAGGAGGAGAATGGAATGGTCCCTGTGCCAAGGGATGCTAAGAATTGCAGGCAACCACCTGCAGAAGCTAATAGCAGCAAGCAAGGATTTTCCCCCAGAGCCTTCAAAGGGAGCTTGGCCCTGCTGACACCTTGATTTCAGACTTCTGGCCCTCAGAATCGTGAGACAATAAATTTCTATTAAGTCATCAAGCTTGTGGTAGCTTATATGGCAGCCCTAGGAAACTCATACAATATCGCTCCATGCTTAGATTTTTCACATAATAACATACTACTTTGGAGATCTTATGTGTCCACCTGGCTGGATTATTGTCCCCAGTTGCTCAAACAAACACTAATCTAGGTGTTTCTGCAACAGTATTTTGTAGATGTGACTAACATCTACAATCCGTTGACTCGAGGTAAAGGAGATTTTCCTGGATAATCTGTGTGGGTCTCATGCAATCAGTTGAAAGACCTTAAGAAGAGAACTGAGGTTTCCCTGAGGAAGAAGAAATCCTGCCTGTGAACATGAATTCCAGCCTGCCCTTCCTGACGGCCTGCCTTAAGATTTCCGATTTGCCAGGCAGCCCACCATAGCATAAGCCAATTCCCTGCAATACATCTCTTTAGATATTGGCATTTCTATATCGGTTGTTTCTCTGGAGGATCCTGACTGATACAACCCACCCCCCAGATGAGGCCGGGGGCCCTGCTCTGTTGTCACTGCTGGCTGGGGTCCCTGCCAGCCCTGTTCCTCACTCCTACAGGGTGGCCTAACACAGTGCCGGGCCATAAGAGCCACTAAAAAATATTTGCTGTGTGTGTGGTCTCATGACCACTTCTGAACCCAAAATTCACCTGGCAAATTCCTATCTGGATGCACCCTCACTATCTTGTCCAACTCTGTCTACTGAAGTTGTGGGTACATTGATGTGCCATTCATTCTGGGACACATGTGCTCCCATCAGCAGCATTCACACTAAGACGTGAGACTCTAAAAAGCAGCGACTGCAGGATGCAACTTGTACTAAACGCCAAGAAATATGAAATGGTGGTGTCGATAGCAGCCCCTTTCACTTACACAGCCAGGACGTGTACAACAGAAGATTTCAGCCCCGAAGAGGAATATTCTACGAAAATACCTCAAAAGACAGTGGTCACCACCGTCAGCGCCGGGAGTTATTTCAGACGCTCACAGAACCTGTGAGAACATGCCGAGCCAAAGGAGCTGGGCTCCAGGACATGGCCGTGCATTGTGATTAGATTAACAGCATCTCAACCAGTGTTTTGTTTCTGCCGTCATCATGGACACTTCTGCTGCAGGCCTGCATCCCTCTCAACGTCCAGAGAACAGAAAAACGTGGTTTTTTAAACAAATGTTACTCTTTGCAGCAAGAGCTAAACATTGGAACAACTCACCGTCTGTCAGTCAGGATCTATTTATATAAACTACCATACATCAACTACAGAATATCATGGAGAGATTCAAAGGAGCAAGGTAGGTCTATCCACTTGTTGGGGCGTAACCTTCGAGCCATACAGCTAAGAGAAAAAAAAAAAAAAGCAGCAGGCAGAACAGCCTTAGTGCACTACCATTTGGGTGATCAGAAGAAACCAGCGGGAGGGTGCACCAGGAGAAAATGCTCCACGCCTCCTTGCTGGTTCAGGCACAGAAAGCCCCTGGAAGAAAACCTAGGAAGGGGTCGAGTTTGTTGCTTCCAGAGTGGAGAACTAGGCTGCTGGGGGCAGGAGGGGGAGCGGGTTTTTTCAGTATCCGTCTGAACCTTTTGGCACCCGGGGCATGTCCCACTCTCCTTGCTCAATTAACAGCCACAAAGGCCTATGGCGATGGAGGAGCAGGGCGGGAGGCTGGGGGGCTGGCAAGGTGCTGCCCGGCATGAGCAGGGGCCCAGCCTTGGACATGTCAAGCTAGACATTCCCGCCGTCCTCTGGGCCACCCTGTACTCACCTGCAAAGCGGAATTTTCACGGTGCCTTTTGGTTCTAACGTTCCTTGCCTTCAAATGCAGTTCCTCTGATTATCACTGAGATTTTTGCCAACAAGAAGCAGGAAAATGACTTTTTAAAAGAATATGTGTCCTTTCGACTTATCTTCGTACTATCTCACCAAAGCAGCAGGATTAAAGAGGGAAACGAAAATCTCTTGTTTCATGTGACCTGAGCGACATTTCTTTGTTTGGGTTCTTTTAGACAAGAAGTAACCCAGCAAATGAAGGGAGTGAACAAGAGCATGCGTTTGATTCACAGGGGGATTTGCAACCCAGTTCTCAGGTCCATCACTCCTGAAACCACTGGGTTTATCGATGGTGCCGAAAGGATTTATAGAGGATGCTCAAGATCGCCTTTAGCATCCAGGGAGAACAATTAGTAAACTCACGATGTGTATTTGTTTACTGCTTTGAATCCCCAAGCTAATTATTGGTTTTTAAATAAGGACTTCAGCCTAAATTTTAAAACTTTGTTAAGTGTAACTTATTGTTAAATTTGAGAAAATAATGTATTGATATTTCACACTGGAAAATTGCACTCATAAAATCATTTTTACACTCTAACAATCCCGCACCAGGCAAAGGTTTGAAAAAAAGCAGATGTGGGATGTGTAACAGACGTGACTAATTTGTGTTAGAATACCACTGAAACTAGCTAAGCATCAAATACTTTCAGAAATGCCCTAGATGGACTTATACCTCCTAGAGTTGCTGAGAATTCGGGGACAGAGGCAACTTCATCTACCTGGGGTGGCAGTCTAAATCAGTGCCGACCCTTGGGGGACACTTTGGCAATAGCCAACAACAAAAAAAGTAGACCCATTGCCCTTCAATACAGCATCCAGACATGCTGTTCCAGAGATGTGCTAGCACCCTGCACATGCAAAGATAAAGACGTTCGACCAGGGAATTCCCTGGCCGTCCAGTGGTTAGTACTCCGTGCTTTCATGGCAGAGGACCCGGGTTCGATCTCTGGTCTGGGAATTAAGATCCCACAAGCCACACGGTGCAGCCAAAAAAAAAAAAAGATGTACGACCAGTCAGAATGGTCATCCTCAAAAACTCTACAAATAGGGACTTCAATGGTCCGGGAAGATCCCACATGCCACAAAGCAACTAAGCCCGTGAGCCACACTACTGAGCTTGCGTGCTGCAACTACCGGAGCCCACACGCCTAGAGCCTGTGCTCTGCAACAAGAGAAGCCACGGCAATGAGAAGCCCGCGCACCGCAACGAAGAGTATAGCCCCTGCTCGCCACAACTAGAGAAAGCCCACACGCAGCAACGACGACCCAACATAGCCAAAAAAAAAAAAAAAAAAGTCTACAAATAATAAATGCTGGAAAGAGTGTGGAGAAGAAGGAACCCTCCTACACTGTTGGTGGGAATGTAAATTGGTGCAGCCACTATGGAGAACAGTACGGAGGTTCCTTAAAAAACTAAAAATAGAGTTAACCATGTGACCCAGCAATCCCACTCCTGGGCATATATCTGGAGAAAACTCTAATTCAAATACATACATGTATCCCAATGTTCATAGCAGCACTATTTACAATAGCCAAGACATGGAAGCAACCTGAATGTCCATCGACAGAGGAATAGATAAAGAAGATGTGGTATATATACACAATGGAATATTACTCGGCAATAAAAAAGAAGGAAATAATGCCATTTGCAGCAACAAGGATGGACCTAGAGATTATCATACTAAGTGAAGTAAGTCATATAGAGAAAGACAAATATCATATGATATCTCTTATATGTGGAATCTAAGGAAATAATATAATGAACTTATTTACAAAACAGAAGAGACTCACAGACATAGAAAACAAACTTATGGTTACCACAGGGGAAAGGGGGGTCAGGGATAAATTAGGAGTTTGGGATTAGCAGATACAAACTACTCTATATAAAACAGATAAACAATAAGGTCCTACTGTATAGCCCAGGGAACTATGTTCAATATCTTGTAATAAACTATAATGGAAAAGAATCTGGAAAAGAATATATTTATATATGTGTCTATATATACATATATGTATAAAGGAATCACTTTGCTGTATACCAGAAACTAACACAACATCAAAAATCAACTATACTTCAATTAAGAAAAAAAATAAAGATGTTCGTCACTGCACTGTTTCTAATAGTAAGAAATTGGAATCATGGACTGATATGATTGCAAAATTAATAAACGACACTCTTTAAAATAAAAGCCTTCGACAACAGAGGTCTCTCATAGGGGGCTGTGGTCTGCTCTCCAAAGCAACATCGCAAGGGAGTTGGTTAATTGTCGTTCCCTACCTCCTACAACAGCGTTCCTTAACCTCCCCAGCCCCCGGGATCCAAGGGCGGTCCAGTCTGTGCATATGTTTAGGGGCCATGCAATAGGCTAGGCGGCCTGGGGCGGGCCTCGTGCAGCCCTGGAGGGCCTACTGCGTGCAGGCTGCCTCACTACTTCCAGACGTAGCCTGCCCGCCCCCACCAGGCACAAGTGGGAAATGGCAGGAACAGGCTCCACAGCCTCAGGACTTGAAGCAATTTACGATTCCTTGTCCTCATCTGTAAAACGAGGGCTGCGACAGGCTGCCCTTTGTAAGAAGTGTTCTAAACAGTGTGAGCTGCAGACGGCCTCTGGGGTCTCCTGGGTCAGGATGTCTGGGGTGGGGGCCCAGGGGTCAATATTTGCATTGTGTGCCCAGGGGATACTTAGGCAAACTGAAAGCTTGAGAACTTCTGCAAGGGCCCTAACTCTGCTTATTTTTACTTGAGTTCTGATACATAAACACTGTGTGTCACGTATGTATAACATTTATCCATTGCATATACAGAGTCAGCATCACATAACACAGCTACTCTGTAAGTTATACCTCGGTCTTGCAAATGTGAGCGGACTTGGTTGGGGGACAAATCATCACATTAAATATTCAAGTTTGTGCAATGTATTATACATCCTGAGTTTATCCCATGCAGACCATTGAGCGTGTGTCCAGTGTGGATGGTGTTAGTTACTCCTGTTAGCCAACTCTGATTACGGTAATGAGACAGTATTTGTAAAAAAAACTAAGAGCTGGCCTGAAACTGTTTTGTAAGATGTAGCCAGTGTTATTTAGTTTTAACTGCCAAAGCTGACAGATCCAGGGTATTGGCTTCATCTCAATTCCTGACTTTTCCATTGACTTGAGAATAATACCGTCACATCATTCACTTCTTGTCTCGGTATCTTTGCTGTCGGATCCACAAGAGCAGCATGAAAATATTTAACCTTTCTTAGTGGTATTTCGGACATTAATTACTTAATATTTGTCATTGGCGCTGTCACTCGCACAGAAAGAAAGTGGCATTAAACAGAGTACTTATGTTTGCCTGTATGCCTGTATTTTTTAATATCTTTTTTGTACATGTTTTAAACATTCTCACATAAAGTATAAATGGAAATGTAGATAAACTATTCATGTTCCAGGATTAATTTAAGTATCAATAATTGCATTACTTTCGTTGAAAATACGTCTAAAGTATAGTCCTTGCATTCCTAAGGACTTGTATTGCCAAGTACTTAACCACTAGCTACACGTGGCTATTTAAATTTAAGTTATTTAAAATAAAATTAAATTAAAAAGTAATTCCTCAGCAGCACATTTCAAGTGTTCACTAGCCACAGATGGCTGGCGGCTGACACTGAAGCACATAGACATAAGGCATTTCCATCCTCTCTGAAACTTCTACTAGACAGCGCTGTTACGGACTCTGCACTATATCCAGTCATGTCTAGATGACAGCAAATGCTGAGGAACCATTTGTTGAATGAATAAGAAAATAATTAGTTCTAACTTGTCTTAATAATTCTTAAATGTGACAGTCAAAACGGAATCAGCTTTGGCCCAAACCCATGTTTTGACACAATTGGATTAGCTGGAATCATTCTTCAATTCTGCCAACTTCCAGTTTTGTTTTTAAGGAACACTTCACAAACTTTGGATCATACCTCACCCTATTTATCTGATAATTTAATTATAGTCAAATAGGTCATATTTGTTTCTCCCAATAAATTATCTAAACGTTATTTTACCCAAACTGGGTGTCCCCAGTTGGATAGACAATGTATGTATTAAACCTTCCAAGAAATTGATTTTTTTTCCCCCAATGAGTTAGGATCACATTCTGGACAAATTTATTTCTTAGGGGAAGAAAAAATTCTCTTTTTTAAGCTTTCTTTTCTTTAAAAAAAAAATTAAGCAAGTATCCCAGGATAACATATCATCAAGAGGAAACTGGAAACCTCCAGGGCAAAAACCTCACACCCAAGATGCATTCTGCAAGGAAATGTGAGTTGAAACTGATCCAGCTATTTGTAGGATTACAATAAATACACCTTTGGCCTCAGCCTCACAATTTACTGCCTGGCTCCACAACATGAGGATACAAAAAGAGCTGGAGAGAGATTGTACGCAGTTCTCTCTACCCCAGGAGTGCAGGTTTTATCCCAAAACAGGTATTCTGGGCTGCAGCCCCTCCCAAGTAAGCAATCAACCCCCCACCAAAAGCAATCTTCCTTCTTCCCACCTCCTTTGCAAATAATATCTGAGTTTGCAAATGTTACCCAAGTTCTCTCCAGGATATCGTATGAATGTAACCTATTTAACCAAATAAACTGAAGAACATGCCAGAAATTGAAAGATGGGCTCCCGAAGTTCCATATTTTCTACAGTAGGCCTTTCCCATTAGAACAACAACAAAAATACATTTCTCCTGCAGAATCCTTTATAAATATGGTTTTAATGATCAAAATTACATTGAGACAGTTTCCTGCAACAAGAAACGACTTTTTGACTTACTCAACCCAGAGAGTACTTTGCAGCTGTGTCCAAGGGAGAAACAAAGCCAGAAAATGAATTTTGAGTTAAACTGTACTGATACGAAGAAAAGTTAGCGCTAACGTATATCTCCTTTATTACTAGTTTGACTTGCTCTGATTCAAGATCTAAATGATTTAAGAGAAGAGTTGCTCATGGAATACTGATCTGAACAGCATTAAGGGTGGCTGCCGAAGATGACCCCACCGGACTCCAGCCCACCGCCTTCTCTAAACCCGGTCCAGTCTCCTCTCTGCCGCATGCAATTGATCCAAAGGACATGGACTGCCAAATCCTAGCGGGCCCATTAATGACTTAGTCCTAGGTTAGAACCATGTCCTCAAATCCCGATCCCATCTCCTCCACATTCGTTTCCTTAAAATCATGAAACAAATTTTTAAAAGGTGCAGTTGCTTTTCTCCCTACGTGCGCCCTAAAACTTGGGGGTTGGGTGCCACTCTTCACAACTTAAAGAACGAAGAGCCGTTCGTTTCCACCAGATGCATTTTCCTCTCTCGCTTTTGAGGGAAAAAGCTGGGCTGCTCCGTTTTTGCCGCTCACGTCCTCCCCCAGTACTTTGTCTTCCATTCCTTCCCCGCCCCCGCCCCAGCCCGTTTTGCTCCCACGCAAAATAGTACGACTGCCCGAGACCAAAGGAGACCAAGTTCAAAAATGCGGAGGGCGCCTGGGCCCTCCGCGCCCCAAGCAGCGCCCCTCGGGGACAGGGGCAGGAAGCGGCCGCCTCGCCGCGTCCCAACTTCCCCCCCCTTCGGGGCAGAACAATGGCTTTTTGCCCGGAAAACGAAGTTCGGAGGAGGCCAGGCGCACCCCGGAGACCAAGCGGGACTCGACTGTTGATCGTCAGGTCCTAAGAGGCAAGGCGCCTCCTTCTTCCCCGCGAGGGACCCGCCCGCGCTCGGTTGACCCACGCGCGCTGCCCGCGGCCCCAACCCACCCAGACCAGGCGCGCCGGACCCCCGCCCGGGGCGCGAAGCTGATCCCGCCGTGAACAATGCGCGCACCGCCCCCTGGCACCGCCCCCTAGCGCTCATTGGTCCATGCCGGAACAGGGCGGCCCGCACGGGCTGGTGGCGGGCTGGGGCGCGCGGGGCGCGAAGGCGTTGCGCGTGCGCGGGGCGGGCCTGAACGGGGCGGGGGCGGTGCTTTGTGTGCGGCCGGCAGGGCGCGCGGCGGCGGTGGCTGTGCGGGGTGCGGCGGGTGCCGCGGTCTGGGCGGGGCAGCATGGAGGAGCTGAGCAGCGTGGGCGAGCAGGTCTTCGCCGCCGAGTGCATCCTGAGCAAGCGGCTCCGCAAGGTGCGTGCGGCCCGGCCCGTGCCCACCCGCGCCCGCCCACCCCGGCTCACGCGCCTCTTCTCTCCCTGCAGGGCAAGCTGGAGTACCTGGTCAAGTGGCGTGGCTGGTCCTCCAAGTGAGTCCCCAACAATGCGGCGCCCCCCTTCCCGCCCGCGCCATCTCGGTGTGAAGGGGGGGCGGCGTGGGGTTCCTCGGCCGCGCCGTCGGGGGGCGTCCGCGCGCCGGGCGGGAAGTTTGCGGGGGCTCCGCGGGCTCCTCGGGCTTGGCGGGAGGGGGCACCCAGCCTGCGCGGGGTGCCCTTTGTTTACAAGCCCGCGGGTCGCAGGGCTGGGCGGCCTCCCCTTCCAGCCCGCCCAGCTCCGCTCCCGGCGCCCCGGCCGCCTCTCCCCGCGCCTGGCCCGCGCCCCTCCGGCGCCGCGTGTTCCTCCCGCGCCCATTTGTTGCATGCGCCCCCGCCCGCCTCAGCCCTCCCCGCGGGACGCGAGCCCCCCTCCTCTAGTCCGTATTTTCCCCGCTGTAACCTGAGCTTTCTATTCATGGATGTAGGGCTCCTTTTTTTTTTTTTTTTTTTTTTTTTCTTTTAATGCAAGGGAGGGGACTTGGTATCCCGGAAGGGGCTCTATTTACAGACAATCGCGCAGACCCAGTTCCCCTTTCTTCCCGGACCCCACTTTTCTTTCTTTGCTTAACTCTCCGGGTTCCTGGCCCGCGTAGGCCTGGGCGCCAGCAACATCTTTGGGCTGCGTTTCTGTGCCCCTAGGCCTCCTCCTCCCTGCATCCTGAAGGAGCCTTCCCTTCCCTCCCTGGCTCCGGACCAGGGTTTGGGGTCTTCCCTCTCTGCAACTTTCCATTTTATTGGGATTTGTTTTCCTCCAGAGGGAGGCTGTAGAGTCCTCCTGAGGCCGAGTGTTAATTGGGGGTTGAGGTGGTGGTTTCCCTTTGAGTTTGAGGACACGGTGTTGGCTTCAAGAGTTCGGTGTCCAGGAGCTCGTCCTGGGCGTGGGTGAGACCTTTCGGGACTCTCCCCAACACCCCGGTGCCCTGGCTGCCAACAGGGATCAGAGAGCAATGGGGCAACCCCACTTGGGCTTGTTTCTGAAGTGTCTGGTCAGTGCCTAGTGCTTTAAGATGCCCTGTTCTTTGCTTTTCTAGACACAACAGCTGGGAGCCAGAGGAAAATATCCTGGACCCGAGGCTGCTCTTGGCTTTCCAGAAGAAGTGAGAAAGTTAACAGACCTGTGGGAGGGGGAGACTGTTGGGGGGACCCTGGCCTGTCACACAGTCATACAGGGCAGTGATGGCGCTCCAGGAGTCCCAGGCTTGGGCTGTGGTTTGAGGTCCCAGATGAGTCCTCTTCCCACCTTCCCTCGGCTGGCCAGCACTGTGCCCAGACCTTGGGAGTCACTGAGTAAGTGCTGCTTTTGGTCTTTGTGACAGCCAGACTTGCCAAAATGAACCTTCTTGGTTCCTTCGTGAAAAGTTCTGGCTTCTCTTCTTGGCCTTTTCTGTTGACTAGTTTGCAAACAGCACTGATAAAAACAAGGACGGCAGGTTTGCCCTAAAAATTGCAGACCTGGCCTCCCAGTCCTCGTGGGTGCCATTGAGCAAGAGAAGGCTCAGGGAGGGAACTGGGACACACAGCAGAAAGTTATGCCTACTGTGGTGTGTCTGACCAAGAACAACACATTTATTTTTCTCTGTGCTGCAAAACAGCTAGCGCCAAGTGAGCACCACGGGGGCCCCTTTACCAGTCTCAGGGGCTGAATTTACTTCTGTAATTCTAGATGTCATATCTATTTTTAGGTAGGAGACTTGGGTTAAGAGAGACCTCTTTGAGATACTCAGGGGAAAGGGTGGTGAGGAGCATGTGATGGCATAAGGTTCCAGGGAGTGCTATTCCAGAGCAGGCTGGTGGGGGCAAGGTGTGGGGATTGCCCTGTTGATAGAGGCTGATAAATTAGGTGCTCAAAAGCTTTCCCAGATGGGGTCGATCCGGCCAGCTGTTCTCTGGTAGCTCAAGCTGTGTCCACTTTTTTGTCACTATAGCAGGATATTTTGGGTCTTCTCAGAAGGGCCATGGCAATGGGGAAAAATAGAGATAGATTTTGGTGGGGGGTGAGGGAAAATACATCGAGCATATGCTTGCCTCAGTACCTTTGAAGAAGTTTATCAGCAAGCTCACCGTCTGCTATTTACTCCATAACTCAGCTCCTGTAAGTCGCAGAGGGTGGAAGCTGGTACTTTTCTCTGTAAGACAGTGTCCTGACCGTCGAGAGAGTGTGTGTCCTTAATGTCACTTTTACTTACAGCACAGCAGACAGGAACTGAGGTTAGCAAATCCCAGAGAGATAGATGCAGCAGTTAAAAAGAACCATGGCACCGGTGGTCTGGTTTACATCACGGGGGAGAGAAAACTGGGAAAGTGGGTGCTCTGCCTTCCTGTCCAGCCCAGAGATCCCCCTGGGAACTAGGAACTGGTGGTGATTTGCTTGGTGTGGGGATGTGGCCTTTGACTGTAAGGGGAAGTCTCAGGTTCAGAGCTCACGGGTACAGGTTAATGTGTCAGCGGAGACCCATGAGTGCTCCTGTTCTTTTAGGAGACAGGTTGGGGCTGCTTTGAGTATGAGCTCTGTCTCGTTGTACTAATTGGCTTCTTTAAGAGATCACCTTACAGGCCTCAATGAGATGATGTTTGCCCATTTTGATTACCGGGAAACTACTCCAGATAGAGCCTCTTCCCCGGGGGTAGCCTGGAATAGAGGCTTTTGGGGGTGGTGGGTGGAGGCGACTTTCTTGGCTCCCTGACCCCAAGTCACGGAGCTGGTTAACGGTGTCCTGCCTTGAGCCCTGAGCCCCGGCCACCTCGGAATCAGGCGTCACCAGTACTTCCATCTAGAGCAGAGTCTAGGAACAGAAAGGGCTTAGAAAAAGGAAACCGGAAAAGAAATGTGAGCCAGGGGCACTGGCTCTGGGTAGACCGTGTGGGGAACAGGAGCCCTTGGTTACCCCAGTGCTCTTGACGACCGTGAGATTTTGTGCAGGCATTAGAAGACTGAGAATGGGGGGCAATGGTCCTCACCTCCCTACCTCTGGACTCTCTTACTTGGAGTGAGGGGGTTGGACCACGTGACTACAAAGCCTCCTTCTAGTTGTGGTATTGTAGAATTTCCACAATACCGTCTCCCTGCAGAAAGTGGCCAGGATTCACACAGGGTTTTACGAGGATTCGGAGAAAACTGGGAACTGTTCCTTTCCCAGCTTTACTTGAATTTCGTGCCTTGTCTTTACCCAAATGTAAATGGAATAGATGGAGGTAAAAATAATACTGACCCCTAAGGCAAAGAGGGGGGTCTGGACCTCTGCCTTGGATGTGTTAATTAACAGGATATGTTTTTGCAGGGAAACTGGTGATAAGCTACCTGGGGGTGTTTGAAACCACGGGGTTCCAGGGTGGCAGAAGGAAAGTCTGTGACTCTGATTGCTGATTGTCTTCAGGGAACACGACAAGGAGGTGCAGAACCGGAAGAGAGGCAAGCGGCCCAGGGGCAGGCCGAGGAAGCACACGGTGATGTCCCCCTGCAGCCGGCACTCCAAGCTCAAGGTGGGTCCCTGCTTCCCTCCCAGCAGTGGCTCTCGACCGGCTGAGTGGAAGGCAGTGGCGGGAGGGTTGCGGGCTTTGGGGAAGGAGGCCAGCTGGCACCTCCACATAAGTCTTTCCCTTGCTCAGAAGACCTTGGCTCTGCCTCTCTCTAGGCTGCCGCTGTGAGCCTCTGCCAGCAGGGGGCAACAGCAAACCTCAGCTCTCCACCTCCTGCCCTGTCTCTCTGGGGAGGGCCCTGCAATGGTTAAGCCCCCCAAGCTGGTTTCCTGGTCCTGCGACGTGCACTCTGCTACTTTCTCACCTCCAGTGGCTTACAGGGAACAAAAAACAGGAAGCATGTACACAGTAGGTGCTCATAGGTTTGCCAGGTAGGCGCAGCTAAGAGGGGCGCACACACCTGGGCTCCATGGCACGGCCCCTCCTTCCAGTAGCTCAGAGGCAGGATGGGGAAGGGGTCCCGGCCTCAGTCTTAGACGTGTCTTTGATTTCTCTCTCGAAGGCACTGCCCTCAGGGCCTGAACCCACGCACTGGCCAGGAGCTCAGTCACTTCTTACAAAACCGCCCTTCCAGGAGGCTGAGAATCCTGCCGTGAGTCTTATTGGCTAGGGTACGCTGGCCTGGTTTTGTCTTCAAAATGTTCCTTTTGAGCAGGATAGTGGGGCTGGAGGAGTCAACTTTACTGCAGGAGAATGTGGGGCGTGTACGTTGAGAAACATCAGCAAGGCGGGGGGCCAGCCAGGCAAGGAGGCCCCAGACTCCCTGGGTTTGATTCCATCATCCCCAGTTCGGGGCAGGCAAGCTTTGTGGCCGGGAGCAGGTGTTGGCTCTGTCTACCTAAAGCACACTTCTTACACAGGGACCTGAGAAACAGTACGGTGTGCTTAATTAGTGTTTGGGATGACACCCAGAGGATGAGGAGGGCAGTGGTTTGTTTTCCTATGTGCTGGAAGATTCTGAAGGGGTCAGCTTTGGAAATGGGGAGATGGAAGCAAGATGTCCAGTTGCTTTAGGTTACCGAGCTCTCACACACACTGCTTCACTCCACCCTTCCCTTCTGAGACATGTGAATCATGCTGCTCTGAATTTCCCTTTTCCAGGTGTCTGCCGAGGGCCAGGAGCTCCCCGTGCGTCCCTGGAAAGCTCGGCGTCCATTGTCAGCATGTGAGCGTTTCCCTCCATCGTTCTGGCTTCACTTTGTGAACCACCTATTTTTCTTCGTTCTCTTTCGCTTTTAACTGCATTTCTTGGAACCTCGTAAGGACCTCTTCAATCCTTTCTGGAACCAAACAGTGAGATCGCTCCCTCCTGGCTGCCTCTCTGGTCTGGAAGCCACAGGAGGGGCTGGCTCCAAGGTGTCTGATGCCCCTGGAGACCAGGCTGTAGAAGTGACACCTTCCCCTTTGTCGTTGCAGGAACCCGACGCCCCCTCTAAATCCAAATCCAGCAGTTCCTCCTCTTCCTCCACGTCCTCCTCTTCTTCCTCAGATGAAGAGGATGACAGCGACTTAGACGCCAAGAGGGGCCCCCGGGGCCGTGAGACTCACCCAGTGCCTCAGAAGAAGGCCCAGATCCTGGTAGCCAAGCCCGAACTGAAGGATCCCATCCGGAAGAAGCGGGGCCGCAAGCCCCTGCCCCCAGAGCAGAAGGCGGCCCGGAGGCCCGTCAGCCTGGCCAAGGTGCTGAAGACGGCCCGGAAGGACCTAGGGGCACCGGCCGGCAAGCTGCCCCCCCCGCTCAGTGCCCCCGTGGCAGGCCTGGCAGCCCTGAAGGCCCATGCCAAGGAGGCTTGCAGTGGCCCCAGCACCATGGCCACCCCGGAGAACTTGGCCAGCCTGATGAAGGGCATGGCCGGCAGCCCCAGCCGGGGTGGTATCAGCTGGCAGAGCTCCATCGTGCACTACATGAACCGGATGAGCCAGAGCCCGGCCCAGGCCGCGGGCAGACTGGCTCTCAGGGCCCCAACTGCCAGCAAGTGCAGCCTAGGGCTGGACCTGAAGGTGAGGACGCAGAAGGGGGAGCTGGGGATAAGCCCCCCGGGAAGCAAAGTCCCAAAGGCCCCCAGTGGTGCTCTGGAGCAGAAAGTGGGGGGCACAGGAGGGCCTCCACACGTCCACAGTGGCAACAAGGTCCCTGCCGGGTGCCTGGGCCCCCAGCCTGCACCCACCCAGGAGCTGAGCCTCCAGGTCTTGGACTTACAGAGTGTCAAGAACGGCACACCAGGGCTGGGCATGGTCGCCCGCCATGCCACAACCACCAAGGGTAACCCTGCCACCCACCCAGCCACTGGGAAGGGTGCCGGGGGTGGCCTCACTGCGGTGAGTGGGGCTGGCCTGCCCACCGACGGCAGCAAGAGTGAGAAGCTGGCCTCCAGGGCAGCAGCCCTGCCCACCCCTGCCGGCAAGAGGGACTTTGTCAAGGGCAGCCTGGCCCCAGGGCAGGAGGGCCACCCGACTCCGGGAGAGGCGCGGAAGACGGCTACACTGTCTGAGATGAGCACCGGCGAAGAGAACAGCAGCTCCGACTCGGACCCTGACTCGGCCTCCCTGCCCAGTGCCGGACAGAACCTGTCAGTGTCCGTCCAAACCAGCCAGGACTGGAAGCCCACCCGCAGCCTCATAGAGCACGTCTTCGTCACCGACGTCACCGCCAACCTCATCACAGTCACGGTGAAGGAGTCTCCCACCAGCGTGGGCTTCTTCAACCTGAGACATTACTGACACCCCCTGGCTGCCTGGGTCTCACCTGCCCCTCTCTGGCCTCTGGCTTTGCTTTGATACATGGCCCGCATCCCAAACCCTCTCCAGGGGCCGGTGGCCTCCTTCAAGGGCAGGCTTGGATGGGAACTCCCCTGGACCCAGCCCTGCCTGCGACTTTGGCAGGGGAGGCTCCGTGATGCCTTGCCACCCGGCCTCGCCCTTGTTCCTACCTCTGGGCCTTCGCTTTGCTCTCCATTTGCCTCAGGAAGTCTAGGTGGCCGCCTGTGGCTCAGCGAAATATTTCTCAAGAGCATCCTGTGTTTCTTGAGCCCAACCATGTTCGCTGTTTGAACTGCGTCCGTGGCCTGTGATGACAACGGTGGTCACCTTGCCTCCCACTTCCCCAGGGCACAGGTGTTAGAGGGGGGGGCTTCTCCTGGCCCAGCTTGGCTGTTCCTGCCCAGCGGCTGGAATAGAAGGTGTACTTAGGGCTGGGGGGAGGTAAGGTCTGGGGAGCTGCTCCAGGGAAGACTCTGCTCAGTGTGTGGAAGGGTGGGGGGAGCAGGAAAGGGGCCTTTCTGGTCGGAACTCCCCCCTCAGCAATGCCTGAGCTGGCGAGGGTGAGGGGACTGCCCACCTCCCTGTCCCTGCCCCCACCCGGGACAGATGAGGGCTGTGGCCTTAATGTAAGAGGACAGGTGTGGCAGTTGGATCAGGAACCCTGAAGAGGTTGGTGTTGGTGCCATCTAACCCTGATTCACATTAACAACAGCAGCCCCCAAATGTCGACTCAGAGGCCAGCATGGGCAGGGAGGGGGCTGGTCCCAGAGCTGTTACGCCTGAACCTCCGATTTTGGGGGACAGAAGGAGAAGGGGGTCCTGCTGCTGCCCTCCTTTCTGCCAGCCTCAAGGACTGCCTTTGTCCTAATCATGGCCCCACAAACTGCCCCAGATCCACTGGGAGGTGGGCAGTTGCTGGAAGTAGGTCTCCCCTCCCGACATCCGCTGGCTTCCAGCTGCCGTGCAGGTGCTTCCCACGGTTCCCACCTACCTTCCCCTGACAATCCCTCCCCACTTCTGGGGGTTCCATGTTCTCTTACCCAGCTGAGAAGCTGTATCCCTGTACCATTTGGAAAATGGGACAAAATCTGAGTGACCCATCTGGCCTTTGGAAAGGCCGGAGCTGCCAGCCCGACTGCCTCCCCCGAGATGGCTGAGTCCGGCAGCTGTCTTGGCAATTCCAACCAGCAACAGAATTGCCATTACTGATTTGGGGCAGAGAGGTACATCAGTGAGTGGGGTCACTGGTCTTCGATGCCAAAAAGAAAAGTGGGAGTGCAGGGAACTTTATTTCTGCTTCAATTATCGGTTAACATCCGCCAGGAGGTGTGGGATCTTCTGTTGTCCCCATAGCCCTGAGTGCAGTGGACACGGTGGGCTCTGGTTTCTGAGGGTGGGCCTGCCAGAACTCCAGTCCCCTCAGTCCCTCACCCTCCACGCCAAATAGGAAGAGATGGCTTTTGTGTGGCCAAATTGATTTCAACAGTGTGCCTTTGGGGACAGATCCACATCCAGGACCTCACTGAGGGGCATCCAAATGCAGCTTCCGACTCTTGTATGTGATAGCCATGCTGGCTGCAGCAGGAATGGTGCCCACCTTGGCAAACCTGAGGACTGGGCGTCCTGGACAGCCAGGCTGAAACTGGAAAGTGGGCAGTAAAGGGGGAGAATGCCCCCTCCACTGCCCCAGCAGGGGATGGCGAGATGCCAGTACACTGCACAATCTGGAAGGAAGGGGTGCCAGCACCCTGGGCCCCTGGCACCAACCTCCCCTCCTTGTCCCCAGATGTCCCTGGGTGAGACTAAAGGGGCTCTCCTGGGCTGCCTCCCCCTCAAAGGAGCTCATAACCTCCAAGTTTTGCTGCCTTAGAGGCTGCAGAGCCAGGCCAGTAGCAGCTCTCCCCTGCAAGCCCTCAGGGTGACCTTGCTCTGGGCTGATCTGACAGCCCCAGCAGCCAGGTCTCCAAACCCTGATTAGGTGCCTTTCTGTTTGCCAGCTACTTCAATCCCAAAGTTTGAATCTGCAAACACCTTACTCCCAGCCACTTTGCCTTCTTGCTGTGTTGTGTGTCTTTCTTGGTGTTTGCAACTCCAAGAGGTTCATGTTTGTGTGTGTACACACATGTGCAGGCGTGACAGCCTTCGCTGAAGAGTTGGACAGATGTTCAGAGTTGGTCGTCATGTTTACCAATAAAGTAGTACTTTTTTTGCTGCTGTGTGTGTGTGTGTGTGGCTAGGCATTGGTCACACATCTGACTTGTTTATCCTGCAGGGTTTCTTATGCGAACTGCATCACAGTGTATATTGAATGGGTGTTTTAATCCTGTTTTTCTGTTTGCTTTCGTAACGGATAGGAAGAAGTGGCCAGTCTATCTTCTTCTTTAGATGATTTGGCATATTTTTATATATATTTTTTGGTACCAAAAAGAGTGTTCCTTGTTTTTGGTTACACTCAAGATTCTGACCTGACTTAAGAGAGCTCTGGGCCTAGAGGTTTTATTAGGGGAAAAGTAGGGGGGGAGGACCAGAGCTTTGGACCATTGCCAATCACTGGCTTGATTTGTGTTTTTTAATTTAAAAAAAAAAAAGCCAAATTATTCATGTATGCCACTTCTAATTACTTTAAAGTATGGCTGTTTGTTTGCTTTTTTAAAAGAGAACAAAAGTGAATATGTTATTGCCCTGGGAAACTTAAGATCTTTGTTGAAACAGCACAGCAGCCCAGCCCCCATATTCAATCAGGACCAACCAGTTAAAGGAAATGCTTCCCCCAGGAAACCCACAATGGTTTGGGGGAAAGGGGTGGGAGGAGGGGAGAGGTAGTGCCTAGAGGACCAGATTTTTGCTCAAGTGCATCTAAAGATTCTGTGGATTTTCTAGTATTTTTGGAGAACTAACACTAGGAATAGTTTGCAGATCTTTTTAGACTGATGTTAATTTATTTTGCAAGGAGAGTCATTAGCAAAGGTGTCAGAGGATTTTTGTCATAACTTTTTGTTAACTCTTAGTATATCAATAAATTCTTAACTTTTCAGCCTGGTGTATGTCATGAGTTATACCTGGAAACAACAGTCTCTTCACTTTCCCTTTCTTGAGGCAAAATAGTTATCTGGACTTGAACTGAATCATGGGGTGAGAAAATTAAAGGCTTTGGGAAAGGCTCAGCCACTTTCCTGGGGTGGAAAGAAAGAAAAAAAAAAAGTTCTTCTAAGCAAAGAAGCGGGGTTGATTATGAGTCCCTACACCAGCATTTCCCAGGGAGGACAGTTTGGCACCAAAGGGGACATTTGGCAATGCCTGGAGACAATTTTGGTTGTCACAACTCCGCGGCAGGGGTGAGTGTTGTTGCTACTGGCGTCTAGTGGGTAGAGGCCAGGGATGCTGCAATACATTATAAACTCACTCTGAGACATCTCCCAGAAACTAACACTTTAGGTTAAAACAAAATTTCCACACACACACCCCCAGTATCCAATGCTACTGTGTTGGAAAGCTGCTCAACCCCTTGAATCCACCACATGTGGTAACACTTTTATTAAAGGACACAGCAATAAAATTCCAGGGGAGTTGCCATGAAGCACAAGAAACTGAATCGGTGGTGCTACTGCGACTCCTAACCCATGGCTCATAATAGATGATTTGCTTATTATATAACCTTCCCTGGTCCTTTAAGGTTTGCATTACCCTCAGCATGAATTTATTCATAAATTTCAGCCTCCGGGGAGAATGAAGCTCCCTTTGAAGTAAAGAGAGAAGTTGGGCCTGGACTTTGGCCACCACTGGTTGAAAGGCTAGTTGGGGCGAAGTCCTGAATGTTTTAGTTCGGGAGGAGATTCCCGATACAAACAGCAATGCACCCCCCCCCCCCCAGCTCTGCCCGGCTCCAGAAAAGCCCTGCGAATTTGAAATCAGATTCTTGCAGGGAAGGCTGCTGGCATGTTTTCTTTTGTTGTGCCTTCGGTGGCTGGAGGGGCTTTCTTTTGGAGGAGGTGGGCAGGGAGGACCCTAGCTGTCCTGCCCTCCGCCTTTGAGAGCAGCAGAAAGGGGTTGGGGATGGCCAGGAAAGAGCGGGCTAGAGGGAGTAAGAGCCCGCGCCCTTCCCGGTGGCGGGCCCGAGTCCGCTTGTACAGAGCGCCGGCCAGACGTGCACGAGGGGGGGCCCTGACCCACACTGGCCTTTGTTAGTTTCTGCGCTGCTGATCTGATCGCCTAATCCACCGCCTTCCCAGAAGAATGGGCTGGGCTGCCAAGGGGCCCGACCTGGCCCGCGGCATCCCGGGGGCTCAGCCCCGCGCCTGCCGGTCCAGCCCGAGGGCGCCTGGTGGATCCGGCGGGCTGGACACCTCCTTCTTCCCTACCTTTGTGGCTGGAGGGCCTGGCCGAAGGGAGGGCGCAGAGGGGGAGCCCGCGGTGGCCCACTCTAGAGTACTTTTGGGTAGGGGAGATGAGGCGTTCCCTTCTCCTTTTGGGACCCAGAAGGACACCGCCGCCGGGGAGGGGGTGGGCGCCAGGGAGCGGGGCTGAGGCCATCGCCTCTAGAGGGCGCGCGCGACCCGCGAAGATCGGGCCGAGGGCTCTCTGGACGCGCGGGGAACATTCCCCACCCCGGGCTCCGAGCTGCTAAGGGGAACCGAATTGCACGACTCGCAACCCGACCGCTCTGAGATGCCCCCAGAAGCCTCCGTTTCCAAAGTCTCACGAAGAAAGCCCCGGCCCCAGGCCACAGCCTCTTTCTCCGTGTCCAGGCTCCCAAGGCTGGAGGTAGAGCCGAGCAAGCCCTGAGACGCTCCAACTCGAACTCCAGCTGGACCGAAGGCCAGTCCCTCTGGTCCCAGGGGACTTTGGGGCGAGAAGAGGAAATCAGAATACGAGCCCCCAAAGTGCGGGGGCAGGCCTGTTCGCCATTGGGTCTCCCGCACACAGCACGGGGCCTCGACTAGCATCTGTACTGTTAAGCATCAAAGGGACCAAAAAAAAAAAAAAATCCAACCCGACGCTCTCCGAAGAGCCATAAAGATTCCAGTTCAACCAGTGTGTGTGCTGGACCAGGCTCCGCGCTGGCGGCGGCCCCACGAGGCGGCCCTGCCCTCCGGAGGCAAAGGAATGCCCCAGCCGGAGGCAGCACCACAGGCCCAGGCCTCCACACCTGGTCTTTTTCCCAGAGAATCTGCCCAGGCAACGGAAAGTCGCGGAAAAAGCACCAGATCAAAGCCGAGGCTGGTGGTGGCCAGACAACTGGGGAAACTGGGCCACTCCATCTCCCTATCTCCCAAAGCACGAGCCCACTCTGCTGCCCAACGCGGGAGGGAGTCTTGGTGGAGCAGCGGGGCCACGGCTTTGGGGCTGGCCGCCCGCCGCGACCCTCACCAAGCCACTCCACTCCCCGCCCACGGGCTCTGCCCGCCGGCCCAGTCCCTCACGTCCGAAGGGTGACCCACTGCCCCAAGCCCAGGCTCGTGGCCGCGCCCTCCCTCCCGGGTCCTCACACAGGCCACAGACTAGAGAAAGGAGGCGGGGAGAGCTCCGCCAAACGTGGGGTCACCGATTCGATGGACAAGAGCAGGAGATGCGCCAGCCTACGCGTGCCCACACGCCTCCCTTCGGGCTCTGCCAAGTACGCCTAGATCCGCGCTTCTCCGCGGGGCGACGTCTGCTAGGGCTATGGGGGTGGAAGTGAGCTCAATGTGGTGGCCTCTTTGGGGTCCCAAGGGCGGCTCTTCTGTGCCGGCTTCACGACCCCGCCCCATTGCTGCAGAGTCTTCGGCCAGGAAAATCTGAGAAACCCCCACCCCACCCTGTGCTCTGCTCCACCCCAGACCGTTCCTCGCCCAGCGATGGGGGTGTTGCCCCCCCCAGAAGACCGGGGACTGAGAGGCAGTGGGGGTTGGCGGGGGCGGGGGCGCGGGGCTGCGCCGCGGCAGCTCCGGGTTCACTAATCACATCAGCGCGCTCTGCGCCAGCTCGGAGCAGCCAGTTGCCTAGCAATACCCGCGAACTCAATTCCTCAATCAATAGGCGCGAGGCGCTGCATTTCGGGGAGCGCTGGCGAGGCTAGGTGGGTCTGGGGGGCGGGTCCCCAGGCAGCACTGGTGAGCTGGCGGGGAAGCCGGGGGAGCGCGGCACAGAGGCGCCGGGCGTCAGGGACCAGGACCTCAGGCCTGGGGGTGGGGTGCGCTGCGGGAGTCCTGCCAGAAGAAAAGGGAACCCAGAGGTCGGGCCCATCCTCCGGAGATCCCCGAGTTCTGCCCAGGCCGCAGAGAAGTGCAGTCCGTAGGTGAGGAAAGCCAGGACCATCCCCCTTAGAAGGCTAAGAAGGGTCACATCCCGCTCCCTCCCAAGCCGACCCCTCTCCACCGCCGGGTTTGGTATCCCCTCAGTTGGGGAAGGGCCTACTGGAAACGGAATCGTCCAGGGCCGACAGGGCGAGAGAGGGGGGTGGGATGGGTAATGAGCGAGGAGGGAAGGATCCTCTCCCCCGCGAGGCGCCTGTTCCCTCTTCTCGAGGGCCAGAAAAAAGGAATAAAATCCGAGACACGTCTCTATTTACAAAGTATATATTTAAACACGTAAAAAGCGGTATTGGATACAGACATTCACAACCGCGGAAGATAGGTGCCAACCTTCACTCGAGCTGAGGCGGAGCTCGAGTCGAGATTTGTACAAATCTTAGAATTAAATAAACCCAACACGCACACACCCCGCGCGGTTGCAGACTCCCAGCCACGCGGCCCCGGCCCTGCCCACCCACCCCCAGGTCAGCGTCGCAAAAGAGAGTAAAAGAGACGCGCGAATGGCCACGGACAGACGGCAGGACAGAGCGACAGACGGCAGGACAGAGGGACGGTGGGGCAGAACGACGCTAGCCGGGAAAGGTCGGAGGGAAGGGGCAAAGTCAGCCCCGAGGGAGGGAGATGAGGGCGAAGGGAGGAAGGGAGGGAGGGAAGGCGGCAGCCAGGTAAAGACACGTGTCCCGGAGTGACCTTCCACTCGGTAACAGACATGTCCCGTCAATGAAGTTTCATCTGAAAATAGCGTCGATATTTAAATAGATACACTTGGTCAACGGCGCTTCTTTATACAAAGTCTAAAATACCAGTTTTACAAATGCGAGCAGATAAAAATCCCCATTCCAGGGGCTTCTCTTTACAGGCGCAATTTGATAATTTAAAAAAAAAATCATGTAGTACACCGTCTTCCTCTTTTTTACCTCCTCACTTCAAAGGCAAAAGTCTGGAGGAGAGAGAGGCTGAGAAGAGGGAGGTGGGAATACGGGGAGTGCGGAGGAGAAACCAGGCTGGGGTTCCCGCCCTGTCCCCCCAGCATCGAGAACTTTCCCCCCTCAATCCCGGGTCCCCGCCGCGCTCGCCCGGAATCTGTGCTTCCTCTCAAGGCTCAGGGCCCCCTCGCCCCTCCCTCCACTAGCAATGGGAAGTTAGATCCCCGCTGGCCCTTTAAGGGTGGGGGAGGGCGGGGAGGCCGCAGGATCATTCCTCGAAGGAACCGGGATGTGAGGGGGACAGATTTGTGCTTTTGAGTCAAAAGAGGGGCGCGCGTTCTGCGACCCTGGAGCACAGCGTGGTCAGGAGTCGGCCGGGGCGGGGGCGTCCCGGGACCCGCCGCCACGCAAGGCCTCCCCAGCCGTCTCTTCTCCAACTCCCGCTCCTCCCTCCCCCTCTGGCGGAGTTTGAACGTCGAGTTCAAATAGAGAACACTCCGCGAATCGAAAAGGCCTATAAATTATAGCTTTTGCTTTTAAGGGGAAAAAAAAAAAAGGAAAAGTTCTGATGCGCACTCTTGGATGGAAACCTCCCCTCGCCCCTCCCCTCTCCCAGCCGAAACCGCCGGGATGCGAGTCCTGCCGGCTCCGAGCCCCGAGCCCCAAGCCCAGACCCTCCACCGCACCTCCCAGCCAAGCTGCGGCCCCCGCTCCCAGCCGCCCCTCCCTCTGTGGGTCCCGCAGGGTGGGCCTGTCTGGCCATACATTCTCCTGAGAGCTGGCGGCCCGCCCTCCCCGAGGGAGGGAGGCTAGGCCAACTCTTCCTGGGAGGTGGGGGCCACCGTCTCTTCTAGCGAAACTAGAGGACGCGAAAAGGAAAAGTCCACCCCCGACCACTTTTCTTGTAAAACAACAACCGCCTCGAACTCTGGGCACTGACATGCAATCCTCCCAATTTATCCTGGCATTTCGGGAATGTAAACAGATTCGCTGGATTTCTTTTCTTTCTGTGGAGTAAGGAAAGGAATCGAGGGAACTGGGAGATTTTTGTCCACATGACATACACACGATCCGATCTGCGTGTACAACACACACATCTCCCGTAAAGTGCTTTTCCTGGTGTGGTCCTGGGAGAAATCTGCTGCTCCCCAACCACCCGCAACTTTTTACCTTTAACCTCACACACAAAAAGTTACTCCGGTTAATACCTTCTCCCCGCAACAGATTTCTTAATCTTAAAAAAAAAAAAAAAATAATAGGAAAAAGAATAACAGACTGACCCCACCCCCTTCCTTTCTGATTGGGGAGCCAACCTTTTGTTGGCCTGGCCCACCAATGGGAAGAGAGAAAAAATCCGGGTCCTGCCTTGGTTCCAGGGGTCTGACCTGGGGCTGTAGGAAAAGGGAGGAGGGGTGAGGTGGGCTGGCTGAGTCTCTCCAGACACCATCAGAGGCCCAGTGCCCAGGTCTTCATCCTCCCTAGTGCCCTGGGTGGCTGTCAGGCCCCTCCTGCCCCAACTCAGCCTGTCTGCCCCAACTGAACCACACTGAGTCTCTCTTTCTCTCCTCGTTTAAATAAAACAACTTCAAGAGTTGAAATATATATATTTAGATATTTTTTCTTAAATAACATATTTACATCTAATAGAAAATATAACTCTAGAGATAATCTTTCCAACCAAAATTGAGGGGGAGGGATGAAAAGAAGGGGGTTACGTGAAGGTAGGGATGGGACAGGACCAGCCAGAAGGCCACCTCCCACCCAGAAATAAAAAGCATTATGCCAAGTTTGCACTCTCACTCTCTCTCCTGCTCTCTTGTCCTGGGATCACCCACCCAGCAATTCATCTTTTCTCTTTAAAAAAGCCTTGGTCCGTGTTACTTTCCTTAATTGTGACGGTCAAAAAGTTTGAGGTCACGTCGGTGACCACCACCTTCTCCAAGTTGGTCAGAGAGGGGCTCCAGGATTCTTCCTCTGGGTCCCCCAGGATTCTGGCTACTGGGATCCTGGCGATGAGGGAGGGCCTTCCCCCTTGGGCCCCCATGTCCCGATACAAGCCCCCCACAGAGCTGGGGGTGCCTGAGCCATGCCGGACCCGGGGGCCACCAGGGTCCAGGGTGCCCTGGCCTTTGGCCTCCAGGAAGGCGGCCCTGTGCTTTATGACCCTGGCTGGAAAGGTGTCCACAGCCAGCTTGCCCGTGGCCTCAGCCGGGCTGGGGCTGGCCACACCGCACTGGGCCAGGTCCGAGTCCTGCCTTCGAGCCAGCTGGATCACACTGTGGCCAGCTGGGAACTTTCCTGCCCCGGAAGCAGTGTCGTCCAGCTTCCTGCCCTTGAGGTAATCTCCAAGGCCATCACTGGGTTCTCCCAAGGGCCTTTGTGAGGGGTCCAGGAGCTCTTTCCGGGGCTTGGGACCTCGCTTCTTGGAGCTGTCACCTGGCGAGCTGGGTTTGTCGTCTGCGCGGCTAGCACCCCGTTCACGCTCTCGTTCCCTCTCCCTCTCTCGATCCCGGTCCCGATCACGGTCCCGAGGGGGCTCCACTCCTCGGCAGGTGCTGCTGCTCCCCGGTGGGGAAAGACCCATGTTCCGAAGGCCCTCACGGGCCCGGGAAGTAGAGGCCAGTTCTTGGGGTGAGCGGCCGGGATAGGGGATCCGAATGCCTCGGGCAGAGTCACTTCGGAACTCGTAAGTTTTGGCCTTTGCCTTGGCCTGGGCCTGCAAGAAGAGAATGCAGTGTCAAGAGCAGAGCAGGGCCCTGTCTACCGCCCCCACCTCCCCACCCCTCTTCCAGCCCCACCCTCCCTGCTACACTCTCTGATGCCTTGGAATTTCTATATGGGTTGGGGTGAAGCTTAGGGGCAGCAGTCTGGAGGAGGGAGTAGACGATCTATCTGGAAGCAGCCATTCACACCAAGCACACTTCTTGTATTTGATTATATGTCTATTTGGGATGGCTGAGGGATCCGATAAAGAAATTCTAGTGTGGAATCCTAGAATTCCCCTCCCCTCAAGACACCCTTACCAGTGCCAGTGACTTGGTGACAGCCTGTCTGGGGACTCCCTCCTAGATTACAAATAGGACACCCCACTGGTTCACAAGCCCTCAGGGCCCGCTTCCCACAAACTGACATAACATTGCTGCCCACCATTGGACACTGCTATTCTACCTTGAGCAGGAAGGTTTTGGGTTTGGGTCCTCGCTTTTTGGGGCCATAGAGCTCCATCTCTCGTTCCCTGCAGAAAGGAAGGAGGGAGAAAGGGGTGTGTGAGTAAAGAAAACAAGTGGGCCTCCAGTTCAAGCTGGATAAGAGCCACCCTTCGTGTTCTAAGTGAGAAGCTGAAGCTTGGAGGGGCCTCTACCTTTCCTCAAAGGCTGCGAGCAGGCGAGCATCCAGGATGTTTTCTTCAGGTTCCCATGTGCTGTACCTAAAAGGAATCAGGAAGAAGTGGGCATCAGTCCCGGGAGCAGGGAAAGAGCCGCGGGTAGGTGTGTGTATGTCTGTAACTTTTCTTGTTGCATTGTATTGTATTTCAACGTAAAGGAAAAAAGAGGAAGAAAGCAAGCTCTCAAATAACAGTCTGGGGTTGAGAACTGCACAGAACCTACTTACTTCTGCGACCAGCCCTTCCATTTCACGAGGTATTCCATGCGTCCCTGAGGATGCAAAAAGGAAAATGTATGTGTGCATGGGGAAAACTGCATGACGGGGACACGAGAAATACATGCAAAAAAATGCATGCACCGAATGAATGCGCGAAATCCCACCGCGAAAGGCACGCGCCCGCTGCATCACCCCCTGCACGAAACGCTGCACAAAGTGCATGCACCGGCATTCATTCCCCCCACCCCGCCCCCCACCCCCCACCCCCCACCCATGCAATCTGTGCATCGCTGCAAGTCTAAGGAAAGCGCTTGGGCTCAGAGCCGCCGCCACGGCCGCGGCCGCTGCTGGGACCTGGGGGAAGGGAAGCTGGGCTGCAGCAGGGGGAGGGAACCCGGGCCGGGAGGGGAGGGCTCGGCCCAAGGCCTGGGGGCACCTACTTTCCGTATGCGCCGCTTCAGGAGGGCTTCGGCCGCGAACACCCGCTCCCCCACCGCTGAAAGCTCCATGTTGACTCGCCGCTTCCCCCCTTGGCCGCTTCCAGGAGCAGAAAAGCAGCAGCCAGCGCACGACAGACCATAATACTCTCCCGCTGACGTCAGTTCTCCTCCCCCTCCCGCGCGCTCGCTCCCTCCCCACCCCCTCCCGCGCGCGGCTCCCTCCTCCCCTCTCTCCCCGCGCTTCCTCCCGCCCCACGTGTTGCTAACGACGTTGCTAAAGCCGAGCGGCCAGGGCCAGCTCTCCCGCGCTCTGATTGGGCGAGCTGCGGGCCACGCCCCTCTCGCTTTCTCCCCCGCGTTGCTACGTGACCCGCGTTCCAATCGCCAGGGGGCGGAGTCCGAAGCGACTCCGGAGACAGAGCACTGACGGGGGGGTGGGGGGGGGAGAGGCGGCCGCCGGAAGTGACGTCGCGCGGAGGGCGGGCTCGGCCGCTGTCAGTCTGCTGGGCTGGCAGGGGGGCTGTCCACCCTCTGTCCCCGCCGGGGCCCCCTTCCCGCCGCCAAGATGTCCCTCCGGTGCTCAGCGTCCCCCACAGCTCTCGCTGGGACCCCTGCGGCGGTGTCAGCCAGGCCCCGCCCCCTCAGCGACCCCCTGCCCGCCCCACCCCCACCGCCCGGACTCGCGCCCTTCCCTCCCCCCGCCGCCGCCCGCGCCGCACAATGCACAATGCACAGGTGTTGGGGCGCCGCAGGCCGCGCCCGAACCCCGAGAGACGGCGACGCGCCCCTTGCCAGCTCTTCCACCCGGTCCCCTCCCCCCGAGTTGCACACCCGACCCTCGGTCTCCATGGCAACGGCCTCCCCCGCCGCCGCCAGCCCCATCCCGCTAACAAATCAATGTGCCTGTGTCTCCTTCTCCTGTCGCGCAACCCTGCCCTCGGCCACCCTCCGGGCCCTGCGAGCCGAGCTGGGCTCGAGCGCTCGCCCCCAGCTTGGAAGCCAAATGCAGACCCAGTGGCGGCTCGCTGTTGCCGTCCGACCCTTCCCACACCCCGGGATCCCGTGGGGGGCGTCGCGCGCCTTTTTCCTGCCCCCCCCACCCGTCCCAGACGCCCGCAGCCACCTGCCTCTGCCGCTAGCCCGCGCTGCTCGTCCCCGCCAGGCCCTGGCCCCAAGTGTCGCCAGCCACAGCCCAGCCGCTCCGTGCCCCGGGCCTGGGTGTGTTGGGGGAGGGCATGGACGACCACCAAGCAGAGTCTGGAGCTTGGTTGGGGTTGGGGCGCACGGCTGGGGGAGCGTCCTGCTTCCCCCGGATCCGGGCGACCCTCTGGGCCTGCGCCGCGCACTTCCTGTCCACAGCTCTTCCCAACGTGCGTGGCAGACACTCCGCGAGAAAACCCGGGGAGCGTCGCGGGGTCCAGTGCGGGTTGAGGAAGAGGGGCGAAAATGGCGGGGTCCAGGAAAGGGGGCGAGGGCCGGGCCCTAGATGCCTCGAGTTTGCACACACGCAAACACAAGCTCCTGTTCAGCTCGAGGTGACCCGTGGCTGGGGCGGCGGCGGCGGGGACAGCAGCCCAAGTCCGGGCCCAGCAATCCCCAACCCTTTTCTCTTACCAACCAAGCTGCAAGTAACAGCACCTACTCGGAACCCACGATTTAGTTAAAACATCGCTGATAAACTTGATTGGAAGCAGTTTCCCTTTGGCGAGGGATGTGGTGGAAGAGAGAAAAAAGAAAGAACGAGAGAGAGAGAAGGAAAGGCGAGCCAAGGAGTCTGACTCGAAAGGGCAGAAAGCCCAGAGCGGAAAACCGGCCTCCTGTCCAAAGTTAGGTGCGCGGCGGGAGCGGCGCGTCCTGGACGCGCGGGACAGGCGCGGCTCCCGGCCCACCCTCCCTGCCACTCCCCGCCCCCACCCCTGGAAACGCGGGGTTCCAGTTTTTGGCCTTGCTCAAACTTTACAAGGTGGGCTTTAGGTGTACAGTCTCCTCTCTCTGGCCGTTTGGTCTTATTAGCGAACAGCGAGTTGGCGACGCCCAGATCGCTCTGGCGACCCGCGCGGGCTGCCCGCGAGAGGCCGCCGACGGCCGCGTCCTTAATCATAAAAAGTCATTCCCGGTAACAAATAGTTTCGTTGGCCGGTGCCAGCGATACAGCTGTTTCTGTTTAAGCTTAAATACTTTCCAACAGTTTGGGCAGTAAAAATAAAGTCGGCCTCAGCCGCCTATAAGTGTCTGGTTTCCCCGCCCAGAGAAAGCCCACCCTCCGCCCTGGGCCCGGGTCGCTCTGCACACCCCGCCCGCACCCTCTTGGAATCCGCTGCCCGCTGTGGGCGACGGCTGCCAGGCTGTCCCAGCCACGCACCGGCCGCCCGAATTCCCGGGCAGCCCCAGGGCCACCTTGGAGCCGAAGGGAGGGAGCCTGTCCCGATCGGGCTGGAGGAATGGACCGGCTTCGCTACCCCCCGCCTTCCCCCACCCCTCGCAAGCTGGCCTGCGCCCGAGAAGAGTGGTGGTTTCCCTTCTGATAGGGTTTCTGGAGCCCTGTTCCTGGGAGTTGTGTTTGCGTTGGGTGCCTTTACAGACCCGGAGTTTGCACGAGGCGTGCAGAGGTCGATGGTATCAGTTTCACGCTGAAAAAGTTAGCTCAGCTCCTCCCTCCCGGTGTTTTTCTTTCTTTCTTTCTTTCTTTCTTTCTTTCTTTCTTTCTTTCTTTCTTTCTTTCTTTCTTTCTTTCTTTCTTTTTCTTTCTTTCTTTCTTTCTTTCTTTCTTTCTTTCTTTCTTTCTTTCTTTCTTTCTTTCCTTCCTTCCTTCCTTCCTTCCTTCCTCCTTCCCTCCCTCCCTCTCTCCCTCCCTCCCTCACCTCCCTCCCTCTCTCCCTCTCCCTCCCCTCTCCCTCTCTCTCTCCCTCCCTCCCTCTCCCTCTCTCCCTCCCTCTCCCTCTCTCTCCCCTCCCTCTCCCTCTCTCTCCCCCTCCCTCTCCCTCTCCCTCCCTCTCTCACTCTCTTCCTCCCTCCCTCTCTCACTCTCTTCTTCTCTTTCTCCCTCCCTCTCTCACTCTCTTTTTTCTTCCTTGCCTAAGTGCCTCCGAAGCTTCAAGTGGGAAATGAAAACCCCAGTGCTGCTGTGCATGGCCCCCTCCTCCGGAGGGGTATTTAGTTTTTTTTTTTTTTTTTTTTGCTTCCCCGTCGCATTTTCCTGCCTGTCTTTATGCCTGGTGGCAAAAACACTTGTTCTGAACAAAATTAGCTTAGCGCTTGCGAGGTGTCTGAGTTTTCAAACGTCGGGATGCCTGCAGCGCCTATAGCAAAGGTGGAACTCGATCCAGAAGGAAACGAGAGGCATAGAATAACCTGAGAACAATCAGACCAAGCCCAGTTCTTGTCCGCTGCAGAGAAACTCAGTCCGGCGTTGTGGGGAAAGCAACCCCCGACTTAGTGATGGGGGTGTGTCTCACTCCTGACTGGCGCACTGCTGCCAGCTGTTTGTGAGAGAGCAGGGTTGCAGAGAGTGTGAACACCAGTCATTGGGTGACCTCGACTCCCCGACAGTTTGGAGACTGAGAGGTGGCAGTCTGAGAAATAGGTTTGTAGTCTGGCGCGACCCAGAGCTGGGGCCTCTCTGGTGGGTGAAGAAAGATGCCTGTACTTGCCGGGAGAGGGGGCTAGCGTGGGGTGGTAGAGGCGTCCTTCCCGCTGAGGCTTTCAAAGTGATCAGTCGGTGACACTTAAAAGCCAAGGGAAGAAGGAACCCCGCTCTCCACCTTTCTTATTGAACCTGCCTTCCTCGATCACTCAGTTCTCGCCACCTCCCTTCTTTCCTCCACACAACCTCTTTTATCCTTCAAAGTTAGATAATTGCTTTTCCCTCGTGCACCCTTGGGTGTAAACAAAACAGAGTTTCAAAGAACAAGAACCTTCTGCTCTTAATTTCATTGCCCGGCGGCGGTCGGCTGCGGCTGGCAGGTTTGAGTGCGCCGCCACTGCAGTAAATAAGGTAACTGCTTCCTATTACTTTAGCCCCATATGGCTGCAATTTGAGTGTCTTTGGAGACAGTGCGTGTGTCGGGGCGGGGGGGGGAGTGAAAGTGGAAATCAAATGCTCTCAGATCGCATTTTTATGAAGGAAATTGTCGGCGATTCTTTTAGCAGTCTTCCCACCACCCCCTAGTTCCAGGGATGAGCTGCCCAGTTTTTTTGTTTATGGAATTATAGACGCCCGCCCACCTCGGGACACCTGCTTCCCGAACGCCTGGGTCTCCTGTCCGATTCTGCACTCGTTTTGGTGAACTGGGCACACGCCTGCCACTTCCCTTCCCAACAAAGGGCCTCCAACCTGCTCCCGACTCCTGGAAGCCAGCCCCAGCCCTCGGCCCAGTCTCCGGAAGGAGTCCGGACCCTGTGCTCCATGCGCCCGCCTCCTTCACCGGCGAGCCGCCCCCGGTTCAGGGGCCCTTTTAGGCCTCCCTGTGTCCGCTGCCCGCGGACTCAGCCCCCGGGGAGGAGGCCCGAGGCCGGCGCGGTCCGAGGGGAGGGAAGGCGAAGGGCGGCCGCGATGAGGGGCTGGGCTCCTGGGTCGCCAGACCACCAAGCCCCAGCGCGTCCTCTAGCTGGAGGGTGAGGCCGGGTCTCGGCTCGTTCATTGGGAGCGTTTCAACTCCACGGCTTGGCGGGTGTCGGACCTGCCTGGTCTTGGCCGCGGACGCGGGCGGATTTGGAACCCAACCATTTGCCTCAGGCGCGACAGCCGGGCCGGCTGTGAAGTGAGAGCGGGTGGCTCCGAGCGTGGCCGCGTGGGCCGTGGCCGCGTGTGTGGCGATCGCGGCCCGTGGCTTACCACCGGCGGCCCTGGAGCCTGGCGGGCGTCCTCCAACTTTGCCGCCCCCACGCCTGGTCCAGGGCCCGACGCCTCTGGGACGCTGTTCGCCCACTACAGGGGGAAGGGCAGGGGTGACCGAACACCCGGCAAAGAGGTCCCAAAGACCCGGCCCAGGCAGACTGGCCGGTGACTGGAGGTGAGGCTGCCATGGTTTCTGGCCTGGGCTCCAGTCTCTACTCCTTCCCAGAATCAAGAAGTTCCCACCTCTCCTGTCCCGTTTTCTCCTCCCGAGTAGACTTTCAGACCCAGACCATCGGTGTCAGAGAAACACGAGAACACGCTGCAAAGGATACTAAGGGGCTGACCATGTTACAATAATTTCCCACAAGTCTGCACACACTCTAGATGCCACATAGCCTTTGACTTCAGCCCCCTGAAATCACAGGAGGAATAGCAGCTCCACAGGGGCAAGCAACATCTATTGGGCAGCTGTTGTTGGGCACCTGCATTATCCCACTTAACACTGGTAAGAGCCATTCCATTATCAACCTGGTAAGAGCAATTCCATTATCCCCATTCTATAGATGAGGAAACTTGAGGCACAGTGAGGCAAGTAACTTGCCCAGGGACATACAACACGGGTTCTGCCTGAGGAGTCCCAAGCCCAGTGCTCTCTAATATCTACAGCAGTGGCTTTGGATACTCTGGATGTTTCACTTCCTCCAGGGCTTATGGAAATTATTCAAGGTAAGAAAGGGCTAATGGAGGCTCATGGAACTGGCCATAGAGGAAGACAGTGGTCTTATTGCCAGAATCAGCAATCTGGTTGTGCTAAGCAGAGATACTGCTCTGGGCCATTAGCATAAAAGATGAAGCTGGAACAACAGGGAGGGAGGAGTTCTCAGAGCGCAGTCGACTCAGCTGGAGGCTGGATGTTGGTGGAAGTCTTTGTTTTTCCTTCATCATAGAGTACAGTGGCTAAAATTGTGGGCTCTAGGGCCAGTGGTTCAAATCCACTTATTGGCTGTGTGCCCTTGTGCAAGTTACTTAACCACTCTGTGCTTCAGCTCCTATAACTGTTATTTAAAAAGAAATATTAACATGCTTACCCCACGGGGTGAATGGACAGGTTCAGAGAGTTGTCATGTAGGCACTATCACACCGTCAGGCACAGGCAAATGCTCAATAATGTTCATCATTACTGTTAACACTTGTCGCTTATTAGTGTTCTGGGGCCAGGTCAGGCTAATGGGACTTGGTGGGTCTGGGTTGGGTGACTTTCCCCAAGGAACCCGGTATCAAGCCCGAACTTTCCCTACCTCCCATGAGGGGTACCCACAAAGAGGGAGCCAGATGCTCACCGACCCTCCCAGGGAAACTGTGTGCTCCTCAGACACAGTCTAGACTCGCCCCTTAGCACGGCCTGCCCTGGGATGCGTCCCACCATATGGCCTCGCTACCAAAACGCAACCGCGGCTCCTGCAGCGCGGAGGCCTGGTTCCGTGCGGATGCGGTGCTGCAGGAGCACGCGCACAGAGATGAGGCCGGCACGCATGCGCGCATGCGCGCACGCGCGCCGCGTGGTGGGTCCCCCCAAGTCCTCTCCGGGAAGGCGGCCTGGTGTTGCTTGCGAAGTCCGAAGTCCGGCTCCGGGAGCCGGGAGGCACCCTCGGCTGGCGGGGTGCAAGGGGAGATGGCTCCGAGGTGGACGGGAGACCTGAGCGGCTGCACCTCCGTGCCTAACCCGCAGTATGAAAGGGGTCCGAGAGCGGATAGGTCTGGGTGTTCGGTTCCCGTCGCCCCTGGAAGAGTGTCAGACTCTACGGCCTAGGCACAGCCGGGGCGGGACTGGGAGAGGCGAAGAGGGCAGCGGGGTGTGGGGGCAGAGAAGCCTGAGACAAATGGGTGGCCTAAGGGTCAAGGCCTCTGCGCCCCATCCGAGAGGAGGGTGTTATCAGAAGCCTCCTGGCCCCGAGATTACCCGGACGCGCGAACTCTGCTGCTGCGTCAGCCTTGGCCTCCGGGCTCGACCCACTGACTGCAGCCTGTGATTTAAGATGCCCCAGGTGGAGCGTCTGACTCCAGATTCTGTGTGCACGGAGAGGGCCTTGACCTCGCAGTGACTCGACAGGGTCCGTGTGTGCTTCCTTCCCGCTCGTGACCCCATCCATTGGGAAGGCAGGGAACATGCACTTCCCAAGGGAAGACAAGGTTGGGCAAGGATTGGTGGCCCCAGAGCCTGCGCTCAGCGAGGTCGCCTGGCTCCCTAGAACCCGACCTCTGCCAGGGTTGGCACTTCGGCCGCCAGCCATGGTGGCCAACTGGTCGCCGCACTGCCCTCTCCATCCCCACAGGATCTCTCTCGCCCCAGGGAATCTGCAGGGACGCCTGGGACTCCTTCTGGCGCTTCACGTTCATTCTCACTTCCTACCCCGCCCCCAAGCGGAAGGAATTGAAGTGACTTTTTGATGGGACTCAGGGGACTTCAAGTTAGTTCCAAACTGGAGATCCTTCAGTCAGTGCCACTTCCTCGCGAGGTTGTTCACGCTGAGAAGAGCCGAAGTCCAGTCTCCCCTTTTAGAGGTCGGAAAAATCGAGTGCAGGAGCCTGCCGGGTCCTTTGACGAGGCACATGTTGGCGGGGTGGGGGTGGGGAGCGAGTCTGAGGGCTCCGAAAGAACCTCAGGGGGCCGAGGCGTTCGCCGACGCGTTCGCCCTCACCGGGGCGTACGGGAAACCCTAGGGGCCGACGTTTGGGATTCGACGGAGGAAACGCGACGGTGCTCGGGAGGGTCCAGCCTTCTTGTTTCTGATGGACCCTGGTGGAACCTCGGCGTCCTCCGCTCTGATCAGTGCCTTTTCTTGTAGCCCCCGGTCGGGGCTTCCGCGGTGCGCCCCCAGCGTTAGTCCCAAGGGTGGGCGCTGTCGGGGGCCGGACGAGGCCGGGCGGGCGTCGAGGTTGCGCGACCAGAGCGCGCCGACTCCGCGCACGCCCAGAAGCCGTGCTGCTGGTTCCGGGGCTGCCGGAAAGCGCGCGGCCAGCGGCGGCTCTGTCCCCGCGCAAGCGCCTCGCTGCCCGGGCGAGACCCGTCTCTCCGGCCACCCTTGTCTGCGGGATGGCTCACCCCCCAGGGGGAGGGCACCGACGGCCACTCGGGCCGGGCCACCCTCGCCAGAGAGTCGGGACGCCTTCTCTCGCTGCAGATGAAAGCCTCAGATCGGCTTCCCCGCCCTTCTCTAGGAAATCAAATTCAGGGAACGTGGTACCGTATTTACCCGCACAACTTCCTCCCTTGACATTTTGCACTCTTGAAGTTGGGGCAGAAGTAATTATGCAAACATCTGGGGCTGTCCTGCGCCGCTACCCGGCACCGTTCTTATTCATCTTGAAAGCCGCACTCTCTCATTTGCATAATAATGGCTTATCTAGAATGACACAGCAAATGGAGGCAAAATTAATTTTCTTTTCTTCAGCTAGTCCTTGAGATCCTGAAAACAGAAGCTTATGGCAAGAAAAACTGATTTTGCTGAGAGTGTGGGGTTCTTGACCAGACCAGGAAGAGATGAAGTTTAAAGTAGTGGAAATGTGATGTTCACGCTGAGTTTCTGTTGTTTTTCTAGTTTCACCCTTGGAGTTTAGCTACTTTTGGCCAAACGGGTCAAGGGCTGAGCCACCGTGAGAGTCCTGGAAAACACTCTTATCACCTCAACAGTAGAGGGATGTTCAGGGGCTCAGGAAACAGGGGCAGCATGCACTGTGGCCGGGGGTATCGGAGGTCGATGTCGAAGGTAGCGTGGGGCGGGGAGAAAGTAGACCGGCGGCCCGACTGGATTAAGGAGGTATCTGGCCGATCAGCGCTCTGGGCCTCTGATCTGGCCCCTCTAAGGCTCAGTTCCCCACCCTTTGGACAGATCAAGAGGAAGCACTTCCTTGCTCTGGGATTGGTCGCCTCAACGACTGGGGCAGCAGAAGTCCTTGGATTCAAAGCAGAAAAAAGGGTGTGTGGGTAGTCAGGAGAGCATTATGTGGAGGAAGCATCTTTTATACATTAAAACATCTTTTTGATCTTTTTTTAATATGAAGGGGAGTGGGATGGAGAAATCCACAAATAAATATGGTAAATGGATTTGGACCAGAATTGTCATCGTGGGGCCACTTTCAGGGCTATTCTGGGCTCCAGAAGATTTTTGCAGCATAACTTGTCCCCTCCAAGGTCAGTCTTCCCTCTCCCAGTAAACAGTGCAGAGAAAGCACAGTGCAAAAGGTTGGGAGAGCCACCCGCGGCCTCCCCCGCATCGCGCTGTGGACAGGAACTCCCTATCTCTTCCAAGAAGACGGAAGTTTTACGTTTAATTAAGGAGGTGGCGCCAGCTCAGCTTAGCCACCAAGAAGCCACCATTGCGGTCACTCCTTTTAAAATAATTCTTACATTTCATTTAAAATCAGGGTTGCAGGGGGAAAGCCAGATTACGAATTGCTGAGAGTGGAGCAACCTGCAGAGTGAAGTGAGCAAGCGAGAGGGAAAATGGGCGGAGGATTAGCCCCACGGTCGAAGGACTGGCTGTTTTCGCGGAAAAGGAGGAGGGTGCCAAGAGACCGCAGGGCGCGGGAGAGGGTGTCGCTGAGAGTCGGGACTACTGGGTTGGGACAAGGGAGCCAGCCCTCCCTCCATCTCCTTTCTCTTTCCTCTGCATTCATTCTCACTGCCTTTTGGACGCAGTCTCCATTCTGCCTTTTTTACACCTCCCTGCGTGGCGCAGCTCGACCCCAGAGGTATTAGCTTTTTTCTGGCGGTGGGTGTGATATCACAGCTTCTTCCCTGGGGGGAGGGGCGCCCTGGGGGAAGGGCACCCCTGGAATATCGGAGGAAATGTTCTAGCCGCTCTCAAGTCTTTTCCTAGCTAGGAAACGCAGGGAGAGTTGGGATTCCAGGCCTCCCAATCATAGCTCCAGGTTTCAGCCTCAATTTCTCCATTTAGGAGAGTAGGGAGAACACCCAATGAAGAGTAGAGAAAGCAGCCAGAGGAGAGACTTGCAGAGCGTTGCCGGTTCCACTGCTTCCGAAATCTCTTAAGTCTGAAGGAGAAGGTCTCTAGACGACCTCGTTCTCCGGCCACTCTGGGTGTTCTAGCAGCCCCGGGCCGTGGGTCCCGGAACAGTCCTCCCCACTACCGCACCCCTGCACACACAAGCTTAGGGGAGGGGTCGGACCTCCCCGGCCCGCGAGCAGCCTCTCATCCTGAGGGGGGCACCATCCAGCCTGCAAGGTCTGGAGCAATGGCTTCGTTGACCCCAGAGCCGGAGCCAACCCGGGCCCAACCGACCGAGAACAAAGAGCAGCCCACGCGGAGAGACGGGCCGCCCACCCAGCTGGAACGGCGCCCGCGGGCTGGGGGCGCCGAGCGCCACGCTTCGGGCTCCGAGTCACCGTCGCAAGCCCCAGTGCGGGGCAGCGGGGTGGTGAGCTTTCCTCCCAGGAGTCGGAAACTTCTAAGAGAAAATTCCCAAGTTTGATTAGGCGAAAAGTTCGCGCCCCACTTTGCACTAGTCGGGTCCGCGCGGACTTGTCCAGTGGAAATGGAGAGAGTGAGGGCAGTGGGTGCGGGGATCTCAGCAATCCATCTGGGTTTTAAAGGCGTTTGGACCACTCAGAAACGGGTGGAGGAGTCGCCTGTCTCCGCTGAGGGGTGAGCCGACAGCGAGCGTGGAGATGGGAGTCTGAGGGTGAGGGTGTGCCAGAGGCAAGTGTGGGGGAAGAAAGAGAAGGAAAGATGGGCACAGAAGTGGAGGAGAGGTGGCTTGGGGGAGTGACTTGGAGCCTCAGTCAGAGCCTCCCCTTCCCACCACTGGGTACTCAGATCCCGTAGGCTAACCCGGGTGTCCCCTCCAGCTGAGGCTCTCAAGGCTGTCCAGTCCGGGTTTCCCGCTCAGGGGAATCCAGGAAAGTGGCTTCAGCACTTGCATCGCAGGAACAGCAGGCTCCTCTCCCCTCTGGAAAATCAGTATTCCCACCTGCCACATTGGCAGGTTCTTTCCCATTTTGTTGCTATGACAGGTACCTATAATGGACCCACATGGAGAGTACTTTGGATCCCAGGAAAGCAGGACTCCTTAACACACACACACACACACACACACACACACTCTCACACACACACACGTGCTGTTTTTCTAAGATGGGGAAAGAGGTCCCAGGCTCAATTTCCTACAGTAAGGTAGTGCTTCTTCCAGCTTCTGTGGGTTCAGGCACTTCTCTTCCCCAGAGGGAAAGATCCTGGGGCTGTCTACACTGGAGAGCTCCCAGGGATGCTCAGGGAAGCCAGCCAAGGGATAGACAGCTGGATTCTGAGTTGCAGCAGAGGGTGGGGCAGGGCAGAGGGTGGAGCCAGGCTGGAACTGGAGAGCACTGACTGGAGGAATTTATTCAAGGGTAGGGAGGAGGCTGGAGATGACACCCACCAACCAACTGCCCAAGGGGTTGTGCTTGGGAGTACCTGTTTCTACATGGGCTCAAATGTACATGATGTTTTATGGTCATTTGTATCCCAGAGTCTTGTGCCCAGCCTGGCACAAGAGGGTGTGCAGGAGTGATGGGAGTGGGTAGATGTAGCTACCATCCGCTGAGCAAGGGCTGCTTCCTCCATGCCAAGCTCTGACTAGATGCTTTCCAAACTCTTCACTTCTATTCTTCATCACAGCCCTTAGAGGGAGACTTTATTAGCCACATTTAAAGCTGGGGAAATAGGCTCAGAGGGGCTAAGTAACTTGCTAGTGACCAAGTTAAGCTGCAGGACAGGGCTCAACTTAGGTCTGTCACCCAGGAGTTGAGGTGCCTAAGAGGAGGTGCCATGGTAGTGGAACCAGGCTCGGCAAGAAGCTAGACACACCCTGCTGCTGCTCCAAGTCATGTGGTTTAGCACAAGAGAGCCATCTGGGGTGCAGTTGGGGTCACTGGCCCTTGGATTTCCCAGACTCTGGCCAGACCAGAAGCCCAGCAGCCTGGGGCCAGAGTCCAACAGAGTTTTCCTGCCTCTGGCCCCCCTCCTCCCCATCCACCCAGGAAGAGCCACTGGCTGCCATCAAAGGCAGTCAATTCCGAAGTGCTTGTAGAGCCAGTCAGGCAGCCACCATGGGTCTTCATGCACCAGCTCCAGGGTTCCAGGACCACCAAACCATGCAAACATGGAAGCCAGTGCCCGGGCTGCTGCTGAGACATGCCTGCATAATCCAAAAAGAGTGGATTGGGAATGAAAAGAATTGGGTCCAAACCTGTGTTTGCTCCACCCCTGACTGGCTGAGCTGCCTTGGACAAGTCATTTTTTTTTTTCTCTCGATCTCAGTTTCTCCTGTAAAAGGGTCATTTGGAGCAGGCAGTCTTGGAGCAGCCTGTCTAGTTTCCACATTCCATACATTTGGGGTCGTGTGGTCAGGTTTACGGGGATTCCAAAACCTATAGAAAATACTTGTTAACCATTGACGGCTGGCCACTGGTGCATTGCCTCAGCCAGCATACAACCCTGGAGTTTGTGACTGCCTAGAAATCACAGGGACTCCTGGGGAGAGCTGGGAATTCCTGTCCCAGCTGTGCCAGGTACTGGTCTCAGTTTCTCAAATGATGCCAGGCTCAGAGCTACTAAATAGTTAGGGGGCCCAGGAAGAAAGAGGAAGAGTTCTGAAGGAAGTGCTGAGTGACCAGACGGCCTCTGCAGTCCCAGCCTCAGTCGGGGACAACGGGGGGCATTATCTTCCCTCCAACTCCAGTACCAGTGCCAAGCTGCTGGAGGCATAGCCACAGCTGGGACTAATTCCAGGTACATTCTATAGGTGGCATCATGCTACTGGAAATGGCCTCCTTAGAGGGAAGAGGCTCCCTCTGTGGCATCTCCAGGCACTGGGGAAGCCAAGGCAAGGTCGACACAACCCCAGTTCAAACTGCCAAGAGAGGGGCACTTGAGGCACCCGTGGAGTGTGAGAGGAGGAATCGTTCTCTCAGACTCTGGGGGCCACTTGTCCAGATGCATAGGTTTCTTCAGAACCATCAGCCTTCTGGCAAGACTCTCTGGGAGTCTCTCATGCCCACTGCAAACGGTGGGAAGAAAAGGCCTCAGCCCAGTACACAGTGGGGAGCGATAGGTGAGCTATTCGGGGTCTCCAACAACATTCACTGGCAAAGCTATGCTGTCCCACCCACCCAGCTGGCAGGAGAACTGTCACCACACCACTGAGGCTCCTCCCCGGTTGGCAGACAACCTGACCAGGGGCCATTCCCGTGTCCAGACCCTCGCCTGGAGGAGGCCAAAACTCTTCTCCGGGTGGGCAAGGAAACCGGCCAGAAGTGAGGAGGGAAAAGGCAAGCGGTGCAACAAGCTGGAGACAGGACTTGGGGGTCAAAGACATACGCAGGAGCCCGAGATGGCCGAGGCTGACGGGTTGTCCTGAGGCTCCACCCTGGCCAACCCCCCCTCCCAAAGACACCCCTTGCGGCCCCTCCCCCTCGCAGCTGTCTGATCCCGCCTCCTTGGGCCCAATCGCGTAGCTGGGCCGCGGACCCGCCGGGCCTGTCACTTTGGGCAGCATTTAGCCTGCAGTCCAGGAGCAGGCAGGTACAGAGGAGACGCTGAGAGAGGTGTGACAGCGATGCCTCTCACCGTTCCCTCCCGCCGCCCGGCTGGCTCCAGGCTGCCTGGGACGCCCGGGCACCGAGCCCGTGGGTCCTCGCCGCCCGGGCCACACGCAGCTCCCGCTTCTCGAGACCCGGCCTGGGACCTCCGCCAGGCCTGGCGCCGAGGAGGTCGGAGAAATGGGGCGCGGGATCTCAGCTGACGGCACCATGGGCCAGGCCTCGGGAGACAGCTGAGGGGGACCCTGAACCTCCAAAGCACAGTCCAGGTCTCTTTCCTCCCCACCCCACCACCTTCCAGGCATTCGGCTAGGTTTCTCGTGATTCTGGGCCTTTGCTCAGACTCAACACAGACTCGCTCACACAATTTTTTTAAACAAAAGCAATTAGATTTCAATCCCGGTTTATTTGCATTTGCACCTCGGAAGCAGTGGGGAGGGGGGAGTGGGAGGGAAGGAGTCGGGAAACTGGCGGCGGCGGGTTACACCTTCCGAGAGCCACAGCTGGCCCGGGCTGCCATTGCGCAGGCCACATCTGGCCCGGCCGCGCGGTAGCCGCGGCGCCCTCCCCGCCCGCTCCCGGGGCCCGCGCGCCGCAGCCCGCTCGGTGGCGCGCTCATCGATCGCCGGGGCCGCGGCCGGGCGAGCGGAGAACAAGGTATAGCCTGTATTTAGGTTCCTGCCCTTATATGGCGATGTGCGCGAGCGCCAGCCGAGCGGCCGCACCATATAAGGACACGCGGAGGGCGCCGGGCTGAGCTGGTGCGAGCTCATTGGCCCGCGCGTCTCTCGGCAACCGGCTCTCACGAGTGGAAACGAGCCAGCCGCCCCCGCCCGCTCCCCACCCCCTCCCTTTCTTTCTCCCCCTGCGTCCCCGCCTCTCGTCTCGGCACCCCTCTCCTTGCTTACCCCCATTTTTGCCTGACCCTCTCCCCAAGTTTTCTTTTCGCGGTTGTCTCCCTCCCCCTCGGCCTCGTTGTCATTCTCTTCCTCCCGCTCGGCCTGTCCTCGCCGCCTCCGCGCAAGCTTCCACTTCCATCCCACGCACCCCCTCCCCAAACCTCAGCGAACGGCGGCGGCGGAGCGGGAAGGCCCGGATGCGGGAGGGGAGCTGGAAGGTGTGTGTGTGTGTGTGTGTGTGTGTGTGCGCGCGCGCGCGCGCGTGTCGCTGCTGCGGTTGCTGCCGCAGCATCAGGTCCACCGTGTGCACGCACTGGGCTCTGCGAACAGTCCGAGTCTCCCCTCCACCCGCAACACACACACGCTCACCTCCCCCGCCCCAAAGGTAATCAGAGCAATTAGCTGCCGAAGAAATGTGCTTGCGGAACTAGGGATGTGCTAAACCACAAACAGCCCTAGGTACCACCAAATTACCATCCCCCAGGGTGTCCCTTCGGGCTGGATTTCTGAATGCAATCATAATAATGATAAATCGATGTCTCATTTAAAGCGTATTTTAAAAACCTGCCAATCGTTGTGGGGGGAACGCTGAGTGCGGGAGAAAAGTGTACTGATAGAGCCACCCTCGGGTTTCCAGGCACAACGCTGTGCGTTGGTGGTTGCGGGATGCAGGTCAAGTGCTCAGCGCTGGGCCCACCCGCTGGACGGGAGCCCGATGAGGGAGAAGACGTCGCTATTCCCGTGGAGATGAGGCTCCGGTTCCCCTAAAACTCAGGCAGTAAACGCACAGCGGTTCCCGGGGCTCCCCTCGGCCCCTCCCTCGCGCTCAGAGGCGCGCGCACGCGCACGCACGCACAGGTGTCCGGCTGACCCCTCCCGAGTGGTAACCGGTTCCGAAGCGCGTGTCCTCCTAGCGACGCCGAGGCGACCAGAGCCACCGCCTCGGGGACTCGCGCCTGTCCCCAGGGGACGGCTAAGACAACCCTAGCACCCTGGGACCGAGCTTGCCTCTAGGGCTGCCGCCTAGCCCAGGCATTGAGCGATGCCCCCTACTGGGAAGCCTGTGCCTGGAGCCCGGCGCAGGTGGGGGTCGCATAGGAGACCTGGCTCGGGTGGGGGATGGGGAACGGAGAACGATGACCCGCGTGACCTCTGCTCGGTCTCGGGCATCCTTCCTCGCCTTCGCCCTCTTTCCCTTCCCAAACTCAAGTCCCCGAAACTGGCACCTCCCAGAGGAAGATGGCAGAAGCGGGCTCTGACAGGGAACGCGGGTGCGAGATTGGGGAGGGCGCTGCCTGCTGGATGGAGTTAGTTTTGGCCGCCGCCTCCTCCTCGCTGTTTCTGCAGAAGGAAGCGCCGTGGCCGCAGCAGCCCTTGGTGCCAGCACGTATCCCTCCCTGACCTTGGCTGAGATTTGCTGCCGCGGTGTCTTGCCTAGCAGAAAGCACAGTTTCCCTCCTGCGCAGGGACTGGGGATGCCCTCGGGACAGAGGGTTTGTCTGGGTCTGCGCCCAGAGCTGGACCTTTGCCATGGAGACCTCTCTGAGCACTGGAAAATCCGTAGATACCCGGGTGCAGCCTCCCGGTGCTCCCACATAGCCCATCCCTGCCCCGCACCTGCCCACGCCCATTTAGGCAGGTCATTCATATTAAATATCCATCCCCAAGTTTCTGTGTGCTCAGGTAGGTGGATACCTTCGCCCAGCGGGGGGATACCTTCACCCAGCCGGGGCAGGGGGGAGGGGAGGGGGGAGGGAGCCCCCCAGATGTTCTCCCCGCACAGGGACGTGTCTCCTAATTGTGCCTCTTCTTCTCTACTCTTAAACCGCAAGAGCGGAAGCCATTCTCGAGTCTGGAAACCCCTTTCCTTGACCTGTTGGCTCTTTGTCCCTGCCCTCTGATTTATTGAATTTGAAATTTCCAGCCAGCAGTGGTGAAATCGCTGGAGCTGAGTACGCGGTTGGCGAGAGGCGTGAGAGAAACTTGCAGATAGGGAAAAATAAAGTCCCAATTTACAGATACACCTCTTCCCGGCCAGCCCGGCTCACTACGGCCCGGATTGTTCGGGATTGGAGTAAGAGGGGGCTACGGACCCACTCGACTGCGCCAAGTGGTTCGGGCTCCGGAACCCGCCCCCACCCGTGGGTCCTCTGTTCGCACTTTTCGTTTTTTTCCCCAGCAATACCAGCCCTGGGACTCCGGGGGCAATTTCCTTCCCGCCCTGGTGCGCCCCCAGACCCTGTCCTGAGCCTGCGCCCCGGGCCGGTTCGCCAGCTCGCTCTGGACGCCCCTCTCCAGAGCCCGGGCTCCCCTTGGCGCCCAGAGAAGCCTGCTTGGGCCCGGGTGCCAGGGAGCTGCAGGGTGGCCGCGGGCCCCTCTTCGGCGCGGGCGGCCCTTGACTGGGCAGAGGCGGGGGTCGGGGAGCTGCTCCCTGCAGAGAAGAGGGTGGGCTCGCGGCACCTGCTGAGCTGCCGCCGCCGCTTCGGCTCATGGCGCCGTAGGATCCACCCGGATCTTCTCCGCGGAGTTCCGGGCTTGGGTCATTTTGTAGTCGGCACGCACACAGCTTTTTAATTTATTTTTTATTTTTCACCAGGGGTGGGGGGCTGTGGGGGTCGTCAGGGCTGGCCAGCCCAGCTCCAGCGCCGGGGTGGGAGTGAGGACAGTGGGGCGGCACGCGGTCACCGAGGTCAACAGCCCATTAGCATTGCCCCACCCGGGCGCCGCGACCTCGCGAGGGCACGGGGCATGCGGGGTGGGGGACAGACCGATAGCGCCCTCCCTGCACTGTCCCCCTGCCACCCCCCACTCCTGCTCCCTCCGCCGCTAGGTAACCGCCCCTCCCCCTCCCCTCTCTCCCCCCGCTGCGGCCCCAGATCCCCCGGTGCCCACTAGGGTCCCGGCGCCCTGGCGGAGAGTCCCGGGGCGGGGAAGGGAGCGGGGCTGCGGGTGGGCTGCGGCGCCCGCCCCCCGCCCGTGGCAGCGTGGCGACTGGCGCCGCTTTGGCAGCCATTTTCTGCAGCTGCCGCGGCCGGGGCTCTGCGGAGTGAGGCGGAGGCTGCAGCCGCCAGACAGAGGCGGCGGGGACAGAGGGGCGCGGGGTCACCGGCGGGGGTGTTATTCGGTGGCCGGAGCGGGGGCTAGGGGCGCGCAGTGTCGCCGGCGCCTCCCGCCCCTCCCCCTGCTGCATTGCAGGCGGAGCGGGGCCGCTCCGCGTGGCGAGCGCCTGCGATCCCACCCTTTCCCCGCCATCTTGTACCCGAGCTGGCGCCTTCCCAAAGAGGAGCTGCGTTAGACAAAGCCCGCCCTGGGCCCGCGGGGGCCCCTGCAGCCCACCCGGGCTGGGCGGCTTGGGGGCTCCTGGGCCCGCGCCCTCGGCCCGCCCCTCCCGGGGGGCCGACACACCCCCTCCCAAGGGGGGCTCCGCGTGCGACGGCCACTCTCCTAGCCCCAGAGGGTCAGCGGGGACCCCCACATCGGTTGCCAGGCTGGACCCGCGCCTTCGCCGCAGCCCACCCTGGTTGCGGAAAGGGGGGTCCCCCGCAGGCTGGGCTGGTGACAAGAGCTGGATACTCTTGTAGCCTCGAGTCCCATCTCTCTTCTGGTTGGGTTGGTTGGGAGGTCAGTAATCCTGGAGCCCCCACCTACCCGTAGTGCCAACCTCACGCCCCCGTCTTTCTCCTGGGAACCTCAAAGAAGACCGCAGCGTGGGCGGCTCTCGATACCCCCCTAGCTGCTCAGCAGCTGCTGCAAACGGGAGATTCGGCACTCCATTTTTCTGGGATGGCAGTGCTGTTGCCCCAACAGCCCCCCGCCTCCCCCCCCCCCTTGCTCAGCCCCTTCCCTCAACGCCCCTGCACAGGACTTCCTGACCTAGGGGTTTGGGGCGTGTGTGGGGGAAGATGAGGCACCCCTTCCTCAGCCCCGAGACTGCGGGAGAACTGGCTCCCGGCAGCCTACTCCATCAAGTGCCACGCTACTCCTTGGTAGGGAATTTTCTCCCTGAAGACTCCATTTTCCCATCCCCAAGTCCCCAGCCCCTGGGGCGCCCAAGGTCTCCAACAGCTGGTTGGTTCCTCCCCACTGCACATCCCAGGCTGGGGGTGGGGGGAGGGGCACATGGCCACCGGCTCCTGCACCCTCCCTTCCCTTCAACAGAACCCCTAGGGAGTCCCCATCTCCCAGTCCACCTAGACTCCCAGGAGTGTCTGACTGGAAGGGACGGTGGTGGATGAGGAAACGGGCTGGGAGACGGGAGTGACTGGTGCAAGGTCATTCAGAAGGTGAGTGGCAGAGCTGGACTCTTCACACACCCCACCCCTCCCCTTATTTCTTTCAGACACCAAGATCAAAGCCCAGGCTCGCTGTGGACGGGGAGCTCACTCCTCCAAGTACTCTTGGCCAACGTCGGGACCGCGGCAGAGGGGGCTGGGCACCCGAGGGGTGAGGAGCTGCCAGACTGCTGGTTCCCACCCGAAACTGGGTTTCCCCAACCGGACGCCTGCTGTCCCTCCCACCCCCATCCTACGGGGTCTCCTTCGAGGGTGGAAAACAAAGCATCCCAGGATGGCCTTGCCAACGCTACTGGCAGGGCGCAGTCCTCCCCCCACCAGTGCCTGCCAGCCCGCGTGGATTCCGAGCCCGGCTCCGGAAACCAGTCTGACCACTTCGCCCATTTCCCAAGCCTCCCCGGGCGGCCGGCGGCCGGCGGCCGGCTCCCAGGGTGGGGTGAGCCCAGCTCGGCCGCAGCCTCCGCTGCCCCAGCGACGAATGGATTTGCCCAGAAGGCGGCCGTCAAAGGGACACACCCGGCCGCACTCTGGGGGCTTCCGGGTCGCTCCCCACCCCGTCTCCCCCCCATCATGAAAACTGGTGGTTGGAAGCTCCACTCCCGGGCCGCGTCAGCTTTCATCCGCTGGGTCAGCTGCCGGCCCGACGATCCCGGCGCAGAGCCTCCTCCTGACCTTGCCCCATGCGCATTGTTCCAGACGCGGCTGCCCTGGGGGCGCTTACAGTCGGGTCGGGACACCGAGCTGAGCCCCAGAATCGAGTGTGAACCCTTGAGACGGTGGCTGTTGCGTGGGATCACACAGTGTTGCCCGATGCGACCGAGGCGGCAGAAGAGGGCCCGACCTCGAGGGAACCGTGGGCGGGAAAGGCCAAAGCAGCCCCACCGAAGTGGGAAGATGGACATGTGGCACTTAAGTCCGCCCTGCGCACGTGTTTCAAAGGCTCCACCAGCAATGCACCAGGATGCCCCAAGAAAGCAACTGCGCCCCATGTCCCGCCCGCGGCTCCAGTCGATGAGAACACCCTAGAGGGCAGGGCTCGAGCTGCCCGGGTACCACCCGTCACGTGGCGACGGCGCTGGCGCGCGCCAGCTAACCCCTAGTCCAGGGCCGGGATGGTGCGTGGAGGCTGGTCTGCGGTCGCGGCCGGGTGCGGAGCTGCGAGGCGGCGGCCGCGGGGGCGAGGAGGGAAGATGGCCGGCCGCCAGCGTCGCCCGCCGGGCCGGGGCCGCGGAAGAGCAGACAGGCACGTAAGGTGGAGGGGAGCCGCTACTCAGCTTTGTCGAGAGGACCGGGCTACTCCTAGTGCCCGGCTGGGGCGGGCGGAGCCAGCTTTGTCGAGTCAGCAGGGTCGAGTTGCGGCCGGTGTGCTCCTTCCCCGAGCCCCGCCCCTTCCCATCCCCACCTCGCTTTTTTAGGGGGAAGGGGAGGGCAGTCAGCACCCACAGGCAGTGTTGGTGTTGTGCTTGGGTGTCCTCCCGGATCAGCCCACCCCTCCCTGCTCCCAGATGCTTCCCCTCCCCCATCGCGTTAACCTGGGGAAGGGGCAGAGCATTCTGCCCTTGGAGCACCTCCCGTCTCTCCACAACAGGCGTAATAGCTGGCTTATTCCTTCTAGGTCCGGCTGAAAGGTTTTAAAAAAGCAGGTGGGAGTGGGGTGGGGGGTGGGGGTAGGGTATGGGAAGATCCAGGACAAGGTACTAGTTAGTCTTTCACTGCAGGCTAGGCAGAGGCTGTCTCCTTTCTGAAGGCGTTTAGGGTGGAGGTGGGATGTGTGTGTGAAGGACCCAAGGGCAAGGGTACAGGTCACTTTCAACAGACCACGGCAGAGTGGGGTTGGGGTGTCAGTCCCGTTTGCTGGGAAACCCTACAGCCAAGGCTGTATCCCCCAGAGCTCCCAGCACTTGGAGCCCTGCCACTGAGGGCACAGCCCAGAAGAAACGGGAGGAAGTTGCAGAGAAGCTGGATTTAAAAGTGGTGAAGGATGGCTTCCCTGGTGGTGCAGTAGTTAAGAATTCGCCTGCCAATGCAGGGGGCACGGGTTTGAGCCCTGGTCTGGGAAGATCCCACATGCCGCGGAGCAGCTAAGCCCGTGCGCCACAACTACTGAGCCTGCACTCTAGAGCCTGCGAGCCACAACTACTGAGCCCGCGAGCCACAACTACTGAGCCCACGAGCCACAACTACTGAAGCCCGCGCGCCTAGAGCCCATGCTCTGCAACAAGAGAAGCCACCGCAATGAGAAGCCCGCGCACTGCAACAAAGAGTAGCCCCCACTCGCCGCAACCAGAGAAAGCCCGCGCACAGCAACGAAGACCCAACGCAGCCAAAAAATAAAAATAAAAATAAAATAAAATAAAATAAAATAAAAGTGGTGAAGGAGGAGCAGTCAACAATTAGCACCCCCTAGAGTGGGCAGAGCAGGATACCTTGGACTCTTAGGCCCACTGTGCTGTGGAAATCATGGAGCAATTCCTGCTTAGGTCGGAGGGTGACCTGAATGAACTCTAGGGCTTCTGCCTACAAGATTCCAGGGAACAGACAAAACGGAAGCATGGCCCACAACGGGGCCCAGTTCTGCTGGAGCTGAATTTCTACAGACCTCACAGTTCCATGGCAGGACCCTGTGAAATAACATGGGAAGTGCCTGGTACTTGGTAGGTACCCTGATTAAAAGAGTAATGGAAAGGAAAGTCTTTAATTTCCATCTTAGTGTTGATGTCCTTATGGTCCTCTTTGTCATCATGGTTATAGAGAAGCTTCCTCAAATGCACCTCTGTTCCTCTGTTCCCAGCACTGTTCTAGGCCCTGCACCAAGGGCATGAAGAAGGTGCCTATGAATTCCCATGTGTCACTAGAGTGGAGGCAGCAGCAGTAGGAAACCAGTGTCTCCAAGAATGGACTGTCTTCCCTCTCCCCCATCCACCTTCTCTCCTTGGTGGGGGAATCCCCAGATAAAGCGAGAGATGTCAGCTCCATTTCAGGAAGTACGTGAAGGTTATCTGCTCCAGCCTGCTCATCTGCTTCCCCTCACAGTTATTAGGATACTCCCAATACCTTCCCTGGAGCAGCAGGCCAGGGAAGAGAGGGGCAAAATCAGAACGAACAGAAGAGAGAAGGTAGTCGCATTCACCAACCGCCTGAGGTTGCCATTAACCCAAGGGGCTGCCAGTTACAGGGGACATCCTTCTGGGGCAGTTTGAGCAGGAGGTCTCCAGGCTGGTAGCCGGAGAGACTGCAGGTGGGAAGGTGGGGGAAGAATTATTACACCTACCCTGGACCCCCTAAGCCTCATCATTCTGCGCAGTGGGACCTCCATCAGCTTCAGATGCCATTCTGGTAATCGGGCATCTAGGCTTTTTTTTAACTCACTCTCTCAATATCCATCCATCCATCCATCCATCCACCCACCCTCCTACCTATTCACCCAACAAAGATTTCCTAGGCACCTTCTCCATACTGGTCAAGCCCAGTGCTCAGAGTTACGGTTATTTTACAGATAAAACACCTGGCATCTGACCTCACGGAGTTTAAAGCCTGGGGTGAGAGGATACAGTAATAGAAAAGCCGCACACCTAATGTAATTTACAACCTTGAAAAGTGCCCGGGAAGAAGTGTTTGGTGCTATTGAGAACATATAACAGGTTCATTTGGGGTTGTGGGCTGCAGCAAAGGCCAGGATGGAAGTTGCCTGAACAACTCTGGCTTCTGGTTCAGGATTTTTAGGGTTGTCCACTCAGCCCATGAGGATGTGACCAAAACTTAAGCATTAATGCAGTAGCCATGGAAATAGAATGACCATGACGTGAGGTCGGTGAATAGAAATCCTCTGTCAGCTCTCAATTGCGGGAAAGAGGAAGCTACAAAGAAATTCAGGCGCGAGGAGAGGGGAGTTTATTGCCAGGTCTGTAGAGCAGATGTGGTAACCGGCAGCTCCTTATTTTGGAGGCTACTCTAAAACCATGTTCAACTTGGGGGGCCTCTAGAGGACTGAGCCAGTTGTGGAACAAGCCAGGGTGTTTAGGTCTGAACCAGAACTTGAGCCCGCCAAATCTCATCTCAAACTGTCTCTTGTCCAGTTTGCGTTGAGAGTGGACCACAAATCGGGGACCACAGGCAGAGGGCTTGTGGTCTTGGATGCTTCACCAGCTAAAGTGTGGGGCCCGAGCATCATTGTATCCACCTGTAAAATGAGGGGATGTTTCCTGGAGTCTCTCAGAGGCTTCTTCCAGCTCCATCCTTGTGATGACTCTATGGTCCCAGGAGCAGTGCACTTTTTGGGGTTCGTCTCAGTTCACAGCTGGTGCCTCTGATGTGTAGGTGGCTGTGGCTATGCTGTCATTCCTGCCGGGGGGCATCCTGACCAGACACTCTGTGTGTGCAAAGACTCCCGAGGGAGCAGTGTGGCACCGGGGTTAGGAGCCCAGGCTACCTGAATCCAAGCCCTGGCTCCACCACTCACTAGCTCTGTGACCTCAGGCCAGGTACTTGACCTCGCGAAGCATCCATTTCCTCGTGGGGGTAATAATAGTTTGTATTGCATCAGGTTATTGCGAGGATTAAAAGAGAAAAAGCATGTAAGGGCTCTCCCGTGGAGCCTGGCTCAGTGAGCAATCTATAATTGTGAGTTATTGTCATTATTAGGTCATGGGGACACCAGGCAGTGGTGACACCAGGCAGCTGGTGTCACTTTTGGCATCTGACCTAAACTCAAGGTGATGATGAAAATTATGAGAGAGAGAGAGAGAGAGAAAACAAAATACCTCACAAGTCAAGACAAAAGCAATCTTTTTCATAAAAGATAGAGAGAAGACAAAGATCAAATCTAATAACTATAGACTATTGTTTAGACACACAGAGAGAAAGGGAGATGCCTCTCCACCTCCCAATCCCATGAGCAGGTGGGAAATCATGCTGACCTGGGGGGACCAGGGGACAATCCCTGAAAAAGCCTCTGCCTGAATTTTTACCCTTTTCTGAGGCTGGGTTGGGGGACATGGGGAGAAAGGGAGCAGCAGAGACTTATAACCTTGTAAACACAGCTCATTCATTCAGTAACTATTTATCCAGGCCTTCCAGACACTGTGCTGGGGAATGATGGTGACAAAGACACAGTCCCTACTAGTGAGAGACGTAAGGTTCAGCAGCTAAGGGAGTCCAGTCAAGAGTGGCAGAGACACAGGTATCCCTGCAGGGCATGACACAGCACACAGGTGCGGCCTGGAATTCTGGGCATGTTTTTGGTCGGCTGGTGGAGGCTCCTCGCCCTAACAGGGGACTGGAAACCTGGAGGAGGCTTCTTTCCCCCCCAAGTTAATTTCTGGGCAGCTGTGTGGTTGTAGGGCAGGTGGAGAGGTGAGAACCATCTCGTGGCTGAAGAAGGTTCCATGTTCCTGGCTCAGTGCTGGCTAGAGAAAGGCAAGAGGGACTCTTGCATTGTGGGCTTCCAAAGCTCCAAGGAGAGAGCTGGCCAGCTCTGCATTTGGAGCAGAGAGAAATGGGCAGCCTACACCTGCCAAATCTGCGAGGTGCTTCAGGGAGGGCCCCCCTTGAAAACATTATTTATAGATCTGACCGTTTGCCCACTCTTATCTTGATGATGGGAATTTGGGACAACAGGTCACAAGTTGGTGTCTTCCTTTGTCAGCAATCCATTCAACATGGCAATTCCCTCACCCTTCACACAAGGCATGGGCGACACAAAGAGATGGCTTGCCTGCAAGAGACCCAGCTGGTCTGGAGTTGGAGGCACATTTCATTTCTCCAGCCAGTTGGGGAGGCAACTGGAGCAGACCTGGAGATCGCCTCTAATGTTTTAAATGTCAGTGTGGTCCCTACTTGCTGACTTGCCAAGATTTGATCAGCTAAATTGGCCTGTGTGGTATGTTCCCTGCAATGCACAGTGTGTATCTAGATCTTTCAACAGTGTCACCAGGGAAGCTAGATGGCAGTAAACAAATTTCAGTGGATGTGGTTCTGGGGTAAGCCTTTCTCTTACCCCTTCTGAGCTACTTCCTGTCTCATTGGGGCTTGCAATTCAAAAGGGTTCTCTCCTTGGGCCCTAATTAGGTTGAGGGAGGGACCAGCTCCATTTGGGATGCCACAGCCACCTCTGCAAGCTTCTTGGGCCCAAATAATGCCAGCTTTTGGTGGGGACAAAGGTCAGGCCTAGATTGGGGTCTTCCCAGTGTTTCCAGAGTCTCATATGTGCCAGGGAAGAAACCAAATTATGAGCTAAACTAACCTAAACTCCCAGAGGTTTTCCTTCATTCATTCATTCACTCACTTTTTCACTCATAACTTGGCTAGCCAGGCAGCATTTATTGCCTGTTTTTGGTTGGCCTTGTTTCTCTCCCATTACTGGGAGGCAAGTCAGAGAACCGAAAGACAAGATTCTTTTCTAGCGTGTTCTGGGATTGAATAGAGATGGGAATCCCGGGACTTCCCTAGTGGTCCAGCAGTTAAGACTCCGTGCTCCCAATGCAGGGGGCCCGGGTTCGATCCCTGGTCAGGGAACTAGATCCCACATGCCACAGCTAAAGATCCGGCACGCTACAACAAAGATCCCGCATGCGGCAACAAAGACCCGGTGCAGCCAAATAAATAAATGAATAAATATTAAAAAAAAAAAAAAAGATGATGGGAATCCCCAGGCCAAAATGAGGAGGGAAATCTGGGGGCCCAGGGATGCTTTAGTTTTAGAATGTCTTCATGAGAAGCATGACTGAGTGTTTCTGGGGCCCACGCAGTCTCTGGGAGCTGGACCCACACTTGGCCTGTCAGCCTGCTGATGTTCACAGAACTCCTCGCTTGTCAGGTCTGGAGGGCAGCGGTGGGGAGACCTCGACTCTAGCACTGTGCCCAGCTCATAGTACTGAATATAATCAAATCAGACACACATACATACACAGAAACCTAAAAAACAAAACAAAAAGAAATTATGACAAAATAATTCACCCCTTCCAATCTACCCTCCCCCAGATGAAATTAAAATGACCAGCTGTGGGAATTCCTTGGTGGTCCAGTGGTTAGGACTCTGTATTTTCACTGCCGAGGGCCTGGGTTCAATCCCTGGTCGGGGAACTAACAAACATCCCACAAGCTGCGTGGCACGGCCAAAAAAAAAAAAAAAACGACTAGGTGACCAGATCAATTACCAAATGACTGAGCAGGGATACAGCCCATGTCATATGAACAATCGAAGCTTCTTACTGCCTCTTTGGGGCTAACACTACCCTGGGACATTCTTAAGCCTATCTCTAAGCAAACCTTACAGCAGTCCCTGCACCAATTTCCTCCAATTTCACTGGTGAGGATACTGAGGCTCAGAAAGTTTCAGAGATTACCCTCCCTCCCTCCCTCCCTTCCTTCCTTTCTTCCTTCAACAAATAGCTCTGGTGCACTTGCCAAGTTCTGGGAGCTGAGAATAAAGGAATGAGTAAGACAGACACTGATTTGCTGTCATGGTGCTTACACTCTACTGGGGAAAAGGGGAGGCAGACAAGCAAACAAATCAAAATTTCAGCTAAGGATGCCTGCTCTAAAGAAGCAAAACAGGATAATATCATAAATGGAGTAATCGGTCATGGAAGGCTTCTCTCAAGAGGTGGCATTTAGAAGACCTAAACAGTAAGAATAAACCAGCCTTGGGGAGCTCTGAGGGACAGGACTGCCAGCCCCGGGGCACAGAACTGGTAAGTGCAGAGCAGCTGGCCCACGGAGCCAGGTTTGCCCGACTGCCTAATCCTTCCTCTTTCTGCCACATCCTGCTTCGTCACATGGCCAAAGAGTAAGGTTGGGCTCTGCTGTGCGGTGTGAGCAGCCAGGCTGAGCTGGAGGCGGCCATGACCTGTGAAGCTCGGTGGCTATGGGCCCACCCCCCTGGACCCCCATTCATTTGTGTTGAGGTCATGGGGTGAAGGGTTAGAAAACAGGTCTTCAAGTAGGCAGCAGGGGACGGTCAAGTTGCCCAGATGTTCTCAGCTGCTGGAGAACTGAGTCTCAGTCTCACCCGCATGGGAGGCTCTTCTGATTCTTCCCAGCCCCACTTCGAGGCTCCAGTGCCAGCCAGCACTTGTTCCCAACCCCGAAGGGGAGACTCCAAATTGCAAGAATAGTGAAAGAACTCTCATGTATTCTTTATCCAGAGTCACCAGTTATTTACATTTGCCCCATTTGCTTTATCATTCTCTCTCTCTCTTTTCCCCATAGTTTTTCTGAGCTATCTGAAAGTAAGTTGGAGACCTTGTACCCTTTTATGCCTAAATACCCTACTGTGTTTTTCCTAAGAACAAGGACATTTTCTTACACAACCACTGTACAGTTATCAAAATCTGGATGTTTACCATGGATGCAATACTATTTTCTAAACTACAGTCCACATACAAATTTTGTCAGTTTTCTCAATGCTCTTCAGAGACAGTTCTTTTTCCTTTTCCAAGAGCCAAACCAGGACTGTGAATTGCATTGAGTGTCCTGTCATTTTAGTCTTCTTAAGCTGGGACAGGGACTTCCCTGGTGGTTCAGTGGCTAAGACTCCACACTCCCAATACAGGGGGTCCGGGTTCGATCCCTAGTCAGGGAACTAGATCCCACATGCATGCCGCAACTAAAGATCCCGCATGCAGCAACGAAGATCCCGCACGCGCCAACAAAGATCCTGCATGCCGCAACTAAGAACCAGCGCAGCCTAAATAAACAAACAAACAAACAAATAAATAAATATTAAAAAAAAAAAAAGATGGGGCCATCTCAACGCGCACATGCCTTTCTCCTTAAGCTGGGACAGGGCCTCTGGGTTCCTCAGCCTTGGCATTTTGAAGAGTAAGTGTCTGATATTTATTTCTACATGGTTAGATTGGGGCACTGCATTTGTGGCAGAAAAGCACTGGAGTGATGCTATATCCTTCTCAGTGCACCATATCAAGAGGCACAAGTCAGTTTGTCCCCGTATTGGTGACGCTAACTTTGATCCCTTCCAACTCAGTGTTTTTTGTCAGTTGGTTTCTCTCAGCCTTTTGTGTCTCTCTCCTTATCTGTATGGGTTTCTCTCCTCATCTGCTTCTGTCTCGCTCTCTTTCTGTTTCTGTTATGATCATTCTCCATTTTCTTGCGCTGGTTCTTTTGGTATCCTTACCTCTGGGTCTGTCTCTCTCTTTATCTCTGGTCCTCTCTGGTTTCCTTTTCTCCCTGTTGCTGCCTCCGCCCTTGATTTTGGTCCTGTGTCACCATTCTCTCTCCAAAGTACTGAAAGGCATGCAAGACCACTTAGACCTGCCACCAGGCTGACCCACAGCTGAAGACCAGGTGTGTCCTCGGATTCCTAAGAGGAATCATATGGAACTAATGAGAGGCTAGACCTTTGAGGCATCATAGTTTACCCAGGTGGAATCTCATGGTCCTGGGAACTCATCTCTGGGCCCATGAGAAAAGGCAGGCTCTAGAGGAAGAGGGATTCTGCATAAAATTTCCTCTTCTTGCTGTCTTCTGCCTTCTGCCCACCCATATGTCATCTCCCATGAGAGAGTGCACAGACCCCCAAACTCCCCTCTAGACCCAGGGCTGAGGCTCACTGTGGTTAGGCCAGGGCTGAGCAAATACCATCTTTCTGCCAAAGCAGAGCCAACTCAAAGCTCTGAGGTTAGCAGGTTTCTTGCCACCTCAGAGAGCTGAGCCCACAACAGCCTTCGTCCCCACTTGGTGGTCACTGGATTGGAAGAAGCCCAGACCCCGGGCTTCTTTTCTCTCTGGGTTAGGCCCCAAGCCACAGTCAGAGAATAGAGGCCAGACCATGGCACTCGAGAGCAGCACACGCAGGGAGATCAGCTCGGTGCTTTGTGACCACCTAGAGGGGTGGGATAGGGAGGGAGGGAGGGAGACGCAAGAGGGAGGGGATATGGGGATATATGTATACATATAACTGATTCACTTTGTTATACAGCAGCAACTAACACACCATTGTAAAGCAATTATACTCCAAGAAAGATGTTTAAAAAAATAAAATAAATAAATAAATAGGCAAAAAAAAAAAAAAAAAAAAAAGAGCAGCACACGGCCAATCACTCATGGCTATGGCACTGAATTTTGAATTATGTTATCATTATTCCTATTATTAAATCCAACTTTATGGTGGGTGACTTGGGTGAGCACTGCTCCTCATTGGAACGTACGTACCCTCTTGTGTACGTACCCAGGGACTTTCTGCTCTGGTGGTTCCTCTGCAGTTTTTTGTTTTCATCCTAGTCTATGGAAGTAGGCATCACTAAGGACCAGCATGAAGCAAAAGGCTAAGGGAGGAAACAGTACTGGCTGCCCCGCCGCGCCGTCTAGTTCTTCCTGCCGGGCTGGGGCCGGGCAGCATCCTCTCCACCCTCCAGTGCTCCGCAGCGGCAGCACCGCCAGGCCCAGGTCAGGGAGCAGCGTAGGGGCTGGCGCCAACCTCATCTGTGTCTCTTCAGGGGTCACAGGCCTAGGGGATGTCAGGGCCACCAAGGCTCTTGGCACTCAAAGGCCACCCAACCCTCTCGTTTTGCAGATGAGCAACCCGGGGCCTGGGAAGGGGAAGTAATGGCACTCCAGTGGCAGAGCTGGGACCAAATCCCAAGGCTCATGACTTCCACCTCAGTGCTCCTTCTGCCATCGTCCCTGGATTTCTCAGCTGCCGGCTCAATAACTCTCTCCCATCCCCAGACCTGTTGGCAGGCAAGAAAAATAACTCATGTGAGTCAAAAGCAATTTGCAAACATAAATAATTTTCAATGCCAGGAGAGGAGACAGTAGGAAGACGTATTGAAGGTTGAGAGGAACCTGGCCAGTCCTGAGTCTCCTTCACCCTGCCCAGTGCTTCCGCTCCCCCCCTCAGCACTGATAGGAGAGTGGGGAGCACAAAAAACAAAGCAGGAAATGGCTATAAGGATGCTCACATCCGTTGTTCATGGGAGGGATTCTGCTTTCCAGGCTCTTCTCTCCCCACCCCCCAACATTCACATGATTTTGTAATCCCACCTCCTTTAGAGAATCAGAGGAAATTAGATGGTCCCCTGCTTGCATCTGGAATAGCCCAGGCCTCCTCCATCCGGCTGTTTTCCTCCTTGTCTTCAACCCCAAAAAGCACTACTTCAACAAAGAATGGAAGACACGCCATTATTCTGTTATGTTACTATAACCTCAATGTTATATTACAAAGGAGCTGAATACGACTTTCCCGTTTTCTCAATTTGGATGCTGCTTTACAGACCACCCAAGACCATCCTCTGATTTTGTGACAGGCATTTGCTCATCTCCCCAGGATATTATGGCTTATTTTGCCCTGACAGCCAGCGAAGTCCCTTGTAAGAGGTTTTGGAGAATAGTGGTGGTAGTGAGGGAAGAGCCGGTGTCATTTCGGAGGGCTGAGTGCGCTAAGCACACCTTTCTAAAGCCCACCCCAAAGGGCTCTCTAAAGCAGAGAGAAACAATGAGAAACCAGATACCATGGAATTAGTGAAGAATTTCTCAGATGAAACAGGAAAGGGAGGAAATGCAGGGAGGTTTACATTACACCTGGCGCAGGTTGAAAGGAGTCAGGGCCAGTCGTTGGCAATATTAAACTCCATGGTGCGTTTGAAAGGATCCTTCGCTCAGGCAGCAAACGAGAGGCGTTCCTGCCAGTACGGGCTGCATTGCCACCACCCTCCTCCAGCCCTAGATGCACACGCACATGCACACTCACGCAGGCATGCACACGCACCTTGGACGTCCATTGGCAATGCCAGCTCTCTGCCCCATCAAGATTTGAGAACTTGCAGATAATTAAGTGAAATAATAATTACAGGCAGCATTTGATGAGTTTTTACTGTGTCAGGCCTTATCCACACAGCTTACGTGAAGACCATATATGAAAATAAAAAAGGGGTGTGTGCTGTGTCTTCTGCTTGTTGTTAACTCTGTGTGTGTCTGTCTGTATGTGTGTGTGTGTGTTTTGGAGTAACATGCCCATATCTCTACTATGCTGAACCTCATGTTAAACCTAAATACATAAGGACGAGGTGGTTGCTGGGCTGTCAGGAACCGTATAATATGTACCACTAGCTAAATATGGAAATTAAACCATGAATCTCCTGGAACTGACTCAAGGATTATCCTTAGGGTCTGTTTCCCTAAATTCAATTACCACATAATTACCCGGAGTCTCCTGAAACTCACACAGATGGATCAGGTGAAGGGCAAGGGGGCAGCAGGACCCTAGAGCAGCTGAGTGCCTGAGTGTCTGACATCCTCTGGTGGCAGGGCGAAAAGGAGCAGCCTGAGTCCCCGGCCTCTGCTGTGCAGCTTTGTGGTCATGGGGGTTGAGCCCCTGGGGGTGGCACGGGGGTCTTTCCTGTGTCTGCTGCTAATGGCTCGCAGTGCAGGAATCAGCATCACTGTCTGAAAGCTCCCATCTGTCTCTCTTTCTCTCTCTCTCTCTCTCTCTCACACACACACACACACACACACACACAGGACTCTGTACACACACACACACACACACATACACGAGGCATCTGATTCTGAGGTATTTATCTAGGAACTGTGCACAAACTGTGGGAGTGCATGAAATACCCAAGACATGCCCCTTGCCTTCCAAATGCTCAAGGCTTTGTCCAGCTGGAGAATCGAGGTGCATGCACACAGGTATGTTGCAGCTAGCAACTGATTGACGAGCTGGGGTGGGGGGCTGCAATAAATACTGCAGGAGATCAGGCACAGCAGGCCCTGGTAAAGGCTGGAATAATCTAGAACAACCTCAGGGAGGGGATGGGACCTAACTGGCCTCTGAAGAACCCACAGAATCCTGGAAGCTGGGAGCACAGCCCCTGGAGACAGACAAGGCTAGCTCAGAACCCACTATCTGTTCCCCTGTATACTGAATGTTTGAACTCAAATGGGTTACTCGAGCCTCTAAGCCTTCATTTTACCATCTGTGAGACAGGGATAGTGATAGGACGTAGCTCATGATGACGCCCTGAAGTGCCCCCACAGGTAGTGGGCACTCAATCCATGTTAGCTGTTAGCAGTAACTGCAAGGGGAAGAGAGGAAGAGGAGGGGGCAGGGGGCAGGGGGGTTTTTGAACCATGGCCACAGGAAATGGACACTTGCATCCAAGAATATCCGCCTTTAGTACTATTTCCTCTTCACAGTCTTCATCTTCTCAGATGAGCCGCAAACATAACATGGAACCATAACGTGGAACCATAGAAGAAACTCAATTCAAAAAGCACGAGGATCTGGTTCTGTACGAGTGCAGGCGCAGCTCTTATCTCTCTCCTGTCCCAATGCCATTCTCGGTGATCCAGGATAAAGCTGGAGAGGCTGAGGATGAGGTCCCAGGTCAATGGGTAATCATCCACCAAGCAGGTAGTGAGGGCAGAATGCAGAGGGCTGGTGGTGCACACTGGGTTATAGAGTTGGGGGGGAGGGAAGGGAGAGGTAGCAGTCAGTTCAGAGGTAAACATCACTGGGTATCTGTCCCTTGGTCACGCTGAGGCTCTCAGCCAGAAGTCATTAGAAGGCATTTGGATCTGACATGAAATGTTTTATGTTCCCTGGTAAAAAAACTAACCCGTATGTTTACTTAGGGGGTTTTCCAGAAGCGCTCAAGGCTCTTTCCCGGCCCAGTTCATCCTCACTGTCACGGCACGTCTTTGAAGGTGCTGAGGAAACTGAGGTGTAGGAAGGGAAAGGGTTTTGGTGCAGGTAGTGGGTACTGCAACTGCATCTGTTCTGCCCTCCTTGTATGTTCTAGACTTTGTCGTTGGGGTGGGTGGGAATGGGGAGGAGACTCAACTCAGGAGCCCAAGGTGGGCCAACAAATGGAGGGACCAATTCTGGTCTTCCATCACTCCTTTGTCTAGGTCTTGTCCCATGCTCACTCCACCCCCACCTGAAATCACAGGTGAAGGCCCCACTGTCATGCAGCAGCCATTCTGTGCCACGTCAGCATACTCAATGTCACTACAATCACCGCACTCACAGGATCCATGTCCATGTGGCTCAGTTCTCAACAGTTTCTCTCTCCTATTGGACTGAAACGTCCCTGTGGGCAGGGGCTGACCAAGTAGACTATTCAGGATCCAAACAGAGTTTCCAGATAACATCCAGGATGCCCAGTTCAATCAGCATTCACATAAACAATGCATTTTATATTATTTTTTAGTATTAGTATATCTCAAATATTTCATGAGACATACTAAAAAATCATGCATTGTCCATCTGAAATTCAAATTTAACTGAGCATTCTAGATTTTTATGTGCTCAGTCTGGCAACCCTAGCTCCAACGCACCCTGGTAGGATCCAAGGATGGAGCTAACACTGAAGGGCTAAACTTGACCCTTGTGAAAATGAGTTGGGAGAGGTGGTGCAGGCAACAGGGAGACCAGAGCTGGAGTCTGGGACCCAGCTGGTGCAGGAGGGACCAGCTTCTGAGGGATGGATGGATACACAATGCCCCTCTCTTTGCAATGAGTCAGCTTCAGCCTCTATGCTCAAGGCTCAGCCCCATTAGAAAGGTTCATTTGGAGAAAAAACAGAGAACTTTGGGTCTCTGTGCAAAGTTAAGATCCCAGTGTGCAAGGTTAAGATCCCAGCTTCCTGCTTTCATTCTCTCCCCTGAACTTGGGCTCAGAGAGAGGGTTTAGGACCCTTTGCTTGTGAAGCGCTGGGCATTGACAGACATCTCTGTCCTGCATTAGGAAGAAGCAGTCTACATCTGCAAGAACTGGGGCTACTGGACTCTCCTCCCCTGTCCCGATGCCAGGGCCCCTGGCCCTCTTTGAGTGTTCCTGAGCTTTGGACACATCTATGTTTGAGAGGTTAGGGTGGAGTGAGTTGCCGTGGGGTACCTCTCTGCTGGGTGATAGCAGACCACCTGATTCGTTCTAGAATCAGTACAGAACTGGGCAGTGGCCACATGAGCTGGACAAGCTGTTCTGTCATCAGAACCTCAGACTCTCATCCCACAGGGAAGCTCAACCCCTGTGGGGTCTGAATGGAACAAGATGCTCACGTGGCCCCTGGCACATCCGAGGAGCCCAGCCAATGAGAGTCCTGTCCCTCCTGGGCCAGAAGGGGCCTTGGACACCCTTGAGTCTGGTGCCAGTTGGGCATCTCTGCTGCTCCTCCTGACCTATCCATCTACCTCTGTCCCATTGCTGATCTTCTGACCTTAGGTTCCAGGCTCTTCCTAGGACCATCCTCCTCGAAGACCTACCCCAGAAGGTCCACCACCAGGCCCAGTTTTCAAGGCCTCAGACCACCTGTAGGCCACACCTTTCTGCGAACGGTAGTGGACAGGTTTCCTTCCCTGCCCACCAACAGTGCCATCCTCTACCTCCCCTCCCCTGTTCCCCAGGCTCAGCCTGGCAGAGGCCACCCACTGGGCAGGAGGGGTACCCCTAGGGGCTAAGGCTCACTCCCAAGTCACCAACTGTGCAGACCTGAACAAGGGGCTCGCCTTCCCACTCCTGATTTTTTAGTTCTCCTCTACCAGAAAAACAGGGAGATGAAATCCACGCCTGGCATGTGCCTTTGTGTACCAGTCAGTGAAGGACAGGCCCAATTCTAGTGCTGAGCAGGCAGTTTGCCAGGAGCAGTCAAGATTACCCCTCCCTTCATTCCCAGGGTGGCAAAGGGCATTCATTACATCGAGCGGGGAGGGGGGAGTGTTTAACTCACTCTAAAGGGGGCTGGGGTGATGGGGGTAGTGGGAGGGACAATTCACAAAAGCCAGGGCTAGAAACTCCCAACGGTTTTTTTTTTTTTTTTTTGAACTTCCCTTCCCTCCCTCCCCTCCCCCCTGCTAGGCTCCCCTCCCCCACCTCCAGCCGCTTGGTGGCCTGCAGCCAACACTGGCCACACTGTCCGCATTCAGGCCTCCTGCCCTCCTGGCCCTCTATCTCTTCCCCTGGCCTTCCCAACACTGTGCTCTCTCGCCACCTCTCCCCCCTTAACAACCCCCCATTATGAACCGTGTTGACCTCTTCTGCCCGGGCGCCCAGCACAGGCTCGGCCCCCCAGTCCCAGACGGGCAGGCAATGGGCTTGGGCGCCAGGAGCAGCCCCGCGCCCATCAGGCCGTCAGTCCCGTGGCCCCTGGCCCTGCTCGGCCACTCCAGCCAGGAAGATCGCTGCGTCTGCAGAAAGCTGGCCAAGGCCGGCCGCAGCATTCCCGGGTCGCGGCTTCCAGGCCCGAGGGAGCCGCACCTCGGAGCTCGGCCCACTCCCCTTGCCCCCTCGGGGCCCTTAACCCCTTCCTGCTTGGGGAAACCAAGGGCCCCAGCCTTGCCACCCAAAACAGGACGGGTGAGATGGGATCCCGCATTTCCCTGCTCACTAAGGAAGTGGGGACGGGCAGGCCTTGCTCTTCTGGCCTCTTCCCCCTCCCACTCCCCATCCACCTCGCAGGAAGCCCCCCGCCCCCTGCCCTGGCCGTGCTCGCGGCGCCTCCAGTCGGAGCCTCTGGCCTGGTGGTTTCCGGGGAGAGAGGCTGGCAGAGAAAGAGCCTCGCAGCTTCCTCGGTGGGGCGGGGCCAGCGATGGCAGCAAGGGACGCTGGAGAGGGTGGGAGGATCCCCTCCCGGCTGAACCTGCCCTACCGGGCAGGGATTATTAGGAAGGAACACCCCTGCTACATCAGGGCCAGCGCCAGGGTGTGTTGCGCCCTGGGGTCGGGGATGGGGGTGGGGGTGGGGGGCAAAGATCAGCAGGTGCCTGGCGGGCGCGGCGCTGGCCCCACCCAAGTCTCCGCGCCGCTCGCGCACCCGTGCACCCCTCCTCCCCCCACCCACGCAGATCCCGGGTTTGCCAGCGCGGTGGGCAGCGAAGCCCTGAAAACTCTGAGAGCGGGGGCGACGCCAGCACAACCCCCCCGCAGGAATTCCCCTCTCCTTTGGAGAGCCTCTCGACTTCCGGGGAGCGGGGTCACTCCCCGGGTGCGGGCGCCTCTGCTCGCGAAACCAGTCCACTTGGCTTTTGCAAAGGTTTAAGCGCAAGTTGCGATAGGTTCCCCCACAACCTCACCGCCCCCCCCACCCCCGCCAGACCTAAGGCGGAAGCGGGATGGGGAGAGGGGTGCAGCCGCCTCCTGAGCCTCTGACGTTCGCTCTTCGCTAATCTCAAACAGCGAAAGTGCACCTTCAACATCTCCATTTAATATTTACATTCAAGCAGGTAATAATTGGAAGCTTATAGTTTAGACATTTCTAGTAGCAGCAGTTTCTAGAGAGCTCGTTTAGCCTTTTAACAAAAAAAAATTTTTTTTTGCACATAGAAACAACACATCCATGTGTACAGTATCAAAAAATATATACCAAGGTTACTGGTATTGCAGTTCCTGGAAGGGGAGGAAATGAAATCAACCGAAATACTGAATGAATGGGTAGAAAGGTCAACAGAAAATAGTTTGTCTGATATAGAATATAACATGATCTAGAGAGAACTCCATAAATCTAGGTTTTTATATTTCAATATATAAATACCTACAAATAAATATATATATATCAGCCCGAAGGGGGTGGTGGGCCTTTTGAGCTCAAACAATACATTTCAATAATAACACCACGTACAAACGGGAGTAAAGTCTGCACTTGACAAGTTAGCACGGTTAAAATATAATACTATAACTCTTAGACCGCCTCGAGTGGCTGCCCTGTCAGTCCCGGAGGTCCACGAGAGAGGGGATGGGGCAGATGAGGGGCGAGACCCGCAGGCACGGCGTGGAAGGCGCCAGTGTGGGCCGGGCGCTCCAGCCAGAACCCGGTGGAGGGGCGCGGTTGCCGCGGCTTCTGGCATTTTCGCGCCGGGGCCCGGCCCCGGATCTCCCGCAGTTGGAGAGAGGAGGAGTCCGCCCCCAGGCCCCAGGTGTTAAGCCCCGGCGGGTACAGCGCTTTCCCTTCCGAAGCCCTTCGGCTACACCGTCACGTACTCCTTGAACGTGACGGTGAGGCAGTTTGCGGTGACGTCGGTGATAATTATATTCCCAAAGAAGGGTTTGAACTCGCTGAGTGGCTCCTCGGGCTCGTCCTGGGCCTCGGTCGGAGGCTTCTCGGCCGCTGTCGCCGGCGCAGCTGCCACCGCCGCGGTTGCGGGCGCCTCAGGCTTCACCTGCAGGGCGCTGGGCGGCTCCCCGGCCTCGCCGCGCGTCTTGACGCAGCGCAAGTCTATGGGCTCGTCCAGGTCTGAGTCCAGCAGGATGACCTCCGGTTGCTGGAGGGCGGCGGCGGGGGGGACGTCCGCGGGGCGCTCGGCGGTGGGGCTGCCCCCCAGGCAGGTGGGGGTGCTAATGCTGCGCGCTGTCAGGCGCTTCTTGCAGGGCTCTCGCTCGCCGTGGGTCTCAGAGAGGCAGCGCTTGCGCGCGTGGGAGAGATTTAGGTCGACGGCGTGGTGATGGTGGTGGTGGTGGTGGTGGTGATGGTGGGAGGGCGGCTGTGTGCCGCGGGGCGGGTCCCAGGCCAGCAGGTCAGGCTTGGTGGTGAGCTGCAAGGGCTGCTCGCCGAAGGCCTCCTTGGTCGGGGAGAGCTTGCGGGAGCCGGCCTCCTGGGGCTGCGGGTCCCCGGCCCCCGGCCCCTCCTCCTCCCTCCTCTTGGAGGGCGTTTCCACCTTCTTCTCCTCCGCCCCCGCGGCCTTTTTGAAAGTCCTGTCTGCAGGGGGGTGACGCTCCTCGGCAGCCCGCTTCTTGTGGCTGGGGGAGCGCGCCTCACCCTCGGCTGCCTCCCCTGACTTGATCTTCACCGCCTGCATGCCGTTCTCCATGTACTTGCTCATCACGATCACGATGCGTCCGTTCTTGTTCTTGTTTTTGACTATCTTCATCTTGCCCCCAATCCCGTTGCCCGTCACCGCTTCCTTGGGGGCCGGCGTCATCCCGTTGGGGGGACCCTTCTCGGAGCCCTTGCCTGGAGCCCCGACCGCACCGGCCAGGGGCTTCACCGCTCCCAGGTAGCCCTTGGCCCCCCCGCCGTGGGCCCACTTATCGGGCGGGTGGCTCTTGGCGCCTAGGTCCGGGCAGGTGGGGCTGGGCGCCTCCTTGTGGCTGCCCTGGTACTGCAGGTCATACATTTTGGGGTCCGGCTGGTAGGGGTGGTGCTTCTTGCTGTTGAGCTGGTAGTAGTATTTGCCGCTCTTGCCTGGTGGTGGGGGCTTGCCCGCCCGCTCCTTGCTGTGCGGCTGGTACTGGTGGTGCTTCTTGCTGTTGAGCTCGTACTGGTGCCCCTGGCCCTTGCCCTGACCACCCAGCTCCAGCTTGGCGCGGTTGTCAGCCGAGGAGTCCTGGAGTCCGGTCAGCACGTTGGAACGACGGGCAAAAGTAGGTACCTAGGGGAATGGGGGTAGAAATGGAGGGAGAGGTAAGAGGAGGGGTAAGGCCAGCCCCAGAGCAAGCCTCAAGCACCAGGACTGTCCCAGCCCCTACCAGGTCAGCAGCTGCGTTATGCGGTGGGGGGGGGGGCGGGGAAGGGTGTGGGAGGTCATGATGAAAGGAAGTGGAATTGGGTGTTCTGGAGGAACTCCCCATGACTTCCGGGCCTGGAGGCAGCTCAGGTGGCAATGTCATGGGAAAGACTTGTGGACGGCCCCCCGGGGCCAGGGAGTGTATTCACCTGCACCACCAGTGGTTTGGGCTTCGGCCCTCGCTTCCGATATCCCATCAGCTGCTCCTGCCGTTCCCTGGGGAGAGGGAACAGAAGGCAGTGCTATTAGCCTCAGAGTCACCTCCCTCCTGCTATGCCCCAGCCTGCGGTGATGCCCCCACTTTGGTGAGCAGCGGGGCCAGCAAGAACCGGAGGGATCAAGAGCTCACGGCAGAAGATCGCCTCGGCCGCCACTTGGGTGCCTCGGTCCAGCCCAGAGTCCCGCTTTACGCCCACACCAACCCCTATCTGCCCAAGGGGTCTTTTCCAAAGGTTTCCCCCACCTCAGATGTCCATACCTGAACCGGGCCCCCACACAGCCCTGCCTCTTTGGCCTGCAGCTTGGGGCTGGGCAGCTTGGGGCTGGGCTGCTTGGCACTGGTGTCCACAGCCTTGGGCCCGGGGCCCTGCACAAAGTGCACTGGGCTTTGGGGTCCAGGGGATGCAAACAAGTCCAAATGAGGTGTGCGTCGACCCTGGGCCTCCCCGTCAGAGGCACGGGATGCTAATGACCTCATTAAGATTCAGATAACGAGTGCCGCCGGCAGAAGGGAGGACTCGTTTCCTTAAAGGCCAGGCACTAAACAGGGGGAGGGGCTGCGCCCTTGTTTACACAGCGGCAAATGAGCCAATTAGGGGCTGGGGGCGGGGGCCGGACACCGAGGCCAGGGCCTGGCCAGGTTCGCAGCCACCTGGTGAACCGGCTCTTGCAAGGCCTGGGCAGAGCTGCTGGGCGGGGCGACGCGGGGCGGCACGCAGAAGCACCGCCTCCTCCACGAGCCCGGGCTCCCAGCCTCCCCTGATTTCCAAATTATTAATAAAGCCCATGGCGGTAGCGGTGCTCAATACAGCTGCCAGGCTTCCGCCTGCGGCCTGGTGGAGGGTGACCTGAGGCAGGGGGGAGGATGATCCTAGCACTGCCCAGCCCTCTATGGGAGAAGGGAGTGCCTCTCCAGCGTTGGCCAAAGTTGCAAACCATTCCCGGGCCAGAAATCTGCTCTCCAGCGACCCTAGGCACCCCCCCCACCCCGCACCCTTGGGCTAACCCAGGGGAGTTCCATCCTGCCTGGGGGCCCGGGCCGGGGCCTAACTCCAAAGTTGCATGGCATTGCAACAGCCTGCGTTTTAAGTCTTTGGGGACCCATTATGCAACATGGCATCAGCCGCTGACATGGTTATAGGGTGGTGAACTCTCAGGTGGAACCGGGGCAGGATCCCTTCTCGGCGCCCCCCTACATCGCAGGAGAGCAACTTCCCTGCTGGTCGCTCGTTCCAAGGGTCTAGAGTTTACAGTTTTAGCGCCAAACGCGCCACAGGAAATAATGCAAAATAAAAGGGGGAGGAGGGATGGAAGGCAGCGGTGTGGCCCAGCTCCGCGGGCTCTTGCCGCTCCTCCCCTCCTCGATCGCCCTTCCCCCTTCTGTCCTCCCCGAAACAGAGAACCGCAGCCACCGGCGGTGAATCCAGCTGCAGCAGCTGCAGCGTGACAAGCATCTGTGCCCACGATGAGCCCCTCGTCAGAAGCCACCCCTCCACCACCAGGCAGTGCCCATCCCACACCCTTTGGGCCAAGCTCCCCCTGCCCTGAGAATGGGGTCCAGACCCACCAAGCAGCCTAGTGGGAGGTGTGAAGGGCAAGCAGCTCCAGAAGGAATCTGCCCCCTGCCAATCCCAAGCTCCCTGGGGGGTGAGGGTGGCAACTTAAGGCCTTGTCAACTTTTCTCCAGTCCCCAACAGGTTAAGTTCAGTTCCGTGACGTCCGGTGGTTTCACAATGCCAGCTCCCTTGGAGCTGCCCCGAGAGTTGCCCGTGCCAAGCGGCCAGTGGCAGCAGGAAAGCAACACCTAGGCTCCGGGGGTGGGGCTTCAAGGTAGCGAAAGGAGGGGGGCCGGCAGGGAACCAGGCACAGCCCCAACCTCTCTGCGCAGCTGTAGGGCCACCCGCACGCACCCTTCCCACAGTTTCCCCCAAACACAAGCCTCTCCTTCTCCGGCCCTGCCCTCCCCACCCCAAGCTGCAGCAACCGCCAAGGATGTTGGTTAGAGGAGCCGAGGCCCCAGCCGTGCCCATTCAGACCCGGGGGGAGGGGACTCCTGCCAGCCCCCTCCCGGCCCTTTCCCCCTTTCCTGTTGCAGCGTTGGCCCACTCTCCCATTCCCATATACGGTCACGGCTGCGAGAGGCGGCTGCTTGAGGGACGCTCACCTGTTCTGGAAGGCGATCAGCAACCGGGGATCCAGGATGTTCTCCTCGGGTTCCCACGTGTTATATCTTGCAAGGGAAAAGGGAGGGGGACACGGCGTAAAAAAAAAAACCGAGCCAGCTTTGCGGCCTCCAGGTGGGGAATGACATAAGGCCCTACTCTGTCTTCATGAACCGAAAGCTATTTAGCTGTGGATGTGGGGGTGGAGAGTAAATTTCTGCAGGCCTGACACGGTCCCTGATACACCCTCCCCGAGTCAAAATAAACACACAAGGGCAGGAAGAAAGGGGAGGGGTAAGAAAATGAAACTAGCAGTTTATTTTGCAGTTGTCAAGAATTTTAAGCATGTTACTGCGACATGTTCCAAAGCCACTTTGCTCACCAGGAACCCTGCGTGCAAAGCAGCCAAAATGCAAAGTCGCAGTCCCCTCCTCCTCTCTCCAGCCCCGAGTCTCCGCGAGGGCTTCAGCCATTCTCCATTTGACCCCTAATCCGATAACCGTCAGCCAAGCGGCCCCCCACACCCCCTCGCGGCCCTGGAGCCCGCTGTCACGGGCAAGCAACCCCCAAATACTCAGCAACACAAAAATATGCCTCTGTGTGTGTGTGTATATGTGTGTGTGTGTGTGTGTGTGTGTGTGCCTGCGCGTCTGTCTCCATCCGGTGCCTTCGCATTTCAAATTAAAAAAAAAAAAATTCCCCACCAAAAGCGTCGCAGTGACAGTTCCCAACATTTTCTGCTTTTTTTCTTCCTCTCCCTGCACCACTAGGAGGGAAGAGACACACAATTGCATTTTCGTCGCTTTTTAATTTTTTTTTTTTTTTTGGTTTTGCAATATGGAGCCGTTCGGTGGAGGGAAAGGGGAAAGGAGCCATTTTCTGCTGCACATCAGTCAGTGCCTGCGCCCTCCCTCCCTCCGCCGGCCTCCCCGGCTCGGCCCCGCGTCTCTCCAGCTCCTCCGGCTCCTTTTAGTGCATAAATTAGTGATGGCATTTCCCGGAGAGCAGAGCACAACACAGGGCGCCGGGCTCGGGCTCGGCGGCTCGGCTTCCCCAGTGCCTGCCACCGACTTCCCCACCCCCTCCTCCCTCCACCCCACCTCCACCCCGCCTCCCGTCCGCTCCCCCCACCACCCCACCAGCCCAGCGGGTCCGGAGCCCGGGAGCCCCGCGCCTCGGCACCAGGCTCCCCCGCCCCTCGGCCGCTACTTACTTGGGGGACCAGCCTCTCCATTTCACCAAATACTCCACTCTGCCCTGAGGGGGGAAGAGACAGCACTCCATCAGCTTCCGCGGGATCCCCGGCTCCGGCCCGCAGCCTCCCCACCCCCTCCCCGCCTCCCCGCGGGCTGCTCCGGCTGCCGCTCCCCCGCCGCCTCGCCGTCGCCCCCGCGCCGCCCTACCTTGCGGATCCGCTTCTTCTCGATGCTCTCCACCGCGAAGACGTGCTCGCCAACAGCTGGCAGCTCCATGGCCGAGCCGGAGCGCGCCGGGGCGCGGGCGGCCGGCGCGGCTGCAGACGCTGCTGGCTCCCGCCGGCGCCCCGCTGCCGCCCCGGCCGAGGCGCCCCCGCCGTCCGCGCCGCCGCCGCCGCCGCCGCCGCCGCTCGCCCAGCACAGCCCGGCCGCCCGCCGCTGCCCGCGCCCGCCCCAGCTCCCGGCTCGCGCTCGCTGAGACAACTGAGCCCGGGCCGCGGCTGCACAAGAACTCATGCAAATCCGGACGTCAGCGGGCGGGGCCTCGCCGGGCCCTGCTCGGCGTCAGGGGGCGGGCCGCGGCCGGGATTGGCGCAGCCGGGCCTACCGGAGGCCCCGGGCCTGGGCGGCGGGGGGGTTGGGGGGGGAGGAGGAAGGGCGCGGGAGGGGGCCGGGAGGAGGAGGGCGCCGGGGAGGTGCAGGGGGAGGGATCTGCGAGCCTGGGAGAGGGACACTGGAGGGAGGGAACGGGACCGGGCCGATTAGGTGTGTCGGTGGCGGGCCGAGGCGGGGTGGAGAGCTTGACGGGACCGCGAGGGTCTGGCTGCGACCCCTCGCCTGCGGCCTACCGCCTCGGCCGGCTCCCTCGCCTCTCATTCTCAGCGTGCACTGCCCAGGGACCCCTGCCGGGGGCCACGGAAGCATCCACTGCAGTTTCCATTTGCACCGAATTGCATCATGTGCAGACTCGCAGGGGGTCGCCGGCAGGGGGCGGAATCGGAGCAGGGGCAGCTCGCGCCCCCACTCTCTGTGTCCCGCCGCCCCGCCCCGCCCCGCGAGGCTTAGGGCATTTAGGAAGGCGAGAAATGGAAGGAGAAAGGATAGGGAGGAGAGAGACGACTGGGTGCAGAGGACCTCCAGGGAGAGCGCGGAGAGGAGAAAGGGGATAGAGGAGCAGCCAGCTTGGGGCCCTAGGGCTCAAGAACCTTACCAGAGGGTTCTCCGATCCCACCCCGGAACCTGCGAGGCTCCTAATTTACCCTCAGCCCTCTCCTTGTTGGGGCGAGAGCGGGATGTCCAGTTTCCAGCAGCAACCCCCCGCCCCCAGCCCGCGGCCAACACGGCGGGAGGCAGGGAGGACAAAGAGGGGGCGAAGGGAATGTCCAGGTCGGCTTGGGGGCCCGAGAGGACTTCGTGGGGTCCGGGGAAGGGCTTCGAAAGAGGGAGCAGGGAGGGTCAAGAAAAGGTTGAAGCTGAGCAGGGCACAGCGGGGCCGCACGAAAGGGAGGTGAATGGAATGGCCGAGGAGCCAAGCACTCGTCACGAATTCGCGCTCCCTGGTCCCCGAACGGCAGCGGCGGCCGAGCCGAGGCCCTCCCGACGCGGCCGGAGAAGCCGCCGAGTGTGAAGTTTAGCACCTCCGGCGGCGAGACGGCGCGTTCCGGCGTGCAGCTCCAGCGTCCGGCTGGGGGAGCTGCTGCGCCCCACGCGGCCTCCCGAGGGCGCCGCCCGCGGGGCCGCGATCTCTGTGGGGTCGGAGTGAGGAGGGAGGGGACCTGAGGAGGGGGCAGGGCGGCCCAAGTGGCAGGGGCAGGGGCGCGCCTGCCCGGGGATGTGTCCGGGCCCCCAGCTCCGGGCCCTTGAAGGACCGGGAGCAGGAAGCTTGCGCAATCCCTTGGCTGAGCGTCCATGGAAGAAAGGAAAGGAGCAAAAGCCGAGCGAGAGTGGAACGAGCGGGCGGGGGGGGGGGGGGGTGCGGGCAAAGAGCCATCCGGGTCTCCGCTCCCGCCCTGACACACGTCCCGGAATGCTGGGTGGGGACTGCGCGGGGGCTCGAGAAACTGGGGGAGGGGCGAGGTGGGGAAGCGAACTCCCAAAGCATGCGTTGGGCTCATTTTCTCCCGGGAATCCGGGAGAAGCCTGGAGACGGTCTGGTGTTTAAGGACGAACACGTTGACTCCACCATTTCACCACGACCTCGCAGCTCCCGCGGCTCGGCGGCTTCTGCTGCCCTGGCGGCCGCGGCTCCAGACGGCCCGCGTGGCTCCTCCCCGGAGGGGTCCTGGGGGTGGGGATCGTTTTCTGGCTGCCCCAGAGAGGGGCAGAGAGGGGCTCGGTCTGCAGCGACTACCCTCTGACAAGCTTGAGGCGCAAACCCAAGATTCCCCCGAGAAGGTGTTGGGGGGACGCGCCGGCCTGGGAGGGGGCGACGCCTGCTTGTAGTCCTGGGGTACGGGGGCTCTCTGGGTTTATAGAAGCTAAGGGAGGCGAAATCTTTCGGAGGGGGACACAGGCAAAGGTTCTCCTCCCCCTGCTGTGTTTTGGGCTTTTTCCTGACGCTCGTGTCCCGGGAGAGGAGCTCTCGTGTGAGACAACTTGACCGTAGAAGGGGAAGGCTCCCCGAGATTGGCGGGGGAAGCGCTGTCAGCGTGACAGTCACCCTTCCAAACTGAGCCTACCAACTGCCAGGCCGTCGGCGCTGTCGGTCTGTCTGGAGGTCTGCAGCGACCTTGTCCTGGACAGTCCCTTCGTCCGGGGAGGGTCTTAGCTTCCCGACACTCCGCCCGCCCCCTCGCTAGAAAATCCCCTGGAAAATCTTTTTCCAAGGGGTGTTTCCGAGGCGTCCCGGGCAGGGGGGTGCCGAGGGAGGGCGAGCGGCCGCTGCAGCCTCCGCGCCGCCAGGGGCGTCGGACTCCGCAGGCCGCTGTTCGGCTCGCTCCGCCCGCGCCCCTCGGGGGCCCGCGCTCCGGATCTCGGGGGCCACGCTGTAGCACCCGGTGCCCCCGACGGCGGGTTTGCGCAGGAGCCGGGCTGGGCCTGATGCTGAGCTGGGGAGGAAGGGTGGCTCCCGCCGGCCAATACGGCGGATCTTTTCTGGAGCTGCCGGTATGGCTGTGCGAGCAGCCGCAGGCTCCCCAAGACTTCGGGAGGGGACGCCCAGAAGCTCCAAAGAAGCCCCGGGAGTCCCCGGCCGCCCCCGCTCCCAGCCTTTCTGTGGAAAGTGACCAAAATACACAAGCATCCGCCGAACCCGGGAACTCGCGTGGTTATTTATTTTGTCCTGGTGGTGGGTGGGCCGATGTGGAGAGAGGCCGACTCCCAGAGCCCTCTCCCCACCTCGCAGCCTGACCCTAGACCACCCCTCACCTGCCAGCGGGTGCGGGGAGGAGCTCAGGTCCGCGGGACTGCGAATGGATGCAAGGAGGGGGCAGAGACAGAATCTGAGGGGTGGGGAACAGTGAGCGCCCTGGAAGCTCCCCCGATGCGCCCCGCGAACCCCTCCTGGGAAATCTCCCGTGGGACCTCCCCTACCGTCCCACCCCCTGTCTTGGCCCCTTCGAGGGAGTCGCAGGCGAGTGGAGCTCTAAATTCGGGATTCCCAGAGCCTTCAGCGGGGCCCCTGCCTCCGACCCGGGATACCCCAAGCCTCACGGGGAACCCCGGAGAAATGTCGCCGGTCTGCGCTTTTGACGCTGCCCCCTTCCAGCCGGGGGCAGATCGCGCCTCTCAGTTCCGCCAAGGGGCAGAATTCTCCTGGGTGCCACCTCAGGCGGGGGCCCCTAGGGGCCCTCAAGGGCCCCAAGAGAGGAGCGATGCTATCTTGACGAGCCGCAGGCTCCCGCCCTGAGTGCCGAGGGCCGAAAGAGCGGACCCTGGAGAAGCCGGGAAATTTTTAATGGCCCTACACCCTAGGGTGGTCACTGACAGTTCAGGGCCCCAAGGGGCCTGACCCTTGCCAACCCGGGGAAACAAACGGCTTCTTAAAGGAACTCTCTCTCCGAATGGACGATCTCTGCCAGGAGATGCAATCACCCGCCCACGGAGCCCAGGTCTGGGCTCTGCCCGGAAGGGGCCGCCTGTGACTTCCCCAGCCAGTCCCCGGCTAAGAAAGCTCTCTAGTTAGTGTGACTTTTTAGGCCCCCAGAGGTGGATTTTAAGTAGCTGAGAGAGAATTTACTAGCAACGACTACAAAATCTGCACAGGCTTTGACAAGAGCTCATTTCTCTCCTCTGTTCTTAGTAGGGGAACTTGTCTTTGACTTTAGCTCTGGCGTATGTAACTTTGCATTTTAGCGCTGGCTTTGGGGCAGCTGACCTTGTGGGACTGTGAGGGGTGGGGGGCGGTGAGTAGAGTGGGGAGGCTGTGTGGGAGTCCGGAACGCTGCCCCATGCACCTTCTAGGAGGGATGGCTTTGTCCCTAAGGGCTCCGCTCCGCCCTCTGCGTCCCCACCCTCAAGTTTCTGTTCTTAGTCGCACCGCCCGCGAAGGGTCGGCTTTCATTTGGGTGTGAAGCCCCTAACGCCCCCGCGTCCCTCCTCAGAGAGCAGCTGGGGGCTGGAGCTGGGGCTCCAGGTGGGAGGGCCCGGTCGGGCGCGCGGGGCGGGGAACGGGTCCGGCGCGCCGCGAGGTCGTGGCCCCTTGGGGCAAGCCTTGGGGCCACATTGGCCGCCGCAGGGTCGCGCCTGCGGCACGCGGGGGTCGCGGGCACCGAAGCGGGACGCGTCGTTTTCTACGACGTCGGCTGGTCCACCCCTACCCAGCGTCAGGGCAGCTTCCCAGGTTCTCCGGGAGAAGCCCACCCAGCCCCCGTCCCATGATCGGTCGCAGGGCTCCCGCCCGCCTAGAGATATGCGCCCCCAGGATCCATATTTCAAATATGATCTTTGGTGTTGCTTCCACCGCCTGCCGCCGCCGCCGCGCACTCACAACGGCCTCTGCGTGCTACGTTTTTCATTTGGGTTTCGTTTGCCCAAGGTCTCCCCGCGGATCTCCTGTGCCTACGAGGTTCACCCCATTCACACCCGCCCCTGCATTTTGCTCTCGGGTGCTTCCGTTGCGCCCCCCGAACCCTCCGGGGCCCATAGACAAGGCAGATTTCTTTCTTTCCTTTTTCCAACCAAGAGCTGCTGCAGCAAACCCAGGGATAAAATAAAAATCGCCAGGCGGACCCCGAAGTAGTAGTCAGCCGAAGCGCGACTGCTACCCCACCCTCCCCCCAGCCCAATGCGCTCCCCCTCCCCGCCTCGCGGCGCGCGGAGGGTTAAGCGTGCGCGGGAGTGGGTAGTTGGCAACGCAGGAAAAGCGGGGGTGGGGTGCCGAGCGCGGCGGGCCGGGGAAGCTCGGCTCGCTCTCCTCCCCCGCCTCGCCCCCGCCAACCCCGGGGTGGCGAGGCCCGAGCGATAGGAAGGGCCCGGTGCGTCTCCGCCTTCTCCGCTGGCCGGCAGCCGAGTCCGGCCGCGGCCCGGAACCGCGAGGACGCTGCTTCGAGGCCGCGTCCTGCGTAGCCCGGGCGGGGGAGGGGGCGGTGGCTCCGGAGCCGCGGCCGCGCGTCGCCAGCCAGCCGATCGATCCCCAGGGGCGGGAGCGCGGCGAGCTCCGCTGGACACCTGGGGCGGGGGTTACCCCTGCAGGATCAAAGGGAGAACGGAGGGGGTGCTCAGGGATCCGGTGACCGTGGGATGGCGGCCGGGAGGGCCCAGCCAGAGCTCAGTTCGGCCTGTGCTGCAGGGGCCGAGGGCTGGGGGCGGGTGGTAACTCCTGGGGTACCCTCTAATCCCATGTTGTCTGCATCGGGGCCGCCTTTGGCCACTTCCGGAGCTGAGTCTGGCAGCCCTGAAACTTCGTCCCTCCATGTCCAGGTCCCCGTCCCCACCCCACCCCCACTCCCGATGACGAGGTCGTCGGACGTGGTCACCTAGTCCATCCCCATCGCCCCGCCCTCCTGAATCCTGATAGAAATGGGTGGGTGTCCCCTTGACCCCACCTCCAGAAAGATCCCCCAGGTTTGCCCAAGAAGTCCTCCTCCCCAGCTTCTTCCGGAGGATAGTTTCCTGTGATTGTCCCTGAGGACCCCCAAGGGATCCCCTTCGGTTCCCAGGGGCCCCGGCCGCTGCCTCACCTGCCTGCTCCAGGTGCCGGGGCGGGGCCGGGGCAGTGGCGCTGAGGAGCCTGCACTCTCTACGCCCTCCCCTAGGGGGCGGGCTCCCCTCGGGCTGGCAGGCAGCTGGGGCCTGCCAGAGCTGGCCGCCCTCTGCGCCCCGGGGAGTGGGAAGGAGATGTGCACGTGGGGCAAAGTGGGGGGTCTCGCTGCTGTGGGGGGGTGAACAGAGGAGCCCCGCGCGCGCTGCCTCTAACTCACCCCTCCCCCTCACTCCGGCTGCGAGGCTGCTGCCTTTCTAGCCAGAAACAACCAGCCCCAGAGCCACTTTGAGCGTTAGGAGCCCACCCTGCACACTCAGTACTGAACACAAGCCAATGGCCAGGGCCATTGTTTCCCAAACCGGCCCCTTGCTCAGTGCCCTTTCATTCCCAGAGAGAAGTCGGCAGGAGCATATATACATTTTTTTATTTGAGGTTTTTAAAGGAAATCTCAGGTCAAGAGCATCACAAAGCCCCTGTTCCGCTATCAAAGGGCCAATAAGAAGTAAACTGATATTACAGTGCATATTTCCCCAGAGAGCCAGGGGGATTTATGTAGGAATTGGGGGGCAGGGGGGATAGAGCAGAAACTCCACCACGAACTCTCTTCCCTAAACTGAGCTTCACTAAAAAAATAAAGTTGGCTTGGCCGACAAATGCCACATCTTAAAAATGCCCTAACACTTCCCTGTAAGGGATGCTCCCCTGGGTTGCTGACTGGGAAGGAGAATAAAACCCCAAGAGATACCCCAGGCAGGGGGAAGGGACCCCAAGTCCTCTCCTCTGATGGAGACAATACCCTTGAGAAAGGCAGGAGGTGGGTTGGAACGTGTCAAGATTATTCATAATCACTGAAGTCCCAAATAAAGTTCAGTATTTCATTTGTTCTGGGCTTAGACAGACTGATGGCAGAAGGAATATGGTGAGGGTAGCTGTAGGAATGTGGGATTGATGAAGGGCATGAGTGGGCCCACACAAGCCAGCCAGCTGCATGCTTCTGGGCAGGGCCACTTCTCCATCAGACTGGGGAGGCTCAGTGCCAGGGCCCACAATACTTTTAGGGGTCCACAAAAATGTTGTAATTTCTTTTTGTTGTTGTTTTAAAATTGTGGTAAAATATACATAAGATTTACCATTTTAACCATTTTAAGTGTTCTGTGGCATTAAGTACATTCACATTGCTGTGTAGCCATCACCCCCATCCATCTCCAGAATTTTTCATCTTCCCACACTGGAACTCTACCCATTAACCAATAACTCCCCATTCTCTCCCCCCAGCCCCTGACGACCACCATTCTACTTTCTGTCTCTATGAATTTGACTACTCTAAGTTCTTTATATAAGTAGAATGATCCAGTATTTGTTCTTTTGTGTCTGGCTTATTTCACTTAACATAATGTCTTCAAGGTTCATCCATGTTGTAGTATGTGTCAGAATTTCCTTCTTTTTTAAGGCTGAATTATATTCTACTGTATGTATATCTAATTTCTTTTAAAATCAGAAGAAAAAACCCTTAAGTTCAAAGAAAATGTTTTAATGTAGACTATCAACGTGTGCATCTTTATATCAAGGCAGTTATAAACTATAATTTTTAACACTTTTTTTTTTTAATGGAGAAAGGGGCCCACAGAGGCAAAAGTGCCCAGGGCCCTTAGAATGTGGTCCTGCTTTGGGGAGAACTTTCAAGAATGGCACCTCTGGGGAGACTTGGTGAACAGGAACCACCAGCTCTCTCTGTGGATGGGTTGAGGAGCATCAGTTGTTGGCCTGGGGCTGGTGGCACTGGGGGTCCAGAACATTCACCTGCATGTGTGCCCCACTGTCTATAGGCATCGTTGGGCCACTTCTCCTCACTTTGGAGTGCAGGTTTCTGTCTGATGCTACTGAAATAAAACACACGTAAAAGTAATAGGGAACACCAGGAAATAAAAACACAAGGCCTGTCTTTCTTTCCTTCTTTGATTTAAAGAGTTCAGTTCTGCAGGGCTCAGAACCAGCTCTGGCTCTATGGATTCCTCCCGGATGTCCGTCTGGCCTGTGTCAGCGAGTTGATTGCCTGTGATTTGACAGTAATGATCATAATGGGGTGATTTTGTATTCTCTGACTGATTCAGATCGAAAGGTTCAGAAACGGACTTGTGCCTCCCACTCCCACCCCCTTGCTTGAAACTGATGTTTTTCTTTGAGTCCAAAGAAATAGCAGAGTCTCATGGAAGAAGATCCATGTAGGGAAAGTGTCCTTTTCTTTTGAAACCTATTAGGGATTATAGGTTTCTCTTTCAGCCTGGAGACCAAGAACAAATGCCATGGAAGCCGAGAAATATTGCACAGGACAAGAGAAATGTTGCCGCAGAAGCCTCCGTGGACGAGAGGTCTTTCTCAGAAGTTTTTTTTTTTTTTGGCTGCATTAGTTCTTCGTTGCTGCGTGTGGGCTTTCTCTAGTTGTGGTGAGCGGGGGCTACTCTTCGTTATGGTGCTCGGGCTTCTCCCTGTGGTGGCTTCTCTTGTTGCGGAGCACAGGTTCTATACATACAGGCTTTAGTAGTTGTGGCGTGCGGGCTCAGTAGTTGTGGCTTGCAGGCTCTAGAGCGCAGGCTCGGTAGTTGTGGCGCACAGGCTAGTTGCTCCATGGCATGTGGGATCTTCCTGGACCAGGGCTCGAACCTGTGTCCCCTGCATTGGCAGGCGGATTCTTAACCACTGCACCACCAGGGAAGTCCTCTCAGAATTTTGAAAACCAACTACAGCTATTCCGTGCATGGAGCTAACTGGAGATTACTCCCTCCCACACACTCTGCTGATGTGACTGCTTTATCTCCCTCTCAGTTGCCCACCACTGGCAGAGATACATTCCTGTTTACACTGAGCCTGCCTTCATTCTCCAAATAGGCGCAGACAGACAGACAGACACAAATGCTGTGGGTATCAAAGCGATTAAACCGAGGGTAACTCGCCCCCTGGTCACTTCCCACTTGTTTCTCAGCCTGACTCCTTGCTGACTGGCTTTTGCACGTCATGCAGGAATGACAAAGAAGCCCTGTGCCCCTCAGTGGGACCTGTGTGTGTCCTGGAGGACAGGTCCCAGCTCTGGAGCAGCTCTGGTTTTCAGAAAGGCCAGGCCGGTATCTGTGCACAGTCTGCAGAGCTGGTGCTTGCTATTTCTCAGACGCATCGATTATGCCGTTTTCACGGCGCTCATTAGAGGCCTGGTTATTCACGCTGCACACCAACGATTCCCCCCTAAATTCAGACCCTCCAACCCCACTGAGGAGTGCCCATACCTGCCACTTCAGGGTTCCTAAGTCTACCTTCTAGAGAAGAGCAGGGTTAAGGTAGAGTGTTTGCCTCTGTCACCCCAACCCCAGGGAGCCAAGGCTTTTTTGTCAGTTTCCTGGGATGGGGTGGGAGGCATAAAGGAGGAGGTCCCCATGCAAAGTGGAAGTGGAGCTGCTGGCTGGAGGCAAGGAGTGCCCCGCATCATCTGCTTATATCCTGGACCAGTGCTCCGCCCAGCCCCCTCCCTCTGGGTCCTGCACCAGCTGGGAGGGAAGGGAGGTGTATCTTTAAGACCAAAGACAGGCAGTGAGGGAGAGGTGCTTACGGAAGAGCAGGCTCCAGGTTGCCAAGGTGAATCTGTCGATAGAGTATTGAACAGGCCTGTCCAGTGGCCGGAATTGTTTTTGTCAAAACAGCCATCCTCTGGCCCTGCTCCCAGGGCCCGGAGCACCGCAGACAGGGTCCCAGCTGGAGAGGAGTCTCCTGGGACAGAAAGCCCACCAGTGCCTCCTGCTCCTGAGGACGCATTAGTCAGGAAACCTGGGTTTCTTTCCTCCTGCATGGGTGACCTGGAGCGGCACAAAGCACGCCAGCGCTCTGGACCTGCCGTCCTTCACCAGGCACTTCCAGTGGGCTGTTTGTCCACTTTGCAGGGCAAAACGAAAATGCAGGGCCCCTCATTTAAAAATTATGAACAAATTCAAGATGGAGCGTGAAGCCAGCATGGGGCCCTTCTGAGTATGGGGCCCACGCTGTGAGGCTGGCCCCGTGCCCACCCCTAGCAGCTCACGGTCCAATCTCTGCTGGTGTCCCACAAATGCTGTGCTCCTCCCGTCTCTCGGGCTCCAAGCTCATCAGACCAGCTCACTCCAATAGTCAGACCCTGAAAGGAGGCCAGCTGTCCTGGTCAGCCCGTCGTCTCTGTTGGGAGAGACCCTCATGGTGGCCCCTGTGGTCAGGTGTCCAGCTCTGGCCACGATGGCCAGGCTCACACAGCAGGGAGAGTGTTAGGAGGGGGTGGGGGAAAGGCAGGTGTTTGGAGTGTGGCCTCGTTAGTCCACAAGCCCACTAAAACCCTTCCAGTTTTCGCGTTTACACCCTTGGCCACCCTCAGCCCTGACACCTGATGGAACGTCTCTACTCCTCCCTGTCTGCCCCACGAGCCACCCAGTCGGAAGTGTTGAGATTCAAGGGGTTCTGGCTCAAGGGGCCTGCAGACATGGCCAGATAGCGCTGTTGGGATGAGGAGGAACCTGGACAAGTTGACACCTGCTGGCAGTCCTTCCGCCGCGAGGAGGGAGGAGCACAGAGTGGTCAGAAGCAGACCCACCCCGGCTTCTCTTGGCATTCCCCCCTGCTACCTGAGTGACTCCAGGCCTCAGATTCTTTATCTGCAAAAAGGAGACCTCAGCTCAACATCCCTGCAAAGGCTGCCAAGGCCCCCATGTGATCTGCCTCTGTCACCTTCTGCCTTCCTCTCCTCCCACTCTCCACTTTGCATGCTCTGCTCCAGCCACAAGGACCCCTCTGATCCTTGAACACTCCAGGCACACTGCTGCCTTAGGGCCTTTGCACTGGTTGTGGCCAGAGCCTGGAACTTTCTTCCTCAGGTAGCTGCATGGTTCTCTTCTTTTCCTTCAAGTCTTCGCTTAAATGTCATTTTTTCAGTGTGTTGCTCCTGACCACCCTATGACTAGGCCCCCTGCCCCCATTGCCTTGCCAGTCTCTCTTTTTTCTGTAGCACTGCCTTCACCCTCTGACAATATCCTCTGTGTACTGGTGATGCGCCTTCTCTTTCTCCCCTGATGGAAGGTAAGTCCACAAGGGCAGGGTCTTGCTCAGCAACTTTCTCTGATATGTCCCCAGCATCTAGAACACTGCCTGGCACGTAGTACACTCCCAGTAAGCATCTGTGAAGTGACTGTTGAATAAATAGGATTATTTTTCCCCAGGAACAAGATGCTGTCACCAGTGGCGTGCTGGAGCTGGCTCACACTACTCTCAAGAGCCAAGGCCTTAATTTTCAGAAATTTTGTGAGCCAGTTGTTAAACACGGGTGTTATTAAAAATTAAACTATTTAAATTTATAAGGAAATAAATTATATTAAGAACACAGGTAGGGGCTTCCATGGTGGCACAGTAGCTAAGAATCCGCCTGCCAATGCAGGGGACACGGGTTCGAGCCCTGGTCCGGGAGGATCCCACGTGCCGCGGAGCAACTAAGCCCGTGCGTCACAACTGCTGAGCCTGCGCTCTAGAGCCCGTGCTCCGCAACAAGAGAAGCCACCGCAATGAGAGTCCGCGCACCGCAACGAGAGAGTAGCGCCCGCTCGCCGCAATTAGAGAGAGCCCGCGTGCAGCAACGAAGACCCAACACAGCCAAAAATAAATAAATAAATAAATAAATAAATAAATAAATAAATAAATAAAAAGAACACAGGTAATAAATGCTTAAAACTCGTTTCTTCCTAATGATTTCACTCCATTTGATGCTTACCGTGTTCTTGGGGTGATTCACTTCTATTGTACCTGACGGTGGAAATGTTGGACAATGGTGGCTGCTGTGCATCTTGTCCTAGTTCCTTGTTCAGTGACTTCCTGCCGGCAGCTTGAAATCAGCCATGGTGGGAGTATTTACACCACAGAAATTGGTAAACACTGCAGATCACGTCTTGCTTAACTGTTTTGTTGATTGTCTAGACTTAAGAAAGTGATGGAAAAAAATGTTAATGATGCAGATTAAATTTAAAAGTGTGTCCTGTCTGTAGCCATTACAAAAAACGGAGGAAATACCCTTCCGATATTAAAAAACCCTTATCTGATTCAGTGAAGAAGTCTCTCACATCATTATGAACCAGTGAAGTTTGACTTACTTTGTTGTTTCACTTTCATTTTACTGGTTGGCTTCAATACCAACTAACAATCATGTCAGAACTGCACTCATTCATCAATGGCAAGCATAGGTTGGCCACCCATCAAAGAGTTTGGCAAAAAAAATCAATGAAAGCATTCTGTGAATCAACTGGTTATACAGAGTTTACAGTAAAGAAGGTTGTATATTTTATTATAATTTGTAAATTCTATGATACACATCGTTTATATCAGTAAAATTATATATATTCCACCCGACCCCCACTCCCCTGGGTGCTACTGCTAAACATTTATCAGCACCTCACACAGGGACCAGCCCAGAGGAGGCATTTAGATTATTGTAAATAAATGAAATATATTTAGTAAAATGGGGCCGAGGGGACTAACTCAACTCTGTATGTAGCCCTAAAGAAGGCCAGGAGATGGGAGGAGAAACCCAGGCCTGGGACAGGCGATGGTGAGAGCTGGGGTCTTGGGATGCCACGAGAGGACCCTGAGTGGGCGTGGGGACACAAGGAGACCCCTGTGGAGTGTAATGAAGGAAGGCCTGTGGATGGTGAACCAAGGCCTTTCAGGACAGCACCCCTGTAGCTTCTCCTCCCAGGACAAGATGCTCCCTCTTGTAGGCTGCACAGGATGCCAGACCCCCTAAGTCATTGTCCTAAAGGCAGATGGCCCCAGGCCCCCAGACAAAGGCCCTGTTATCCTCAGGATTGCCCCATGCTGCTCTCTCTGTCCTCCAAGCTTGTTAGGGGACCTTGTGTCCTAGGACTGATCACGTTCACATTCCCGGCCTCTTCATCTGCTAAACCCAAGGAGGGGCTGGTCCAACTTCAACCCTGACCCTCCTCTTGTTGATGGGAAAGAATTATCCTTTTGTTTTGTTTTATAAGTGTGTTTGCATAAAGTATGCTTCAGATTGGTGGGAGGGTCAGAGAAGGCCTCAGAGAGCAAGTCACATGTGAATTATGACTTGTATGTTGAGAAGGAGACAGCCATGTAAAGATGGGGTGTGGGGTGCAGGTTGTTCCTGGGAGAGGGGGCAGCAGGTACAAAGGCCCTGAGACAGGCACAGACTGGGAGTGTTTGAGGACCAGAAGGAAGGCAGGACACGGGGACACTGCGAGCTGAGGGATCAGGGTGGGAGAGCAGATTGGAGAACGATGAAGGCTGTTTGCCCTAGTGGCTGTCATGAGGAGTTTGGACTTGATTCTAATTGTATGGAAGTCCTTTGGAGGTTTTAAGCAAGGAAGTGGGGGGAATCATTATGTGCCGACAGATAACCAGGTTAGGCCTAGACCCTGGGGATGCAAGGCAAGTTCCCAGGCCTTGAGAAGGAGCTGCAGGATTAGCGTTCCTGGAGGCCCATTCTCCACCTGGTCATCTTTTAAGAAGCATCTCAGAACTACCGTCTCTCTCCCCTGTAAGCAGCATGGATTTGAAGACTCAAATGCCAAAAATAGAGGGTAGGGCTAGAGGCACAGTCTCCAGGAGCCAGGCTGCATAGGTCTGCATGGGGGTGGGGTATTTACTCCCCTTGCGACCTTGAGCAACTGATTCATCGTCCTGTGCCTGTTTCCCCACCCTGAAAAGGAGGCTAATGATAAAACAGTTGGTAGTCATGGAGGTTAACTGGATCAATAGGCAAAGCTTTGCACAGCACCTGCCAGGTGGAAGGCACAAGTGTTAGCTATTGTTATTTTTATTGTTTTTATGATTGCTGTCAAGACAGGGAGGAACCAAGGCAACCAAGCCCGGGTCAGAACCCCAGCTCAGGACAAGGAAGCCTGGGGCCATGGAAGCTGATTACGTTGACTGGTAGGTGGGTGAGGCCAAAGCTGCACACCTCGCTGCTCTCCACAGAAGCAGATGTTGTGAGCTCCAGAAGCCTCACATTCAGGGCCCATGGAGCCCCTGGAACCCCTGGGTCCTCAGGGCTTGGGGCCCCTCAGTCCCCGCTGGTCTCGATGGGCAACCCTGGGTACAGGCAGGAGGCTTTTGTTCTCAGTGCAGGTTGAGCCCTTAACTGGATCTGTGTGGCCCTAGGAAGTCCTCTGGGCAGGGAAACAATCTGTCTTGGCCCAGGGGGCAGAGGCACAGCCGAGCTGGGACTCTGTCGCGGGTGTGGAGGGTGGGCTCTCTGAGAATCGGAGTCAAGATCCCGGCCTCTGTGTCATCTATTTTGGGTCTTCGGATCACTGCGTGTGAAGAGGATCTTTGAACACCAAGCCCAGTGCCAGCCTTGGACACTTGGGTGTGACGTGCGTGGCTCAGCTGGGCAGCGCTGGGCTAATGCCCACCCCACCCCTGGCTGGAAGAGCAAAGGAAGGGGCTGGGAGGCCATGAGAGGGGGACCAGGGGGCCACCCAGCTCCAGGGGAGCCACTTGCGGGCTTGTGCGTGGGACTGGGGACCCACTGGGTTATGTGCCTGCGATGGCAGCATGTCAGGACCGTGCCAGGCAGCTCACTTTGAGAGGTGGCGTCCTATCCCCCACTCACAGACGAGGAAGGTTCTAAGTGGTTATGCAGCGGCAGCGGGGCTGGGGCTCTGTCCACGGCGGCCCCGCCCCAGCGAGCTCCACACTTCCAGCAGGAAGCTGTGCTCCAAGGGCCTTTTCCATTTCCTGGTCGTGACCAGGCCCTGGGTCTTCACACCTGGTGAGCAGCCTTCAGGAGGGCCTGGGGTTGTGGTGAGGATTGGAGTGAATTAAACGGACACAAGTCTCCGTTAACACAGAGTTTATCATTTTAGAAGGTGGACCCGGGAGGGGTAGCGGGGCCTGAGGACTGGCCGAAGGTGGCTCTGGTGACTTGGGCCCACCAAGTGTTGGGCTGGGTGCCTGGTGAACACACTCTTACCGTATCCACGTGACGTGGTCACTATTACCCTCAGCTCTGTGGGGAAACTGAGGCAAAGAGAGTGGAATGATATGCAAGAGAGGTGAGTGTGCTTTGCACATGGGATGGATGTGAACTTGTGGTGGGGGGCAAGGAATGGGTGAATAGCAGCTCCCCCTCCAAGATATGTCGACCTGACACCTCAGAATGTGGTTTTCTTTGGAATAAGAGTCTTTGGAGATGTAACTAAGGCAAGGATCCTGAGGTGAGATCATTCTGGATTAGAGTGAAATACAAGAAGTCTCTTAGAAGAGACTGAAAAGGAGAAGATACACAAAGACGTTCTCCTTAGATCTGGGGAAGAAGCCACGTGACGATGGAGCCAAAAGGCAAGGTACGCCTGTGACCGCCGGAAGCTGGAGAAGGTGAGGAGTGGTCCCCCCCAGACCTTTAGGCGGATCACTGCCCTGCCCACACCTTGATTTTTGACTCTGGAGTCTAGAGCTGTGAGAGAATAAACTGCTTAAAAGCCCCCCAGTTTGGGGTGGAGCCAGGATTTGAGCCTGGGGTGTCTGCCACAAAGCCTCGTTTCTCCATCACCCTGCTGCCCAGGCTGGATCCTGGCGTGAGTGTCCCTTGTCCTTTTCTTTTTGGTAAAGAGACAAGGGCCGCTAGTCTCTCTGAGCACCTGCTATGGGCCGGGTGCTGCGGTACATCTTCTCACTCAGTTGTCATGCCCAGACTGTCAGCTCCTTTATTATCCATTTTACACGAGGGGGCCCTGGCCTGGCCCTGAAAATGTGGGGGGACTTGCAGAGGAGGGGCTCTGAACCTGAGAGCTGTCCTTTGCTTCCGCCAAAATGCCCCCGAATGGGCAAGATATGGTGAGTGTCACTAAGTAGACAGCATGATGCTGTTACAACCCCATAGTTCCCCCCTAAACACACGTGCCCAGAGAAAGGTCTGGAAAGGTATACCTCTTGGGGTTGTTCTCAGTCCTTCCCTTCCCACTGGCTCCTGCCCTGGGTCCCACCCTCATCTCCAAATGTCTGGATTATGGGAAGCGCTGTAGCTCTGGCCTCTCTGCTTCTTTTCTTCCCTCCCAAACATGCCTCAAATTCCCATTTCATTACTCATTCTTGCCTGAATCGCCCCATTCCTCTCATTGGCGCACCAGAGGCCTTCTCCTAGCACCCACCTGCTGTCCAGCCCTTCCTCTTCAGCCCCATCTGTCACCCTGCTCTCCTTGGGGGACCCCATCGCAGATGGGCAGTCTTCCCTCACTTCCTTTCAGGTCCTGGCCTGCTGAGGCCTTGCTCCTTCCCTTTTGGGGCAAGCAGAGAGGGGACAAACATTTACCAAGCGCTCCCGTACTCCCTTAATGCCAGGCCTGGCGTGAGACCCTTCACTCACATGCTGGCCCCTCCTGAGAGCCTTGATGTTTAATCATATCCCCATTTCACAGATGAGAAAACTGAGGCTCAGATGCTGACTAAGCTGGCTTCACGCAGCTTCTATGTGTCAGAGTTGGGATTGCAAACACTCATCCAAGGTCTGTGCTCCTGATGGGTGCCTACCGTGTACTAGGCAGTCAGACACAATACTGCCACTGGGACGCCTGCTCTGCAAACTGCCCCCTCCCCAAGATGGGGCCACGCAGACCCTGTGCTCTCTCTGTTGGCCCTCACATCTGTAGCTCTGTGTTGACACTTCAGCACTTCGTGTGGGACGGTGACGTAACGCTTTCATGTCTGTGCACACCCATGCCTTATCTCCCTGCTCAACTATAAATTTGGGGCTGGTGGGACATGCCTGCATTTCCTCAGCATCTCCTGTGTCCCTAGCAGGCACTCAGGCATGCATGCGGCGATTCATTTTGAAGGAATGCACACTACGTGAAGTAAACAGTGACGCTGACCTCTAACACGGAATTTCAGGCCCAAATGCTTTTATAGGGCGTCGTGGTACTGGGTGTTGAGAACCTTACGAAACTCCTCATTTCTGGTCCCCCCAGTGGGCAGGGTAGGACTGGAGGAGCCCACACTCAGCGTTACTCAGCAGGTGGCCAGGCTGGGAACTGAAGACTGGCTTCTCTGTGAGAGTCAGGAGGGCCACTGGACTTCTCTATTTATCGTGAGGGTCTAGGGCAGCGCTGTTCAACAGAAATGTCATAGGAGCCACGTCTGTAATTTTAAGTTTTCTGGTAGTCACGTGAAAAAAGTAAGAGACAGGTAAAATTTATTTTAATAAGGTATTTTATTAGCCCAGTATATCCAAAATATTATTTCAACATGTGGCCAGCACAAAAGTTATTAATGAGATATTTGACCTCACGTCTGTTGTTGTTCTCAGTCTGGGAAATTGGGCGTGGTTTTTGCAGTTTGAATGCCTCTCCACTGGCACTCGGTGAATTCCAAGCGCTCGAAGGCCACACGTGGCTTGTGGCCCCATACTGGACAGCGAGCTTGGGGCTGGATGTGGTAACTCCCAAATCCCAGCTGAGCAAACCTGTTTGAGCCTTATGATTTGTCCCTGGTTTATGTCCCTCTAGGCCCCGTGGGCCTGAGGCAGCACCAGTGGCTGGACCCAGTGTCAAGGGTCGTGTGGTCATTTGTGTGCCCGGTGTGGTCAGGCCTGGCATCAGGCTTGGTGAGGGGGCTTCCTCTGGGCCACAGCAAGTGCCGACCAAGAGTGCTATGCGGAATCTAAAAAGAAATGATACAAATGAACTTATTTACAGAACAGAAACAGACTCACAGACTTAGAGAATGAACTTACGGTTACCATGGGGGGAGAGTGGGGGGAAGGGATAGTTAGGGAGTTTGGGATTGACATGTACACACTGCTATATTTAAAATGGATAACTGGGGCTTCCCTGGTGGCGCAGTGGTTAAGAATTCGCCTGCCAATGCAGGGGACACGGGTTTGAGCCCTGGTCTGGGAAGATCCCACATGCCGCGGAGCAACTAAGCCCGTGCGCCACAACTACTGAGCCTGCGCTCTAGAGCCCATGCTCTGCAACAAGAGAAGCCACCGCAGTGAGAAGCCCACGCACCGCAACGAAGAGTAGCCCCCGCTCGCCGCAACAAGAGAAAGCTGTGCGCAGCAACGAAGACACAACGCAGCCGAAAATAAATAAAGAAAATAAATAAATTTATTGAAAAAATAATAATAAATAAATAGATCCTTAAAAAAATAAAAATAAAAAAAATAAAATGGATAACCGACAAGGACCTACTGTATAGCACAGGAAACTCTGCTCAAAGTTATGTGGAAACCTGGAGGGGAGGGGAGTTTGGGGGAGAATGGATACATGTATACATATGGCTGAGTCTGTGCACATGAAACTATCACAACACTCATAATTGGCTATACTCCAATATAAAACAAAAAGTTTAAAAAAAGAGTGCTGCCTCCAGCCCACCTCCCCCTGGAGGCCCACCCAGCTTGATTTAGAAAATGAGATCTGAGTCAGGGTGGGTGGTGGCCTTTGCAGACACCTGTGGGGCTGGACGTTCACATCAATAATGTGTCCCCTGCACACCTGGCTCACTCCAGAGCCTTCCTCCCAGGACACAGCAGTTTTCCAATGGCCTAGGAGGCTGGCTGGCAGGGTGGCAGGGGACAGCTGGAGCTTGGGTTTCTTTGGGGAAGGGTTTCTTCTTCCTGGGTGCTGGTCTGGGCTTCTGTTACAGGCAGGAAGCTGCTGATGTCTGCGGGACAGGGCACACCTCTAAGGTGTCTGTGGGATGCTGCCTGGAGCGGACCCAAGAGGGGCCGTGAGCATCTGCTTATCATTTAAGTGGATGCTGTTTGCTGGCAGCTGAAGGTAATTATGGGGCTGCGTCCTTGAGGACGGTTCTGCGCATGTGTCTCCTGAGGGGATGGTGGCCGTCAGCTGCTCAGCGAGCTGTGAATCGCTGGGGCTCTGGGCAGGGCCTCCATTCACTGCATCGGGATGCCTGGGATAAAAATGCCAAGTCTGTTTGAGATGGAGACATTTCCCCTTCTCAGGGCTGGTGCCATCAGTAGGTGCTCCTGGTGGCACTGACCTCTGGCCTCCAGTCACAGACTTTGCCCCCCAGGATGTCTGTCCCCAGCAACCTCTGTCTGTCCTCGTCCCTTAGGCCTCTCTCCGTGGTTTCTCTATCCTCTGTCCTCCTCTCTGCCTTCTACTCACGAGCTCCAGTCTCCTCTGATTCTTTCCACCCTCTCCCTTTTCAGGGACTCTTCTGGCTGTGCCTGTGTGCCTCATTCAGGTCCTCCTATTTTGTTGCCGGGGCAGTCACAGTACTGCGTTTAATAGTGTCCTCCCACCCCTCCACCAATTTCATTTCTATCTGGAACTTCAGAATGGGAACTTGTTTGGAAAGAGGGTCTTTGCAAATGCAATCAACTTAAAATGAAGTTGTTAGGGTGGGTCCTAACCCACTATGACTGGTTTCCTTATACGAAGAGGGAAATTTGGACACAGAGACACAGATATACTGAGGAGAAAACCACACGAAGACAGAGATAGACATTGGAGTGATGCATTTAGAAGTCAAGGACGCCAAGGTTTGCTGGTAGCCACAAGAAGCTGAAAGAGGCAGGAAGGGTCCTCCCCTAGACCTTCAGAGGGAGCCCGGCCCTGCTGACACCTTGATTTCGGACTTCTGGCCCCCAGAACTGTGAGAGAAGCAATTTCTGTTGGTCAAGCCTCCAGTGAGTGGGCCTTTGTTACAGCAGTCCCAGGACACTCACCCAGGCCTTTTCGCTGGGCTGGACCCCAGAACAATAGGAGAATCCCTCCGGCCAACCCTACTCTCGGTCTGCTGAGGCTCCAATCCTCAGCGGGCTGTCCCTCACATCCAGCTCTGTCTGCAGAAGCCCTGAGCTAACACGCATTTTCAGGGATAATGGCTTCAGAAATCCAAAGGATTTCTTTGAGCTCACCAGACGCTGACCACAGCCAAGCCGCAACCCCACACTTGACAAGTGATGCAATCAATGCCTTGACAGTGTTTTCGGGAGATTAATTGGGAGCAGAGGGTGGGGTCGACAAGAACAGGCAGACAAGAGCGGGTTATTGCAACAGTGTGGACTGAAGCCACCCCTGCCTGGACCAGGTGACGGTGTGGGTAGAGGTAACAGACCTTGGGAACGATACTGGCAGAATGGGGCAACACCAGCAGAGCAGGGAGGTCACCAAGAAGGCACGTGGTCTTGTGCAGGTGGAGTTGAAGTGACCGGGTGGCCAGTAGTAGCCAGCGAGGAGGGCTGTGTGGCAGGATGGTTAGGAACCATCTGGGCCAGAGTCTTGGCTCTGCCCTGACCACGGGTGGGATCCCTGACTCCAGGCTCCTTGTCTGTGAAATGGATGGGATGGGACCCACCTCGCAGGGATCTGGGAGAGTGAGAAATGGGAGGATGGTAAGCCCTTAGGGTGCTGTATTTCTGCTCTGTGCTATTGTCAGAATTCCTGAACAGGTTGAAGCTCTAGACTGGGTCACTCTGCAAAAAGCAAGGAAAGAAGAGAAGCTGATGGCTGCTCTCTGGCAGGGTTGGGGGGCTGTTGGAGGATGGGCAGTCGGCGTAGAGGTGGACTCAGGTCAGGCAGGACCAGTCCGACGCACACACGGGCACGCGCACACACACACGTGCATACAGGCTGCAAGCTCGGCCACTGACCACGTCAGGGCAGGCTGTCAGTTAAGAGAAGGTGGAAGGGATTTCCCTGGTGGCGCAGTGGTTAAGAATCCACCTGCCAATGCAGGGGACACGGGTTCGAGCCCTGGTCCGGGAAGATCCCACATGCTGCGGAGCAACAAAGCCTGTGCGCCACAACTACTGAGCCTGCACTCTAGAGCCCGTGAGCCACAACTACTGAGGCCGTGTGCCAAAACTACTGAAGCCCGCGCGCCTAGAGCCCTGCTCCGCAAGAAGAGAAGCCACTGCAATGAGAAGCCCGTGCACCGCAACGAAGAGTAGCCCCCGCTCACCACAACTAGAGAAAGCCCGCACACAGCAACGAAGACCCAACACAGCCAAAAATAAATAAACAAAAAATAAAATAAAATAAATTTTAAAAAAAAGAGAGAGAGAGAAGGTGAAGGAAGGGCTGCGGCTGGAGGGGCCAGCAGGGGCCAAACAAAGGTATGTGTGTTTCATGATGGGAGAGAGGGTGGAGGTAGGAGTGGAAGAAGCATTGATGATCAGGGGAAGGGGGTGCTGGGAGTACGGGTGGGGGTCCACCTGGGAGAGGAGGAGGGTGGCCAATCCAGAGACTGGTGGGAAGGGGAGAGGATGAGGCCAGACGTTCTAGAGCGCCGGGAGGGGAGGGTGTGGAGGGGAGGCGCTCCCCCTGGCAGTGGTCTTCTCAGAAAAGCTGGAGACAAGGTCATCTGCGGGGTGTCTGGGAGGGAGATGGGGCTGTAGTCAGGGTCACCAGGAGACTAAGGGGAGAATGGCTGCTCAGCAGGGGGACCTGGGCTGTGCTGGAATCTATACACACTACACTGCCCACGCAAAGACCTGCGACCTCCAGACCGAGTGGACGAGGCAGGTGCTGGAACAATGGCCTGGCCTGGCTAGAGTCCAAGGGGCCAAGAGCCTGGGTGTCACTGGGTCGAGCTGGAAGGGACCCTGCTCCCCGTCTCCTCTCCTTGCCTGTTTGGGACCCAGGCCGCTGACAGAGGGATCAGGCTGGCCTCCGAGGGGAGTGCAGGTAGCGCTGTATACATGTGTGTGTTTATACAAGGAGGTGCCTGGAGGGATGGTTGCCCCTTGTCATCACTTCTGGGCAGTGGTGTCTAGTGATTTTTATTTTCCTCTTTTGCACTTTTGAATTTAGTTTACAACCACCATGCACTGTTTTTTCCAAAAACAATAAAGCAATTTAAAACGTCCCCCACAGGACCCATCATCTGGGTTGAGCTGGAAGGTGGGCCTTCCTGCTTGTGCTGATTATTACACATTCTGTTCCCTGCGAGGGACTCTGGAGCCTCCCAGGTCCTTGTGTGCAAGTGAACTCGGAGGAGGGGGCAGTCAGCATCACCCTGAAAACAACACTCCTGCCCCCAAGCGCTTCTTAGCTGAAAATGCCCTCTCCTTGAGAAATAGGTGTCCCGGGCGGGAACTCCGCACCCTTTCTGAACACCCTCTAGCCTGCCTGGCTCTGCAGCCACGAGGCCTCGGGATCTCATTCCTTCTCGCGCCTCTGAGGACTTTGCCGTTTGCCTGCTCTCTCTTGTCTGCGTCACCACTCCTCCCAGTAGAAGGATTTCTGTTCACAAGCTAACCCGCTCTGAGAGTCTCCTCCTGTCACCCCACGACCTTCTCTAGCTGGCACCCTTTTCCTCTGCTTCCTCCAATTTCTGATTCAATTCATCTCCAGTGGGGTCTGGGCTTTGGGATTTGATAAAGGCTCCTCAGGTGATCCTCACATGCAGTCAGGGTGCAGACCCACCAAGCTCACAGCCTCCTAGAAATTTCACCCATCCTCATCGCCTAAGTTAATGACATGCCGATAAATGTTTAATAATCAATTCTGGGGGATGAGGACAAAAACCCCAATTTATATCATTTGCCAATTCCTGTGACGTAAATATTCCCACGTGGCCAATTTCAAGCTACCATCATGAAGTTTACCAGCCAGCAAATTGCCCAAAATTTAACCTATGGGGTGGTATCTCCCTGTGGCCTGGCTTTACTCTGAGCTGACTCACCCTGCCCTCTGGATCCTGGTTTGGTGATGGATGGAAACCAGGCAAGATCACACAGCAAACGTATTATAGAGGTAGCAGCAGGCTCAGGTGCTCTGAGCAGCAGCCCAGGGCCACCACCCTCCCCTCCTGAAGGGCATTTCCTAGGCTGGTAGATGGTCAAAATTCTGTCTCTCAGTCCAGTTCTCGCCCAAGCCTCCTTCTCCAAACCTTCTGTGCAGGATGTGCAGCTGGCACTCAGCAGCCATTCTGCCACCTCCCACTGTCTCAGAGAGGAGGGCAAAAAGTTGCCTTCCCAAGGCTTCTTCGCCACTCAGTGTGGCCAGTCAGATGCACTCTTGGGGATTTGGAAGTGGGAAGCGATGGAAAGGCCACACTTCTGCTTTTTTTCTTGGCATGTTTGGTGGTGGATGTGCTGGGCAGCATTCCGGGGGCTGGTCACCAGCCCTGGGAGCGTTGAGAGGCAGGGTGAGGGCTGCCTAGTTTTTGGCCAGTGTGGGTACAGCAGGTGTTCCAATTACTCCAGATGTTCTGAAGCCTGTGTGTCCACAGCTGTCCCCTTGGTCTCCCACCTTCTTGATGGGGAAGGGTGTGGCTCTCTTGGTGGGCCAGTTTGGTGGTGTCCAGGGCCCCATTTAGGAAGCCAAGGTATAGCCTGCTTCTCCAGTCCTTCCAAGGATTTCTGTAAGCACCTAGTTTCATTTTCTGCCAAATGTAGCCAGAGTGGCTTCTGTTCTCTCCATCTGAACCCTGACTGACACATCTTCTCACCTTGGTCACCTCAAATCCCATGTCCTGTGACCTTCATTCAAGTCTGGGACCCCCAACTCCATGGGGTATGTCCATGTTCTTTCATCGTAGTGGGATTTGGTGATGCATCTAAAAAAATGTAGACTCTGAGATGGGACCTAGAAATCTTTTCAATATGTCCACTTATCAGGCAGATGCTTCTGGAAAAGTGCAATAATCCAACACTACAGAGAACTCGGAGGTAAGGAGCCTTGCCACTGTCCTGAGTGACTGTGGAAGCCCAGAAGGACTCATGAAGTTGTGCCCTCACGGCCCCCCACTTTTCTCTTAAGAGAGCAACTGTGGTCTCACTCTGAGCCTGCCTGCCCGAACTTCACACACAGTCTCAACCACGGCGTTCACAGAGGTTGGGAAGGAAAACACAGAAGTGAGAATGGCTGTTGGGGGCAGGCATGCAGACGGCAGTGAGTAATGACAGTTGACAGTGATCGAGGAAACTGAAAACTATAAAAACAAAAGAAAGCGCAAGGCTCAAAAAGCACAAGCAGGAGGGGGGAGGAGGGGTTGGAGCTGTGAGTCCTTTACCCCGGCCCCCAGTGGGCTGCGAGGTCATCAGCACCTGGGCCCAGTTCTGATGTGCTGTTGGTGCCCATGACACAGACCCATCAAGAGCAGGATAAAGTACGTCGGTGCCTGTGGCTGGGGAAGCACTGTGCATTTTTTATAAGGATGCTTAGGATGTAGCAGGGTAAGAGGATGGCGTGTGAATTTTTTCTTTCTTTTATTCACGCAGCGGTTAACAATGCAAGAGCGGTTTTAACAGACTCTCCACATAAGTGATGGACTTAAAATGTATTTTTTTTATCAAGCAACACTCGTTCACTGAAAAATGTTGGAAAATTTTAAAAAGTGAAAGCGAGAAACCTGCAGTCCAGAGATGGTCACCCTTAACCTATTGGAACTTTCCTCCCAGCCTTTCTTCTGTGTCTGTCCATCTCCTCTGTCTCCATCTCAGGCTCTGTCAGTGTCTGTACCTGGGTTCCTCTCTCTCTATGCGAATATATATTAAAATTTAAAAACAAGTAATGATGACGGTGTATTTATAGATCTGTATCCAGTTTTTCACTTAACTTTATCTTGCCTCCTCTCATCAGGGAATTTAAAAAACCAAAACCAAATCCCTTGTTACTGGATAGCCTTCAGTTAAAACGGACAGATTTTGGGACTTCCCTGGCGGTCCAGTGGTGACTCCACGCTCCCAATGCAGGGGGCACACGTTTGACCCCTGGTCAGGGAACTAAGATCCTGCATGCCTCATGGCGTGGCCTAAAAAATAAAATAAAATAAAATAAAATAGACAGATTTTGCATACGAAAATACAGAACACCCAATTAAATTTGAATTTAGGATAAACAGTGACCATCCCATGCAATTTCAGGACATACTTAAACTAAAAAATGATTTGTTGTGTATCTGATATTCAGATTTAACTGCGTTCTATATCTTGTCTGGTAGCCTTAAATTCTAGGTGCGGGGTGGCTTCAGACACTGGGGGCTCAAGCATCCTGGAGGGAGAGTTGGCTCACACCTGGAAGACTGAGTCTGCTCACACCTGGAGGGACTAATACTGCTCACACTATTCCTGATTCCAGGTGATTCTTTGCTTTGGCCTTGTACCTTACTGTCTTCCAGGTACCAGGCCCGGGTATCATTCCTTTAACCCTCACAAGAGCTCTGAAGCCCGTTTTGCAGAAAAGGAAGTAATTGCCCAGGGTTTCTCAACCAGGAAGGGCATTTGGGTCCAGGTATGCCCGACTTGGGTCCCCCTTGATTGAGCCAAAGAAAATTAAAGGAATCTAACCAGGTAGACAGCGAGTGGTGCCTGAGAGACCTAGACCAGGCTTTGGGGTACTGATGCTACCCTTCTGGGGGAGCCTCCTCCCCTGGATAGCAGGCTTGGGCCCCTGAGCTGTGGGAAGGCCTCTGGTGACAGCCTGGAACCCCGGGCAGCTGGACAGTAAGCCACTGACTGTCCTCAGGGTTCAAGGCTTTTGAATTGCTGGCAACAATTTCTTCTGAGCCCTCAAGGGCTTATTTAAATAGAGTTAAAGTGCCCGGCCCCTGGTGGGAGAGGTTAAGTAGCAGAGATGGAGGATTAAGTGCTGGTTTGGGGGATGGGCAAGCCTTTGGAAGGCTCTGGAATTGGTCTTTCTGCCTCCCAACTCTTCCCTGGCCCCCTGCACCCCCTCACCCTGCTACCCCCACCAGGCAGACTCCTGGTGTTCACCTCTTTCTCTCTGGTCCTCACCAAGGTTCTTAAACATGGGTGTACCTGTGGGTCACCTGCAGAGAGGCGGGTACAGTGTGGGGCAGAATAGCCTTTTTATTAAGCACTTGTCCGTGAGACCCTGCCTGGTAGGCCAGCTCTCGGGGTGGGGAGGGGCGTACCTCTATACCTCCACCCACCAGCCCATTCTCCTTCCTCCCTCCCTCCTTTAGGGAGATGCCCACCTGATTTTGAGGATTGGACATCTCTGGGGAGGAGGGCTGGCTGGGTGGGTACCTCCCAATGGGACCCTGGCCTGGCAGGCTCTCCTCCTCTTCTCCCAGCAACTACTAAAGAGGCAGATGGAGGTGATCTAACTCTGCCAACCCCTCCCTGCCCCATGCCTGCCCCTCAGGCACACACATATCCCTGGTCCTCTGCCAGCCTCAGCCTGGAGGAACAGGGCAGGGAGGGACCATCAACAGGTTGGAAACCAAGTAGGCATATAGCCCAGCTCTGACTGAGGGTTAGCCTGGGGTGGGGGGCATGGGGGACTGGTCCCTTTGGTCTAGGGCCACATGTCTCAGAGGAGCTGCAGCAGCCGGTGGCGGGGGGTGGGGGGTGTTTTAATCCAGGGCTCTGAAACTGAGGTCTGTCCCCTGCAGGGTGTGCCAAAGTGCTTGGAGCTCTATCGGAAAATGTTCTAACGAGATAAGCAAGGGAGGTGGTTAGGCTAACATTGCAATAGCTCAGCCTGGGAGGCTGGTGGCTGGAACCTGGGGCAGGGGGTGGAGAGAAGTTCAGGGAGTGGGTCCTTCTGCAGGGTTTGTTGATTAGAAGGTGGGGAGGAATCAAGGTGACAGCGCCCATACTCTGGGCATGTGCAGTGGGTAGAAGGTGCGGCTGTTTTGTGCTCGGAAGGCGCTGAGGGCTCAGCTCCAAGGTCTGGACTAAGTGTTATTACTGGCTCTGTGAGAAAGCCCCGCCTACCACTTGGGCCAGAGGAGAGGGTTGACATTGCAGCAAGAGAGATTTGAGTGGGATCAAGCGAAGGCCTTGCCTCCTGGACCACATGTATGTAGAAGACAGGACCCAAGTGTGTTTTTTTTCCTCGCCAAATCTCCTCGCAGACTGTCAGGGTCTCGAGTGGGTCAATGAATAGCTCCTCTTAGCTCCACTTAAATTTCACGAACAGAGAGTGACAGGCAGGCTCTGAAGGGCAGAGAGAGGCACGCCGGGTGGGGGAAGGTGGCTTGGTCTGCTTGCTGCTCTCTTCCCACTGTGTCATTAGCTGAGCTGGACCCCTGCCGCTCCCCTGGGTCAGGGCGGTTTCACCGCAGGTGACCTGCCCAGTGGGACGGGCACCTTCCTGCCACCCCTGTTTTAGTGCTCTGCCATCGCTGTCTTGGCATTTTTAAAAAATATTTATTTTATTTATTTATTATTTTATTTATTTATTTATTTTGGCTGTGCCGGGTCTTAGTTGCAGCACGCGGGACCTTTGTTGCGGCATGCGGACTTCTTAGTTGCAGCATGCAGGATCTAGTTCCCTGACCAGGGATCAAACCCTGGCCCCCTGAATTGGGAGAGCAGAGTCTTAGCCACTGGACCACCAGGGAAGTCCCTGTCTCGGCAATTTTAGTAATTTTTGAACAAGAACTCCAAACTTTCATTTGCTCCGGACCCCGTAAACCCCGCATCTGGTCCTGCCCTGGAGGCTGTGCCTGTTTTCCTGGCCCAGGGGAGCAGAGGCTCCTGTGTGCCGGGTGCAGCTGGCGAGTTCCACAGAGGGAAGGGGGAGGCTGAGGCAAGTGTGCTTCTCTCTTTCCTCCAAACTCACCATCCAGACCACCTGCTGGAGGGGAAGCCAGGCCAGAGACCAGGAGAGTTACCCAAGGGAAGGCCGTTTGATGGAAGGTGGGTCATGAGTGGGCCCTGACACCAACCGTGACTGAAGGCCACCTGGAGGCAGCAGAAAGAGCCCCAGAGGGATCATGAGCCGGGGAGGTGAGGAAGCAGAACCCTTCTGGTCCCCACCCGTTTCTGCATCTTCACCCTTGAGGCCCCTTCACTCCTTTGGTCTCATTTAGTACTGGGAGGTCATTGTTATCACCCCATTTCCCAGAGGGGAAACCAAAGGCTTGGCTTTAATGTAGTGAACCCCAAGCATGGGTGTCTGGCTGGCTGTCTCCGGTACCTAGTGTTCTGGTTAAAATTAAAATGCTAGGGCACTTCCCTGGTGGCTCAGTGGTTAAGAATCCACCTGCCAACGCAGGGGACACAGGTTCAATCTTTGGTCCGGGAAGATCCCACATGCCAAGGAGCAACTAAGCCCGTGCACCACAACTGCTGAGCCTGCACTCCAGAGCCCGTGAGCCACAACTACTGAAGCCCGCGTGCCTAGATAGAGCCCATGCTCCACAACAAGAGAAGCCACCACAATGAGAAGCATGAGGACCACAACAAAGAGTAACCTCAGCTCGCCACAACTAGAGAAAGCCCGTGTGCAGCAGCAAAGACCCAATGCAGCCAAAAATAAATAAATTTAAAAAAAAAATAAAATAAAATAAAAATAAAAATGCTAGGATCAAGGAAAAAAAAAAAAAAAAAAAAAAAGCTAGGATCCTTCTCCCTGACAGTCCTTACTGAATAAGCCTGGGATGGGGTGTGAGTTTCATATTTTTAGGAACTCTCCAGATTTGGGGCCTCCTATGGTCTTTGCCCAGGGTCACACAGCTGGAAAACAGCATCACAGGATTTGAACTCAGGGCTGGCAGTTCCAGCTCCCATACAGCATAGCTGCCTTGGAGCCCAGGACTTGGACCACACAGGGGAAGGAATTTCGGGGCGGGGGGAGTGGGGGCACTCATTATGGGGTCCCTGCTTAGGCCCAGACACCTGCCAGGGTTTTCCCATTTCACATCCCTATGAGGCAGATGTCGTGTTCCCATTTTACAGATGAGCACATGGAGGCCTTGAGACATTGGTAACGTGGTACCAGTAGCTCGAGCTGCGATGGCCCTGGTGAATGGAGTGGAGTCTCCACCTGGGCTGCACAGCAGAAGCATGAGGGCACTTTAAAATAATATCAGGCCAGGGCCTTGACCAGACCAACTGCTTCAGAATCTGGGTTTTTTTTTTTTTGTACAGAATTGCCCAGGTGGTCCTGATGGCATCCAGGGCAGTGAACTGTGATTCAGAGGAACAGATTGCCCTTCCTGCTGTGAAGACACGGGTGGGGGGCAGTCTAGATGACCCCGGATGATCTCAGGCCGGGACTCCACGGTTTCCTAGGGGCCTGCGATCTCCACACACCCTTTCTTCTTGGATTTGCAGAAAGATGCCTGGGAAACCCTGGAGTCATTTGGGGCCTAGGGTGGATTGGAGGTCCTCTCCTTTCTCTCAGGACACACACATGCCCACCCCACACGTCCTGGATCAGGGTAGCCTTCACCAAGCACCCCCAAGCCCTGGCTGCTGTGCTTTGGGGGACACAGAGTCTGGAAGACATGGAGTGTAGAGACAGACCCGTAACAGAAACCCCGACTCTTGCTTGGCAATGCTGGGCACATGCCATAACCGCCTCCCCGATGGGGCTGTGACCCATGACCTGGGGGAGCTCTTGCCTCGGTGCTGCAGCCAGAACCACTGTCCACCCTCGTCCCTGAGTGACGTACTTTGGGAGCTCAGCCCTTCAACAGGCACGGATTCAGTGAATTCCATCTGCCAGGCCCCTGCTGGCCTCCTGGGTTTTTTTAGGTAATCTCTGTGCACTTCCACTGTGCCGGCCAGGTGCACAGGGACTTTTGATCTCTCTGTGGACTTTTACCTGCAGTGCGTGGCCCGAGCAGGTGGGCATGTGCTGGGGGACACAGGATGGATTCTACAGAGACTTCAGCTGGGCTCCACATCTTCCCGCCCCTGGAGTTTACCAGCAGTGTGGGCCCCATCCCCTACCCCCAGACCCTGGAGCTGTGGCCTATGGGGAGAGAAGTCATTGGCTTTGAGCTTGACCACAGGTGGAAGGCTCACCAGACAACTGCTCATGCCAGGACGTGGCTGCAGGAAACACCCGGCTTATGAGGCTGCTGTCTCTGACACCCAGTCCCTCCTCACTCACAAAGTATTGTCCCCCACATGCTTCCCACCCTGGGGACTGCCCATCCTGGCCTGAGGCAACCTCAGGCTTACCAGGGCAAGTTCTACCCTGCTCTCCAGCACAGAAGGCCAACTTCAAAGCTTGGGAGGTAAGGCTGTGTGCTCACCAGCCGGCCCAGCCTTGTTGCTCTGGCCTGACATCCCGGTCCCCCTTCCATTGGCATTGGGCCAGCTCGGCTTCTGAGCACTTCTCTCTTGGCTGGATTCAGTCGCTCTAGCCCCTCGTATGGGGGCTTGGGAGCAGGACACACCTGGGTTCCATCATCTTCCTACTTCCTTGGAGAAGCTTCTTCCCCTCCCTGGCTCTGGCTTTCTCAGACTGCATGGCGGAAAGGATGCTTCCTGGGCAGTGGCTGAAAGCACAAGGTGCCAGAAAGTGTGGGACAGTTCGCAACTCAGTGCCCAGCACAGGTAGGCATTCAACCAACATTTACTATTTGCTAACTTTGCCAGTGTCTGAATCAGATAAATGTGTACTTACTAAGCGTGACCTGTCCTGTGACCACTGCAGTTGGGCCTTGTTGGATGGGTTGGCTGGTCAAGAAGACCCCTCTGATGACGTGGCACTTAAGCAGATGCATGTAGGATGGCGCTGGCATGTCCTGCAGGCTGAGGCCGAAGCTGGGGAGGATGGCCGGGTACCTGGCCACTCTGGAGGGGAGGAGCATCTGGAGTGGGAGTCGGAGGCCGAGGTAAGGAATTGCATTTTGTTCTAAAGACCACAGACACCATCAGGGGCTCTGTGGGAGGACACTCCCGGTGCTCTGCAGGTTAGAAAGCCCCTCTCTGGCTAGGGTGGGCAGAATGGAGTAAAGGCCAGGAGGCTGGTCAGGGCCCCAGGAGACAGTGGTTGGACAAGGACAGGCGTGGGAGGACAGATGTGGACAGAAGGTCAGCTCTAGTGATGTCTCTGAAGAAGGGGTGGGTGCAGGGAGGCTCTTGGGCTCTGCTGAGCATCTGAGTGGATGGAAGTGCTTTCCTGGGAAGAGAAGCCCCGGAGGGGCAGGCTTGTTGGGGGAGCTTGCCAGATGTGCCATGTGCTGAGGCTCCAAGGGGCACCATGGGAGGCTGATGGGTCAGAGGCCGGAGGTGGACACGAGCTTTTCCCTGGACTTTCAATCCTGGCCCTTCTCATCTGCCCAAGGTGGGGGAGCCCAAGGGAGGCCCCTCAGCACCCACACATATGCACCCCACAAGTATGCCCCTCAGAGTCACCCTTGACCGAGAAGGTATCTACGACAAGCGCTTCTCCCCGTTGTGCTCTGTAGGGCCCCCAGGACCAGGCACCGTTGTCCATGGCGATGGCAACTCCATAAAGCATCCTCTCACTGGGTCACCTCCTTTCCTGTTTCACGCTTACTCCTCTTCACTCCTGCTCCCTGGGATCACTCTTCCAAATAAAACACTTGCAAATCAAGCCAAACCCAGGACAGGCTTTTTGTTTGGGAGAATCCAGGATAAGCCATAACCTTGAATTTAGTGACATACTGTAGTGGTTGGGGGCTGGAGCAGGAGCGAGCTGGGAGCGGCCGGGGAGCAATGGGGGTGGGGGAGTAGGGGAATCACAAGGCAGGACTGAAGGTCAGTGCTGTCCGGAGGGAGTTTCATTTGGTTTTGTTTAGTTTTTGTTCATTTATTTTTTTAAATTGACCTTTTTATGTTGAGATAATTGTAGATTCACATGCTCTTGTAAGAAGCAACACAGAGAGATCCCGTGTAGCACGCCTACCCAGGGTCCCCCAATGGTAACATCTTATAAAACTACAGCACAATGTCACAAACAAGATATCACTATTGATATAATGCCCCCATCTTACTGTTTCCTCAGTCTCACTTGTACTCATTTGTGTGTATATTTAGTTTTAATAATTCTATCACCTGTGTAGGTTCATGTATCCACCACCACAGCCAAGATACTGAACGGTTCCATGACCTCAAGGATCTCTTGTGTTGCCCTTTTTATAACCATTCCCAACCCCCCTCCTCCACTCTCCAGTGGCCCCACCCCCACCCCCAGGAGCCACTAATCTGCTCTCCGTTTCTGTAATTTTGTCATTTCAAGAATGTTTTATAAATGGGATCATACTCTACGTAATCTTTTGGGATTCCCTGGAGATTAATCCAAGGTGTGGTACATGTCAATAGTCCTTTTTATCGCGGAGTAGTATTCCATGGCATGGATATACTGTTCAACCATTTGTCCATTGAAGGTCCAATTTTTGGCTATTAGGAATAGGTTGTCATGTACATTCATGGACAGGTTTTTGTGTGAACATAAGCTTCCATTTCTCTGGGGTAAGTGCTGAAGAGTGCAATTGCTGAATCATATGGTAAATGCATGTTTGGTTTTGCAAGAAACTGCCAATCTGTTTTCCAGAGAGGCTGTCTCATTTTGCATTCCCACTCAGCGCATGAGTGACCCAATGTCTCTTCATCGTTGCCAGCATGTGGTATGGTCACTATTTTTTATTTTAGGTGTGTAGCGACATCTCATTGTGGTCTGAATTTGCATTTGCCTCATGGCTCACGATGTTGAAGGTCTTTTTCTGTGTTCATTTGTTATTTGTGGATCCTCTTCAGTGAAATGTCTTTGTTGAATTTGAAGTGAGTTTCCTGTAAACAACATATTGTTGGGTCATTAAAAAAAAATAGACTCTGCCAATCTCTTCCTTTTAATTGGGGTGTTTAAATAATTTACATTAAGGCAAATTATTAATATGTTAGGACTTATGCCTGCTGTTTCATTATTAATTTTCTGTTTGCTTCTTCGGTTCCTCTTCTCTTGCCTTTCTGTGGATTACTTGAACATTAGGGTCCATCTTGATATATTTATAGTGATTTTGGATGTATCTATTTGTATGGTTTTCCTAGTGGTTGCTCTGGGTATTACTACACACGTGCATAATTTATCTGTCTATGGGTGTCAACATTTTAACACTTGCCGTGAAGTGTGGACACCTCCCTCCCATTTAGGTCCCTTTAGCTTTCTCACTTAAAATTTTTTTTTAGATGGGCTGGGAGGTCTGAGAACACAGAAGGAGTTAGATGATGGCGTGAATCATGGCACATAACAGTGGCCACCCCCGAGGGCCCCTCCTTGCCCCATGTCACCCCTGGAGCTGCAGCGTGGCGGCGAGAGGAGCTCACATCCTTGCAGAAGCCCCCTGGCTCAGCTCTGCCAGGCGCTGCGAACTCATATCACCTGCACCTGCCAGGCTGAGAGAAGCACTCGCCACGCCCAGAGCCTCTGCGATTAAAGTCTTAAGAGTGGAATCTCATGAGCAGGAGGGAAAAAGGCAATTTCTCATTTAACATGTCAAAAACTGCTCACCCAAAACACCCCAGAGAGACATCAGGCAGAGAAGAAGTCTGCATTGAGGCTCCTCGAAGGGCCCAGCCTTGCTTGCTCACCTGGTGCTGCAACCATCCTCTTGGCAGGGGGTGGGGAGGGTGGAAGCCAGGTGAGGTGGCCAGGGTTGCTGGGCTGTGGGGTGCAGGAGCCCCAGGGCCTCACCATATGGGGGCCAAGAGGTGGTGGAGACTGTCACAGTGGGCCAAGTGGTCCTCAAAACCCTTTCCAAGGGCTGGGGTGGCTGCTTAGTCCACCCACGGCCCATCTGCCTGCCCCCTGCCTTCCTGTGGCTCCCCGCCTCACCCCGTCCAGGCCCTGGATCCTCCTGCTGGAATGGGCCCTGGGACCCACCCTTCTCCGCATGGTGTGCGTGTGATGCACGTGTGTGTATATATGTGTATAAGATGCACGTGTATGTGTGTGCATATATGTGTATGTGTGTGCATATATGTGTATGTAGTCATGTGTTTGTACATGTGTATTGTATGAGCATGTGTATGTGTATATGTACATAAGATGCACGTGTATGCATATGTATATATGTGCATGTGTGTATGCATGTGCATACATTTATGTATATATGTGTGCATGCACGTACACATGATGTGCGTGGGTATGTGTATATACTGGTGTATGATGCATGCACGTAGCTGTGTGATACATGTGTATGTGTGTACAATGGTTGTGCACATGTGTGATGTGTATGTTTTGTGCTTGCATGTGTGTAATGTACGTGCATGTATGTGTGTATATATGTGTATCATATGTTTAATTTCCTCAATATGCAAAAAGCTAACACAGTTTGATAAGAAACATCTAAACAACCCAACAGAAAAGTAGACAAAGGATATAAACAGGTGACTCATAGAAAATAAGATTTAAATGGTCAATTGAATTTAAAACATATATAAACCCCAACAAAAGAAAACAGTATTGAAGGATATGGATACAATGACCACATTGTGTCTAGTGGGCAAAATGAAATAACATTTCACCTCACTGATAGGAAAATTCAAAATGATATATTGTTCAGTCTTTAGGTTGCAAAAATTTAATACAAACACTAAGATCCACTGAGGCAAAAACATGGGTGACATAGATACCTCACACATGCCTGGTGGAAATAATCTGGCAATATCTACTAAGAAGAAAATAATTCACATAGCTTCTGATGCAATGATCCCACTGTGGGAGCCTCTTCTACAGAAATAAAGACAATAGTCTATGAAAATATACATAAAAGAATGCTTTTCAGCATTGTTGATGGTGGGCAAAACCAAAGCAATACAAACAAACAAAAAACTGAAGCAACTAAAATGTGCATCTTTAGAGGAATGATTATGCAAACTGTAGTAAATTCACACCATGGCTTATAGAGCAGCCCTGAAAAGGAGTGAGTTAAATCTGTGTTGGTTCAGATGGAAGGAGATACCCATCAGATATTTGGTAAAGAGGGAAAGACCCAACAAGTGGAAGCTGTTAAGGCATGAGTCCCGTCTTAATATTATCAGGCAATAATAATCCCCACCACCTCCGGAGACTGCAGTATGAACGTGAGAACCTTGTGGCCAAATCCCAAACTGCCTGATACTGGAAACCTTAGAGAAGTGAGAATGGAGGAAAAGAGGGGACGGTGATTATGTTTTCATTTATCTTTGCATCGTTTCACTTGTTAAAATGAAGATATATTACTTTTTAAGAATAGCTTTGGTGATGCATAATTGGCATACAGAAACGCACATTACTATTTAAAGGGTATAATTTGATAAGTTCTGACATATGCATTCAAGGTAGTGAACACATCCGTGATGCCTCCCCAATCTCTGCTCCCTCCCCGCTCCCTGCCTCCTGCTTCCCAGACCTTCCCCAGGCAACCCCTGATCTGCTCTCTGTCACCACAGATTCTTTTCCATTTTGGAGAGTTTTGTATAAATGGAATCATACAGTACATACTCTTTTTTTGTCCGGCTTCTTTCACTCAGCCTAGTTTTGCGATTTGTTCACGCTGTTGTGTGTATGAATAGCCCATTTCTTTTTATTGCCGAACAGTGTTTCAGTGCATGGAAATGACACAATTTCTTTACCCATTCACCTGTTGATGGGTTGATTCCAGTTGTTTGTTATTACACATAAAGCTGCTAAGAACATTTGTGTGCATGTTTTTGTACGGATTTATGCTTTCATTACCTAGGAATGGAATGGCTAAGTCATTTGACAGGGTATCTTTAACTTTCTAAGAAACTGTCAAACTTTCCCAAAGCAATTATGCCATTTTGCATTTTCGCCATCAGTGTTGGGAAGTCTAGTTTCTCAACATCCTCATCAAACACTCGATGTCATCAGACTTTAATTTTCGTCATTCTAATCGGTGTGTGATGGTATCTGATTATGGTTTAATTTGCATTTCTCTAATGACTAATAGTGTTCACCATCTTTTCATGTGCTTATTTGCCATACATATATCTTTTTTGATGAAGTGTCTGTTCAAATCATGAGAGGATTTTTTTGGGTGGGCGGGGAAAGGGGGTTGTCTGTTTTCTTATTATGGAGTGTTGAGGGTTCTTTCTATATTCTTCATACACATCCTTCATTGGATACGTGATTTACAAATATTTTTCCCTTGTCTGTGTCTTTCCATTCTCTTAACAGTCTTCAAAGGGTGGAAGTTTTAATTTTTTCTTTTAAAAATTATAACGGCTTTATTGAGATATACTTCGCATACCATGCAATGTCACTTAAGTGTACAACTCAGAGATGTTTAGATATTCACAGATATGTGCAAACACCACCACAGTGACAGAACCTTTGGAACATTTTCATTGCTTCATACGCATTAACAGTCACCCCCACCCCCAGCCCTAGGTAACTCCTAATAAAACTTTTTTACTTTAATGACTCCTATTGATTAAGTTTTTCTTTTATGGATTTTGGTATTGTATCTAAGATATCTTGGCCTAACTCAAGATCACAAAATTTTCTCTTTCTCTCTCTTTTTTTTTTTTTTCTGTAAGTTTTGTCGTTTTAGGTTTTCCATTTAGGTCAATGATGTATTTTGAGTTGCTTTTTGTAGTGGTGGGTGGTATGAATTGGAGTGCTCTTTTTGCATATGGATGTCCAAATGTTTCCTTTGTTGAAAAGACTACTCTCCTCACTGAATTGCTTTTGCACCTTTGTAGAAAATCAGTGGTACAGGGATGTAAAAATCCATTTCTGTTCCATCAATCTATTTGTCCATCTTCACACTAATATCACGCTGCCTTGATTACTGTAGCTTTATGATAAGTCTTCATATTGGGTAATGTTAGCCCTTCAACTTTGTGTCTTTTTTTTTTTTTCAAAGTTGTTTCAGCTATTCTAGGTCCTTTTATATTTTCATGTGAATTTTAGAATCAGCTTCTCAATTTCTAGCAAAAAGAGCCTGCTGCGATTTTGATTGGGATTGCATTGGATCTGTATATAATTTGGGGGGAAGGGAGAGTTTAGGGATATTGAGTCTTCTAAGCTATGAACAAAGTAACTCTCTCCATTGACTTAGATCTTTTAAATTTCTCTCAACAATGACTTGTGGTTTTTAGTGTACAATTCTTAGACATCTTTTGTCAGATTTATCCCTAAGTGTTTCGTATTTTTGGTGTTACTGTAAATGATATTTAAACTTTTAAAATTTCTGACTGTTACTATTATATAGAATACAGTTGATTTTTATATACAGATGTTTCTCCTGTGACCTTACTAAACTCACTTATAAGTTCTAGCAGGTTTTTGTGTTTTTTTTTTGTAGATTCCGTCAGATTTTCTACATAGATGATTAATGCTGTCCACAAATAAAGACAGTTTTGTTTTTCCTTTCCAATTGGAATGCTATTTTTCCTTTGCCTTACTTCACTGGCTAGAACCTCCAACACGATGTTGTCTTGTTTCTGATCTTAGGGGGAAAGCTTTTAGTCTTTCACCATTTATTTTGATGTTAGCTGTGGTGTTCATAGATGCCCTTTACCAGATTGAGGAAGTTCCCTTCTTTTCCTAGTTTGCTAAGAATTTTTTTTTGTCATGAATGGATGTTGGATATTGTCAAATGCTTTTTTCTGTCTCTATTTTGAGATAATCATATGGTTTTTCTTTTTAGTTTTTCAAAATGAACTACATTGATTGATTTTCAAATGTTGGACCAGTCTTTGTTCCTGGGATTCCTCCTTGGTCATGATGCATTATCCTTTTAATATATCATTGGATTGGATTTGCTAAAATTTTGTTTAGCTCTTTTGCACCTTGTTTATGAGGGATATTGGGTGGTTGGTTTTTTTTTTTTTTTCTTGTAACGTCTTTGTCTGATTTTTGTGTCAGACCAACACAGGCCTCATAGAATGAACTGGCAAGTGTTCTCCTGCTTCAGTTTTCTGACAAAGCTTGTGTACAATTGGTATTACTTATTTCTTCAATGTTTAGCATATTTAACCTGTGAAGCCATCTGGTCCTGGGTCTTTTTTTGTGGGAAGTTTTCCCCATGGTGTTTTAACAAGCCCAGGAAGACTACTTCTTGAAGGCAAAATGCATAGGGCCAAACCAGCTCATTTATTTGTTTGTTTTTAAAAACAAACTTTAAAATCAAAGTAATACATACACACAGATTTTTAAACATGGTGCAGAAGGCTTATGATGACAACAGTTCCTCCTTTATCCCTTCCCCACTTTTGAGCCCATTCTCTGGAGGCAATCACTGTGAGGGCCCTTAGCTCTTTCATAACTTCAGTTGGCACACTGGTCAATAACTTGACAAATATTTATGAAGGGCCTACTGCGTGCCGGGCGCTGTTTGAGGCCCTTGTGGAACTCTGAATAAGACAAAGATCTCTGCCCTGCAGGTGATTGATGGGGCTGCCCTCATCCTGGAGTGAATATAATTCCAGCAGGGGCAGACAGACAACAAACAATAAACATCATGAACATGTAAGGTGGACACTATCCGAAAATGCCCCAGGCAGAGGAATCAGCCAGTGCAAAGGCCCTAAGGTGGAAGTGTACATGGTGTGTTCAAGGATCAGCACGGAGGTAGGTGAGCTGGAGCAGGGGCTGGGGGAGAGGGTCAGAGATGAGGTCAGAGAGAGGATGGGGAGGGGTGCTCCAGCACTTAGGCCTTGTAGGCAATTGTAAGGACTTCAGCCTTTTTTTTTTTTCCCCCCTGAGTTAAAGGAGCTATTGCTGGATTCTGAGCATGAGCTGATTTGGGTTTTCAGAGGAGTGCTCTGGCTTCTCTGTTGAGGATAAGCTCTGGGGCAGGTAAGGACAGAAGCAGGAAGACTGGCTAGGACAGCGGTCCCCAGCCTTTTTGACACCAGGGACTGGTTTCGTGGAAGACAATTTTTCCACGGACAGGGGTGGGGGCGTGGGGATAGCTCAGGCACTAATGTGAGGTATGGGGAGCGATGGGGGACAGCAGATGAAGCTTCACTCGCTGGCCCACTGCTCACCTCCTTCTGTGCGGCCCGGTTCCTAACAGGCCCACAGACCGGTATGGGTTCGCGGCCCAGGGGTTGGGGACCCCTGGGCCAGCAGACCAGTCAGTATTCTAGGCAGAATGAAGGCAGTCGTGGACAATGGAGGGGAGTGAGAAGTGGCCAAGTTCTGGGTCAATGCTGAAGGCAAAGACTATAGGGCTTGTTGATGGATGGGGAGTGAAAGAAAGGGCGTCAAGGATACTTCAAGTTTTATTTACCTGACCAACTGGCAGGATGGCATTGACAAAGTCAAGATGGAGAAGCTTGTAGGTGAAGCAGGTATGGGAAAGGCTGAGTGTTCAGTTTTGGATGTGTTGAGTTTGGGTTGCTTCTTTGTTGGCCTAGTAGGAATGTCAACTTTATTGGTGGATGTGGTTGACTGGAGTTGGGACAGTGTTTTGGCACAAATTAAAGGTATAAATTAGGAATTGATGTACAAAGATGCTACTTAAGGCCATGGAACTGGAATAAACCACCACTTACATCTTATCTCTTAATTCATGTTGAGACATTCTGTTGGCTGCCTGCTGTGATGGTTGAGGATTAAACCCAATTCCACCCAGTTTTTCCAATATAGGTGGACCACTGCTTTTAGCTCACCTGTTACCCATGTCACTTTGTCCCACCCCATTTCTGGAGCCACAGACGACACTGTCCCAGCATGTCTCGACTTCCCTCTGGGAAGGCTGAGGATATTAGAATTCCTGCCCTACCCTTCGGGGCTCCCCTCCCTGCACACGTCCCTCCACAGCTCTGCTTCTTGGGCATTGCCAAGGCTGCTGACGTCAGTCATCTACTCTGTAACCACTTATGGTCGATGCTTTCTTTATAGGTTGGTACTAAAAGTGGAAGATCAATAACAGTTATATTATTATGACTGTATATAAAAATTCAGTGCACAGCTGAGCGGCATGTAATGATTACGGCTTTGGTATTTTCCTTGGGCCTCTGTCTTCCCTTTTGCTGGCACTGCCTGCCTCTATCTCATTCTGGGGTTCTTCCAACTTGTCAATAATAGATAAAGTCTCTGAAATGCCTCTATTATGTGAGAAGACCCTCTGGAGTCCTTGCCCCTGCTCTAGCCTGGAGGGTTGCCGGTGGGTGCCGCTGGCTTCCTGGGAATGACCTCCCTTCGTGCCTCACCTGGAGTGGAACCAAGCAGTCCAGGCCCCACTATTCCTACTACTAACTAGTACTACCGATACTACTAACACTGCCAATACTACTAGTACTACTACCACTGCTAATAGTACCAGCACTACTAGTATTATAATACTACTACTATTACATTACTACTAGCACCACCACCACCACCAGCCCTACTGCTAGTTGGCACCACTGCCCCTTTTTTCTAAATTGAGGTGAAATTCACATAACAGAAAATGAATCGTCTTAAAGTTTACAATTCAGTGGTATTCAGTACACTCACAATGTTGTGCAATCATCCCCTCTATTTAGTTCCAGGACTTTTCTTCACCCCAGAAAGAAACTCTGACCCCACTAAGTCATTACTCCCCATTTATCTGCTCTCCCAGCTTCTGGAAACCACTGCTCTACTTTTGCCTCCAGGGGCTCTGCCTATTCTGGATGTTTCATAGAAATAGAATTATGCTCTATGTGGCTTCTGCATCTGGCTTCCTTCACTCAGCATCATGTTTTCAGTGTTGCATCCGGGTTGGATCAGAACTTCCTTTTTAAGCCTGAATACTATTCCACTGTGTGGATGGACCACATTTTGTTTCTCCATGCATCCGTTGATGGACAGTTGGGTTGTTTTCACCTTTTGGCGACATGAGTTAAGCTGCTATGAGCGTGTGTATACAAGTATTCATTCGAGTCCCTGTATTCAGTTCTTTTGGGTACATACCTGCGAGTGGAATTGCTGGGTCGTGTGGTGATTCCCTGTGTACCTGCTGGAGGAAGCCGTGTTACTCCTTGGCGCTCCTTCATTGGGCTGAGCATATCCAAGTCACTTCCTAAGGAGGGTCTGTGGGAGGGAAGCTCTCCGAGGCCCTGCATGGATGCCAGCCCCATCACAGCCTGCCCGAGCTGCTCCTCCCCTCACCGTCTTCTGTAAGAAAGTGATGCCCTCCTCAGGGTGGCTAGGACACAGAGCCCAGCCCTGAATCCAGCACTATTGCATTTGACCGAGACCGATAGAAAATCCAACAGAATAGTGGTTCATCAGGGCTCTGCACACCCGAGAGCTGACTGCTTTACATCTGACCAGTACTGTCCCCTGTGATGGGTGAGAAAAAGGGGCTCAGGGACGCAGATGAGCAGGGAAGGACTGGGAGGAAAAGGAGCAACGGGGTGCCCTATTTTCCCCTTGCCTTTCACATCATCATTTCAGCGTGAATGGTTGGCTGATACAAGGAAGTAACACAGGTCAGAAAGGATATGATAGGGTTTCCTGGTCATTCTATTTCTTAGAACTGCATTGCATTCTTTCTGTATTCAAAGTAAGTTCTGGTTCGAACAGAAGGCATGGCCTTTGAGAGCCATCGGTGTTCCCTCTTACTCGGTTGTAGGCATAATGCACTTGCCTTGTTCTCACGCTCAATTTCACTGAACTCCCTCAGAGCAAGGTCTACAGAACTCCACGCTGTGGGCCATTGCCAACGTCATATGCAAGGGGATGTATATCCAAGTATCTGCTTCTGTGCACGCTCCATCATCCCAAAGACTTCACTTACAAAACACAAGTCCAAAAATAAAATTATTAAGACCCTTAAGCCAAGCCCAGGTCCCTCCGAGCACGGGGCCCTGCATGGCTGCGGAAGTCGTTCTCCATGAAACCAGCCCTGTTTGTGGCTAGGTACACCTGTGTATGTGTGTGTAGTCATGTAAATGTTTTACAACTTGCCTTATAATTTAATCATCTATCTTTGAAAACTTTCTATATGTGAATATACTTCATATATTCTGTAAAAAATGTACATAATTCTTTAAAGTGGATGCATAAAATTCCATTAAATGTATCAAAATATATTTAATCAATATTCTATTCATACAAATTTTTCTCAGTTTTCACTCTTACAAATAATACTGCTTCAAATATCTTTGTGCCTTTGAGCAAATGTTTTCACTCCAATGTTTCTGGAGGCTAAGTTTCTAGAAGTAGAACTGCTGGTTCACAGTGTATGAAGATGTGAATATTATAAGAGACACAAACAAATTACCATTTTTTCCCCCCTGTATATATATGGTTGGGACAAATTACCAATTTCTTCACCCTCAACAACACATGCCTGTTTTCAATACTCCTCCACCAACATTTGGTATAATCGGAGTTTTCATCTTTGCCCATAGGATAAGGCAAAAATATTTCATTGCTGTGTTTACTTTTATTTAGTTATCAGAAAGATGGAGGATTTTTCCATATGTTTATTCACCCATTTGCATTTCTTCTTTTGTAATCTGATTATCTGTACCCTTTGAATGTTACTCCTTTCCTTTTTTTTAAATAAACTTTTAACGTTAGAATGGTTTTAGACTTACAGGAAAAGTTTCAAAGACAGTGCAGACTTCCCATATACCCCACCTCTGGTTTCTCCTATCGTTAATACCTTTCACAAAGATGGCACATTTGTCACAATTAACAAACTAATATTGACATATTATTACTAGCTAAAGCCCGTGCTTTCTTTAGATTTCCTTAGTTTTTCCTTAATGTCCTTTTTCTTTTCCAGGATCCCATCTAGGAAGCCACGTTACATTATTGGTCACGTCTCCTCGGGCCCCTTTTGGCTGTGAGTTGCTCGAACTTTCCTTGTTAGGATGACCTTGGCACTTTGGGGGAACACTGCTCAGGTACCTTGCAGAATGCCCGCCACTGGGATGAGTCTGATGTTGTTCTCGGAACTGGACTGGGTGGTGGGTTTGGGGGAGGAAGACTGCGGAGGTGAAAGTCCTCGCTCATCGTGGCACGTCAAGGGCGTCTGACCATCACTGCTGATGCCGACCTTGACCACTGGGCTGAGGTCATTCTCATCAGGTTTCTCTGTGTGATGTGACCCTTTCTTCTCTTTGTATTGCTCTGCTGCTTTTGAGTCCTTCTCTCACTTGCTGTGCCACTTAACAGGGAGAACAAGCTGAGGTTTCGCTCTCTGCACCTGCTGGCCTTGCCCACCATGTCTGGCGTCTGGTCCCACAGTCTCAGGTTCTCACCACCCCTGCCAGCATCACCCACAACTCTTAAGGCTCCAGGGTGTTTCCCTATGTGGTTGGAGCAAGGGCCCTCGGTGTCCTCGCCTCTCGACTTCTGCTTCCAACATCAGCCTCCTAGCTGGTCCAGCAGGGCTGCACAGCAGTTCCTAGTCCCGACAGCCGACCTGGACTTCAGCCTATGTGTCCCAAATGAAACACGTCTTCCCGAGAATGGGCCCCCCTCAGCCTTGGCTTCTCCTGTCCTCCTGCCTCTCAGACCCACCGATTCTCCCCAAACACCCCCAGCACCTTCTCCCTCCTTTCCGGCCTCCTTATCTTACCTGATGGACTGCAAAGGCCTCCAGGCCGTCAGGCTGGCCGGCTGTGCACCTCGCCCAGGACTGAGGTTTCTTGGGGTGCGGGACTTCCAGTGCCAAAACAGGGTGGTGGTTCACCCTGTAATTGTGTCCCCTCTTCCACGCCAGCTCCCCTCCAACAAATGCTCCTTAACAGCGGCAAGGAAGTTATTCCTGTAACTTAAATCCCATCTCATTTCTCTTCTGCTGAGATGCCAAAGTACCTTCGGGATAAAACAGCACCACAGCACCTGGGGGAAAAGGCAGCTTGTAAGGGGAAGATAGCCATCTCTGTGTCTTTAGACCATTTTGCCTTTGAAATTGTGTTAGCTTCATATGGTCGCTGTAACAAACCACCACAAACCGAGAGGCTTACAACAGAAATTTATTCGCTGACCGTCAGCAGTGCTGGTTCCTTCTGGAGGCCCTGAGGGAGAACCCCGGCTTCTGGGGGGCGTGGCAACCCTTGGTGTCCCCTTGCTCTTCACTGCATCACCCCAATCTCCGCCTCCCTCAGCCTCCTCTGCGTGTCTCTCTGTGTCTCTCCTCTTCATCTAAGTCATTAGGTTTAGGGCCCCACCCAAATCCAGGAGGCTCTCATCTTGAGATCCTTAACTAATGACACCTGCAAGGATCCTGTGTCCTCCTCTTCTGAGGTTCTGAATAGACAGGAATTTGGGGGGGACAAAATTCAACCCATTACAGAAGTCTTGGAGGTGGATTTGTCATTGGGAACCCGAGGCAGGCATCTGTGTGGGGTCTTCTCAGGACCTCACAGCTGCCCAGCCTCCTGCGCAAGGCTGGGCTCCCTGGGGAGCAGACTCTGAGTGGGACACTTGGGGTCAGCAGGTGTGGCAGCTGGGGATCTCACCTGAGGAGGGAGTGGGAGCAGGAAGGGGTGGAGCTTTGAGGAGTCCTGAGGAAGACTCACCTGGGCTCAGGGCCGACAGAGCTGGGCGGAGCAGGCAGGGCCTCTCTGGTCATTGGATGCCCGCTGCTCTGGGAAGGATGTGCCCTTGGCTGAGGCCCTCTCTTCCACTGAGTGAGGGAACCCCCCACGGGGGGCTGAGAGCTCAGGGCTGTCTGTGGAAATCACCCCTTATTCCCAAAGGTGCATCCGGGCGACCTCCACCCAGATCCCTGAAGCTCCCTGACCCTCACCGGTCAGGCCTTGTGGCCTTCGCTGTTCTGAGCAAATCAGTGTGCTGACCCCTGACCCACGGCCTCAGAGGGCCTTCCCCAGAGGACAGGGCCTTCCCTATGGCAAGTCCTTTCCAGAAGGCCCGCAGCCATTGGCCTGCTCGGCCTGCTTCCCAGCAGATCCCACCCAGAAGCTCTCCCGCAGCAGCTCCCCTCCTTCAACACAGGCCAGGAGGCGTGACGCCCATTTCACAGAGAGGATGCCGGGTCCTGGAGAGGTGGAGCCCCTGCCCCATTCTCAGCTCAGGCCAGGCTGTCTGACTCCAGAGACCAGGATCTCCCTCGGTTCAGGCCCCCCTGGGGGACTGAGGGCCTCTGAGCATCCCCAGCCTGGGTCCCATTTCCAAAGACACCCGATTCCCTGGGGATTACATTCGTGCTGAGTGATGGCCGCGGGCCTGCCGTCCTGGCCCCTTTTGGGAAGGCATGTAAAAATAGACAGGCTGACCTCGAAGGGCCGAGATTCCTCTTTCCTTGGCCTCTCCCTGAGCCCCCTCCCGCTGCCTCCTCCTGCCTGGCTGGGCCTTGCCAGGGTGTAAGAGGCCCAGGACAGAGCCCAGAGTACCCCCTCCCATGCCAGTCCTGCTCTGGGTCCCTGCTGACTGCGGAGGACACCAGGCCCCAGGCATTAGTGAAGGCCACGCCAGAGGTCACCAAAACTGGGGAGGGAGCACCCATGGTCACAGAGCAAGTGGACCAGTTTGAGGATGAAGCAGGGAGGGCCCGGGAGCTTTATGCAAAGTCAGAAGAGATTTGGGGGCAAAACCTTTCATATTCATGAGAAATAGCTTGAAATATCCGAAGTCATCAGGGTCAGGTGTGTGGAAGGGGGAGGAGACTAAACAACTGAGGGGTGGCCCTGGGGACAGATCTAGTCTTGGGATTAGAGATATTAAGACTGGACAGTAACAGTAATGATATTAATATTAGTTCTATTAATAATAGAATAATAGGATAACAACAGCCACCACTTTTTAAGTACAGACTACATGCCAAGCACTTTGCATGTAGTGTTTATTGCATAGAGCCCTGCATGGACTCTGGGATTCAGTATTTTTTTTTTTTTTTTTAGAAGTAAAGTCTCACTTTTTTTTTTTTTTTTTTTTAATTAATTTATTTATTTATTTATTTATGGCTGTGTTGGGTCTTTGTTTCTGTGCGAGGGCTTTCTCTAGTTGTGGCGAGCGGGGGCCACTCTTCATCGCTGTGCGCGGGCCTCTCACCGTCACGCCCTCTCCCGTTGCGGAGCACAGGCTCCAGACACGCAGGCTCAGTAGTTGTGGCTCACGGGCCCAGCTGCTCCTCGGCATGTGGGATCTTCCCAGACCAGGGCTCGAACCCGTGTCCCCTGCATTGGCAGGCGGATTCTCAACCACTGCACCACCAGGGAAGCCCAAAGTCTCACTTTTTAAAAAAAATTTATTTAATATATATATATATTTTTTTTTTTTTTTTAAATTAATTTATTTTTGGCTGCATTGGGTCTTCGTTGCTGTGCGTGGGCTTTCTTTTTAGCTGCGGTGAGCAGGGGCTACTCTTCATTGCCGTGCGCGGGCCTCTCATTGTGGTGGCCTCTCTCGTCTTGGAGCACTGGCTCTAGGTGCGCGGGCTCTAGAGCGCAGGCTCAGTAGTTGTGGCTCACGGGCCTAGCTGGTCAGCAGCATGTGGGATCTTCCTGAACCAGGGCTCGAACCCGTGTCCCCTGCATTAGCAGGCGGATTCCTAACCACTGCGCCACCAGGGAAGCCCCTTAATATATTTATTTTTGGCTGCATTGGGTCTTCTTTGCTGTGCGCAGGCTTTCTCTAGTTGCGGCGAGTGGGGGCTACTCTTCGTTGTGGTGCGGGGGCCTCTCATTGCGTGGCTTCTCTTGTTGTGGAGCACGGGCTCTAGAGCGCAGGCTCAGTAGTTGCGGCACACGGGCTTAGTTGCTCCACGGCATGTGGGATCTTCCCAGACCAGGGCTCGAACCCGTGTCCCCTGCATTGGCAGGCAGATTCTCAAGCACTGCGCCACCAGGGAAGCCCAGGGACTCAGTATTTTTAACCTCATCTTACAGTGGAGGAGACCAGGACTCAGAGAGGTGAGGTAACTTGCCTGAGGCCACACAGCTAGAAAAAGGCAGAGCTGGGCCATAGACCCTGGTTTCTGACGTCGGCACTACTTCCTGTGGCCTCTCTGTGCTGCGGTGAGCCCGTGGCCCATCCACGCTGTGAGCTTTCCGTCGGCTGGGCCTTCCATGGGCCAGCACCCGCAGCTGGCTGCACCTGTGATCTTCTGGGCTCTTCTGGGCTCTGGAGGCAGCAGATGCTGTCAGGCTGCCCTTCTTCCCTGAGTGCCAGCCGGGCCAGAATGGGGGCAGTGAAAGGGAGGGCTAATTGCGGCTCCTTATTCATGGGCACATCCCTGGCCCCCGAGCCGGTCAGAGCCTGAGGAAGGGCGCACTGACCAGCTGCACAGTGCTGAGCAGGCCAAGCTGCCAGCTTATGCATCCCTGTTAGTGGAACTCAGGCCCTGATTTGGACACGATCCCTGGCCCACTCCAGCAGTCTTCTGAAAACCTCCCACCCAGGCCTCAGACACCCCTGCTCCACTTACTCTAGGGCTGAACTCCCTGACCGTAGCCTCACCAAGCCCCCGGGTGGCCCCCTTGCTCAGTCCCACTCCCGCCTCAGATGTCCTTGGCGGCCAGGAATAACCAAGTGACTCAGGCGGTGCCTATGGTGCTACCCTGCTCCCTGGGTATTTTCCCCTACAAGGCCGTGTGTCCCTCCCGCCACCCGGAGGTGACATGCAGGTTGCTGTCCCACTTCATTTATCCATCCATTCGTCCACCACTATTTCTGGAGCCAGCTCCTTTGCAAAGCACTGGGATACAGCTGCTCAAAACGGAGACTTCAGGGGCTAAGGTTTTTGCTGGGAGTCTGGATTAAGAGTCAGGCCAGGACCCTAACATGGGTCCCCTAGTGGATGCCCTTCCAGCCTAGCCCCATTGTCTGAACCATCCTGGAGGGTCATGAGCACCTCTGCCAGCTCTGCTGCTGGGCAATGCCATCAGGGCTGGCCCGGGTGCCAGGAGGGACCTCTCTGCTCGGGAATGAAGGAGGGGTGCCAAGACTGTCTGCCTGGTGGATAATTATTGCTCATCTCCTGCCTGACCTCTCCTGCTTGTTTGCCTTGAGGGGAACCAGTTGAAGCTCACAGCCAGAGTGGGACTCACAAGTCAGCCTGCCCACCACGCCCGCCCTGCCCACCTCACCTGCCGCCCCGCCGGCCCAGCAGCATTCCCTCCCCAGGGAGGAGCTGACCCCTGCCTGCCTGATGCATGATGCCTCCGCAGCTGAGTCATGAGGTCCGCCTCCGGCAGGGATGGGCTGGCCCAGGGGCTCCGGTCTGGGGCCTCGGTGTCACCCCCAACTCTAGACGGATCCTGCCCCCTGGCTGTTTGTGCAGGAAAAATAAAACCTCCTCTGATCCCTTTACCCAGACAAAGCCACTGTTAGTGTTTTTAGTGTATTTCCTTCCTGTCTTCTGACTGCTTACACCTGTGCACATATTATTTTTATAAAGATGAAATCATGTACATGCTGGTTAATACCGTCAGGAATATTTCCCCATGAGACTTAAAATATTTAACAGCTTTACTGAGATACAATCAATGTATCATAAATTCTCCCATTGAAAGTGTAAAATTCAGTGGTTTCAGTAATGTAGAGTTGTGCAACCATCACCATAATCTAATTCCAGAATATTTTCATCACCCCAAAAGAACTCTGTGCTCATTAGCTGTCATTCCGCATTCCGCTCCCTCCCTCCAGCCCTCAATAACCACTAATCTTTCTGTCTCTATAGAGGTGCCTATTCTGGACGTTCCATAAATAGAATCACATGAAGGTCTATTTTTTGGAAGCCCCGAATTAAATGGGTGCTGGGCTTTCTGATCTGGGATACAGCACGTCTCCTTGTGGGGCAGTTCGGTTGTTTCAAACATTCCTCTGCATCGGGAGGACCACCCACCGCCCCCACTGGAGGATCTAAAGGTGGGATTATAAAGGCTGAGCTGGAATGAGCTGCCCTCCCGTCTTTGTACTCAGCATGTTACCCCGCTGGAGGAGCGTGCAGTCACTCACCTTTCTCCAGAGAACAGGGACGCTCTCCAGGCTCACAAAGTTACCCCCAGTGCTGCCAGGACCCGTCCATAGAGGGACGCAACGAACGGTGGCTGACGACACACAGACCAGGGCCGTCGCCTCGCCAGCACGCCTGGCTTTGCTTGTGAGGGGCCACGCGCTGCCCATGCTCGGGACAGGTGCGGGCTCCCCCTCCAAAACCCAACAAATGCTACTGGGATGGCTTTTCTGGCAAGAAATCTTCATTCACTGATGATGGAGATGACTGTCAGGAGGAGACACCAGATCAGGTGGAAAAAGTGAGCAATCCAGCTTGGAAGTAGAATTTGCTGTACAGTCACAAGCCAAACTGAGACAAAGCCTGAAGGAGGCTGCAAAGTAATGGAAATGAGGTTTTCATGTGTCTTGTCAACTGATTCTAAAAGGCAGTTCCCCAGATATTCTCAGTGAGAGCGGACCACTAAAGCCACTGCAGATCTCCCCAAAGTGTTGGCTTCTGGGGGACTCAAAGATGGGTCCTTTGGGGTTCTGTGTCAACTTCCCTCCTGCAGATCAGGCAGTGGGGCCAGTTCTGGCCACAGGGCAGGGACTACCTGCCTCTCCGGCTGGACACTGCTCGGTGTCCCTGGAAAGTCCCTTCCCTTGCAAAGTGCTTAGTGTGTCACCAACCCACACTGGAAAGGCATTTGTCCAGATGTTGCCATGTGTGTGCACACTGCACGCTGAGTGCCTGCCTTTGGATGGTGTACACACAGACACCCCCCCCACCCCCCAATCATCATCCACAGGTGTGTGCTGGCTCCTCTGTGAAGGCACACTTCCCCAAACTATTCACGGCTGCCACCTCCCTTGCTGCACACACAGTGGGGGCTCATGTGCCCTTCCTGTCCTCACAGAGCAAGTTGGCCCGTGCAGTTAGTGTTCCTGACCACCCTCCACATGCCCCATGTCCAGCATCCAGCATAGCCAGGACACGTGGCGAGTGGACAGCTCGTAGGTCACCACGGGAACAGCCCTACAGAGAATGCTTTCCTTTTCCACCAACCTCGGGTGCTGGGGAGAGAGACAAATTTGGGTGGTGGTGGGTACATTATCCAGGTCAGAGGTGATCCACTTTCCCCAGAAAGGGGCCCTTTCAATGTTATAGTCACTGACCTGCTTGGGATGGCACATTTAGTATCTGACAATGACAAGACCTACTCTGAAGTCCAGAATACTGTCAGAGGAATTTGCATTTTAATACAACAGTACTGAGATGACTGAATATTGCTGAATGAATCTTTGATGAATGAATAATCATAGACTAGATGCTTCGTAGGCCTTCAGCCATATTTGTGGGCACAGGATTCCTGGAGTCTTTTAGAACCTACCCATGCAAGGATCTTGCTGTGGAGCGTAGGGTGGATGCCACAGTCTGGACCACCAGTTAAGACACAGGAGGGGACCTCCCATGGCAGCCTCTGCCAGCTCCCCTAGACTGGTCTTCAGGGGGAGGGGGACTAGGGGTAAAAACATGACCTCAGTAAATTCCCTGCTCTCAGCTCCAGCACGTGGCTGGCTGGGTCCCCTGTTTTCAGCCCCACCTCGCTCCCCGCTGCCCCCCTGCTCCAGGGGAAGTGAAACAGCCTGGGCCCAGGCAGAATGGCCTGGCTGCACCTGGCAGCCAGTCCCGAGAAGGCTGCCTGCACAGCCCTCTCGGCTGACCTCTGCACACCCTCCCCGGCGCTTTGCCAGGCTTTATTCATGCCCTGGCAGTGTCAGGACTGCTCGGGAGGGAGGTGGAACCAAGCAGTGGCTTCCCGGCCCAGCGCCAGGCCCGGGCCTGCACCCCAGGCTCCATTCCTGGATCCAGGAACCGCCCCTTTTTACAGCGGGAAGAGGGCAGCCAGGGAGGGCGAGGGCACCACCCAGGGTCACCCACCAAGCTACGGAACAAAGTGGACAGTGTGAGGAGTATGGGATCGAATGCTGGCACTGCCGGTCCGGTCCCTAGCAGTTAAAACCTCGGGTAAGTTTCCCAACCACTCAGAGCCTCAGTTTTCCTGTAAGGAAATAGCCCATCTCCCGTGACAAATCTCCTTTTCCATCCTCCTGGGACCCTAGCAGGCAAACTGCCAGGAGGATGGCAGCCGGGTTGGAAAGGACGAACGGAGTCACAACCGCTTTTTCTCCTGCCCTCGCTCAGGGTCGGTGGGCGTGGAGCGGGTTGGCGCCCAGGCCGGGAGGCGCTGGGATGGGCGTCCCGCGGCTCAGCCGCCCCCGACTGTGGAACGGGGGCCAGAGGCCGCCCCCCAGCCCCGAACCGAGAAGGTTGGAGGAGCCCCCGGGCGGTCCCTCCTCGCATCTCCGGCTGTGCTCCCCGCAGCGCAGGCACCCACCGCCCCGCAGCCTCCTGCTTTCCTTCGGCCGCCGTGGGGGAAGTGTGCGTGCGCGTCTCCACTGGCAACGGCGCGGTCGCCCGGCAACCTGCGCGCCCCAGGCCCGCTGCGCCCCCGGTAGCCCGGAGGGAGACTGGGAGGGGGCGCCGCGCGGCTCCGCGCAGCCCCTCCCTCCTGGGGGTGCAGACTGCAGCGGGAACCCTAGCGCCCGCTCCAGACCCCGGCGGCCTCTCGCTGGACCTGCGCACGGGGTCTGGGGCACCTGGGCGGCCACGTGCTGGCATCCAGGGAGGCAGGAAACCCAGGCCTCGCGGAGACCCTGGCAAGCCCCTTCCCTCCGGGGGATATAGAGGCAGTAAAGCCTCCTGGCCCTCTCTCGAGGCTGGGCGAGGAGCAAGGGTGCCGCAGCCGTGAGCGCCTGGTGAGACAGAGACAGAGGAGGGGCCAGGTGCAACGCCCGTGGGTGGGAGAGTCGTGTCAGGGTGTGGGATCCAGAATGTCTGAGGTGACCTTTAGCTGGGGGCTGGTCTCTCTGGGGCTGGTTGGGGGCAGAGGGCAGCCTCGGGGACAGGATCGCCCACAGAGCTTGGACAGTGTTTGCGTTTTTTCCCCTTGGGGTGCCTGCATTTTAGGGAGACATCAACCACTTCCTGCGCGGGCCTGATTTGGTGTTTAGCCACCACTTGAGGCCACATACTCCAACCAAGAAGTCACAGGATTCCACATCTCCAACCCCCAAACCCAAATCCAGGACTGTGGCCCATGAACACGGAGATGCCCTGGCGGAAGCGGAGATTTGGGCTGCTGCAAGGATCAAACATCGTTTATCCCTCTCCTGGGCCAGCGGCTGGGTCCAGTTCCTCAGTACACCTTGGGCACCTGTACACACAGCTCTGGATTTCACAGACCCGGACTCATGTCATTTTCCCAAGGCCCTCAGTGAAGAAATGGACTCCGGGTGGTGAGGGGCACATAGGCTGAGACTGCAGGATGGCTGAGACCCAGCCCACCACCCTGCGCTCGGGGCCTCAGCTTATCTGCTCTGAGCCTCTCATCTGGACACCCCGGGTTAGGGGGCCTTGTTAGGTGGCCTTGTTAGGTGCACAGTAGCTCCTTGGTGCTCACAGTGACTCAGTAACTGGTCCACCCTCGGGATTCCCCTGCCTGGCCTCAGAGAGGCTCAACTGGGCTTTACCACTTCCCAGCTGGGTGACCTTGAGCAGGTGACGTGACCTCCCTGGGTCTCAGTTTCCTCATTCTATAAAATGGGGACAAAAATAAGGCTTTGTGGGGACTAAATAGGATGGTCAGGCACAGGCAGTGTTCAGGAGAACCCTGACGAGGGCAAATCTCATCCCTTCTCTCCTTTCCCTGGTTCCTTCTGGGTCCCCATTGCCTTCTTGTCTAGCGTAAATCTCCCTCACTTTTTCACCTTGGTGTTTTTCTCTTTTTGCCTCCTTCCCCTCCCCACACTCCTACTTCATTTCATCTCTGGCCCTCCCTTGTTCACTATCAGTTTCGTTTCTCTGCCCAGACATTTGGTGAAGCCCCACTGAGTGTGGGCCAGGTCCCTCAGGCCCAGCCCGCTTGGCCCCCAGCACTGCCCTGCCTGCGCCGCAGGTTCTGCCCTCCTGTTGCCCAGGGTTTGGGGCTGCGGGGGTTGGGGGGAGAGGAGTGCTGACATCATGAGGCATTTATGCACCCCTCCCCACCTAACGCAAATTTCATCCTCCTACTCTCTGAATCAATTTACTTTTATTGCCTCAGCTGCTCAAAAGCAATTTTTCAAGAACAAAAAGGTCAGCACGTCCAAGACTAATCAATTCTCCGAGAGCTCCTGCCACCACCGCCAGGGGAGCTGGGTACTGGCGGCCCCCCGCCCTTCCTGCCAGCCCCATCCCAGCCCCATCACTTTTATTGCTTCATGATGCCTGTCATTAGCGGTGTGTTTGAGACGCCCCACAGTGTTCTTACAACATAAAACCTGGCCCACTTGCGGGGCGGGGGGCGGGGGGTGGGTGTGGGAGGTGGCGGGAGCATTTATGGCCACTCGCTGGCCCAGACAGCAACAGCTGAGCTGATAGATCGCCTGTAAGGGGAGCCAGGACAGGAAGCATCCAGCCACTTGATCAAAAGCTCGGCTCCAGAGGACATGCCGGAGGAGCCAGGGCCATGCCTGCCTGCTCTCAACCCCCATCACTGTGGCCTTGGGCACCTGCCTGCTGTCGCCCAGTCCAGGACTTTCCTCTCAAGGCCACCTTGGTCCCCACTGCGACCCTGCTCAGGCTCTCCCAACCCTCCTGAGCATCTCCCAACCCTCGGCATCGTGCCAGGCCCCACCCCCTGTGAGGCCCTGCCATTCCAGATGGAGAAACTGAGGCCCAATGTCACAGAAGAAGGAAGGAGCAGGTGCAGACTGGAAGCAGGTATGTGACCTGCCCAGGTGACACGCATGAGCCATGCCCAGTGGAAAACACAGCTGCTGTTCCAGGCTTTGCCCTTCCATGCCCCCGGCTGTCCTGTACCACACCATCCGAACATCTGATGCCCATGGCTACAGCAGCTAAAATGCACCCAGGCTTCCAGGGGCAGACCCTGCACTCAGTGCACTGCCTAGATGACCCCTTTATGCCCACGACAACCCTTTTGTGAAACACTCTTATGCCCATTTTTCAGATGAGGAAACTGAAGCAGAGGGAGACAAAATATTATGCTCAAGCCCACACAGCTGGAAACACGCAGAGGGACCAGATCCCAACTATCTGCTTTTTGCTCTTTTAAAAATGGCTTAGGATATGAAATATCCAGAATGGCAAATCCGTGGATGCAGAAAGCAGATTGATGGTTGCCAGGTGCTGTGAGAAGAGGCATGAGGAGAAACTGCTCAATGGGCACAGGTTTCCTGGGGTGATGAAAATGAGGAACCAGACAGAGTTGATGGTTGCACAACATAATGGATGTGCTAAATGCCACTGAATTGTACACTTTAAAATGGTTGATTTTATCTCATGTAAGCTTCACTTCAATATTTTTTTTCTTTAAAGGCTTAGGTTTTTCTGCCACCTATTCGGCAAGAGGCTGGGTGACTGGCTAGCTCTGGGCGTCCCAGCGGAGGCGGCCTGCCTCTGCTCTCCTGGGGGAGGCATGACAGCAGGAGAGACTCTGAGATGTCCTTCCTGCCCAGCAGGAGAGTCACCTCTCCCAGGAAACCTTCCCGGCTGACTTCACCTGCTCTGACGGCCCCTCCCAACTGCCATGGCCTCTGTCCCTGTCACATCTGGTTCTGCCCGGTGGCTCTGCCCTGTGGCTCATGGCTCTGTCCACAGCACACAGGGCAGGGTGCCCTGGCTCCCTGCCAGACAGGACTTACACAAAAGCATTTCCAGCATCCCTTGGGACCCTGGGGGCCCTCTCAACCCCTGGCCCTCCCTTGACTTGAGCCCACCCCCTCCTCCCCCACCCCCAGGTCTGAGCTAAGCTGTCAGAAGCTTTGGCCTTTTCTCAGGGCTTCAAAGGTCATCCGGCTGACCCCCAAACTTGCTAGCCAGAGCCCCCTCCAGGCTTGCTTGCACCGCACAGTGACAGAGAGCTCATGGCTCCCTCACAGGACAACTCTACCTGAAAGTCCTTTCTTGGATTGAATTGCCTGCCCTGCCCAGGGAAGAGCAAGCCTTGTCCCCTCTCTCTAGAACAGACCGGCCCTCCTGTGAAGGCTGCTCCCAGCCCCCACCCCAGTGGTCTCTGAATGTCCCTGACGTGGGCTCCTCCCAGCCTGGCCGCTCCTCTCTGCTCTCCAAGGCCACGTCCATCTGGAGCCCAAACCCTTGAAGGCCCTCTGCTGGGCAGGGCGGTCCAGCCACTTGGGAAGATGACATTGGGCCAGGTCTCTCTTCCGATGTCCAAGTTTTGTCCCACAGGCCTTGGGGAGTCTCACCCAGGGTGGGAAGGGGTCTCAGGGCAGAAATAAAGCCTGGGACCCATGAGCCTCGTGGCGTGTCCCTGGAGTCAGCCAGAGCCCTATTCAGCCCCTGCCGTGAAACTGGCCGGGAAACTGATCAGGGACTTACCTTGGGCAAGTGCCTCTCTTTTCCCAGTCAGATCCTCTGGGGAAGGCTGACTGGGATGAAGCCAGTGAAACACCCAGAAGAGAGCAAATACCAGTGTCTTTAAGCATATTTGTTTCTTTAACAAAGATGATGACTCCCCTCTTTGAGCCTGCGCACGGTGTCCGATGCCAACTCACCGTTTACCTGTTTCCCCGTTTACCTGAACCAGCCAGCCAAGGAAGGCTTAGGCTTTGAGGTGCCACTCTACAGGTAGAGGCCCTGGGGGGCAGCATGGCAGGAGGTCCACCTGAACTCCCCACAAAGTGACGGTTCCCAGCGTGCATGCTAGCACCACGCCGGCACCACACTGGCCCTGCTGGTCTCCCCGCCAGTGCGTGTGGCTTCCAGGTCTTGGAATTCAATCTGCTTCTCTGTTCCGGCTGCCGGGGCCCCTGCCAAGTCCTTCTGAATGTGCAGCAACTGCCGAACATTCTAAGAAATGCCTCCCAGGGTTTTCTTGGGAGCCCGAGTGAAGCAGGAAGTCCTCTGGGCTGAGGGGACGGTGGTAGCAGGTGGCACCCGAGCTCTGGGCAGGGACCGTCTCCCAGGGGCCCAGGCTGGTGAACTGGAGGCAGGAGTGCGAGGCCCAGTCCGGGGGGCTCCTGCTGGTGGCTGCCACCTACACGTGAACCGAGGGCCCCCCCCCCCGCAGCATGCAGGGCTCCCCACCTGCTCTATTTATAGACCTTGAGCCCTGGAGGGCAGCGTGCCCAGGGTCACAGAGCTACGCAGGCCAGGGGCTGGGCCTGACTCATTCCCCACCGCAGCACGTGGCCAACCAAGGGTTGTTATCTGACGGCCTGTTGTTACTTTACGTTCAGATGAATCTGTATCAACTCTATGCAGCTGAGTCCTACTGGCTGGGCTCGAGCTGGGGGAGAAAATTATAATAACTGAAAAAAAAATTGGTATTTTGACAAATAAGTACATATTTTCGAATCTAGCCAGTCCAGGCGCTGCTATCTCCAGGTGACTTATGCAAGATAATGCCTTTTCGGCTCTCTAAGAAGATTTCCCTTGATTGTCTCACTGGTTGCCTCCAGGTCCCCCCTCTCTCCTGATTCACTTTGTTATAAAGCAGAAACTAACACAACAATGTAAAGCAATTATACCCCAATAAAGATGTTAAAAATAAATAAATAAATAATAAATACATAAAATAAAATAAATAAACTCACACTGTCACCGAACCACACCAATCACAATGGCATCATTATAGTTCCAAAGCTACCAAAAAAAAAAAAGGTGTGTGTGCTTGGGGGGTGGGGATGGGGGGGGGCGTCCAGGAATTTAGCCGCACCCAGGAGAGCAGTACAATCAGCTATTGTTGTGTCAGAAGTTTCCCGGCGATAAGAAGGGAGTTTAGAAATGCCGCTTTCTGAGCTGATTGCAAAACAGAATAGAAAGTTCAAGGCTGAGAGATAGCTGAGAACGTCAGGGAGCAGCCCCTCCAGGAGGCCCCCTGGCCTCAGACAGGCCTCAGGCTGACCAGCCCCTTGGCAACAGGAAGGGGGGCCTGGCTCGATCACCTCCCCTCCCCCATCTTCCGCCCATTCCACAGGGGACCAGGACATCGGAGAGGCTGCTTCCTCTCAGAAGGTTTTGTCAAAATTCTCTAAAGCAGCTTTGGACCTTTAAGGGCCTGCTTGGTGCCAAGCACCTGCTTTATTTACCTCGATTATCTCACTCCCTCACACCCACCCTGTGTGGAAGGTGGCAACTTCCTCCTACTTGGATGGGCGGGAAACTGAGGCACACAGATTGGGATGTGAACCCCGTTACACTGCCTCCTGTTTATCCCATAAGCCTGTCCCTTCAGGTGTCAGATTTGTGGGGAGGATGAATTCCTCCTTGAGTGTCCTCAGTCATTTCCAGTTTGTTTGTGCATTCTCTCCCTCGGGACATTGTCTGATGGTATCGGTGGGGCCCAGGCCAGGTTACAGTGGGGGTCATACTACCTCCCTGCTCACTGCTCAGTGCTTTCTTGTGGGAGTCACCCCTCCCCAATTCTGGGACCTGATTTTGGCCAATCTTTCCTGGGGGCACCTGTCCTCGAGCTGTCATCCTCCCGTTGGCATTAGCAACCTAGAGGGCAGAAGGTGAGGGCGAGAGGAACTGCAGTGACCCAGCACAGGTCACTAAGCAGCTGTGTGACCTCGGGCAGGTCGCTTAACCTCTCTGTGTCTCAGTTTCCTAATCTAGGAAATGGGGATACTAATAGCCCTGCCCTGTATGGCTACTAGGAGGAATAACTGAGAGTGCCTGGCTGGTCCTTGTCACATTTAGGGGCCCCAAAAGCATTCACTTCAGCCCAAGCCCCTCACTGTGTAGACTAACCACTGTGGCCCAGAAACTCAGGGCCCCCCTTATTCTGAATCTTGTGCTCTTGTCATCACACTGTGCCAGGCCCTTGGCTCTTCCCTGGCAGGCACAAACCACCCACTGGAAGTGGGTAGCAGCTGGGGTCCCCGGACTACTGCCACAGGCATGGGAGACCTCCACTGCCCGTAGAGCCGTTGTGGGGGGCAGAGAGAGCACTTCCAATCAAGCCTTGTGGCATCCTCCCTCAGCTCTGTGGTGTGAAATTTAATAAACAGAAACCTCATTTAAAGTGGGATTGGGAGGCCAGAGAGGGAGCTCTCATGGTCTATTCAGCGTCAGTTGCAGACCCAACAAGAAGGGAGTACCCGGCATCTCCAAGAAGAAGAAGGTTACTGCTTTTCTACCCAGCAGAGGAAGGAAGAATTTCTCTCTGCCTGGCAACAGCCCAGCCAATGAGAGACTGTCACAACTCAGCCAATGAAAAGCCACAACACTGCCAACTCCTAGTTTCCTCCAATGAGCTCTTTGTTTATAACGGCCTGTGGGGTGGGCGGGGGCTTCTCCTCTATAAAAGAAGGTGCCCCTCGTCTGTTCTCTGGTCTTGCTAGTGGTTTGCCGTGGATTGCGTACCTCAAACTGCAATTCTTTGCCATTCCCAAAGAAACCCATTTTGCTGGTAAAATAACTGGCTATTTTATTGTTTTAGGTCAATACCAGCCTCCCAGGTTTAGGACTCCAATGCCCCTCCCCCAGCGTGGTAGCTTCTGGCCAGCAACCCTGTCACGCCCAGTGTCACTGAGTCCCTTCCCCAGGTTGGAGGCCTTGGCCCAGCTTCCCTGACCCTCCCCCAGAAATATGAGACCTTCCTGAGGAGGTGCCCCTGCTCCGACAATCCCCTCATCCTTCTGTGGGGCTCCAGGACCCCCATTCCCCTGCCACCACCTCCCCCAACCTGGTGAGGCCAAACCACCATAGTCACAATGCTCTGACAGCCCTGTCCCTCAGGTGAAAATCAAACCCGTGAAAGATACAAATCCTATGAGACTGTGGGAAGCCCTTGCTAGCTGCCCAGCCCTGGGTCACATCCAGCAGATGCTGATCTGTGCTATAGACAGTTTCTGTTTCCTGGGAAACTCACCCCCTCAGCCAGAGCAGGGTCTACGGGGGCCCAGGCACCAGTGCTGCCTTGGGGCAGGAAACCCAAGTATCACAGTGGTCCCTCCCCAACCAATGGGGCTGAGCACAGGTTTGCAGCAACCCCAAGCTGTGGCCAGGCCCAGGTCGCCTTCCCATCCTGGGGACACCCATCCCCCTTGCCCCTCTGTGTTCACATACCGCCCCCCCCCAACCCCGTTCCCTCTGGGCCGGCCCCAGTGAGGCCAAGTGACATCAGCATGTTCCACAGACTCTCTGTGCCTCCGTCTGCTCATCTGTGAAATGGTCCAGGAACTGCCTGCCTACCTGTTGGCAGGGTGCCGTGAGGGCTGGACAAGCAGTAGAGAGCTGGGCCCACGGTGCAGTCCCTTGTCCCCTGGACTTTGCCTCTCACACCTGCCCTGGGGCAGGCACTGACACCTTGGTGGGAGAAGCCCAGAGACGGGGTCATGGGTGACCGGGGGCTTGTGCAGGGCAGCAGAGCTGAGGACAAGGGGACAAGCCACTCATTCTCTCCTGCAGCTGTGCACTCCACGTGATGTGAGGAAGACCCTAATGACGTGGCTGCAGTTTGAGGGCTTCCAACAGGCCAGGCACGTGTGACGGGATTTATGTGTTACTTCATGCTTTTCATTTAATTCATAACGGGTATGAGAGGTGGTTACTGTTACGGTCCACATTCTACAGGGGAGCAGTATAAGGCTCAGAGAAGCTAAGCCACTTGCCCAAGGTCACACAGCGAGCGATACTGGATTGGAACCAAAGGACCCTCGGTGCACGGAGGATTCTGGAGAGCAGCGAGAATGTTCTCAGACTCCACCCTGTGCACCCCTCGGGGACCTGCTGAGCCGGCCTCTACATCTGGGATCTAATCTTATCCGCCCCATCAGCACTTGTCATGCCTCTTTTATGGTCTGTGTACTCTGACATGTGTCCGTATTGGTGGTGACATGCCTTCATTCTGACAATATTTGCCGAGCATCAGGGAGGGGGCCTTGTTTATTAATTTATTATCCTCAAACACCATGAGGCTGCTGTAGGCCAGGCTCCGTGCCTGGTGTGGGGACCATGGGGCCATGCCAATGACTCACTGCTGAGGTTGAGGGTCCTGGTGGGAAGTCTAGGCCGTGGTGGGTGGGGGCAGAGGAGCCAGCTCTGGGAGGTAGAACCAATGTCCTTGTTGCTGGCACTCAAGTTCAGAGAAGTCATGTGATGTGCCCAGATTCCCACAGCTGGATGGAGGACTGTGGGACTCAGACGCAAACACAGTCTCCCACCCACTCCTTGAGTCAAAGTCCAAATTAGGGGAGACCCATGTTGCCTAGAAATGGGCTGGGGCTGGGAGCCCCCACGAAAGATGGCCTCGGAGCCAAAGCTGGTAACCCCGGGAAACCCAGTGTCTATCTTTGCACTGCTTTTCATGGGGACCAGGGCCTGAAGCTGTGCGGTGCTGTGGGGGGTCACAGAGGATTAGAGGAGGGACCATGTGGGCACAGTTGGGCTGGGCCTTGAGGCCCAGTTGGGTGGAGGCGAGAGCAGCTCAAAACCCCCTTGCCTCGCCTGGTCCAGCCTTGGTTCCCCAGGCGTGCTCTGGTCCAGGAGTCCTGCATCAGTGGCCCCAGAGAAGGCGGAAGTGGGGGCAGGCAGGGCAGGTTTGGCAGGGCTGGCCCAGGGGCCGCCAAAGACACGCGGGGGCTTATTCTTCTCTTACAAGAAGTGTGAAGCATCTTGTGGCCACACCAGCTCAGCACTTTGGAAAATCAGCAAGTCTGTGGATCTGTCAAGTTCTAAGCTTGCGGATGCAGGAAGGTTCTACTTCTATGGTTTCCAGAATATAAAAGCAGGGGTGGGGGTGAGGTGAAGAGAGCCTCAGGGAGTCCCAGGTGCCCAATGCTCCCACCCAGTGCCTCCCTGGGGAGGAGGGTGGGTACCTCCACACAGCCCCAGAGGTCAGCTTCGGTGGGAAGGGGAGGGAGGGGCAGCAAGGGAGCACCCAGCTTCAGCGGGGAGCAGCCCCCTTAGTGGGCAGGGCTGGGCTATCCACTCTGAGGCTCCAGGGAACCTGCAAACAGATAGGGCCTCCCCCATTTCCCCGCACATCTGGGAGGGGTCCAGGCATCCCTGGTTTTAAGTCCCCAGGTGATTCTCATGTCTGGTCAGGGTGAGAACCTGGAAGAGTGACATGACCGGTGAGCATAACCACGTTTCTTGTGTTCTGATCCGGACCTGGCCTCCTGGTACCTGGGATGTGGGACCCCTTTAAGGCAGGTGTGCGTGCCTCGGTTCCAGGATGGCTGGAAGAGGTGACTGCTAGCAGCCAAGCCACATTATGGGTAGGATGCAGGATGCAGGCATCTTCCAGGGTGCAGAAGCTGCGCCCTCATTCACAGCCCCCGGTCCCCCAGCCTCACACTCATCGCTCCCTCTGGGCCCTTGTGCCATCAGCGGAGCTTGTCAAGCTTCCTGCATGTGCTCTGTGTGATTTTTCTGACACCCATCTCTCAGGCTCTCCCAGGTCTCTTCCTTCCGGGCCCCACGCAATAGACACAGCGGACCTGACAGCATCCTATGGGAGCAGGGGCAGCGGCCCCCTGAGGCAGCCCTGTATGCGGGGAACAAGTAAGCAGGAGGAGGAAAGGGGCGCAGGGTGTTGTTAAGAGCCCACCCCACTGGTTCCAAATCTGCCTGTGACTCTTCCCTGTGGATTCGGGCAAGCAGCTCCCCTCCCCCCGCCTGTTTCTCCCCTGAAAACCCATCCTTTACCTGGACCAGAGTTTTGGTATACAACAGGTGCTCAGTGCATGGTCACTACCATTGTCCCTGAGAGGAGGGCGCTAAGGGCCCCATTTTACAGCTGAGGCATTAACCTGGGGAGACTGGGACAGAACCCACAGCTTACTCTCCCCCTCTCCCCTCTGTACCCCTTGAGTCAAGGCCGGGGCTGGACCCAGCAGTCAGTGAGAGGCATGGCCTCTGTTACTTCAGAATCGACTCCCCACAGCCTTGCCCTTCCCCATTTCTGCCCCCTGAGACCCGCTGGGCTCCAGGTGGGCCTGTCCTCACTTCCCCCTTTTTCAAGGGGCCGCCTTCCCTGCCCCAAGGGGGACTCTGAAACTAGTGGCCCCTCCTTCCATCCCAGAGCTGCCCCTTGGGCCCTGGCCGCGCCTCCTCCCCCATCTCAGGACCAAGCCCAGGGGTATATCCAACTCTGGGTGTGTCCCTCTACCCTAAAGTCTCCCAGCCTGGCAGGCAAGAGAACCTGTGCATTTCTCACCAGCCTGCAGGGGATGGAGCTCCAGGACCTGGCTCCTGGGTGCAGCTCCCGGCAGCCTCAGTCTGGGTAGGCTTGGATCCTTCCTACTGGGTGCTGGGGTCCCAGTGGAGGGGGTGGGACCAGGTGAGCCCCTAGAGGAGGTGGGGACTTCTGTACTCTTGTTGGGGATCACACACCAACCTCCTGCCCCACAGACAGAGGCACAGAGAGGGGAGGCATCATGCCTGAAGTCACACAGCAACTCCAGCTCACACATCCTGCCCTTCATCCCCTGGGTGGGCAGGAGGGAGAAACCAGAGAGAGCACGAGCAGCTCAGTTCAGAGTCAGATAAACTGAGACTCAATGTGCCCACTGGACAGTGCTCAGATGTCCCCTCCCTTGGGGAAGGATGGCCTAAAGCCCTTGGCCAGAGACTGTCCAAGGACAGGGAAAAGAGAATCAGAAAGACCTGGGCGCCAGTCCTCGTTCTGCCATCTACTGGCTGGGTGACCTTGGGCCACTTACTTAACCTCTCTGTTTTCTCCTCTAGGAAACAGGGTAAACCCAGCACTGCCCCCATCTGGCTGCTGTGAGTATTGAGTGCTACAATGGATGGAAAGGGCCCTGCAGGATCAGTGTACCAAATGCCCCTATCCTTGCTATTCACTGGCCTCACCCTCAGGCCTGCTTAGGCCACATAAAGGTCCTGTGGCTCCCGGCCAAAGAGCAGCTTCTACTGACAGGTAGTAAGTTCTCCACCATGGGATATTCCAGATGACAGGACATGGCTGGGAGGATCGAGTCCCTGCCTGGAGTAGTACTAGATGAACTAACCCCTTCTCTTCCTGGGCCTCCCCAAGGAGGCCTCCTCCCAGCCAGGTGGATGGTCAGCGGCGTCCCACCCCTCCCACGGGCTTCTCCTGCAGGCAGCCTTAGGGGGAAAGTGGGGACTGGAAAGAGAGATCTGTTTACCCCAAATACAGAATAAAGAGCCAGTGATGCTGCTGTTCAAGTCCAGAAGCTCAGTGGCCCCGACAGGCTGTCCATCTGTTTGCCAAGGGCAGGGCCAGGGGCCAGGGGAGGGCGGGGGCTGGGCTGCTGGATGGCAAAGCCCAGGAAGGACCTCGACTGGGCTCAGGGTTCTACTTGTCCTCGTCCACAGCTGCCCCGTACCCAGCTCCTCTTACTCCAGCTGGACCAAGCCAAGTTGACGAAGGCCAAAGAACACCATTAACTCACACGAGGGGCCCCAATAAATCTTGATTTCAAGAGAAAGTGGGCCCTGGAAGCCTGTGAATCCCATGATAAGGGACCCATCAGGCAGATAGATTCCCAAGCTGGCTGGACTCTGGGGTCATGGCACGGGGCCACTCTGGCCCTGGGATGAGGACTTTGTCCGAGGCCAGAATGGGCAGCTCTCAGCGGCGGGGCCTGGCCCTCTGGGAGAGGTCAGGTCTGCATTCCTGAGAGGCCCCAGTGCCCCCCAGGGAAAGCCAGGTACCCAGGGAGCCCTTCTGAGGCCTGAGGTTGCCTTTTCTTTGCATTTGGAGGATGGTGGCGGGCATGGGGTGTTCAGGTTTTGTCAAGAGAAACTGTCAGCTGGACACAGAGACAGACAGATAGGCAGAGGGGGAGGCTGAGGAGCTGAGGGTGACGGTGCTGGAATGGGGGGCCGGGTGCCCTAGCCTCAGGCTGGTGCCCAGGGGTGGTGCTTGGGAGTGATGAGTTGGGGCGGGGTGGGGGTGGGGCTCAGAGGGCACTGGAGCCAGGCACCTGCCCTGCCAGAGGTCATGTCCTGCCCGTGCTGCCCTGGGTGGGTGGCTGTGGGGAGGGGGATGTTTCCTCTCCCTCTTAGGGCCCTCTTGGGGGCTCATGGGTTTCACTGGGAGTGATTCCTTAGTAAAGCTGCCAGCTTGAATGGTGCCCTTTTAATTAGATTATCCCACATCCCCTCTGTCACCGGGTTATTAATATTTATCTGGAGCACACCTGATATGATTAGATCAGTGGGCCTGGGAGGGATGGAGGGGGCTGCCCCTCCTTCTCCCTTCCCTCCTGCACCTCTCCCCCATTCCCACCCCAGTCCCCTGCCCTCATGCTGCCTCCATTCCCCAAGTCCCCTCCCTCTGGAAGCCCCAGGCACTTCCCTGTCCTGCGTGCCCCTCTCCCTTGGTGCCCCTTCCTGCCCACCACATGGGCAGGAACCCATCCACATGGTGGCCCCGAGGCATGTGCCGGGCATAGGGCACCCACATGAGGACATGCAATGAGCAGGGGTGGGAGGGATCCCACGCAAAATGTGCAGGGGGCTCTCTGCTCCTGGCCCATGGTTGCCACTGAGACACCCTCTGTCCAAACCCAAGCAGCCCATGAGGTCTGGCTCTTTCCTCTGACTGGGGCCCTGGTGCCCAGGCACAGCTGCATCTCTACCCCCATCCTGTCCCTCTGCAGGGAAGCCGCCACCACCATACACACACACTCCAACTAGGGTCCCCATACCTGGACCCCCACTTGGAGAAAAGGCCCACTGGGTGTGAAATCAAAAGAAGCAGCAACAGGCTTCCCTGGTGGCGCAGTGGTTAAGAACCCGCCTGCCAATGCAGGGGACATGGGTTCGAGCCCTGGTCCAGGAAGATCCCACATGCCATGGAGCAACTAAGCCCGTGCGCCACAACTACTGAAGCCCGTGTGCCTAGAGCCTGTGCTCCACAACAAGAGAAGCCACAGCAGTGAGAAGCCTGCACACCACAACAAAGAGTAGCCCCCGCTCACCGCAAGTAGAGAAAGTCCACGTGCAGCAGCGAAGACCCAATGCAACTAAAAATAAAAATAATAAATAAATAACTTAATTAAAAAAAAAAAAAGCAGCAACAAAGCCCTTCTTCAGAAAATGGGATGGATCTGAGAGACACTGGCCCTCTTCCTGGGGAAATGGGAATTAGCACCGAGGGTTATTTTTGAGGAAGCAGTGCCCCACTGTGCCCACACGTGCCACCTTCTGAACAGGCCCCAGTGGGGGCTCCAGGCATGGGGACCCTAGTTCCCCAGGCCTCTTGTGGGCGGGCAGGGGAGCGCCTGCCCACCTCCCTCCCTCCTGGGAGACCAGTTCCTGGTGAGAATCCCAGGCTTTGCAGAGATGCCACTGTGTGGCTGAATCCCACAGCCAGGCCTGTATCTGGGATTCAGCAGGACAGCTGAGAACAGGAGTGGGGAACCCGTGCAGGCGGCCTCCAGCCTTGTGCAAAGCTACCTGGTGTCCCAGGCCCTAGGGGCAGGGCATGCCAAGCAGGCTTCCACCCAAACTTTGGAACTTGTTTTCTGGAAAGGAAAACCCCTATGGGGAGCTCAGTCCTGCCCAGGCTTTGGCAGTCTCTTAGGTACACATCCTCAGCCTGGGCAGGAGCCACAGGAGTCTGTACCAATCACTGGCACACCCTCTGGTAGTGTGTCCCCTCTAATCGAAGCCAGTTTCTGGGGGCCCAGCAGCTCACTCTACAAGCAGACCTTGGCATTCTGGGTCAGTTTCAGGCTCATGATGGGAGTGGAGGTCTGTGCAGGGACTCAGGAGGCCAGGCCGGTTTGGTGAACCAATAGCTACATTTCAGATTCTGGGGGCCTCCCCCTCTTTTGGTGACCCAGAAACCTCTTTGGGGCTGGCCTGGCGACTGCACTCTGGCCCAGCAGATTGAGGGGAAGGACAGTGGCCTTTTTGGTAAGATTCAACTCTGCAGAATCCTTTTGGCCACTGCATGGGAGAGGGGTGCAGATGCAGCAGGCAGGGAGGGGGTGGGAGAGACTGCAGGCTGGAAGTCAGGGGTGGGAGGACCAACTCCCAGCCTTGCTGCGCTGTCCCACCTGCCAGCTCTTGAAGAAACACCTGTGGGAGCAGTGCCTCTTCCTACCTGCACTGGCCTGAGTCCAGTTCCTGGGTCTCACCCACCTGAAAGACCCCACCTCCCCCACCAATAGCTCTGAGGTATGCATTCCAGGCAACGTGGGGAAGAGCTGAGCTTTGTCTCAGCCCCCTTCGAAGGCAGCAGTTCACCTCTCCTGGAAATGCCCTCACCCCTGCGTCCCTGTGCACCGGACACCTCCCACCCGCTCCTTGCCACTCTGCTTCAGGCTGCTGACTCTGAGCCCTAAAATTTTGCTGCTATTTATCAGCCTGGCTCAGACAGTCACGTGGCCCAGTGGAGCAGTAAGACCAAGAACGGGGGTGGGGAACTCCCATCTAAATGAATCATTTGACAGAACCTGGGGATTTATCAGAAAACCCAAAGGATGCCCGGGCTTTGGAGAAAGGCAGAATGTGCCTGGAAATAGAACAGACCCTGCCATTTGGGTAGGTGGGTGGGATTCCCCCAGAGGGCACCTGTCCAGAGGTCTGAGGGTCCCCAGCACCTTTTTTCTAAAGTTTCTAAAGTTTTCCAATAGGGGCAGGAGGTGGGCAGAACAGAGGACAGGGCCTGGATGCCAGACAGTGCCCTGGGAGGACTATCATCCCCCTTCCCCCACTGTGTCATCCCCCTCCCCCCACTTTGTCTCAGATGGTTGCTTTAAGTACACTTGGATTTCCTTTTACAGAAGGACACTGAGACCCCGTATCGGAAAGTGGGCTCCCAATTGAGCTCACATGAACAGCCAGAACTCCCCACTCCCTTACACTCCCTGTGCTCATGCACCTTGGACAGAGTAAGGAGCCCTGCAAGCGATGGGCTTCTCCCACAGGGGGCGAGTCCACACCAAGAGCCCTGGAGGGCAGAGGGGATGGGACACCAAGAGGTCGGTGGCTCAAGAGTGGCTCCCCTGAAGCCCAGCCCTTTGGCAGCGCCTCCTGTGACCACAATTGCCTCTGCCCAGCTCTCCCCACCAGAAAAGTGGAGAGCAGCTCGTTGGCACTCTCGTCATTAAGTCATAAACTCTTGATAACATTTACTATCCTTCAGTCTTTAATTTGGACAGGGCCCCGTCCTCTACCCTTTGAGGTCGTTTTAGTCATTTGTTGTGCCTCTCAGAATCTTCTGTCCATCCGCCTGTAGCTGGTGTCCAGACAGGCACTGGCCATAGTTCTCCAGTGAACTGATCCAAAGCTCTGACCTCCTATCCCAGAGGGCTTCCTGGGCCTTGCCCATTGCCATATTCTACTGTTAGGTTTTAAAATTGCCGGACAATTGGGCTCACTAACCGTTAACTTGGGGCCACTAGGACCCTCCATGTCTTTTTCTATTTGTGCTTATTCATGGCCAGTAATCAATGAACCCCGTGAACTTTGTGTTTGGTCCCTGATGAAGGTTTCCCACTTTGTTGAACTGCACATGTCTCTTACTGGTTGAGGGGGTTTTGAACCTGTTTCTCCCTCCTGAGGGGCTGCTATACCCAGCCTGTGGCACTATCCCCCTGTTGCACCAACTTAATTTCAGCATCCAAACAACCATTTAGAAAACCATTAAGCCGTTCTCTCTAACAACTCAAAATATAAAGTGCTTTCTTTTGTTCAGTGTCAAACTGCCGATGAAAGAGCTTGTGGCATCTGACCTATCAAGGCAGACGTATTATCACATTCAGAGAATGAATAGCATATTTTCAAACCACTTTATCTAAATTACACAGTACACGCCCCAGGAGCCCAGAGGTCTGGTTATTCTCTTGAGATGCAGAGAGAGGAGGGCCTCACAGGTGAGGGAGGGGGTCCACTGAGGAGGAAGGATGACTTTAGGGGTGTCCCAGGGCCAGCAACTGAATGTGGCCCATGAGGCCACTGGCAGGTGTCGTCCAGTCTGCAGAGAGCATGGCAGTGGCTGGGTGGGACCCTCCCCAATGGCCATGAGGAGGTGGGGGTGTGTGAAGACACAGCCCCTTTAACAGTGAGATCGCTCATGTGGCCCAATAACTCACAGAGATGATTGGGGCCCTGTTCTCACTGTAGTTTTTCTTCCAAGCATCTCCCACGCTTGCCAAGCCCTCGTGCTCCTTCCCCTCCAGGTTTCTGCCAAGTGGTGGGAAGGAGCCTGTGGCCAGCCTCCAGTGGGTTCTGTTCTAAAAGCTGGTGCTCCTTGAAGAGAGGTGGACGATGGAACCGGGGAGGGAAGGGGGCTGGCTGAGGCCTCCCCGCCCTGTGTGTACCTGAGTGTGTGTGTATAGTGGTGGTGGCTTCCCTGAAGAGGGACAGGATGGGGGTAGAGATGCAGCTGTGCCTGGGCACCAGGGCCCCAGTCAAAGGAAAGAGCCAGACCTCATGGGCTGCTTGGGTTTGGACAGAGGGTGTCTCAGTGGCAACCATGGGCCAGGAGCAGAGAGCCCCCTGCACGTTTTGCGTGGGATCCCTCCCACCCCTGCTCACTGCATGTCTTCATGTGGGTGTTGGGGGGAAGGAGAGACACCAATAACAACTGAGACTTAACTGGGTTGGCAGGGCTCATAATGGGATTCAAGTTGACTGAAAGAAAATCATCTCAGTGACATTTCTGGCTCACCTGAGTCTCTGCAGCCAAAGGCCACTCAGACCCGGGGAGTTCAAGGTTTGCCCCGGGGGGCCCCAAAAGTGCGGACATTGAGAGGCTTCTCCCAGGGCTGGCAAGGCAGTTTTGCTCATGGAGCATTTGTAGAGTACGTGCTGACCGCCCCAGAAACCCCAGTGACCTGGTGTGCTCAGCCTCGGGCCCCTGGAGCAGGTCCATGGGACAACGGTACCCGTCTCCCTGGTGGGGCTTGCTGAATGCTTGCTGAACGGATGCATGAAGGAATGATGGGACTAGGGTGGTGCACAGGACGCTCACTCTCTGAAGTGAATGGGCCCCAGGGGCGGGGCGGGGGTGTCTCTGCTGCTAGCAGGGGTGTAAAGCGAGCTGTGCAGGTGGCCCTTCCGCGCCGCAACAGACAAGCTGCTCCCAGGCACAGCCCTCAGGACCGCAGGACAACAGAGGCCAGGTCTTTCCAGGGGCCACCCTGAAGAGTCTCGCTCTAGGGCAGCACATCCCTGGGCCCGTGACTACACGGCCGTTATTTATGGGAGAACTAGAGCAGAGCAAAGACAAACACCTGGTAGAGTATCCTGGTTGGGCCAGACCCAGGAAACCAGCAGCCTGACAGGTTTGAAAGGCCCTCTCGGGCAGGGCCATGGCCCAAGGTGGGGGCCACAATGGGCCTCGACCCATTGCAGGGCTGCTCTGTGGGGTGGGACTGCCCCTTTCTGAGGACGAACTGACCCACAGCCGTGCCCTGGAGGGTGGCGATGGTAGGGCTGGTGCCCCTGAACTCCAAGCTCCCTCTCTATCTGCACTCGGCCGTCAGGGGTGACTTCAGATCCCAGGTTAGGGCCAGGCATGAGGGGGAAGCAGCGCCTCCCACTCCCAAAAGGACAGAGACGGTTTCTCTAAGTGGAGCCACCAGCCAGGCACGGCAGCTGATGCATCAGCTGGGCCTGCTGCCCCTCCTGGCCACGTGGCCAGCCAGCCTCAGGCAGGGGCACCCCTGGCCTGCAGAGAAGTGGTGACAAAGCTCTCTGTCGTCTCAGCCAAGGCCAGGTGGGTGGAGGATGAGACAGACCCTGCAGACACGAGACCCCCCAGGGGTGCAGACATTACGGAGGGCAGCACATGCACCCTCCTCCCCTCTCAGGCAAAAGGACAAAAAGGTACATACAAAACCACAGAAAACCAGCTCCCAATCCCACAGGCACTGTGTTAGGGCTGGGAGCCCTCCACCCACCAGCACGGTCCAGGAGAACCAGGACAGGCCCCAGCCCCCTTGCCCACCTCCCTGTAATCCCTGGGGCGTGTTCCCTGTAGTAGGCTCCAGGGCATGGAGATGAGAGAAGCTGATGCCTGAATTCTTCCTTTAAATCCCACCCTTAACAAGGTCAAATTCATTTTCTTTGCCTCCGTAAAAAGTTCACAAATGCAAGGCTTCGGCTTTTCCTGAAATCAGAGCCCTGGCAGCCAAGTCTCAATAAAACACTGTGTGTTTCCAGGTGCTGGGGCCGGTCTTGGGGCCCCCGGTCACTGGGGTTCACGGGCACTTTCCTACTACCTCTCCACCTTGGAGGCAAGCAGCTCCTCCCCGCTGCAGGCCCAGCGCCCGTCCCCTTCAGATGCCTGATGGACCCCTGGGCCTGCAGCCAGGCTCCCCAGAGCAGGGCCTGCTGTGCCACTGGCCAGCCCTCTGGCCCTCCTTGCTCTTCTGTGGGAGCCCTCTTCACCCAGCACTGGAACCTGCCACATTCTGACCTAACAAACCTCACCGGACCTTTTCCTTAGAGGCGCCGTAGAGCGTATGTTTGTTGTCAATATGATTTTATTTACTTTGCAGTGGAATCCATGAGAGCCAGAAGCACAGTGGGGGCTGTGGCCCCAGGGGTCAGGGTGGCCAGTCCCAAGCCTGGGGCATGGCCTGACCAGTGGGCGATTGTATTTAAAAAAGAAAACAAAATGAAATACAGAGAACGAATCCCTAGCCACGGACATCAGTAATCTCTTGGTAATGGTGGGAATTTCATTAAACTTTCCCTTAAACAACAGAAACCCTGCCCTCTGACTAACACAAGGTGCTGGAAAGAAGATGACCAAGTGACTTGATCTCTGAACTTGAAATGTACTTTCCTACCTAGAAATTCAGCACAACGTGTTTACCGGCCAGATGCCTGCAGGCTGTTTGCATGCCCACCCTGCCCCCAAGAGGCCCAGGGACACCCCTCTCCAGTCTCTACAGCCTGACCCAGGAGGCCACAGCCCCCCGCTTGAGTGGGTTTCACAGCCGTGGGGGTCCGAGGCCTGGACCTCATCCCTGATGCAGAGCTGGGCACACGGCACACAGACACATCTCTCGGGGTCACCAAGGTCATGGCTTATGGTTGGTTTTCCTCATGGCAGGAGTGGGGTGGCACAGGGTGAATTTCACAGAAGAGGCACAGAGAGGTCCCCCTTAGTTGGGGACATGCAGCAAAGTGGACGTGTAGAAGGGAGCAGGTTTGCTGACTCTCAAAGCAGGGCGAGCTCTCGGGTTGGGAGCATGCCGCCTTTCCGCCAAGGCTGCAAGGCCAAGGTCAGTGGTCTCTTCCCTGAGTGGCAGGTGAAGCCCCTGGGGCTGGTACACCATCTTCATGACACCTTCACCTGGAGAGTCCCCACGGCAGTCCTGTGAGGTGGGCTGGGAGGGCAGCGCCGTTCTCATTCTACAGATGACGGAACTGAGGCTCAGAGGGCAGGAAGGTCACGTACCTCGGAAGGGTCAGAGGCAGGACAAGAACCAGGTTCCTGACCCCTAGGTAAGCGTCTTCCTTCCGCGCAGCACCGTGCAGCCTCTGTGGGGGAGCCCTGTCCTTGAGCTTCACGGCTTTGGGGGCAGTTCCCTCTGAGCCAAGGACCGGCAGGGACAGAATGCTTTCACTTCGAGGGACGGCCTTGCAGCCTGGCTTAGAAACCCAGGGCTAATCAGATCCTGGGCCATCTGGTTCCCCAGGGTCTCCAGAGGAAGCGCCCGGCCTCAGGCCAGACCCGCAGGCTCCTTCCCTTTGCTATGGGTTTGTGGCACAGCTTGCAGGCCGGTCTAGGGCTGCACCTCTGCACGTGTGTGTGGGGTTTCCCAGGGAAACCCCTCCTCCTTCCTCTGAGGCAGGGCAGCCTCTGGGGGCCTCTGCTGGGCAGACAAGCTGGAAGAGGCTTCCTTCTCTCGGCCGGGTGAACCCAGGTGCTCCTGCCACCCTCCAGCCTCCCGGCATGGGGGAGGGGAGGCCAAACAGAGGATGGAAGCTTCCGCAGGTGCAGGGCACAGCCATGAGCAGATTCCCACCACCCTGGGGGCTGCCCTCCTCCCAGCTACTTCTACCAAACAAGAAGCAGACAAGAGAGCTCAGAGGGACCTCACAAAAAACCGAGGGGAGAGCCACAGAGGTCCCCCACTGTGGTCCACAGATTTTGCCCTATTTCCTACATCCACCCATCAAAGGTCAGAGCTGGGTGACCTCTGCCAGCCACTGCCCTCGTTTCAGGACCAGCATCTTCATCCTGTCCAGCTGTCTGCCCCCAGCACGATTTTATGGAAAACTCAAAGGTCCTGGATTCAAAAATCTCTGTCCTGCCTGACACTTAGCCAATCAGGACAACACGGCGCTGCTCGCTGATGGCATCCAGACCAAGGCCACCAAAGGAACTGCCCTCTGGACTGCAGACCCTCCTCCTCTGCAGAGATGGGCTGGAGACCCCTCCCAGCCTGCCTATGCCTACCCCTCTAATTGACTCAAGAACTCCAATTCCCTTGACTTGTGAGTTCCAAGTCTCCCCTGCTGGGACTTAAGTCAGAACCTTCTGGAATAGCACACTGTTCCCCTCTGCACTTAACCAGACCCTGACCCCACTATATCCCCACCTTCCCCACACCCAGCTTTATCCTGCCATCATCCCCCTTCCCTGAGAAGGTGAACCCCCACTGGGCTGGTGAGTCCCTGCCCCACTGCCCTGTCTGTGCCAGCACATGCGCATCAAAGGTGCCCTCTCCTCCCAGAGGCCCCGACGACATCACGTAACGTCAGCACGGACATTAGCGGTGGGGAAACTTTTAAGTATGCGTGCACACGCACCCCAGCCAATAACATTAAGTGTCATTTTAAAAAAAATGGGTTAAATAAGCAGTATCACCGAGGATGGCCGTGCTGGGCTGATTATCCTGTATTTGCACGTTCTGGCGGTGGGAAGGCTAAAAGTCTAATGACTGAATTATCACCCTAATGCCTTTTGCTGGCTGGGAATAATCCTGGGGCAACAGCTGCCGCAGGGTTTTTGGCTGGTTTCCTCTAATTGCATCCAGATTAAGGGAGCCATGCAGGGGCGGGCCTTCTCCATCCCTCCGGAGCAGCGGGACCTCGCAGAGCCCACACACCCGGGTCTTCAGCTTTCGAAGTCCTGGCTGCTCCGAGAGGCCCAGATCTCACTGTGACCTCACCCAGCCCATAGGGTGAGAGGTGGGAGGGTCATGGGGAGCCGTGGGGGTGAGGGGCTGTGGGAGCTGGGAGGTTCAGAATGAGTGCTTTCCACCCAGGAACCTCCAAAGTGAGGGAGCCTGGGACCCCTCTCCCTCCACCCCACACAGAGCAGCCCAAAGGCACAAGGTACTGTAAAATGCATGGACGTTCTTCTGCTACAGAGGATGAGGGGGGAGCACTCTTTCTCCTCTTAGGCATCTCCTGCCCCTTCAGGGGAAGTCACGCCCCTGGTAGAAGGTGAGTTCCAAAACAGTGTTATCTGGACCAGGACTTTGTTGTGGTGCTGGTAGACTCTTCCAGCCCCGTACCAGCCGCCCAGTTCCTCACCCCCTCCCTGCATCCCCAGCCCCTCGCCATGTCACTTCTCTTACTGCAGGGGAGGGTCCATTTCCCCATCCCTAGATGCTGAGTCTGGCCATGTGACTTGCTTTGGCCACTGGGGTGGCAGCAGGGGTGGCATCTGTCAATGCTTGGGAAGGTACCTGTACACTTCTGATTCTGCACCTTTGCCTTGGCCAGGACTGGCTTGCGGGAAGGATGCAAGAGGCACAGAGCAGAGCCAAGTCTGACCTCTACACACTTCTACATGTGTGAGCACCCCCCCTGGGACTTAACAGCTCCAGGCATGGGAGCAAGCCCAACCCAGACCAGAAATGCCCAGCTTGAGCTGCTGCCCCACAGACTCATGTGCTAGGTAAGTGTGTGCTATCTGAGGCCACCATGTTTGGGGGCTATTTGTTATGTAGCATTACTGTGGCAATGGGTAACTGTTATGCCTGCTCATGGGGATGTGGTCTCTAGAGGAGGGTCAACATAGTGCCTGGGTAACTCAAGCCATTTCCATAATGGATCAGGAGCCATCCTCCGGATGGAAAGGCAATCTTCTTTCCCCAGAAGCAGAGCAGAAGTCTACCCCCATCCAGCCTGGACCCTGCTGCTGGACTATAATGGTCAGTACCCTAAGATCTGGGCACTGATGGGGCTCCAGGATGGTGTCTCCAAAAGGCTCTTGGACAGAGGGGCCAGGAACTTGGAAGTACCAGTGTCAGTCTCCTGCCTGCTGGAGGACTTGGGCTCATGGAGAAGAGAGAAGCTGAGAAGGGAGGAGGCTGATAACTTCCTCTTTCCTGTTGATAAACATCTTTTTAAAGTGGCGCCATCCAGCAGCGTCAACTCTCAGTGAGAAAAGCTGAGGGCAGGAAGAAGCCTTAGTCGGGCTGTGTCTCCACGATGACTCTCAGCACGTCAAGGATTTTTCTCCCCAGAAGAATGTGCAGGAGGATTCAAGGAACGACTCCAGGCTCCTTGCTCCTGCCAGTTCAAGAGGCGGCTTCCTGTGCAAATGGCTCCACCACTTTACACTGGCTGGGAGCCCTCCCATGCCCTTATCTGTCCTTCTCTAAATCCCAGAAGGAGCTACTGATGAGAATCTTTGGGAGCAGGGAGAGCTTGCTGGGAAGACCTGGTTCCCACACAGAAAGCAGAGGTGCCCTGAGTGATGGCTACTGTACTGTGGCCACTCTTGCGTCCAACCACCTGAGAAGCTGACTTACAGAAGACTGGCATTCATGGCAGAATGCAGGCCCTGCAGGGAAGTGGGAGTCTTTCTAGCACTTTCAGGTGCCTTTGTTTTGGTTGGTCAGTTAATATAGTACCCCTTCCCTCAAACATTGCAGATTCCCTTCAGAGGATTTTGCGTGCACACACGCACACCTCAACCCATCCAGATCCCAGTTGGTTGCAGTATTTGGTGAGGCTGGCCTTAAACAATGCCAAACGCAGACATTCCCCAACAAAGGGAGAGGAATCCAACACTTCAACAGCCTGTGCTCAGGCTCACGGGCAGCAGATTCCTTCACATGCCAAGAGGACAGGATGTTGAAATGGACAGTGTGAAAGCCCCCAGCCCCCTGCTCTTACACCTCTTTACCCTGAAATCAGTGGGGCTTTTTTGGGGGGGGGATGGGGGGGCAGATGTCTTCACATCAGCTTTGCAGCTGCAGCTGGAGAAGCTGTGGAGTATGTTTGGTTCTTTCAGAGAATGAAGCCTGATGAGGCGGGTGTGTCCGGCTTGCAAAGATGTCTCTGGGCCTGGACAGGACCCCCTTGTTCTGCACTCCCCGGCACTGGTGGGTGCACAAGACCTCTCCTTCTGTCTCTGCCTTTCCCAATGCCTGGCAATACCCTTTGGTGGCTGATGAAGCTGGAGGAATTCCTGGGACGTGTCGAGATCCATCAAAGGCAGGCAACACGAGAACCCAGCCAGCCTGCGTCTCCAGGTGGGATGGCCGTGCATTCTAGTCCCGCTTTTTTGGGAGGTGACTTTTCTCTGGGCAGCTGGCGGGTTTCACTTCTGTCACTTCTGGACTCCGCTTTTGTCCTTAATATGAAAAGTTTCCCTTCATGCCGCCCAAGGGCATTTTCCTTCCGTTTCTGCCATCCCATCCCCTCCAAGCCTATCCCCACCCCCTCCCCCATGCTTGGGACCTGGCTGAGGTTCCCTCACCCCTCATCTAGCACAGGGAGCCCAACCTATCTGCGGAAACCGAAGCCTTCGCGGGGCATCTTTGGGCCCTTCCTGCCTTCTCTGGGGGGCTTGGGCGAAGGCGTCTCCACAGTGCCCCCATATGGGCAGCTCTCAGACCCCGGGTGTTGGCCTGTGCACTCCACGGCGGGCATGTAACCACTGTCCCACATGCCAGTCCCACACAGCTTGCACAGGTCATGCAGGCTGCAGGGGATCCGTGGCAGGAGGCGAAACTGATAGAGCAAACTCCTTGCCTGCAAACAGAGAGGACAGGCAGTGACGAGGGGGTTGGGGGACAGCCCAAGAGCAAGGGCAGCAATAGCCAGCGCCCAAGGGCTCACCCTGTGCCAGGTCAGGGCGAGGACTCTGCCTGCCCCGTCCCTTTCCACACCATGATCCAGCTGAGGGACGGGACTCACATGGTTCCCGGAGCAGTGCTCCCATGTGGCTTGACACAAAGAAGGCTCCCCCAACGGCCTTCATACGGAGGGTGAACAGGGCAGGCAAAAGCGGCACAGGGCCCACCCTGCCCCTCCCTGGCTCGGCCTGGCCCCACGGCTCCACCTCTCCACCCTGCAGGGTCTGTTTCCACCACCCCCTTCCTACCCACCCCACCCTGACCCCAGGCCCTCCTCACTGCCCCCCCAGGAGACACCAGAGAGCTTTAAGAAGCAGTCTCCAGCAGGAGCCTGGGAAGCGGGGAGGTGGCAAAGGCCCCCTTTATCCCACTAACTTTGGATGAAAAGTGGCCACCTCCCCTCCCTAAGCCTCCCGCTCAGTTTTCCTGGCTCTGGGCTAGGAGTGAGGTACCCCAAGTGGAGGACCTGTCTATCAAACCGGGTAATCTGTTCAGTCCATGAGGAGAGAGACCTCTTTTGCCAGGGCCTGATGGGAACCCTGAGCAGCTGCCAGACATGCTGACCACTGGGCCTTGGTCAGGAGCTCCCAGGGTGGCTGGAGTGTGGGGGCGGGGCTCTGGAAGTGAAGGGGTGGGGCTCTGTATATGGGAGGGCGGGCCTGCATGTGGGGGCCACACTCACCTTCCTGAGAACAAGCTCCCCATTCATGTGCATGGCCAGGTTTCCAAAGTGCAGAAGCATCTGGTCGGTGGCCAGCTGCTGCTCAATGACGTCATCCCCGTAGATGGCCACAATGGCCACACAGATGAAAAGGTGGAAGTAATCCGTCTTGGGGGGAAGAGAGTGGGTTCAGATAAGGTCCCTGACCCAGCCCCAGGCCCTGCCTGCAGGTAGAGGCCAAGTGCAGAGGTGCGGGTAAGGGCTCCGGGGTGAGGTCATCTGGGTTCATGCGGCCCTGGGCAAGCCCAGCAGCCTCCTTCATCCTCAGTTTCCCCACCTGCAAATGGGCCAGTGTGAGCACCTCCATCCAAAGGCTGCTGTGACATACAAAGGGGCGATGTTGCAGCTGGCCACCCGCGGGCTGCTGTTACCCTTCGGGGAGCCCTCCGGGAGGCTTTCCAGCACAGGGGCAAAGAACACGCCCCTCTGACGGCTGGCCCGTGCCCATTCTGGGGTCTTGAGAGACGGTGCGTCAGGACACGCTCCAGTGGGTCACGGAACACGCCAGTGAGAAAGAACTTTCTGGCAGCCACCCACTGGTCATTGTTCTCCTGCCTCCAGGCCAAACGTCCCAGCTCATGCCCCAGAGACGACTCTTAGGTTTGTTGATAAGAAAGTGGGGAGAAGAGCCTCAGAGCAGAGCACGGCAGATCCCGATGGTCCCCATGGAGCTCCCTACGATGAGCCCACCATCTTTAACCAGCTTTACAGAGCCCATCGAGGACTCCACTGTCTTCCTTGGAGGCTGCCTCATATGGCTGCCCAGCAAGGAAGGCCTGGCCCACAGCAGGAAGCCAGCACTTGGTCCTGACGGGGGTACATCCTGTGCGCTCTCCGGCCCGGACACTTTGAGGGCACACCGCCTTTGAGTCACACTTGCTCCTGGGGGCAGAGGAAGGACAAGGACCACCAGGAAGCCTGTGTTTAGTCTCCTGACGTCGGCCACCCAGCCAGACAGAACTTTGTTCCTTTGCAAACAGGGCCGGGAGGAGCCCTGGATGCGGGCAGAAGTTATGGGCAGCAAACACCCCACACCCCACCCACTCTGAAGAGACCATTCCCAGGTTGCCCAGCCCCTTCCTCTGAATTAATCCGGAATAGTCTTGCTGTGGCTCAGAACGATCCTTCTGCAGCTATGTGAACTGTGGCCAGGGTTGGCGGTGGGTTGGGGGTGGGGGGTGGGACGGAGGAAGGTGCATGTCTACCTCCTCTCAGAGAGGACTCTGGGGCAGAAAACGTGGGGCACATTCTAAATGGGGCTGGATGGCAGTACAGGACTAATCCCAGTTCACTGGACAAGGCCCAGGGCAGCCCAGCCCCTGAGGGCAAACTAGAAGTATCATAAATGAATGAAATAGAGCCTTTCTCACTCTGGGGACACTTTAAAAGTTAAAGCAGCTGGTCGTGACCACCCCCCTCTCCACGAGCTCACTCTAATGAATTAGCCTACGCCCACTACAATCATCCTACCCCCCCCCCCTTCCAATCTCCTGCCACTAATTTGATCAAGTGGTGGGGCCAAATGTGGCTAAATTTAGCCTGAGAAATGGCCCCATTTGTTGGGTAATGCTCTGAGTTCACTTGTAACATTAGCCTAAATGTGATGTCACGAGGGTGGCAAACTTGCTGCTGGAAAAACATGCAATGAGGCTTTGCAAAGTAGACACAATTTTTTTTTTTTTTTTTAAACGTGATCCAGTGTTTTGGACCATCCTTGCCAATGCTTCCTTGATTCCACCCTGCAGTACACGTCGAGCACGCTAATCCACGCAGGAAACGCAGCCCAGACCCGGGCCGGGGTGGGAGCAGGGGCAGGAGGTGGGTGAGGATGGATGAATACAGACAGCCTGTGGAAGCAGCACCACATTTCTTCAGACTCACTTCTATCAGACGTAATCCTTCTTTGACATTAGTAAGGAGCGGAAACGCTGATGCACGTTTCCGAGGGCTGGTGGGCGTGCCCACGTATCAGCAAGGTTTGTCTAATCCAAGCTGCTCCAGCTGCCGCAGGGAGGATGGAGCCCGCTCTTGCAGAAAGGGTCCTGGCCACCTCCCGATGCGTCAATACTATTTTTTTTTTAAGCCTGATGGATTCAGAGAGACTTGCCTATCCTTTCACGTCGCCAGCTTGTTGCTAATTTGGGCATTAAAGCTGTGTGACAGGGCCAGTTCGACGCTCTCAGGGGAATTTGTTGAGGAGACACTGATAACGGTGGACAGCAAGTGGAAATCACATCCCTGGGTGGGGACAGTGGGCCGGGCCCGGGCTCTCAGAGGGGCTGATGGGGAAGCAAGATCTCGGGCCCTTTCCCTGAGCCGTCCCGAGGGGGCAGGCGGGCGGGCACCGGCTCCAGCATGTGGGCACTGGCGTCCTGCTCGGCCCCGCAATGTCTTTCACGCTGATTGGTTGTGACAGGAGCGTGCTCAGCCCCAGAACGTGGTAATGAGCGCAGTCAGTGGGCAATTTGCATCGATTTCAGTTACTTGGGAGGCGAATTGCAGGTCTGAGGCTGGCCACGTGGGACTGGAAGGCAGTCGCCGTGTGAGCGGCTGACTGTGGCTTGCGGGGGGTCAGGGATGGTGGAGGGGGACCCCAGGGAGGCGCACAGTTACGTGGGCACCCCGCCCTCCTTTTAGGCTGGGTGCAGGACGGCGACCGTCGCTCTGGAGCCGCTGTCCCAGCCCCCAGCCCTGGGCACCGCGCCTGGCTCACCTGGTAGTGGGCCCAGCAGGCCTCCCAGATCCGCAGAGCCTCGGCCTCGGGAAACTCCCGCTTGAAGCACAGCAGCAGCCAGCGGTGGCAGAAGAGCATTTGCAGGCCGTCCTCGCCCAGCGAGACCAGGTGCTGGTAGAAGCGCAGGTGCGTCAGCCGCAGCAGCTCCCGCAGGTACAGCTGGGGGCGAGGCCGAGATGAGTTAGCCCCCCGGCCCTGAGCACGCCTGCCTGCCTGGCCCAGGAAGCCCACTCCCACCAAGGCCCTTCCTCGGTCCACCCCTCCCCACCCCCCCACCCCGCCAAAGCCTGTGTGCCACGCGTGAGGTCTCTACCTGCTACGTGTCACTGAACCCACTTATTTTGTTCTGTCGCTGGAAGTCTGACTCACACCTGTCTTTGTCAGTTTAGCCCAGATTTCAGACTGTTTTGGAGGCTGTGGCGCGGCCCAGGGCAAGGCAGAGCATAGCACCCTGATGTGGACCAGGAGGCTAGTGGCAGGTCCGAGGCTAGGAAGACCCCCAGGCCTCAGGGGCCATATGGGGCTGTTTCTGACGTCCCCTCCTTTCTGGGATGTCAAGCAGATCATCCATTGACAACACCCCCTCCCCCGCACCCACTCAACCACCTTCCGCTCTGATCACCAAGATCCATCATCTTCCAGAGCCGATTTAGAGCAGAGAGGGGGCGTTTCTGAACCCCAAGAGGCTCAGTTCCTGCACTTAAGGTCACCACCCAGTGACGTGGGATAAGATCGAGGCTATTTCTGGCAACGTCCTGCTTGGGCTGCTGACTTCACCAGCACCGTTGTAAAATCAATCTCCGGCAGCTAACGAGTCACGGGGCCATGTGCTTCGGAGCCCGTCAGGGGTGAATCGCATCAGAGCCTGTAATTGCCTCCGCAGGTACCGTGGAAACCTGACATCACAGGGCCGATGCAGAGAGCGCAGAGTGGGCAGGCTCGGCTGGAGTGGGCAGGCTCGGCTGGAGTGGGCAGGCTCAGCTGAGATCCCAGCCAGATCCTGGGGTGGGGGCTTGGTGACTCACAGGCCCCTTCCCACACAAGCGACCCATTGTTCCTACTTGAGACAGCCGCTGGGATGGCACGGGAACAGATTCTGAGGATCCTTCCCGACTGGCCAGTTTTTCCACTCAGTGGCCCACAGCAGGGTCAAGTCCACGCATGCAGCTGACCCCCTCCCTCCCTCACGGATGCCCCCCACCCTCGCTCTGGTGCCCCTCACCTTCCAATCCCCACCTGCCTGCTCCTGGCTCCCCCTCGTCCAATCCCCTGCTGTGTTCTGCTCTCCCATCCATAGTCTTCAAGGGCTTCCTAACGGCTAGTCGACGGGACACGCTCCTTGGCCTGGCATTTGAGGCCCTCCATTCAGCTCGACCCTCATTGCATGTGGGCCACCAACCTGACCGGGGCACCCAGTGTCACTGCCCAGAGAGCTCTGCTCAGCCAAGTCTTGGCAGGCCTGGCAGTGTCCAGGGCCAGACCCCATGTGCCGTGGGGTCGGCCTAGTCCAAGGAGACATTGGGACACCTGTCTTGGTTCCCATCTCTATCACCAGAGCTCTTTCTGTATCACTCCCTGGCACCCAGCATCCTCTCCTCACACTGTCAGCTTCCAGACCAAGAATCTCTTGCAGACTGGGGACCTGAGAACATCTCCCAGTGCCAGCAGCACCCGGCAGGTGCTCGGAGTGCACAGACGCTAGGTAAGGAAAGAGTGCGCACTCCTGGCCCTGCCTTACCCAGCTTTGCCTCCTCACTCCCAATTTTCAGTGCTGCCTGGTCTGTGTAGGTTAGGGGAGGCCATGAAGGGAGGGGTGCCGGCTGGGCACAGCAAGCCTGCTGCCCTTGAGGTATGGTTGTGACGACTACCCAGTGGGCCTCGAGGTGGTTTCAGGAGCCCCTCCCATTCCCAGCCCCAGAACCCTGGCTATGTTGGACCCCTGCAGGGGGCCCAGATGCACCTGAGGAACCATTTTACAAAGCACAGGGTCAGGTGTGATAGGGACCCCCCTTCTTTGTCTCCCAGGGAGCCTGGGTTGGGATGCCACATGCTGGGAGGTGGGAAGCCACAAGGAGAGGGCCCTGCACAGTCCAGACTCTGGACCTGCAGGAGTGTGAGGTGGGGATGGCAACACATGTCCTGGGACCTGGGAACAGCATGCGTCCCTCCTGGGGGAGCTGGCCCTATCCCAGAGGCCCAGGGCTAAGCCCCCCATAGTCCATCGGCAAGGCTGACCCTGGCTTTTCTGCTGCTTGCTGACCCACAGCAGCCAAGCCATACACATCTGAGAGCCTCACCAGCTGTTTCTCCATGTCCTCATCCCGAGGAGAGCTGACAAAGATCGTGTTCTGCATCAAACCCACAAAGCACCAGAAGGTGTCTGACTCGTCCAGGACCTCGGCCAGGATGGGGGCCACCAGGTCCGACATGCCCTGGGAGTAGCCGATGGCTGGGTTGTACACCGCATAGTTCAGCAGGATCCTCCTGGAGACGCAGTGCAGAGAGCAGGGAGGTCAGTAGAGGGTGGCCACAACATAGCGGTGTGTTGTGCAGGCCAGTAGAACCCCAGGCTGGAGACACTGGGCTGTCCGGGCCCCCATCTTTCACCTTGATCTCAGAGGAAGGAGGGCAGCTCTGGGACCGTCTCCAGAGCCTGGGGAAAGGTAATGGCCTGCAATTAGCCACTCACCAGCCCAGCCCCTCGAGAGCAGGGCAAGGAGGAATGTGGGTCTGATTTTCTTAATTGTCAACTGCCTGTGACAAAGGGTGGGCTGGCCAGGAACGTTTTCATGGGCTGCTAATTTTGTGCAATTATTTGCCAGGAGGTAGCAGAACGTCAAAGATGCCAGCCTCAGCCCTGTGTGGCTTTATCATCCGGAAGACCACCCAATGGGAGACAGAGACACTCAGGGGGAGGCTGGCCCACGGCTGGTGTGAGACAAGCAAGGTTAGGCTTGGTGGATGCCCAGCGGGTGGGGCCTACAGGCCTTCCCTGGGTCTCTAGGACAATAAGAGACCCACTGACATTGCCTAAAATAGCTAACGACCCTCTGATTCTGGGGCATTGAACCTGGAGGAAAGACCCCTGACCCCTGCAGAAGCTGCTGCCGGTCCACTTCCCAGAGGGTCAGCTGAGGCCTGAGGGGTGAGGTGGCAGATGGGAGTGAAACCGAGGGGGGAGGAACTATGCTGGCCCGGGGGCGGGGGGTACCTCATGCTCTCCACATTGGGATTGCCTTCTCCTCGGAAGAACTGGTTGCTTCGATCTGTCCGTACCACGTCCTTGTCCACGGTGAACTGCACGTTCCTCCAGAACGCTCTGTGCTCTTCAGGGGTCATGGAGAGCCTGGCATGGAGCAGAGCGCCCGCGGGGGGCGGTCAGCCAGCGGCACATACGCTCCCGGCTGGCGCGGGCGTCCCGCCCAGCCCTGCTCCCAGATGGGAACCGGGGCCGCTGGCAAACCCTCCGGCTCCCACTGACCTGGGGTGGGGGGGTGCACAAGGCTTTCCAAACATTAACTCGGCCTCACGGGTCCCAAACAGAGAGCTGACCGCGGCCGCGGGATCAGCGAGGCCCAAACAGACCTCAGCAGTCCCAGCGCCCCCCAAACACCCCCGCCACCCCGGCGTTCTGCGGGAGGATGTCAGCGCCTCGTTAAGTACGTTGAAAAAGAATTCTAAAATCTTGACATGCGAGCTAAAGAGAGCCAGTCCCCGGGCCGGGCGCTGGGGTAATAACTGCACTTATCCAGCCCCATCGCTCACGGTCCTGGGAGACCCATTTTTCAAGGAAACTATGGGTCACGGAACATATTATCAATGCTGAATTGCACCTCAAATTGCCTTTCCAAATGGCATTTCCCTCCGCGGCGCTGGGGTGGGTTTCCCTCCGCGGCGCTGGGGTGGGTTTCGTTTCCCTCCGCGGTTCGAGGGGGCCCCGGCCGGTCGCCGCGGTCACCTTTTCTGCTGGATCTCGGCGTATTCCTTTCTCTTCTGCACCCGCAGCGCCTCCCTCTCCTCCGACGTCGACTCGTGGCTGTAATAACGCAGCAGGAAGGGCCAGACCTCCCCCCGGATTGACACATCAATGCCGCCGAAGAAAATGGCCTGGAGGAAACGGCAAAAGTTGGGGAGGGGCCAAAGCAGGGCCGCTCAAAGGACCCCCAAATCCCCGGAGATCTGTGTTTTGGTGGCTTTGCTGCGCCTTCTTGACAACTGATGCCTTGATTCAGATCGCTGCAATTTGCACATGTTTGGAAGGGGAAAGTGCCGGCCCCCCATTCCCATACAGGACACAAACCAGGCTCATTTCAATGTCAATGCCCCCCCTGGTGCGGCACTCAGATTAACCTGTCGTTCTCACGTCAGGGCCTAATCCCGGTTTTGGAATCGCGGCGCGGGCTGCGAGCTCTGCTATACAGGCTGACGCGGGGTTCTCCAAACCCGCTCCGGAGGTTGCTTTTTCATCGCAGCGGCTTTGATTGCTCTATCGGGCGCGTTCACACAGCCAGCTCTGGCACCAGCGGACGCACCCCCCGGAGGCGGCCCGTGGGCACGGCCCCGACCCCTGGTCCTGAATCGGGCCCCGCGGGCACATCGGGCCTCACCTTGCGAAGCTTGTACTCCTCCTCCACCTGGCCCAGCGCGTTCAGGTGGCGGAGCCAGGCCGCGACGTCCAGCCGTCGGTACATGCTCTCCTCGGGGTGCGTCTCGGAAGACGGCAGTTTGGGACGCCGGATGGAGAACTGCATGCACGTCTTTTCGTCGGCGACCTGCTGGACGGGAGGACAGTTGGGGATCAGTGTCTCAGCCGCTTCGCTTTCGAAGCCAGCCGCGCTCTTCGCGGATGTAAGCCTTCCTCTCTCTCTTCCGAAAGGAGGGAGACGCCTCTCTCCCGCATACAAACCCCTAAATGGCAAGTGTAATTAGACACAATTCAAATGAAAATACCGTCCTCTTACCATGGTCCCCCCTCGCGCTCCCGGCTCCCGGCCCACTCCCATCGACCGCCGCCCCCCACTCTCCCTCCAGCCCCGCCGCAAAGACGGAATTAATGCCTCGGACGGCCAACTTCCCTCTGCCGGGAGGGCCTGCAATAAATTACATGTGATTGGCCACATACAAAGGGATGGCTGTTCTGCGAGCGGGGAGCCCGCCTGTCAGGTTGTCTCCACGGGCAGTCACGGATCCAGGGCAAAACTGCAGCTGACATTTAATTCAAAAATCAAAGGTTGTTCAATGTAGGGGGAAAAAAAAGCCATGCTACTGTAATAAGGGAAGCCAGCAGGAGGCTCTGTGGGAAGGAAGGGAATTGTAAAGTCAGCCCGTTTCTAATAAGCACATACAGTATCTTAACCAGATAATTAAAGAGCTCTTATTACATTTGTATGTAGATTGAGCAAAATATGGCAGGAAGCCTTGTCAAAACATGATTTTTCAAGTGCGGAGTACTGCCTTTACAAGAAGCCTGGGCACATGTTTCAAATCCCAAATTGCTGCTCTGTAGGTCCCCAGCCACCATGGGTCACACCGGAGAGGCATGGGTCTCCGGGGGAGAGAACCAATGTCCTGGGCCCCCGTTGGAGGGGAGGGGGGAATGGGAGGGGGGGTGGTGGTGCCTCAGCAGCCAGGTGCCTCCAGGGGTGGTGCAGGGCTTCCCCACCCTGGGGGCAGTCCCCAACCCTCCTCCGGGCTACCTGGTCTTTGAGGTGCGTCTCTGCGCAGTATTTCCACTGCTGAAGCACGTCGGGCAGCTTGTCCAGGCCACCGTGGTGGAAGTGGAACACCTTGTACTGGCTTTCCCGGCTGGCGACGACCAGCTGGCCGCTGGTGCAGGCCTCATCGCTGAGTGGCCATCGGAGGGGGGAAGAGAACAGACCCATGAATATGTAAACATGGGTTTTTATTTCCAAGTATAATCAGAGGCCCCTATTGCCAACCTCAGAGGCAGGAAACAGAAAGTCCCCCTGGAGTCTGGCTGCTGGCAGCAAGGGGACAGAATTATGCCCCAACAGAAGCCATCACCCCCTTTGCTGAAGAAGGCAAAGCAGCTCCCTTCCTGGGAGACCCCAGGTTGTATTGTCCTCACTCCCAGGAGACCTGCCAGAGCAGCCTTCTGTCCCCACCCTTGCCTGCCAGGTCATATCCTCCCTTCTCTCCAGGAGTCCTGGGGGTGGATGCCCTGATGGGGAATCAGGTTTTGAACCTAGATGGGGCGGGCGCTAAGGGACGCCCCTCCAGCAGGCTTCCCCACCGGGCATGGAAGGCACTCTGGGAGAATCCTCCGGGGAAATTCACGACACATGCCTCAGGGCCATCGCCCGACCTTGGCTTCCCTTCCATGAAAGGCGGGATGTGGCTCTGGGTCTGGGAACTCCCACAGAGACACGCTTGCTTCTTCTAAGCACCAGTCTTGGTTGGTGCTTTCCTGCGGCTGGGCCACCCTGCCTTTCAGGAAGAGAGACATGAGATGGCCATTAGGCAGGGAACTAAAAAGGATGGCTCCCCATAATGAAGGAAAGGGTGCCTCCCTCTAGAAAGCCATGGCCTATTCTGAGCACGCTGGGCCTCTGGGTGGGTGACCGGGGGCAGCCTGCAGCAACTGCTCTCTGTGTAGCCCTGGTTCGTCGTCTTTCCCCAAACCAGAGCTGCAAGCAACAGCTGCTTACCATCACCCTGAAAGCAGAGGAAAGAGTTTGGGAGCTACCCAGGCCCAGCTCCTGTGGGGCAGCCGTGGGGGGCACTGCTGACGAGACTAGTGATGTTGGGAAGCAGATGTTTGGGGGTGCAGGGGCGCTGGACCCAAGCATGGCCCCCCGGGACACGGCACACAGGCAGCTTCCAGGACATGGCCAAGAGGGCCTCACCTGAAGAAGAGGCGGAGGGAGCGCATGTGACCCAAGTCCACTCGGAACACACCGCAGATCTGCTCCAAGGCGCAGGCCCGCTGCGGCTCGTCCCAGCGCGGGGGCTGCAGGAGGCCACTGCTGTCCGGAAACTGCAGGTGGGCGTCCACGCTGGAGGGGGAGCTGGTGGAGCAAGTCATGTGAGGGCCACACGTTTCTCTGTTGTGCAGCCATGGGGGAAGGGCAGGGAGGGCTGGGGAAACCATTTAAACATGCATGCACACTCAGAGATATAGCCGAACACGCTGGGCACATAGAGGCTGTCCACGGACACCCATGAATGAATGAATGAATGAATGAATGAACAAATGAATCCTATCATAGGTCTTGCCCAATTACACTTTAATGTGGATGGGAAAGCATTTTTGTGATCAAATTTTGTTCCACCTCGACAGAGATATTAGGTTGTCATAATGGCAGATGAGGTCCTACTGAGTGGGTTTGAGCCCTTGCTGTGTGACCTTGGGCAAGTTACCAAGCCTCTCTGAGCCTTTGTTTCCTCTTTTGCACAGCGAAGATAATAACATGGCTTCGTGTAGAATGAACAGTGCTTAGTGCTGGGCACCCTGGTTTTCAGGGCTTACTAAAAGAAGCGGTTTTGTGACCATTTTAGACAGCGTGGGGCTTCCGTTTGGGTTCAAATTGGTTCAGTATTTTCCTGAAAAAATAGTGGTTCCATAAGGAAACATTTGGGTTATAATACTATTAATACTAATAGTAAACACTTAGCTCTGTGTTAATCACTTTTCATGTGCTTTTTATCACATATAAGCTTCACAATAAATCCTAGGAAATGGGCGGTTATTACCACCATTGTACAAAACAGGAATTGAGGCTCAGAAAGGTTAAGTAACTTGTCCAAGGTCACACAGCTAGCAGGTGGTAGAGCTGGAATTTGAACCCAAGCTTTGTGGCCCACGTCTTCACCAGTGTCTTTAACTGCTTCTAAGTTCAAAGTTCAGCAATACAACCCCATTATCTTATTCTGCTTCTTTAAAAAATTAATAATTTTGTTTGGCTCCTCGGTTGCCAAATATTTTATTACATGGATTCAGCTACACCACAGGTTAAATGCTATCTCTTGAGATTTAATAGTGACATCTAGCAGATGACTGCTAAAATATCGCCAGAGCAAAGGCAAGCATCGCTTCTGGATCCCAACCCCGATATCCCACAGAGGTAAGACTGCAATCACTTTATCCCACTTTCCTGTTTCAGCCGAGAACATAAAAGTGTCAGAGGCAATTAATCCTGAGGCACCTCTTCCTCTGATGGGCACCAGGTCTCCAAATGAAGCTACTCTGGATTGTTCAAGCACAATCCCTCTAACTCGGAACTTCCTCAAAGAGGAAGACTGGCCTTTTTAGAAACTTGGCTGCTTCTAGAACAACACTGGGCCTGGTGTGCAGTTCTTCCCACCTGCCTAAGGAAGTGGGCTGAGCCAGGTCCTCCCATTTCTGAGGGGCACCTGCGCTCTCCCAGGAAACAGACTCAGGTAAAGATAGACAGCCGGATGGGAGGGTAGGTAGACAAGCTGAAGCACGCAGCCACACGGCAAACTCGGACCCCAAAAGGCTGAGGGATTCCCTGTCCTCCCGAGGGCTGCACTATGCAATGACTGTCTGCAAAACAAGGCAAGCCGCAGGTCTGAAGACAGCCCCCCACCATGCCGCCTCACACAGAATTTCATAATCTGCTTATTGAACAATGAGGCTGCAGTGGCCGGAGAGCATGTGCTTGGCGTGCTTCCCCAGCTGGGCCGGCCCATCCGGGCTCACCTCCAAGCCCAGCCAGAGAGGGCCCACCAAAGGGTGGCATTATTTCCAGCCCCTCTCCCCCAGTTCTCCCCACCGCCACTCCACACGCACATAGCACGATCCTCCAAAACCTGCATGCCCTTCTCAACATGCTACGTCCTGTTCACCCCACAGGGCAGGCCAAGGTTTGCAGAAACCAGATCCAGGATGGACACTTGCTCTCGCAGAGTCCTGGCCGAAGCCACTGCTCCTCTGCTGTGGTGGAAGGACTGGGGTCCTGCGGGGAAGGAGCCCAGGAGAGAGGCCCCCCCAACACCTTCCTGCAGCAACTTGCCCCCAGGCAGAAGTCTGCCTAAACCCTTTTACAACTCCTGAGGGAGAAATTATTTGCATTAATTAACTGATTGATTAATTAATTCAAGACATTATGTTGGGACCTACAGCTGGGGTTCCACGGTTCAAACTGGAGCAAAGTTGATAGAAGACTTCGTTCTCTGTTATTTAGGGCCTGTCATAGCAGATGACTGTACAGTCATCTAGGTCACCTAGGGCCACATCTGTTTCTACCTCAAGACCCATTGCCATGGGGTTAAGGGCCGTATCTCGTTTGCTGGGCCGTATCTCGTTCGCTCTTCTGCATCCCCAGCTCTCAGCACAAGCCTGGCGCAGAACACAGAGATTTAATACTCATGCCTGGGATGAAAGTGTTAAATGTCTGGGAATTTTGAAGTCATAGAAAAAAAATGGAAATAAAATCTTGGGAAAATTGAAATATGTATAATTTTTATTTTTTATCTTTTTACACATGCAGAGCAATTTGGTTTTAAGAATACTCATATGTGCGGCATATAATTTGGCTTGTTTGTAAAATTATTGTGTGGTACATTAAAATTATAAGGATGGTTTATCTAAGGCAATAACTCCCAATATGCTATAAGTTAAAAATGTTTTATAGGTAGAGGGAGAAGATGCTAAACTCTAAGAAATATAGCATTTCTTTCTGAAGATCACCAAAATGCAAAACAGAAATGAATAAGAAAAGCCAGCTCTGCCACAGCAAAACATAGCAAGTGTGTTCTTTGTCCATCTGGCAACTCCTGCAATGTCAGGCACAGAGTTGGAGATTAAATATGGCCCCAAATTCCTCGAGTGGTGTTTGTTTCCCCACCCCTGAATCTGGGCTGGCCTTTCGAGTGGCTTTGGCCAATAGGATGTGGTATGAGTGACATTCTATGAGCTCCAGAGCCTGGCCTCAAGAACCTTCTGTATTCTCACTCTTGGTATACTCCTGCCACCATGTAAGGAAGCCCAGGCACAAATGATGAGAGACCACAAGGAGAGAGAGACTCAGCTGACAGCATCAGAGTCCCCAGACCTCACGGACAGAGACCATTTCAGACCCTCCACCCGGCTGAGCTCCCAGCTGGGGACAGCTGCCTGAGGAAGCCCCAGAGCACCCAGCAGAACAGCCTGACTTGGCCCAGCCCAACGGGAAGACCTGTGAGCAAACTGAAGATGGTGGTTTTAAGTTGCTAAGTTCTGGAGTCCTTTGTTACGGGGCTATACATAACTGATATATACGGGAAGTATCTGTTTTCAGAAAAAGCTCGAGCAGGAAGGAAGAAACCTCCAAAATTATTATTTTGGGGTTTTTTGTTTTTTTTGGTCATGACGAGGAGCATGCAGGATCTTAGTTCCCTGACCAGGGATTTAACCCATGCCCCCTGCAGTGGAAGCACGGAGTCCTAACCACTGGACTGCCAGGGAATTCCCTTCCTCCAAAATTATTGAATTGTGGTTCTCAAGGTCAAAGAGACATTGCGGCCAGACTCTAACATTTTTAAAAATCCAAACTTCTAAGTTGGCTCTTGCTTTTCTTCCTTCTGAGCCTTTTGATTCAGTTGAACAGTAAGTCGATGGAACCCCAGCTGTAGGTCCCAAGTATAGTGTCTTGAATTAATTAGTCAGTCAATTAATTAATGCAAATAATTTCCCCCTCAGGAGTTGTAAAAGGGTTTAAGCAGACTTTTGCCTGGAGGCAAGTTGCTGCCAGAAGTTGTGTGGGGGGCCCTCTCTCTGGGGCTCCTTCACCTCAGGGCCCCAGTCCTTCCACCACAGCAGGGGAGCAGGAGCCTTTACCCCGGACTCTGTCGGAGCTAGTGTCCATCCTGGATCTGGTTTCTGCAAACCTTGGCCTGCCCCGTGAGGTGAGCAGGACACAGTGTGTTGGGAAGGGTGTGCAGGTTTCGGAAATTGTGCTGTGTGCATGTGGAATGGTGGTGGGGAGGATTGGGGGAGGAGGGCTGGAAATAATGCCACCCTTTGGTGGCCCCTCATAATTGCCAGAACTTGGAAGCAACCAAGATGTCCTTTGGTAGGTAAATGGATAAACAAACTTCGGTACATCCAGACAATGGAATATTATTCAGCGATAAAAAGAAATGAGCTATCAAGCCATGAAAAAGACATGGAGGAAACTTAAGTGCGTATTACTAAGTGAAAGAAGCCAATCTGAAAAGGCAGAGTTGGAAACATACTATATGATTCCAACTCTATGACATTCTGGAAAAGGCAAAACTATGTAGATAGTAAAAGGATCACTATCCTTTTGTCAGAGATCCTGGTTGTCAGAGATTGGGGGGAGTGGGAAGCGGTAAATAGGTGGAGCACAGAAAAATTTTAGGGCAGTGAAACTACTCTGTATGACATTATAGTGGCGGATACATGTCATTATATTACATTTCTTAAAACCCATGCAATGTACAAGAGTGAATCGTAATGTAAACTATGGACTTTGGGGGATAATGATGTGTCACTGTAGGTTCATCCAATGTAACAAATGTACCACTCTGGTGGGGATGTTGGTAATGGGGAGGCTTTGCATGTGTAAGGGCAGGGGTATATGGGAAATCTCTGTACTTTCACCTCAATTTTGTTATGAACCTAAAACTGCTCTAAAAAATAGTCTATTAAAATGAAAAGCCAAAGAACAAACTGGGATGTATATATGACAAGGATTAATATCTTTAATACAGAAAAAGTATGTAAATTTAAAAAAATGAATGCCCAACAGAAAAAATGGCAAAGGTACAAGAAAAAACAAATCACTAAAGAATAAATACAACTAACCAATAAAATTTTCATGTCCAGAGTAATGAAATAAATGCAACTGGAAACGAGATACAATTTGAGGGGAGGTCTATGAAATTGGCATAATTAAAAAGTTATGAAATACAGTGTAAGTAAGGGTTTGGGGAAACACTCTTGCACAGCTGGGGGCACTGTATGCTGTTCAGATTTCTCTCAATGGCAGTTAGGAAATCAGATGCAAAAGGCTTAAAAATGTTTATGTATTTTGACCCTTTACTTTCATTTCCAGATATTGATCCTAAGAAAACAGCCAGAGATACCTACAAAAAATATGTATGTGAATAGACACAGAAAAAGCCTCTGACAAAAATCTATTGCTCATTCAGGATAAAAGCTGTCAGCAAACTAGGAATAGAAGGGTACCGCTTCAGTCTGATAGAGGGCACCTGCGGACATTCTACAGTTCACATCATACTCAATGGTAGGAGACTGAATTGTTTCCGCCTACGATTGGGAGGCTCTACACTCAGCAAGAGGCAAGAAGAGAAACTGAAACACATAAATATTGGAAAAGAAGAAGTAAAACTGTCCCCATTTGCAGATGATATAATTGTTTACATGAAAAATCCCATGGAATTTACAAAACAACTATTAGAACTAATCAGTGAATTTAGCAGAGTTATAAAATAAAGGTTAATGTAGAAAACTTAATTGTATTATTAAAGACTAGTAACACATAATTGGAAAATGTAATAAAAAATTCCACTTATAGTAGCAAAAAGCCCATATAAAATACTTAGAATAGGGACTTCCCTGGTGGTGCAGTGGTTAAGAATCCGCCTGCCAATGCAGGGGACACGGGTTTGAGCCCTGGTCCGGGAAGATCTCACATGCTGTGGAGCAACTAAGCCTGTGCGCCACAACTACTGAGCCTGTGCCCTAGAGCCTGCGAGCCACAACTACTGAGCACACGTGCCACAGCTACTGAAGCCCGTGTGTGCCTAGAGCCCGTGCTCTGCAACAAGAGAAGCCACCACAGTGAGAAGGCTGCGCACCACACAACGAAGAGTAGCCCCCGCTTACCACAACTAGAGAAAGCCCGCATGCAGCAAAGAAGACCCAACACAGCCAAAAATAAATTTTAAAATTAATTAATTAATCAATTTAAAAAATACTTAGAATAAGTCCAACAAATGACATTCAAGACCTATACACTGAAAAACATAAAAAGAGAGAAATTAAAGGAAAACTAAATAAATGAAGAGATATACCATGATCATGGATTGAAACAGTCACATCGTTAAGATGGCAATCTTGCCAAATAGATCTCCAGATTCAACATAATTCCGATCAAAATTGCAGCAGAATTTTCTGGGTAGAAATTGACAAGCTGACCCTAAAATTCATATGGAAATGCAAAAGACCTAGAATAACCAAAGCAAATATAAATAAAAGAAGAAGAAAGTTGGAGGACTTATTATAAACCTACAGTAATCAAGGCAGTCTGGTATTGCTTAAAGAGCAAACTTTTAAATTAATGGAACAAAATAGAGCCCAGAAATAGGCAAATATGATCAGTTAATTATCGACAAAGATGCAAAGACAATTCAATGGAGAAAGAATAGCTTTTCAACTGATGTTGTTAGATGAACTGGATATCTGTATGAAAAAAAATTAACATCAACACTTTCTTCATGTCATACACAAAAATTAACTCAAAATAGATCACAGACCTAGATGTGATACCTAAAACTTTAAAACTTCTAGAAGAATCCATAAAAGAATACTTTTGCAACCTTAGAATAGGCCAAGTTTTCTTACAAAACAAAAAGCACAAAACATAAAAGAAATAATTAATAAATTAGATAACTGAAAACTCTTTTCTTCAAAATACATCATTAAAGAAAATAAAAATGCATCCCACAGCCTGGGAGAAAATATTCATAACACATATATCCAATGAAAGACTTGTATCCAGAATATGTATGAGGAACTCTTAAAACTCAATAGTGTTGTTAGATAAATATTTCTTAAATGTGATACCAAAAGCATGATCTATAAAAGAAAACAAGTGATAAATCAGACTTCATTAAAATGAAAAACTTCTGATCTTTGAAAGACACTGTTAAGAAAATAAAGAGACAAGCCACAGACTGGGAAAAGATATTTGTAAAACACATATCTGATAAAGGATTTGTATCCAGAATATATAAAGAACCCTCAAAGCTCAGTAATAAAACAAACAACACAATTTTAAAATTGCCAAAAGATTTGAAAAGACTTCGCCAAATAAGCAAATAAGCATATGACATCATTGATCATGAGAGAAATGGAAACGGAAACCACAATGTGATATAAGGAGATACAATGTGACACACTACACACCTATTAGAATGATTAAAAAACAAACACACGAAAACTGATGTTACAGAGTGCTGGCCAGGATGCAGAGCAACTGGAACTCTCATACTTTGCTGGTGGGAATAGAAAATGAAAGAGCCACTTTGGAAAATAGTTTGGTGGTATCTTATGAAGTCAAACATGCACTTACCATACAACCTATCAATCTCACTCCAAGAGAAATGAAAAGTGTTCACACACAGATCGGTGTATGAACGTTTATAGCAGTTTTTTCATAATTGCAAAAGCAAGAATCAACAGGTATTTCTTTCAACTGCTGAATGGATAAGCAAACAGCAGTACAACTATACAGTGGAATACACTTAAGCAATAAAAATGAAGAAACCACTGATACACACAACATGGATGAATCTGAAATGTATTATGTTAGGTGAGAAAAGCTAGTAATTAGGGAAATGCAAATTAAAACCACAATGAGATACCCCTACACACCTGTGAGAATGGCTAAAATTTAAAAGACTGACTATACCAAGTGCTAACGAGGATAGGGAGGAACTGGAACACACTGCTGATGGGAATGTAAAATGGTACAACCACTCTGGGAAACAGTTTGGCGGTTTCTTGAAAAGTTAAACACACACCTACCATATGACCCAGCCATTACACTCCCAGGTATTTACCAAAAGAAATCCAAACATTATGTCCATATGCAAGACATCTACACAATGTTTGTAGCAGCTTTATTTGTAATAGCTAAGAACTGGAAACAACCCAGTGTTTATCATCAGGTGAATGGATAAACAAATCGTGATATATACATGCCATGGGATCAGACTCAGCAATAAAAGTGGAACAACTGCTGATATACACAACAATGTGGATATATCAGAAAATCACTATGCTGAGTGAAAGAAGCCAGAACAAAAAAAAAACATACTGCGGGCATTCCGTTTATATAAAGTTCTAGGAAACGCAAGCTAATCTACAATGAGAGAAAGCAGATAAGTCATTGTTGAGGTAGGGGCTAGAGGGAGGCATGGGTTACAAAGGGACACAGGAAAGTTTGGGGGGTGATGGATGTTCATTATCTTGATTGTGGTGATGGTTTCACCAGCGTACGTATGTCAAAACGCAGCAAATTGTGCACTTTAAATATATGCAATTTATTGTACCTCAATTATACTTCAATAAAGTTGTAAAAAATACCAATATTCAACTCAGTATTATTACCTAATTTCTAGCAATAAGAGATATTTTAATATATTGTGGCACATGCATATGATACAATGCCATTAAGCTACTATAAAACATTTTATAAAAGTATTTAATGACCAAAGAAAATGCTATTATGTTGAATGAAGAAAGTGGGATGAAAAATTATATGAAATGATACAATACAGTTTTGTATATAATGTATACTTATAAATATTTTAAATCTACATGAATATATGAGTAGAAAACTACACCAAAATTACAATAAAGATCATCTCTAGATGGCATTATAGTTTATTTTCATCTTGTTCTTTGTCTTACACATTTTCTAAAAGGAATAATGTATCACTTTGATAATCAGAAACAATAAGCTAATCTTCTATCTGTTTTTAAACAAGAAGTCCATATTAGCTTTTATATTGCAAAACTAATAAGGATAATTTCAAAAAGAAAAAAAAGAAAAGAAAAAGTGAGGTATCAGGACCAATTATCATCACAGTTACCCTTTATTTGAGGTTTCCTATGTGCCAGGAGCTCTGCTGATTGCTTTAAAGACTTTCTCATACCAACACTATGAAGGAGATATTATTAACCCCATTTTATAGCTAAATAGACTGAGGCCAGGAACATCACCCTCAAATTTCACAGATGGTAAATGGCAGAGCAGGGATGGGTCAGGCATGGCTCATCCAAAGCTCAAACTCCTGACTCCTATGGTGTGTGACTTCCAGAGACAACGGCAACGACTTAAAAGGAAGATACAGAGGAAAACAAAATTCTATTTTAAAAAGCATCTCTTAAAGAATGTCCCTGAAAAACATACCTACTGCTCCCCGTTGCCCCATGCTCCTGGATCTGAAACCGTCAGCAGTCAGATTTTGTCTGCCAGTAAAGCCCCAGTCCTCAGCCTGGCACATGATACACTCCACAAGTATAACCTCAGCTCGTCTTTGCCTGTTCCTCCTTGTATTACTGCATCACACTGTACGGCTTTGAGCAATAGAAATTTATCTCTCCCAGTTCTGGAGACCCCAAGTCCAAAATCAAGGTGTCAGCAGGGCCAAGCTCCCTGTGAAGGTCTAGGGGAGGATCCTTCCCTGCCTCTTCCAGCTTTTGGTGGAATTCTTGGCTTTCCTTGGCATGTGATACATCAGCGGTCCCCAACCTTTTTGGTACCAGGGACCGGTTTTGTGGAAGACAATTTTTCCACGGAAGGTGGGGGGTGGTTGTTGGTAGTGGGGGGATGGCTCAGGCAGTAATGCGAGTGATGGGGAGTGGCAGATGAAGCTTTGCTCGCTCGCTCGCTATCTGCTCACCTCCTGCTGTGCGGTCGGGTTCCTAACAGGCCGTAGACCAATAGCAGTCCGTGGCCCAGAGGTTGGGGACCCCTGTGATACATCACTCCAGTCTCTACCTCTGTCTTCACATGGCCTTCTTCCTTCTGTGTGTGGGTCTCTGAGTCCCCGTTTTCTCTTCTTATAAGTCATTGGATTAGGGCGCACCCTAATCCAGAATGGCCTCAGCATAACTAATTACATTTGCAAAGACCCTCTTTTTAAATAAAGTGGAATTTTGAGGTTCCCGGTGGACATGGATTTATGGGGACATTATTCAACCAAGTTATACCCCTTTACATGTTCCCACTATATCTTAGGCAAACTGGACAACTCACGTCTTTCCACCCCATAAGGCCCTCTCTCCGCACATTTGCCTCCTTGGGTCCCTCCCTCTGGGTTGCCTGCTCTCCTGTCTCTATTCCTGTTCTTTTCACTCTCCAAGACCCGGTTTGTCTGTGTTGTTTTCTTTTGACCTAAGGGAAGCTGCTGAGCAGAGTATCTGATGTGTCACAGGTACCCAATATATGCTGATTTGCCTTTATTTCTTGCAAAATCCTTGGAAATTTATCATTCTCTTCTGTGTGTTTTGCTTTGGATTTTGTATTAAGTCACTTGCTGATGCCCAAACCAGACAAAGACATCACAAGAACATAACATTCTAGGCCCTAACGAATATCCTTCATGATAGAGACACAAAATTCTCAACAAAATACTAGCAAACCAAATCCAACAACATATAAAAGGGAATATACACCCTGACCAAGTGGGATTTATGCCAGGAATGCAAGGGTGGTTCAACATATGAAGATCAATCAATATAATACACCAGATTAATAAAATACAGAACAAAAACCACATAATCATCTCAATAGCTTCAGAAAAAACATTTGACAAAAATCCAACACCTTTCATTATGAAAACACTTACCAAACTAAAAATAGAAAGGAACTTCCTCAATCTAATAAAGGGCATCTATAAAAACCCATAGCTAACATAATACTCTATGGTGAAAGACTGAAAGCTTTCCCCCTAAGATCAGGAACAAGACAAGGATTTCTGCTCTCACCACTTCTATTCTACTAGAGGTTCTACTTAGAGCAATTAGGCAAGGAAAAACAAACGAACAAAAAAGCATCAGCATTTTCTGAAAGAAAGAAGTAAAATTATCTGTTTGCAGATGATATGATCTTGCATATAGAATATCCTTAGGAATTAAGACCTACACACAAAAAAACCTGTTAGAACTAATACATGAATTCAGCAAAGTTGAAGGATACAGGATCAGTTTACAAAAATTAATTGCATTTCTATACACTAGCAACAAACAATCCAAAAACAAAATTAAGAAAACAATTCCATTTATAACACACACACACAAAGTAAAAGATTTGCACAACAACAACTACAAAAACATTGTTGAAGCAAATTAAAGAAGACCTAAACAAATGGAAAGTCATCCGTGCTTACGGATTGGAAGACTTAAAATTGCTAAGATGGCAGTACTCCCCAAATTCATCCATAGATTCAACACAATCCCTATCAAAATCCTAGTGGCCTTTTTTGGAGTTATTGACAAGCTGATCCAAAAATATTATGGAAATGCAAGGGACCCAGAATAGCCAAAACAATATTGAAAAGGAAGAACAAAGTTGGAGGACTCACACTTTTCAATTCCAAAACACACTATAAAGTGGTACTGCCATAAGGACAGACATACTGATCAATGGAATAGAATAGATGATCTAGAAATAAACCCATACATTGATGGTCAATTGGTTTTCAACAAGGGTGCCAAAACAACTCAGTGGGAGAAAGAATAGTCTTCAACAACTGATGCTAGGACAACTGGATATCTATGGGCAAACGAATGAATTTGGACCCTTACCTCATACCATATACAAAAATTAACTCAGAATGGATCAAAGACCTAAATGTAAGAGCTAAAACTATAAAACTCTTAGAAAAAACACAGGCATAAGTCTTCATGACCTTGGATTAGGCAGTGGTTTCTTCAATGACATCAAAAGCACAAGCAACCCAAGAAAATATAGATAAATCGGACTTCATTAAAATTAAAAACTTTTGTGCTTCAAAGGAAACTATCAAGAAAGTGAAAAGACAATCCACAGAATGGGAGAAAATATTTGAAATCACATATTTGATAAAGGACTAGTACCCAGAATATATATATAAAAAAATTAGAACACAACAACAAAAAGACAACTGACCCAATTAAACAATGGATCTATCTGAATAGATGTTTCTCTAATGAAAATATACAGGACTTCCCTGGTGGCACAGTGGTTAAGAATCCGCCTGCCGATGCAGGGGACAAGGGTTCGAGCCCTGGTCCGGGAAGATCCCACATGCCGCCGAGCAACTAAGCCCGTGCATCACAACTACTGAGCCTGCGCCCTAGAGCCCGTGAGCCACGACTACTGAGCCTGCGTGCCACAGCTACTGAAGCCCGCGCGCCTAGAGCCCGTGCTCCTCAACAAGAGAAGCCACCGCAATGAGAAGCCGCTCACCACAGCTAAGAAGCCGCTCACCACAGCTAAGAGTAGACCCCGCTCGCCGCAACTAGAGAAAGCCCGCGCGCAGCAATGAAGACCCAACGCAGCCAAAAATAAATTAATTAATTAAAAAAGAAAATATACAAATATCCAATAAGCACACGAAAAGATGCTCAACATCATTAGCCATTAGGGAAATGCAAATCAAAAGTACAATGAAATACCATTTCACATCCACTAGGATGGTTACAATAAAAACCAAAGATGGAAAAATAAGTGTTGGTGACGTTGTGGAGAAGTTAGAACCGTTATACATTGCCGATGGGAATAAAAAATAGTGCAGCTACTGTGGAAAACAATTTGGAAGTTTCTCAAAAGTTAAATATCGAGTTACCATATATGACCCAGCAGTTCCACTCCTAGGTATATACTCAAAACAATTGAAAATATATATCCACACAAAAACTTGTATATGAATTAATGTTCATAGCAACATTACTCATAATAGCCCCAAAGGGGAAATGACACAAATATCCATCAGCTGAAAAATGGATAAACAAAATGTAGTATATCCATACAATGGAATGTTATTCAGCCATAAAATTAGTGAAGTACTGATACATGCTATAACACAGAGGAATCTTGAAAACATACTAAGTGAGAGAAACCAGTCACAAAAGGCCACACACATATTGTATGACTCCATCTATATGAAATGTCCAGAGCAGGTAAATCCATAGAGACAGAAAGCAGATTAGCGGTTGCTAGGGGCTGAGGCGGGGGAGGAGTGGGGTTTAACTGCGATGGATATGAAGTTTCTATTTTGGAGTGATGAAAATATTCTGGAATTAGATTGTGGGGATGGTACAACTTTGTGAATGTCCTAAATGCCGTTGCTTTGTACACTTTTAAAAGGTGAGTTTTGGGATTTCCCTGGCGGTCCAGTGATTAAGACTCTGTGCTTCCACTGCAGGGGGCGCAGGTTTGATCCCTGGTCAGGGAACTAAGATCATGCATGCCGCGTGGCCAAAAAAAAGAAAAAAACAAAAGATCTCTGTTTCAATTCGTGTAAAATATACTTCAATAAAATATTTTAAAAAAATAAATAAAGGGTGAGTTTTACGTCATGTGAATGATATCTCAATAAAAAGAAGTCACTGTGTCCCCACACTCCCCTGTCTGATTCAGCCTGCATATCTCCTGGCAAAGGCACAAAGCATGACCTCAGTCAATACTTGTTTATTCAACACAAAATTCTCAGTGCCTCCCTGTTCTGGGGACAGCTGGATGCCGTCCCCAGACATGTGGACTTTCACTCTGGTGGAGAACGAGAAGCAGACACATAAGGGAGTGACTATGTCATGGGGACATGGGCACAGAGGCAGGAGGCCAAGGGGCTGGGAGCAGACACTCTTGAGGGTGGTCTCAGGAAGCCTGGGTGAGGCCTGAGGTGGGGAGAAGATCAAGTAAAGCAAAGAGCGCAGAGAGCATTAACAGGTCAAATAAGCAACACATGCTGGAAAAAGGCAACCATCACTAGGTATGTCCTACAGGGGAAATGGCACCGCCCTGGGAACAGAAATTCATTTTGCTCTTACATTGTTGAGTTTAACTTTCCTCCTAGTGAAGGAATGGAAACGATCTCATATTGTAAATAATTTTACATTGGAGTACACTCCTTGCATTTTTTATTGCTTAACTTTTGCAAGTAATAAATAAATTCATTTTTGTGGTTGACAAATTCAAAATATACCAAAGTGTGCGAAATCAGCAGTGGAAGCGCCCCTCCTGACACCTCCCCACTCCGTCCAGTGTGCCCCCCAAGAAGCCATCCTCGTCAGCAGCTTGGTGACTCTTCTCCCAAGCCTTGCTTCGTGTGTTCATGCATTTGAAGGTAGCTTGTAGAAACCATTTTAGAATAATGGCTGAGGCACAATTAAAATAGAACAGTCTAAACTTTTATTCAGTTTGACTCATTAAATTGAATCAATCACTCTTCTCTATAACACTTGACTTCATTCAAGGAAGACTTGAGGAAGCCGGTTCCCTGCCCACCAGAGGATGGGGATCTCATAGGAAAGCTAAGCTGAGGATCATGGGTAAGTGGATGATGACAGCACATGGACCAGGTGCTGCTGTCACTGAAGCACAAAGCGGTGGGAGGTGTCAGAGAAAAGCGTCACCCAGGGCAGGGGGTGTGGTCCCTGGAAAGGCTCCGTCCCAGAGGAGGTGGCACAGGGGCTGGTCCTGAGTGTCTCTGGGTGGAAGGAAGAGCCTGGGCAGGCGCAGGGCATGTGCGGAAGGAATGATAAGGAAGCCAGAAGGGCTGGCTGGAGTCATTCTCAGAAGGGCCCTGGCATCGATTTTTTAATCAGGTTGTCCCAAAGAATTGAAGGCAGGGACTCAAACAGATATTTGTAAACCAATGTTCATAACAGCATTATTCACAATAGCCATTTCTCTAAAATACGTGGAAACAAAATAAGTGTCCATCGACAGATGAATGGATAAACAAAATGTGGTCTATACATACAATGGAATAGTATTCCATCTGAAAAAGGAAAGAAATCCTGACACAGGCTACAATACGAATGAACTTTGAAGACATTCTGCTCAGTGAGGTAAGCCAGCCACAAAATGACACATACTGTAGGATTTCACTTATATGAGGTGCCTGGAATAGTGAAATTCATAGAGACAGAGAGTAGATTACGGGATGCTGGGGGAGAGAGCATGGGGAGTTAGAGTTTAATGAATAGAGCTTCAGTTTTACAAGATGAAAGAGTTCTAGAGATGGGTGGTGGTGACGGTTGCACAACAGTGTGAATGTACTTAACATTACAAACTGTACACTTAAAAATGAATGAGATGGTAAACTGTATTTTATCCCAATAATAATACTAAAAAACCTCAATGGGTTACTGATTTAGAATTTCTCAGTTTCCTCCACTCCAAAATATATTTTCTCATCTTTCCTATCTCTTCCTGGCTCACTCAGGCAGGATGCCCATGCCAGATCAGCTGTAGGACTGGCCAGTCCCTGACCCATGCAAAGGCTACACAGACCAACAGGTGGGAAGGAAGGAAGGCCTGCCACGGAGCTGCGTTATCTTGAGCACTTTGAAGAGTCTGTGGAATAAGTCCAAGAATATTGAAAGAGTGGGTAGAAGGCTGGCCATCTTGCTTCCAAAGTGACTGTGTGTGGCATCTCCCTGTCAAATTCCTATCCTGCCTCCATCTCTGGCCTGGTTGTTGGTGGTGACCTCTGCACTGTACCTGGCAGGCTGTCCCACAACCACTTCTTCTACGCTAAAGTGACCCCTGGGAGGGGGTGTGGGATGAACTGGGAGATGGGGATTGACATATATACACTATTGATACTACGTATAAAATAGATAACTAATGAGAACCTACTGCAAAGCACGGGGAACTCTACTCAGTGCTCTGCGGTGACCTAAATGGGAAGGAAATCCAAAAAAGAGGGGATATATGTATACATAGAGCCGATTCACTTTGCTGTACAGAAGAAACTAACACAACATTGTAAAGCAACTGTATGCCACTAAAAATTAAAAAAAAAAAAAGTGAACCCTGGGAGAAGCTGGGCTGTTCCACTGCTTCACGACGTGAAGTGCTCTGTCCTCAGGGGACCCTGAGAGAAAGCAAGGCCCGCAAAGACCCAGTGGGAGTTCCCTGGTGGCCTAGTAGTTAGGATTCCAGGCTTTCACTTCCGTGGTCCTGGTTCAATCCCTGATCAGGGAACTGAGATCCCATAAGCCGCGCAGAGCGGCCAGAAATAAATAAATAAATAGACTAATAAATAAATAAATAAAAATTAAAACAAGAAACCAACATTGGTTAAAAAAAGAAAAAGGACCCAGAAAGGCCCCCTAGTCAGGGCAACATTCCCTCCCGCCAGCAGGGCTTTGGGTTTCAGGGAAGCACGTTTTTTGTTTTGTTTTTTGTCTTCCCGCTTGGTAAAGTCTATGTCAAGAAATCCACCTGAGGGGTTCAAGGAAGAACAAACAACTGGATCTTGTGTAATCCACCCGGTGGGAGTGCTCGGCCAGCTGGCATTGCCGCCGCGCCCGCCTGGCAGAGTCACACACTTGGCCCCGCTGGCTGTGAGGTTTTCTCAGAACTCTCGCCTCCTATGGAACCTACTTAAAGCGCTGCCCTGAACCAGTCAGCTGCTCTACAAGCCCTTGTGAAGATTCCTTGATCGTTACACAAAAAGATTGCTTAAAAGAAGGAAGCCTGGGCAACCAGGATGTTCTGGGAGCCCCAGGCTCCTGATTTTAAAGGATCAATGACATAGGCGGGGGTATTCAGAGAGCCATGGCCACAACAGGTCCACCCTGACTGGGGAAGACAAAGATCACTTTTACCCCAGTCTGCCACCAACCCGGTTTGCGTGTCACCAACCGTTCATAGCTTCAGGCCCCCAACCACCCCAGCTTGCCACTGGCGGCCCAGGAACTCTGTCCCCGAAGCCCTCAGCACAGATGCAGTTTCTGGTGAAGCCTGCCTCTGCCCATGCATGTGGAGCTCGAGTGCCACTTTGGACCTGGAGAGGGAGGGGCTCTTTCAAAGCCACTTTGGATTGGACGGGGCTCTGCAGAGACCTGGTTAAGCCTCTGGCTAAGCATCAGGGCAACAGTGGCCTTGGGGGCGGCTGGCCTGGTCACGAGGGCCAACATCCTGCACTCCCACAGCCTCCACCCATTCCTAGGCCAGGAGGCCAGCCAGGGCGTGGACATCATGCAGGCCAGTACAAGATGCCGGCCTCACAACGCTGGGCATTTCTGAGTTCTGTTTTGTTCCTGCAAAACTAACTAGTCTACACACAGGTCAACCTGTGATCTTGACCTCACTAACTGTACCTTGCCCAGACAAAGCCGAAAGGACAGGATAAAATAAGAACCAACACATACAGAGCAGTTTAAGTCCTAAAGGTTTATACGGCATCCCCACCGCATCTCTACTAGCACGCCCACTTTTCAGATGTGACAACTGAGACCCAGAGAGGCCCAGTCATTGCTCAAGGCCACGCTGTGCCCTGACCACTACACTAAATTATCTCTTGTACAGCAGGGGAAAGCATCTCTTTATCCTCTATCATGTACCAATTTTACGGCTTTTCTCACATAGGGCTTCCAAATGTTGTTTGACTGACAAGCAGCCAACTAAAAATACAGGAAGAAGAGTTCTAAAGAGAAAAGGATACTGGAGGACACGTCACGGCAGCACGCACACACGTGTGTGTTTAAATACTGAAACATGAACGGCCACGTCAGGCCATCAGGCATGTTTGGGGTGTGCCTACATCCTTCCTGCCAAAGACAAACCGGATGGGAAATCCTCCCTTTGCACAGCGTGGAGCCTGGAAGACTTGGGACCAATCCTGGCTTGGCCTCTTATCTAGCCTTAGGTCAGTTACCTACCTCTGCTGGGCTCTGGCCTTCTCAGCTGTAAAATGGGGAGATGGGAGGGGGGAAGCACAGGGACAGGGCTGAGGGACTGAGGTAACAGCGAGTGGACACAGCTGTTCTAACTGCCTGCTTGTCAGGTGCAGCTTTGCCGTCCTGCCAGCTGTCCGTGGCTGTTGGGAGGTCAGTCCGGAGTGGGATGTCCTTTGCCTTCCAACGCCCCAGTCAGCACTATCTCCTCCTTGCCAATTCAGGCTCCAGAGTGCTTGCTGTTCCCAACCCCAGTCCCATACCTGAGTCCCTGGCTTTTGCACCCCTCCCCTGCACCCTAATGTCCCCTGCACCTCTCTGCTCCTCGTCCTCTGGAGTCTGGCCGAGCCCTCCGTGAGTGAGGACTGCAGGGAGAGATTGTCCCGTCTGTGTTCCCTGGACCCTGACCCTGGGGGACTCACCAGGACTCTGTTAACCAGGAGGAGAGGATGGGGCAGGAAGGGTGGGGCAGGAGGATGGGGCAGCTGCCCTCCATCACTGACAGGGAGCCCACCTTCCCTGACCCCTCATCCCCCCAGCTGTGAGCCCTTCCCCGGCCTCTGTGCCACCCCTGACGTGTCATTCTTCCCAGCAGGGATGGTGTCTTAGCCGTCTTTGTAACCTTTGCCCCACAGGGACCTGGCATGGAAGAGGAGGGTGCGGATGGATGACAAAGGAAGTTTCACTTTCCTTATCTTAATTTTTAGATCTGTAAAATGGAGGTGACAGTGGCTGGATTCTGATCTCTGAGACCCTGTTAGGCTCTCAAATTCTGGCAGTTTGTAAAATGCATACTAAGCTGACTGTTGCAAGCAAAACTGTAGGCACGTCTGCCATAATTAACATCACACACGTCACACAAACACACGAGCACACACACATAGTGGCGGCTGAATCTACCCCCTGGGCTCGACTCTGCCCGGTTTCCGCTGACCATGGAGGCCGTGGGGCCCTGCTCTGGGGTTTGCTGGCAGACCTCAGCCCCCCTGTGCACCCAGAAGACAGTCAATCAATGTCATTTCCGGAACAGCTGGCCAGAGCTCTAAACCTTAGCGATTGTGGCGACTTCCCTTCCCAAGCTTTTCAGAGGCCTTGGTGCTGAAGATCACCAAGGGAACCCGGTTCTACTGGGCTCAAGGGGTCATTTCTGACACAAGTGGAAATGGGAAGTTATCAGAGTCCCTGCATCCTGTTATTCCAGCCCCCAGAACCTGCCGTGGCTGAGCTCAGGGTGTCATCAGCCACACCTGAGACCAACTTGGCTTTCCCGTCCAGAGGGACTTGAGAGCCGCAGGATGGACGGGCGACGCCTGGCTTAAATCACAGCTCTTGGCGCCGAGAGCTCGGCTCTGCTGGGAGCTGGGAGGGCAGCGGCTCAGCTCTGGCGATTAACTCTGCTGGGCGTCCCTGATGCCGCACAGGGCTAATTATGAAAGGTGTAAATCACGGGGAGGAGGAGAGCAGGCACGTTATTCAGGTTTATTACCAACACAATTTAGGAAAAGATAACCAGGCTAGGCCTCTCTTCCTTTGGCAGCCGGGGGGAGTGGTGCTGACAGAGAGGAGGGGAAAATGCACTAGTCCTCAGGGTGCTGTTTTTATTTTAATTTTTTTCTGAGCCATATAGAATGACATTGTCAGATTTCTAAGTAAAATTAAGAAAAATTTCACTTAACCAACCCGACTGCTTTCGTGGGTTTCTGAGCATCCATGTATCATATGCATGTATGATTGTTACACAGGTAGACTCAGGATGTACATGGGATGCTGTGTGGGTCTTTTCCCACTTAACTTTATTATATGGTATCATTCATTATGGGCTGGAGACTCTGATGGCAGGAATCATTTGTTTTTCTTTTTCCCTTAAGGCATTTGCAAATATGCTTGGAGGCTAAGGCATGCTGGGTACATCTAATAAATAAAGTAAAATAATTAATAGCCCCAGCAGCCTAGAGACCACTCCTAGCTGCTCCCGAGCTAGGCTTCTGAGAAGCAATTGTTCTGCTTCATTCCCGGCTGACTCCATCCTTGAGACAGATTTCACTGAGAAGACAACAGCAGCGAGAGCTTTCTAAACACAAAAAGAATGAAAAGCAGAGTCACACATTTCCTCCAGATTTTACAGGAACTTAATATGGGTAAGAAAATAAGATATTTCTAAACCAAAGTGCTCTTATTAGCCGCATGTGCTCAGCCCATTCATGGTTGCACCTTGGAAGTTTTGTAGGACCGAGAAAACTATGAGTGACACAAGTTCTGGCAAGAGCCAGACCCTGACCAAGGCAAGGCCCATGAGGGCCACTCAGGCAACACCCTGAGCTGCAGAGACAAGCAAAGAACGCACACTCACAGGTGGGGGTGTCCCCAGCATCAGGCCCAGCCTAGTCCACGGCCAGTCACGTGACCCTTTCAAAATGAAGCTACTACACCAGCCCAAACCAACAAGGTGATATTCGAGGAAGACGGGGGAGGGCAGGGAGGACAGGAGAGGGAACACAGGTTGTCACAAACACCCAGGTGTGAAAATGTTCCTGTGTCCTTTCTGTGAGACCAACATTCAGTTGTAATCTAAGTGCTGGCTGGGGGTAGAAAGAACCTCGCAGGTCAGGTAATTTAGTGCCATAAAAAGGCACCTTGTAAATTGGCGCAGCCACTATGGAAAACAGCACAGAGGTACCTTAAAAAACTAAAAATAGAATTACCATATGATCCAGCAATCCCACTCCTGGGCATATATCCAGACAAAACTATAATTTGAAAAGATACATGCACCCCAATGTTCACAGCAGCACTATTTACAATAGCCAAGACATGGAAGCAATCCAAGTGCCCATCAACAGACGACTGGATTAAGAAGATGTGGTATATATACACAGTGGAATATTACTCAGCTATAAAAATGAAATTCTGCCATTTGCAGCTACGTGGATGGACCTAGAGAATATTATGCCTAGTCAAATAAGTCAGAGAAAGACAAATACTGTATGTTATCACTTATGTGTGGAATCTAAAAAATAATGCAAATGAATGTATATGCAAAACAGAAACAGACTCACAGATATGGAAAACAAACTTGTGGTTACCAAAGGGAAAAGGGAAAGGGGAAGGGACAAAAAAGGGGTATGGGATTAACATATACAAACTACTATACATAAAATAGATAAGCAACAAGGATATATTGTATAGCACAGGGAATTATACCCATTATCTTGTAATAATCTATAATGGAGTATAATCTGCAAAAATACCAAATCACTATGCTGTATACCTGAAACTAACACAATATTATAAATCAACTATATGTCAATTAAAATTTTTTTTTTAATTTTAAAAAGGCACCACGTTAATCTTGCATGATTTTTCTGCAAAAATTCCTGAAATCAGCCATCAGCCCCAAAAAGTCACCTAACGTCTGTTGGGCCCCAAGTCACTCGGGCCTTCCTAGAGTGGGAAGGGATTCTGTGCTCCTCCTCCAAAAAGCCCTCCCTAGACTGCAGAACCAGCAGAGGTGGAGGCCAGAGACTCAGTAACCAGAAGCAGACTCTTGGGGGCCTAGGGGTTCGCTGACCAGCGGCCTTGCTATGGGTGGGCAGGGGGGCTCCATTGGCCAGAGCCTAGGGCGGATGAGGCCTAGATCGATGTGAGTCCGTATGCGTCTGTTATGACCAAATACAGGAAGGCTTGCCTGACCCCACTGTGGGCACCCACTCCGCCCAGACCCTCTGGGTCATGCACCCCTGCACCCAGAAAAGTGGCTCACAGTGTGGGTGCTGGGGGTGGTGGCTGTGCGGTAGGTCAGGACCCCTGCAGTCCCCTGGCAGGTCCCCCAGGTCTGCAGAACAGAATTATCATCACCCAGGCTGGTGGTTTCCCAACTTTTTCAGTGACGTTCCCCTAGGCAATTTAAAAATGGAATGAATACTAATAATAAGTTGACTAAATTTAGGTGTTCCCCTTAGGCATCTGATTAAATTTCATGAACTCTTTTTCAGGCTTTCAGCCCAAGTTCGCCTTCTCTCTCAGCTTCACGGCAAGGTCTGCTTGGCCATCCCGTGAATCAGTGGGCTCCACCTGTCGGGCTGGACCGTCCCTCCCGAAAGAGGCTTCTGGGGGAAGGGCAGTGGGGGGTTGCAGTGCTGCGTCATGGGTCAGGGTAAGCAAGGTCTGTCCAGAGAAAGAGCATGTGGTCACAGAAGCACCTCAAAGGTCAGGAGGCCAATCGTTTCATTTTCCTAACAAGAAACACTGAGGGACGAGCTGAGAAGCACAGCTGGTGGGAGGGAGGGCAGAGCTGGGAGCCAGAACCTTCTGGATTCTGAGCTTTGGGCTTTGCACCCTCCATGTGGCTCCTTCCCACTTTCAGCCAGTCTGGGTTCCCGTGGACCATTCAGGAGTCCCAGTAGCAGAGACAGCCAGTCCTGACAGGCTCTCCCCAACACGCCGTCTGGGACACTCAGAGTGATGGCCCAGGGACAGCCCTGCCATGCCCTCCTATGCACGGCCCGGCGCCCTCAGTCCCTGCAGGCTGGAAGGGGAGCCATGAGTGACTCGGGAACCCCATACCAGAGCTGACTCGGAGCTGCTGGTATTGAGGGTAGGGGTCAGCAACTGGGCCCTGGGTGCTGGGGGGCCCTGGAGGGGGTGTTGGTTGCCATTCTCTACCACTCCTAACCCCAAACCGCAAATAATAATGACAATAAATAAAAAATCGCTTGCATTCTTGGATGGGGTGCCGGCTATTCATTTACGTTCACTTAAATTCCATCCACATGGTTGACCCCACAAACCTGAATTCTGTATATAGCACCACATCCCATGAGTGATGTTGAAACAGAACTTGCTTTGGATCCTCTTCCTCCCTCCTCTATGACGCCCCTTACACACCATTCTTGTTTCTTTGTCCCCTGGGCCTGGTTTCACGTTGACCAACATCATCCTTTGGCACCGAGCCATGGTTTGCTTGGCTCAGGGCATTTAAGGCAAACCAGGATTGGGATGCTGGCTGACAGAATCTTCTTAGAGCAAAATGGCTGTTCATCAACCTGGGGAGGATGGGCTTAGGAAGCTCTGCTTCCCAGGGTGGCACAGCCATCCTCCAGCAGCCTGACTCAGCCGAACCCCGAAGCTCGCTGTCGGCCTCGACTGCCAAGCAACTGTCTGTCCTTGGAGTTGATTAACAGGGTACAAGGGACACCGAACATCACGGGTGGCGGATCCGAGGGAGATGGTGTATCTCCCTGCCTCCTGGTCTCCATGTAAATAATCCCTAAATGGTGGTACTGGCATGAGGCTTTGGGAGACCCTCAGATGAGGGCTTTATCTCTTTGATGCACTCTTCTATAAAAATCAAAGACCCCAGGAGATAAATGGGCCAATTACACATACTTCACAAAAGAAGAAACAACATGAATAAACATACAGAAATATATTCAAAATCCTCAGTCATAAAGAAAGGCAAATGAGCATGGTTTTTAGCCCTTGGATCAGCAATGATTTATCTCCAAAGGGGTGGAAGCCAATTTTGGGAGGTGTACCATGAAGCCGGCCCCTCCTCCTGCCCCAGGCGGGGTGAACAGTCCAATCTCCACCCTCTCCATGAGCCCTTCTTTCATAGGAAAAAGAATGTGCTTGTTACAAATTCAGACACTCGGAGGCGTGTAAAGCAAAACTGTAAAGTCTCTTGTTCCTTCACCAGCCTCAGCCCAGACTCAATCCCACCCCTCCATCGTAACTCCAGGTAACAGTGCGGCTGTTCTACGTGTGCACACACACACGTGCACACACAGGCACACGCGTTAAAGCAGAAATAGGATCATGCTGTCAATACTATTACAGCTGGCTCTTTCTCAGTTACCATATTCATGGCCTTTGTCCTGTCAGTACGTCGGATCAGCTGCACCTCTTTTTAAGGGCTGCTTCAGGTTCTGTGTATTTATTTTAACATTCCCTATAGACAAAAATTTGGGGGATGGTTCCTGTTTTTATTTTTTTGTAAAATAAACAATATCACACTGAACTTCAGTGTGTGTGCGTGTGTATGCATTAAACCTTTGTGCATGCACAAAATTACACATCAGACCTTTGCACACGTGTATATGTGGAACCTCTGTGTGTACGTGTGTGTACCCAAATATTTACACCTTTGTGCACATCTGTGAATTTCTCCACAACCAAGGCTCAAGCTTTTAAAGCAATAATCGGCAACATGTTTCAAGAATTGAAAACGTTCCCCTCTTTGATTCTGTTTCTGGGAACCCACTGGAGGAATAATCCTATTTGCGTACCAGCACCAAGCCTAGGCAGGTTTCTCATAGGATGAGCAGAAAATTGGAAACAACTCAATGTCCATGAAAGGTGCATGGTCAAGTGAAATGTCATATATCTACCCAATAGGATATTAAGTAGGCATTAAAAATGATGGCCATTAAGAAGACATGGGAAGAATTTACAATAGGACATGAACTGAAAATAGCAGGACCGAACTCACACAATCCTGGTGGGGGCGAGTGTAAGCCAGCCCATTGCTGGTGTAAAACACGGGTGCATCTTGTGAAGTTGAGCACACACATCCCAGAGGGATTCTCTCCCTGAACCAAAGATGGGCGCAAGAATTGTCATAGAGAAAATCCCCGAATACACACCAAATGGTGATTGCCAGCAATATGGATGGACAAACTAGGGAATAGTTACAGCTTGGGGTACCTCACAGCAGTCACAAGAAATGAACAGCGTGATCTTAGACACAGACCTGGGTCACAGAAGGTCGCAAAGGATGCTGACGTTTTACTAATTCTCAAAATCAGACAGAACTAAACATGTGTTGTTGGGAAAGGTATACAGATGTGGACAACCTGCCTTAAAAGAGGGAGGAAATGATGCCCACGTCATTCCAGAAAGTGAATCCTTCTAGAGTCTGGATTCCAGGGGAGGAAGCGGCTGCAGTGGCTGGGTCAGTTCGGTCGTGTAGCTGTGCGACGGGTAATGGGGGAGCATTTTATTATTATGCTGCATTGTTTACATGTTATATATGTTTTTTGCATGTATTCAATATAAAAAATTTTTTAATTATTATTTTAAAAACCACGAAACCAAATTTTACAAACAGCATGTCTGCAACTCTGTAAAATAACTTAGGCGTCAGAAACAAAAAAATAAAAACAATCACAAGGCCAGAGGAAATACACCAAAATGCTGACAATGGCTGCGTTGGTCGCAGGTAGGATGTCACCCCCTTGTTTTATCTTTTTCCTATTTTCCAAAATTTCTTTAGTAAGCAGGTATTACTTTTATAATTAAAAAAGAAAAAAACCCTCCAAATCATTAAAAACATCAAAGGCAAAAACAAACAAACAAACAAAAAGCAAAAGCAAAAAAATTGCTGCAAGCAATCAACCCACGGTTTCAGCAGGCAAATAAATCAAGTAGGTCAAACGAGCATATGAGAGTCAATACTGGGATGTAACAGAACACAGCGGTGGCCCTGACACCTCCCCCGCCCTTCTGGGGCCCCTGGTTTTCTCCTGGCCACCAACCCATCTCTGGCTTCAGACACCAGCACCCATGCCGGCCTTCCCACGGACCGAGGTGGGGCTCTAGTGTGGCCCCTACACTATTCGTTTCCCAGGGCTGCCTTAACAAATCATCATGAACCGGTGCCTTAAAACAACAGAATCTCTTCTCTCACAGTCCTGGAGGCCAGAAGTCCAAAATCAAGGTGTCCATAGGGCCGTGCTCCCTCTGAAGGCTCCAGGACAGAGTCCTTCCTGCCTCTCCCAGCTTCTGGCAGCTCCGGCAACCCTCCCGGTTCCTAGATTTGCAGCTGCATCACTTCGATCTCTGCCTCCGCGTCACACGGGCTCCGCCCCATGTCTGGGTGTCCTTTTCTGTCTTTTATAAGGACACTTACTGGATGTAGGGCCCACCCTAATCCAGTATGATCTCGTTTTGATCCTTGCCTTAATTCTATCTGCAAAGACCCTTCCCAAGACGGTTCTGCTCTGAGCTTCTGGGGAGACATGAACTTGGGGGGACACCCTTCAACCCAGCACACATACGGTTCCCAGGAACTGAAGGCATATTGAACTAATTTCTATGACTGGGAAGCTGGACAGCACGTGGGAGGCAGGACAGCCACTCCAAGGGCAGGCGGAGTCTTGGGGGACATCCTGCCCTGCCTGGTCCTCGGGTGCCTGGCCCTCATTCTCAGAGGGGACAGCTCCTGGGCACGTGGACTGGGCCATCTCGGGTTCCTTCCCTCCACCCTCAAGGGAACGCAGGCCCCGTGTCCTGAGACCCTGGTGTTGAGTCAGGCCCGAGGGGTGAAGTGCCAGCGGCCAGGCCCCTCCCCCCCACCCATCTTGTGGCCGCCATTATTCACTGGTCTCCATTTGCTTTTCAGACATGCATTTCCCATCGTAAACTGTGCTAAACGCTATTTAGTAGCTAATTAACTTTCTGTGTGAAGACCTCTCTAATTGCGTGCTCTCCCAGCTCCGCTGGGGTCCTTGGGGGACGCAGAGCTGTCCTAGGGCATTTGCTCTGCTGCTCCTACCTCGCGGGCACAACTTCCTGCCCGGCAACAAACTGCCAATCAAGGCAGCGGAGGTCAAGGGGGACCAAATTAGGAGCCCTCCGTTGCTGCCAAACTTGCTTGGTGAAGCTTAATTTAAATAGAAAGCAAAAAGGTGATGAAAAATAATTTTCCCCAATGAAACTCTTTGCCAGGCGGCATAAGGGGTGCTGTCCTCTGCTCTCTGGAACGGCTAGTTTCTTCTTTGAAATGTTCCGACTGGAATCTGTTCATATTTTGACTGCACTGGCATCTGACATCCATCAAATGGAGAGATAATCAGAAAATAAAAGCTTTTGATTAGCACTTGCATAAATCACTGCAGTGCCAATTCCTGCACGGTCCCAATGCAGGGGGCGGGGTGCAGAGGCAGCAAAGGTGCTGTTGGGTTCGCATCCACCCACTATGGGCCCAAAGCCATCACTAGCTTTGCACACTGGTCTCAGACCTTGTACTTCTAGGGCACGCTGGGCATAAGCTCCACATTGCAAGAATGCATTCACTTCTTGAGTGCAAGATCTCTGATCATCCTCCCAGACAGATGTCCAGCCCAAGCGGATGTTTTTGATTGTCACAAATGCACAGTTTCGAATCAGAGCTTAAGAGCAGGCCCCTCGGCCCCAAATCCTCAACACAACCACATGGCTCCATAGCCCCCAGGACATTTTCCAGAGCCCCCGCCTGCAGAACATCCTCACCCTGAGATCTGCATCAGAGGACAAAGGAGAGGACAAAGTCTGCCCCTGCCACCTGAGAAAGCACGGACTCAGGGCAGCAACTCCTGCTTTGAAGGATGAGTGGGGCCTGCATGCCCACAATGCACCATTCCTTGTGTCTTACAAAAGGATGGGGCAGCTCCAGCGAGTGAGTGGGTTTAACCTTGGAAAGCAACATCCCAGTTGGGTTTCCCATTCACCAGGAAGAGCTCGGCAAACCTGACCCTTCAGGAGGCTGTGGCTGAGCCCTGCATCCTGCATCCTCAGTGGGACATGTCACCCCTGTTAGGTCAATGGGTAGGTTTGGTTGAGTGAGAAGCCTGCAGCCAGACTGATGTCCGAGGCCCTTCCTGGGCAGGCTGGGCAGGATTGGGATGGGGGCTGTCCAGGCAGGCCCTGGGCTGCCTTTGCCATGACCGCTGAGAGGAGCTGGACTTGAGGTCAGCTGTCCCTTTGCCCTCTGGGTTCTGCTGCTGTGTTTCCCGGGCTCCCTTCCTGCAGTGGCCTTGGAGCAAAGTCATCTGGGGTATTTTGTTTACACAGAGGCCCTCGGATGCAAGGTGGAGCCCAGGCACCTCCAACGTGGGCAACAGAAGGTCAGGACTGGGAATGGTGGCGGGCCTGTATCATTGCCCAGGGCAGAATCGGGCCTCCAGCCGGGAGCAGGCTCGCAGGAAGCGTCTTCCAGGCTGTGGCCCCACCCAACCAAGAGAGGGAATTGTCCAGAACATCTTGGTCTGGGCGTGGTGAGGAGCAAGCATTTCTTTAAGGATGGTTATTTTAAAAACAGAACAAACAAGTGCAGGCATGTGCCTGGTGACCAGGAACCACCACTCTCTCCGAGCGTGGAGGCTGGGGTTAGGGGGTGCCCCTGGGAAGTATTTCCCCCCAGTTTTGTGACTGTGGCCTCACTCCACCGGGAGAACTCTGGGCACTGCTGCAAGCTGGTTCTCAGGGGAAAGGACATTATGTAGGAATAAGCAGATTTGGGTTCAGAGGGGCTTGGGGGCTCTTGCAACAGCGGCTGGCTTAGAGGCAGGCAAGGAATTTTCCTTTGTGGAGCTTTTAATACGGGGCAAACACACGTGTTTGGAGGCCCACAGGCTTGGAACCCTCTGAGGGTCTTGGATGTTATGTCCGTATGAGATCTAGAGGCTATTCAGTCCTTCCTCATGCCCGTGGTGGATTGGCTCCAGGACCCCTGTAGATACCAAAATCTGAGGATGCTCAAGTCTCATATAAAATGGCATAGTATTTGCATATAACCGACTCATATCCTCCTGGATACATTATTTATTTATTTATATTGAAGTATAGTTGATTAACAATGTTGTGTTAGTTTCAGGTGTACAGGAAAGTGATTGTTTTATATATATATACACATATATATACACATATATATAAATATATCCTTTTTCCACTATAGGTTATTACAAGATATTGAATATAGTTCCCGGTGCTATACAGTAGGTCCTTGTTGTTTATCTGTTTTATATATAGTAGTATATATCTGTTAATCTCAAACTCCTAATTTATCCCTCCCCTCCTTTCCCCTTTGGTAACCATAAGTTTGTTTTCTATGTCTGTGAGTCTATTTCTGTTTTGTAGATAAATTCATTTGTACCATTTTTTTAGATTCCACATATAAGTGATATCATATGATATTTGTCTTTCTCTATATGACTTACTTCACTTACTATGATAATCTCTAGGTCCATCCTTGTTGCTGCTAATGGCATTTTTCATTCTTTTTTATGGCTGAGTAATATTCCATTGTGTATATATATACACCACATCTTCTTTATCCATTCATCTGTAGATGGACACTTAGGTTGCTTCCATGTCTTGGCTATTATAAATAGTGCTGCCGTGAACACTGGGGATGTATCCTCCCGTAAACTTTAAACCATCTCTAGATGACTTATAATACCTAATGCAGTGGCAATGCTATGTACATAGTTGTAAATCCCATGTCCATGCCAGGTAAATAGTTGCTGGTAGGTGGCAAATTCAAGTTCTGCTTTTTGGGACTTTCTGGAAAATTTTTTTCTCAAGTATTTTCAGTCTGAGGTTGGTTGATCAGCAGATGCCGAACCTGCGGATACAAAGGGCTGACTGTACCTTAAACTTGGAAAAACTAGCCTAGCAATTCCGAAAGTGATTTTCTTAAAAACAGCAAAGGAAAAACTAAACATGTAGAGGAGAATAGAGGATATTGAATATTTTCTTCTGACTCAAACAAAATACTCTCAAGTTCTTCTCCCTGAAACTGTATATGTGTATGTGTGTGGGGTGTGTGCATGTCTGGTGTATGTGTATGTGTGCGTGCGCATATATGTCGTATGTCTGTGTACACATGTGTATGTGAGTGTGGACATGTGTTTTAAGCCAGGATCCCCATTCCCGTCCAGGCCCAGGCCAACCTTCAGTTATGAAAGGACAAGAACTTCCCCTGTGGGGTTCCAGCCCCAGGCGCTGGGATTAGGAAAGAGAGGGGAAAGGTATTATGCACTCCCAGAAATCACTGTATTTATTTACTCTGAATGTTTTCCCTGACACCTACCAGGGAGGTGCTGGCCTGGCCACCAGCCCTGGGCTCCTTGGCAAGTAGACGTCTGCCTAGTCTTTCATGTTCTTTCCAAAGTCACAAAACAAAACACTACCATCCGAGAAGTCACACCAAGTCGGCGGGCCTCTCCCCCAGCTTCAGCAACGGCTGTGGCCAGTTTGCCCAAACTGGAAATAGTTTTCCTTTGTCAACTACAGAGAGCTGTGTGTTAAGTCCAAACCCTACACCATCAGCTACCAAGGGGCGCGGTGGGCACCACCCGATGGGGTTCCCTGGATCTGCCCAATCATTACATGGTGGTGGAAAGTCAGACACACACAGCTTGCCTGCTCCTTGCTCGACCAGACGCGGCTGCTCCCCCGTGTTCCGAACCAAGAATTCCATCAGCGCACACCAGCAACTCAACACACCCATTCCACTGCAAAGAGGACAAACCCCAAACCATTCACTTTAGGGGTGAAAGGAGTTTTTCTGGAAGGTTTTATGCATGGAATGTTGGTCCCTTTAATCGTTAATCAGCCACAAAGCAAAACTCAGTGGTCCCTGCTTGTTTTGTCAGTTAAAGCCTCACAGAATCAAAGCTCAGTTCTGCCAATCACAGTGAAGTGTGCCCTGGCCAGCCCCGTGGAAAAGCCCAGGCATAGCCATGCCTCCCACTTCTGCCAGGCGGGATGGTGTACCACATCCCACCCCATGCCTGCCCCCAACCCCGGGCCCTTTCTGGGGACCCAGTATCCTCAGTTCTGCCAAGGAAAAGTCTTTCAATCAATTAAGAGAGAAAAAGTTTTCCCCAAAGGACGTTTCTTTAAAAATGGGGGAAAAAGCATAGGGATGAGTGGGGACATTTTCCGCCATCCATTATACAAATGCCAACACTGGGTAAAAGCATGGTGTGAATGGCTAGGGAGCAGTGACCTGCAATCCCACTCACAGATGGGACTCGAGGTGGCCCCAAGGGCACCCCAAATGTGGGGAACCAGTAAGACCCCCACAGGCAGCACCGCTTTCCCCTGACGAAGAGGTACTGTGAGCAAGGAGTGAATTCTGCCCATTAAACAATCGGAGTGGAGTTCTCAAAGCTGGGGGCTACCGCTCTGTACTCGGTTAAATGCCCAAAGCCTTTTAACCGGTTTCCGGTCATCTCCATCAGTGTGGCCTTGAGCAGGTGACCATTCCTCTTTAAGCCTTGTTTGAGTGACAGAGGGGCCTCCAAAATAAATGTGGCGCTGGGTGTTCTCGAGGACAAAAAGACATGATTTTTTGCCTGCTGCAGAAAAAGTCCTAATAAGTACAGGTATCTTTGCCTCTCCCCTACCCTCGCCAGGGTTAAGGGCCTGTGCAGAGCTCAGAATTGTTTTAAAGGCTTCTCCCCGTGTGGGCGGGGCTGTTCTCATCCTGGCTAGACGGGAAAGTCTGCGCAGGCACCGTCTGCAGGGTGACCCTGATCTGGCAGAGGTGAAGGGTGCTGAGTCACCAGGGGCTCAGGCTCCGCCTGGGCTGTCTCGTGAGCAATGACCCCAGAGGTGGGCCCCAGGGCAGCCTGGAGGTCCTGACCTGTGCCATTAGGGACACTGGCCATTTGGGGCAAGTTCATGCTGATCTTTGGCTGAGCACCTGCCAAACTCAAAGGTCACTCCATGATTAGCTGTTTCTGGAGGCCTGGAATTTGTGTCTGGGTCCCTCTGAGAAGGCAGGCGTGCCCTCTGGGGCAGTCGGCATTGGTCCTGGGACCCACCCAGACTGGTACCCCACCTCCTGTTACTTGGCCCCAGGGCAAGAAGGAGAGGGGTTTGGGCTCTGACAGTAGCCACCTCGGAGCCCAGAAGGCTAACAGAAGGTGGGCAGTGGAGAGCAGGCCAGCTTCACCAGTCCAGGTCCCACAAGCCAGGCCCACCTCCCCAGTGGCCCTCGCTCATTTTGCCTGTGACCCGAGCTGCCTTTTGCTTTGCTGCAGGCTGGGAGGACTCTAGAACATTCATTAATAGAAAAACCAGTGCTCCTGCTGTAAGAGGAGGGGCATAAACACTGGCCCTGGCCAATCTCATCACACGCTATTGGTAGAGGTTCCTGGGGGGTGGGAGGGAGACCCTCATGGCTGGCATGCCCCTCCCTGATGCCCCCTTCTGGATTCCCAGTGTCAACGCCCATCCTCTGGGGCGGGAGGTGGGGAGGCTGGGGGCTCGGGGTCCTGTTTAGGGAGACCCATGGTGCCCTCCCTTCAGTGACAGGCGCCCAGAAGGGCATGCTCAGTTTCCCAATTCCAAGAAGACAACGGGGAGAGTCTATTTTTCTAAGTTCTGGAAAAGGCTGGGATAGCAGTATCTCCTGATCTGACCTTGACAAGCCTCCGGGAGCTTCCTCCAGGTTTCCCCGCCCACCAGAGTCTCAGAAGAACCAGTTTTCAGGGCCTAGAACTGAATTTGACTTTCCGCCGCCTTCGATTTCGGTTGAACAAGACATGTTGAGAGCAGGTATACGTCCCTCTTACAGGGAGGCATGTATGGCGACCAGTCTCAGGCCCTGGTCACCAGGAGGAGACAGGTGGTGGGAGCCCAGGCCACGGTCAGCCCTCTGGCCATGGTGCCGTGGCTTGCCTTGATGGCCTCTCCTTCCAGCCTAGACAGAGGTACACAGCAGCTGCACCAGAGCTGGCACAGAGATGCCCCCAGACGGGAGTCCTAGGCCATATGGGCATGACTGCCCAGTGCCTGAAGTTCCAGACCAATGTTGGGGCAGGGGACAATCGACACAGGCTTATGGCTAATCTGAAAAAGCTGGTTCTCAAAAGGTTGGGAAGATGTGCACCCAAGGTAGTTTCTCACAGTTTCAATTACCCTGATGATCTCAACCTCTTTTCCCTTCTTTGTGCTTTCTTCTACTGTGGCAAAATACACATAACATAAAATTTACCATTTTAGCCATTTTAACTGTATAGTCCAGTGGCATTAAGTACATTCACATTGTTGTGCAACCATCACCACCATCCATCTCCAGAACTTCTTCATCTTCCCAAACTGAAACTCTGTCCCCATGAAACTCCCTATCACCCTCCCCCAGCCCCTGGTAACCTCTTTTCTACTCTCTGTCTCTATAAATCTGACAATTCTAGGTACTTAATATGAGTGCAATCATACAATATTGGTCCTTTTGTGACTGGCTGATTTCACGTAGCATAATGTCCTCAAGGTTCATCCACGTTGTAGCCTCTGTCAGAATTTCCTTCCTTTTTAAGGCTGAATACTATTCTATTGTGTGGATGGTCCACACTTTATTTATCCATTCATCCATCGATGGACACTTGGGTTGCTTCCACCTTTTGGCTATTGTGAGTAATGTTGCTATGAACCTGGGTGTACAAATATCTGTTTGAGTCCCTGCTTTCGATTCTTTGGGGCACCATCCCTTTATATCTAACACTTCTGTATTAACCACGTATTATTTATATATTGAATAAAAATCATAATTTTTTTAAAAAGAGGGGGTCCAGCAAAGTAAATCTCAAACAAGGCCACCCGTGAGACTCAGCTGGGCTGTCCTAGGGGTCAGCACGTCCACAGGGGCAGTGAGAAGGACAGGAATCAGGCTGCATCCCTGTGTGCGACTATATCTGGCTGACCGCTTCCTCACATCCCAGGTCTGACATCAGCCGGGCACCTCCGCTCTGGGGCCAGAGGCCAAGCCTGTCTAGGACCCATCTGATCTCTGGGGAGGCGTGGATGGCGCAAGGTTGGGGGACGTCATGCAGGCAATACTCCACCCATCAGACCCCCAGAGAGGAGATAGAAAGTCAGTGGGGAGACAGAAGCTGGCTGAAAATAGAGACAGGACACAGGAAAGGAGCGTCTGGCAGCTCCACAGCCAAGGGAGGCTGGCTTGGGTCTGAGCTTGTGTCCGCCTCCCAACAGCACACCCTCAGGGAGCCCCTCGGGAGGGGGCAGTGAGAAGTGAGTGGGGACAGGTGAGCAACAAAGGGCAGATGGAACTTCCTCTCTGGGGAGGCCGGGTGGGGGTGGGGTCAGGAGGCGCGGCGGGTTCAGCGGGCAGGCGACACCCCTGGCTGATCTGGGGGAAGCCTGCCATCTGCTGGGCACATGGAGAGCCCTCCTTAGCTGAAGTGCCACCTCCAGGAAAATGGAGTTTCAAAGGATGGTGTTTGCCAGCCTCGTCTTTCATGGGGAAGCTGCAGGGCTGTGGTGTCCAGACAGACCTGATTCTGGGGCTGGAGGAAACGGGCTGCCACTCCCAGAGAGTCGGGCCCAGGTGGCCCTCGGCGCCCCACGTCCACGCCCGCCCGGAGAGCAGGCTTCTCTGCACGTCAGCCCCGTGGACCCGACAAAGACGGCTCTCTGCAGCCCCTCATGCTCTGCGGGGCACACAATGTGTCCTTTCACCCCAGGTGGGTCTGGTGGAGCGTGGCGACCTCCCTGGGGGGTGCCCGGCCGGGCAGCTGGCCCTACACTTCCCTGCTCGTGGTTTGGAAGCTCAAGGCACTGTCACTTTCAACTACCGTCAGGGGAACTTCTGAGACCTGACATCCATGTTGGTCACGTCAGTTTCACCCTGAAGGTGAAAGCCTATAAGCCTGTGCCTGTCCACCCTCTCCCAAAAGGGGGGACCGTGACCCCAATTAAATCGTGGCTGCTGTGACCGTGAGCACGCGGAGCACAGGGGAGCGTGCAGGGAGCCCGCTGTCACTCGACACTCTTCCCGGCAGCCCGGCAGCCTGCCAGGCTCAGAGAGAGACCGTAGCTACCAAAAATAATCCTCCCAGTGTTTAAATATTTACAGAAGCAAGACAGATCCTGATGCCTTTACCATCTACAGGGTCCGGCCCTAACCGCCAGCCCTGGGGCTCCTGGGAGAGGCCAAATCCACCCCTACCCCCCCCCCCGCCCCCTTTGCTGGGTCCCAGGTCTCCTCCCTCTCCCTTCCAGATGTGTGCGAATCTCCCTTTCTGTGACCCACAAGACAGCCCCCCTCTCTCCTTCCAGAACATTTCCACTTCTGACTTCTTACTCCCAATGTTACCTCGACCCTGGCAGGCACCTCCTTCCTATAGGCCTTTGGGGCCCCAAAACCCCTCCTCAGGAAAGGCCCCCCCTTCTCTAGAGGGTCTGCATCCCATCTTGGAAACCATCAAATAAAATGTAACAGAAGAGGCATGTGCCATCTAGGCGTGCAGGCTGGTCTCCATGCCTCCTCCTGGGAACCTCCAGGTCACTTAGGGGCCTTGCCCGTGACGGCCTTGTGGGCACGGATGGTCACTGTCCCGCTGTGTGGGACAAAAGGCGGGGCAGTGAGGATGGAGACTTGCCAGGGCACAGGGCTGGGCAGAGCTGGGAGGTGACCAGGGGCTCGGCTCCAGGGTGGCCACACTTAAGGACCATCTGTGTCACTGCCTGCCGCTAAGGAAGGTCGGGAATTTGCTCGAGGCCACCTGCTGGCACCAGAGTCCAGGCCTGCTTCCTCCAGCCCATGACTTTCAAAGGGCAGGCGGTTTGCAATGACCAGTGTGGCTGGGCTTCAGCTGTCAGATCGTCAGGGAAACGATACTCTCAGGTTCCCCAAACAGATTCCCTGAAGCAAGGAAGCACATTCTGGATATGGTGGAGGGGCCACCAGGAGCCCTTTCTCCCTGGCACATCACAGGCATTTAGGGAACACTGGTTGAATTGAAAGGAAAATCCAAGTAAAAATGCCTTGTTTATTCTGCTGGGAATGAACCTTAAGGCAAACAGTAGAGGATACAGGAACGTTCTGATCAAAAGACAAAGGTCATTTGCCACCCCCCTCTAGCTTTTAGGGAGGATTTCATCAGGTATTGGGTTACATTACAACAGCCAAGCGGGAGTCCCAAAAGGCAGAGCGCGGGCTCCCGTCTCACCTGGGAGGCACTGTCACGTCACTGCTCTGTGACCTCACGCTCAGAGCTCTCAGAAGCTCAGGTGGGCCCCGGGCCCTGCAGAGTCCCTGCCAGGGCTGCTGATGCAAGAGCCAGGGCCCCCAGGGCCTCTAGCTTCCTGCTCCCGAGTGGGGCTCTGCGCAGTCAGAGCAACACAGCCCGCAGAGAGCGTCCCCACTACCCCCTGCAACAAATCATCGAGGGTTGCATCAGGTACCTCCAGAGGGGCTGTCGTGGTTTGTGAGCTGAGGGGGAAAGGCCAACAACAGTTTCATTTCCTGTCCTTCGACAGCCATCCTGCAGTGGGCATGCCAATTCCCTGCGGAGCACAGCCTCTCCCAGAGGCTGAACTTCCTTCTTTTCACTTCAGGAGGGTTGATGCACCTATTTCCTCCCTGTCCTGACAGCTTTCATAGAAAGAGGCCAGCTTTCTAAAGAGCTGATGGTCCTTGGTGGTGGGAGCAGTCGACAATAGCATGATTTCAAGAAGATCCACCCATGCAAGGGCTCCACCATGCATCTCTTTGGAATCTTGCTTCCTTGGGTGACACACTTGGCTGGTGACTTTCGGAATCCCTGCTCCAAGCCAGGGAGGGGTCGGGGCTACAGAACCTTCCCCACAACAAGCAGGAGCAACAGAATGCTCTCCAGACCTCCTCCTAGAAGCCACACAGCCATCAAGGAAAAAGGAAGAGGGCTGGCCGAGAACATTAAAAACAAAAATAAAAACAAAAACAAAATAAAAGCAGGACACCAACCAATAGAGACTAGAGCTGGCCAACTCAGTGGCCCTGTGCCACACATGGCAACAAGCGCTTGAAATGTGGCGAATTAAAACTGAGATGTGCTCTAGGGTTAAAGCTTGCATGGGATCCCCAAGACTAAGTACAAAGATAGAGAATATTAAACATCTCTCATCAAGTTTTAATATTGATCGCATGCTAAAATGGTAATATTTTGCATATACTGGGTAATTATTAAAATTAATTTTACATGTCTCTTTTTTACTTATTAAAATGTGGCTATTAGACCTACACAAATATGCCCAACTGACTTTTGGCAAAAGTGCAAAAGCAGTTCCATGGAGGAGGGTTGGCCTTCTCAATGGTCCTGGGGCAACCAAACATCCCCAGGCTAAAAGACAAACCTTACCCTAAGCCTCACTTCTTCCACTGAAATTAACTCAAAATGGGTCATGGACTTACATGTAAAATGTAAAACTATAAAATTTTTAGGAAAATAACAGGAGATCATCTTTGGGATTCAGGACTAGGCCAGGAGTTCTTAGACCTGACACCAAAAGCAAGATCCATAAGAAAAAAAACCTGATAAATTGAGTGTCATCAGAATTAAAATATTTTGCTCTGTGAAAGACCCTGCTGGGAGGATGAAAAGATAACTACAGACTGGGAGAAACACTTGCACATCACGTATCTAACAAAGGACTAGTATCCAGAAAATAAAAAGAACTCTCAAAAATGTAACAGTTAAAAAAAACAGTTAGAATGTAGGCAAAAGACATGAAGAAACATTTCACCAAAGAGGATAAACAGATGGCAAAGAAACACATGAAAAGATGCTCAACATCACTAATCATTAGGGAAATGCAAATTAAAACCACAATGAGATACCACTACACACATATCAAAATGGCCAAAAAATAAAATAGTGACCACACCAAATGCTGGTGAGGATGTGGAGAAACTGTACCATTCACATACTGCTGGTAAAAATGTAAGATGGCACAGCTACTCTGGAAAACAGTTTGGGCAATTTCTTTTAAAACAAAACATGCAACTACCATAGATATGACCCAGCAATTGCACCCCTGGGAATTTCTCCCAGAGAAATACTCACAACAGCTTTATTCATAAATGCCCCAAACTGGAAACAACCCATCAATGAACTTCCTTCAAAGGATGGACAGTTAAACAAACTGGTCTGTGTACACCATGGAATACTACTCAGCAATAAAAAGGAAAGACCTACGGATGCATATGATGGCTTGGATGGAGCTCAAGGGCATTATGCTGAGTGGAAAAGGCCCACATCAAGGTTACAGAGAGTGTGATTCCATTTATATGAAAGTCTTCAGAGACAGAGAATAGAGTAGTGGCTGTGACTGTGAGGGGGAGTGTATGGGAGCCGTGTGATGATGGAACTGTTCTGTACCTTGATTGTGGTCGTGGTTACACAAAGCTACACATGGGATACAACTGCACAGGGATCTATACACATGTACACACAAATGGGTGCTTGAAAGACCAGCCAGATCTGTGAGTTGTACCCACCTCCATTTCCTGGTCTGGAACATGTACTATGGTTTTACACAGGATGCTGCCATCAGGGGAGGTTGGATGAAGGATGCATGGGACCTCCCTGTACATTTTTTGCAACTTCCTGTGACTCTATAGTTATTTCAAAATAGAGTTTTTAAAAACAAGACTACTATAAAATTTTAAATTTTGTGTGGCTCACAGTACATTTTTACTGGACAGTGCTGGTTTAGACCCGGCATCAGCACATAATGGTCCGCTGTCTGTCTTTGTACAACCCATGAACTAAGAATATTTTTTAATAGACTTTATTTTTTAGAGCAGTTTCAGGTTTACAGAAAAGTTGGGCAGAAGGTACAAAGAGTTCCTAGATACTCCTCCACTCACACACAGCGTTTCCCCTATTATTAACATTTTGCATTAGCGTGGTACATTTGTTATGATTGATGAACCAATATCAATACATTATTATTAATATCTAAAGCCCATAGTTTACGTTATGGTTCACTCTTGGTGTTGTACATTCTATGGGTGTTAACAAATGCGTAAGGACATGTATCAGCATTACAGTGTCATCCAGAATAGTTTCACTGCCCTAAAAATCCTCTGTGCTCTATTCAACCCTCCCTCTCCTCTAATCCCTGGCAACAACAGATCTTTTTTTCACTGTCTCCATAGCTTTGACTTTTCCAGAAAGTCATATAGTTGGAATCACACAGTCTGTAGCCTTTTCAGATTGGCTTCTCTCACTTAGCAACATGCATTTAAGTTTCCTCCATGTCTTTTCCTGTCTTGATAGCTCATTTCTTTTTAGCACTGAATAGAATTCCCTTGTCTAGATGGACCAGTTTATTTCTCCATTCACCTACTGAAGAATGAACATCTCAGTTGCTTCCAAGTTTGGCATTTATGACAGAACCTGCTACAGACATCCGTGTGCAGGTTTTTAATTGAAGAATGGGTTTGAACATTTTAAAATGTTGAAAAAGGCAAAAGGAGGGAAATATTTCATGACACATGAAAACTATATGAAATTCAAAGAGTCCATAAATCAAGTTTCATTGGAACCCAGCCACGCCCAACTACTTCCGTATTGCTAGTGGCTGCTTTCTCTCTATGGGCAGAGTTAAGAAGCTACACAGAGGCTGTACAGTTCAAAAAGCTGAAAATACTCACTACATGGCCCTTTACAGAATAGATCTGCTGACCCCTGAGATGGACAATTACAATCCCCAACTTTGAAAGGCCAGAGAGAAGCAAACCAAAATGATAATAGCAATGCCGAAATGATTGATGACCGTAAATATTTTCTTTATGCCTTTCCTCCCAAATTTCTAAAATGGACATATATTACTTTTGTCACTTTTAAAGTAGATTTCCACAGCATCTTTGCTCGGGCCCCACAAGCCTCTCAGGGGGGCTCCTGAACACACCCAGAGGGCTGCAAGGGCTGGGCCAGGAGGGGCGACTGATATGCCAAGTGATGACGGAAACAGGGGCTTCACAGGGCCTGATTTTGTTTTGCTTTTTTGCTTTTTTAACTTCAGAGCTGGTACCTCAGCTAGGAGCCTTCATTCTGTGACCCTGTGCCTCAGCCTTCTCTACAACAGGAGAAGAACAGCCCTGACCACAGGCATTGTTTTAAGGGTTAAATGGTCAGTACCCACAAAGCATGTGCTGGGTTGAATAGTGTCCCCCAAATTCACATCCACCTGGAACCTCCTCATATGACCCTATTTGGCAACAAGGTCTTTACAGATGTAATTAGTTAAAGATCCCAAGATGAGACCATCCTGCATTGAGAGTGGGCCCTAAATCCAAGGACTGATGTCCTTACAAGAAGAGAAGCCACATGACGATGGAGGCAGAGATTGGAGGGACACAGCCATGAGGAATGGCTGGAGCACCAGGAGCTGGCAGAGGCAGGATGGATCCTCCCTGGAGCTTCAGAGGGAGCAAGGCCCTTCAGACACCTTGATTTCGGACTTCTGGCCTCCAGAACTGTGAGAATCCCTCTCTGTTTTTCTAAGCCGCCGGGTTTGTGGTCCTTCCTTATGGCGGCCCCAGGAAACTAACACAAAGCACTTAATATCTGGCTGGCACACTGGTAGGTGCCATAAAAGTGCCACTTTTATTTTTTTCATCCTGGTAAATGACTACCATTTGCCTACTCTGTGCTGAACCTTTTCGAAGTGCTTTTGCTCATCGCCTCTCTTTGGCTTCACAACGGCCCCATTTCACAGATGAGGAAACTGAGGCACAGAGAGATTAAACACCTCGCCAAGCTCATGCCCCAGGGATCACGCGGGACTTGGTTCACATCTGACTGCAGATCTTGCCCAGCCCAGCTGGCCTGCCCCTTCCCTCCCAAGACAGTGTGTCTGAGCCAACAGCTGCCCTAAGTCTCCCACCAAGGGACTGGGCACTGTCGAGATCCAGCCTGAATTCCCTGGCAGCCCCTCCAAGCTCCTGGAGGCAGTGGCAGCCGCCCATCAGTGCGTTTCTACAGCTGCGGGGCAGACAGTGAAGGGCTATTCTCCTCCCCAGGCAGTGCCTGGCTTCCCTGCCTAGGAGGCTCCCAGGCAGGTCCAAGGGCTCAGTCCCACCAGCTGCCCTTCTCAGAGCAGCTTCCTTTGGACCCCTGCTACCAGCCATCCCCAGGCACAGAGATGGGGAGTGACGGGTGACTGCCACCTTGGCTGGGGGGGCTTGGAACAGGCGGGCGGCGGGTGTGGAGAGAGATGCCGGCACAGAGCCTGCCGAGTGCTACAGAAACATAAGACAAGATTAGTCTTAACGACGCACAGAACAGATTGCAGGGTGTCGGGAGATGGGATGTTTTAAAGAAATAAATCTCAGCTCCCGGTTACAGAAGCACAAACAAACCCAAACACCAGATCTTTGGAAGCTGCCAGCTTCCCGGCTGCCAGGCTGCTGCTGGGGGCCCCAAAGGGGTGAGGGTGGGTGTTCCAGGAGCATCCTCAGGGCATCCGGGGCACCTGGCCTGCCCCAATACTGAGTTAGCTCAGAGATACCTTCCTGAAATTTGGGGGGTAGGGGGGTGCACCCCCCAGCGCCTGGCCATCCTATCTCTCACCAACTCTTGGCCATTCCACCTCCTAAATCTCTCTGGAACCCACACTCATCCCTCAGCATTCGTCCCACAGCTCCTCTCCGACCATCACCCTCCCTTCCTGGGCGGCAGCAGCCCCAGGACCTTCCCTCACCCCTTCCGCAGTCCCACTGCTGCTGGAATGGCCTCCGAGGACATCCACTGGTCCAGCCACTGGCCCTTCCCTGTTGCTCCCCCCTTCTTCTTTTTAGGGTCCCATCCTTCTGGCCCCTCCCCTATTCTCAGCCTCCCACCCCTCCTCTCCCACCTCTGGGAGAGGGTTCTTATTTGCTTTAGCTACTATGGGTGGGAAGGGGTGAAAAGCGTCTCCCTCGTTTATATCACCGCCCCCTCCCCCCGCCCCCCGTCTCCAGGAGTGAGCGGTTCTGTATGAACCTCTCATTCCTGCAGGCTTGTCCGCCTCCCCTGAGATGGTTGGACAGAAAAGGAATGGGGCAAGGCTATTTATGAAAACCGCCCAAAGCAGCTAAGAATCTCATGGCATCACACAACCTGCCCCTAACCAGGCTTTGGGTGACCCAGAATGACACCCTCTGGGTCCCTCCTGGCAGCCCCCCATCAATGATACTCAGCGCTTGGACCTGGCCCACCAAGCTCATGGGCTCCAGGTCCTTCTCAGAGGCTGGATTCTCCCCAGAGCAGGGTAGAAGGAGCAGGGCCTGTTACACCAATGACAACGAGAAGGTATGAATAATTCAGCCTTTACGGCTGATACTCTGGTGTCACAGAGCCTTTTCCTCCTAAAGGCAAAAAGCACTTAAGCTGCCATTTATTTCAGCCTGGCTCCCTCTGCGGGGTGGGCGCCGTCATCCGTTGTCACCGTCCCTCCTCACTGGCTTCGGCTTGTGACCCCTCCTGCCACCCACCCCCTAGTAAGCTAGCCCCTGCGTGGGTCGGGGGGAACACCTGTTCAGTTTTCTGGTCTTTTCCCCTTTTTCCCTTGACAGAGCATTTTGAGGGGCTACTCTTTGCCAGGAGTGTGACTACTCCCTCCATCCCCCTCACAAGCACTGTTTCGTCTGGACCTGCACTGTCCAACACAAAGCCCTCGCCGCCTGTGGCTATTGAACTTTAAATTCAGTGAAGATGAATAAATTAAAAATCCAGTTGCTCAGTTGCCAGAGCCACATTTCCAGGGTTCCACAGCCACATGTGGCCAGCGGCTACCACACGGGACAGCGTTCATCACCACGTAAAGTTCTATAGGACGGCACTGGTCCAGGTGACAGGTAAGTCTCACGGAAAAGCAACAGCACAAGGCGGCATATGTTAAATGCCACACAAATAAGACGCCAGGGGAAAGCAGCAGGAGCTCTGTAGGGTGAGCAGGGGTCACGGAGGAGACAGGAGACCGCAGTCTGGCTGGGGTTTCAGCAGGGGAGGGGAGAACATTCCAGCTGGAGGGAGGCTGGGGAAGGGGGAGCCTGCTGGGGCCGGCTGGCCAAAACACCGCATGCGTGGGAAAAGAGGAGAGGAGAGGAGGTCAGGGGGCAGGTGAGCATCGGAGCAGGACCCCAAGGGCAGGCAGCCCGTGTCCCCCTGGGGCTGTACCCGGCTCTCCTGGACCCACGTCTGGGCTGGCTGGACCACTGCACCAATGAAGCCACGGCGAGAGTCCCTGCGTGGCAAGGCCACCCAGCTCGTTCTGTAACCTGAACGCCACCCTTCACTCGGGATGGCCGCCCCAAGAACACACACCAAGAATGACAAAGGAGGGGATGAGAGAGGGGAAACACAGCACACATTTACCCTGGGGGTGGGGGCACCAATGACAACTCTGGGGACGAGGACGGCAGACCATCAGCATCAGCTTCATGGGAAGGACCTCACAGGGTCTTAGGAGGTCTTCTCATTAACAAGCATGCAAGGGACTTCCCTGGCAGACCAGCGGTTAAGACTCTGTGCTCCCACTGCAGGGGGCATGGGTTCCATCCCTGGTCGGGGAACTAAGATCCCACAGGCCGTGCGGCACGGCCAAAAAAACCCCAAAAAACAGAAATAAAAAAACAAGCATGCAAGACAGTGGACAAGGGTGAGCCAGTCTAAGCTGTGTGTGGGTTTATGATTAATATAACCACACTGTAACATTTTTGAAACATGAGAAAAGGAAAAAATTACTCGTAACCACGCTATCCTGACATATTGGCACAGCTTCCTCTCAACCTGTGCTGTCCAATAGAGTGGTCACATGTGCCACTTAAATTTATCTCGATCAATGTCACATAAAATTAAAAATTCAGTGTGTCAGTCACACTAGCCACCTTTCAAGTGTTCCCTAGCTGAGCAGGCCAGTGGTGCTACCTCGAAGGCACAGATCTGGAAAGTTCTAGTGGGCAGCACTGCTTGGCCCGCCTCATTCATGCATCAGGCCTTTCCATAGATTTCAATCAAAATGTGCACATCATTTGCTACCTGCTTTGTTTGTGATGCACTATAAATTTCCATGCTGCAGCACAGCCTTTACAAATACACATTCTTCCGTCTGGCAGTACCGAGGTTCTGAACATTTTGGGGAGTCGGAGGGTGCCCCCTCCTCAGGAAAATGCACACCCACGAGCACACATACAGGAAGCGGTGTAAGACTTCAGGGGGCTCATGGACCCCCATTAAAAATCCCTTGACCTGGAAGATAAACTGGAATGGATGGGTCTCCTTCTCTAGATTCTTCCCCTTTTTCCTCCATTGTAAAGAATAGCATGATGAACATCTTCATGCAAATGTGCTTTATTTCTGTAGTTCAGATTATTTCTTAGGACGAGTTCCGGAAGAGACCTTTTGACTTAGGGAGTGGGAGCTGTGTTTAAGCTCATACATATCGCCACACACGTCCCCAAGGGGGAGCAACTGACACGCCACATGGGGGTCCACATGGGGGTCCTGTTATTTTACACCCTCATCCAACTGGCCCTTGAGACTGGGTACCTCTCAGGACAGAAGCAAATGATGGGGTGGCCACTTATCTTGTCGGTGGGCATCCTCACCTTCATCTCAGTCCAAAGCCTTGATTTCTGACACTGTGGAAGGTACGGGGCTGAGAGCCACAGACCCTAAACCCTGCTTGTATAACTCAGATCTCCACGGGGGGAGGGTCCATGATGACAAGTCAGCAGCACAGCTCTCCTTGTCCACCCATTTCCCAATAGTCCTTGGACACTCATACAGTCAAGGATTTCCAGCCATCACTGTGCTGGGGCTGGTGGGGTGGCTATGGCAGGTGGCCTTGCCATCTAGGGATGAGGCTGTGCCGGGCTATACCCCGCAGGTAGCACACGAATGGACACTGCCTTTCTAACCACTCAGCCCTTCTGTGAACTACCAGCCCCATAACAAAATGTTTAGGGGACTCTCGGATGGGGGCTGCTTCCCCCTCCTCGCCCAGCCCCAGCCCCAGGCTCAGCCTCCATGTGTAGTTCTCCAGTTCTGCCACCAGAGGGATCCCATGAGCCAGCCTGCCTGCTCCCCTCCCAGGGAGCCAATTCCCGGTTAAATTAGGAGCCTCTGCTCCAGGAGCCGCTATGGGTGCATTCAAGTCCTCAAAGACAAGCTCCCTGAGGGGTGTTTGGTCCAGCAGATGCCAGCGCTCTGGGATCTCGCCCCAGATGCCCTCTGCCCAAGGCACAAGGCCCACGCCTCTCTCCCCGGGCTCCCCACCACAGCAGCGGTTCTCATACCTGGCAGCACTTTGAAAACCCCTGGGGAGGTCAAACACTGCCCAGGCCCGGGCCCCATCCCAGCCATTCTGGTTCAATCAGTTTGTGTGTGGCCTGGGCATCAGGAGCCTTCAAAGCTGCCTGGCGCATTCTTGTTTTTCGCTGGGCTGGGAAGCCTTGCTCTATAGCACCCAGTACTACTGACCATTTAGTCCACATTTCCAGGCCCATCACAGGGCAGGAGCTGTGGGAGGGAGGCAGTGGAGGAGCACCAGCTTTGCTTCCAGGTCTCAGATGCGGTGGGGAGACAAAACTGCAACTCAGCTCCGAGAGCAAAGAAGCAAGTAAACATGAATTGCAGGGACGGCCTGGCAGGAAATGTAGATTCCAGGGCCCACCCAGCCCCTTTTGGAATCACATCTGTTTTTTTTTAAGCTCTCAGCAACCTGTCAAGCACGGCTGGGTCAGGAACCAGGGTGCCTCCATGTAATACCTCTCACATTCCGTCTCAAAGACAGGCTGTTTCCACATCAGCCCCTGACTGAAGCACACGCTCCCGGGAGGCAGGGAGGGACCTCACTCATGGCCATCCTGCCCCAGCCCAAAGCCTTGGCTGAATTGGACTGATTGGGCCAGAAAAGCAAGCAATATGGAATTGTTGGAGCTCCACGGCGAAGGAGGGAGCTCCCTCACAACACTAGTCTTCCGAGCACGCCTCGCAGCTCTAAGCAGAAACATGACCCCTAAATTAAGTTGGGTGGAGCAGGGAACTGGAAGGTAAAAGTAGGGTTCCCAAAGCATGACTACAGACAGGACTCATGGTGGGGCAGCCAAACTTTCACACCTGACAGACGCCACCCAGCTTTAGCTCAGGAGTCTGCACGCAATACAGAATAATGCTTCCAAATCCAACTGGAGGTGGAAATTGTTGGGAATATTAGCCAGACACACAAACGGAGTGCTGACACACTTGGATGGACCTTAAGGAAGGAGCCAGACACAAAAGGACACAAGTTGCATGATACCATTGAGGTGAAATGTCCAGAACAGGCAAATCCATAGAGACAGAAAGTGGCTGAGGGAGGGGGGTGGGGAGTGACTGGCAGTGTGGCACCACCAGGGGGAGCTCTGACAGAGCCCCACTGGCGGCGGGACCCAGGCGTGGCTTTGAGTTACGTTCTCAGCCTGGTTTCCTGGTGGGAAACAGCACACGACTCAGGGAACCTCATGGGGCACTGGAGTCCTCGGCTACAGCTGACCACTCCCCTTACATGCACCCTCCAGTACTCGAGACGGATGTTATCAGTTTACCCTTGGGCTTTAATGGACCACATCTTACTGAGGGGAAGAAAACAGGAATGAATCCATCTCAAATTCCTTCCCGCTGAAGCCAGCAAAGCATTCTGCATTCCTCTGCCCTACTCCTTTTCTCCTGGGATTACATCAGTTCATGTGACCTTATGTGCTCTAGGTCTGGTGTAGACCCAGCAGGGTTCGAATCTGGCTCAGCTCCTAAATTAGCTGGGTGACCTCCAGCAAGTTCCTTAACCTCTGAGCCTCGCTTTCCTCTTCTATACACAGGGGGTGATGTTAGCACCTACCTCACAGGGTTTGGGATGGTTGTGAGCATAAAAAGAATTAATCCATGGCACGCATGCCCAGTGCCCAGGCAAAGCTCAGACCATTCACACTTATCACATGCCCATCTCATATCATGAGCTCAATAATTGTGTGCTGACTGTTTGATTATGTCAGCGCTTACTATCATCACGATTATTAGCCTAGAAATCTAATGAGAACAAGGACCACAGCCGAGCATGAGAAGGGGCGGCAGAAGTCCCACACCTGCCCATGCCAGGCCTGCCCCAGCTGCTCTGGGTTAGCCTAAGCCTGTGGTTCATGAGCCTTGTGCACACCTACCTCTGGGAGGCCCCGAGGCCCCCTAACGACACTGTGTGGTGGCCGCCATGAGACTGCAACAACGCTCCCCAATCAGGCAGGGGGTGGGTCTCACTGCTGCCCCTCCTGGTCCCTGCCTGTGTGGCCAGTGAGCCCGCCAGTGTGCCCAGGCATCTGGTTCCCCTGGGCTCTGGGGCTGTACAGTAAATGCTGCCAACTTCCCCCTGGGGTTGTGTTCCAGCCTCTTACAGCTTGAGGGTGTGAGAAGTAGAAAGGCTAGGGACCCCTCTGGTGGGCCGGGCCACGTGCCTGGCTTGGCCCCAGGCAGAGCACAGAGCCTGGCTGGGGACCAGGCCTCCCCCACAAGCCTTCGGCTGCCACCCAGGCCTCCCTGAGTTTGCCTGGGGGTTGTGGGATGACCGACCATCTCCTCCAGAGATGAGCACAAAAGACACCTGGACTGCTGGGGCCTGGCACCAGGGGGGTTAGACAGGGTTATGGGGCCGGTCAGACCTGGCAGGGAATGTTTAGTCCTAAGGAAGGGGAGAGAAGAGGGAGGGAACCCCCAGCACCCCTCCCCCGGACTGTGCATCCATCACAATCCCCTAGGGTGGTGTGAAGTGAGGGGACAGGGTGCGGAGGCTCTGGTGCCTGCGGGATGGGATGCAGGCATCCTCAGCGCTCAGTGAGCAGAGCGGGGACAAATGCCATTGCTCTTGGCTCCAGAGAGGCAGTGGGGAGTCAGGAACTCACCCGCTCTCGCTCTCCAGGAACACGGAGCTGCTGCTCTCTGCGAGTGCGGCGCTGATGGGCGAGAGGCAGAAGGGTGAAGAGAAGGCCTCTGAGTCTGAGTCGAAGGAGCTGGCCCTGCTCACGCCCTCGGCCGACAGCTCCAAGGAGCCCTCCTCCTCGCCCGCCTCGGGTCGCGGCTCCCGGCCCTCTTCCGTCCCGTCCTGCGAACTGACCGCCGACAAGATTCCCGAGTCGCTGTGGGCCGGCTGAGAGGCCAGGAGGGAGCTGTCTGTCCCCAGGCCCAGGGCCAGCTTCTCCCCGTCCTCGGGCGAAGGGCTGACACGCTCGGGGTCTCGGATGCTCTGGGCCACCACCAGGATGTCCTCATCTCTGGGGATTAGGGTGGGCCTGGGCTCCATGGGGGACGGCGGGTGGGGGGCCCCCGAGCTCTGGGTACGCCGGCCCCGAGGGCGGGGTGCCTTGCGCACGGGGGAGCTCTCGGGGGTGATGTAACGCAGTGCCTCCTCGTCCTGCTTCTGGATCCGGGAGTTGGGGACCCATGCGAGGATGAGGGTGGCCCCCAGCAGTTCATCCTTCTCCATGTACAAGCACAGGTAGCCTATGAGGGGTCAGGAGCACAGACGGTTAGGGAGGGCCATGCACGAAGTGCCGCTGGCTGGTTTCTCGCAGGAGCCACACCTGGGTTAGTAAAACTGTGGGGCTGTGCAGGCTAGCCAGGCTCCGGACACAGCCTGGCCCTAAGAAAACACACCTGAGGGATACAGTTGAGCTCAGGATGAATGAGTGCTGTGGGCATTTTCTAAGCACACACACTTAGCAGATCCAGTGGGCCTGGGACCTCAAGCAGCAGCCTGTCCTGTGCTTTCCCTCCTCCTCTCGTTCAGAGCCCCACCCTGTCCACTGTCTGGGGGCTCCAGAGCTTGCCTGCCTCCATCAGCCTCCCGGTCCGGGCAAGCCCAGGGAACTGGGGAGGAACACAGGGGCCCAGAAGCCCCGCTGGCTTCACAGCCTCACCACAATCTTAGGAGGGATACAGGCAGCAGATTTTATTGTTATGTCCCAAAAAGAATAAATCCAAGATGAGTGGCATTTGGGCCTTTTCCAGTTGGCTGTGGCTTCTTAGCATTTCTTCCTTACCACTGTTTTGGAAGAAGGGGCCATCTCGATGTCATGCCCTGCACTGCTGACAAAAATGAGAAGAGCGATCCTCCAAGGCTGCCGGCAGTGCGTGGGTGGGCTCTTCGGGCCCCTGACTGCTCAGTCTGGGGAAAGGTGGCCTTTCCTCCTGCAGCACCTGCCATTTCGGGGTGTCCTGACTCTTGGGCCTGTTGCACCAGGTTCCCAGGCCTCCTGGTTTCTGTTCTGAGAAGCCCCTGGGGCAGGAGCTGGGGTCCCTTTCATGCCCCAGGGCTCTGGCTCAACCCAGAATCCTTAGCCTGGCTCCCATTTCCAAAAGAGGTGGGGGGAACTCCAGGGCTGTCAGCCAGTTATGTAGAAGGATAACATTCGGGTGAGGCCAAGTGTCTCCACACCCGCAGATCACGTGGCTTTGGGCTGGGAAGGGAGCCTGAGACCTCTGGCCCCCTCTCCCTTGCCTCCCATCACAACAGGATGATACCAGAAGCCCTCCAAAGGCTGCTGCTATTTTATTTGTTTTATGCCCAGAACATGTAACACCCTCAGACCCAGGGCTAGAACCTCTGTACCTGGCACCCCAAGTCCTCGGAGTTGGGCGCGTGGTCAGGCGTCCACAGGGTCAAGGTGACATGCCACCCAGAGCCTGTACCCCCTTCTAGAGCACACTCCAGGGACCAGGACCCTGGAATCCCCTGCCCTCACAGTTCAGAGTCTGCTTCCAGGGCCTGCTCGGGGTTTCCCACCTGAGCTGTATGTGGGGGCCGTGGATGGGGCTTTGGTGTCCCCAGGAGAACACCCGGGGCCCCTGTAGTGCAGGAAAGAGCTGGGGCCAGAAGCCGGCTTTCCTGCTTTGGAACCTGGAGGGTCTGGTGATTCTAAGTCTGCACCTAACTGTCCGGGTGACTGTAAAGATATGCTTATCAAGGCAGGAGGACAGAATACTTTTCAAAGAGTTCATTAGTATAATTTAAACTTGTCTTTTTTATTAATTTATTTATTCAGTACTTTGTTGACACATAATTTGCATGCATTAAAGTGCCCAGATCTGATTGTAATTCATAATTTTAAATGTATTGACATCTGATGTGGGACCTCTGTCTGGACTCAGATGGGCTGCAGCCAGGCTGCAGGTACACTGGGACTGGGGATACGGAAGCACCTTTCGGCAGCCTAGGGAGGCCACAGGACGAGCCCAGGGCCTGCCTTCACCCCACCTGCACCCCAGGCTGGCACTGGGGAGCACCTCTGAGCACCAGCCTCCTTGTCCGAGAGACAGGCCTGCCCAGGCTCCAGCCACTCTCATGAGGTTGTTGTGCAAATTACATAAAGCGATACATTTGTCTGTTGCAAGTCATTTGCGCAAATGACAAAGGACCACACAGGCCTCTAGTATCACTAACCCATCTTTTTGATGCTTCCTCAGAGCAGCAGGGCTGAGGGACCCAGGTGTGAGTGCCGGGCTGCCATAACCAGGTCTAACACCCCCAGGCCCCCTGCCTCAGGACAGTCACAGTCAGTGACACTCCTGCAAAGAGAATCTGTGCCCACTCCCTTAGTGCACAAGGAAGCTTGCCGTTTTGGGGCTCAGAATACAACTGGAGCCCTGGAAAAAATGTAGTTTCTTTCTCTGTGGCTTAGCAAAAGATAGCAAAGTCACCGCCACTACAGGAAAAGTTTCCCACTCCTGGGACTAAGGAGAGCCACGGGCTGGAGTGTCCCGGGAATGGCTCAGGGTAACTCTGGGCTCCCATGTGGAGGGTCAGGAAAGGACCCTCCTCCATCTCCATCCCTGCAGAGTCTAAGAATTTTCTTCCCCGATCTCAAAACAGAGGTTTTAAGCACAGAGGGTGCGCAGGATCAAAGATTTCCACGTCCCCAGATTCCTAGGCCTGTTTCATGCCCCACTCAGTCCTCACCCCACACTCAGGACTGCAGGAAGGGACAAAACCACCAAGACTGACCTGAGGGCTATGTTCCTGCACACGCTCAAGGGGGCCTGGCGGAAAGCGTCTCACTGGGCAGGTTCCTGCAGAAGAGGATGCCCTGCTTCCCTTCTGGCTTCCCTCCCCGTGAGCAGGGGGTTCCCTGCTCCCAGAAGCCCTGCAGTGCTCAAATGCCCTCTCCTACTTGCAAATTCAGGCTAATTCCCCTTAAACCGTCCTGCCTACCCTCCATGAGTCAAAGGTCACTGGCCTGCTTCCCAGATGGGGAAATGAGGGCAAATGGGGAAGTGACGCAGGAGCTTGCTAACTTTAGAGAGATCAGCCAGCTCTCCCCAGGCCTGTGACTCCACAGCCCTCCCCTCCCAGGTCTGTGACCCCAAGCCTTCCTCCTCCAGCATGTGACCCCAGGCCTGTGACCCCACTCTGGGCTTACCTGGGTGGTGCTCCCCCAGCCCCTGCAGCCCTTCTGGCGGGTGCACGCAGACATTGTTCTTGGAGTAGATGATCTCCCCATCCAGGACGGAAGGGGGCCCACCGCCGCCACCGGGGGTGAGGGTCAAGAGGTCCGAGGCTTTGGAGGAGGCCCGGCGAAGGAGGCGGCCCAGAGACATTGCCGGGGGAGTGTTTCCATCCTCTGCACACTTGGGCCCAGGCGGGGCTCTTCCAGACCTGCCTGGGGGAGGAAGAGAGAGAAAAGTCATGGCCAAGGTCATGAACTTGGACTGGGTATCCCTGGGGCAGCATCCTACCCCACACCAGTAGGCTGGAAACGGAAGCTGTGGAACCACAGAAGGGGTCCTGCTAGCACAAGGCCATACAGAGGGTGAGCTGGGTCCTCAACAGTGGCGCTATGGACACTTGGGGCTGAGTCCTTCTTGGTGGTGGCGGCTGTCCTGTCCATTGTAGGGTGTTTTGCAGCATTCCTGGCCTCCACCCACCAGATTCCACTAGCACCCCTTTCCACTGTGACAACCAAAACTGTCTCCGGGCATTGCAAATATCCCCAGGGGGCAAAATCACCCTGTTAGGAACTGGTCGAGGGAATTCCCTGGTGTCTAGTGGTTAGGACTTGGCGCTTTCACTGCCATGGGCCCAGGTTCAATCCCAAGTCGGGGAATTCAGATCCCACAAGCCGCGCAGCGTGGCCCAAAGAAAAAAAGAGAGAGAGAGAGAACTGGTCTAGAGGAATCTGTTCCCACGGCAGCAATTTCAAAACCTCCAGGACACAGAGTTCACCCCATGTCCCTTCCTTCCTGAGATTCTCAGCCATCTGCGGTGCTTCCCAGGGAACATCCCGGTTCTCCTTCGTCCTTCCCACCTTTCCCAGCCTTCTCCACCTTCTTCACCTGCCCTGTGTGTCCTCATTATCCCAAAGCCCAGCCTGACGTCCCAACACACGCTGGCTGCCTCAGCTGGGAAGGGGTCACAAGTGATAGGTGAAGGACCCGAGTTAACATACAACTCATTCTTTAAAAAAATAAACTAGAAACCAAAGGATCAGATCCAGAATATATACAGAATTCCTAAAGACTCCCTGCAAAAAAGGAGCAATATCCCAACAGAAAAAGCAGGCGATTCACAGAAGTGGAAACAGAAGGACTGAGAACATGAAATGAAAACCCAACACCCGACACACTGGCAAAAAGCAATTTTAATTCCAGCAAAGATGAAACAAAAGCCCAGGCAGCTATGTGAACCAACCAGACGTTCCCGTCAGTGGGGCTCATGACGGCCGCCCACCAAGCTGGGAGTAGGATGACCACAGGCATGATGTCGCCTGTGTCAATGAAGAGATGTGTGTAAAGCTATTTCCTGGTCAGAGATCATGGATGTCCGAGACTTCAGGCCATGCTGGGCAGGGTGCAGGCCAGGCTCGTGGGGTGGGGTGGCTGGGATGGGAGCGTCGCAGAGGGGCTGCAACTCAAGCTCTCAGAAAGAAAAAAAAAAGACTTGAAGCCGGTATGATAAAATTATTGACTGGGAATGGATAGACCAAATGCAGTCTGTCCATACGATGGGATATTATTCAGCCTTAAGAAGGAGGGAAATTCTGACACCTGCTGCAACATGGATGGACCTTGAGGACATGCTCAGTGAAACCAGCCTGTCACAGAAGGACAAATATTGTATGATTCCACTTATATGAGGTACCTGGGATAGTCAAACTGATAGAGACAGAGAATAGAAGGGTAGGTGCCCGGGGCTGGGCAGGGGCTGGGGAGTTAGTGTTTAATGGGGAGAGTTACTGTTTGGGAAGATGAAGAAGTTCTGGAAATGGATGGTGGTGATGGTTGCACAACAGTGTACCCAAATGTCCCTAATGCCACTGAACTGTGCAGTTAAAAATGGTTAAGAGGGTAAATTTTATGTCATTTTTTTGTGGGTTTTTTTTTAGTGGTCTTTCTTTTTCTTTCCTTCTTTTTCTTTCTTTCTTTCTTCTTTCTCTTTCTCACTCTCTCTCTCTCTCCCTCCCTCCCTCCCCCCTCCCCCTCCCTCCCTCCATTTCTTTATTTTTGGCTGTGTCGGGTCTTAGTTGCAGCACACGGGATCTTTTGTTGCAGCGCGCAGGCTTCTCTCTAGTTGTGGCGTGTGGGTTTTCTCTTTCTAGTTGTGGTGCGTGGGCTCCAGAGTGCATGGACTCTGTAGCTTGCAGCACGTGGGCTCTCTCGTTGAGTCATGCAAGCTCAGTAGTTGTGGCGCTCAGGCTGATTTGCCTCGAGGCATGTGAGATCTTAGTTCCCCGACCAGGGATCGGACCTGAGTCCCCTGCATTGGAAGACGGATTCTTAACCATTGGACCACCGGGGAAGTCCCTCTTTTTTTTTTTGGCCACGCCGCGCAGCTTGCGAGATCTTAGTTCCCCAACCAGGGATTGAACCCGCGCCCTCGGCAATGAGAGTGTGGAGTCCTAACCACTGGACTGCCAGGGAATTCCCTATGTCATGTATGTTTTACCACAGTAAAACTTTTTTGAATAATCAACTGGAGGGGGTTCTCAGGCTAAATTATATTGTTCTTTGCACCCTCTACACTTTGTACCTTTACCCCTAAATCCAGGGCTGATTTAGGATGTTCCCTAAATGGAGTTCTTTCTGTGTCCAGTGCTTGGACGGGTTCTTGGGGCAGAGGGCGGGGGCTGGGGGTCCAGCTGGCTCAGCGGGGTAGGGGTTGTCTCAGTGCTAATTTCCTTCAATGTCCTGGGACCAGGCAGCTCAAGGCTGGATCCTCAGGCCCTTGTGGCTCTCTGGGTGTCCCTCTGTGACCCCTTGCTCTGATCTCCCGTCTCTTTGCATATTTCCAGTTGCCTCCACGGCAACTAACTCTCCCAAACACAGCATCCTTCTAACAGCTCCCTGCAGGCCCAAGAGTCACCCTTCCCATTCCTGCGTCTTTACCCAGAAAAACCCATCACTCTCTTCTCTCTCATTGCTGAGGTTCCCAACGTCAGGATGACCTTGAAAATCACTAGCCGTGGAGACTCAGGCCCAGCTGGGGTCCTCGCCTCCTCAGCCCTGAGCCACAGAAGCCCCTCTATTCTCGGCCATATCCAGGGCCCCGAATCCACCCCTTCTCAGGCATCCCCCACGCCTGAGACACCACTTTCAATGTGGGCTGCAGAATCAAGTTGATCCCTTGGCCCAGGGGACGGCAAGCTGGTTCTGTAAAGGGCCAGACAGGAAATATTTTTGCCTCTGTGGGCCCAACGGTCACTGTGGAGACTACTCGATTCTGCCCTGTTGTGTGAAAGCAGACAGTACGTGGGCAGGTATGCCTGTGGTCCCGCCAGACTTTATTAAATAGATACTCACGCCAATTCCATATAATTTTGACATTACACAAGAAAACTCTTCTAGTTTTTTCACCGATTTAAAACCGTAATAACCATCCTTAGCTCGCGCCCTGTATAAAACAGGAAGAAGGCTAGATTTGGTCCACGGGCGATACGTGGCCGACCCCTGGCTCAGACCACTTTCTGGATACTCGGGGCAGGGCTGCTCCTCACTATCCAAATTCCCTCCGGGCCCAGCTCTGGGGAAGCCTTGTGGCCTCCCCAGGTCGAGGGGGCGACTCTCACTGTCTTAACCACTGAGCCCTGTCTGAACACACAAGGCACATTACGACGCTTGACAACCAATGTTCGAAACTTAAAATAAATCACACTGGAAACTACACATCAAAATATGTGTTTTCTTTCCAATTAATCATCTGGTAAAGCTATATTCTTTTATTCTAATGATGACTTCATTCCATTGTCTGGAATATTTTTAGAATTCAAGAATCATTCCAGAATTACAAGATCAGTTAATGAGCCATACAAGAAAAAGAATTCCCTTCTCCAGATCAGCACTGCCTAGAAGACACACAATGAGAGCCTCGTATGCAATTTTAAGTTTCCTAGTAGCCGCGTTTTTAAAAAGTAAAAAAGAAATGAGGGAAATTCATTTTAATAGTATATTTTTAGTTAAGCCACTATATCCCCAATAGTATCATTTCAGCCTGTAATCAGTATGGAAAAATTACTCATGAGCTATTTTACATTCTTTAAATCTCCAGAATCTGGTGTACATTTTGCACTTAAGCATACCTCAGTTCACACCAGCCACCTTCCAGGTGCTTAGTGGCCTCCTGGGGCCCATGGCCTCCTGCTGGGTGAGGCTGGGGCAGGTCTGGAGCCCCACCTCCTTCTGAGCCTCAAATGGTATTACTTAGTTTAATCACCCTAACCTCCAGAATGTGCTGCAAACAACGCTCAGCTGAGTCCAAAAACCACACCATCTTTAAGCTAAGACGGTTTGCCACCATTGAGGATAATCAAAAGAATGTGCCGGAAGCTCTGAAGGAGATTCCAAAATACAAGTGTTCACAATATAGCGTTTTCCCCACATCGGCTGTGAAACCCCACTGCACCTCTGGAAGGTACATCCTAGAAGCGCAGTTTTGCAAATGAGAAAACAGGGGCTGCACACCCCAAGTCAGCCAGGGAGTGGACACACCTGAACATGAGACCTTTGTCCTCTGTGCGTGGAATTCTGGCTCCTACCCCTGCCCCTGCAACCTGGGTGAGCAAGGACAATCCCCCAGTTCCACCCCCAGGTTGTTCAGTGCAGGAGACAACGTGCCTCTGGGTAGGTCCAGCACGTCTGTTAAACACTAGCCACGAATATCTACTCTCTTCAGACAATGTTCATTTATTTTTTCAATGTATTTGTTCCTTTGTGAGCCTATTTCATCTCAATTAAAACTGGTTCCCGACCTCTGCTCTCTGTCAAACTAGAAGTGGAGAATCTTTGACCTATTTTTTAAAAGCTTTTTCTTTTTTTTAGATTATGAAACGTGTTCAGAGAAGTATAAAGAATACGTGTCCCTTAACTCACACCATCCAAAAATAATCTGTGTATTTTCTACTATCTTCCGTGTCTATCTTAACAAAACAAAACCACCCACTGGAATTGTACCATACCTTTCTTTCAGTTATAACATACATATATTTTCCCATGTGTTATAGGTTGAAATGTGTCCTCCCCAAATTCATATGTTAAAGTTCTCACCCCCACACCTCATAATTCAACCTTATTTGAAAGTAGCTTCTATACAGATGCAATCAAGTCAGAATTAGGTCATTAGGGTGGGCCCTAATCCAGTGACTGGTATCCTTTAAAAAGAGGGAGTTTGGACACTGGTGTACAAGGAGAACGCAATGTGAACATGAAGACAGCCATCTACAAGCCAAGAAGAGAGGCTTCGGAAGGAACCAACCCTTCAACACCAAGATCTCAGGTTTCCAGCCTCCAACACTGTGAGAAAATTAATTTCTGTTGCTTAAGCCACCCAGTTTGTGGTACTTTTTATGGCAGCCACAGAATACTAATACACCACATTATTAACTAATTTAAAAATTCAAAATGTCAACCCTCCATCTTGATAGCTATAAATATAAAACAAGGATGCACCATTCTTGAGCCAGCCACCATCATTAGATATTTGGTTTCCAAATAGTGGCTACTTAAATAACAAACTTTACATTTTATACATAAATCTGTACCTGTATCCTCACTATTTCCTTAGGACAATTTCTGGGATTCCTATTTCCTTAGGAGGAAAAACTGGACCCCTGACATAATGTCCAATAGATTTCCAAAAAGGTACCATAGTTTTTAGGGATTTGAATCTTTGCTAATTTGGTCATTGGAAAATGGTTTTCTGATAATCAGTTCACTTGAGCAGGTTGTCCTATGTTTATTAAACATTTGTGTTCTTCCTGTGAATTATCTGCTGGTGTACTTTGCCAATTTTTCTGCTGGGGTGTCAGAATTCTTATTGCTATGAAAGAACTCTTTATATAGCAAAGATCTTAATCCTTTGCTACAGTTGCTGCATGTATGTTTTTCCTAATTTGTTATTTGCCTTTTAACTGTATTACTCATTTTGAAATACAGAGGTTTTAAACTTCTAGGCAAATTGATGATAACTTTTCCTTAGTGATTTCTTTTTATCACTTTTACACTTTATATCATTCATCTCAAGCCAAAGATCCAATCATCACTGGCTTATATTTTCATCTATTTTTCTTATGATGTCCATTTTCAATTAACTACTTTTGATATTTCAAAAAGCCTAATTCAAAGTATACATTTACCTGAAAAGGCCGCACATGTTAACTATTCACCAGCTCATTGAATGAGTGTTTATGTTGTTTTTATCGCTATTTCCTGTTTTTACTGTGTACTGTTACTTGATAAAAATAGGGACATCAATATAGCTTAATAAAGGTGGGGTGCGTGTCATGTAAAATCTTACGGGAAACTTAAAAGGAGGGGGCCCTTAGCAATGACCCAGAGACCTGTGTGGCCTAGTCCGTGCACTGGTCTGCACCCTCTCGTCTTCTCCCACGTTGCACACGTGATGGACACACATGGTTCTCACACTACCAACATGCTCCAGTGAGAACCACTCTCATTACAGGCCGGCTTGTACTGTAAACCGGGCTCTGCTCATCGGCAGCTGAGATGGTGACTGAGCCCAGCCAGAGCTGCCCTCCTCAGGTCCCAGCCGTTCCAGGGGCCCACCGGCCACGGCTTCCTCATTTGGGCCAAAGGAAAGAGCCTAGAGCAAGCTCTCCAAACACACCCTCCCTGCCTGCATCCCCAACCCCTGCAGTACTTTCCCCTCGAATCCCCCTTACTGCCTTATTTTGCTTCTGTTTAAAGAGATGGCTTGTTGCTATTTACAACGCAAGGCCCGTGGGTCCAGAATGCCTCACACCCAGCGGGTCCTGCCAGGGGCCCCTCACCTCCGTCCAGGTGGGGAGCGACGATCACCTGTCGTCCTCTTTACCACGTGGGACCACAGTCCCCCCGCAACACGGCCCCCAGCTCCACCATCACAGCTCGCGTCCTGTGGCTGACCACCGTGGGGAAGGCGACGACCTGCGAGTCAGCAGAGGCTGGGTTCCCTGCTCAGTGTGAATTTCTATCCGGCTCCCACCATCCGAGTTGGCAGCGTCCTAATTTGGCAGTTCTATCCGAGTCCTCCAGCTGGTGAATATAAATCTGAGTTTACCCCCCACCCTGTCAGAAGAGAGGGAAGGAAAAGAATCCCAAAGAGCACAGTTGCTGCCAGGCTACCTCCCAGATAAGAATGGAGGCCCTCCCCGCCCAAAGCCCAGGACAATGCCCTTGGGGTGCAGTTGCCCCACATCAAGCAGGGCCTGCTAAAAACCACAGCTCGACGGAAACAGCACTGGTGCCCAGAGGCTCTAAGGTCATCTGATGCAGTGCTTCTCCAAACCAGGGGGCTTTAAGAAACTCATTGGGCAAATCCCTACACTCTGACCCAGCAGGTCTGGGGGAGAGGGGCGCCCAGGTGACACCATCCCCATTTGAGACGGGGAACCATTCACCTACTGCTCCCCTCCACCCGCAGAGGAAGGTGGAGAATTGGGCTCTGACAGAAGGTAGACCAGCCCCTCTGACGCTCAGGCTGTGCTTTATCAGCACACATTAATGACACGTCAGTGGCTGCCCAGGGCCACCCCACTCTGCATCCCCTGGTTTGTCACCAGTTGGATGTTAAACAGGATTAAGGGGTGGGTGTTGGGTGGATCCAAGACTGCAGAAGCCCTCTCCTCACTGGAAGCCCAGGGCCTATCTGTCACTGGGTTAATAAACACGTCTCTAGCCCACGTGTCACCCGGAGGAGAGGCACGTGCAGCTCTGTGTCCAGGGGCGTGGACTGGAGAACCGCCTGCAGAGACACCCCGAGGGGAGGCCCCTGGGCTTCAGTGCCCACTGGTCTGGCAACGAGACTTGACTAATTGTGGTCTGGCCCAGGGCAGCTCTCTGTGTACCTGCCTGTACTTCAGGGGTGTCCCTACGAACCCGGGACGGTGGGAAGGTTAACGGTCAGAGTCACGGGGCTCCTTCTTCACAGATAAGCCACAGACGTGCAGAGACAGCGCCCAGCTCCCCTAGGGTCTCTAGATCCACCTGACCAAAACCCTTCTTGGGAAGCAAAGGGCCCCTCTACACTATCATTTAAGTAGGGCCCCTCTATACTATCATTTAAGTCATCCTCCTAGATTTCTAAGGTCTAGCCGTCCTGGACCTTCACTGCCCACTGCTGGGATCGTTCCCTGTGTGCTGACTGCTGCCCTGCTGAAGCTGCGTCCGGAGCAGAGCACAGGTCTGGGCTTCCGATGGGCAGTAGCTTGGGCGGAGAGGAAGAAGGTCAGAGGCTGGGGGAGGGCTGGGGAGGGGATTCGGCGGAGTAGGGTAGGGACGAGGAGGGCCTGCCCCCAGCACCTGCTTCCCTCACTTCCCTGACCAGCTGCATCCCCTGCAGAGCCCAAATTGCATCCCTCTCCCAGCCCCCCTGCTGGCTGGCTCTCGGGCTTCAACAGTTTGCCTTAGAGGGGAAAGGTCTTGGCCTTGGGGCCCCAGGCCCCTCCTCCACCCAACCCTGCTTTCATGCCCCACCTGCAGGCTCCCGTGGGCTCCCTCTGCACATGTGCCCCCCTCTCCTGACCCTGAGGCTATGTCCTAACTGGCGCTCCCACAGGATTTAACAGGCTGGGGGCAGGGCAGGGGGTGGGGCCAATCAGAGACACAGGGGCAGCCTGGGAGGGGCAGCCTGGGAGGGGCACCCTGTCTCCTCCAGGGCACTCATGGGCTCTGTGGGGGGCATGTGACTGCTCCACATGAGGGTCCACATCACAGCCCGCAGGAGACGCAGCTGGAAGGTTTCTGGGGAGCACTACATAAGGGGCAGGGCTCTGAGGGAAACAGTGGAGGAGATCCTTAAAGGATGTCAGGGCTGGGGCTCAGGCCAAGGAAGAGGGTGATGTCCAAGCACAGAGAAGGGCTGATGCCTCCAAGGGGCACATAAAACGGAGGGGAGACTGGTAGGGAGGGAGGCAGAGCTAATCAAGGGCCTGGCACCTGCACTGCAGGCTGGGATGACAGGGGCTGTCTGGAAGACGCCACCAGGAGAAGCAGGAGCAGGTGCACAGGGAAAGCTCCCAGCCAGAGGAGCAGGCCCAGGTGGAGAGGAGGGAAGAGTCCTGGGAATGGATGGGGGTGATGGCCGCGCAAGGGTGAGAACGCATGTAATGCTGTAGAACTGTGCACTTCAAAGTGGTCAATATTCAAAATCTGCCGTGTGTACTTTACCACAATGAAAAAATAATAATAGTGGAACCTGGAGAGGGTATATGGACTCTCTGTACTTCCTGCTCATTTTCTGGTAAACCTAAAACTGTCCTGAAAAATAAAATATATTAATTTTTAAAAAAGACATTTGGGACCAGGAAGCTTGCACCCAAAGAGGCCAGGCTGAGGTGGAATCGTGTGGATGGAGGCAAGGAAAAGGACAGGGAGCTCGAGGCCAGCAACAAAGGGAGCTCTGGCCCCCGCACTGACAGCAGGCTGCCAGCAGCAATGCCAGGGCCTGGCAAAGACCAAACAACCTGATGGGAGATCTTCCTAATGTCCTCGAATCCATAAGACGCACGACCTTGAATGGTTCTTGAGCCGATGTGCAAAGCAGTTTACACCCATTACCTTAGGGACCCAGTGTCCTGCAGGGAACAAAGATCCCCACCTCCCAGGGAGACCAGAAAACTGTGCTCCAGAAAGGCTGCCGGGTACAGAACCCAGAGCGAGCAGAACACCCAGGTCCCCTTCACAGGTCTGGGGCCTTTCTACGGGCCAGACTTATTCTCCGTATTACCCAGATAGAGTAGGGGACCAGGGTACATAGCACAATCTTTAAATGCCATCAGCAGAGATCCTAAAACACACAAAACCAGTGAAGCCTGTAGCCAGAAACAGCTGTCTGACTTTTCACATCTCTAGTAAGGACTTAGAGTTAATTGAGATCAAAATAGCAGCTCGAGATGCTCAAAGCACTTTGTACCAATATTATAAATCCTCTCCCCAAATTCTGAGAGATGAAGGTGGATCGAGAAACAGCTCCAGGTAGATCAGTGACAATGATTAAAAAAACCTCATTCTCCTCGACTGCGTTCACTTAATATCATTACTTTAAAATGGTTATGTCCTCATCAATATTGTTGATTTTAGATTATAAGTTCCTGAGTCCAAGACACCTCTGAGAAGATCCTTTTATGAAGGGCCTACCAGAATGCCATTTTCAGTAGAGTTCCAAATGCCACGTTTTTGTTGATGGAAAGGAGAGCAATGCCAACCTGGCAGTTGGCACAAGGAATACAGAGATGGAGTCAGGCCAAGATCTGGAATGTGTATTAGCTTGGGTGTACAAAAAAAAAGGGCAATGATTTTAAAAGGTATAAAATAAAAATGCCAGTGCTGGCTTTTAACCATCTCTGATCGATACCTGATTACAAGTTGAATTTTGTGCTGCTCTGAGCTGTCAGCGACCACTGACATTTTTGCAAAATAGGCTATTGTGTAATTCAAAGGAAAGATCAACTTGGCCTCCCCTCAGAAAAAACACACACCCTCATAAAACAAAAGACTCTCTGCAGAAACTCCCTGACTAGGGAGTCATTCTTTCCTATTAACCTGCAAGTCTTTAAGAATTAGAACACCTTTGAGAACTATTCTTGGCGCTCTGTTGCTTGCAGCAGTTAAGTTACACTGGCGATGAAGGTAGCTCAAGTTTGCTTCCAGGAGGAGGGGGGTTTTGGGGTGGTTGCAGAAGAAAGATGTCAGAAACGGCAGTAGCCCCAAGAGAAGTAGGTGGGGCTGGGAAGGGTAGCAGATTTCTTCTTTCACAGCCCTGTTCAGAACTGGCCCTGCTGCTGGGTTGGAGCCAGCGGGCAGCGGCAGGCCTGCTGTTAACCACACACGTTCCCTCCTCCCTCCCCCTAGGGGCCACTTGGCCACTGACACTTGGCCCAGAGGCAGTGAGGGGTGGGGCTCTCCTCTAGCTAATGTTTCCAGGGATGAAGTTAAGGCATCTATTACCCAAAATTCGTCCCCCAAGATTTGGTGATTTATATCCAGGGAAAGAGAGTCCTTCTAGACAGACAGGCAAAGTCACCAAAAGCCAGAAATGAGCAAAACACGGATGAAGAAATGACACCATTTAGAAAAGACACAAGTCTCCCCTCCCACTTCCTTCACAAAGCACTTCTATCTCGAGTGTATTGGTTTCCCATGGCTGCCGTAACAAGTCACCACAAAAATAGGGACTTAAAACAACGGTGTATTATCTGGCAATTCCGGAGGCCAGAAGTCAACCCAGGTCTCACTGGGCTAAACTCAGGTCTCAGCAGGGCTGTGTTCCTTCCTAAGGCTCCAGGGGACAATCTGTCTTCCTGCCTTTTCCAGCTTCTGGAACCCGCCCAGATCCCTTGGCTCACGGCCCCTTCCTCCTCCTTCAAAGCCAGCTATGTGAGTGGAGTCTTTCTCATAGGGCATCACTCTGACGCTGACTCTGGGCCCCCTCTTCCACTTTCAAGGACCCTGGGATGACATGGTCCCACTGGATAATCCAGGACAATCTCCCCACCTCAGAGTCACCAGATTGGCAACCTTAATTCCATCTGCGACCTTAATCCCCGTTGCCACGTGACCTAATACACTCACAGGTTCCCAGAACTAGGAAGCGACATCTGTGGGGACTGTTCTTCTGCCGACCACACTACACCTGTGGTAGGGTGGGCTTTCTATCTCCACTGACCATCAAACCCCCATTCAGAGCCACTACCCAGGCCTGGACCCTGCAGAGGGGAGACCTGGCTTCCGTGTCTCTGAGGGAGCAGCAGGACAGGACAGAGAAAAGCTGCACACAGACCAGTGCCAGAGCCGTGGCTCCTGTGCTGGAGGCTCCATCAATTCCCAAGTGGGAAAACAAATAGAGCAAAGGTGCAAACGTCTCTTGAACCTTCCTAGTGAGACCAAAGAAACAGGGCAGCCTGGAGCCAATAGCAGAAAACGCCCTGCCCAGACTTCTCCCGTTCACTGTTCTGCACTGTGTGCCTGCCTCGGGGCCGCCCTGGGTCAGCAGGACAGGTGCGGTCCTAGCAGCTCACAAGCTGGCAGTTCCTACACACCTGAGGGTCGCAGCCCACGCCCACTGTGACAGCTGTTTGCAGCAGCTAGGGGGAGGCAGGTAGGGAGTGGGGCCACTGCATCCTTAGGGGGACGTGTCATGGGGCAAAGTCCACAGTCTTCCCCTGGCCTTGTCATTGTCACACTGCTCAGGAGCAAAATGCCCTGAGCTCTGGTCACCTGCCATGTGGCTGGGAGAAACCGGTTCATCTGCTTTGCCCTCAAAGCCCAATCAACACAGAGTTGGGACAAGGCAATGCCATCTTAAACACGAGCCAGACACACGCAAACAAGGATCGTTTTCCTCCCACAAAACATCTGCTGCTAACACACCTCGCAGGAGGCCCCAGCTCATTCTACCGTCCCAGAACCAGGCACGTGCACCACAGTTTTTTTGGGAACCCTGAGCTTTGAGGTTCACTGGGTGATATAAATCCTGCAGATCAGGAACCCCGTTCTTAGGGAAAGGTGGGTCTCCTTCAGTCTCATTGCCCAGATAAGACACCTGTGAGATGATATCACCCCTCCTCTCAGTTGTATTTAACTTCAAATTATGGGATTATTGCAGAAGAGAAATACATTTGCTGCACATGCATTCAGGATTCACAAGGAAAAGATTGTGGCCCAAAGATAGGGCTGCTGTGGGTGGGGCCTCTGTGTAGAAATGAGGACCAACACAATCGACTTGCAGTTAAATTGAAGGAATGACGCTTAGGGCATCAACTCCAGAGCCCGAGGCTTGCGCTAACTGCCATAAGGAAAAAGGACCTTCAGGAGGCAGTAACTGGAGAAGACAGTTTCAGAAATGAGGGTGAGGGGAGGTCTGGTGGCCTGCTTAGCTGTGACTTTCCTCTTCCAACTGTCCAGTTGTCACTTCAATTGTCACCACTGCCTGGAAAGTCCCAAAGCCTCTGCCTCTCCCGAGAGAAACCATCTGCTGCCTGTGCCCCTCGACAGCAAACCCCCCAATACCGTTTCCCTCAAAGAGCCAAGGAAGGGGGGCCTGCAAGAAGAAACAGACTTAAAGATGAGTCAGGATTGAGGACCAAGGAAGGACTATACCCAAAAGGCAAGGATAAGTGCAAATCCAGCCAGGAAAGCAATGACCGACCCCACAGTGGATGAGGTACATCTGACTTCTATACTGTGCCTGTAAACTTTAACACACAGAGGTTCTCACTGTCTGTGGCAAAGGAGTAGCTAATGTACCACAAAACAGAAATCAAACTGGGCGGAAATGTACTGACAACACCCCTGGAATGCAACACAACTGATCTTGCTCAGGGAAAGCATTTTAGCTACAGAAATTGAAAAATGAAAGGGTGTCCAATGCCATGTGTTAAGTATGCGCTTTGCTCCGATTCCAATGCCGGAAAGTGTAAAGACCAACTTATCAGACTGTTGAAATCAGGATCAGGGTCATTCAGTGGAAAACCAGCACACACACCAAGGTGTGCAAGCAGGTGCGGACACAGGCTCAGGGTGCACCTATGTTATGGCGGTTTCTATAGGAGCCAATCCAGAAAGAGCATGGAAAAGACACTGCCACATCTCTATATGTGGTCAGGTGAGTCCATACAGATTCCTCATCTTGTACATCAACTCTAAACACCTGCTCAGACTCGCCGCCCAAGGCTCAGGCAGAGAAGGGCGTGCCGTTCAGATTGGATAATGAATTTGGGTCCTTTCTGTTCTTTCCTTATGCTAGCTGTATGACTGAAGCTACCGCAGGCAGACGTTGAACGTAGTTGCAAGTGACCTGATTTCTCTCCTCTCTGAGGATGTCTTTATCAGTTCAGAAGATTGGAGTAAAGGACATGCTTCAGATCAGATATCATCAGACAGCTCATCAAAGCAGATTTATTAGAGATGCAAGACCAGGTGCCCAAAGGGTACGTGGGTGGTCGGTAGCATCAAAACCAACAGCACCGAATTGAATGGGAAAAGATTTCCTATATTATTGCCCCAATTTTTTTTTTTTTTTTGGAGCGAAAAGTATGTGCCTTCTTTTCTGTGCATTGGCCTCATGGATTGTATCTGTATGAGATTGTATTCATCAACCTAATACAGATACAATAGAACAGTGTACAATACCATGTACGCCAATAAAACCACTGCTACACTCCACTGCTACAAATCCATCACGTTTAAAGCCATCCTCCCCAACTGTACCACTGTATGAAATTAATTCACTAATCTTACAGGAGAGGATTCAGGCCTGTAAATAACAAAATTGGGGACCCTCAGCCAGATGTGGGGGGACAAGTTAAAATCTCTACTCCAGATTTGTGTTGCCAGGCAACCTGATCACCTTGGTCCCTGGACAGCCCACAGGGACCCAGCACCACACAAAGTTACAAAGATAAGAATGTAAATATACCTAAATGGAGAATTCCACTTCTGCTTATGATTAGCTTTCCACCTGATGGCCCACATACACATGGAACCAGAAAACAAAACCAAACGTTTTTACCAATCTAGTTAAATGTGAAAAATCCAAATGATGGTCATTAATAATAATTTAAAATTTATAGTAACAAGCACTTCAAATGTGCCAGGTACTAGGTATTTTAGATAATTGTTGCAAGAGAACTTTGTGGTAGGTGGTATTACCCCCATTTCACAGATGCAGAAAACAAGGCACAGAGGCATTAAGTCAGTACTATGTACCAGGGTTGGTATTTGAACCCAGCAGTCTACATTTGGAGGCCCTGTTTTTAACCAGTGCACTGAGCTACCCAAAGCCCGAGGCAGGGAGATCAGCACATTTGTAGGTAGGGTTCTGCAAACCCAGTGGCTGTCTTCTCAGATGCCTTTACACTGAGGCCTAGGGAGCTCTTTACAGATTAAACTGAACTGATATTAGCAGCTAGTGGTGACATGGATTAGTCCCCACTCTCTTGCATGTTTATGAATCACTTGGCAGAGTGAACCATGTTATTTGTCTGCAAAAAGGGGGGCAGGGAGAGTGTGTGCATGTGAATCATAGGGGCCAGTTACAAGAGGGGAGGCAGTGTGGTACAGTGGTTTTCTGGAGCTGAAGCATCCTGGGCCCAAGGCCTCTATTACTGTCACTCCTGGATGTGTGAACTTGGGGAATTTACTTTAAGTGTCAGTGTTCCCACCTGTAAAATGGGGATAACCTCAGTACTGACTTTATGGGTTTGTTTAGTGGGTTCAGTGAATTCATGCATGATAATCTGATGCTATTTACACAACAATCATCATGTCTGGAGGATTAAAAAATTCCACTGATAAGAACTTTCCTTAGTCATATTCTGAGACTGCTCACCATAAACACTCCACAAGCCAAGCGCACTCAGCAGAGAACGAGCCTCCGAATACCAACAATGAATAGCCATGAACGAGCTTCACAGTTAATACTAAAATGCATTCCTAACCTTAATAATCCTTTCTTTGCAAAAGTTTTCCTGGTTCTTAAAAGTGTTTAATGTTTGCTAATCAATTAAACATTAATGTTTCTAATGAGGAATTTCTAAAACTAACACACATTTTTTAAAAGTTCTCTAATCAATCTGTGACAGATTTAGAATGGAATTCACGAAACTGGACCTTTGCACCTGCCCTTTGATAATATGCTCCATCACATGGCCGTTTTTTGAGAACCATTTCCCTCTTCTTTCCAAATTAAAGAATTGGTGCCTGCAGGTGGTAAAGAAAGGTCGGTGGGACCAGTCACAGGGGCTGGCCAACCAACCCAGCTTCTCCTATGAACTTGAGGAGGCAGTAAAACAAACTTCACGGTAAGGAAAGTGAACGTATTATGTCGTTTTCTATTTCTGAATAGAATCTGAACTAGATTGTGGCCAACATATGACACCAACTTCCGAGTGTGGGAATAACAGGATTTCAAGATTCACCGCTTCTGGCAGCGTTCCTTAGGTTATATTTAGCAATCTTAAATTGCCTATTTTTTTTTTCCTTTTTCTTTTTTTCTTTTTCTTTCTTTCTTTTCTTTCTTTCTTTTTTTTTTTTTTTAAAGAAAAGAACAGGAGGAAGAGCCCGTTCCTAAAGGAAGTGAGTTTCCTGACATGCGGCTCTTAAACAGCCGGACCACCCACCCTAAGGCCGGGAATGCTAAGCGCGCGCGCTGTGCGGGTGGAATGCACACTTTAGGGGGCTGTGTCGGCGAACGGCGGGCCCCTACAACTTCTCATTCGCGTGCTCTGACGACCAGCCAGACAAAGACCGCAAGTTCTCCGGCCCAAAGCTCCAGACAGGCAGAGACCGAATCTTCCCGAAGTAGGCCCACTCCCAGCCCCAGGGGCCCGCATCCGCCGCGGAGAGGGGGCCCAGGGATCTCTCCGCGTGATCCGCCGTGCTCCTGCCCGCCCGGCTCCTGCTCCGGCCCTGCACCTCTCTGGGCTGCGGCCAGACCCCGGCCCCTCCCGGGCCCCGCGGCTGCAGGCCAACGCGCCCCGCGCGCCCCCACCCCGTCCGGCGGAGGGGCTATGCCCGGTCCCCCGCGGGCCCCTCAGACCCCGCCCCCGCGGCCCCCGGCCTGCCCCAGATACCCACCCGGGTCCCGCACCGGGGGCCGTATTCGCGCCGGCTCCCGGAGCCGCCGCCGCCGCCACTGCCGCCGCCGCCTGTGAGGAGCGGTGGGGCGGGGACGCGAGGCGAGGCCCGGCCCCCGGCCCGCCCCCCGGCCCAACCCGGCCCCCGGCCCAATCAGGCCAGCCCCCCAACCCCCAGGTCCCAAACGGGCTCCAACCCGGCCGTGGAACTGCCCAAGTCACCTTCCGCCCTCCGACCCCAGGACCCGGCCCAGCCGTCCGCATCCCATTCCGGGCCTCACCGCCCGCCTGGGCCTCCGGCCCCAGGACTTTGCCCCGGAGGGAAGCCCCGAGCCCCCAGAGTGAAGGCAGAAGCCCTAGGACGCTCCACGTGCGTGCTCGCCCTCTCTGTTCCACCCTCTGCGTTTGTTTTTCCTATTTTGAGGTAGGAAAAGAACAACACCCATCAGGAGGCCACGGGGCATCCCTCTTCCGCCAAGAATTATTTGCAGGAACCCCGGGAAAGGGGTGCTGAGCCCCCCAGGTCTGGAGATGGATAGGCGGGCACTAGGAGGGGTCTCGGCATCCGAAGGTGCAGCCGGCTCCGGAGCGCCTCGTGCCCCTACCTCCGCCTGCCACCCTCAGGGCACTTAGCCGTCCCAGGTCCCCGGCTCCCCGAGTGCCCTGCGCGATCCCCCGGGGAGCCGGAGTTGCCCAGCTGAACGCACGTTGACATGTTTGTCGCTTTACAGAAACTGAGCCAGGAGGGGCAGAGCTCGGTCTTAGAGATAAAGATGGAGAAAATGCGTATTTATCCTTTAATATATTTACATAGTTAGATGTTCTGTGTTTCTAATGCACATAAATGGCACAAAGGCCGTCCGCCCCGCACGCCCTGCGCGTGGTCCTCGCCAGCCGGATGTTGACGGCGTCGCGTAGCAACGGGAGATGGCGGAGCCTGGCGGCCGGGCTAGCGGGTAAGCGGGCCTTAGGGACCTTGGGTCTCGCAGCGGCCCCCACGCCTCCCCCTTTCTATAGCCCCCTAGGCGCCCCTTCCCTTCCATGTCCCTTTCCCCTCTCCTCTGCCCCTGCCATCCCCACCCTCTGGGCCTTTCCTGCCCTCCCCGGCCACCCCCACATTCCTGCGCGCCCTTCTCCCTTCTCACCTCGCGTCCCTTTGTCCTCTCCCGTACCCTCCCCTTTTCCCCTCGCTCCGGGCGCTCCACTCGCTGAAACCCGGGACTTGCTTGTCCCACAGTAACCATGACAACCACTGTGCTTGGTCGTCCCTGCTGCAGAGCCCTGAGAGCAGGGGTCTCTGTACTGGATGCTGCCCTAGCGAGGTGCTGTGAGAGGGAGCACCAGCCCAGCCCCCCGCCTCCCTCCCCCTCACCAGGGTTGGAGGTGGCAGGCGATGGGCCGGGGCCCCTATGGTCAGGCAGCCCCACCGTGAATGCCTTGAGCGCACAGATAGACCGTAGTAAGGTAAAAATACAGCCACCAGGCCTCTGTTCTCTTATGCTTTGTTTAAAAGGATAGAAACTATTTTAAAGAATTTAACCTTTTACATTAGACACTGCTGTATTGTTTCTTTTGTTTTTCTTTTTAAGGTAGGTCTCCATGTACTGACATGGAAAGAAGTCCAGATCACAATAAATGAAAAGACTAAATGCAAAACAGTATATATAGTGTGATCTCTAATTTGGGTGGGTGGGTGGCTTTAAATGCCTAGAAAAATATTTGAAAGAAGATACCCTTAAATCTCGTACTTTTACCTCTGGTTGTCTTGAGAAGGAGAGGAGAAGTCACAGGGGATTTTCATTGTCTGTCACATATTTCTGTATTAGTTTTACTTTTTAAAAAAATATAGTTTTTTTCTAATTAGAAAAAAAACAATTTTAAAATGTGACATTCTTGTACTGGCTACATCATGGGGAAATTGGCACTTCCCTGGCGGTCCAGTGGTTAAGACTCTGCACTTCCACTGCAGGGGGCACGGGTTTGATCCCTGGTTGGGGAACTATTATAAAATCCCACGTGCTCTGAGGCATGGCCAAAAAAAAAAAAAAAAAAAAAAAATTAACGGGGAAACTAACCAAGAGTTTCTAGAGTATTTGTCCTTTTTGTACAACTTTCTCTTATTTTGCGTTTATTTTCCCCAGTTTTGTCACAGACAGAGGTATATTTAAGGTGACTTTTCTGGCGTAATCTACCTGTTCCTTTAATGTTTCGATAATTGCATTTTTCATTCATTCTTGGAGTGACTCTTTTGTGCCACGTGACAGGCATGATCTAGTGCTGGTGTTAATGACAAAGTCATGGCCATCAGCCTAGAGGGAAGGCAGATAATTAACGAGTAAATAAGTAAATATACAGACATCAAGGAGGTGATAAATGCCAAGAAAAAGAAAGATGTTATTTGAGACTGTTTAATTGTTTCTCTGCCACCAGGTCTCACCTGGAAGGCAAATCTTCTGAAGGAGAAGAGGACCAGAATCATGAAGGCAACAGGGTAAAGTTCCTTATGGGGTGAATTATTCTGGGCTGTATTTACTAAGAATTAAAGAGAGTTCAGACTTTCTCAAGAAAATTGTACGATGATCCTATGACCTTGCTCTAGAACAGACTCAAGTCATTTGCAGAGAAGCTCAATTTCCTTCCACCCCATTCTGAAGTGTTGGTGGCTCTTCAGGAATGCCTCGGATATCCTACAGTTAGATTGCCCTGAGTTTTTCAGAGGTCATTTCCTGTAATGAAGGATGCAAAATAATTACCAAAAACAGAGAGCAGATAAATTAAAGCATGAAACATAATCTCCTAGCGATGCTCAGTGTGTAGCTGCAGTTTTCCCATCGGTGTAATTACCTTATTAAGAATCAAACCTCACAAGACCCTTTATACTTTGTATCCTGATTTTTTTCCTGCTACATGGCTACAGGTATCACCGATAGAGAAGAGCAGTGACCAGAGAAATGAAGAAACTGAGGGTGCTACAGAGCATTCTGAAGGGGAAATCAAAAATGATGGGGAAGTCACAGCCCAGGGGAAAGATGAAGACGATGAGGAAGTCGAAATCCAAGGGGAAATGGAAACGGAAGAGGAATTCGAATTTGAAGAGGAGTTAGAATCTGATATTGAAGCCACGGCCCCTGAAGGGGAAGTCACTTCTCCAGATCTGGCTTACTCAGACATCAGTCCTGGGGAGGTGGCCGGAGATGAAGTTGGCCCCACACGCCGGCATGAAAGAGCAAGGAGGAAAACAGGTCTTGAAGGCAGAGAGGCCCCCGGCCCATCCAAATCCAGAGGAGTGGGGGTCATCTCCACAGAGCCCTCCCAGCAAGTATCAGGCTCATCTGAGCAAATGGACCAGGAATCGGTGAGTAGCCTGAGGTCTGTTTTACACAAGTGTTTTATTGCTCAAGTTGCTTGTACCCCTGTGTGAGGAACTCAGGGTACACTATAAATAATTCACATTGTAATCCCTGTTAGAAATGCCTTAGTAAACTTAGGTCTCAGGATCCACCATCAAATGCCAGGAGTGTCTGGACCCTCCCTTGCTGTTCCCAAACCCAAGTTGGGAACATTCCATGTAAGGGCATCTAGGTGTCCAGTCTCTAGAGCAGCACTGTCCAGTAAAGTTCTGCATGCTGACGGAAATGCTCTTTATCTGCTCTGTCCAATATGGTACCCATTACTCACATGTGGCTATAGCGCACTTGAAATGTGGCCAGGGAGATGGAGGAACTGAATTTTTAATTTTTTGAAGATTCTAATTAATTTCAATTTATATAACCAATTGTTACAAGTGGCTACCATACTGGACAGTGCAGTTCTAGATAATGACAATAGTTACATTCTTATAATTTTCATTTTTAAATTTTTTTTAAAGATTTTTTTTGTGGACCACTTTTAAAGTCTTTATTGAATTTGTTACCATATTGCTTCTGTTCCATGTGTTGGGGTTTTTTTGGCCAAGAGGCATGTGGGATCCCAGCTCCCCGACCAGGGATCGAACCCGCACCCCCTACATTGGAAGGTGAAGTCTTGACCACTGGACTGCCAGGGATGTCCCCTCATTTTTTAATTTTTAAGCAAGCACAGACTTACAGAAAAATTGGAGTACCATAGAAGAACTTTTAATTTTTTTAAGCATTTGAGAGTAAGCTGTCGATCTGATACCCCATTGCCTCCCAATGCTTCCATGTATGTTTCCCACAAACAGCAATATAATGACTATCAAAATCAAGAAATTATATTACATTACCCAATCATCCTCAGGCCTCCTTCACCAAATGTCCCAGTAACGTCTTTTATAGCAGAGCTCCAGTTCAGAGTTGCCTGTTGCCTTCAGCTGCCCAGTTTCTTTAGTCTTCTCAATCTGTCCTTGACCTTGATGACCTTGACACTTTTAAAGGTCACAGGCCAGCTATTTAGTAGAATGTCCCTCAGTTTGGCTTTGCCTGGTATTTCCAGGTTTCCAGGTTTGGTTTGTGATCCTTCGGCAGGAATGTCACAGAAGGATGCTGTGTTCTCCTGGTGTCCTGTCAGGTGATGCATCATTTCAGCTTGTCCGTTATTGATGATGTTGGCTTGGATCACTTGATGAAAAAGTGTCAGCCTTATCCACTGTAAAGATACCCCTCACCCCTAGGCATTTAAGAAACACTGTGTGAGAAGGTGCTTTTTTGGTTTAAGATAGGAAAGTGATATGTATTTCAAATGAGAAGAAACAAAAACAGATTACACCATTGTTTTAGGACTTCTTACTTCTCTCAGCAATGTGTACTGCTGTTGCACATCTTTTGTCAGGTTTATCCCTATATATTTTGCATTTTTTTTAAAGAATTTGTGGAATATTTTATTTTATTTTTTATTTATTTATTTTTTTGTCTACGCTGTGTGGCATGCAGGATCTTAGTTCCCAGACCAGGGATCAAACCCATGCCCCCTGCAGTGGAAGCATGGAGTCTTAACCACTGGACCACCAAGGAATTTCCTATTTTGCATTTTTTGATGCCATTATAAATTGTTTCCAATTGTTTGTTGCTAATTTATAGAAATACAATTGATTTTTGTATATCAATCTTATATTCGGCAACATTGCCAATCACCCTTGTTGGGTCTAGTAGCTTTTTTTTGTTGTTGTAGAATCCATAGGACTTTTCACGAAAAGGATTGTATTGTCTGTGAAAAAAGGCAGTTTAACTTTTCCTTTCCAATCTGGATGCCCTTTATTTCTTTTTCATGTCTGATTGCACTGACTAGAACCTCCAGTACAATGTCAAATAGTAGTAGTGAGAGCAGACATCCTTTTTCCAGATTTTAGGGGGAACGTTTTCAATCTTCACAGGTGCATATGACGTTAGCTGTGGGTTTTCATAGACGCATTTTGTCGGGTTGAGGAAGTTCCATCTATTCCTAGTTTGTGGATTTTTTTTTAATCATGAAAGGATGTTGGCTACTGTCAAAAGTGTTTTCTGTGTGTTTCTATTGGGAGGATCATGTTTTTTTCTTTTTTAGTTTGTTAATTTGGTGGTTACATTGATTGATTTTCAAATATTAAAACAACTCTTCATTCTGAGATAAACATGGGAGGGATACTCTGAAACTATGGTAACATCCATTCCTCATTAAACTTTCAATTTATTCATGTAAATTTTCATATCTGTATGGACTCATTGTTTCCATATGGGAACAAATGGGAAACTCATTGTTTCCCATTTCATTCACTGTTATAATTCATTACTATCAATATTTATATGGAGGCTCAGATTGTTCCCAATTTGACCAGTGAGCCCATTCAAATTGGCCTTTGTGTCTTTCTGACACATCAGTACCATTCTTTTTTTTCTCTTTTTTTTTTTAACCACCATCATCCTTTAAGCACTTTCTTGTTCTCTGGCACAGACTGCCCCAGCCTGAGTACCAGACATTTCTCCAGGAGCTTGGTTTCTTTTCACGGAACCCTCGACCCCAAACACACCATACACATACACACATACAGGTAGCTCACATCAAAACGTCTCTAATTCCAATCCACCATTGACATGGTTCCTGCTAGTTTTCTCCTCTTCTATATTTTAACTCCTTTTTCCAACAGTAGGAGACCTGGTCCCTATTATCCTTAACATATTATTAATTTGATCAATCCCCCGAATGTAACCCTCACTGCACTTCCCTGCCCCCATGTGGACACTCCTCACCCCACTCAGGCTCAGACACACACCCTCACTGGGCCACCCTGACTGTGGACACCCTCATCACCTTGTTGGGCCAACCCCACCCAGGCCAGGCCCCAACTGTTTGGGCTGTGACTCTCCACACCGGGACCCCTCCTCAGCAGGCCCAGGCCTGACAGCTGTGCTATCATGACCCACCTCGGGGACAGTCTCTGGAACCTGCTCTCCTCCTCAGCAGGCCCAGGCCTGACAGCTGTGCTATCATGACCCACCTCAGGGACAGTCTCTGGAACCTGCTCTCCTCACCTTGTCCAGGCTCATCACCCCGCACTGGGCCAAGCCAACCTGTTGGCTATAGGTTTGATTGTTCTAGAAGGGAAGTGAGGGGCGGGGCGGGGCAGGAAGAGAATGCATAACGTTTCTCCATCATGGACTCTGGGCTGGACACTTCAATGCCTTTGAAATGTGTTGTTTCAGTGAATCCTGACAACAACCCTGTGAGGTGGGAACTATTATTATCCCCATAGTTCAGGTGAGGAAACTGAGGGGCCAAGGGACTTCCTTGCCCAGAGGCATGCAGATGTGATGGCAGACGGTCACTCTTGCTCTGAACGGTGAAGTGACAATCCCTCCCCACCCTGTGAAACCTCAAAGAGTTAATAACTTTAGAGAATGACACAATTCGATATTCGATGAGCCCTAATTAAGCTTTATAATTACAAATGACAAGTACATGATCAAAACCACTTTTAAGAATTTAACACAACAAAACAGTGCCCTCCTTTCTAAGACAGCCAGGACTGGGAATTCCCAGGCGATCCAGTGGTTAGGACTCTGCTCTTTCATTGCCAAGGGCCCAGGTTCAATCCCTGGTTGGGGAACTAAGATCCCACAAGCCTTGAGGCATGGCCAAAAAGTAAATAAATAAAAGATAGCCAGGAGTGTTGAAGTACAGGTCACTTGTTGAGCTGTAAAACCAATTTCCATCCTCGAATCTAGTTTCTAGAAAACTCACGAAGAAACAGTCTCCAAATTTGATCAACCAGAAGGGCAGAGACAAGCCCAAAGAGAGAACCCTATTCCTCTCCTCTCAGCTCTCAGTCTTAAGAAGTAACTTAATTGTGGAGTAGGAGCTGCTGTGTCATCGGCGTGTTCTGACACCTCATTGACATCTCATTAGGAGAAGCCCTTTCTGGACACCCCAGAGGTGGGCTTTGGATTCTGGGCCCCCATTAATGTCACCGTGGTTCTGGATGCCTCAGAAATCATTTCCAGAAGCAGCATCACCTGAGGAAGTACAATTAGAAAGAACAGGAGCTGGGCGTTGAGATGGCCCTTGGCTGGCTGTGCGAACTTAGGCAAGGGCTTCAGCTTCTGTGAGCTGCTTCCCCTACAGATGACAGAAATGACTGGCATCCACCTTGCAGGGTCTTGTGCAGGGTGATTGTCTGTTGTTACTAATATTCACCTATTCATCAGCAGCAGTAATTACTGTCAACAGTAATCATTGCAAGAGTCCCCTTTAGAGCTAAAATGGAGCCAGGTGCTTCTATTGCGGGAAAACCTTTTCATATGGAAATGTCCCTAAAGTGAAACAGTTTGAAAGAAGGGAAGAAACAGCCCTCTTGGGAGACCCTGGCCGGGGCTCAGGCTTTCCAGCCTCCTTTTATAAAGAGGATGCTCAGAGGTGTTGCTTACCATCCTTGGAGAGAGCAGCATTTGGGAGTAAAGAAACCCACGTCCAGCGCACACCCATGCCTCAGCGTTTACACTTTGCTACAGATCTAGACAGAAAGAGACCACTCCCGGATTCCTCATGGGGGTGGTGGTAGGTGTTTTCTGTTTTGACCATTTGCAAAAGCCAAATGTTATGCAAACAATATTCTATTTTTTTAAAAATAAATTTATTTATTTATTTACTTATTTATGGCTGCGTTGGGGCTCTGTTGATGCACGCGGGATTTTTCTAGTAGCGGCGAGCGGGGCAACTTTTCGTTGCGGTGCGTGGGCTTCTCATTGCGGTGGCTTCTCTTGTGGAGCACGGGCTCTAGGTGCGTGGGCTTAGTTGCTCCGCAGCATGTGGTATCTTCCTGGACCAGGGATCGAACCCGTGTCCCCTGCAATGGCGGGTGGATTCTTAACCACTGCGCCACCAGGGAAGTCCACAACTATGTTGAATTGAACACTGTAATGAATTAACTCCTTAGTCCTGACTAAACCCTCATAAATTCAGATTTGGTTGTTTTTGCTCTAAAAACAATCCCAGGGAGCGCTCCGGCAGAAGGTCTTTCCTCTGGGGGCTCAGCACCGCCTCGGACAGAGCCGGGGGAGCAGCGGCCCATCCCTGGACTTTGACGAGCCGCCTCTGGTTACAGAGGGCCCCTTCACACAGGAGCCAGGTATTGTGGGACAAGCCACTTCACGCGCCCTTCTACGCGAGGGCTGCCACTCATTCACCACCTGTTACCTCGTTTCCTGTTGGGCTGTGAGCCAAAAGATAAAAATATCATTAACGGATATGGATAACACATGTGGAGCATTTTTCTGTTTTATCTCATTTAATCCTTACACTAACCCAGTGAGGTAGGCACTGTTCTCCATTTTACAGACCCTAAGAGTCATTAAGTAACCTATCCGTGTAAGTGGCAGAACCAGACCTGGACCAAGATCCGGTGACGCCCCAGCCCACAGCCCTGGCCAAATGTCTCACTGCCTTCTGGTCTCGGGGGAGCTCACCCCTAAACATGTGTCTGTTTGCTGAGTTTCCAAGGCTTTCCCGGCACACCCCTGTCTTTCCACTTGGCTCCGGTATCCCAGTGTTGAGTACGTGGCAAAGCAGTTTGGGTTTTTTTATATTCCATATGATGGGTGTGTGTGGATAGTCCAGCTAACAAAGCCTCACATCACTCACAAGCGACATGCAGACAGCACACATCTAAAGGAGTTAGAAACAAAACAGGATCTCTCCAGCTCAGGAAGGGAGAAAAGTTGAAACTAGAGCCTCACTGATTTCTTTTCAATCATATCTGTTTTCCATTAAAAAAAAAAAATCTAGTCCATCATTAAGAAGCCACCTTTCTGTTCACTATTTATGTATTAAAAAGTATCAACAAAATGTGTTTCCTTCTTGTCTACCTTTAAAGGGCAATCCTTTCTACAGAATGTGTTGAATCAGCTAGTAGAAAATTCATGAGCAGAAGACCCTGTGAATAGCACTTGTGAACCCTAAGCCAAAGGGGTGCCTTTTGTTTCTTTTTTCCATCATGTTGCACGAAACTGGGCATCAGCTTTGCCTGATAATTCTCCAGAGAAGCGCTCTCTCTATTAACTCCTCAGTGATGTTTGTTGTTCCCCCCTACTCGTCCCCCCAGAGCCTGATGCCCACCCCAGGGAAGGAGCCACATCCTCATTCCTGGACAGAATCCAGCAGTTAAGCATGACCGAGGAAGGAGGCCTGGTGGAGACAGTGGAGTCTGAGGCCAGCGACGAGGCCGAAGAAGACAGATCCCAGCTGGTGGTTTTGGACCCAAACCATGTAAGGAAACATTCTGGAGTTTTGCTTTTGCCCCATGCAGACGAAGATGGACTTAGAGACACTCCTACACCTGACCTGTAGGCCCTGCCCTGCCCTGCCCTGCCCCGAGCCTCCACGGCAAATGCCACACTCAGGTCTCACCTGCTCCCTGAATGGTTTATCTGCAGGGTTTGAGCTGCCACCTTGTAAAGTTTATTCTCCCTTTAAGTTCATTCATTCAGAGTCAGCATTTCCCAACCTCCACACTATAGACATTTGGGGCCGGATCACTCTTTGTGGTGGGGACTTCCTGGGCACTGTAGGATGTTGAGTAGCATCCCTGGGGCCTCCACCCACTAAATGCCAGTAGCACCCCCTTAGTTGTGACGGCCAGAAATGTCTCCAGACTTTGGGTATTGGGTGGGCGCAAAATCACCCCCACTGATAGCCACTGCTTTGAGTGTCCCACCCCTCTGGCAAGTGGGGAGGGCAGGTCTTGATTGGATGAACCTCTTTGGAAAGACTTGGTGCTCCCGGTACCACGGGAAGGATCAGGGTTGCACTGGGAAAAGGGGCTGAGGGTTCATTTGGTGCTGGCATCCCAGGCACTGCTCATCACTGCCCTCTGGCCCCAGGGATTAAACCAGGACCACTGCTCCAGCCCACCCTGTCATTTTGCACTCAGGTCCTTCAGTGCCTAGGATGAGACCACAAGTGCCTTGAATTTGTGGCTTCTGGAATAAGAATCCTGGGCAGAAGTGGGGAGCACCCAGCGTGGAAGTCATTTCTGCCATCCCCTGCCAAGACTTGTGGCAATTTAGGCTAAGACCTGGAGGGGACAACACAGTAACCGGCTGTGCTCTTCCACTGTTTTAGCCCCTGATGATAAGATTCCAGGCTGCCCTGAAGACCTATCTTAACCGGCAAATAGAGAAACTGAGGCTGGAGCTTCAAGAGCTGGTGCGTACCTGTCCCGCCTTCCACCTGGCTGTGCACCCGCATCTCCGTGACCCAGCTTCTCTCTCTGGTGCAGGGCGTGGCCACCAAGCAAAGCCGAGTCCAGCGGCAGGAGCTGGGGGTGGACCTTTACGGGGTCCAGCAGCACCTGGCCCGCCTGCAGATGCAGCTCGAGAAGAGCCATGACCGCCACTCGATCACAGCGTGCGAGAGGCGGAAGAAGGAGGAGGAGCTGCAGAGCGTGCGCTTGCTCTACGCCAGGACCTGCGAGACCGCCAACGAGGAGCGCAAGAAGCGTAAGGCGGCCCCGTGTCCTCGCAGGCGGCCCCGTGGCGCGGCCCCGCATGCCATAGAGACCCAAGGGGGCATCCTCACATGCCATCGTATCCCTGAATGCCATTGCAACCTGGTGGGGTGTTCCCAAGTGCCATCATGACCCCGAGGGTTGTCCCCACGTGCCATCACAGGGCTTCATGAAAGGCAAGCTGTGTTCCTGTACTGGAGGGGTTCCCAAACTTTTGGGGGAAGGAAGACATAAATGTCTTAAAATGTACCTAATTAGGCAAAGTAGCAAACACTGAAAGCCGGTAAGCGGGGTATTTGGAGTCAAAAGCGGGAGAGGCGGGCTTCCCTGGTGGCGCAGTGGTTAAGAATCCGCCTGCCAATGCAGGGGACACGGGTTTGAGCCCTGGTCCGGGAAGATCCCACATGCCGCGGAGCAACTAAGCCCGTGCCCGTGCGCCACAACTACTGAAGCTCGTGCGTCTAGAGCCTGTGCTTCGCAGCAAGAGAAGCCACCACAATGAGAAGCCCGTGCACAGCAACAAAGACCCAATGCAGCCCAAAATTAATTAATTAATTATTTTAAAAAATGCTGGAGAGGCTGGTGGGCTGCTGGGGTTGAAGATAGGGTATCCAGAAGGCAGGGAAGAGCGGGAATGGGCAGAGTTTAAATAGGTGGGGAGTTATAGGTGAGGCCAATCCAAAGCGCAGGAGCCCATGGTCCAGAGCCCTGCAGCCCCAGGATGTGTGGCAGATTACACGGAATAGGTGGCTTTGGAGCAGAAGAGACAGTGAGGGTGCGACTAGTCACCGTGCACTGTTCCTACCGAAGCAACAGCTCTGCACAGAGCGGAGGTCGTGGGCCACAGTGAACAGTGTGGTCACAGCAGGTTATTTCAGTTTTTGTGCTTTTTCATGTTTCCAACTTTCTTTAGCAACTCTGTGTTACTATTATAATGGGGAAAATAACCTAAAAGAATTTGGGAGAAACCAAAATCACACGTATATCCCAACTGTGGATGGAAAGAAGCATTTTGGACCCTGAGAAATGCAGGAGAGTTTTCTGGACAGAGTTGGGGAAGAGCACCCCTCCCTGAGTATCACCAAATTAACAGAACCTACCAAAAACAGAAGAGCACGACATTCACACTAAAACAATGGAGCCACGTCCTCCAGATATAACAGAATTTAGACCAGTCTGAAAGAGGACACAGGTCCCCCACCCCCTCCACACAGGAGAAGTGAGTGCCCACCAGCACCCCTCATCAGATCCTCAAGGTGTGGATGGGCTTCTAGAAAGATCCAGACATCTTCGTGGACACTCTGTCCTTTCTGGAAGTCACCAGGGAGCAGGAGCAGAAGCTCCTGAATTCTGGGCAGAATTCCAGAAGCAAGGACCCACCTAACGGCACCGTTTCTCCCTTCTTCAGACTAAAGAACTCGGGTTGCGGTCCCAGCCCTGCCTACCAGGTGCCGCCACTGCACTGTCCCGTAGGTGAAACGTGGGGCTTGGCCTCTGGAGAATGTCCACAGTTGACCTCCTCACTTAGGAGGGGCGTGAAGCCCACCAGTCAGTAAACCTTCACATCCAAATGTGAGTCATCAGTGTCAATCCCCAGACAGGAGAGCGGACGCCTCCACAGACACAGACCGGGTTCCGAAAACATAGCATACGCCAGCTGGTGTTCGACATGAGATTTTAGAGGACATCTCATCAGTCAAATGAGAACCAACTATTAGGGAAAAGGATACTCGGAATTAAAAAATAGAATCACCTCCCGCACCCCGCCCAAAGTACTAAATAGGCAAATCAGCACTGCTGGAAATTGAACAATTGAACTTGTGTACTAAAAGGTCAGTTTGAGGAATTCTGCCCAGAATTCAAAGCAAAAACCCAAAGTGATGGACGTTTTGAGAAGGAGATAAAAGACATGGACGGTAGGTCTGGTAAAGTCAGTATCCATGAGATAGAAATTCCAGGAGATTAGGGGCATTAACCAGTGACATCAGAGGAAAACGTTTGCATGAGTTCAAGAAAGATGAATCTTCAGATGTAAAGACTCATGGAGGGCCAGATGGGTGGAAGAAAAAATAAACATGCCTAGGCATAGTTGGTGAAATTTTTAAATTCTAAAGGTAAAGGGGAAAAAATGCCATAGAATTACAGACAGGACAAAACCAGACACTTCCTATGTTATTTAACCCACAAATGGGTGGAAAATTTGGGAAACTCTTCCCAGGCTTTTTTTTTTTTTTGGCTGCATTGGGTCTTTGCTGTGTGCAGGCTTTCTTTAGTTGCAGTGAGCAGGGGCTATTCTTTGTTGCAGTGCGTGGGCTTCTCACTGCGGTGGCTTCTCTTGTTGTGGAGCACCAGCTCTAGGTGCGTAGGCTTCAACAGTTGTGGCACGTGGGCTCAGTAGCTGTGGCTCGCGGGCTCTAGAGCGCAGGCCCAGCAGTTGTGACCCACGGGCTTAGTTGCTCCGCGGCATGTGGGATCTTTCCGGACCAGGGCTTGAACCCGTGTCCCCTACATTGGCAGGCAGATTCTTAACCACTGCGCCACCAGGGACACCACACCCCCACCCCCAGGCTTATTTTACAATGTTCAGTACAATCCTTACTGGAAAAGCTTACAACGTACAAAAACAGAAAACTATAAAGTGGTCCTACTTATGAGGTGTAAAAATCCTAAATAAAATATTAGCAAATATTAAATTTTTACTCAGCAACAAAAGATTAAGTTCAGCAATATATGAAAAGAAAAATACTTCCTAGTCAAGAGGGCTTAATTCTGGAATAATTTGAAATTAGGAAATCTACTGATTCATTGCATTATATTCTTAAAGGAGAGAGAACAAATAGATCTTCTGAGTGGATGTCAAATGGGTGTTTGGATAAAACTCATTGTCCATCCTAAACTAGGGTAGAAGGAAAGTTCTTTGTAAGTATTTATCAGCAACTAACAAGGCAGTTTTACTCAGAGGAAAGCCCTGGAGTAATCATAGTTAAGGAATGAGACGAGGATGCATTGTTTTGGAGGTTCCAGCCATGAAAGAAAACAGGAAAAATAAACGAAGTATAGATTCTGGGTATGAAGTCATGAAATTCATTCTCCACCAATGGTATGATTGTTTACCTAGCAGATTCAAGATCACTGATGAAAAAAACAGTTAAGAAATCTATAAAGTAACTGAATACCAGAGCTATAATTTTCTTTTCTACCAGTCATATCCAATTATGGATTATAATTTTTTAAAACCTCATCCATAATAGCTATAACAACCATAAAATACTGAGGAATAAGTCTAACAAGAAGCAAGTGAACCTATCTGAAGAAAAACAATAAAATTTTACTAAAGGACATAAAGCAGATTTAAATAAATGGAACAATCATGTAACCAGATGAGAGGATACAAATGTCATTTCTCTCCAAATTAATAAGTAGTTCAATGCAAGTCCAGTTAAAATCCATGATGGGATGTTTTGGGTGAACTTGAATTTATTTAACATAGTTATTTATTATTTTCAAGAAGTAATAATACAAAATTAAGGCACTCTGGGGTCTCCCCCGCCCCAGCCTCCAGCCACCTCCACAGAGGCACACGGTATTATTGATTCTTGTGTATTCTTTTAAAGATGTTTTTGCATATAAAAGCAAAGTTACAAGGGTTGTATTTTTTTCTATATTTTTTACACAAGTAGCTGCATATTATACCCACTGCTCTGTTCCTTGCTTTTTTCCCCTTATCAATGCATGCATGCAATACCTAAAAAGCTCTCCAATGATTTTCAAGTTCCAAGTTCACTTGGAACACTAAATGCACAAGAATATCCAAGAAAATTGTGAAAAGGAGGGATAATGAAGGGAAATTGTCCTATCAGGTATCAAAACACAGTATCAATGTACAGCAATAGAAACAAAATGGCACTAGAGAAAAAATGGGCAAACAGATCAATAGTGCGGAGTAGGGAGTTCCAGGAAATTTACTCAGGAATTTAGCTATTTACTGCAAATTGAAAATACAGGTTGTATTTTTAAATCACTAAATATTTTTGATCATTTGACCACCTGAAAATAAACACTTAGACTCTTATTTCACACTAAACAAATCCCGTTGACCCTGCAAATCTCTCTGGCTTCCTCTTCTGACACCAGGTCAAGAAAACTCTGCTTCTAGAGTGCTCAACTGCTCAGATCAGGCCCACCTGATCATTTCCCTTTTTGCCACAAAACACAATCACAGGCGTGACACTGGGGGCAGAGGTCATGGGAGGCATTTAAGACTCTAGCCACCCTGTTTTTATTACATGAAGGGCCCTTTGAAGCCTAATAGGTAAAAGACGACTATCCCACCTGTAGAAGAAGGGCCAATGGTTTGAGCGGGCAAGTCAGAGAAGGAAAAGGACAGCTGGTCTTCAAACTGTGAAAACAGACTTGATTTCACTAATGTTGAAAGAATATAAATTAAAAAGAATATTTGAAATATTGACTCTCAGTCATTCAGCCAGGAAAGGATAGAGGGGCAGAAGTGAGTGCCCTGAAGGATGGGTGGGCGAGCTCTCTGATTCAGGTGGGGGTGGATTAGTTGGCGCCCTCTGCCATAGAAAAGGGCCACAGACTGGGCGGCTTGAAGAACAGAAGTTTGTCTTCTTGTCATTCTGGAGGCCAGATGTCCAAGGTCAAGGTGTTGGCAGGGTGGTTCCTCCTGAGGCCAATCTCCTGGGCTTGTAGACAGCTGTCTTCTCCTTGTATCCTCACAAAGTCATCCTCTGTGTGTCTGTGTCCTAACCTACTCTTCTCATAAAGACATCAGTTGTTAGGGCCCACCCTGGTGACTTCATTTTATCTTAATTACCTCTTTAAAGACCCTCTCCCCAAATATACCCCCACCCCAGTCCACCCGGCAACCACTCTTTCTACAAAACCTCCCCCCTCGTTTCCCTGCATTTGCTCCATTCCCCTCCCCCATAACTCTTACCCACACAGGAGCCAAAGAATTCTCTAGTGTTAGGGTTTTTACAGTCATCTTAGATGTAAAAATAAAAAAAATTATTTTTCAAGTTTAAGTTCATCCTTCAAAATCACCTAACTCCAACATGATATTCACCCAGCAGCCTTTTGTTCTATAAATCTATTTTCTGTTTAGATCTACCCACTGAATAAGGAGTGCTCTACACAAGTGAGCCAGCAATTACTGGTTGAAGTCTATCTCCCTAAATAAACTGGTGTTCTAGCTTATAAATCAATCTCACGTGGGTTTCGTTCCAAGGAACCCATACTCCAGTGGTGCTCAGCCCACCCTTCAGGCTGGTTTCCTCCCAGGGGATTTAGGACTGTACCTGAGATTGCCAACCTCTAAGTGGTAAGAAATCTGTAAAATTCACATGAGGCCTCGTAACCTTGACACTTTCAGAACATCCTTAGACACGGAGAATCTCTAATATGTGGTGGGAATGGAGGGCTTATTGCAGTTGGTGGGCATAGATTACATATATTTCGTCTCTGCAACTAGACTGTAAAGTCTTTGATGGCAAAAGGTATGGGTCTTTGTAGTTTAAAGGCTGTTTCCCAGACCCACCCCACAGTGGGGGTAGGGGTGCTGCTTCCATGATGTCCGGTGTGCGATGCTGGGACACCCTCCCCCTCTCTCCCCAGTGGCAGCTCTGCAAACCGAGATGGAGACCCTGGCTCTGCATCTCTTCTACGTGCAGAACATAGACCAGGACGTGCGTGACGACATCCGGGTGATGAAGCGAGTCGTGAAGAAGTCGGAAGCCGAGCGCATGCGGGCCGAGTTGGAGAAGAAGCAGCAGGTATTCTGCAAAGATGACGCCCGTGTGACTATTTGCCACATCTTTGATTTCCTGATCTGATCAGCCCTGCCCTGCGTGAATACCGCAGCCCTGGGGGCCATGCCCAGCATGGGGTTGCTGACGTGGGTTGAGGTTGCTGGGGACCCATCTCACTGTGCATCTCGTCCCCTCCCTTCCAGGACCTGCACGTGGACCAGCTGACCACCCGAGCCAACCAGCTGGAAGAACAGATTGCCCTGTTCGAGGCCCAGTACCGCGCGCAGGCTGAGGACACCCGGACGCTCAGGAAGGCAGTGAGCGAGGTAAGCGCTCAGTGGCACAAGCGCCATCTGGCAGCGCCCAGGCAGTGCCTGCATGCCTGCAAGGAGACTGACTGAGCCCCCGGTTAGCCGGCCAGCCTCCTGCACATCTGTCTGTCAGAGCATCTGGCTGACCCACGTTGGGGACACAGTAGATACCAGCTGACTGATGGCCGGTATTCTTATTCCCACTGTAGCCAGTGATAGACTGAAAGGCCTCTCAGGAGCTGGGACATTCTGTCCTGCTTGCTGGGGCATCCTTAGCAAGTTCCTTAGCGACAGCAGGCCTCTTTCGGAGACGGCTGAAGTTTCCCTACCCGTTCTCAGCCTGGGCAGCCAGTGCTCCAGGGCAGTGCCCACATCTCCCTTCCCGTGTGGAGTAAGGGACGGCACGGGCTCAGTGCAGCTCCAAGTTCAGTGGCCAGCACTGGAAACCAAAGTGGCTGTGACCTTTTTTTTTTTAATCTGTGAGTCACCATCTGCATTCATACGTGCAGTGATGACACAAAGGAAACAACCCACTTTTATTGAAGGAGAGACAAATGGGCTTGAACAAATGAACAAACACACCTGGGTCCACATGGGAAAGCGTCCAGTGCTTGCCAACCTATGAATATACTTAACCTAGAATGTGCTCCCATCAGAATCTCAGGGGGGAAAAACCTTATTAGTTAGCAAAGTGATTCTTAATTTTAATCTGAAAAATAAATTCAGAGGACTAGCAGAGAATTGTCCAGGGAGGAAGGTTCATGAAGGCTGGCCCCCGGTCCCAGTTTGCCCGGAAATGACAGATTTCCCGAGACGTGGGACTTTCTGGGCTAGAACCAGGGGAGTCCAAGACAAACCGGAATGGTGGGTCCACCTAGCATTAAATACTATAAAGCCCTAGAGGCTAAAATAATGAATTACTGGAGTCAGGGACAGACAGGTAGGCTGTGGGAGCCTGTGAGAGAGCTCAGAATCAAGGAAACGTTTATATGGAAATTTCATGGATTATAAATTAATGGAGAGCGAGTGAATTATGCACCCGGTGGTGTTGGGACATTTGGTTAATCATTTGGGGAAAAAAATCAAATCTTTTCCTCATACCACACACTAAAATTCCACATGGGATCAAGTATTGAAACAAGGGAAACTGTACCAGAAGAAAGAAAAAGATAAATATTTATAAAGCCCTGGGTTGGAGAGGCCTTTCTAAGCATAACACCAGTAAGTTTGGTGGTGCAAAGAGATTTTGAAAATCAATTCAGAATCTGCCGTGTGCGATTCTGCTCTGTGATGATTGTGTACACACACACACACACACGATGCTGTAGTTTTCTTTCATTACGTCTTTTTTGCCTCCCGCCCCTCCCTGCTGGCTGTGTGCCATCGGGGCAGGACCGTCCCACGTTTGTTCATCCTGCATTCCTGCACCCAGAACAGGGGTCCCATGGCAGGTACGACACAGACATTGACGACAGACGAGAGCGGGACAGGGGTTCTCCCACCAAGCTGGCAAAGACGAACAAGGCAGGGGAATTGGGGCTCCCATACTGATGGCGGGGGTGCAGTCTGTCTTCATCAAGATCCTTATTCAAGGGCAATACTGTACTGCATGTCAGGGACACCCACCCCGCTCCCCAGCAAGCTCTCCCAAAATATCACTGTTTGGACTTCATTCCAGGGAGAATAGGCATGCAAATAAAATTTCTGTATACATTACATACTTCACGAACAAAATGAATAGAGAGTCACTGGGGACACAGTGCTGTATGTGATAACGAAGAAAGTCCCAAGAAGAGGACATTAGTTAAACAAATTATGATATATCCATGCAGTGGAGGACTATCCCACCAATAAAATAAATATTTACTGGCATGGAAACCCATTCACAATATGCTACTTTTTATTTTTATTTTTAATGTTTATTTATTTGGCTGCACCGGGTCTTAGTTGTAGCATGTGGGATCTTAGTTGTGCCATGCGAACTCTTAGTTGCAGCTTGTGGGCTCTTAGTTGCGGCATGCATATGGGATCTAGTTCCCTGACCAGGGATCGAACCCTGGCCCCCTGCATTGGGAGCACAGAGTCATAACCGCTGGACCACCAGGGAAGTCCCGCTACTTTTTTTTTTTTTTTTTTTTAAATAAATTTCTGTTGTTTAAGCCACCAGTTGATGGCAATTTTTTTTTTTACACTGTATTTATTTATTATTTATGGCTGTGTTGGGTCTTCCTTTCTATGCGAGGGCTTTCTCTAGTTGCGGCAAGTGGGGGCCACTCTTCATCGTGGTGCGCGGGCCTCTCACTATCGCGGCCTCTCTTGCTGTGGAGCACAGGCTCCAGACGCGCAGGCTCAGTAACTGTGGCTCATGGGCCTAGTTGCTCCGCGGCATGTGGGATCTTCCCAGACCAGGGCTCGAACCCGTGTCCCCCGTATTGACAGGCAGATTCTCAACCACTGTGCCACCAGGGAAGCCCCCCGCTACTTTTTAATACTAAGTTACAAAACAATAATAGGATATGATTGCTTAAACACACACACACACACACACACACACACACACACAAAACACACACACACACAGGAAGATAACACCGGGGTGTTAGAAATGGTAAACGCTAAGTTGTGGGATTATTTTTATTTTCTTTTTGCTTATTTCCATATTCTAATTTGAGTAGAATAAACACTTTTTTTGATGAGGAGTGTGTTTAAAACATTTAAAGACTGAATTCAGCCTCGATTTTTGCATCTCAGCCTGTACCTTGGTCAGCAGGCCCTTGACCGGCAGCCTTGGGGAGTCGGGGGGCACCTGCCTCTGGCTGACCAGCCCCACAGAGCCCAGCCTGGGGAGGAGCCCAGTGGTTTTGGTACCTACTGCCTCGGCCGGGCACTGTTGGGCAGTGCACAACCTACTCCACGGCACAGAGCAACCTCCTCAGTTAATAACTTACCCAAATCCAGAAATGTCTCACCAGTCATGGTATAATTAATTCATACCACTTTATGCTCTATAATAATAATAATGAATAGATGATTTTTTAAAGCCCTGACACCTGAGAGTGGGATCCCCAGGGGTGATGCCTCCTTTCACGTCCAGCTCCACCCTTTTATCGTCCCTGTGAGTGTTCAAGGCCACTCTGACTTCCTCCAGCATCTACCGTGCACATCCACCAAGAGCAGACGCTGCTGGGACTCAGCACCTCCACAGAGATGCTCGTGGCCTAATGGGGGTCTCACCCGAGCTCCCACTCAGTGCCCCTTCCAGGAATCAGCACGAGGCCAACTTGCTAACGGTGCAATGATTCCACTGAAATGACCATCAGGACATTCTGAGCACCACACGACACAGCAATTGTGGTCGAGCTAAGAACGTGCTGGGTGTACAGGCACCATCCCCTCTGATCCGACGGCCGCAGGATGTGGGTACTGTTACTGTTCCCGTGTCACAGCTGGGGCTCAAGGCTCAGGCAGGTGTTAGACAGGTCTTTAGAGCCATGTTTAATTTGACATGTGTCCTTCTGCTGATGCAGATAAAGAAAAGCATGGGTGACAGAGAAGGAAGATGATTCAGGAAGCTCGGGGCTCTCCGACATCCTTTTGGGGCTCTGAGCTTAATGACATAAGACCAACATCCAAGTAACCTCAACGCTCCACTGCAGGCCTGCATGGAAATAGATGCCATCAACATGGAGAAAAAGCGCATCCTGCAGCAGTGGGCCACCAGCCTGGTGGGCATGAAGCATCGCGACGAGGCTCACAAGACCATCCAAGAGGCACTCAGGTACAGGCGGCCCTTCTGGTTGCCATGGAGGTGGGCCAGGTGGCTCAGGACCACGGGGGGGTCTGGGCGAGCGGGGAGAGCTCGTGACAAGTGTGGGAACGCGGAGGCGGGTGCGGAGTGGACTCCACGCCCAGCTCCTCACAGGTGAGCACGGAGTGCCCATCCTCGGCTCTCCTGGGACAAAGGGGTGCACCTGCAGCCCCGCAGCCCTTCGGCCCCAGCTTCCGCCCTGAAGCCACCCTTATTGTTCACCCAGATTTCAGTGTTTCTTAAATCCTTTCAAACTTTCCGTGGCACCAGGAGCAGCAAAGCTTTCACGCTCAGATTTCCTGGGAGGATTAAGGAGAAACAGTGAGAGAGAGAGAGAAAGAAAAAGGGGTATTTATCTTGGGGAGATAAAGGTGTCCCTTTGATTTGCAGTTTCACCACCTGTGTGCAGAAACTTCATCCCTTCTCTATTGTTCTGCCAAGGGCTGAGTTCCATCCGAAATCCTGCTTTAATCTCCATGAAAAGGGAAGGAAGAGGCCCCCCTCGCGTTCCCCTCTCACTTCTAGCGAGGGCTGGACGTGTAGCCTGGGCGGGGTGCTGGAGACAGGCTTCCAGACACAGCACTGCCTGAATTCCCCAAACCTCCAGGGTGCTTGGGGCCCAGATGTGGAAGCCGGTTCTGGAGGGAGCACATCATAGCTCGACTCGACCTCAGAAAAACAAAAACGGAGGGACTGATTGTTTTTAAAACAAGCCATTTTACATGGGTAATGCTGGCTTAAAAATACTCGTTTCCTTCATTTCCCTGAGTCGATGAGAGAAAGCCAAAGGGAGAATCATGGAATTGTCCAGGCAAAGTCCGGCTAAAGATCTGCTTTCCCTTTAAACACGCAGGTGGAGGAACCGGGCGGGCTCAGGGCTGTGGGGTTGGGCTCCTCTCTACCCTGCCCCCTGGGGCTGCTGGCCTACCCACTCCCGCTGTGTCTGCCCCCTCAATGCTGTCCTGTGTTTGGTGCAGGAGAGGCCTTGGCCTGTGGGCAGCTTTTTCCTCCTGCCCAACGTCGACCTTGAGTAAGGTTGAGGCTGGGAGTCTCATGGCCTGTGCCCCCCACAGGGACCCCCCCATTGTCCAGCACTTCCTGTGTGTGTGTGTTTTGTGTGTGTGTGTGTGTGTGTGTGTGTGTGTGTGTAAGCAATCATATTCTATTATTGTGGGTCCCTACCACACAGAGACTTGAAAGGCAGCAGCTCCTACGGAATCTTTGTAGTTAGTGACAAAGTCGCATTAGGAGTGCCTCCCAACCACAGGTGAAGAATCATGTTGAGGCTGCAGCAAACACTGAAAGTCATACATTCAAAGCAAATGGGTCATTTCCATGTGAAACGTCTCAGAACAAGCCAGAAAATACAAAGACTATACTGTGCTCAACTTGGGATGGGGGGGATACCCTGCCTAGAATTTACACCCTCTCAGGGATAGGGACACAAACAGGTCCCCTTGTGCCCTGGTATCTGCCTCTGTCATACCTCCCGACAGGAAACGTGTGGGACAGGCAGGGCTCAGCACCTCTGCTGGGTGTTAATCTATCAGCTTTATCGCTTTGAGATCCTGTAACAGGTTCCCTCTTAATCCTCAGATGGATTGGGCCAAGCTTCAGACATATTCTAGATTCCACCAGTTCTTTTCATTCTGTTTATTTTCCACTGGTATCTGTTAATCAAGGACTTTTTTTAATCAATTTTTTTATTGAAGTACAGTTGATTTACAATGTTGTATTAATTTCTGCTGTACAGCAAAGTGATTCAGTTATACATATGTAGACATTTTTTAAATATTCTATTCCATTATGGTTTATCATGGGATATTGACTATAGTTCCCTGTGCTCTACAGTAGGACCTTGTTGTTTATCCATCCTATATATAAAAACTTATATCTGCTAACCCCAACCTCCCACTCCATCCCTCCCTCAACCCCCTCCCCCTTGGCAACCACCAGTTTGTTCTCTATGAAGGACATTTTTAAAGAGTGTCTTTTTTATTTTATTATTTTTTTTATTTCTGGCCATTCTGTGGGTCTTGTGGGATCTTAGTTCCCTGATCAAGGATTGAACCCGAGCCACAGCAGTGAAAGTGCCGAGTCCTGGACCACTGGACCGCCAGGGGATTCCCAAGTGTGTCTTTTTTAAAAATAATTTTTATCAAGGGTAAGTGATCACATTACAGGAAATTAGAAAAACAGAGATAAAGATTTAAAATACCACAGTCTTTCTCCTTTTGTGACAATGACAGTTGATTAGCTAGCATTCTGGTGTCTTTTCCCCCATGCATGTTTTACTGAGTGTTCAGATTTGTGTCATAAATATTGGATGTCTTATTGTTATTGTTATTGTCAAATTCTAGGTATTTATAAGGCTTCTACTTCCTAAAAAAGAAAATGAGTAACTTTTAAAAGTTTGGTTTATTGAGGATAATTTATGTACAAATTTATTATGTAAATTATTAGTGTTATGTAAAAAGTTATCCTTTTTCAGAGCACAGTTCAGTTCAGCAAATGGACAGACGCAAGTAGCCATCATACACTCAAGATATCAGCTATTTCCTGCATCCCAGAAGTCAGTACCTCTTCCCACCTCCAGCCCCCAGCAACCCTGATCTGCTTTCTGTTCCTATAGTTTGGTCATTTCTAGAATGTCATATAAACAGGATCACACAATACGTAGCTTTTCTTGTCTAGCTTTTTTTTCACTTTGCACAGTGCTTTGAGAGTCAGCCTGATGTTACAAGATCAGTTGCTGAGTAGTAGGCCCTCATGTGGATATATCAACATTTGGTTGTTTCCAGTTTGGACGGTAGCATGACCAGAGTTGCTGTGACATTGTGTGCAGGTCTTGGTGTGGGAATGCAAAATGGAACAGACCACTTTGGGAAACACTTTGGCAGCGTTTGAGATTCCCAGCCATTCTCATCCTCACCAACACTTAATAGTGCCGTCATTTAAATTTTAGCCATTAGTAGATATGTTGTGGTGTCCTGTCGAGATTTTAATTTGCATCTTCCTAATGACCAATGATATTGAACGTCTTTTCATGTGAGTATTTGCCATGCATATATCTTCTCTGATAAAAGGTGTCTTTTGCTCATTTTTAAAAATTGAAGTATAGTTATTTACAATGTTTCAGGTATGCCGCAAAGTGATTCAGATATATATATATACATATATATATATATATATATATGTATATATACTTTTCCATTGTAGGTTATTACAAGGTATTGAATATAGTTCCCTGTGCTATCGTTTATCTATATATCTGTTAATCCCAAATTCCCAATGTATCTCTCTACCCCCTTTCCCTTTGGTAACCGTAAGTTTGTCTTCTATGTCTGTGAGTCTATTTCTGTTTTGTAAATAAGTTCATATGTATCATTTTTTTAGATTCCACATATAAGTGATATCATATATTTGTCTTTCTCCGACTGACTTACTTCGCTTAGTATGATAATCTCTAGGTCCATCCATGTTGTTGCAAGTGGCATTATTTCATTCTTTTTATGGCTGAGTAATTGCATATATATGTGTGTGTGTCCATGTGTGTATATATATATATATATATATATATATATATATACATACACACATACCACATCTTCTTTATCCATTCATCTGTCGATGGACATTTAGGTTGTTTCCATGTCTTGTCTATTGTAAACAGTACTGCTATAAACACTGGGGTGCAGGAATCTTTCTGAATTAGAGTTTTTGTCTTTTCTGGATATATGCCCAGGAGTGGGATTGCTGGATCATATGGTAACTCTATTTTTAGTTTTTTAAGGAACATCCATACTGTTTTCCATAGTGGCTGCAGCAATTTACATTCCTACCAACAGTGGAATGTAAATTTTTCTCCACACCCTCTCCATCATTTATTATTTGTAGACTTTTTGATGATGACCGTTCTGACTGGTGTGAGGTGATACCTCATTGTAGTTTTGATTTACATTTCTCTGATTATTAGCAATGTTGAGCATCTTTTCATGTGCCTGTTGGCCATCTGTATGTCTTCTTTGGAGAAATGTCTATTTAGATCTTCTGCCCATTTTTTGATTGGGTTGTTTGTTTTTTTTATGTTGAGCTGTTTGAGCTGTTTGTGTATATTGGAAATTAATCCCCTGTCAGTCACATCATTTGCAAATATTTCCTCCCAGTCTGTAGGTTGTCTTTTTGTTTTGTTTATGGTTTCCTTTGCTGGGAAAAACCTTTTAAGTTTAACTAGGTCCCATTTGTTTATTTTTGCTTTTGTTTCCATTACTCTAGGAGATAGATCCAAAAAAATATTGCTGTAATTTATGTCAAAGAGTGTTCTGCCTATGTTTTCCTCTAGGAGTTTTATAGTATCCAGTCTTACATTTAAGTCTTTAATCCATTTTGAGTTTATTTTTGTATATGGTGTTAGAGAATGTTCTAATTCATTCTTTTACAAGTAGCTGTCCAGTTTTCCCAGCACTACTTATTGAAGAGAATGTCTATTCTCCATTGTATATTCACGCCTCCTTTGTCATAGATTAATTGACCATAAGTATGTGGGTTTATTTCTGGGCTCTCTATTCTGTTCCATTGATCTATGTGTCTGTTTTATTGTGCCAGCACCATACTCTTTTGATTACTGTAGCTTTGTAGTGTAGTCTGAAGTCAGGGAGTGTGATTCCTCCAACTCTGTTCTTCTTTCTTAAGATTGTTTTGGCTATTCAGGATATTTTGTGTTTTCATACAAATTTTAAAACTTTTGGTTCCAATTCTGTGAAAAATGCCATTGGTGATTCGATAAGGATCACATTGAATGTGTAGATTGCTTTGGGCAGTATGGTCATTTTAGCAATATTCATTCTTCCAATCCAAGAACATAGTATATCTTTCCATCTGTTTGTGTCATCTTCAATTTCTTTCATCAGTGTCTTTTAGTTTTCAGAGTACAGGTCTTTTGCCTTCTTACATAGGTTTATTCCTAGGTATTTTATTCTTTTGCTCATTTTTAAACTGAGTGGTTTATCTGATTATTGAGTTATGAGTTCTCATATGTTCTGGATACAAGTCGTTTACCAGATGTGTATTTTGAAAATGTTTTTCCCCAGGCTGGCTTGTAATTTCATTCTCTTAACAGTGTTTTTTGAAGAGCCAAAGTTTTAAATTTTGATGAATTCCAATTTATTAATTTTTTTCTTTCATAGTTCATGCTTTTTATGTCCTCTCTAAGAAATCTTTGCCTGACCTAGAGTCATAAAGATTTTCTCTATGTTTTCTGCTAAAGTTTGATAATTTTAGCTCTTCCATTTAGGTATATGATCTATTTCAAGTTAATTTTATTATGGTCTGAGGTTCAGTCTTTTTTTGCATGTCCATCTCCAGTTGTCTTAGCACCCTTGGTGAAAAGACCATCCTTTCTCCACTGAAATACTGTGGCACCTTTGTCAGAAATCAGTCAATTGTGTGTGTGTGTGTGTGTGTGTGTGTGTACACTCTCCATCCTGTTCTATTGATCTATTTGTCTTTCACCAATACCACATTGTCTTCATAAGTACAGCTTTATAGAAAGTCTCTAAATCAGACACTGGGAGTCCTTTTTCTTCTGTTACAAACTTATTTTGGCTATTCTAGGTCCTTTGGATTTCCATATGAATTTTAGAATTAGCTTGTCAATTTCTGGGGGAAAAATGCCTACTGGCATTGAGATTGGAAATGCATTGAGACTATAGAGCAGTTTGAGGAGAATTGACACCTTCATAATATTGAATCTTCTGCTGCGTGAACACAGCATATCTCTTCAGTATCTTTTTTTTTTTTTTTAATGTGTGCAGGTGTTTATTGCTATACTGGTGAAATTGGGGAAAGAACAGAAAACTGGATAGAGCCTAATCGTATACCAATGAGATATTTAAAATACTGGTCATTGAAAAGAATTAAGGCAATTTCTATGTACACTGATAATGAATATCTCTAAGATACAACACAAGAAAAAGTAAGGTGCAGAATAGGATATACTAAGCTTCCACTTGTAATTTTTTAAGTGGAGAGAAATACATAAACACCCACAAACATAATGTTTATATATGCACAAAATATATCTGGCAAGACATTTAAGAGACAGTAACAGGTTGCTTGGGGAAGAGAGTTCAAGGCCCAGGAATAGATGTGAGAAAAATATGGAAGGTATTATTCTAGTTCAAGAAGACAGTACTTTTTGAATTGTTGAATAAGAACTTATTCAAAGGATAAGATACCATAAGTAGAGAAAAGCATGCTTAAAGTACAGCAGGACAGCACAGAATGAAAGGGAAAAAATGTCTCACACACAAAAATGCAAATTCCATTATCCAGGATCTGCATTTTTTACCTTGTCATTACTTATGGGTATTTCCATGACCAGTATGCTGAGGGGATTTGAAGAGACAGCCACCTGTGTTCCTCCCAGCCACACCATTCACTGTGTGCCTCTAATGCTTTAAGCTTCGTGTTCACGAGTACAAAACTGAGATAACAGCATATCCTTTCCAGGGTTATGGTCATGACTAAAGGAGATGGGCTGGCGCCAACCATTCCCCACCCACAAGCACAAGGCAACAGTTTCCTGCCCTTTCCCCCTCCCATAATCACAATATTAGAAGAGTTTTAGACTTGGACTTGAGATGGATAATAGTTCTTTTAACTTTTATTTTTATTTATTTTTTTTATTTTTGGCTGCACAGCATGCAGGATCCTAGTTCCCCAACTAGGGATTGAACCCATGCCCCCTACAGTGGAAGGATGGAGCCCCAACCACTGGACTGCCAGGGAAGTCCCGGATAATAGTTCTAATACATTAGAAAATATTAGTCAAGATTCGATTACTATTGGGACTTCCCCGGCAGTCCAGTGGTTAAGACTCCATGCTTCCACTGCAGGAGGTGTGGGTTGGATCTCTGGTCAGGGAACTAAGATCCCACGTGCCGTGCGGTGCGGCCAAAAAATAATAAATAAATAAATAAATAATATGCGAACGTCATAAAAAATTTAAAAAAAAAGATTCGACTACTATTAAAAGAGTTGGTTTCCTAATTTCTTTCTCTCCACTCTGTGAGCTTCCTCTGAGCAGGGCACCACCATACACATTGGTGTTCCGATGTCCTAGCTTTGCTCTTTCAATTTTGGCAGCGAATGCCAGCATCAGGTCAAGTCCATGGATGGCGAGCTCGAAGCCTGTAAGAAATCCATCATAAAGGAGGAAGAAAAGAACGAGAAGCTGGCCAGTATCCTGAACCGGGCAGAGACAGAAACCAGCCTGATGCAGAAACTGACTTCGCAGTGCCTGGCCAAGGAGGAGGCCCTGCAGAACGAGTTCAACACCTGCAGGCTCACCCTGCTGGACACGGAGGACGCACTGGGCAAGGCCCACATGGTACGGTCATGTCTCCCACCCGCAGGGCAAGCCTCCCCGACCTCCTTCACAGCACCCACCCTCTAGCTCTTCCTTTCCAGGAATACACGGCAACCATGGGCGAATTGCAGACTCTCCACCAGACCATCCAGCATGAGCTGGCGCTGAGGAGGAAGATGGATGCCTCCATCGTGGAGAAGCTGCAAGAGCACATGACCTCCAACAAGATGACCAAGTCCTTCCACCAGCTCATCCTGAAGCTCCAGAAGGAAAAGACCAACCTGGTATGCCACCTGCACACACCCGGGCCTCGAAAGGCAGGTGCCCTCAGGGAGAGCAGGCATTGGGGCGCCTCTCGCAGGGAACAGACCACATGCGGTGGAATGGGCGGGAGCAAGGGGCACTCAGCATGTTCATTCATCTTTCATTTTTTTCTAGTTGAAAAGGAATGCATTTTTATTGTAGAAAACCTAGAAGTACAAAAAGGCATAGGAGGAAAATAAGACAGCTGCAGTCCCACCATCCAGAGATAATCTCTTCTGAAATTGTGGTGTATTTCCTCTGGAAATTTTTCGAAACACACACGGTCATACTCATACACACAAAGACACACAGAAACACACGTGCACATACACATCCCCACGTGCACACATCCCCACGTGTGAGCAAACACACGCATACTCGTTCACACACACGCCAACATGCACACATTTGTGCAACATGTTCACATACATGAACACACGTGTGAAGACACCTGTGCACACACAACCCTAGAGGACATAGGACTCTTACTATATACCAGTTTTTAATCCACTCTAATCCATTTACATTAACTTTAATGAAATACAACACAGAGAGAAAAGTGCACAAACAAGTGTAGTTGTCAATGAATTTTTCACTATGTATGTAGTGTTTTATTTTACATTATTGACCACATTCAACATAACATTTTCCATTAAATATTCTTAGAAGAAGTACATGTTGGCTTATGCATCACATTTCATCCTACAAATGTATGTGTTTTGTTCAACAGTTCTCTCATTAGACACTTCAGGTTGCTTCTAGGTTTTAAACTTTATAAATAACTCAGCACTGAACATGCTTGCTCACACATCTTTGTCCACATGTCTGAGGATAAATTGCTGCAGCAGAAACCCTGGTCAAACTGGTAGGAGCATTTTAAATGGATTGTGGAGTTGCCCAAGCCTCTGCCTCCCCAGGGTGTGCCTGGAGGTCCTGAGTGAATGTGATTGGCCCACCTGGCCTGGGGACCCCCCCCCCTACCCCTGTCATGAGCTCTCTCCTGCTCCCCCAGGGGTCTTGCTTTTCTCTGAGTGGGGGGGGGGGTCCCTGTGTCCTTAGAAAAGCAATTTGTTACTTAAATAGTTTCTTCTTTGGCTCTTCCTGTGATGTGAACCCCTGCCTCGGGGCTGCTGTCTATCTGGCTAGCAGCCTGAAGCACCTCACCCCTCCCAGACACCTGGGAGGAGACCAGCTCGCTCCTGGCCTGGTGTGCCAAGGAACCAGGGAGACAGGGCTGGAACCAAGACCACCCATGCCTGGATCTCCTTGAGAGGCCCTAGCTGATGCTGGTGGAGTATTTCCAGTTCTTATTCTGGGAAGTGGGGGCAAGACTACCTGCTGGGAGCAAAACTGGGGGTGGGGGGCAGTGTGTACTGGAGAAGCTATGGAGTGTGGTGGGTGTGAAGTAAACCTGCCCGGCCCTGCTGCAGCACCACAGAGGCCGGTCCCCTGGCCCCCAGGTGCCGCTCGTCCCCAGCCACCCACGTAGGCGGCCCATGTACTACCACTCATGTCCACAAGAGGGCAATAAGGAGTCCAGGTCCAGCATTTGTTGCAACAATTGGTGGGCAGCAGGTGTACTACCACCCAAGTCCACAGGAGAGCAGTAGAGAGTCCTGGGCCAGCGTTCATTGGAACAATTGATGGGCGGCATGTGTAATACCACTGATGTCCACAGGAGGGCAGTAAAGTCCTGGTCCAGCATCTGTTGCAACAATTGGTGGGCAGCAGGTGTACTACCACCCATGTCCACAGGAGGGCAGTAAAGAGTCCTGGGTCAGCGTTTGTTGCCATTGGTGGGTGGCACATGTCCTACCACCCATGTCCACATGAGGGCAATAAGGAGTCCTAGTCCAGCATTTGTTGCAACAGTTGGTGGACAGCAAGTATACCACCACCCATGTCCACAGGGTGGCAGTAAAATCCTGGTCCAGCATCTGTTGCAACAACTGGTGGGTGGCAGGTGTACTACCACCCATGTCCACAGGAGGGCAGTAAAGAGTCCCAGGCCAGCATTTGTTACAACAATTGGTGGGCAGCCCATTACTATCACCCATGTCCACAGGAGGGCAGTAAAGAGTCCCAGGCCAGCATTTGTTGCAACAATTGGTGGGCAGCCCATTACTATCACCCATGTCCACAGGAGGGCAGTAAAGAGTCCTGGGCCAGCATTTGTTGCAACAATAGCCAGCAGATGCAAGTCCAGCTCTGGAAAGGGGGCACTTTTCCCAAACTGCGCATTACACCCCGTGGGCTGGTGGCAGACAGGGTGGGCATATCTGGGACCACCACCCATGTCCACAGGACGGCAGTAAAATCCTGGTCCAGCATCTGTTGCAACAATTGGTGGGTGGCAGGTGTACTACCACCCACGTCCACAGGAGGGCAGTAAAGAGTCCTGGGCCAGCATTTGTTACAACAATAGCCAGCAGGTGCAAGTCCAGCTCTGGAAGGGGGCACTTTTCCCGAACTGCTCATTACACCCCATGGGCTGGTGGCAGACAGGGTGGGCATATCTGGGACAAGGAGCAGAGATTGTGGAGGGACAGAATCATCCACAGCTGGGTCCAGAGGGAGGGCAGGCACAGGTGAACCATGGGGCCTACACAGTTAGTTCAGGAGCAGTACTGATGTCCCAGGAGGAGGCCAGGGTGGTCTCAACAAAGGGGACAAACAGCCCGAGGGGACTGAGGGGAGGTCGGGGTGCTCTGGTTGGCCTGGTTGGTGGCTGAAAGGGGACTTAGGAACTGAAGCCCTTCCAGGGTGGCTAGCACTGGGGTAGAGAGGAAGGCAGGGCCCCTGTGAAGACCCATTGACCTTGGATGGTCTTGGCAAAGAAAGGGACAGGTGGATAGCCAGAGCTCAGAGGGGCCAGAGGGGCCAAGGTGTGACCGCAAGGAGCTGGGTGACTTGAGATGCCGGCAGGGTCTGGCTTTAAACCTAGGAATGTCCTGGAAAGCCATGCACGATGGCTGGTCAGAGAGTGCATGTGTGACAGAGCCAGCTGGGGTCATGTGGGGAGGGGCAGAGATGACCCTGGGAGACTAGGAGTTGATGGGAGCCACAGGCTGGTAGAGAGCTGAGGATTTGCATGGGCAGGAACTAGTGGGCAACCAATGGAGAGGGGCTGGCTAGCAAGGTCAAGGCAGAGCCACAGCTCGGGGAAAAGGGCCCTGATCCCAAAGTGAGCCCGAGCTGCCTCCCTCCCTGATTCTCACAAGTATCCGTATGATCAACCCTCCATTGTAGGAAAGAATGGAGCAAATCTGTCTTCGGAAGCCAACAGAGGAGGCAGGGTGGGCTGGCCCAGCCTTCAGGACAGTGGCAGCCCCGAGGAGCCCTGGGCATTTCTGCCCTGGGCCGAAGCTCCCACCCCCAGAACCAAGGTTGGCGAGAGCCCCAGGGTCACAAGCCTCCGGCCAAGTGGCAAGTGACACCCCACAGTACAATCTTTTCTCTCAAGGACTGTGTCCAGCTTTTCCAGTGAAATGTAAGGACATTTGTCCCATCAAATAGAAATTAGAAGTTGGTGTTTGTCACAACATTATTTAGAGTCGGAATGTTGATAACAGATTGACAAGCTCAAAGAAGGCAGGCATCTTGGTTTTCCTCACCAAAACACACGAGCTGTCAAGAGCAGTGCCCCATGATCATTGTGGAACAGATGACATTCCCAGGGACAGCTGTGACTTGCTTCCTAATCTCTGTTACAAATATGACTGAGTATTACACAGCCATTAAAAATGACATGACGTGAAATTTGTCAAATTGCAAAGTGGCTTACAAACCTATATGTAGAGTGTGATCCTGTTTTTCTTTTGGTTGGGGGCGGGGAGAGGGGTTTATATACAAAGTCGGGAAAGCAGGATAGATTCTAAATAGTGATGCTGGCTAGCTGTGTGGCAGATTTATGGGTGATCATATGTATTTTCACATTTCCCCATTTCAGTGCACGTTACTGTTTGTTTGATAAGAAGAGACAATAATGTTAGCTTTCTTTTTTTGTGAGAAATCAATAGGGTTCCAACAAGTAGGTCCTTTGACAGGTCATGAGGTGGAGAGAAAGCCAACATCCTCCTCTCCTGATTATGTTTTGGAATTTCTCCAGATGAATACCCGGAGGATCAAGGAAACAAGAAGCCAACCAGCTCATTTGGAGCCTCCCAGAAAGAGAAAAAAAGTTCAGACATGTTTCCTTCTGCTAATTCAGGTGACACATCATTCCAAGATTGACGGTGACATTGCTCAGACCACCCTGGACATCACGAACACCAGCTGCAGGCTGGACATGCATCAGAAGACACTGGCCGAGCTGGACAAGGAAGTGAAAAAAGTCAACGACCTCATCACAAACAGTGAAAATGAAATCTCCAGGCGCGCAATCCTGATTGAGAGAAAGCAAGGCCTCATCAACTTTTTGAACAAGCAGCTGGAGCAGATGATTTCTGAACTCGGGGTAAGACCCCAGGGCCGGGAGAGGCCGCTCGGGTTGATATCTATGCCTGGCCATTTCAGGAACTTCTTATGTTCAGAAACGAACTCACGTAGGACACACGCGTTCCTGTCCCGCCGATCTTACAGGTGAAGCGCATGTGTCTGTGCAGAATGCTCTGACTCAGGGGCTGTCTGCAGACCTTCTCTGTTGGGCCAGATAGTCAGTATTTCAGGTGTTACAGGCCAGATGGTCTCTGTTGCAACCCCTCACCCCAGCGGCTATGAGGAGGAGCCACAGGCAGTACGTAAACAGACAGGTGTGGCTGTGTGCAGTAGAACCTAACTTAGGGTCCCTGAAGTTTGAATTCCATATAACTTCCGCCTGGCACAAAATTCTCTTCTGATTTTCTGTGCGGCCCACGGGCTATGCGAAGACAGGCAGCGGGCGGGATCTCACCCACTGACTGCAGCTCTGAGTGAAGTGGTCTGATGAGTTTGGGGCTTGAAGTCCTACAGATTATCCAGGTATCGCTGACCTGAGGAACCCACCAACAGTTTCAAGTCCCAGAGCAGAATGGGCAGCTGGGGGCACACTCTTAGGTAGACCTCGACACCAGAGTGCGGTCTCAGAGCTGCAACCTGAGTGGATTCCAAGGGAGTAAAGACCCTAACCCATGACAGTGTGCTGTTAGAAGACAATTTGCAAAGCCCCTTTGGGTGACAGAGGCCCTGCTGCCCCTGCCCCAAGACTGGGGCATGGTGGGGCCCGGCCAGTGGAGGGAGGGGAAGGGGTCACAGACCCCCAGACCCATATCTCCCACAGCAGGTCAGGCCATATGGCCTGGGCCCTCAGGGGAGGGGACCCAATGACAGGGTCCCTGGTCCCTCTGAGTAAAGACCCCCTACTCGTCGTACAGACACATGATCTCAGGGGTCCCCAACCTCGGCAGCCCACCCGGATTTAGAGGCTCATTGTGCTTTCTGGTGAACATCACTTTCAGGGGGAAGAAGTGGGGCCCCTGGAGCTGGAGATCAAGAGGCTGACCAAGCTGATCGAGGAGCACAACGCCGGCGTGACGCAGGCCCAGGTGACCTGGCTCCGACTGCAGCAGGAGATGGTGACGGTCACGCAGGAGCGCGAGGAGCACCTGGCCTCCCTGGACATGTCCAAGAAGGACATCCACATCCTGGAGCAGAAGAAACTACGGATAGAAAGTGAGCTCCCCTGCCCAGCCCCCTCCACAGCACCTGCTGTGGTGTCCCGGTCCCACCTGGTCCCACCTGGTCAGCCCAGCCCTGCAGCCCCACAGGAAGTGCTGCCTGGTGTCCAGGGCCCACTCGGCCTGAACGCATCATGCCCACTTCTCCCCGGAGGTCCTGCCGCCTGCTGCTCCTGCCCTTGGGCCACCCAAACCCCCCTGTTGGTGGTCAGGGTCGTTGCTTTCCGGCCCTGCCCCTGAGCTTGGCTGGTCTTTCCTAGGGGCTTGGTGTCTGAGCGCCAACCCTGTTCCCTTCGGCCTCCTCTGGCTGGGCGGGGGTGCCCAAAGGTCGGCGGGGCCGTAGGGCGCTCTGGGCACAGACCCGGATCACTACCCCCAGGGGCCACCCCCGACCCCCGGCCGCCCTCCCCGCAGACAAGATCGACCAGGAGAAGAAGGAGCAGAAGCAGATCGAGCGGCACATGAGGGACCTGGACAGCGACCTGAAGAAGCTCAACGTGCTGATGAACCAGAACCGATGCAGCGCCGAGGAGCTGCAGCAGGGCAACCTGGCCACCGAGGGCGAGTTCGTGCACGCGCTCAAGGTGGGCTCCACCTTGAGCTCCCGCCCGCGGTGGACAGGCAGGGGGCGGGGCGGGGGAACAGGTGTGCGCCGCCCTCAGCCCCACCCTCAGCCGCCCCCTCCCCATGCAGGCCTCGGAGCGAGAGACCATCGAAATGCAGGAGAAGCTGAACGAGCTCAGGGAGGAGAAGGCTGCCGTGCTCAACAGCCTGGTGGAGGCGGAGTGAGTGCCGGGCGCCTCTGGTCCCAGGGTCGCTGCCCCACGGAGCCGTGGGAGGCCACCGTCCACGTAAACCGGCCCGGGAGGTGGGGGCGGCTCTGGGACCCGAGGGGGATCCCGGGGAAGAGTGGGGTTCTTGTCTCCTGCGCTCAGGGCAGCCCTCCCACCAAACCCATGATCGTGGTCGCTGGGAACAGAGTGGCTTCCTTTGGGACAGACTTTTTAAAAACTGTATGATCTTTCTGGTGCCTGATTGTAAGAGTAATCCAGACCCAACGGTAAGCATTTTAAACCGTAACACTATGTGCAGAGTAGAAAGGAGAATCACACTTAATCCAACCCTCTTACTTTACCATTTTCTCTGTGTATTTCTTTCATTTTTTTTTTTAAACAAAAATGAGATTGGTCTCTATGTCCCCCTTTGAAGTAACCTTATAGTTTTCTGTGGATGTCCTTCCCCGTTGGTGCACGTAGACCTGTATCTCCAGTTGCAAGGGCTCCTGAGCGGGTACTGTACGCATGCACCCTGATTGGTGCCATGTGATTGCCAAGGGGCTGAGTGTCAAAGGGATCATCCCCTCCCTGTGGTTTGACAGAATCTACACATAACACCACCTGGAGCTTGCAGAGGATCTTAGTCCCCCCCAGGCTGCTACAACGGAACACCACAGACTGGGGCTTATAAACAATAAACAGGAATTTATTGCTCACAGTTCTGGAGGCTGGAAGTCTGAGATCAGGGTGCCTACATGGTCGTGTAAGGGCTCTCTTCTGGGTTGCAGACTCCTTGCTGTGTCCTCACAGGGTGGCAGGAGAGGGGGAGATCTGTGGGGTGTCTTTCATGAGGGCACTAATCCCATTCATGGGGGTTCCACCCTCATGACCTCATCACCATCCCAAGACTTGGCGTAAGGATTCCAACATGTGGATTTTGGGGGGTGGGGACACAAACATTCAGACCACAGGGGGTGGGGGGCATGTGTCTTTGCTAACACTTTAATAGCTTTCAGGCTCTTCGTCTATCTAGGCTTTTGACTTCTTCTTATATCAACTTCTATCACTTATATTTGCTTTTCTCAGTTTCTCCTAAAGTTACATATCTGTTTTCTCCTCCGCTCCCCCCCGGCCCCCCAGTGAGGGTGGTGGGCACTGGGGTTGAGTTCACCTTCTGGTCCCAGAATGGTAACATTTGTTTCTATTTAAACCCTTGCCTAGGTGCCTGCAAATTAACCAGGCCACCTGCTAGGCGAGGGCGCCCCTCATGGACAGGAAGGCGAGGGTCTCCCATAGCCCATTACAGACACTGCGCCTTGTGCTCGGAGCCCGCCCCAGGCACAGCACACAGCGCTCACCGAAGCATCAGAAAGAAAACCCCTTCGTTCTCCAGCTCTTACACTGCCTCTCCTTCCCTTAAAGACACCAGATCATGCTTTGGGACAAAAAAATCCAACTGGCAAAAGAGATGCGCGCCTCAGTGGATTCCGAGACGGGCCAGACAGAGATCCGGGCCATGAAGGCCGAGATCCACAGGATGAAGGTGGGTGGGAGGAGGGAGGTGTGGGGAGCCTGGGAGCTCGGGGTCCTGGGAGGAAACCACTCAGGCACAGCAGCCTGCAGCCCAAGCACAAGGAAACTCGCTGTTCCCCTTGCCGACCTCCTGCATCAGAGCCTGTGCAATTCTTGTTCTTACTGCACCGAAATGATTACAGGACACACAGCTGTCTGCACAGTATTCATGAACTACTATTTTACCCTCAGTCTGTGCAAGCAATGCACTCCAGTATTTTTAAACGCTGGCTGTGACACGCCCCCCCACCCCCCAATCTCATGACCCATTTGTGAGATGTATCCCACCGTTGGACCAGAAAGACTCTCACTCAGTAAAAGGGTTCAAGGAACACACCCACCTTTTCCTTCCGAGCCATGTTTTCTCTCTACTGTCATCTTTAGCTGGATTTCATTCCCTTGAGAAAAGGCTGGTAATTAAATCACAGGCTGTCACTGAGCCAAAGGTTCAGGGCCTTAAGGATACAAATGAGAGCAGGTAATAAAAACAAATGTGACATCACTTTTACAATTACGTGGTTAATAATAACCCCGCTAGCTATTGAGTCCAGAGGAATTCTGATCAAATGCATCTACTGCTGATAAGTTTTTAAAAAAACACTCCATTTAACTGACTTTTCAAACCGCAGAAGCTGCAGCAGGTCAAACCCTCTACCACAGAGCTTACACCCACACAGGCACGTGCACACACACACACACACATACATGGACGGATGGGGCTACCGCCCCATTCCCTCCTAGTTGTGGTTTTGTTTTGTTTTGTTTTCCTTAACAAAAATAGTACATATAATTCAGCAACTTATTTTTTTAAAAAGTAATACAGACATTATCTTTAACAGTTGCAGATTATACTATGGATATAACAGAATTTAATGAAACATTCCTAGGTTGATGTGAAGATTCAGATTGTTTCCAGTTTGTTGTTTTGTCACTATAAACAATTGTTACAATGATATCCTTGTGGAAATCAGTGACCATATTTGTTTTCGTGGGTCTGTTTCTGGGCCCTCTGCTGTGTCCACTGATCCAAGAGCCCAAATCCACACGGTCTTGATTTCTGTGGCTCTGTCCAATGTGATTCCCCCAACATTGTTCTTTTTTACAAAATTTGTCTATTCAATATCTTTTTCCTTTCCAAAAACATTGAAAATCAGCCTGTCAGTTTCTACAAAAGTTCCTGCGGGGATCACGATTGGGATTTGAGGCTACAGATCAATTTAGAGAGAATTGACACCTTAGCATTGCTGAGTTTTCCAGCCCATGAGCAGGTGTATCTGTCTCCCCATTTACTTGGTCTTGTTTGATTTCCCTTGTTAGTGTTTTTGTCTTCAGCATTCGGGTCTTGCATATGTTTTGTTAGATTTATACCTAAGTGTTTCGTGTTTTCTGGTGCTATTGTAAATGGTACTTTCTAAAATTTTCAAATTCCAGTTTCTCATTGTCAAGGTACAGAAATACAATGGACTTTTGTACATTGACTTTGTTCCTGTGATTTTGCTAAAGTCACTCATTTGTTTATCGGTCTATAATATTTGACAACCCACTGCATGAAAAGGGGTTTCTCAGTGGATTTGCATTGCTGGTTTACACGTGGGGGACTGAGCACACGCGTGTGCCTGTGTGTATATGTGTGTGTGTGTTTTGGCGTTTCCTCCTCGGGAGGTTGCCTGTTTATATCTTTGCCTGATTTTCCTGTTTCTTATTTCTTAGCAATTTTTAGGACCTCCTTGTATATTGGGGTTAATAACCCCTGTCTTTAATACCTATTCTAAACGTTACCTCTGGTCTACTGCTTGCCTTTACACATTTTTTTTATGGTCTCTTTCCGCTCAGAATGTGTTTAGTGTTTAGTTGTGTATCAGTCTTTTCCTGTATGGCTCCTGGGTCTCCTGTACTGTTAAGAAGGTTCCCCAACTCGAGGTTACACACACAGATTCCTGAGTTTTTTCAATTGTTTGCACATACTTAGATCTTGAAGCCACCTGGAATTTGTTTGGGGGTATGTTGTGAATAGGGGTCCATCTCTGTTTTCTCTCTGCTGGGGAGTGAGTTATGCCAGCAGCATGTATCAGATGATCTGTGCTTCTCTCACTGATTTGAACGGCCACGTTGATCACATAGATGGAGATGAGGATGCCATCCTTGTCCTGCATCTCTGCTCTGCTGTGACAGTTATTCTGACGGGCTCGCGCCAGCGCAGAGCATTTGGTTACTGTCACTCTTGCTCTGTTTTAAACCTCGTGGGCTAGGCGTCCCACCACCACTCCTAACTTAACTTGGGGATTCCTGCCTGTCTATCCTTTTGTTATTTTGAATCAACTTTATTGAGGAACAACTTACATGCAGTAACATGAACTTATTTTAAATGTCCAGTGCACACGTATGCAGCCACCACCCCGTGGAGACGTAGAGCACGTCCACCCCTGCAGAAAGCTCCCTGGCGCCCCTCGCGGCCCGGCTCCCACCACGACCCAGCCCCCAGCCCCAGGCCCCATAGGCCCTTCACGCCACCGTCTCACAAAGCCACTGTGCGTTTTTCCTGATGAGGAAATTAACCTTGGTGCAATACAGTTAACCAAACTACAAATTCTAACCAGAGTTCACCGTTTTTTTTGGCTAATGTCCTTCTTCTGCTCCAGGACCCAACCCCGGGCCACATCTTGTCCTCATGTCGCCCCACCTGCCCTGGTCTCTGACGGTTTCTCAGTGTTGCCCTGTTTGCCTGGTGTTCTTTACATGGACCTTAAATCACTCTGACCGGTTGACTAAGCCCCCAGGTTCCTTTCTCCCCTGGGGACATCACCCTTGTGGGTTCCCTGATGGTTCAGTTGGATGTGGTGGGAGGTCCCTCCGCCCTGTGCACCCAGGTCAAGCACGGCCAACTGCTGAAGCAGCAGGAGAAGATGATCTGGGACATGGAGCTGGCTGTCGCCCGCAGAGAGACCATCTCCACCCGGGCCGAGGGGCAGTGCAAGAGGGACAAGAATCTGCTCACCCGCACAGACTTCCACCACAAGCAGACCGAGCTGAGACGGAAGATCAGGGACATTCACAAGGTAGGGGAGCCGAGCGACTGGGAAGGGGCCATGCTGCGGGCCACCTGGCCACAGGCGCTCAGCCTGTGTCACCAGCCCCGCTGGCAGGCGTGCAGACATCACTGGCCAGGGCCATATTTCTGATGTACTTTCCCCAGCCTGGGCTGCGATTTCACTCTGTCCTTCCTGCCTGCTTCTTGGTGGGTCCCTCCCTGCCCCACCTGCCTCACCGCCTCTTCTTCTTCCCCTCATTCCCAGAGCTATGGTCACAGCTGCTGTGTCAGGGCTGTTTTAGGAGACAGAGAAGTGACAGTGGGGGCTGGGGGGATGGAAGGAGCTCGGGTGCAGAATCAGACAAGCTGCTTTCTTCTGTGCTGGGGACAAAAGCCTGAGCCTCACACCCCACGTGCTGGTTCTGGGTCAAGGTACAGTGGGTGCCAGATCAGTAGGTGTTTCCCGAGTGCCCCTAACGTCCTGCTCTGATAGGGGCTCTCTTTGGGAGTTTGTCTTGGGTTTAACAGAAGATCTATATAGGGAGGGTGCAGCTTAGGACTGGAGGCGGCCCTATTTCTCCACCTTCCTGCCTAACAGAAATGGCATCAGGGAAGTATGGAGTGCTGGTGAAGGGCACGAGTCCCTGTGTCACTGACCCCAAGTGGGTGCTGGGGATGGGCCAGTGGGAACGTGGAGGGCACCCACTCGAGCCCATGTCCCCATCCACCAGGCCACATCGACTGAGCATGTGGTGTGTGCCCTGCCCTGAGCGGGGACCAGCTGTATGGCCCCAGTGCCCCCTCCTTTTGTGATCACCAGGCTGGGCTCTGGGCTCAGACTTCCCTCAGCCCCTGCTGACCAGCTGTGTGGCCTCAGTGTGTATAGAAACCTTCCATGCCTGAATTTCCTCGTCTGCCAGTGGAGATAGGAGCAGTGACCCCTCCCTGAGAGGCAAGGGTTACATGAGACAGAAAGCGGCCTCGGAGCCCCACCGTGGGTCCCAGCCCTGCTCTTCCACTCATGGCTCAGGCACGTTGTCCGACCTCTCTGTACCTCTGTTTACTGACCTGTGAAATGGGTCCTCACCTCGTGGCATCACCCAGAGGACTGAATGGAGAATGTTGGAATAGCCCCTGTAGGGGGAGTCCTGTATGACGGAAGGTAGCCGAAAATGACAGACTTGATCCAACTGCTCATTTGGATGTTACTGGAGGCGCAGAGGGGCCTTTTCTGGGCCTGGTTTGTGCATTTCTCTGTCGCGTTGGCCTCTCCTGGCGTCCATCCCTCTCGACCCCTCGTGGCTCCCCAGGGGCCTCCTCTGCCCAGCTTGGTGACGGACTCCTCTCCGCCCCACCCCACAGAGGGTCCGGCCAGGGCTCCCTTGCTGGCCTCCCCACCCCCAATACTCTCCTGCACCCCCTCTTTGGGAATCCTCCTGGATCATGTGCATAGAGGGTCCTGGGGGTCCTCCCAGCCTGACTCTGCTCTGTCAGTTGAATAACCGGTGGGCAGGGTTCCAGGATGCTCCTGTCTAACCCCCCAGGCCACCGAGGAGTGCACCCAAACCATCCTAGAACTGGAAGAAACTCAAAAATCCGTGAGCGACTCCCTCCTGGAGAAACAGGAGCAGCTGTCAAGGATGCAGGCCAAGGCCGACGAGCTCGAAGCTGACCTGTACCAGCTGGCAGCCCTCAAGCGACAGGTAGGCAAGTCCCCAGGGCCACCAGGGCCACAGGAACCCAGCAGCAAGGCCCGTTCCGGCCCAGCTAAGCCCAGGCTGATCACAGCACTGCCTACTGCTGTCGTCCACCTCATGTTTCCCATGAAGTCTCCATGGGCCGGCACTGTCCTGGGTGCCAGGGCAACAGACTAGAATAGAAAAGGTGACAATCCCTGCCCTCCTTCTGAGGGCGGGAGGGCAGGTGATAAACAAAACTAATAAGAAAAAAAATACCATATATCTGATGGTGATATAGATACTCCGGAGAAACAGGGAGCAGAGACGGAGCATCGGGTGGATGGGGGCTGCACTTGTAAGTAGGGTGGTCTGAGATGGCCACACAGGGGAAGCAACATTGGAGTCAAGACTTGCAGGGAGCAAGGGAGTGAGCACGCCCAGGTAGGGGGGCAGCCAGGTACAGCAGGAGCTGGAGACTGCCCAAGGGCCCCTGGGCTTGCACAGCTTGGGGGTGCACCACTATGACTATGGGCTTCTCTCTCAGGGAGGGGGTTGGGGGTGGGGAGGAGTAACTTGGGGTTATCGGGATCGCTTGGCTCTGATGTTGAGTATGGAATGGGAGGGCCAAGAGTGGACACGGGAACCTGTTTGAGGCCATCATGGTACTTAAGGAGGATGGGGATGCACGGAACAGGGGTAGGCTGGGGCTAGTGCGAAGCCGTCAGATTCTGCATATAATTTCAAAGTCGCCCCAGTGGGATTTCCTGCTGGATTGGATGTGGTGGTGTGAGCAGAAGAGAGGGGTCAAGCAGGGCTGCAGGGTTTGGGGCCTGACCAGCTGAGATGGGAGTGGTGGGCGCCGGGCCTGGCACCTGGCAGGTTGGACGGCGGGTGAGGGAGGGTTCAGGCTCCACCCCATGCGTGTCAGCCTCTTTGCCTGGATCTGGAGACTCGGCGCCCTCAGCTGTTCGTTCCTACAAAGTTCTCCTCTGGCATGTCCTTGAGTTGGAGTTCGTGCCAGCCCAGTGGGTGTCCTCTTTTTAACGTGCATAGCCTGACACGGGGTCTCTTGTCCCACCCAAGAACCTTTCCACGCTCGTGGCCCTGCAGTCACGCCTCAAGCACCTGCAGGCCGTGAAGGACGGGCGGTACAGCTTCCTGCTCCGCAATAAGCAATCACTGCTGGCAGAGCTCAAGCGGCTGGACGACCGCCTGGCCAGCATCAGCACCATCCTCCACCACGTGAAGGACGAGTACCCCCAGTTCCAGGAGGCCCTGCTCAAGGTCAGCCGGTCCATCAGCAACAGGCTGGAGTCATCCGGGCCCTAGAGAGTGCCCTACCCCAAGGAGGAGATCAGTTTTGTGTATCATCAGGGACTTCAAATCTTTCTACCCTCAGAGACACCAGTTAAGAGAAACAGACAGGCCAGCACTGTAGGAATTTTTTTTTTTTTTTACCCACCCAGCAGTTTAAACCAAGTCAAATGCCAGCGTTTCCAGTTGCATTTCGGTGAGTCTTCCGCTTGCAAAGGCAGCGTCAGTGAACGCGAACCCGTATTCCCACATTGGGCTTACTCCTCCAAGTAAAACTGGAAACCCAGGTCTCTGCTCCTGCCCCCACTCCCAGCTTGGGTTAAATCCAGATTCCCAGCTTACAGGAGCAAGTCCAGGGGGATGTGAACCCCTGGCTGCGTCTGGAAGCCTGATGCCTGAGATAAGACCACACAGGTGCATGAACACAGACCTCCTTGTCTGCCGCCTTGTCCCGCCCCCTCCTCCAGCCAGGGCTCCTCCCCCCACACTGATTCCTGAGCCCCTGCTACCTATGCCTCCTCTGCAGTTTAAAGGGAAAATGTTCTACAAAGTAATTTTAAACTTTCAGCAGAAAAATAAAACTTTTTTTCTGAATATGAGAGAAAATTGTATTTATTCTAAAACATTTCAGAAATGCAAAACCCACAAAGAAGCGAGGAAGCCCTCAATCCTGCTCTGACACCGCTGCGCCGGGCTTTCTGTGCCTGGTTCCACCTGACAAGGTCACAGGGTCCGGCTTTTGTATGTCGTTTTGGAAAGCTTTCTCCTTTTTTTTTTTCTTTTTAATTAATTTTTATTGGAGTATAATTGCCTTACGATGTTGTGTTGGTTTCTTGCTGTACAAGCTTGCCCCTCTTTTTTTTTTTTAAGCTTGCCTTAACATGAGACTTTGTGTACGAAAAGTTCCTTGTCATTGAACATTTTCACGACAGTCGATTTTATGGGTTATGACAATGTTTTCCTTTTCGGAACTTAAGTTGCTTCCAAATTTTCGCTGTTTTGTCGTCTGGGTGCTAGAGTCAAAGAGCCGTGCCTGGGCGGGCGGCCGGTACGGCGCCAGGACGCTGAGGGTTCGCTCATGCTGGGGCGTAGCGTCCTCTGCGACCCCAAAAGGCGAGGCCCCGCCTCTCCCCCGAGAGCTCTCCCCTACAAGGTGCGCGCCCCCTGAACCCCTCCCACGTTCCAGGGGCGCCGAGGCCCAAGGAGGGCGAGGTCGCCCCCCAAGCACCCCGCCACCAGAGGGCGCACGCCCGGAGGCGAGCACTCACTAAGGGCGCCTGCGCAGGGAGCTGTCACGTGACCCGCCGCCGCTGCTCGGGTGTGCGCTGGATCCTGAAGTTGCTGCTACTGGCCGGGCGCGCGTGCGCGGAGGTGAGCAGGGGGCCGGGCGCGCGTGCGCGGAGGTGAGCGGACCTGACTGCTGGACCCGGGCTGCGGTGGTCTCAGCGAGCGGCGGGGTAGGGGAGGTCCGCGGCAACCCCACAGAGTGGAGGCTTGGCGGGTGCGGGCAGTCGTGACGCCCGAAAGGGGAGGGGTCGATCGATAGAGGGATTGGTCAGTGCTTTCCTACTGGACAAGTTGAGCACACCGTGCCAGGGCCGCGCGCGGCAGGAGGCAGCAGAAACGACAGTGACCCCAGTAACATCGGGGACCCCGGAAACTCCACGGTTCCCACTCACCGCCCCCGAGCTGGGCGAGGAAGGCTGCGCTTGCCCCCGTTCACGGGGAGGAAGCTGAGGCACAGGAGGCTGAGAACCCTTTACTTCCCTCTGCCGGTGGTGGAGCTGGGCTTTGAACCCAGCTCCTCTACACCACCACCGTGGCCTGGGGAAGCAGCAGTTCTGAGACACTTACCTGAAGGCGGGGTGACCGGCCCTCTGGGTCAGCAGTGCCACTTGATCTACTGACCTTCAGTTCTTCCCCGTTTTCTCTCTAAATTGTCAAGCGCTGTGCGTGTGGCTCTTCCCCATTTTAGGATCTCTTCCGCTTTCTAGGCTCTCTTCCCTGTCTGTAAAATGGAAGCAGGGAAGGGCATGGGGTGCTGCCCTGGCCGTGCTTCTGGCCACCTCTGCAGCTTCTGAAGTCTGGGTGGGAAGGGCCCAGGTCATTGCCCAAGAGCTCCCAAGTGAGGACCCCTGGACTCCACTCTGAGTTCCTTAGTTTCTGAGTCATCATGATCGCAAATGTGTCTGGCAGGGTCAGGTGAAACTGGGACACTATGTGGTATAAAAAAAGAGATATTAGTCTTTGTCTCCAGTTCCTGGCACACAGCTCCTAAAAACCCTGGAATCTTGTGGGTGGTAAGAGTGTCTTTTATATGCTAATGAGATGACTGGGGGCTTGTAGATAGCTTCAAAATGGGGGCTAGTCCCCAGAAGGACCATTCGAGGGTGGGAACTTTCTCCTGGCCTTCCTCCGGGCAGGAGCCTCGTGATTAAGAGAGGGGGCTGGTGATTAAGTTAATCACCAGTGGTGAGTGATATCATCATTCGTGCCTACATAATGAAACCCTAAACTAGTTGGGGTTTGGAGAGCTTCCAAGCTTGTGAACACACTTCGGTGCTCAGAGGGTGGCCAGCCCAGAGAGGGCATAGAAGCTCAGCACCCCTTCCTTGCCCTCTGGTTGTTCCTGAGTTGCATCCTTTATAATAAACAGGTAACAGTAAGTGAGTTCTGTGAGCTGTTCTAGCCAGTTATTGAACCTGAGGAGGTGAGGGGTGTTGTGTGAACCCTGGAATTTATAGCGGCTCGGTCAGAAGAGCCGGTGACAACCTGGGACTTGCGGTTAGTGTCTGAAGTGGGGGAAGTCTTGTGGGAGTGAGCCCGCAACCTGTGGGGTCTGCGCTAACTCTGGGAGTTGGTGTCATAATTGAACTGAATTGCTGGACACCCGGCTGGTGTCCAGAGAATGGGAGAATTGGTTGGTGAGAAAAAGCTCCACACTTTTGGTGTCATAAGCGTTGTGAATGAAAACAGTTCACTCTTGCATCTAACGTACTGGTGGCCCATGGTGGCCAGAATGTTCCAGGTGACCGGTCTGTGTCTGTGACAGGCTTGGACCCTCTCAGTGACCTGGGCGCACTTCTGCCTGGCGTGTGACTTTTCCCCAACACCTGCATGTTTCTGGAGGCCATGAGAATGCAGCTCACAGACCTTCCACCACAGGGAGCTTCACTGACAGAGGCTCAGCTGCTGTGTTCTGAAATCATCACTGCATTTCCTGCGAGGGGCTGCCTCCCAGCCCTTAACGCTAGGGCAGGCCGCTTCTGGGAGACCTGGACCCCTCTAACGGCCAACTTTGGCTCAAGGAACCCCAGCCCTGGGGCCTTGCCCAAGCTTCCCTAACCTACATGGCAGTCTGGGGCTCTTGGATCCACCACCCTCCCATGGGGTCAGACCTGCACGGGTGTGTTGGTGCTCTCAACCCTCTCTGGCAACCTCCCCAGTTTCTCTCAGACAGATAAAAAGGACCCCTCTAATAAAATCCTTGCATGTTTAGTCCCATATCAGTGTCTGCAGCACCTCGGAGGAGCTGGACCAAGGCAATGTTCCCTATAAAATATTTAGAACATACAGATAATCGAGACGCGGGTAAGAACAGTCTTAGTACCAAAGTAACCAGAGTGAGGCTCCAGTGCAGCTGCTGTGACAGAGACCCAGAACCAGACCCCACACGAGCCTGACTGCCGGGGCGGGGAGGGGCTCCGCCTGCCCAGTCCTGGGGGCCAGGCTTTGCTTCTGTGCTTGGCCATCCCTGAGTGTTGCCCTGGGCTGCAGTGCCCAAGACCCCTCACAGGCTGTATCCACGTCCTGGTCAGCCCAAGAGGGACAGAGGGAGGGCACACTTCCACCCCACTGGCCAAGACTCATCTCGGCCACAGTCTTCATACAGGAGCGGGACTTATCTACTGTGGGAACTTGTTTGTTCCACTTGATCTATCACATGGGTCTTTGTGTGTTATTAAGTTATTTTCACAGACATTCTAGATGCGTTTATTTGTAACAGAAGACTTCACAATGCGCAGGATTCTGCAACTCCCTGCTTGGGCCTTTTCTCTCCTTTTCCTTTTTCCTCCCTCCCCCAGGTCTGCCCTGCTTCCTCACCAGACCTCACTTCCAGCCTGTGCGCTGCTGGGCTGGCCACAAGTTCATGTCTGGAAGCTGCTTAGAGAGTCTCCTGAGGCCCCGGCCACTCCCTGCTGCCGTCCCTTTGAGCCTGGTTCTTCTGTCTGCAGGCCTCCTGGGCCCGCTGCCCACACATGCCACCCTGTTCCTGCCCCCTGCTGGGGGTCTGCGCCCTAGTCTCCTTGGCCATCCTGGGGCACATCCTGCTTCATGACTTCGACGTGGTCCCCCGAGAGCTGCGCAGCTTCTCCCAAGAGGAGATTTACCCAGCTCGCCAGCCCGGAGCCAGCGGCCAAGGGCCCCAGCCCGTCCCAGGGCGCCACGGCAGCCCCAGGGCAGCTCCCACACAGTGCGACCTGCCCCCTGACGGCCGCTTCGACTGCGCCCCAGACAAGGCCATCACCCAGGAGCAGTGTGAGGCCCGGGGCTGCTGCTACATGCCTGCAAGGTGGCCTCCGGGCACCCAGATGGGGCAGCCCTGGTGCTTCTTCCCTCCCAGCTATCCCAGTTACAGGCTGGAGAACCTGACCACCACCAAGACGGGCTACACGGCCACCCTGATCCGTGCCACCCCGACCTTCTTCCCCAAGGACATCATGACCTTGCGGCTGGACGTGCTGCTGGAGACTGAGAGCCGGCTCCACTTCACGGTGGGCGGGCGGGGGCTGGGCAGGGGCAGAGAGTGTGCGGACAGTGGGCAAAGACGGACTCTGCGGGCTGTTTGTTTATGCACAGACGTGTATTGTGCCCTCACCTGGAGTCTGGGTGTGAGCAGACACAGTGCCTACGCTCAGGGAACAGTGGGCCGCTAAGACAGTGACTAGGAGGTTCTCCAAGATGTTCTAGAGGGCAGGGCTCAGGGCGAGGTGGTGGGAGGTTAGGCGCCCCCCCAGGAAGTGACATCCCAGCTGGGACCTACAGTAGGAGTCAGGAAGGGGAAAGGTGGAGAGGGAGGAAGGGGGGCTGTTCCAGGCAGTGGGCAGTGGGATCCCAGCCACTGAGGGCAGGGCCTCTTGTCCGGTTCATTGCCTGCTGCTTCCCAGCCCCTGGAACAGTGCCTGGCACATAGCAGGTGCTCAGTAAAAACTTGTCAACTGAATGAATGTGCGGACACAAAGGTGAGAGAGCCTGAAGCACGTAATTCAGTACGGCCCAGTTATTTTAACAAAGTAACTGATGACAGCCGTGGACTACTGAGTGATGACTATGTACCAGACAAGGGCTGGGTGTTCTAATTATGTTTTCTCGTTCACCCTGTGACTAGATATGCCAGGTAGAAAAATGTTGCCAGATTCAGCAAATAAAAATACAAATATGAATTTCAGATAACCTAGGAATTAGTCTTTTTTTTTTTTAGTGTAAGCATGTCCCGTGCAATATCTGAGACATATTTATACTAAAAAAGTTGTTTATCTGAAATCCAGATTTCCTGTGTCTTACCTGGCACACCCCACAGGAGGTGCTCTCCTGGCTCTATAGACGAGGAAACTGAGGCTCAGCGATGTGGACCAGTCTGTCCACACGCCCACACTGTGTGCGGCCACCCTGAGACTTGAACTGACGCCTCGCTTCTCTGGAGGGTGAAGGATGGAGTGGACAGGTGTGCAGGGGCAGCCGGCCACCAAGGGCCTCATGACACCACTCTCTTCTAGATCAAAGATCCCACCAACCAGCGCTATGAGGTGCCCTTGGAGACCCCACGTGTCCGCAGCCAGGCGCCGTCCACGCTCTACAGCGTGGAGTTCTCAGAGGAGCCCTTTGGGGTGATCATGCGGCGGAAGCTGGATGGACGGGTGCTGTGAGTGCCCAGTTTCTGTGCCCACTATCTGCTGGGAGGTTTAGGGAGCTGGAGGACATCGCCCCTGACCCTATTGTGGTCCACCCTCCTGCTCTGGCCTCCTGGCTGTTCCTTGCCCCGCAGGGCCCTGGTGCTCACTGTTCCCTCCACCCCGAGCCCTCAAAGGCCCCTCCTCAGAGGGGACGTTTGGCAACAGCTGGAGACATTTTTGGTTGTCACCACTGGGCGCTGGGGTGCAGGGATACTGCTAAACACCCTGCAGTGCACAGGCCGGCCCAGAACATGGAGCGATCGGCCCAAATGTCAGTAGTGCCTCGGCTGAGAAACCCTGGTCCAGTCTAAAGCGGCAACCCCACTCCAGGCAGCACCCCCAAGCCTGCTTTATTCTTGTTTATTTATCACATACTGCACATCAGTATATCAGGCACTGCAGTGGTTAACTTGTCCAGTCCTCATAACAACTGGGACGTAGGTGCTGTTATTATCCCCACTTTACAGATGGGGAGACAGAGACACAGAGAGGCCAGGTGCTTGCTGGCAGGTGGACGGAGCCCAGCCCAAGCGTCCGTGCTGTCGGCCACTCTGCTCCATGTCCCTCCGGCGTTTGCGTGCCCCCACGGGACCTTACCTTTGCTTGGACCATGGCTGCCATCTGCCTGAGGCAGGAGCCTTTCCTGTTCCCTCCTGAACCACCAGCTCCTAGAGCAGTTCTGACCCACAGCAGAGCTCAGGGATATTTGTGGAGAGGATGATGGTGTTGCTTGGTCTCGCCCTCACCTCCCCCCAGCCCACCCCCCAGGTATTGGATGCACCGAAGCATCTTTTAGACTCAAACGCTATGGCTGTGAGTCCAAGTGTCCGGTGTCGCTCGGGCCCAGAAGCGCCCCCCCCGTACCCCCAGCCACGGGGTCAGCAGTTTTGCCACGGCTGCCCGCTGGCCCTGACACTGGGCTGTGCAAGCACCTTTCCCAGGACGCATCCCATGCACTTTGCCCACATAGTCCTACACGAATATGTGCTGGCTGACAAGGCCCTGCTCTGCACCGAACTCTGCTACACGCTCAGAAGGAGGGAACTTGGACTTGCCCAAATCTTCAGAGCACTTGCCTTCTGAAGTGCATTTCTTTCTTTTGTGGCCTGTTCATTTTTTGGCCGGGTGTTGTAGACCTGCTCCCAGGACTGACATAGCAGAGGGAGGTAGAAACGGGCTGTGCAGATGCAGGGTGTGGGCTGGCTCTGCAGCTGGTGGGGGGGCCTCTCTGAGAGGCTGACCTTCAAGCGGAGTTTGGAGAGAAGTTTTTTAAGCATTTTATCAGATCTTGGTCTTGAAAACGCACAGACAGCCACAGGCAGGTGAGCAAAGTCTTACACAGGGGCTGGTGGGGTGCAGCAGGCACTTGTCCCGTGAAATTAGCCGTGATGCACCTTCCATGCAGAGAGGGACCCCGTGGAACCTTGGAGCACCCTAACTGCCCCTGGCTGGGCAGCTCCACGATGTCTGGGAGCAGGTTGGCCCTCCTGGGAGGTGCTCAGGGCCACGACTCCCAGGACTGGAAGGGTTTTGGGGAGCCCTTGCCCAGCACCTGCTTGCGGTCAGGGCTCATGGGGCCATGGGCTTCTGGTGCGAGGCCACCTGGTCTCTTCCTGGCAGGCTGAACACCACGGTGGCCCCCCTGTTCTTCGCCGACCAGTTTCTGCAGCTGTCCACCTCCCTGCCGTCGCAGCACATCACGGGCCTTGCCGAACACCTCGGGCCCCTGATGCTCAGCACCAACTGGACCAAGATCACTCTCTGGAACCGGGACGTTGCGCCTGCGGTAAAGGGGTGGCCAGGGCGGGGCGTGCGATCGGAGGGGCTTCATGGGCCAGGACGTAAAGCAGGGTGTCTGCCGTGTCCCAGCCCGACGTGAACCTGTATGGATCTCACCCTTTCTACCTGGTCCTGGAGGATGGCGGTTTAGCTCACGGGGTCTTCCTGCTGAACAGCAATGCCATGGGTAAGCAAGGGGGTACTGGCGGCCTCCACGTCCCCCAGCCAGTTCTGCTTCTGAGCTCCCGGCCAGGGTTTCCCTGGTGCAGCCACACCCCCTCCTTCGTAGAGGGGGCTGGGCCTCTCTGCACCTATCTGACAGGCTGGAGGTAGAGGAGGGGGCAGGGGGTCGGGTTTCGTACACTATTCCGAGAAATGACCGGTGGGCTGTGGCCTCTGCCAGCTCTGTCCTTCAGTGCCTCTAAGGTGGGCTCCGGGACCTCTGACCTGGGCGGGGTAGGGCTGAGGCCAAAAAAGGGGCCCCAGGCCCAGCTGCTCAGCATCTTCTGGCCCTGCTCCAAGGATCTCAGCAAGCTGGGCTCAGGTGACTGTCCCAGGGCCCCCAAGCTCCCTGTGGGAGGACCCCACCTCTCCAGCGGTGGCTTGGCCCATTGGTGCAGTGCCGAAGGCCCTGGGCAAGGGGGATGAGCATTTGTCCCTGAGCCCCAGGGCTGCTTCCCCCAGATGTGGTCCTGCAGCCCAGCCCGGCCCTCAGCTGGAGGTCGACAGGCGGGATCCTGGATGTGTACATCTTCCTGGGCCCGGAGCCCAAGAGCGTGGTGCGGCAGTACCTGGACATCGTGGGTAGGCATCGCCCTGACCCTGGCCCCCGGCCCCTCCCTCCCCAGCCCCTCCTGCCCCCTCACGGCCTCCTTGGCTCTCAGGCTACCCGTTCATGCCACCGTACTGGGGCCTGGGCTTCCACCTGTGCCGCTGGGGCTACTCCTCCACCGCCATCACCCGCCAGGTTGTGGAGAACATGACCAGGGCACACTTCCCTCTGGTGAGTGCCGGGGAGGGGCCTGGGGCCCCCAGGGTGGGGCGGGGGCAACGAGCCTGGGCCCCAGCCGCCCTGTGCTGTGGCTGCAGGACGTCCAGTGGAATGACCTGGACTACATGGACGCCAGGCGGGACTTCACTTTCAACAAGGACAGCTTCGGGGACTTCCCGGCCATGGTGCAGGGTCTCCACCAAAGTGGCCGGCGGTACATCATGATTGTTGTGAGTGCCCCCTCCCCTCTTGTGCCACAGGGAGCAGGCTCTTTTGGAAGGAGAGGGGCCCAGTGTCTGTTGGCTCCAGCTTTCAGTGGCATCGTCCTCATGCTTGCCGTGGTCACTGAGAATGTTTCTGAGGGTCTTTGATACCGAGGGAATATCAGATTTATAGACTTGGCTCCTGCTACCCAGTGATGTCCCTGGAGACATCTGTCTGTGGCTCAGGATCCTTACGGCTGTAGGTGACTTGAACAGCTTAAAGCAAGGGGCGCGGTGGGGGGGGGGGTGTGTGGCGCGTTGCTCAGCTGACACCACTCAGCTCTGAAAGGGCCGGGTGGAGCTGTGTGCCAGGGCAGCCGGAACCCCAGAAGCTCCATGAAACCCCTGGCCCTGCCTCCCTGCGGTCAGCTCTGTCTTGTGGGAAGGAGGGCAGGATCTGAGTGGCCCAGCAGAAAGACACACTTCCCTGGGCCAGTCCCCGCAGCCAGAGGGGTGTAATTCAGGGTCTGGTACAGCTGGGGGGCCAGAGGAGGGGAGGGGGAGCCAAGACAACCAAATGATCGCCACCACGGATACCCCTCAGGAGAGGAAATCCGTTTGGAATTGGGCTGATGGTCATTTCCATCCTTGCAGCCCCTCTGAAGGCAGCAGCATCCAGGTCCGCTCAGAGCAGGGAGGGCAGACACAGACCTTTTCTTTTTTTATTCTAAATGAAATAAACGCTCCCTGTAGAACGTTTGTGGAACTCTGGGCCCTTAAAGCAAAAGGAACGCCTGCATCCAGGTGCGCCCTTTTTGGCAATGGGGGCGGGGTCCCGTGCACGTCCACGCACACGCAGCGTGTTGGCTCACGGGTGCATCCACCTGTGCCTCGTTAACGTTCATCGAGAGCATTTTCTCGTTTTCCCAGCGATGGGTGCCAAGGCTTCGGGCGTTTCCCTCTCATTCTGACTGGTTTCTCTCCCCAGGATCCTGCCATCAGCAGCTCCAGCCCTGCCGGGACCTACCGACCCTACGACGAGGGTCTGAGGCGGGGCGTCTTCATCACCAATGAGACTGGGCAGCCGCTGATTGGGCAGGTACAGCAGGGCCTGGGGGGTGAGGGGGAGAAAGCAGGGGTCTCTGGGCAGTGGGACTGCAGCGGGGGGTGGTGACAGCTGGGGGTGACAGTGGCCCCTGACAAGACCACCCTGAATCCTTGTGTCAGGGGCCCTTGTTTGCGGGCAGCTCAGAAACAAGCTCCAAAGATGCTTGGGGAGGCCTTGGGGTCCTCCACATCCTCTGGGCCCCCAGGGGCTTCCTGATGGTTCCCAGGCCTTCCCGGTGGGCGGGGCGCCCAGTAGACTCCTGACCTCCTGGTCCAGGGCAGGCCCAGAACCAGGCGGAAGGGGGTCCAGCCTGAGGGGAGGCTGGCAAGGCTCCCAGCAGTGCAGATTCTGGGGCCTCTGCACCCTTGTGTGAAAGCGGGGCCTCTCCCCATGCTCCTCCCCTTGCAGTCCACCCATCCCTGGGTAGATGAGTGAGGCTACGGCTCTGCCTGCAGCCAGGACACACAGGGCCTCTGCGCAGGCTCCAGGGGCCCTGTCTCCCCTCTGGCCTTTCGTCCAGGTGTGGCCCGGACTCACCGCCTTCCCTGACTTCACCAACCCCGAGGCCCTTGACTGGTGGCAGGACATGGTGGCCGAGTTCCACGCCCAGGTGCCCTTTGACGGCATGTGGATCGTGAGTGTGGCCCCACCCTTGGGCGTCCGGTGGCCTCAGGGACCGGCCCCGCTCCCTGCACCAGGCAGGGCACCCACCCCCAGGGCCTCTCTTGCAGGACATGAACGAGCCATCCAATTTCGTGAGGGGCTCAGTGGATGGCTGCCCCAACAGCAACCTGGAGAACCCGCCCTATGTGCCAGGTGAGCCGCCTCCACCTGCCCGCCCCCCAGCACTAGTCGGCTGGGGATCTAACGGCTCAAATCAGGGATTTCCTTCTCTGGTTTGGGAGACTCAAAGCTCTGGTTTCTGAGAAGCTGATGGGCAGCAGCCAGCCCGGGAAAGGCAAGGGGTGCCCTGGGAGTAAGGTTCGCGTGGGGAGACCCCAGCCGCGTGCTGCTGACGGGCATGTGCAGCTGAGGCGAGACCCTTCAGAAGGGGTGTTTCAGGCTCAGGCAGTCGGACAGGGAAAAACTGAAAATGGTTAGGAGCAGGCAGACGTGAAGTCTGGGTGTGCAGACCACAACCTGCGGCATCGCCTCGTCCTGTCCTTGGAGAAGTGGAGACTGTACAGGCACGCACCCCATGTCCCCAGGGGGCTCTCAGGATGTGGGGGGCACCAGCCTGCCGGGAGGAGGCTCCAAGGAAACAGCCCGCTCTCCCCCAGGGGTGGTTGGCGGGACCCTCCGGGCAGCCACCATCTGCGCCTCCGGCCACCAGTTCCTGTCCACGCACTACGACCTGCACAACCTGTACGGCCTGACCGAAGCCTTCGCCTCCCACAGGTGAGGGGCCCGGGTGCAGGAAGGAGGAGGCCCTGGCCGTCCCCACATCCCACCCCCGCCCCCCCACCCCAGCTCCCTGCCTGGTGCCTCAGAGGAAGGGCATGGTGACGAGACAGGGAGGCCAGGGCTGACCAGGGCCTCTGGCTCCCTTGAGTTTGTCCTCCCCATGACACGTGCATCTTCAAGGGTAAGTCAGGTGGCAGGGCTGACTGCCCGGCAGACAGTGGCGGTGACCTCAGCAAGGCAACTCCTTGCTCCCAGCTTGCCCTTCCTGCTGCACTGCCAGGCGCTCTTGCGGGCAGTGATGGGGCTCCTGGTGACCCTGCTCAGCACAGCTCTCTGTCCCCCTGCTCCACCCAGGGCTCTGGTAAAGGCTCGGGGGACGCGCCCCTTTGTGATCTCTCGCTCAACCTTTGCCGGCCACGGCCAATACGCCGGCCACTGGACCGGGGACGTGTGGAGCAGCTGGGAGCAGCTTTCCTACTCCGTGCCAGGTGAGCACACCTGTCAGGAGGGGTGCAAGGAGGGGAGGGTGGGCTCCTCTCCGGGGGGTTTTGCCCAGAGCTGGGTCCTCAGGGAGATGCTGCCGTGATGGCATGGGGCCCGTCGCCAACTCATGTGCCATTGGGCTCACCTGTGGTGCCCCTCTTCCATGTGTCCCCATCTCAGATTCATGCTAACATCAGAATGTCCCTTCTGGTGACCACATTCTGAGCTGCACGAAATAGCATCTGAGCTCAGTCCAAAGGGTGCCCCCACCCCTCTCGTCTTAGTGCCTGGCTCCACCCTGCAAAGAAAATTTTGATTTTTGTTCCAAGAGCTCTGATGCCGCAGACAGACCTTAGGCCCAGGGATGGCTCAGGAGCCCTGGGGAAGGGCATAGAGGTGACCCCAGAGGTCACAGCTGAAAAGAGCCTCCACCAAACCCCCGGCCTGGAAGTGCTTTCATAGTCGCAGGCGTGCTTCCATGTGCGATGCATCTACAGAGCCTCGGGCCACAGGGATGTCCTGCTGAGCTGAGCTCTCGGGTGAGAAGTCTATTCCTCCTTCACAAAGCGGCTGCTGGCTCTGCCCACAGGTGCCAACCGGCTCTGCTTTTCACCCTGGGGCCAGCATGGTGGGTCGTGCCTGAGCACCTGCAGGCCAGTCTCTGAAGCCACCCCAGAGCCAGATTCCTGGGCTTTGTGTCCACCTGTCTGGTTCTTGGGTTTCAGTTCTGGTGTGAGCTGTTGTTACCAAGCTAAAATAAGGCTGTGCAGCTCCCAGGACCTGCTGTGACCCAGACTAGCACTGCTCACAGCCCCAGGCTGCGCCCCATCCTGCCCACTGGCTTCCAGGCTGGGTCCTGGCTCCCGAGGAGACAAGGAGAGGGTGGCCCAGCAGCCTCTAGTCCTGCCGAGCGGTGGTGGGGTCGGCACGGGGCCCAGATGCTCTGGAAGCTGTCTGACCCTTCAGCAACTCAGGGGACTCACTGACCCTCTGCTGTAACGAAGTACCACACCCCAGGTGATTTAAAACAACAAACTTATTCTCAGACTAGAAGTCTGATCACGGTGTCGGCAGGGCCCTGCCCTCCCTGAGACTCTAGACAGAATCCCTCCTTGCTTCTTCCAGCTCTTGGTGGTTGCCAGCAGTCCTTGGCCCTCCTTGGTTTGAGGCTGTGTCACTCTAACCTCTGCCTCTGTCATCTCTCGGTCTTCTTCCTGTGTCCTTGTCTTCACATGGTGTTTTCCCTCCTCTTTTCTTTTTTAATATAGTTCCCTGGGCTATACAGTAGGACCTTATTGTTTATCTATTTTATATATAGTGGTATGTATCTGCTAATCCCAAACTCCTGATTTATCCCTCCCCCACCCCCTTTCCCCTTTGGTAACCATAAATTTGTTTTCCATGTCTGTGAGTCTGTTTCTGTTTCGTAAATAAGTTCATTTGTATCATATTTTAGATTCCACATATGGCAGCTAATAGCTACAGTAGAAAACAATAGCTAGCAAATTTCATGCATGGGTCAGAATTCTGTATTTTTATATTCCCATCTTAGTTTAAAATACTAAACCTCAATGACCTGTAACATGTGAGAAAGTTGGTTACACTTGGGTCACTGATGAGAAAACAAGATCTCTGAAAATGTTGTATGGGCTTTGTTTTAAAGTCTGTTTTGTCTGATATGAGTATTGCTACCCCCGCTTTCCTGTCATTTCCATTCGCATGAAATATCTTTTTCCATCCTCTCACTTTTAAGCTATGTGTGTCCTTTGCCCTAAAGTGGGTCTCCTGTAGGCAGCACCTTGTAGGCTCTTGTTTTATTATCCAGTCTGCCACTCTGTGTCTTTTGACTGGAGCATTTAGTCCATTGACATTTTTTTTTTTATAAATTTATTTATTTATTTATTTATTTTTGGCTGTGTTGGGTCCTCGTTTCTGTGCAAGGGCTCTCTCTAGTTGCTGCGAGCGGGGGCCACTCTTCACCGCGGTGCGCGGGCCTCTCACTGTCACGGCCTCTCTTGTTGCGGAGCACAGGCTCCAGACGCGCAAGCTCAGTAGTTGTGGCACATGGGCTCAGGCGCTCCGCGGCATGTGGGATCCTCCCAGACCAGGGCCCGAACCCGCGTCCCCTGCATCGGCAGGCAGACTCCCAACCACTTCGCCACCAGGGAAGCCCTAGTCCATTGACATTTAAGGCAATTATTGCTATGTGTTTATTGCCATTTTAAACCTTGTTTTCCATTTGATTTTGTATTTCTTCTTTGTTCCTTTCTGTTTTTCCTTTTATGGTTTGATGGTTTTCTTTTGTATTTTCCTTGTGTTCTTTTGGTTTTTGTGAATCAATTTTATGTTTTTGATTTGTGGTAACCCTGTTTTTCAAGTATGTTAACCCATTACTTTATCTACTTGCTTTAGACTGGTAGTCATACAGGCTCAAACACATTCTGAAAAAAAAATCTAGATTTTATTACTCCGCTCCCCCACATAGGATTTTCATGTCCTCTTTTACATCTTCACGTTCATCCCTTTGCTGTTCGTCATAGTTATCGTTGCTTTCACAAAAAAAAATTTTTTTTTTAAGTCTTTGTACTGGCTTAGATGATTTACTTTCCAATTGTGATTCTCTTTTTCTTATAGATTCTTGCTTCTTTTCTATTTAGAGAAGACCTTTCAGTATTTCTTTTAGGATAGGTTTAGCATTGCTGTATTCTGTTAGTTTTTGCTTGTCTGAGAAATTCTTTATCTTTCCTTCTATTCTAAATGATAACCTTGCTGGGTAGAGTATCTTAGGTTGTAGGTTTTTCCCTTTCAGGACTTTGAATATATCTTGCCACTCCCTTCTGGCCTGCAACCTTTCTGTAGAGAAAGCAGCTGATAGCCTTATGGGGTTCCCTTGTAATTAACTCTTTGTTTTTCTCTTGCTGCCTTTAGAATCCTCTTTAACTTCTGCCATTTTAATTATGTCTTGGTGTAGGTCTGTTTGGGTTCATCTTGTTTGGGACCCTCTGTGCTTCCTGTACCTGGTTCCCTCTTCTGATAAGGTCACCAGTCATGGTGGATTAGGGTCCACCCTAACGTCCTCTTCTCAACCTGATTACATCTTCAATGACCCTATTTCCAAATATGGCAACCAGGGGTTAGGACTAGAACTTACCTTTGGAGGGGGATACAATTCAGCCCTAACGGGTCTAGTTTGCCCTGCCCACCCTGGGAGTTAGGGAGCAGATGCGGCTTGTCATTCTGCTGACCACAAGTGCAAGGTGCAGAGGCCATTGGTGTACTGACCATCAGGTAGGGGCTGGGTGGGAGGGGCTTTGGGAGGGATCCTTGCCTCCAGCCAGTTCAACAGACATGTCTGTCAGGCTCCTTGGCCCTAGACTGCTCCTGCTGGAGCAGCTGGAGGTCCATCTGACTCTGCCCTCCAGAAATCCTGCTCTTCAATCTGCTGGGGGTGCCCCTGGTGGGGGCCGACATCTGTGGCTTCCTGGGCAACACTTCGGAGGAGCTGTGTGTGCGCTGGACCCAGCTGGGGGCCTTCTACCCCTTCATGCGGAACCACAATGACCTGAACAGCCTGGTAGGGCGGGGGCGGCAGGGGAGGCCGTGCCCTGGGGAATGCCACTTTCTGTGCCAATGAGCCCAGCACTGGCTGGCCCAAAGTGCTGGGTCTCCTGGGGTGGGGGGACCTCGGAGTCCGTGGTCCCAGACCCCAGGTGCTTCCTCCACTCCCTCCACTGCAGCCGCAGGAGCCGTACAGGTTCAGCGAGACGGCACAGCAAGCCATGAGGAAGGCCTTTGCCCTGCGCTACATGCTGCTGCCCTATCTCTACACGCTGTTCCATGGGGCCCACGTCAGAGGCGAGACCGTGGCCCGGCCCCTCTTCTTGGAGTGAGTGCCTGGGTTGGGACTGATGGCCTCCGGCCCACTGACCCCAGGGCAGCTACCCTGCTGCAGGGGGTGTTCTGGGCACTGAGAGAGGAAGGAGGTTGCAGCAAAGTCTGGGCACTCCCCACTGAGGTGCCCCCTGCACCCCAGTTCCCACCCATTAGATTCCAGCTCAGGGCAGGGAGCACTGGATAACAGAAAAACCCAGGATGAACACTGAGTACAGACCAGGCCTCCCAGATGGTAAAACGAGTTATAAGACTTATCATGATTGAATCCATCTGGGGCTTAAGGGAACAAGACCACTAAAGAAATCCAATAGATATCCCCCAAGTAGGACTTAGTATATCTAAGAAGTTACCGTACCATAAAATGGCACCTCGGATCAGAGGATTAAAGGATTCTCCAGTAGTAAGGTAATTAGTTAGCTATTTGCAAAAATCAACTTATTTTCCACTCATCCATACAAACCTAAGTTCCAAATGGATTAAATAGTTAAATGTCAAAAATTAAGCTGTAGAAAAAGCTGCAGGAAAACAGAAGTGAATGTTTCTCTATGACCTGTCAGTAGAGGGCTTTCTAAGCATCAAAAGCAAAAAGCAAAGGGAAGGAGGTTTCATTTAGGAAAAAAAAGTAACACTTCTTTGAACATAAGCAGAAAAATATTAAAACTGCTCTGAACATAGATTGTCAAGGCAAACGAATGGGAGAAAACAGTATCAATAAAATGACACTGTCCCTAATGTACAGAAACTCAGACCACGGGTAAGGGCCAGACAGACATGTGGGCAAGAACACAGCTTGCAAACAGGAGATGTGAACAGGTCATGCCCGAGTAGTCGGGCAGGGAGAGGTTATTCTTGGCTCCTGCCTTGACTTAAGCTGGCCAGAACCGGCCCTGCCACATGTAACCCAGGTCCTCTGGCTCCCGTCCACGCCTCCCCATGGGCCCCTTGAGCCCACTGACCTCAGAGGTCACCAGGCCCCCCTGCCCGTCCCTCCTGTTTGAAGGTTCCCCGAGGACCCCTGCACCTGGACCGTGGACCGCCAGCTCCTGTGGGGGGAGGCTCTGCTCATCACCCCGGTGCTCAAGGCCGGGAAGGTTGAGGTCACTGGCTACTTCCCCCGCAGCACGTGGTACGACCTGCAGACGGTGAGTCCTGGGGCCCTGAAACCTGGGAGGACGGGGGAGATGGAGCGGGTCTTCCCTCCAGCACCATCCGTGTGGACCAGAGAGTGAAAGAGGAGTCCTGGCTACATGAGGGCCCACACCTGGGTGCTCCATCAGCATCATCCTGTGCGATCCTTACAGGACCCATTTTCCAGATGGAGAAACCGAGGCTGAGTGGGTGACTTGCCACCGAGCTGAGCTGGGACCCCAGTTCTGCTCCCAAACTCCTGGCCCTTCTTGCGTCCTCTGACCTGCCCGACCCGAGCCCTGGCTCAGGCCTTGCACGTTCTGTCCCCACCATGTGGCCAGATCTTTGCTCTCAGCTCCCGACAGTAGCACAGGAGCTTGGCAATGCCCAGGACCCCTTGTGACATGACATCCCCCTCCAGGTGCCAGTGGAGGCCTTTGGCAGCCTCCCACCTCCTGCACCCCTCACGTCTGCCATCCACAGCGAAGGGCAGTGGGTGACACTGTCCGCCCCACTGGACACCATCAACCTCCACCTCCGGGCCGGGCACATCATCCCCATGCAGGTACTTGGGCCGGGCCGCTGATCCTATTTGTCCAGCCCTGGGGTTGCTGGGACCCCACATGCCTCTGTTCAATTGGGGGTCTGCCCCCAGGCAGAGATGATACTTCTGAGGGTTGAGGATGAACTGGGCTGGGGAAGGACAGGATACATCCTTGCACTCACTTGCTCCCGGGCCTGGTGAAGGAGAGGCCTGCTACATTGGCCTTTCTCAGAAAACAGTCAGTCTGCAAACCTCTGTGGGCCTCACGTCCTCTGAGGTGTCCACGGGCCTCCAGGCCGCTCGGCCGTAGGCTGTCCTGCGGATCCTGGTTTCTTCTAGCACGGCACTGTCCCAGCCTAGTGCTCCTCACGCCTGGGTCTGGAGGCCTCCACCAGGTTTGGGACAGTGACGTGGGCCACCCCCTCCCAGGGCCCTGGCCTCACGACCACAGAGTCCCGCAAGAAGCCCATGGCCCTGGCCGTGGCCCTGACTGCGAGCGGGGAGGCCCGAGGGGAGCTGTTCTGGGACGATGGGGAGAGCCTGGGAGTGCTGGACCGTGGGGCCTACACGCAGGTCATCTTCCTGGCCAGGAACGTGAGTCCTGGGATCCGCCCAGGCTGGGGGCTGTCTTGGGGTGACTATCCTGACTTGGTGAGGGGAGCTGGCCTGGGGTCCTGGGATGGCCACCTGTCCCTGGGTCAAGCAGACTGAAGGGGAGAAGAGCCCGTAGGCCAACTGCCTTGGCTGGAGTCCCCTGCACTGCGCCAGTGTCCTAGGGTTTGCACGGGGTGTGCTGCCGACCTGCCCTCCCCATCTGCTGTCCAGAGGACCTGCCCTCCCCATCTGCTGTCCAGAGGCCCTGCCCTGGAGGGGCTTCCTGCCCCAGGCCATCTGCTCACACCTCTGGTCCTGTCTCTCTGCTTCGGCCAGAACACCATCGTGAACCAGCTGGTGCACGTGAGCAGTGAGGGGGCTGGCCTGCAGCTGAGGAAGGTGACCGTCCTGGGCGTGGCCACAGCCCCCCAGCAGGTCCTCTGCAATGGCGTTCCTGTATCCAACTTCACCTACAGCCCTGACACGGAGGCAAGAGAGCCTACATTTGAGGCCAGAAGGCCTGTCCCTGAGGGTGGGCGAGGGGGCGGGAGATGCCCGCTGAGCTGGCATCATGGGATTCCCTGTCCAGAAGGGAGAGGACACTCAGGCCTTACAAGGGGCGGAGAGGAACTGATCCTCGCGGGGAGGAGTGGGAAGGTTCAGTCCCCTCGCACTTCACATCTTTTCTGCCTGTGTCCACGCTGTCGGCCCCTGGTTAAAGGGCAGCTCGTTTCCAAAGCAAATTAAGGCAGCCACTGCCAAGAGTGCTCGGAGGGAACAGAGCGAGATGCTCCCAGGGCTAGGACAGACCCCATGTCCACCGTCCACCCATGTCCACAGACTGCTGTCTGCCCCACCTCTGTTGCCAAGCAAATTTTCCTGTTTCTTGTCCCCAGACCCTGGACATCCCTGTCTTGCTGACGATGGGAGAGCAGTTCCTCATCAGTTGGTCTTAATCCAGGGCCCAGTGGTGTGCTGCTCCCTTACAGACCTCCCGGCAGCCCAGCACCTGCACCCTCGGTCGGCGGTGGGCCTTGGGTCAGAGTGCTTACCCCGAATCGCATATCATTGACATCCCTGAACACCCGGATCTGCTTGTGAGTCTGCCTCCCAGGCTCTGGCCCAGCAGCTCTTCTGAGTCTTCTGTCCAGATCCCAGTCGGGTCAGTGCCCTGAGGGGTGCCCTGTGTTTGGAATGTTTACTGGAAGGTTTGCTTCGCTGTAGCCTGTCACTGTGATGCGTGCACTGTCAGTCACCACTGCCTGCCTGTGACGCAGAGGTGGTGCTTGGGATGGGGTGGTACCTGCACCCCAAGGTCCCGCCTCGGGCAGCTCTGCTGCTGCTCTGACCTGATGAAAGCACAGAGCTGGGGGCCGCTGCAGACTGCTTTCTGGGCAGCTGCCCCCGACAACAGGTGGAGGCTGTCCACCAGTCTGACAAGTGGGCCCAGACACTCGGCAGAATACACAGGACTTGGGGAACCCTTAATCTCAAGTGCAATTATTTTTAATAAAAAGGGCATTTGCAATCAAGCTTCTGCCGGTCCTTCTGGGATTCAGGGTAAGGAGGATGTGTCTAAAGGCCCTGACACAGAAGCAGGACTCCATCCTCGATGGGCCCCTGGACGTTCCCGGGCAGGGTGTGCACGTGTGCTGTACTGTGCACGCTCAAAGCAGCACCCTCACGTCCCCACCTCACACCCTAGTATCACCCATCTCTAAGGTGACTGGAAAACATCCAGCCAGGCCTGGTGTCAGTCACGTGGTGGGAGATGCACTCTCCCCCCGAACCCTTCCCAAGGGCAGTGTAGACTAAGCTGCTACCCCCAACACCTCCGTTCCCAGGCAACAGCTGGTCTGCTTTTGGTCACTATAGACTAGTTTACATTTTCTGGAATTTTATATAAATGGAATCATATAGCATGTATTTCTTTTGGTCTAATTAATTACTCAGTCTAATTACTTAGCAATTTATCCATGTTGTGTGCTCTTTCATTGCCAAATAGTTTTCCATTGGATGGAGGTGCCACATTTATCAAATTTTCATGGATGTTAGGATTGTTTTCAGTTTTTGACTATTGTGAATAAAGATGTGGTAATCATGGACCAGTCTGTGAACGGACATGTTTTCATTTCTCTTGAGCCAACACCAAGTGTGATATGGTCAGGTCATGTGGAGGCTGTGTGTGTGTGATGGAACTGTTTTCCAAAGTGGGTGACCCCCTCTGCCCTCCTGCCAGCCTTGCTGTCGCCTGGTGTGGTCTGTATGCTCACTTTCAGCTGTTTCAGTGACAGTGGATCTCGCGGTTCTGATTTGCAACTGAAGATGGCGAGCATCTTTCATGGACTCATTGTCACCCATAAATCTTCTCTGGTGAAGTGTCTGTTCGGGTATCTTGCCCATTTTTTACTTGGATTTGTTGACCTTATTATTGAGTTACAAAGTACATTGTTTTTCCATTGCTACCATAACAAATTGCCACAATCTCTGTGGCTTAAAATAACACAGATTTATTCTATCACAGTTCTGTAGGTCAGAAATTGGACACGGTCAACTGGGCTAAATTAGGTGTCAGCAGGGCAGCTTCTTCTCTGGAGGCTCCAGGGGAGAATCTGCTCCCCTGCTCATGCAGGTTGTCGGCAGAATTCAGTCTCCTGAGTGTATGGGTGTGAGGTCCGCATGTCCCTGTGGTTGTCAGCCAGACGTCCTCCTCAGCTTCTAGAGGCTGCTCCGTATCCCGGCTCATGGCACCTTCATCTTCAAATCCAGCAATGGTGGGTCGAGTCCTTCTCACCCGAGAATCAATCCTGCCTCTTCCATTATACCACTCTCTGACCCACGGCAGCCCAGAGCATTCTTGACTT